>NC_142837.1:21277500-22527500 GCF_061612785.1 Hesperophylax consimilis | reverse complement strand
GTGGTCTTTGATCTACTTCCGACAATTTGACTTCCAGGCACTTTATTTGATTGTCCTTTTCGACAAGTGTATTTTTCAGTTACTCAACCAATTAAGTGATGGTTTCCATTTGAGCCATAAGATTGTCATATTGTATGCTGATAAAATCTCTCGAGTTTCTACTTTCTAGGTTTTCATCGTCAATTTTTTTTATAATCGCCAATTTAAAGGCTTCTAGTTTTGTTGTCATTTCTTTTTCCATTTTCTCGACTAGCATGTCAACTTAAGATGGTACATTGGTGGTCAAGCTGGTTGACGCGGGCATTTGTCCTTTGCTTGATGCTGGTTTGGTCTTAATTCCCTTCTTTTGTTGTTTGTCTACTATTTTTTTGCTTTCAGCTCGGGTTTGTATTGGAGACTTAAGTTCTGGGCTGCTATGACTTCGGATTATTGGTGATCTTGGCGTAGTTTCCGATTTTTTGAAGGGATCTTTAAACCTGGTGGGGTACAAGGGGGGTCTGCCATTTAGGATTTATTGTAGTTGCATATCACTTGGCAGAAGTTTTCAGCTGATGTCTGTGGTATTTGTTTATGAAGATTTATGTTGTAGATTTATTTTGTAGCGCCTGTTGGTAGGCAAGATTAATGTCACTTTTACCTCTGACGCTTGTTTGCAGGCAATCTGATATGAAAATATCACTTTAGTCAGTATAACACTAAAACTCGATGAATTAATTTATTTTAATATTGTTTATTTTTGTTGTCTGTACCAACATGGAGTTGTTGTGCACTTTACACTCATGAAAGAAAAAAAAAATGTTTTGGTTGGGCTGAGTATTGAACACTGCTTCTCTTGAACTGGCCAGATTTAGTGAACTGCGCTACCCACTACACTAACGCCGGTTATTAGAAACCGGGATTAATTCGTCAATATGGTCAATTGTTCATAAAAGTGATTTTGAAAATATAATTATTTTTTTTTGTGTCCTTTAATTTATAATCACTGTTGAGGCACTCCCCGTTGGGGTCTCGAAAGACAGACACTGAGTTTTATTGATTTCAATGCGTTTTATTGCCATAAAAAGATATTTCAGTTTAGTTATGCACTTATTGTTGTCAAAAGTTATCCTCAGTGCACTGTCAAATTTTAAGAGATAAATCACGTTTTTTAGCATTTATCGGTAGATATCGGGAAGACAAAGATACCGGGCGACAGCCCGAAAAAAACTCTTTACTTCAACACACATTCGCTTTGATTTTTACACTATTATAATGTTTTTTTTCTTAAAAAACGGGAGCAACAGAAAAAGCGACAATTTATCAAAGTTGTTGTTTAAAAATGGTCTTCATCCGTTTTCCGAACAAGGTGGTAACGAGCAAATATTGTACCTAAACCTAAAAGTGGTGACCTTCACAAAGTCACAAACTATAGACCCAGCTCCATTCACCGTTTATTTGCTTAAAGTTTCGAAAAAATAATTTGTCCAAGTCTGAATTATCATCTCAAAAACATCATGGATTTCTCTTCCAGAAATTAACATCCTCTAATTTACTTTGCTATGTCACTACCTTAACCGAAGTTGTCGATAAAGGTCAACAGATAGACAGCATCTGCACTGACTTTAGCAAGGCGTTTGATAAGGTAAATCACAGATTAAAATTATTAATAAATAAACTAAAACGCATTGGTGTTCATGGTAACTTGCTAAACTGGTTTTACTCCTATATAACTGATCGTGAACAAAGAGTAGGATTTGATAGCTATGAGTCAAGCAGATTAGATGTGCCATCTGGAGTACCTCAAGGGTCCCATTTGGGCCCGATCTTGTTACTTGTTTTTATAAATGACTAGAATGACTCAACCATGTTTAATGAATATAATTGTATTTGCAAGAGCTTTGATATGAATCACTGTTGACAAACCTAGGAAAAAAATATACTTGTAATAACAGGTGTATCACTCTCACTTCAGCTGTTTTATTTTCTTCCCACTTTTAGATTTTATCTTCATTAATTATTATATACCATTTCCAATATAATAAAAGTTTCGTCAGTACAATGAAAAATTATGATTTTGTGTTCTTCACTGTTTTGGCTATAAGTCTTTTTGGCGTATAAATAAAAAAAAATCGAGTTTTCCTGATCAAATTCAAAGCTTTTTTTGTCCTGTCCTGTTATATTATTATTAACTAGCAGTTAAAAAGCACTTGGTTGGGCTTCGCCCAGTTTAAGTGATACTAACAACAGTTACATTTAATAGGTAGATATTAGGTCATTCACAGAGAGAGGGTGAGTAAATATTGTGAAAACACGTAACAGGAAGGAGTTAATGAATAATAACATGTTCAATTTAGGCATACTAAGAATAAAAATTGTGTTGGTAAAACTTTACAAACAACAACCGTTTTAAAACATACGATTCAACCCAATGACAATAAACAACAACTTTTTGCATTTACAATGTTGAAAAATATTGATATTTGATATCATTTAAGTAGAAAATAATTAACGCGAAAATTGACAAAACACCAGACAGTTTGTTTGTAAGAAAGTGTGACACTGCCAACCTTAAGTGTCAGCTACACTACTCGCTTCGACGCTTCGACGAAGTCCTCGACGAAGTTAGCCGAAGTTCGAAGTGCGTGCCCACACACTCGTGCAACTTCGCGAGTAACACTTCGAGTCCTTTGACTCGGGCGCATTTACCGACAACAATCGGAAGTCGGGCGAAGCGAAGCGAAGTTGCCCGAAGCGAAGTGAAGTTCGTGCCCACACTATCATATTCGGTCAACTTCGATCAATTTCGCGAGTAGTGTAGCTGGGCTTTTACAATAAGAAAACATGAAACACAATCGGAAGCAACGTAAGCAAAAATCACAATGTAATTAAAAATAAAATGTAATAATTGGTAAAACGGGTTTTTATTACATAAATTATTTGTAACCCGTTATTTATTGAAATAAGAATTTTAAGGCAAGCTTTTAAAAATATTTTAATCAAAACCCAACTTAACCTAACATAACCTACCCTAACTTAACCCAACCACAGCTTTCCTAACCTAACCTAATCTAACCTATCCTAATCTAACCTATAATAACCCAACTTAACCTGAACTAACCTCTAATAACCTAACCTAACCTATAATAACCCAACCTAACCTAACCTATCCTAACCTTACCTATAATAATCCTACTAAACTAACAAACTAACTAACCATCACGCCGTTTCCCCGCAGGGGTAGGCAGAGAGGACGGACCGTCAAACAACTCAGTCTTGGCACACACTCCTTGCCTCATCCACATTCATACATCGTCTCATACATACTATTCTATTGTTCTGACTCTTGACATGGCCCGACTCAAGTATCTGATTCACTTGTTCATGCCATATCTTCCTCGGGCGTCTCCGACTTCTGCTACCATTCACATTTGCATCGTATATTCTCGTTACACTCCTTTTTTCGCTCATTCGCTCTACATGCCCAAACCATCTAAGCGCCCCTTTCTTGATCTTACTCATTACGTTTACATCAGCCTTGCACTCTTTGCGGATCTCCACATTCCTCACACGATCATACATGGTTTTACCACACATACGCCTCAGAGATCTCATTTCAACAGCATTCAATCTACTTTAATTCTTTCTTTGCCAGTTCCATGCCTTACTTCCATACATCAGGGTAGGCACCAGCACTCCATTGTGGACTGCTAACTTCGCTTCTTTGGACAATTTTTTGTTAGCGCCAACTGCGTTCAGTCCTCCATTAATGGAGTTTCCTGCATTTACTCTTCTTTCAATATCTCTGTCAGCCTTCCCATCTCTCGTAAACATGCTTCCTAAATACACAAACTCATCCACCTGCTCCAAGTATTCCTCATTCACAGCTATATTGCACACTGTTTTCGTACTCTCTCTTTCAAACACCATTACTTTAAACTTACTTACATTAATCATTAACTCATTTTTCATGCATACTTCGTTCATCCTAGACACGAGAGACTGCAGATCATCCATACTATTAGCAATCAGCACCGCATCATCAGCATACAAGAGAAAACATACTTTCAAATTACTCGAATTCGCGCCCAATCCCACCTCTTTCAATTCTTGCATACAATTATCCATGTATAGATTGAAATACCATGGCGACATTACGCAGCCTTGTTTAACATCTTTTGTGATATCAAACCACCCCGTAAAATCACCGTTCACCCTAACACATGCAACGCTTCCCTCATACAGAGACGCAATTGCCTGAGTCAGATTCGTATTCACTCCATACGTGGACAAAACCTTCCATAGCTTTTTCCTGTTGACTCAGTCGTATGTTTTTTGTACATCTACAAAGGCACAGAAAAGTTTCTGGTTTTTTGCCAGAAACTTCTCGGTGAGCATACGCAATGAAAAGATCTGGTCCATGCACCCCCTTCCACTCCAATAAAAGCACCTTGCACCCATATTGTATCCTTTGTTTCCTTTTTTACCCTTCCAATCAAAATTCTACTATACCGCTTGCCAACTGAACTTAACAGGCTAATAGCCCTATGATTCCTACATTCCATACGTAACCCTTTACCTTTGTATAATGGCATGATCACTGCCTTTCTTCAATCTAACGGTGTGTAAGCCTCCTTTAAACATTGGTTTAAAAGATTGCACAACCATGTGAGAATTACACGGCTACCTCCTTTAAAATATTCAGCAGCAATATTGTCGAAACCGACAGCTTTACCATTTTTTTTACGCTTAATTGATCTTTCTATCTCATCCATGCTAATTTCGGTAACATTCACTCCATAATCATTCATATCAGATTCGCAGCTGGAATCACTGTCACTCACTTCGCTTTAGAAGACTTCCTCGAAATACTTCATTCATCTCTCTTTTATTTTTTCCTCATTCGTCAACATTTTTCCATCTTTCGATTTTATCACTTTCATGCTTCCGTTTTCTGGGCCACACCGGGACCTTTTGACTTCCTTCCAAAACAACTTAATATTTTCTTGGAAATGGTTGGTCATTTTCATTCCTTCTTCGTCTTCCAGGCGTTTCTTTCGTTCTATCACTCCGACTCTTACTTTTTTCTTACATTCCTTATATATTTATTTCGCTCGATCCTTCTTTTCACTGGAAGCACTTCCAGCTGCAGTCAGACATAACCATGCTTTCTTCTTCTCTGAGACCAGTGCTTTAATCTCATCATCCCACCATGCATCACCTTTCTTCCTACCTTGCGCACTTATACCACAAACCTCTCTAGCAGATTCACAAAGACCCACTTTCATGTGGTTCCATGTTTCGTCTATACTTAGGCCGTCCATTTTCTTCTCATTCAATCTCATTTCTGCACAATTCACATACTTACTTCTCACATTATCGTTTTGCAGTTTTTCTATTTTGACTCTTGTTGGAGTTCGTACCGTTTTCACTTTAGAGCGCCAACCTCGAAAGAGGTTTACTCTCGATACCACCAAAAAGTGGTCAGTTTCAACCTAAGCCCCTCTGAAAACTCTCGTGTCCTCGGTTACGGCTCTCACCCTACTTAACCTTACCTAAAATCAAAGCGTTTTATTTTTTAAAAAAAGTATTAAGCGTGGCCAGTTTTCGAATAATTGCCTAAATGGATAAAGGTAAATAAATATATATAACTGGCAAAATGATTGTTTTAATATGCATA
This sequence comes from Hesperophylax consimilis, assembly GCF_061612785.1. NCBI lineage: Eukaryota > Metazoa > Arthropoda > Insecta > Trichoptera > Limnephilidae > Hesperophylax > Hesperophylax consimilis. The sequence continues at coordinate 22,521,844 of NC_142837.1, read as the reverse complement.
TAAGTACAAGTCAGATTAGAAATATGTTAATTTTACAATCAACGAAGCGTTTCTAGTTTCCCATTGTGTTTTATTTTTTTATTAGGTTGGTAGTGCCTACACTTCCTACAAACGCTTATTATGCTCGAATTTCATATATGTGCTCTTTCAAAATGTTGCGAAATTATTATTTACGTAAATAATGTTTTTTTTTTTTCCATTATTTCTGGCTTTCACCCTTCAAGGGTGTTCTTGGCCATCATTTAAAATTATTGAGAAATGTGTATTGAAAGGTGAATTTAAATATTAATTTTATTTAAATAGGCAAATTTCAAAATTATAATGAAAATTGGAGTCGAGTTCAGACTTAAAAGAGATGAAATGTTGAATGGAGGGGAGGCAATTTTAGTTAAGGCTTGATAGAAGAGAGGATATTTGTTTAGAGAGGGACAACCAAAAAATATGTGATCTAAAGTTCCCACTTCTAGACCACAGAATGTACAATCTGGGGAGTCAACAACGTGAATTTTAAAAAGATGGGAAGGAACGGAACAATGACCGATCCTCATTCGAATGAGTGAAGAAATTTCTTTTTTGGAAAAATGAGGGAATTGCTGAAACCACGGTTTTGATGGTATAGTCCTTTGTATTGAGGCATAGCAGGCTCCCTTGGATTGACTAGCAATGTGCCAATACTCTGACCAAACATTGCGGGATCTTTCTTTGATGATGGAAAAAATGTCAGATAAGGGAATGTGGTTTACGAGGGTAACAACAGGGTTGGACGCTCCTTGTTTTGCCAAGGCATCCGCAATATCATTACCCATGATACCAACATGTTCAGGAATCCAAATCAGAGTTACAGATTTACCAGAGCTTTGAATGGATGCTATCATCTCTCGAATAAGGCATACAAAATGATCATCAGGATGAAGAAGAGGACTGGATTTAAGTTTTTGGAGGGAACTGAGAGAGTCAGAGAGAACGAGGGAATGTTCAAAATTATTTTTGATTATATATTTGAGAGATTCTATTATTGCAATGCACTCAGCTGAAAATATTGAAAATTGATTTGAAATTGAATGAAATATTCTATCATTAGAATTATTGCGGTAAACTTTAATACCTATACCACAGTTAGGAGAGTCGGGAGATTTGGATCCATCAGTAAATAAAAGAGAAAAGTTGGGCCATTTAGATAAAATAATGTCATTGAACATATTATTGACAGTTCGGGCCGGGAGATTGGAATGACTTTTAAAGATTCCGATCCCTTCTAATATTGTTGGGGATAGGGTGACGTGACTATATTTTAGTTTGTATAAGGGAAGTAGATCATTTTGGATGATGTGGAGCTCTGAGAGAGACTTAAAATTTTTACAGATGTCAGGAATAGGTTTAGTTGAAGCTCTGATTGTAGATGAATGGTTTGAGTCAATGAACAACGAGACACTGGGGATAACCTGATGACATTTAGAATTTAAACATTTAAGAACAAATTTGTCAGCAAATAGTTGACGCCTTAAATAAAGAGGAGGATCAGAACATTCTACTTGAAGGGAATTGATGGGTGACGATTGCATCGCTCCAGTTATTATTCGCAAAGATTTAGATTGAATTTTGTCTAATTTATTAAGTACATTTTTTGAGGCAGTACTAAAAAGTGGGCAGGCATAGTCGAGATGGCTTCGAATAAGTGCATTGTAAAGCAACTTAATGCAAGTAGGGTGAGCTCCCCACCAAACGCCAGATAATGATCTGATGATATTTAAATTTTTTTCGCATTTAGTAACTAAATTATTAATATGGGAAGACCATTTAAGTTTCCTATCAAATGTTACTCCCAAAAATTTTACTTCAGAAGCGTTGGAGATTGGAGAATTTTTAAATAAAATTTGAACGGGGGGGTTTTTATGGCGGTTTGAGAAGGTGACACACTGAGTCTTTTGGATTGAAAGTTCAAGACCATGTAACGTGAGCCATGTGCAAAGGGCATTCATGGCTTCGTTAAGATATTTGACGGCAAGAGGGATGATTTTGGATGATAAGAAGAAAGCTATGTCATCTGCGAACTCGATAATTTTTATTTGTGGGGGAATAGTGACATGCATATCATATGTGTATATATTATACAGTAAGGGGGACAATACATCGCCTTGTGGTAAACCCTTCCAAATAGACCTACTTTGAGGAGAAATATCTGGAAGTTCAATGAAAATTTTTCTATCTAGAAATAGATTAATAATTGATTGGACAAACATGGGGGGAAGGCCAAGGCCTAGAAGTTTTTTTTTCAGGATTGGGATGGAAACATTGTCAAAGGCGCCTTCTATATCTATAAAGACGGCAAGACAAACTTCCTGTTTAGAAATCGATAAATTAATATCAGTGCTGATGATGGCAAGGTTATCCTGAGTGGATTTTTTTTTCCTAAATCCAAATTGAGATGGAGAGAGAAGCTGTTTACTCTCGACAAAAAATTCTAATCGGTTTTTAATTAATTTTTCATAAAGTTTACTGAGGGTGGATGAAAGAGCGATTGGCCTGTAGTTGGATCCAAAATTTGGAGATTTGTTTGTTTTTAAAATAGGGATGATTATTTGAGAACTCCAGTCATCAGGCATTATACCAGTCTGGAAGATTTTATTTAAGATGCTTAAGAAGTGGTTTAGAACATTATCATTACTATTTTTGATTATGCTGTAAGGTATACCATCTCTGCCTGGAGAAGATTCCTTGACTGTTGATAAACAATTTTTTAGCTCAATTAAGGTGAATGGAGAGTCTAGCCAATGATTAGACATGGGAGTATTATAGATGGGCGTTATTTCATCTAAGTTAGGAACAGAAGGGGGGGCAATTTTGTCCAAGAATTCATCTATCCATTTAGAATGGGACGCTCGAGGAGATGGTGAACTGAAGGAGGATCGAAATCTTCGGATCATAGACCAAACTTCCGAAATTGGAGTGTTCGGAGATACTGAACTGCAAAAGTTGTACCACCCGGATCTTTTTTTTTACCTCAATACCCTTTTGGCATTGGATTCAGCGTTTTTGTATATAAGATAGTTCTCCATAGTCATATTGTAACGATAGGAAAGAGATTTAGCTTTCCGAATTCTTACTACTTTGGAACATTCCTCATCCCACCAGGGAGTTGGAGGGAGTTTTTTGAGAGATTTAGTTTTAGGGGGAGGATTTGATTTATTTATTGCAGTTATGAGCATTGATTGGAAGTTATTATAATCATCTTTGACGGAAAATATATCGGTGGCGGGTGAATTTAGTAGGAACTTGTCCATATGAGAGTTAAATTCATCCCATTTGGTGTGTTTCGTTTTAATCTTTGTCGAAATATGAGACTTGTCCGATTGGAAAGAAGTTTGATAAGTAATGATGATCGGGAAATGATCACTGGAGCAAGGGTCGGGGGACACCACCCACGAGGAGAGAGAAGCCAGACTAGTAGAACATATCGAGAGATCCACTGCACTGGGGTTTGTGCTGGGGCGTGAGATCCTAGTAGGAGATCCGTCATTCAAAAGGAAAAGGTTGGATTGATCTAGGAAATCCATCACACTTCGACCATCTCGGTCGGAGAAAGCAGAACCCCAGACGGGGGAATGGGCATTAAAATCGCCTAATATAAAGAAAGGAGGGCTTAGTTGACTTACAATTTGCAACCAAGTTTGTTTATTGAAGTGGGCTGTTGGGGGAAGATAGACTGAAATAAAGGATGTGTCCTTTATTTTAGCTGCAACCATTTGGAAGTCAGCATTGGGGGGTTTGATATTATTTATTGGGGAAAATGATATGGATTTTTTAATAAAAAGGGCAGCACCGCCCCCCGAACCTTCCGGGCGATCGTCGCGGAGACAGGAATACCCTCCCACATTAAAGTGGGTGGATGGAGTAAACCAAGTCTCCGAGATAGCAGCCAAAGAAATAAAGTTGGAATTTAATAGGTTAAGGAGATCAGATTTGTTAGAAATAGCACTTCGGCTATTCCACTGAAGTATTCTGACATCCTGAAGAGCCATTTTGAATAAATGATTTTAATGTGGAAATAATAGTAGCAGCGTTGGACGGTAGATTAGTTTGAGAAGAAATAAGGTCAATTAGAAGCATAATAAGAGTTTGGATAAATGAAGAATTGTCTTGGGAGAGTTTTTCAGAAAGTTTAAGAGAGTTCATTGAGGACGGATTATAATTATTTGCACACCCATTTGTGGCATTTGAAAGAGTTGAACCATTGGGATTTAAGAGCAGTGAGTTGTGTTGTTGCTGATCGTATCCAGGAGCCGGTTTAGAGATAGCGTTTTTGTATGTGAATTTAGTTGAACGAGAAGAAGTTGTTGTAGTGGAGGGAAGAGGGTTGGATGAGGAGTTGCTGGATAAAGCCTCAGCAAATGATTTTTTGACAGGCGGGAATAATTTAGAAGCCTGCAGAAAAGACAAGTTCTGAGAGGCCATTGAAATTTTAATATTTTTTTGGCGAGATTGTTCTGGGCAAGATGTGTTGATAGCTGTATGTGAGCCTGAGCAGTTAAAACATTTAGGTGAGGAGGAAGAAGGACATTGGTCAGCTGCGTGGTTTTCTCCACATTTAAAACATCTGGGTTGAGATCTGCATGCAGCTTTGGTATGACCAAAACGGCAGCAATTGAAACATTGAGTGGTGGGATATGTATACATTTCAACTGGTAATGAGTTGAAGAATAAATATATATGGGAGGGAAGAGATTGACCTTCAAAGGTGATAACAACAGATTGGGAGGGCTTCCAGGTAATTATACCCTCAGAGGAGTCCTTGTAATTTAGCCTCCTGGCTTTTATGGGATTGCCAATGTGTTGGGGGGTTGAAAGTGAAGACAGAATTTCTTCGATGGACAGATCGGTCGAGATACCTCTGACCAGGCCCATGCGAGTGACATTGAAAGTAGGGATATATGCCTTGAACTTTGAATTAGATGAAATGAAGATATTTTTGATGAAACTGTTGGCAGCTGGCCCTGAGAGGAATTCGACGGAGATTCGGAAGCGACCCTCGGCTTTTACACCTCCAGGTTTGATTGAAAGATTCTTGCTATTTGATAGGAATTTGCCAAATTCAAGAGGGTGGATGGTTTTTCCTTGCTCAGTTTTTTGGGCGTATGCTATGAATGGGCCACGGGAATGAGGAGAATAAAAGTTTGTTGGAGGAAGTTGAGAAAGTGCTGGTGGGGACAGTGAAGTCGAAGGCGAGTCAAGTTTTATTGGGGAAGAAGGAGTAAATTTCCTTTTTTTGGTAGAAGTCAAGATGACAGAATCACTGTCAGAAATTTCTACATTTTCCCCGTCTGGGGGGTCTGGAGAGGGATCTGGGGGCTTTGTAGGGGGTCCAGGAGGGAAATCTTCCTCCATTATTCACAACAGTAAACAACTACAATAATAGTATGAAAAATGACAGAAGTAAAAAAGTTTATAAATATCTGGAAATCAGCAGCGAAAAGTGACTCCTGGAAGATCAGGAGGGAGAAGAAACCTCAAGGCACAACACACTACACTTTTTTTTTGGCCAGAAAACAAAAAAGAATGGTAAAAAATTAATTTTAGATAGAGCAAAACAAAACAACTGATGACAGCCAAATGTTATTGTTGCCGTAAATAATGTTAAATATAAATATTTTTCAAAATCGTAAGAGTTGTTTTTTTTATTTTTATTAAGTTAAATCAAATGTTTGTTTTTTTTAATGCGTATTAAAACTGTATTTATAGGTAAAGAGTTGTAAAGAAAGGTAAAGATCCAGAGGTGCGCTCTGTCGGCCAATAGGGAAACTACTCCAGCGGCCGGTAAAGCACGATTTATTTATTTTGCACAAAGGCAATGCGGAATTAACTCGAAACGTTAGATTTGAGTTTGACCAATCAGAGGGCCGAAACCATTCAGACGTTGGCGTAATAATACTATCAGATTAAGTAATTATAATGTTCAAAAAGGCACAATAAAGTACCTCTAACTCATGCTAGAGTTTTTTTAAATTAGTTATTGGTCGTGCTACACAGAAAAGTAAGTTGAAGAGAATTAATTCCACGGAAACGATTTTTTTTTAACATGTTAGTCAATAAATTAAGTTTTAGATTGATAAGTGTCAATATATGAACTGTTTATGAGTAAAGTATTGTGATTTAAAACTCTCCTAGTGGACTGCGTTCAATTCCTCTTGTACCACAGTTGTCATTTCGAAAATGACCATTAAAATACATTATTTTCTATTTCCGGAAACCAAAATACTTACTTATAACTATTATCTGGCTGATACAAAGCGTTTCCCTTAAAAAAGTGCTTATTAATCCTGTCCCACTTTAACTGCTACAATTTTTTTTTTAAATAAATTGCATATTTAGCGTGTCCTCTTTTTCTGTATATTTACCAACTTAATTATCAAATTTCGAATTATTTTTCGATTTAAAATATCATCATCATCATCAAATAACTCCATATTACATATAATACAGATTGAATCATTGCAAAGTACACTATTTTTAAATTTGTTTGCCTATATTTCTAATTCTTATAAATATACAATAAAATATCTTATTTATAAAACTAAATAATCTGTTAACTTATAATGTAAATTTACATTTTTTAATTCGTGGTAAAGTTCTTTTTATAAATGTTTTTGGCTTTCACAATTCAAGGGTGTTCTAGACCATCATTTCAAATTATGGAGAGGGGGAAGGAAAATGTTAATTTAGTTTAAATTCGTTAAATTCAAAATTGTATGGAAGATTAGAATCGAGTTCAGGTTTCGAAGATATGAGATGTTGAATGGAGGGAAGCAATTTTCGTCAAACCTTGACAGAAGAGAAAATATTTGTTTATAGAGGGACAGCCAAAAATATGTGATCTAAAGTTCCCACTTCTAGACCACAGAATGTACAATGAAAAAGGGAAATTGTTTAAAACCACGGTTTTCTTTCTATAATAAAATAACGGGTTTTATATGTACGCTTGCCAACTTTCAAAAAAAAATTTTTTTTCATTTGTAATCTTCTTTCTATCTAAACGGAGATTCAAAGGAAAACGACACTGCAAAGGCTTATAGCAAAGCCTCCCGCATTGTGCTCCGTATGAAAGATGTGCCTGTGTACTTGAGCTCTGTCGTTAGTATTTATATCGGTAGAGTTTGTAATATTCTATTATTACATACAAATGTGTAGGCGGCGAATGCAGTTGGAATAAAAAATGGTAGATTCTATAACTAGAATGCCAATGCTCTTTTCAGTTGACCGCACTTTTATGTTTCTGAAAAGTTCACTAATAAGCCATTTCCAGTGGTGAAACAAATCCAGTTTAGATCGTACTGCAGCATGTGTGGGAGTTTTTGTTCTCAAATTTTGAATCTTGGCCTATTGAAGAGTTCTTACATAGTTGGTCGTGGATTACGATACGAGTTCTTTAAGCAAAAAAATCCATGATAACTTGGTGACAACTCAACACACCTTTGAAAAGTGATATAAAGTAATTTAATTAAAAGCGAAAAAAAAAACTGAAAAAAACTAACATATAAACCTTACCTATGTAACCCATTAAACATAGTTTATATTTCGTTTCTTTTCATGACTTTATATCATTTTTTAAAAGTGTGTTGAATTGTCATCTTATAAGTTATCATGGATCCATGGAAATTAATAAGTACTTACATATGATGTAAAAGTTACGAATTTTAAAAGTTAGTTATTGTAGTACGACGTTTAGCAAAGACGTTATTAGATTTTTTTGAAATTTAAATAAAATCAAATATGAAATCTATTGTCACAATTATTTTTATCAGTAAATTGGTTTAACCGGTAATAAATCATTTTAACTTGGGAGGGAGTAAAATAGAATCATATTAATAAGTCGTCAAAACGTGGCTTAACCACAGTTTAAAAATGGCCTCGAAAGCCGAAACAGCTGTAACAATAACAAAAACCAAAAAATACTTGCAGAACTTAATAATTATATTATTAAATTTGATTTTAATTAAATAAAAAAAATATTAAATGGAGTTCTACGAATTAAACACAAAAACAGTAAAAAATAAGTTATTTGATGATTATCCGGTCACCATTATTTCCTTATCACTGTGTAACATTTAAAAATGTACTGTATATTTATTATAACATATACATATCCACATTAAATAAATAATTAAATTCTAGGAATTATAAAAAAATGGTCAATTTTCACTGTAAAAAAATTTAACAGTTTTTTGTTTTTGTTTAAAATTATTAAGTTCTGTCAATTTTTATTTATTTAGTAATGGACATCGTCCAAATTACAAAATAATAACACGAATAAAGTAGACAAAGGAACATGAAAGCAAAGACATATGGTAGATATAATATAAGAAAATAAAGTGATAAGTCGAATCAAGTTTTTATGATTTGCTACATAACAATACTTCTAAGCGCATTTACTTACTGTTAGCTGTTCTTCTTACATGAAAAAGTGCAGTAAAAGAGTGATATCTTATATATGTGATACATCATTTTGTGGAGAAATATTCGTTTATTCTCCTGCGAAAATTAGTTTTTCGCTATCTTAATAATCTACGTGAATTTCAAGTTCTAAAAGTGATTTTGACAGTTGAGTTAACCATAGATACTTTTTGAAGTAGACGGTGATTCAAGCTGTGATAAATAAATTTTTCGTAAATTCTTATTTACAATCAAAACTCAAGATGGATCCCCAGATATACATATCCAAAGCTACGGAAGCGGTAAAACAGATGCAAAACTGTATTAATGATGCTACAACGAAACTGAGCAAAGAACAAATGAGTAAATTGAATCCAAAGACTATAACTATATTAGGTGTAATTAGCGAAATGGCGGCAAAAATGGCTGAAATTTCCGGTGAAAATAGAATTTTAAGGAAGATAAACAATCGTGTTCAAATCTCAACTGTAGAGCATCAATCGAGAGCTGAACTGGAAAATTTTCCCCAACTGCCACCTATAACCAGAAATAATGCTTCTCCAGGACCTGCCAGACCTTCGGTAATAATTCACCAGTCAACAGACAATTCCGAGTCGACCCTAAAATCGCTGAAAAATGCTATCAATCCCAGTAAACTGGGCATCCGAGTCACTGGAATGCGAGAACTAAAAAATGGTGGGGTGTTAATACACCCCAGCACTTCTGCTGAGGCAGATAAACTCGCGAACGCTCCGGCGCTTAACAAAGCGGGATTAAAAGCAACCATTGCCCCAAATCGCCTCCCTCGCATCGCCATCCACAACCTCCCTCAAGACATCTCGGCAGAGGAAATTATAAGTGCCGTTCATCTTCAATCTTCCAACGACACTGGTCTATCTTTGGAGAACTTAAAATTGATCATGTCTTTTTCCCATAAATCTGGCCCTCGCACTGGAAACTGCATTCACATTTTTAGAGTCCCTCCATCTGTGCGTCACTCTTTAATATCGCGAACTAAACTTGCCATAGACTGGCAACTACACCGAGTAAGAGACTGGGTAGATAGTTTAAAGTGTGGCCACTGTCAATTATATGGTCACACAGCTTCAAAGTGCCAAACTGACTTACCTACCTGTCCCCACTGTGCCAAAGTTGGCCACAACCGTGATGCCTGCCCCAATAAGATGAAATCACCAGTATGCGCCACCTGCACCTTCTTCAGGAAACCGGCTTCTCACAATACTGGAGCTCAGGACTGCCCCGCCCGCCAGGCTGCTGAAAGACGTGAACTCTCTCGGATTAATTTTTTAGGTTGAACCTGTTCAATCGTTCTGTGAATAATTCCTTCTCAATGTACTACCAAAATGTTCGTGGCCTAAACACAAAACTGAACACCATTCGCTGTAACGTCAGTGTGTGTCAATATGACTTTATATTTTTTACTGAAACATGGCTCTCCGATAATATCTCATCTGCTGAGCTGGGATTTTTTGACTATAACATTTTTCGTAGTGACCGTTCTACTTCTTCTGCGAAATGTAAAGGTGGTGGAGTGATGATATGTGTAAACAAGAAATACCATTGCTATATTCTAGAGTCATCTAACAATGTGTCTGATCAATTGTTTCTATGTGTTCTATTAGGTAACAAAAAACTTGTACTCGGTTGTGTTTACATTCCTCCATCCTCTTCGATAGAAGTCTATAAGTCACATACTGTTTTAACTGAACATGTTTCTAGAAACGCTGATTCCTTATTTATTTGTGGCGATTATAATTTACCTAAAATATTGTGGCTGAACGACAATCAAGGTGTCAAAACTCCTACTAGAAATCTTTCCCCACAAGCTACTGAAATTGTAAACTTTTTTGCCTACTTGAATCTGTTTCAAGTAAATCCAGTCACTAACTATCTAGGTTCTTGCCTAGATTTAATTTTTTCTAGTATACCAAATATCATAGTAAGTGAAGCTGATGTCTCTTTGTTACCTATAGATAAATATCATCCACCTCTCTCTATTAACATCACTAATTTCTTCCAATTAGATTCTCTGAAACCAAGTGCCTCTTATCACTACAAATATCTTAATGGTGACTACTCTAATATGAACAAATTTCTTTCCCAGATTAATTGGTCAGTACTATTTTTAAAATCTGATATTAATGACTATGTATTTAAATTTAATGAATGCGTCTCACGCGCTATAGATTTGTTTGTTCCTAAGGGATGTTACTATCAACCCAAGTTTCCAAATTGGTTTAGCTCAAAACTCAAACAGTTAATAATTGAAAAAAAGAAAACTCATAAGCTATTTAAAGACACTGGCAACTTAAACTTGTATCGAAAATTTTCTCATTTAAGGGAACTGTCCAAAATCGAATCAGCCAAATGCAATAAATCTTATGTAGAAGTTACTGAGTCAAAATTACTGCAAAACCCTAAACAATTTTGGCAATTTGTTGCGCAAAAGCGTACTGATAATGATCTTCCTTCTAGTATGCACTATAATGAAACTCATGCTACTAACGGTCTTGACATCGCCAACCTTTTTGCTAAACACTTCTCCTCTGTATATTCTGGTGCCTCATGCAACATCCCTCCACTCAACTATGACTACAACATTGACTTGAATGATTGCCAAATCTCACTTGTAGAGGTTTACCAATCTTTAAGTAAACTTTCTAACAAAAAAAGTACCGGACCTGATGGCATTCCAGAAATCTTGCTAAAAGAATGTAAATATTCATTATCTAACCCAATTTGTATGTTGTACAACTTATCACTCTCATCTGGAACATTTGCTGATTCATGGAAAATTTCATATATTCGACCCATTTTTAAGTCCGGGAACAAGTCAAACATTGAAAATTACAGACCAATATCAATTATATCTTGTATTCCAAAAATATTTGAGTCGATAATTACAAAGAAAATCACTCCTATATTCAAAAATGTTCTGATTAATGAACAGCATGGATTTAGATCGGCGAAATCTACAACAACTAATTTATTGTCCTTTACAAATACCATTGTTAAAGCCTTGGAAGACAACACTCAGGTTGACGTACTCTATACTGATTTCTCCAAAACCTTTGATAAAGTAAATCACTTGATTCTCATGGCCAAACTTTATGCTATAGGGATTAGAAACCCGTTGTTATCATTCTTTCGCTCTTACTTGAGCGATAGAAAACAAAGGGTTAAAATAAACAACTTTGAATCCTTTAACACTGACGTAACGTCCGGCGTTCCCCAAGGAGCTCATTTGGCCCCGCTTCTCTTCAACCTTTTTATTAACGATATCACCAAAGTTTTTTCTCATACACGCTTCTGGCTTTTTGCGGATGATAATAAGATTCTTCAGATAATTAAATCCTACCTTGACTGCTTACATTTTCAACGTGATATTGACTCGTTTAATAATTGGTGCAAAATAAACTGCATGGAACTTAATGTTGATAAATGTAAAATTTTGTCCTTTTATAGAACCAAAAAACCTATTCAGTTTGATTATAAATTAAACAATGTTTGTTTATCTACTGTAACATCTATCAAGGATCTTGGGGTCACCCTAGACTGCAAACTTTCTTTCCGTGAGCACATTAACAACATTGTTAACAAATCACTTAAACTACTCGGCTTCGTTCATAGAATAACCTCTGACTTTAAACATATAAGTACCCTTAAAACTCTTTACTGCTCGTTAGTTCACCCTCACCTTGAATACGCTAGTGTTATTTGGTCTCCTTTCTATGCTGTCCACATTTGTCACATAGAATCCGTACAACATCGCTTCCTACGAGGAATCGCTTGGAGGTTGGGTCTTGTAAGAGGAGAGTACTCATATGATGAAGTTGAACAAACTTTAAACATTTCTTCTTTGGAGAAACGTAGAAGGGACACCGATCTGATTTGCATATTTAAGATTATCAATGGTATTACAGACTCACCTGCTTTGTTGCAACTTATCCAATTCAACATCCCTTCCCGTAGACTCCGAAATAATGAATTGCTGTTCGTCAATCAACATTCTACCAATTATGGATACCATTCTCCTTTGTCCAGAATGTCGAGACTTGTCAACTCACTGTCAAGTCAAAGCATTGAATTTTGTGGTATATGCCTAAATGACTTTCGACAGTCAATACGCAATGTCTAATTTCTAATGCCCTTTGAACCATCTTCATGCTTTGACTTATTATTATCTCCCATTCTTACTTTTATATTATTATTGTCATTATTATTGTCTTCGCTCCTCATTTATATATGCTCTCCTTTCACTGTCATCTCTGTTTATAAAACTTATTCGTGTAATTAATATGTTGTTAATGGACTATTTGTCCGTAAATATAATTACAAAAAAAAAAAAAAAGTTGAGAATACGTGCGCCGTGGATCAGGACCACAGGACACTTATAATATTACGTCACTTGTTAAGGACTGGCAAAAATCATTTAGACTTATCCCAAATAAGTTTTGACTTGAGTTGACCAGTCTACACATTCTGGACAATGGTGAATAATATCCATAATTTGTCGAATGATGGTTGAGGAAGAGCAGTTCATTATTTCTGAGTCTTTGCGAGGGGATATTGAAGGGAAAGAGTTGCACTAGAGTAGGTGAATCAATAATACCATTTATAATTTTGAAGAAGCAAATGAGGTCATTTCTTCCAAAGTACTTCTAAAGGAGAGAGGTTTAGAGTTAGTTCAATTTCATCATATGAGTATTTACCTTTTTCTAAACCTAGCCTCCTGGCAATCCCTCTTAAGAACCGATGTTGAACAGATTCAATGTAAATAAATTTGTTCATTTCTTAACATAAAGAGGATATCTATTATATTGGTTGTATTTTTAGTAATATTTATTTACACGCCAAAAAGCCTTTTACATAAAAGTGATGCATTATGCAGTGTACATAGGAGAATATCTAAAAGATAAAACATTTTGATATTGAGCTGCCAATTTTCCAAAAATTAATAAATAATTATAAATATATGTATGCATGTTAGCTTGGGGTATTAAAAATGATAGATAATCTATTTAAATTGCAACGATAAAATACAATTAATCGATTTTGGAAATATACAAAAGTTCGGTATTATTGCTTGCAAATAATGCCAATAAGATGTTTACCTAAGCTACGTCCAGCGCCTACAAACGACAATTTTCTCAGCATATTTCGAAGTAATTTCAAATTTAAACCTTAGAAGATGGAAACGATTCACCACGGTATATACCAAGAATTTGTATGACAAATTGTATCTATTTCAAAGATGAATGCAATATTATTTCCGAAATCATACAAGTTAGAATATAAATGCAGGGGTCTGAAAGAGGTGGATTGAATTCGAATGAGAAAAAATTTTTTTTTTACCTCATAGCAAAGGTCACCGATGCGCATTTTCCCATTTTAATCTTTAATGGAACGGCTGCGAGGCCTTTTTCATACAAAACTTAAATTAAGATTTGATGCCAATATACCTAACCAAACTAGATCATTTTTTTAAATCAAAATGTGTAGCAAATATCTAGTATGTATAGTATGTGTGCTACTTTATTTATTTATTTTTAAAATTATAATACATACAACATTAAAGAATTAAATTTTTCGTATTTTTCGCGGCAACTTTGGTAATTATTTGTGAGTTAATTTTAATTATTGGAAAAAATAATAATTTACTTTGTGTACTGTGCAAATATAATGAAATAAAGAATACATATATAATAAAATTTTGTAAAAATTGTTTTTATGGGCGTGAATTCGAATTACAAACTACCGCTTTACCTTGAATAAAAAAAAATACAAAAATAAAAAAAAAATTCTACTTAAAAAACAATTTCTAAGTTGAAATTAAAAGTTGTTTTATTATTTTTACTTGTATTTTTACTTTTAAGGAATGTTTTTATATGTAATTTTAGAAGTATCGTTATCCACAAATAGAATTCTACGCCATTGTTTATTTCTATTTTTAGAAATAGGGTAAATATACCGTTTGAAGAGAATATGTTTAGTTTTTTTATTTAGTTTTTCAACCTTCCATTTATTAGAATAACCGTTATTAAATGCTATTTGTTTTATGAATATATTGTTTTATGGTTATAATCTATTTGTTTTTTGAGGTCTTAAAATACTTCATACAGGATATAAAGCATCGCAAATAAATAATTTAGAAATTTTAGAAATTAGAAAACATGTTAATATAAAAGCAGATATAATTAACAAGATTTTTTTTATAAACACTCTTTTAAATATTTTGCCACTTAACTGGTCTTTCCCGTGTAACGATATTGTAATTCCTAATTCTTATAAACCCAGTCTACTCTTACCCCTCCCCTCTCCTTCCACTTCTTCTTTCCAATTGTAATCTGTATTTAATTTTTGACTTCGGTGTATAAATAAACATGTATTGGTATATAATAAACTGATGTTAACAAAGTTATTTGTTTTTTAATAAAATAAAGTTTGATCAGATAATATTATTTTATCTATTTCCGTTGTATATCAATGCATATGTACACAATAAAATGTAAACATTATTTTTATTTATATATTGGGCAATTTGCATAACGCCGCTTTTGTGAGATATCACCTCAGGGACGCTATATTGTAATAATCTACCTTAATATATAGATTTTTAATGTCCTGATGAAGGTGTATATGTAATCTTACTTTAAAGTTTATTAGATACAATCACAGTTGTAGGTAAAGAATTACCATCAGTTGGAGTAAAATTTACACTTTTTAACTAAACCGACTGCTAATCTCTGCTACTCGCACAATTACCCTCTTATCAATATCAATAACTGTCAATTCTTATTATGCCTAAATTGAGCATGTTATTATTCATTTACTCCTTCCTGTTCCGTGTTTTAACAATATATACTCACCCTCTTTGTGTGAATGACCTAATATCTATCTATTAAATGTAACTGTTGTTAGTATCACTTAAAATGGGCGAAGCCCAACCAAGTGCCGCCCGCAGGGCCTAGCAGAAAAAACCCGCTCCGCGGGTTTTTAACTGCTAGTTATTATTATTATCACTTAATCTGGCGTGAGAGGGTAATTTTTGGTTTTATTACCAAACACGCCATGTGAAAAAACGTTTACTCTCTCAACTTAGTAAGAGCGCGTAAAGACAATGAATTCTCTCACATACTTGCAAAAAGAGCGAGCTAGTCAATAATCATGACGTTCGTGCAATTTGTTCGGAACAGGAACGCACATTGAATGTTGTATGTTATGCTTTACAAAGAATATGACCGTTGAAAAAATACAATGTGACAAATTTACATGAAAAAAGAGAACTTTTGAGTACTTACTGTTTTTGTAGCTTTCTTAGATTATTGCAATGCTTCAAGTGAGTCGGTATTCTACTTTTCGGCTCATTAATGAAACATTTTGATGGCATTTTCGAATTATATACGCCGTCAAACACGGAGCGTGTAGTTTCAACACCGTCAACGGGGGCTCCTCTCCCGGAATAAGTATAGACATACTTAAGAAGTATCAATTAGCTTAGTTAATAATTAGTAGCTCGATAACAAACTCTTTTGTCAAATAAAACTATGAAGGATTTTGCGAGAAATGGGTAAATAGTTTAAGTTGAGTCCATGAAGTAGGGAGAAAATAATGAACAATGCATAAAACAACTAAAATAGAATTTGGTTTATTAGTGCTTTGAAGGCGGCGAGAGGATGTTTCCGAAATCACATGATATTTTATCAAGTACTGCTTGATTTCTCAAGGAATATGTTTAGTTTCGATGACGTATGATAAAATACATATGATATACATTACTAAAGTATGTTTAAAAAATAATGATTTCAGCAGAAAAAAAAAATGATAAAACGCTGCCGAAAAAATCCTAGAATAATTGGCGCATAATAAACCTGAGAATATGACGTTAAACAGATATGTAAGAATGAAAAAAAAAGTTTTTCACAAGAGCAAAAAATTTTTTTTTTTTTTTGTAATTATTTTTTATTTTTAATAATATGTTAACATGGTACATAATTCATTTTACATCTTGTATTTTTTTACTACTCTTCCATTGAAAGCATTTGCTTGTGTATGGAAGGGGAGTGTACATAAATGTTGTTGTTAGTTAGTACTTAAATAATTCTTTTTACATAAATGTATGTTTGCTGTAGTATTTTTTTTTGATAGTAGTGAAGGATAATATATTAATTTATTAAATTTAAAAAAGAAAGGAAGTTATTGAAAACTAAGGATATTTGTGAGATTAATTAAGTGACAGTAGTTTTTTTTTCAGAATATTTTTAAAATGTCTCTTGACAGAGAGCAGTATTCGGGTTTTATCATTAATGCTTCTGATTTCTTCTGGTAGACGATTGAAACAAGTTCTTCCCTGGTAAGTATAATGATGTTGTGCAAAAGACGTATTTAGTTTTGGACATAGAAAAACATGTCTAAGTCGCGTTCTGTTTTCATTTAAAAATTGATATTTATCTTTTTCTTTTATAATTTGGATTAATGAGTTTTTAATATATAGGTCTTTTAATGTAGGTACTTGAAATTCTTCAAACAGGCATTCTGTTGGGTAGTCAAAGGATTTTTTTAATATAATTTTAATAATTGTTCTTTGTATAATTTCAATTGGAAGAAGGTTACATTTATACGCGGATCCCCAACTAATAATAGCGTATTGTAAAGTGGATTGAACTAAGGCATAGTAAATTAAATATAGATTTTTTATCGACAGAAAGTTTCTAATTCTTAAAAATATATATATATTAATTTTCTAATTTTGTTTACTACTTGACATATTTGTTCCTTCCATTTCAGATTTTTATCAATAATTACTCCTAGATATTTAATTTTATTTGTTGTTTTTAGTACTGTACAGTTTGATTTGCAATAATTTTGGCTGTGAATTTTAGTATTATTATGTATGACAATGTTAAAATTTTTAGGAGTATCATTTGTATGGATTGCAAATGGAATTACAAATGTCTTTTCTTTATTAAGTGACAGTAAATTAGTGTCGAAAAAATTCTTGAGCGTGTTGATGTCTTCTGTGGCCTTTAATTCTACATTTTCCCAAGTCGTATCACTTATTATTAATACTGTATCATCGGCGTATGACGTAATTTGACCATGTAAGGGTTGAAAAAAAATATCGTTTACATATATAGTAAATAGAATTGGTCCAAGCACTGTACCTTGGGGGATTCCAAAGCTTGTAATCTCTTGATCACTATTAACATGATTGATTTTTACTACTTGAGGACGGTTTTTTAAGTAGTCGGTGATCCATTTAATTGCGTTGCCTTTTATGCCAATATTATTAAATTTTTTTAATAACATCTCATGGGATATGCTATCGAATGCCTTTCTAAGGTCAATAAATATACCCGCACATTTTTTACCTTTATCTAATGATTCGTAAATGTATGAAGTTACGTTAGCAATAGCATCTTGTGTGCTGAGTGATTTTATAAAGCCAAACTGGTTTTTGTGTAATATTTTATTATTATCTAGAAAATTTACCAATTGTTTTTTTTTACTATTTTTTCAAAGATCTTTCCTATATTAGAAATTAGACATATTGGGCGATAATTCGTTGCTTGATGTGGATCTCCAGATTTGTAAATAGGTGAGATTATTGTGGTTTTGTAGTTCATTGGAAAAATTCCATTTGTTAAACTTAAGTTTATTAAATGAGTGATAGGTTTTATTAAGTGAGGTTTCATAGTTTTAAACATGTGTGTCGTAATAGAATCAAAACCGGGGGACGAACCTCCTTTCATATTTTCTATTATTTTCGAGATTTCACATTCTGTTGTTGTTTCAAACATTGAAAGTATATTACGTTTCTGTATATTTTTATTTTTATGGTTTTCTTGGTTTGAAGGCTTATGAATATTTTTCGCAAGATTTTTCCCAACATTTGCAAAGAAGGAATTAAATATGTTTGCACATTGTTTAGGCTGTATATTGGCATCTATAATTTTTTTATCATGTTCAATGTACTTAATGTTTTGTGTTTTTTTTGTATTTTCTATGGCGAAATTAACAGTTTTCCACATTTGTTTATGGTTATTTTCTGAAGATAATATTTTATTTTTAAAATACTCTTCTTTACTTTTTTTAATATAAGATGTTAGTTTATTTTTAAATTTTTTATAGAAAATATATGCTTTTTCATCTTGGGGATTTTTTAAAGTTATTTTGTAAAGTTTTTCTTTATTTCTGATAGATATAATAAGTCCTTTGGTAATCCAAGGTTTTAAACATCTTAATTTTGATTTTATGTATGTTGTTATCTCAGTTGTCGAATTTTTAATGTGTTGTGACATAATATTTTCGAAGTTAGTCGAACAAATTTCAGTATCATCACTGTTTAAAACATTATTCCAATCTTCCTTTTTTAATTTTTCAGAGAGAATAGTCATATCTATTGTTGGTTTTTTGGTTATTAAATTATGTTTTTTATGTTTAATATTATTATTATACAGAAGTAAGCATGAGTGATGATCAGTTATGTTAGTTTTCCAAACAATTGATTTTATTTTGTGAAGATCTTTAATGTTTACATTTGTCCAAATGTGGTCTAAACAAGATGGAGTATGTTCTTTTATTTCCCTAGTATTTTTATTTATGCAAGATATAAAATTTTGTTCAGTCATACAATTGATGTATTCATTTTTGTTATTATTTTCTATTTTTTCATTAATATTAACGTTAAAATCTCCTACGACGAAACAAAGTTTATTTTTTAATTTTAATAATATGTATTTGAGGTCATTAATAAATGTAATAATACTCGAGCCATGCGTTCTATAGATAGCTATTAGATGGTATATGGATTTGCCGAGTTTGAAATGTACTTCGATGCAGTTTACCAAGTGTATTGGATGTTCTATTATGTTAACAATACTAAATTTATTGCTTGCAAATATTATTATTCCCGAATTTTTATTGATGTCTACTTTGGTAGAAATATAGTTGTACTCAGGTAAGTGATAAGGCGGTGACTCAGCGTTCGTAAATGTTTCGGATAACACTATAAAGTCCGGTTTTTTAATTAAATTATTTATTTTTAGAATTAATTCATCTAAATTTTTTTGAATTGAACGGATGTTTATGTGCATAATAATTATAGCATTGATGTTTTTAGAAATAATTTTGTTACACGAATCGGTACATATACATTCATATTCTTGAATTTTAATATTTAAATCTAATTCGTTACTTAAGAAATCATCCATTTAATGCATTTTTGGTTGTATTTTACAAAATTATTTAAAAGATTTTTATTCAATGTCGTAGTTAATTCTTTCTTTGGCTAATTTAAGCATGTAAGATCGTAACTTACATGTTTCGCTGTTTGTTCGGTGGTCTACTTCATTCATTTTACTGTTCAACGAGTTTATTTCTTTCTTCTTGTTAGCTGAGTTGCAGTTAGCGCATTTGGGTGGCAGTTCCAGGGATTTACACTCGGAGATGGAATGATCTTCTGAACAGTGCTTGCATGTTGGTTTATTCATTCTATTGTAGCATTTTTGTGCTGTGTGTCCAAATCTTTGACAGTGAAAAAATGCAAAGCCTAAATGCTTTCTCCCTTGTAATATTTACACAGCCTAAATGGAAACGTTTGACATGTGAACATTTTCGTGTAACTTTTATCTCATTTTTTTCTGAAAACGTTTAGGTAATCAACACAGGATCTCCTAGTGAGGAGGACTACGAATATAATCAAAATCTATTATGCATATATATAAATATACACATTCTTGTAAAAATGTTTAAAAACTATATAGCCATTTAATAAAAAAAAACTTTACATTGTGTACATAACCAAAAATGTCCATAAATTAATAATTTTGTCTAAAAAATTTGTATGAAAGGTTATTTGAATTTATACGTAACTTTTTCTTAAACTTATAAATATGTTTACTTTGTATTTCACATAAATAAAAATTCCAACATTTTTGGATTAAACATATCCCACAGTGGATTGTAAGTACTTGCTTGATTGGTGTATAGTTTTTTTCATTATTTTTTTTTTATGTGACACCTCACAAGAGCGTCCCTGCCTGTGCAGTGTACAGACAGGGGAACTATGTCACCACCTGGTTGGGCGGCGTTGTGAGGCGGAATAAGGTAGGGGCTGTAGGAAGGGATTTGTTAATGCGGGCCTTGAAGAGGCTGGGATTATAGGAGGAAGGAAAAACAGATGCCGGTAGCTCGTTCCACATACGAGCCAACTTACACAAAAACGAGTCGTAAAAACGGCCCGTTCTCTTGAAGCCAACGTCAACCGTGAACGGGTGTTCAGCTCGTGTCCATCGAGTTGTGCGCACGTGCACCGGTGCATCAGAAATCAATGCTGCTAGCTCCTTGGAGCAGGCTCCATTGAAATACCTGTATAACAGACACAGCATGCCTACATTGCGTCTACGCATTAGAAAAGGCAATCGGTCTGTTAACAACGGATTGTCAATCAGACGGATCGCTCTCCTTTGCTTGTTTGGGAATTGGTAGTGAGACAATGTAAGATACGGATGTTGTTGTTGCAGTGTTTATTAAGAGTCAGGATAATACATTTATTGAGTCAATTGCCGTGACGAGGAGATGATGTAGGACAGATGTTGAATACTCCGGTTGCTGCGATGATGTGGTGGTCAAGCGCGGGTCAGTGAGTCGACGCCGGGCGCTGGTGACCGGGACTCGATGAAGGTCAGGCACTGGCGAAGAACGTAGGTCTTCAGGCACTCCAGTGCTGACGAGACTGCCAAAGGTGCAGTGGACCTTGTAAGCAGTTGAACGGGCGCGGTGTGACCAGTGAGGATGCTGCGTGTCCTCGTGGTGGTCATGATGCGTGGAAGAAGCGCTGGTCAGAGACGCTGGGACCAGGGCGCTTGTAATCCGAGTAGCGCTTGCCAGGGACGACGATCCAGACAAGGCGCTAGGTTGATGTCCCGGTAGAGTCCACGATGGTAAGGGCGAAGCCGGGTATGTGTCCTTTGCGGAGGGGCGCAAGGCCCCCCAGTTTTCACTGGAACGATGTGGAATGAATGACTGACTGATGACTGACTGTTGACTGACTGATGTACTCAAGTCCTCCACCGCTTATATAGCTGCCGACTTCTTTGTTCTCGTCTGCCACGGGTTGGAGTAGCGTCTGGACTTCGAACCCGCAGAACTGCTGACTCGGTTTATTGTCTGGGCGTTTGCATCACCCTATATGCAAGTCAGCAGTCTAAGTATGATGGTACCGATATTACTATTGAAGTCTCGAAAGAATAATTGCTGTCTCGGCTGTTTTAACACATGCCGTCTGGTTATGATTTTGATGACTCTAGGAGCGGTGACATAACCGCTACAGGGTCCGCCCCCAGTGAGGTGGAACCTCACGATTCGGTAGGGATGGTTCTGGAACATCCTTGAGCTGGTCCGCCGCTGAAACTCAATTCCTCCAGTGCTTGACTTCTGTAATGCTTCTTTCCTGCTGAGAGTCGCCCATAGTGAAGGTGCACTGGTTGTCAACTGTAGAATTTATCGACTTGTAGTTTTTTCTATAATACGATTGTTTGAAATAATTTTATTCTTCACTTTAAAATTTTGCTGACGGAATCATCTTGTGTGTGCTCTACTTTTGCGCTTTGTTTGAAATAGCTGCGTGGGTTATTTAGTTATGGCACTGTTTGTTTATGTTGAGTGTGCCGTATTGCTGGTTGAATGAACCGTCATTGTGTTAGTCAGCGATTTGTTTTATAATTTTTTATCGCTGCGATCTTATCTGGGACTGAAACAGCTGATGGTGTAGTTGAAGGTATCATAGCTGATTTCTCTTCCTTGATAATGTATGCGGCTTCATACGATCTATGGTAACCGTTTTTTTTTTCCTTTTTATGAGATGGTATGGTGCTTGCTGCTCCGTGGTGTCTCTACCAATCACCCATTTTCGAGACGTGGTTACCGGTGAGTCGAGGTAACACGTCACGTCAAGTTGCAGATCACGTCGAGCTGCAGAATCACGTCGGGCTGCATATCACGTCGGGCTGCAGATCATGTCGGGCTGCAGGATCAAATCACGTCGGGCTGCATATCACGTCGGGCTGCAGGATCAAATCACGTCGGGGTCACCACTTTGGGAATTGGTAGTGAGACAATGTAAGATACGGATATTGTTGTTGCAGTTGTGAGAGGATTATTGCCACATTGGGCGGTGTTGAAACAATATTATAAAAGGTGAAGGGCATGAGTGCCTCAGGAATGTATGTAACAACAGTGTATTAAATAAAAGATAAGGGAAATGAATTCCATGACACAACATTTATTTCTACAACACTTCATCAACCTTTAAATAACATGAGAACTCTATATTTAGTGACATTTATCTCAGGCGTGTGCTACATCCGAAGGAAGAAAGCACGATTGCTAATTTTAAATATTGCATTGAAAGCGACAATTGGGTGGCATTTATAATAACTAACCTGAAAAATGTAATGACGGGCGCCAAGCGATGCGTTTATGCATTGCTGTAATTTAAATGAAGAGACAAGGATGACCAAAGGTAAATCCACAAAACGGTGTCGTCATCCTTGTACGTAATCGTGTTTGCTCATGGAGAGGTTCTTGTCTTCCCGGTGTTTCACGACGTCCCGGAACCGCGGCCAAATAAATACTAAATTGTCGAGGTGCGCGTCTAGCTTGCGAGCCCCGTCTCCCGTTGTCCAGAGTTGCCATAGATGCCAAGTTGTAAATAAAGATGGGCAGTGAATAATGCTAATGCTCTGTAGCGGGCAGGAAATGACTGCTACACAGTGTTTATTAAGAGTCAGGATAATACATTTATTGAGTCAGTTGCCGTGACGAGGAGATGATGTAGGACAGATGTTGAATACTCCGGTTGCTGCGATGATGTGGTGGTCAAGCGCAGGTCAGTGAGTCGACGCCGGGCGCTGGTGACCGGGACTCGATGAAGGTCAGGCACTGGCGAAGAACGTAGGTCTTCAGGCACTCCAGTGCTGACGAGACTGCCAAAGGTGCAGTGGACCTTGTAAGCAGTTGAACGGGCGCGGTGTGACCAGTGAGGATGCTGCGTGTCCTCGTGGTGGTCATGATGCGTGGAAGAAGCGCTGGTCAGAGACGCTGGGACCAGGGCGCTTGTAATCCGAGTAGCGCTTGCCAGGGACGACGATCCAGACAAGGCGCTAGGTTGATGTCCCGGTAGAGTCCATGATGGTAAGGGCGAAGCCGGGTATGTGTCCTTTGCGGAGGGGCGCAAGGCCCCCCAGTTTTCACTGGAACGATGTGGAATGAATGACTGACTGATGACTGACTGTTGACTGACTGATGTACTCAAGTCCTCCACCGCTTATATAGCTGCCGACTTCTTTGTTCTCGTCTGCCACGGGTTGGAGTAGCGTCTGGACTTTGAACCCGCAGAACAGCTGACTCGGTTTATTGTCTGGGCGTTTGCATCACCCTATATGCAAGTCAGCAGTCTAAGTATGATGGTACCGATATTACTATTGAAGTCTCGAAAGAATAATTGCTGTCTCGGCTGTTTTAACACATGCCGTCTGGTTATGATTTTGATGACTCTAGGAGCGGTGACATAACCGCTACACTTGATTCAAGCAGGTTTATTAAGTATTTTGGGGCACCAGCCCAAAGGTGGCTCCCAAATTCAATAGTTGGGCGGACTTGAGACTTGTACAGGGTCAGCAGCTGGTCACTGTTGAAGAATCTCCTAGCCCTGTACAAGACGCCCAACTTCTTGGAGGCCTGATTTACTCGGGCTTCTATGGATCCCCGATACTTGAGCCGGTCTGATATAGTAACTCCAAGCATTTCAATGGAGTCTTTATTGGGGAGAATGCTCCCATCAAATTGCACCAGACAGTCATTGATCTCCCTTTTTGCCGAAATCAGACACGCTTGGGTTTTTGAGACGTTGAAACTGACCATGTTGGCCTTACCCCAGGCACGAAGTCAATTTTTTTGCTTCAAAACTTCCCGAGCTGTTCGGACATCATAGGTGGAAGGGGGCCTGTCAAAAAAATAACCCTCGTGAACGGTGTTGTCATCAGCGTAGCAGTGAATTGGTGCACATTCAACGAGATCGTTGATGTGCAATAAAAATAGCGTCGGAGACAGTACAGATCCTTGTGGCACCCCCGCATTGATTTGGTGCGGTGAGGAAGAAGAGCCGTCAACCACGGTTTGAATTGTTCTTCCCCTCAAAAAGTCCGCAATCCAACTATGCAGGGTTGGGTGGATCCCATACGATGGTAACTTCCCGATAAGCGCCCGGTCCCAGACTCTGTCAAAGGCTTTGGAGATATCCAACCTAAGGTTTGAGTGAAAGTTTGTTAAGCTTGCATGAACACTGCGGCGCGTCATTCTGATATATTGAGAGAGTCTATAATGCTCATTTATACTTTTTTCAAATGTTATTTACTCAATAATTGTACTATATTAATTACCTTTGATGTCATATAAAAAAGATTACATCTGTTCTGGATTAAAAAATGGGTTTTATTAAAACTATGTAATATAAATGCAGCTTTCGTCCCAAAGTTTCTTCTTATTAATGCCAGGAGTGTTTTTTTGTTGGTTTGAATGGTAGAAGAAGTTGGGGGCGCCTGAGAAATACTTTACGCAATATCTCTGCACCAGAATGAGAAATATTCAGTTGTGCAGTCATCAGTCGTCCAGTCAAAATTACATTTAGTAAATAGTTAAAATTGAATTTAATTATTCCTGTTTGTATAATGAGACCAGACTAGACGGTAGGAGAGATATATCTATTAGTTCAATTCTATGACTGCTGGCTGATATTTGGCATTTTAGTCACTAATGATATAATACGAGATGATATGGTGAGGAATGGAACTAATAGAAGGCATGTGGTTAGTATTTTTACCACCAATAGCAGAGTTGCAAGCAATAATAAATCAAAATGAATGACACATTAATGCAATACAGTTTAATAGTTAGTTATATAATAGTATCCCAGTGCATCCAATTTACTGTATTTTGAAATATATGTGCATTTATGGAATTTTCACTATACTTTTTAGCACAAAAAGTAAAAAAATTCGAAAACGAAAGTTACGAAATTACACAAAATAGAAAATAATAGATCAGAATTTATTTATTTATTTACGGACAAATAGTCCATTAACAACATATTAATTACACGAATAAGTTTTATAAACAGAGATGACAGTGAAAGGAGAGCATATATAAATGAGGAGCGAAGACAATAATAATGACAATAATAATATAAAAGTAAGAATGGGAGATAATAATAAGTCAAAGCATGAAGATGGTTCAAAGGGCATTAGAAATTAGACATTGCGTATTGACTGTCGAAAGTCATTTAGGCATATACCACAAAATTCAATGCTTTGACTTGACAGTGAGTTGACAAGTCTCGACATTCTGGACAAAGGAGAATGGTATCCATAATTGGTAGAATGTTGATTGACGAACAGCAATTCATTATTTCGGAGTCTACGGGAAGGGATGTTGAATTGGATAAGTTGTATGGTCATAAATTTTTCATTGTATGGTCGTAAGTTCAATGCAAACACTCCAAAGATGGATTCATTTATGTTAAGTGATAAAAAGTTAACTGTAGACTTAAAAGTTCTGGAACGCAGTGTGAGGCATGATGATTGCAAATGCGTTGCGAGGTAATTATGGGCATTGAAATTAAATACTGCTTCCACCACTGTAGCACCGTCTGGTGAGGATTCAAGATTTAAATACAACATTATTATTTTTAACCGTCTCATGTTCTAAATAGCACGTTAATGTTCAATATCTACGTAGGAAATACCAGTTTTAATACAGCTTTTTCTAAAATAAATTTAACAACTGATTCATAAATGAATAAAAAAAACATTTCTAACCTTTCTTGTTCAACTTTTTATTGATAGACCATGCTGGGCTCAACCTGGATAAATTACGAAATATGCAGAATTTACACGTTTAGGGAGTCAAGGGATACAAGTCTGTTATTTTTTATTATCTCCATATAAGAAGCTCCCACTTGCTTTAAGATATCGTCTTTGGGTATGCTGTACGGTGAGTGTGTGTAATGAAGTGTAAGTATTTAATAATTTAGCTTCTTCTAAAAACAACTTCAGGAAATTGTAATCAGTTTCAATAAAGATTTAAATTAAATTTCTTAAATTTCTTAAATATATTCTTATTATGTTCCTTTTATAATGAACACAAACAAAATTCTATTCACATCTTATTACAAAGGTTCCAGGCAAAGGCTGGCTTTTAGCCAAATAAATCCGAAACAAATTCATTTTCTCTTCCCGACATTAAATTTTCTGGACCGAAACATGAAAATAAATTCAGTTTCTGAGAATTGTTTCCTTTTTTATGTGACACCTTACAAGAGCTCCCCTGTCTGTACAGTGTAAAGACAGGGGAGCTATGGCGCAACTCGGTTGAGCAGCGTCGTGAGGCGGATTGAGATAGGGGCTGTAGGAAGAGCTTTACCAAAGCGGATCTTGAAGAGGCCCGGATTATCTGAAGGAGTAAAAACAGATGCCGGTTGCTCGTTCTACATACGACTCCATACGAGCCGTCTCACTCAAAAACGAGTCGAAGATGCGGCCCGTTCTCATGAAGCCAACATCAAATGTGTGTGTACGTTGAAACCCACACACGTGCACCGTTGCACCGGGGATAGTTGCGAGAGTTTTTAATAAATTGCAAGAAAAACTACAAAATCTTATCGAAAATTATATCCAAATTAAGAATGAAAAAATAAATCGCTAATTTACAAAACTTATGTTTGAAATATCCTACACATAAGTGACCTACCACCTACTATTTCTTACTCCTTCCCACTTCCTTGAACGAGTTGTTGACAATTTTCAAGAATTCTGCGCTAATGAATAGGTTAATAAAAGTATTCTCATGAATATTTCAGAATTTATTTCTTTTCTTCTGTTCAAGAACAGTCAATTGTCACGAGGAACGGTGAATGTATCAGAAATACCCGATAAAGAGACTGTCAATTTTAGCCACCTCAACAGAATAATTATTTATTTTAATAGTGAAAGCACTCACGAAGGCTTTGCACGTTAGTAACTACCAACAAACCGCAACTGGCATCTGCTGCGAAAGGGTTAGTTCTATTAGTTTTCGAAAACATATAAAAATGAAAATACGTAATTCTTGTCGTGTTGTACTTTTTTTGGTTTCCTTCTCTCTCCTTTTCTATCCCCTGTATTTTTAATCGAGCATAATCAGTTTTTACCAATGTATTAGTGGGTAAGTAGCTTATTCTAAATTCCTACCTTGGCTCTGTATTTATGTGTACCTATATCCCTGTCTTTGACATTTTTTTGTTTCATCTTGTTTGTTCAACTTAACCTCCCTTTTTCTATTTGTGTACTGTTTTGTATGTGACACTTGTAATTATGATATTTTTCTATTTTTGTACTCTCGTCATACAATGAGTTTTTTAATTCACCGGAATTACTCTAGCAAGAATTAAAAATATATTTTTTGAATTATCATTTCATGATAAATATATATGATAAACTTATCTGTGTTACATTTTAATCATGTCACACAGATAAGTTTTTCATACTGATAGCTTTTGGAATATTGTAGGTAGGTTTGTACAATAATTTGTTTTGTGTTTTGAAAATTATTTGAAAAGTTAAAGTTCCAGTTATTTTTAATCACCTACTTTCGAATTTGTATCTGTTTTTACTATCATGGTACGAGAACACCGTTGGAACACTTTTTCTTCTTAACATCGATTGATTTCAATAAAATAAAACTACAAAGAGAATTGATTATTTCCACGATTACTGAGTTCAGAAGAGGGGTCTTCTCATTTTTTCTTTAAGTATATTGTAATTATTAAATCTGTATGTACGCATATTGATACGTATAGGCTGGAACC
Organism: Hesperophylax consimilis; assembly: GCF_061612785.1. Lineage (NCBI taxonomy): Eukaryota > Metazoa > Arthropoda > Insecta > Trichoptera > Limnephilidae > Hesperophylax > Hesperophylax consimilis. The sequence continues at coordinate 22,493,496 of NC_142837.1, read as the reverse complement.
TAACTCTACCCAATTCAGACAAAGGGTCTATTTGCCTTTAGTCTGTAGGTTTTATAGTTCTATGTGTTTCTACATTTTGTTAATTTTAATACAGTTCTCTTTATGAATTTCGTATAAAATAAACGATATTGCAGCATAATTGTAAAAATGTTATTGTTATTATATAAAAAAATCATTTACCTTTCTACTGTCGAGTGAATACGTAGATACCTCCTACTCGTATTTGAACAGAAAAAAATATCTCTTCTTATTACGTCATTGCTCTTGTTACCAAGATTATTAGAATTCTATATTATTTTAAGCATGTTTATTGAACAATCAAACCGAATTATTCAAACCCTGAATGTTGATATAATAATTATTAAATGTATATTACCACACCAGATCATATCAACATTATTCTTAGATATTAAGAAAAACACCGGAGGGTAAAATAACAATCTTATGACGAAGGAAATGTTAGCGTAAGAAAGTGTTACTTAATAAATATTGGCTTTTGCTGAACGAATTGACATAACCACAGCCCCGAAAAATTCTTATTGGTCTGAGTAAAAATCTATCGAACGGAGTTAAAATCTCATTGCTTTCATGAACTAGGAGTTTTAAAATATGCATCTAACACTACTTATCATTTATTAATGATAAAGCGAGGATTTTAAGGCATTTACGATTAATTTTTAGGTAGGTCTTAAAACGCACTCTTTGGTAATATTTGGCATTAAACTATGAAAAAACTCGATTGAGAGCACGGGCAAGTCACCCAGTGAGGCCAACATTACTGGAAAAATTTGAAATGTAAAAAATATTTTACCAAATAAAAAATAAATAAAAAAGAGACACCAATGATTTAATAAAAATTTTAAAGTCAATCTATCAGTCAACTTAATAAAATACTTCAGGAAAATTGTGCTCACCAATTCGTTAAATGTTTTCTTTTAGATCGAAGATCTTTTAAGTCATGATTCAGTTTTGTTGGACTTGAGACGCAAATATCACGTATACCCGGGAACCATATTCGCTACAAATAATTTTGAAATTTTGCTAAAAATTCAAAATTTTGTTAGACGTTATATTTGTAGTGACTTCGTGAGCTCAAAATAACGGACTGGTGTATGTTAATTTTATAAATAAACATATATTTAGTAAATCTATTAAGTATTTTGGAAGAGAAAACTTAATGCCCATGGCTCATTGTTCAAAAAATGTTGAAACACAAGATTGTATAAGTATGTGGGTACTTAGTATATATAGAAACAGTGTAAAATGTTCCAAATACAGATTGACATTTTCTTTCACAGAAATTCTCTTGCAACAGGAACACTAGGCTAGGGCCACTAGGCCAAGAGTCGACAATGGTACGGCGGACTGCTTTGTTATTCTGCCGTATGTAAATGATGTAAGTACATAATTACGTCAGTTTCTAGCCGCTTAGTAACATTTAATAACATAACCGATAACTTTGTCTTGGTAGATAATTGGCCAAGAGTAGATAATGGTACGGCGGATTGTTTGGTTAGTCTGCCGTATGTGAATGATGTAAGTACATACTTAAGTCAGTTTCTGGCTGTTTAGTAACATAGAAGAAGGCACCGGGATTTGACAGATTGAACGGCATAATAGCGAAGAATGTTTGGATCCACGCTAAAGAGGAGCTTTATCAAGTGTTGGAAACGTGCTTGCGTAGAGGAGTATTCCCTACAGAATGGAAGAAAGGCGTGCTCCGGATTATACCAAAGGGGAACAACAAGCCGAGAACAGATATCGGAGCCTACAGACCCATCACTTTACTTCCAATCTTAGGTAAAATACTGGAAAAAATCATCAAACATAGGCTCCGTCTCACCCTGTCTCCGCCCTGCGACCGCCAATTTGGGTTCGTCCCCGGTAAGTCCACTGAGCACGCCATTAAGTATGCGCTTGAATGGGTGAGGGTTTGTACCAAGAAGTATGTAATTGGAATATTTTTGGACATCTCGGGTGCCTTCGATCATGCGTGGTGGCCGATGATTTTAACTAAGTTGAAAAGTCGTAATTGCCCGCCTTTACTGTTCAATATTATTAGTGAGTATTTACGTAACAGAAAGGTTATTGTGATGTATGGTGATTTTTTCATCATACGTGACGTTAACATGGGCTGTCCACAAGGGTCACTCCTCGGGCCTGACCTGTGGAACATCCTTTTTGATGACTCCTCTAGGTTACCCTTGCCTGAAGGATGCATATCGGTCGACTACGCAGATGATAAGTTTCTTTTGGTCTCAGGGGACAGCAGAAAGGAAGTGGAGAGTAAAGCAGAAGAGGGTCTGCGTGAAATTCTTGAATGGGGTAAGAGAAACAGGCTGAACTTCGCTCCCCATAAGACCGTGGGACTCTTGATGAAGGGTAATCTCAGTCGTGCCAGAAACCCTACCATCAGAATGGGAGGCTCCACTATCCGTTTCGTTGAAAGAACCAGGTATTTAGGCGTCACTTTAGATAGATCTTCTTCGTTCCTAGCGCACGTCAAGAGCGTTTCTAGCAGGGCCCAGGCCCTATTCTTGAAATTGAGAAGGCTCTCAACAGCTGAGTGGGGATTGCGGACTCCGGCACTTCGCCTCATATATAGGGGTGTTTACGTGACGCATGTCTCGTATGCCGCTTCTGTGTGGGAGCACCGGCTGAATAATGCATTGATCCACTTGGTCTTCAAGCGGGGCCAACGGACTCCCCTGTTGGCGCTTTCGGGCGCATATAAGACTGTGGCTAATGATGCATTACCGGTTCTGGCTGGTACACTGCCGATTGACTTAGAAATCAGGGAAGTTTTGACAAAAAAGGCATTGATAAGAGGTAAGGCCGCTGTCCACCTGGGAGTCGAACTGACACCCGGTGGAGCGGTGTCCCTTCCTGGCTTATTGAAAGCCATGCGAGATATAACGCTGAGTGTATGGCAAGAGCGATGGGATAGGTCGACGAAGGGTAGATTGACTTTCTCTTTCTTCCCTTCAGTTAAAAGTAGAATGGAAGGGGCGCACATAAAACTGGATCACTATATGACGCAATTGGTGTCCAGTCATGGGGAACTCAGGGGGCAGCTACATAGTTTCGCCTTGTCTCCTCATCCGAACTGTTCATGTGGTGACACTAACCAGACAGCCGAGCCCATTCTGTGGAACTGCGAGTTGATGAAGGATGCCCGAGAGGAAATGTTGGATGGCTTGAGAGGGATTACAAGACCGGCATGGAATGCCGATCTTGTGTTGAAAAGAGAAAATGTTGAATGCTTCAAAAAGTTTGTAAAGTCCTGGGTAGAAAGATGGTCTGTGCTTAGAGTTGCTGATTTAGATTAAAATCATCTTTGTTTCAGGTGCCAAGCGTATTGTTCCTGTCACTCCACGGTTACTCCTCTATAACAACTTTAATATTGTTTATGCGCGATTGCTTTGTGTTTTATATTTATTTTTATATACTCATTGGTTTTACTTTCTATGTTTTATGGCATGATCGCAATGCATTTATTATCTTATTTGTTTGTTTTATTTTTTCTTATTCATTTATTGTGTATATCGGCTTTTTACACTGTTTTTGCCCGTTCTTTACACTGTTTTTTTATGCTCATTCTTCCTTTTACTTTTGAATTTGAGCCTTATTTATTTATTAGGAACGCGTTGATAATGATAATACTGTTTCTTTTTATGTTTTAGCTCTTCAATACTATGTTAATCTTTTTTTCCATTCTTTTTTTTTCTATTATGTTGAAATACCAAAATGTGCGTGGTCTAAATACGAAAATAGGTGAATTTTCGAACAACGTTATTTCACAAAATTCTGAAGTTATTGCTCTAACTGAAACATGGTTGCAAACCTCTGTATTCGACGCAGAACTGTTGTCCACCAGCCAGTACACAGTACATCGCCGGGACCAAGAGGGGCAACGAGGGGGAGGGATACTGCTCGCAGTACGTAAACCGTTAAATTCAATAAGAGTAAGGGAGCTAAAAACAGATGGCGAACACCTCTGGGTAAAAGTCTGTAAAGATAACTTTACTGTGTTTATATGTGTAGTATACTTCTACTGCACAGATGACAGCGAAAATAGACGTATTTTCTATGAACATTTAGACAATAAAGCCAATATATTATTAAATAAGAACATAATAATTTTGGGTGATTTTAACTTAAATAATAAACCCGAAGACGTCTTAACTGATTTTTCGTATTTCACAAACTCGAATGGACTGACGCAGTACAATAAAGTGAAGAACAGTAGCGATAACATTCTCGATCTTATCCTTAGTAATATAAATGTGTGTGACGTGATGAGAAGCGAGGAACCACTGGTGAATGAAGACCAGCATCACCTGACGCTGGACATTTCCGCGCGCCTATCAAGAGCGGTTCGGTGCAGACGAAGACCCCGCCAAAACGATCGCTGCGCCCCCCGCGGGCCCCCGCCTTCGCTCCACAATTATAATTTCCACCAATTTAATTATAAGCGAGCAAACATAGAACTGTGCAATAATATTCTTTCGCATTTTGATTGGACATTTTTGTACACCATAAAATCTGTAGACGAAGCAGTGAAACATTTAAACAATGTACTGTTTAGTATTTTTGAATTATGTATACCAAATAACAAACCCAACATCACAAACGATGTATATCCGATATGGTTCAATAAGAGCATTATAGATAAACTGAAAAGAAAGGAATCGCTCAGAAAAAGATATCTATTGCACAAAAAGCAATCCGATTATCTGATATTTTCAGCGAGTAGATCCGAGCTAAAATCTGAAATAAAATTTGCTAAAAAACAATACATGGAAAATGTTCAGAATGGGATCAAAGACGACATAAAGTTTTTCTGGAACTATATTAGGTCACAAAAAGTTAACCCAACCTCACCAACATGCTTGATTGAGGAAGGCGTAACTTTTACTAACCCTAACACAATTGTAAATAAGTTTGCTGACTATTTTCATTCCGTCTATAGTCAAGTAACCCCTAAACTTGAAACCAATTTCCCAACAGCATCACCCTGGAACGTTGGAGATATCTCACTCGGATTGACCAACATCCAGGAAATAGAAACTTGTATCCGGAATCTCCGACCTGATAAGGCTACTGGTCCGGACGGTATTCCTCCTTCAATAATTATAAAAATCTCTCCAAATATCTGTGTTCCCCTTACGTACATATTTAATCTCTGCATCATGTCTTCCACATTTCCACAGTGTTGGAAACTAACGAGGGTCAGCCCCATTCACAAAACTGATGAAAAGACTGACGTCAGAAATTATAGACCAGTTGCAGTACTGTCAACAATTCCAAAAATTTTTGAAATGATTATCTGTGATAAAATCAGTCCACAAATCACGCCTTTCTTAAGAGGTAATCAACATGGCTTCTTACCGAAGAAATCAACGGTAACCAACTTACTCTCTTTCTCTCGACGGGTAGCACAAGGCCTAGACTGTAGGCATCAGACGGACGTAATTTACACGGACTTCGCAAAGGTATTTGACCGAGTAGATCACGATATTCTAATAAAAAAGATGCATAAAATAGGTTTTAATCAACCCTTACTGACATTTTTTGCGTCATATTTAAAAAATAGAAGTCAGTATGTAAATATAAATGGATTCGACTCCCATAAGTTCGCAGCTCTGTCAGGAATTCCTCAAGGATCGAATCTCGGTCCCATGTTATTCCTCAATCTGATTGATGACATTCAGGATTGCATACGTCACAGCTCATGTCTATTATTCGCAGATGACATGAAACTGATGAAGGAAATCGAATCAGATTATGATTATTCGAAACTGCAGGCCGACCTCGATTCAATCATGATATGGTCGGTAGAAAATAAACTTAACTTCAATATTAAAAAATGCGTTGTTATGACTTATAGTCGTTCACAAAATCCGGTATTCTGCCAGTATAGAATGAATGGTGAAGTACTTACACGCGTAAACATCATCAAGGACCTTGGGGTGATCTTTGATCCCAAGCTGACATTTTCAAACCACATAGTCCAGCTTACCTCGGCTTGCTCCAAAACTCTTGGTTTTGTAATTAGAACTTGCAAACAATTCAATAACAAAGAAGCAATGACCTCCATGTTCAACGGAGTGGTCAGAAGCAAGCTGGAGTACGCCAGTACTGTCTGGATACCTTATCAACTTAAATACATAAATATGATTGAACAAATTCAAAAAAAATTCCTAAGGTATGTTTACATGCGATCATACGGAATATATCCGAAATTCATGCATCACGTGGAACTGCTAAAGGAGACAAATTACCAAAGCCTGGAGACTAGGCGTAATGCCGGACTCATGGTATTTGAATTAAAGTTACTAAAAAACCTTATCGATTGCCCATATCTCCTGTCATGCTGTGGATTATTCGTTCCTGATAAATACTGTCGAAATCGTAGCCACGACCTATTCTGTATACCGCAGGGTCGGACAGATGTCATTGCCCGACATAGCATGACAACAGGTATGACCTTACTAAATGCCCTACCAGCGGATATAGATGTGTTTAATATCACTATACCATGTTTTAAAAAATATATGTACATGTATTGTTAGTTTTAATAAAATTGTACCATAATTGGACTTACCTGTCTGTCGTACAATAATAAAAAAATAAAAAAAAATAAAAAAAATTATGAACGGTCAATTTGCTGTTGATCACAACTTATTTTCTACGTTTGTTATTTGCTTTTTTATTTGTTACTAACAAATTGGTTTATGAATAGGTTGTCGAACTGAACTCTATCGTACTGTGTTGTTCATTTCTCCACCAAGGGTGCGGATAGACCCTGTTCCTGCATCCAGTAAGGTGACATTAATCCGGTGCGGCTGTCCCACGAACCACGGGTGCCTACCCCGGCATCATGAGCGGGCCTGGGGAATGTTTGCGCGAGCCCGGTCCCCTTCCGTCCTGCCTCCGGTGACCTGAGGCTCACTTCATTCCCTAGGGTCTGTGGGAGTATCTCCCCCCCCCCCCCCTCCCCCCATTTACATTTCTTCGAGGGTACTCTCGGAAAACTGGCTAAGGGACGCGGGTGCTTGGGATCGTTGTGGCCAGGCCGCTTGCCACGCTCATTCTTGCCGGGACTGCCCCGTGATAGTGGGGTAAACTGCCCTCGATACGCGGCTTGTATATTTTTACGCTACTAACAATCATGCATGCAGGGACATTGGAGGGTCTAGAATCGTTTTAAAATAAATTTAGCTTCTTTTTACAAAAAAATTAGAGTCCTGACGTGTGCGGCTAAGGAGGTTAAACAATCAGTTTCCTCACACGGCCGTCGGGAAAGGGTGGGTCTCCTCCAATGTTTAGTAACATGACCGATTCCTCTGTCGACAATGTAACGGCGCATTGATTTGTTGGTCGGCTGTATGTGAATAATGTAAGGACATTGAAAATTTTAATGACGACATTGGAACCCAGCGGTTTTCTTATTCTCAATAATATTAACATATTCATGGAAGTGTAAAAGTAGGGATTGGCAGGTGGTAATTTCTGTCCACTTACTCAACTGGAATAGATTCTTAGTGGGGATATAACATCATATATTTTTTGAGTATCCTATATATTTTTTTGTCACATAAATCATGAATAAATAAACATCAATTTGGGAGGCGGGTTTGGGTACCGCCGCCCCGGAAACCATTTATTGGATAACCAACACCTCTACCATAGATCACCCCGAGTGATTCGCTACGTATAATAACTGAGCAGGGGTGCCCGGGTTCATCGGGTGAGGTGTGTTCAGGATGCGCCTGGCCACCAGCTGCGTGGGGTGCCAGATCGGGAGAGGCTGGTTTGATTTGGTTTTCTATTAAAATATTAATAATAGCGTCCCTGTGTGAATTTAAAAAAAAAATCTACACTCTTTTCCAAGATTAATGAAATTTAGCGCACTTTACCTTCAAAACAAGAAGGAAGTTACTGTTTACTTGAGATTTCGAAACAACAACCCAGTCCTCTCATCCCAAATCCCAAAACATAATAATGCAACTTCAGGGAGTTTAATTGTAGATGTATTTTTTACACCACTGTTTTGAATACATAACTTATAATGCCCACACACAGGTTTCGCCTTTGTTTAGTGATCAAAATACTTGGAGTAATATATTGTGCAGAATATTGCATTAGTTTTCGTAATTCATTATTCAATTGCAACAAAGTAGTAGACCGAGAAAATATCATTTTTTCGATACATTATGTAAATCTCTTAAATCGATGTATATTTTATTTGAAATCTAAATTAAAAGTTAAAATAACTATTAACAATTGCATCTTAAATTTATTAAAGTAAACATTGATGTCAGGAGACAAGTTATTTATGTAAAAGAAGAATCAATTATTAGGGATTACCAATGGTAGGCTAGTTCTGCATCTTGGATCAACGAAAATGCCTGTGAGCTAACATGAAGTTGTCGGGGACATGAAGCTAGTTTTTTTGATACAAGTACAGATATGTTCAGAAAATTAAATTTTGTTATCAGCAGAACAGTTTTCCTTCTATTTATATTTATACTCAGCATGCTGGACAGAAAGGCCGATGGATATAACCAGGGAAAATACCCGAAGTGTTTAAGATATAATAATATCTCAGAAAGTTCTTTTGTACTTTCTCTACCATTAGAGAGTAAGTAAAATCCACAGGTCCCCATATTATTGAGCCGCTTTCCAAAATGCTGCAAAATAAACTATAGTATAACACACGAATTGCGGCCGACCTTAAAAAATGCCGAATATCGTTTCTTGTGGATATGAAATCTTAGATGCGTAACCAATTTGATTCCTAAATCTTTCGAAATATGAATATTCTTAAGAAATTAATAAGATATGTTATAGTTATTACTAGTACAACGTTATGTTTGCTTTGGTGCGGCACATAATGGTACATTTCTTAAAAATAAATCCCAATTTATCGCTGCGACTCCATTTGACGATATAATTAATATCACTTTGTATCTATGAGTTTATTTATTACACTGTTATACGTGGTGGAATTATATAGTATTAAAATAGAAAATAAATAAGTTAAAAAATGTTTTATTTTCTATTTTAATACTTTGTATCTGTATTAAAAAATCAAAATGAGCATCAACAATTTTTTTTAAAACACGGTTTATGAAAAAAAGCTAAATATACATAAACTGTTATTTTATTTATTTGTCAATATAAAGTTTTTTACGTGTGTTTTTAGACATCTGTCTCACTAGGGTACACATGTGTCGAGACAGACGTATTCAGAAACTTAAAGAATATTTACATGCATAACTAAATCAAAACACAAATTACAAAGTTGTATACACTTTAAGCCATGGAGACAATATAAAGATAATAGAAAGTGTAGGTACAGGACGACAGTATTATAAATGTAAATGGAATATAAACGCATCTAGTTGGAGTAAATACTTAAAATGGGTCTTTTATAAAATTATTATTTTATTTTGTATGTGAATAAATGACTACATATTTACGTCATAGAAGAATTTCCCCAATGTAAAGTACGAAACATGAGCTCATTATTATCATAAAAGGTTTCTTTCTTAGTAGCTTAGTACTGTTCTTGAATATCGCAGAACGATAATACTTGGTAACTGGTATTTAATACAAAATACTAAGATAAGTTTGATTGGTAATAGATATTTGTGTAAGCCAAACGTTTATTGGAACGGATTGCCTCTCTCAGCAGTCATCTGATCAAAGCAGGACTGCGAATGTGGTAATCAATGTGCTTCAAATGTAACTAGCTAGACATATAAGGCAGCTAAATAGAAGTGTGTTGTTGCATTAAAAGCTACCAAATCATCTGAAAAGTACCGCGCAATCTTTGAGTCCATTGAAGATCCGAGGAAAAAAATAGGAAATACAGCTCTGTTTCCCTAACGTAAAGACTATCTATCTTTCAATCGATTTAAATTATTTAATATATCTTTTATGGCTTTCACTATCGATTTGATCATCAATTTCGTCAGTTTTTTTCAAAAATTTGGTTGCTAATATAGGAAGCTGTTAAGACACCATGTTTTCCGAAAATTTTTAACAATATTTAGATTACAAAGTGAACAGTATTCTAAGCAGACGTCCCATTTCTGTTAAATCGTAAGTAGGTCAATGTTGATTTATACTTTGTTCGCCGCAGGTTGCCGTGTGCGGTTTATTTATGGGATTGTTTATACATTGTTTACATTGTATTTTGCTTTAAGAAATTTTCTCGTTAATTTAAACTTGTGTTGAATTGAAATTTGTGTGTTTTAAAACGCGTTATTATTGTTTTGATATTGATACTTTAAGATTTATCATCGATGCCTTCGACATGTTTAAAAACAGTTGAACGTTTTTAATGTTTTGATTTTGAGACTTATCATCGATGCCTTCGACGGGGTAAAAATTAACTCCGACATGATTCAAAAAGTTCAATAATCAATCATCAGACGGACCCAACTGTGCTTGGAAGTTAACGGTGAATATTTTAAATAATTTTTGTGACGTGTTTGTGTTTTGAATTGGAGATCGGAACATCGCTACATATTGTGAGTGTCAACTTATGCTAATAATAATTCCTATCCATTGCGTCAGCGTCTCAGATCGAATGACGAAAATTTTTCAACCCTGAAATAGCCGAAAAATGTTTTGTTTTTTTTTGGTAAAAATACTCAAATCAAAAAACTTTATGTTTATTTGGGTTCCCCATGTGTTGTAGATTATTCAGTTTGCCGCTTGTACTACGAGTTTTCGGAAACCACTGTATAAGCAAAATAAATACAAAACAATACAGGAACAACACGTCAACACACCAGAGATAAATACGAAAATAATTCACCGACTCCAGATATTTTCATATCAGAGGGTTCGGCTCGGTAGAACTCCTAACTGGGCCTATAAATCCTACTTATTCATCAATAAAAAATATTTTAAAAATCTGTTATCCTAAATGTATTTAAAAACTAATTTTTTCATTTTTATGTTTAATTTTTTTGATAGATCTAAAACGCCTAAATTTTGAATGAGAGAGTTAGGTATAATGCCAGTAGCCGAAATAACAAATGGAAATATTTTTATAGTCTGAGAATGCCAAATTCTTTTTATCTCATTTCCTAAATCTGTGTATTTTTTAATTTTTTCATTAAGAGATTTTTGAATATTACAAGAATTTGGAACAGCGACATTAATGATATGAGTTATTTTTTTATTTTGTCATGTAAAACTATATCGGGTCTATTATGACTAATCATTTGGTCTGTTTGTATAGTTTTATCATAATACATTTTATAAAATTCGTTTTGAATAAATGGTTGTATAAATTTGGTTTGTATTTATAATATAGTATTAGGTATATTACGGCAGTCTATCAAGTTATGTTTAATAACCAAAGTTTGGTGAATTATTTTTAAAACTTGATTGTGCCTAAATGTATACTCGGGCGGTGCTAATACAGAACATCCCGATATAATATGTTCTATAGTTTTCGGAAAAGCCCAACATTTCCTACATAAATTGACAATTTGATTTGTATCTTTGATTATATGCTTCCTATAATTTTTAGTATTAATGACTCTATCCTGAATGGCAAGCATAAATTCTTCTATTTCTGCGCTTTAACTCTCCAATACTGAACCATTTGTTTGACGAAAAGTTGTCAACATACGTTTGGTTGAGATAATTGAAGTGTATATTATTATTATTATCATAATGAACAGCTTTACAATGTAGTGTGAATCCAAAAATCCCACAAAGACAAATCCTGTTTGTGGGTATTAAAGTAATTATTAGCATAGTTCTACGGTAATAATTAAACAAAAAATTCAAGTGGACTGTTTCTTTGATGATAAAAATTTAAAAAATAAAGTACCTATTACTACAGATGACTGAATGATTTATATTTTAGCCAAGATTTGGTTTTTTTTATAATTGTCAAAGTTTTGTCAAAAGTTGTAATTAGTGTGTTGTATATTTAAGGGGCAAAACAATTAATATGCGTTTGTGCTAATTTGGTTTTTGCAATGGGGAACTGCAAATACACAAGTGCCATATATTTGGCTAGAACGGTTATTATTTTGTGGTAGAAGTTTAAGGACACTTATAAATAAATTTTACGCAATGGGTAATTTACGCAATATATCATATTTTTTTATTTTGTAAGTTCCACCTCAACCAATTAGAGATGAATGAGCATGTGCACTAAAGTCAAGTTTCATTGTTTTTTTTTTATATCTACACTATTACTCATTCGTAGTATTTTCCTGGTTTTATCTCAGCACAATTTGAGGATGTTATCAGATTATAAATGACACTGTGAAACTTTAGACTAAGGTGAGTTTTAGGAGCTATTTTTTTGTGTTATAAAAATACTTTTATCATAATTTTAAGTAAGAAGGTTTCTGTCTAGCCACTCTTTGACAATATCAAAACATCTGTTAGCTTTTTTGGATGGGTCTTCTTATGTTTTTCCTTGAACCTTTATTTCAATATCATCAGCAAACGAGAAAATTAGACCACGTATATCAATGTTACATAGGTCATTAATACATACTAGAAAGAGTTGTGGCCCCAAAATAGTATCTTGTAAGACGCCATGTTTTACAAGATAAAAAATCCTAAAGGATGCTCCAATTTTAGTGCATTGGTGGCGATTAAGTATATAGTTTTGTAATATTATGTGACACGTACCTATAATTCCAATGTGGGAAAGTTCCTTTAAGTAAGTAATATGGTTAACTGTGTCAAGGTTTTCATAAGTATAAAAAAATTGTTAGGGTTTTGTGGTTTGGATTAATGATAGAATATATACTCTTAGTCATATTAAATATAGCATCAACAGTACTTAGTATATTTATATGGTCGTATTAGTTAGCTGATAGGAGTGTATTTGATTCCAGAAAATCAATAATCCGTTATTTTTAACTTTTTCAAAGATAATTATGAAGTTAGGCTGATTCAAAGATATTAGAAGAACGAGATGTGCTATGAGCAGTTCGTACTGTGTGGAATTGTTTTGCCGAGTGTCGCCGGTTTTGTACTGCACACCTTCGCTTACGCTAAGGTAGCCGCACTAATACATATAACAGATTAATTATTTTCTTCAGGGCCTCCTGTGTGGAGTAAATATAAAAAAATAAAAATAAAGATTTCTGAGCGTACACGTCCCGATACCATTCAAAGTACCCTAATTAGGTAGTACTCCGCCTACGGTCCGACGGACAACATAGCATATCTCGTTCTTCTAATATCTTTGGGCTGATTGGTCTATAGTTGTCTGTGTTCGTTAGATATCCTGACTTATGTATTGGAACGATGTTAGCGTGTTTAAATTTATTCGGCAAAATGTTTTTTTCTGAAACATGTGTTAAACACATGGTGTAGTGGGGTGATAATGTGTATTTTTAATATATTTGATCGTAAAAATATTTAAGTTGTCGTGGCCATTTGCACACCTAACGCTTAGATTATCAACGTGCTCTGAGATTTAAATTATTCTCGAAATCAGATATTTGAAAGTAAATAAAAATATTTCATTATTGAAGACCATATAAGGGAATCAGAAACAGAAAATTCAGAAAAAGATACGTTTACATCTGGGACTCGAACCCAGGACCCTTGCCTTGCAGGGGCACCGCTCTACCAACTGAGCTAATGGGACCCTATCTCCTTCAGTCAAATTTAATTGTTTCGTATTTCGAATATGAACTACAAACATTGTCTTCATTTTTTTCCCGCACATTTTTACTGGCAACTATCTTTATGAATGATGGCAAGATTCAACCCAAACTAAATGCAATCTAGCCAGCGTCTTTAGATAAACATATCTTATTTTAATTTTTTTCAAGTCGAGGATGAATATTTATTTTTTTGGAATTACTTTTCCATTAAAAAGCTCATTTATAATTTTCCATGTTTTTTGTGAGTCATTGGTTCATACTCGTAGGTAATTTTAATATATTATATATAATATATTGGCTAAGGATGCTGTGATACTTTGCTGGGTTGTTCGATACGCTGCGATTTTCTATATATAGGTTGTTAGATACGCGGTAATTTTCGAGAGATATGTAAGATTTTAAGAGTTTATTTCTATGTTCTATTGATATTAATAGTCCACATCTAACCCACAGTTTTATGTATCTATTTGATTACCGTTCACTACTGTATTCCATATTGTAACTGTTAAAAAAAACTACATTTATCGACTTAAATTCGACTCCGTATCTCATTCCAGTGCTGTTATAAAGTGTTGACTGGGCGTCTCGGACTTTTCCCACAATTCACTACTGCATAACACAACGTTACTATTAAAAAACTACATTATGTTTATTCAAATTCAACTCAGTATTTTATCCCGGTGCATAAATGATGCCTGAAATCTTTCTCGGGCACCTACAACTTCTTATTCTCATTGAAATGATCTCATGACGCGGGCCTCATAATAAATGCTAAAAAAACTAAAAGCATCCATGTAAGATCTCCACACGCCAGATGTAATGAAACGCATTCGCTACATACACACACACATTTGACTGTATACATAAAAATGTTGCACAGCTCTGTTGCTGTGGAACTATTGAATTTGTCGAAAAATATATATATCTGGGTGTAACCATTGACTGCTACATGAAATGGGATGTACACATTATTAATGCTTGTAAACGTTTACGGGCTATAGTAAGTAGGATTTATAAAATAAAATACTTCTTGCCTATAAGTACCTTAAAATTAAAATACTCATCTCTGGCCGAATTCGGGAGGGCGATTTTCGTTCTAATTAACGACACTAAAATTATTCTTTCCTTCAAATTAACGATTTTTTTCGGATTTTTCGTATGAAGCGATTTCGGTTCTCTCGATGATAGATGGAATCCTTAGATTTTCGGTTGCATAACTCATAGCCTTCCGCGAAGGGTACCCCAAGAGCTGTCTTTAACTCGCCGAATGCTAGCGTTCGCGAACAAATGGCTTCATTTAAGTGTGAAGTTTTGACAGTTAAAATATTTGCGTAGTTTTAATAAGAGAAAACTTAATATTATGGTAAGTATTGACTGCAAACATGATTAATGACTTGTTTATGGCACAATAATGCTATTAAATGAAAAGAATAACGTAATTGCGATGTTTGTAAAGTACGTGACATGTCGAAAGCCAGATAAAAGTGATTCAATTTACAATAAACTACACGTCATAGCATTGAGGATTTCTACATAAATAAAAGTAACTTTCATATAAAATGGCTGGCGCTCAAAATTGTGGGTTTCAAATATAACCACAATGAAAAGAGAGCATGGACTGCATAAATAAACCATTCATATGGACTGTCTGTCCAGTCACAGGTGGGAGGTGCTTTTAATTAACTATGTTATCCATGACAAAATAAGATACATTATTGAAGTGCTGAATTTTTCACATGTACTTACTTACTGCAGTTAGATTTTGAAAGTGGGGCTTGGCTGTCTGTCAGTCGTCGGTTAGCCGATGCATATTAAATGTTTCATCGCCTATCAACGAAACACTACTCCAAATGTGGGTCAAATTTCCTTTAACTGCTGCTGATAGCCAAAAGGCCAGAAAAATATTTGAGCAGTCCGGTGATCCTTTCCCTGGTACTATAGGAGCAATTGATTGCACTCATATAGCTATCGTTGGTCCTGCAGTACAGGAATATATGTATTGCAATCATCACGGGAATCGCTGGTGAGACGTGGAAATGGTAAGCTCTTCATTTTGATCATTTTTTGTGTAATTTAATATGCACAAAAAAGTCATATTATAATGAAAAATGGACATTTCAGATTTGTGATCCGAACTTGGTTACAACCGAACAGGATGTAAATGCAAAGTGATGGAGCAGCGTTCCTTGTGTTATGGAACTCTGGCATGAAATAGGAAAACTCATAGCTCATAGGTATAAATAATTCATGACATGTAGTACATAATAAACGTTTTATTGACAACACATAGTTATAAATAATTTTTCAACAAAAACAAGTACACATCAAATAATATTGTCTTCTCTCAATATAGAACGGGAAACATTATATTTAGTTCGAAGATATTGATATATTATATTCGATTTAAAAACAAAACAAATTTGTGTATGAGTCTGCATGATCGACCCGATTTATAAATTCATTCGTCGTGTAACACAATCTACGCAGGATAAGCAGAATCGATGAACCAGTTTTCTTCACCAACACAGCGCCATTCTGCTGATCCATCAGCTTCTCATCAGCTCTGCTCTCGTTTCGGTCTGAAAGATTTAATAACTCTATTAAATAGATGTCTCTAATATTTTTTAATTGATCTTACGAACATTACTTGTTCATTACTGATCTTACACTTACATCACAACAATAATAACATAAACGTCAGACGCATATTTAAATGCTTCTACATTAATTTAATCAAAAGTATAATAAAAAAGTTAAGTGGATCACTTCAGTTTGTGAAATAAAGTGTAGTTTTGTGCTGGCTATCGCTGTGTTATTTTAGCTTCTCAATTTTACACCCACAAGTTTCACAATTGTGTTTTTAAATTAAAACAAAAAACTGCCCACCAGAGTCTTAATAAATACTTAATAAAGTTCAACAAAAATCAAAACAAAGTGATCAATATTGAATAATTTACAATATTCGGTGATTAAATTCACATTCTTCGCCATAAAATATGGAGAAAACACGCAGTATGACCAGATCTACTTCTACTTCTAAGAAAGAGAACTCTGCAATTGCAGACAGCGGTAGTAAACCAGGCTCACCTCCAGGAGATAAACAGTACTCACTCATTATGGAAGAACTCCGTTCAATTAAATCCGATCTTCAAGGATTTAAGAACATACAAACTAAAATGACAGCATTATTCGATGAGTTTAAAGAATTTAAGACCTCGATAACCTTTTTTAATACAAAAATGGAGGATTTTGAGGCAAATCTGAAAAAAAACAATGGAAAAAATTAAAAATATTGATATTGTCCAAAAAAAAAATTCGGAACATGAGGCTAAAATAATGATGCTCGAGGCTAAAATGGATGACCAAGAACGACAGCAAAAAAATTTTGATATCGAAATAAGAGGTGTACCAGAGATAGAAGGTGAAAATTTGCAAAATATATTATTCAACATAAGCAAAGAGATTAACACAACTACCACGACAAATGACATCGAAACCAGTTTCAGGGCTCCGGGCAGAACCATTCCAACAAAAAGTAGACCAATAATCGTAAGGTTCAAACACGTACATTTACGAAACGATTTTTAAAAAACTGCACAAAAAAGTATAACATGAATGCAGTATTGAAGGAAGATAAACTTAATACCAGCTCCATTGGCCTCTCTGGACCTCGAACCCCTGTATTTATCTCGGAACACCTAACATCTACCAATAAACGATTATTCTACCTAGCGAAGAAGACGGCCACAGAGAAAAAGCTCGCATACGTATGGATAAAAACGGGACGTGTATACATTCGTCAAACCCCAGAATCGAGAGCTATACTCATCACATCAGAAAACACCCTTCTAACCATATGACTCAATATGACAACTAGAGAAAAACAAACAAATGGCCGATACAATTGCAAAAAAGGAAGATACTGCTCCAAAAATAGGCGACAAACTGTATCCTTTAATACTCTGCTCTACCTTACAATTACCTTACCACCTTTTAACATTAAATTTAACCCTACTGCATTTTGCTGGTACTCATGTAGGACTGTCTATGCAACTACTTGGTAATATGTATTTAAACATATATTGTTCACATGCATTGATATTTCACATTCTTTTAACTTATATGTAATTATGATTATGTCTTACACTCAAATCAATTACATTTCAATCAAAAAATATATTATTATTTGTTTTACATACCAGTTGAATTTATTTTTAATCTGTTTTATATAAGTGCTTTATTTTTTTTATTACGGTCTCTATATATATATAAAAAAAAATAATAACGGTCTTACCTATCAAATAAAGTTATTTTTTATTCATTCTTTACACCAGTTAAGTTTACATTCAATCGGTTTTCAATTATTGTTAAAATTAAATTTTATCTGTTATCTACATCTACTATACTATCTTATTATCTCATGTTATTTATTAAAACTATTGATTTTCTATTCTCTATACCATATTGAATTATTTGTTACTAATTTTATCTATTATTTTTACTAGTTATACTTAATTATTATCTGATATACTTTCAAAACTACTCTATTAAAAAAACTTGTTATATATATTTTATACACCTGCTAAAATTATTCTTCATATCATGTTACGTATAAATTGTTCTTCAAACCTATTGTATTTACCTTTCAAAATTGTTAAGTATCTATCTCACATACCCTATTGTATTACATCTTATGCACTTATTTCGATCTATTTTAGTTGTTGTGCGTGTTTTCTGACAATACGGCAACTATTTAATATTATTAACTTTAACCGTCAAGCTTTAGTAATGAGTTCTAACTATATATATTTATTTATAATAATCTATTTAAATCTGGGAAAAAAAATAAATGAATATATCTATATTGCTTTTATGGTCAGATTCTGGAATAGTTCGCAGGTAACTGTAACTTCTTTTTCTATTGCAACACACCCGTCGCACCAACATATTTACACATTGAGTACCCACCGTGCTATGATTAAGATTAATAAGTCGGTAATTATGAAATTCATTACTTGTTCATTTAAGACTCATTTCATAATTTTCAATAGGATAATGAATAAGCAATGTGATGTATTTTATATTTACCTACCACTCTTAGCTGTTGTTATCACATATAATTTGTCATTAGGTAATAAAATACAAATAACAACTGTGAATATATCAGAAAAAAAATTTCATTGCAAATACCTACGCACTATTTTGGCCACATCGCTGTGTATTTCAAATGTTTTTGTATGTATTTATTTTATGTCAACATATTCTTTGCAACATCTTTACAACTTAAGTACGCTCCATGCTCTGAACTATATTTTTTTGTTAATATCATCTAATAATTGTTGTTTTGTTAATATGATAAAATCATTGCAAATACCTGCGCACTATTTTAGTCACATTCTGTGTATTTCTAATGTTATTGAATGTATTTGTCAATTTAGTTGCGTCCTTGATGCTAACTTATTTATCTTACCAATATATTACCACCAAAAGATCTACTACCACTCTATAACCACTTTTATTGCTATTATTCACTTTATTATAAATATATACTTTAAGATTGATAATTATGTAAACATAATTTCCTTCGTTTGTACCTTCACGGGATATACCTACAAATTCGACAAGTTTTCACGGGCTCAAATTAATATAGGTACACCCATTATTATTCTTATTATTATTAATTATTACATCGCATATTATTTGCTTTTGTTTTATGAGTCACACCACCAACAACAACATGTATAAAAAAGTATTAATATGGATTCTATATTGGATGAAGAACTAAATGACGACAAGGAAATCAATATCAACATAGATGACCCATTAGTATGTAATGAATTTCTTAACCATTCTGCTCTCTCTATATATTGTATGAATATAAGATGCAAAAAAAAAAATTTCGATGATACTATAGCTGTTCTCGACGCAATACAACATAGATTTGGCATTATCGTTTTTAGTGAGGCTTGGTTGAAAGATTCAATCTATATCCCAAGTATTACTGGATATTCATCACATAGCACCAAAAAAAATTATTTACAAAATGATGGAGTTGTCGTTTACACTCGGAATGATGTCATAGTTTCTGTTGAAGAAATAACTATTCCACATGCCAATTGTCTTAAATTACAACTACCTTATAATGTATGTGTTTTAGCAGTTTATAGATCTCCTTCTCAAGCACACATTGATACCTTTCTTGACCACCTAAATGACTTACTACGTTCTGTATCAACACATAACCATGAAGTGATTTTATGTGGTTATATAAATATAAATATTCTGGATATGAACAAAATAAAAAGTGAACAATATCTTTCACTTTTGATTTACCACGGTCTAAAACCATTTATTATTTTACCGACTAGAGTAATATCAAGTACTGAGAGTTGTATTGATCATATTATTTTTTTATTTTTTTTATAGTGAATACCTCACAAGAGTCCCAACTGCTCCCGTCTGGAGCCAGTGAGACTATGGCATCCCCGATTGGGGGATGTTGTGAGGCTGAAGGTAAGTGGGGAAGTGAAAGAGGAAGGTGGAGAAGTACCTGGCTATTCAGATCTAGTCACTAAACACGGCTAAAGCCATTTGGAGCAACGTTTCAATTCTGTATGGTGGTCTTACACCAGGGCGATACTGGTAGTATCTTCCACTCTGGAACGTGCCGCAAAATATACTATATATTATTTTAATTAATTAATTGTGAAATAACACAAATTAATCAAATAAAATTTATTTGCGCACGCCGGGTTCGAACCCGCGACCTTCGGAATGGCAGTCCAATGCGTTACCACTGGACTATGCCGGCCGTCATAGTCCAGTGGTTTAGTCAAAAGACGATCCTCAGAGTGCTGTATTCAGGACCAGTATTACAGACCATTTTGCTACATTATTGAAATATCCTAAATCCAGAGTAACAAAATCAAAAAAATAGACGTAAAGCTTAGACTAACTGTGGATTAGTACCTACTTAATTCGACACTGAAAGAGGAAACATGGGATACAGTCTTATCCACCAGTGATGTCAATACTGCAGCTGATAATTTCATAAGACGTCTAAAATTACATATTGGAAATTGCTCATTTACTAAGAGAATCCATTGTAATAAAAAGCAATTGAAACCATGGATAACTTCTGGAATTGTTAACTGCCTCATTAAACGTGACAAATTACACAAGAGTTGTCGTAAAGAACCAAATAATATCGAACTGTTTGCACATTATAAAAGATACAGAAATTGGTGTTCTAAAATTATAAAAACGACGAAACAGACATATTATAAAGGGAAGCTTCACGAGGTAAAAGGAAACATAAATCAAGAATGGAAAATAATAAAACAAGCATTGGATTTGCAAAAGGAATCAGTGCCCATAAATAAACTGAAAGTAAATAATAACATTGTATCCATAAATGATAATCCAACAGTCATTACTAACCACGTGAATATTTTTTTTGTATTATTGTAGAAAGCAATCACTTTGTGGTTTGACATATTTAATAAAATAAAATACTTTTTTGTTTTAAAACCACGATATTTATTAATTTAAGAACCGACCGGTTACGCTTTACTTAAGCATCATCAGGGTACAAATTAATAGTATTAATTTGTACCTTGATGATGCTTAAGTAAAGCGAAACCGGTCGGTTCTTAAATTAATAAATATCGTGGTTTTAAAACAAAAAAGTATTTTATTTTATTAATTTTTTTTTGTGATACAGGTCAGAATTTCTCTATTCTTTCTCTATTTCAAAATCTTTTGTGTAGTGCAAATAACACCAGTGAAGAATCTTTAGTAAAAAATTATAATCCAACACAATCTTTGCAAAATGCCTGCTTTGAATTCAAACCAACGAATTTTAATGTAGTTTTAAATGTGATTAATGAGCTAAAATCAGGTTTTTCGAGTGGAAATAACAGTATAAGTGCAATGGTCTACAAACAAAATGCTTCTGAACTAGTTATACCTATTACACACATTTTAAATGTTAGTTTTGAGAATGGCTTGTTCCCTAATCATTGCAAAAATTCCAAAGTTATTTCTTTATTTAAAGGAGGAGATAACAAATATGTAAATAACTATCGACCTATCTCCTTGCTAAATACGTTATCAAAAATAATAGAGAAATTAGCTAAAATTAGGTTGATGTCTTATGTAAAAAGATATGAAATTCTCTCAGATAATCAATTTGGCTTCCGAGAGAACATGGGAACAAGTGATGCTGCATTAAAAATGATCACCACAGTCGTAGAAGCTCTTGATACTGGCAATAAAGCAATGGCCGTCTTTTTAGACTTGTCTAAGGCATTTGATACCGTATCCCACGGTTTACTCTTAAAAAAACTCAGTTCAATGGGTATTGTTAATAAATCTTTAGATTGGTTCAGAACATATTTTGAAAATATAACACAGAGAGTAATAATTAATGATCACATTAGCTCAAATAAATCAATTGTATATGGTGTTCCTCAAGGTAGTGTTCTGGGTCCAATTCTATTTTTGTTATATATTAACGACCTCTGTAAACTGAAATTTTCTGGATCTTCAATTGTATTTGCAGATGACACTGTCTTGGTGTTTGCTGCTGACACATGGAATGAAACGTATGCTAAGTGCGAGGCAGGATTAAGGGCAGTCACAAATTGGCTTGATCAAAAGTTGTTTACCTTAAACATGAACAAAACTAAATATATTACTTTTAGCATTTCCTCTGTAAATCAACCATCTTTGGAACGTTCATTAAAAATACATTGTTGTGTGCAGGAGTGTAACTGTCAATCTTTGGAAAGAGTAGACAACATCAAATACCTGGGTTTAATTATTGATAAAAATTTAAAATGGAACAATCACATTACTATATTAAGAAACAAAATAAGAAGGCTAGCCTACATTTTCAAAAATCTAAGAAACATATCGGACAAAGTTACATTAAAAACTGTATATTATGCTCTTGTTCAATCAATGCTTTCATATAAAGTTGTCTGTTGGGGTTCTTGTAACAAGACTACCTTAGAG
Source organism: Hesperophylax consimilis (assembly GCF_061612785.1). Lineage (NCBI taxonomy): Eukaryota > Metazoa > Arthropoda > Insecta > Trichoptera > Limnephilidae > Hesperophylax > Hesperophylax consimilis. The sequence goes on along the minus strand of NC_142837.1, from coordinate 22,470,808 downwards.
CCTTTGAATGTTGCGCAAAAATTAATTTTAAAAATAATGTATAAGAGAAATTTTATGTATCCATCAAAGTTATTATAGAGTGAAAGCAAAATTATGACACTAAGGCAGTTGTACATAATACAGGCTCTCTGTAAATTTTTCAACAAAACTATTACTCCTAAAAGATCTCAACAAGTGCGCAGCACTAGAATGGGTTCTTATTTAATGTATCAGCCGGTGTATACCAGAACATCCTTCGGACAAAAGAGTTTTTCATATAAAGCTCCGTTGCTATATAATATGCTTGGAGAAAATATAAAAACTATAGGTACGTTAAATTCATTCAAGAAAATGGTCGAAATCTCCGTACTAGCTGAGAGTGATGATTTTGGATCACCCATGTTGTCGCTTATATCATAATTCCTTGTGGAAGCTCTGTTTCGATACAATCCTTATTTACTTACTGCGCATGTACTTATTTACTTCTAAAATAACTTTTGGTTATATATTATTATGTTACTTATTATTATTATTATCTACTTAATTATCGTATTAATATTTACTTTAATTATTGTCCAGCTAAATTATTTACTTACTTACTTTTTATTATAATATTATCTACCTACCTATCGGTTATTATTTACCCATTTTTATTTGGTTATTTTTATTTTTTCTTATAATCTATTATTCATACTATCCATGTTGTAATTGTTAGTATGGTTTCCCTATGCTTGTGTCTGATAAGCCAGCACAGGTACCTTGTACTTTAGTTAACAGAAGAATATTATTGTTGCCAACTTACTTACTAATGCTTCTTTTGTTGACACTTTGTTTTTATTTTTTCATACATTTGTTACTAAAATTTTGTTTTATTTTTGTCTATCGGTCTCGAAACGTCCGTGTCATAAACTTTTCTTTTTTGGTTTAAATTTAATTTAATTTAATGTTGTTATTATTTTAAATTTACATATATGTATTTTTTTAAATGATATTATTGTAAAGCTGCACATCTTGATACAGGAATGCCCTAGTGAGATGTGCAGAACATGCTTTTATGTAAAATTTGTTTTTTGAATGAAATAAATAAAAAAAAATTAAAAAAATTATAAAACATTATTTAAATGTAATATAAATAAATAAATCTATTTACTTGATGTATATGATCATGCTTGGTTTTCCTGCGAAATTAGATTCAATGGACGTGAAGCTACTTTATTTGTATAAAAAATTATCTGCTACGAATCGAGGTCTCCTCTTCGGTCTCTGGGTTGGCTCGGGGAGAAAGAGGTCTGTCTACTGTGGGAGGAGTGGTTGGCAGTGTAGGGCTTGTCACGGAGTATTCTCCCAACACTCCACCACTGCCGCACACACTGTTTCTCTACCTCTAGCATCTCTACAACTACAGGAGGCTCATCAGCGTCATCCACGTGCGAGAAGAGATCTCTATAAAATAAATAAACATACCAAATTGTATCTTATGAAATTTGATTATTTAATAAAACATATTATATAAACTAACAAATAAATTTGTGTAACCGCTATGCATTTCGACACACATATCAGTAGTGTACTTGTTAAACATGATATAGTGCCATAAAACATAAATAAACTACGTACATCGTCATTGGGAAGGACTTTGGGCACATCTAGTCCTTCAATTGACACTCTGCCAATGAGACCGACTATTTTTTCTTCTTACTCGGTGAGAATTATTTTCACTGAGGTGTTACCAGTTAACAGGTGGTCTCTCAGCATTTTGCAACCTTGGTCCTCGCGTTAGATTTGAATGTGGTCCACACCTGGAACGAATATTTCATTACAGAACATAAATCAAATGCACTACAAATTTTTAATCAAGCACTTTTTAAAGTAGATAAATAAACTTACTTTTTGCCATTGGATTATAGTCTTGTGTGGACCAGCATTATGTAATGTATCTCCTAGGTTTTAAATGTCGTCTCGGTTTTAAAAGATTGGCTCAGCTATCATGGATCCGCCAGCAGCATTTATCGAATTGTAGTCTGGACTGTGCCACTTTGTTGCAGCACACTGAAATTGAATTTTCCGACAATTGATGACCTGTAACTTTACTATTACACACTATTCTTAGGTTTCAAACACAATGATGTACACGAAAGATAATAATAAAATAACTGTCTCACTTTTTACTTCGTTTTAGTGAAAAATATGATATTCGAAAAGGTAACCAAAAAATACAATCATTCAATTGTACACAGACATAATACGTTGTTAATTCCTTTTCAGTCTGGGGTGAAAAGCATCTAAATGATTTCATGCTTTTACTTACAATATATAGCATTTGCTTACCTCATTTTCAACAATTTCGTCGGTAATTATTCGGAATCGCTGGACAAGGATTATGTGAAATATTTTTAAATAAAACCTTCTGGCTTACCTTAATTACTATAAAAGGAATCTGACTGCATTTGGGATATTTTTCATTTTAGCATTTTAATTTTTAATTACGTAAATTGAAAATTCACTTTTGTTGTATGGGGTGACAGCTGGAATGGTTTCTGTTGATAACATTTTCTTTTGTTGGTATTCCTGAAACAAGTGGCTAGATTTTTTACCATATGCAAATACTAGGCAGGTACTATTTTAGCCAAACTCGAAAAATAAAATAAAGATATTTAGGTATGTTTTATAAAATACAAAAATTAAAAAAGGTGAGGTTATTATAGATAAGGTTCGGTTAGGTTGGATTATTATAGGTAATGTTGGTTTATTATTAGGACTTAGGTAAGGTTAGGTTAGATTGGATTATTATAGGTTAGGTAAGGTTAGGTTAGATTAGTATGTTAGGTTCGTTTACTATAGGTTAGGTTGGATTATTATTAGGATATAGGTTAGGTAAGGTTGGATTATCATAGGTTAGGTTAGGTTAGGTTGGATTATTGTAGGTTAGGTTCGATTATTATAGGTTATGTTGGATTATTATTAGTATATAGGTTAGATTAGGTTGGATTATTATAGGTTAGGTTGAGTTGGATTATTATCGGTTAGGTTAGGTTAGGTTGGATTATTATCGGTTAGGTTAGGTATGTTGGGTTAGGTTAGGATATAGGTTAGGATATTAGTTAGGTTAGGTTAAGTTGGATATAGGTTAGGTTAGGATATAGGTTAGGTTAGGATTTAGGTAAGGTTAGTTTAGGTTTGATTACTATAGGTGAGGTTACTAAAGTTTAGGTTAAATAAAACAATAATTATAATAATACCAAAATATAAATAATTTTAGTTTTTTAAGTAACATAAAAATATTTGATTTTTCTAGTTTGGCCAAAACAGTACCTAACTTGAATTTGCATTAAGAAATGATTCAAATTCTAGCCACTCGTATCAGGAATACCAACAAGAGAAAATGTCATCAACAGAAATCATTCCAGCTGTCATCCCATACAACTAAAGTGAATTTTCGATTTAAGTAATTTAAAATTAAAATGCTAAAATCAAAAATATCCCAAATGCAGTCAGATTCCTTCTATAGTAATTAAGGTAAATCAGAAGATTTTATTAAAAAATATTTCGTATAATCCGTGTCCAGCGATTCCGAATATTTACCATTTCGTCATCCTAATCAGCAAACCAACACAAAAACGGTGACAGCAAAAAATCAACTTGGGTGACAGCATTCGTTGATGAATGCTATCATTTAGCGTAAGGCTAAAAGAACGAGAATCACCCTCCAGTATCCGATATGGAAATACGTCTTAGGGACATTCATGTAAAACAAGTATAAGCTATATACAAACGTTACAAAACTCTATTATAAATTTATTACTCCATAAATACTAAAATCAAAATAATGTACAAATCTTTGACTGTTTTACCTGTTAGAGGATTATTGCTATATAATATCATAAGTCAACAAATTATATCGTCGGATTCCTTGTATAAGGAAAGAGTTTAAAAATATATAGTAGAACTTAAAAATATATAGTAAATTGTACCTACGTATGCTAAATATGGATATTTTTTCAATGTGACGATGTTCCAATTGTACTTGTCTGATTCTATTCTGTTATTATTTATTGGATAATTTGTATAGCGCCGCTTTTGTGAGATATCACCTCAGGGGCGCTTTACAGTTGATGCAGGTATTACAAAAAATATAAATATTACAAAAATACAGTGAAGTTAAGTTAAGTAAAATGAAGTATAGGAACAGGTGACACGAAGATAAAAGTTGGAGACTCTGCAGCAAGAATCCTGGGTGGTGAAGAAACTGGGCCAGCTACTGCAGCGAAAGAGTCCACCGCGTCCACCAACAGTGCCAGCACGAGGTTCGTCATCCGTCCAGGTATGTGTCTGCTGCTAATAAAGCGCTGATACACTATCTTCTCACAGATACCAGACCTTGGCAGCACCGCTGTGACGTTCTATGAAGATAGAAGATGGAGACTCTGCAGCAAGAATCTGTGGAGGAAACTTTACTTCGTGTGGTGTCGAAGATACTGACGAATCTTTCAGGAAGGATCATGTGTTCAGAGATGAAATCAAAAGTTCCTCGCACATTTAATAATTTATTGAATTTTACATACGAAATGTACAGGTTACATTTAGGTGAGATCGCGGTAGGTAAAAACTTGGGAATGCGAAATAGCTTAATTTTACGCCACGTGTTCTCGGCACGAAAGTCACGACTAGAATGAAGTCCGTCAGGTTTCTCCAAACGGGGTTCACTCTAGTCGGAAATGGTGACATCACCAATGTTGCCAATGTGGACAAACGAATCAGTTAATTTATTAATTATTTTATAGTCAAGTGCTTAATCGCATTTCCATAGCCTCCCCTCCAGTGCTAACGATAAACATGAACAAATGGAAAATCGTTAAGAGAAATTATATAACTGATGTTAACCGAGTATAACAATATTTTAACTAAGGCACCTTCAGTCAAAACGAGAATAGCCTCCAATGTGTTCAGAAGATTGTGAGAGTTACTCGAGCAGAGTAGTATGACTAGTTATTATTTTGAAGTAGACTGCTGTTATAATTTCTAGAACACATTGGAAGATATTAACGGTTTTACAAAAATTTTAGCCGAAAATCTTAATTCTAATACCATGAAATCTTAAAATTAAGTGTTTAACAATAAAACGTAATGCTGAGATTACTAGACTCTTGTATTCTATAAAGCATTTTATTAGTTGCTGAAATCAGTTAATTCTTAGTTATTATCTTATTGTGATTTATTTACAGAGTTTGACGCATCGACGAACTAAGTGTTCGAAGCGTTGGTGTACATATAGCGTGGTACATGGAATTTGAGATATGATTCCAGCTGATTGTTGTGGTACATGGAATTTGAGATATGATTCCAGCTGATTGTTGTGGTACATGGAATTTGAGATATAATTCCAGCTGATTGTTGTGGTACATGGATTTCAAGGTTTTGAATCCAGTTGGTTAATTTTCAATTAATGTATGGACATTGAATTTTGTTGCCTCGATGAACTATGTTCAGAGCTAGTAGATTTATTTTACCAAGAGTGCATAATTAGTAGCTCTGGTTGTAAAATTATTGTACATTAATTGTATAAAAAATATTTAAGACTATGACTAAACTAATTTTAAAATAACATTATACATGTTTAAAGAATCGCAAATGTATGGTTACAAGTTGTAATTTACTTGAGAAACATTTCGATGGTACGCTGTATATAGCGGAATGCTGTATTTACATAGGTTATATTGAAATAGAAAACTATAGTAAAAGGTATGTTTTATAGTAAGTTGTATCTAGTGAAAGAAATATTTAATTGATACATAAGTAGGATATAGGTAGTAGAGTTTTCTTCGTCAAAGTATTACATTTTTGGAGCCTTAGTTAGGCGTTCATCATAGCATTGTAAATACTAAAGGGTTATGCTAACTAAAGTCAAAAAAAAAAAAAACTGCACATCGTCTACAGCACGTAAAGGTGTGTTTTTTGTTGACGTAAGTCGAATAACCATGTTCCTTTACGTACGTAAGACAAAGTGGGTTTAACTTGTAATTGTACAAACATGAAAAATAAAAGTATTTTTAAAAATAAATAATTTCAACCATATGATTCACTGGATGTATAAAAGTGCCTATACGTCCAGGGATGCATGGTTAAAAAAACTAAAATGCATAAACAATGCTTAAAAACTGTGGTAAAGAGTTACCTACTATGTACATAGTTTGTAGAGTATATAGTGTGTACGTCGATACATAATATAATATGATGAACTAAATTAGTTGTGTGGAAAGCTGGTCACACTTGCTATTACAATAATGATGTAATACATGTAGTAACGAATAAATGCGGTTGCATGATGAAAAGGTATCATCTTATTTTTTAAGTTTTACGTTAGTAAAAACAGAGTGGTGCTTGTAGTACCTTTGAAGTGCACAAATTATGCAGTTGAATGATGAAAAGTTTTCATCTAAAATAGAAATGATTTAAGATTGCAAAAACATGATTAATATGTTATATTTTTTAAAATGCTTGAGTTACGCGGTAAAATGATGAAAAGTTTTATCGTATTTAAGGTGTTTCACACTTGTGAATACACAATAATGATTTTAATTTTAGCTTATGTTAATTGGCCAATTACAATATTAAATAACTGATTTACATAAAATATCGTGTATTTTAATATTGTGATGTTCGCAGTATTTTAAAGAATTATATACTTTATGAATATGGTCTGCAATAGAAAGTTATGCGAAATTTATAATTTAATTTCTATCATGAGTTATGAATGAGAAAAATGCCAAATAAAAATTTCTTTTTGTGCGTTATTCCGTTCCAAATCGCTTTGGAAAATGTACTTGCCGACCTCATCGCGTTGAGATTTTGGTTATCGGTGTAACGGGAACAGGGGGTTGAATAGTGACATTTTCTTCAACTGGAACGAAAGCAGGCTTGAGTCTGTCTATGGAGACACGTTTTGGTTTGCCTTTTATTGATATGACAAATGTTTTGTCATCACGTTCTTCTACCTTGTAAGGACCCTCGTAGGGGTTCTGAAGCAATCTTCTTACACTATCTGTTCTCAGGAAAACATGAGTGGTGACAGGTAGGTCTTTGTGCACAAAAAAATTTCTTACGCTTTGATTGCTGGCAGGGGTTGATTTGATACTTTCGAACTTTCTCTGTAATCGTCCTACATACGTGTCGGGTTCCTCGCGGGGAGTTTCTGAGAAGAAATCGCAGGGAAGCCTTAAAGTCCTGCCATACGTAAGTTCTGCGGGGGAGCATTTTAGGTCCTCGCGCACTGTAGCTCTCAAACCGAGAAGTATTAGCTCTCAACCCAGTTCTGTTCTCCACATGCCATTAGAGAAGTTTTTAAAGTGCGATGCCATCTTTCTATAATACCGTTCGCTTGAGGATGGTATGCCGTGGTTCTAGAGTGTTTGATGCCCAACTTTCCTGCGAGTTTTTTTGAGAGATAACGCTCGAACTGTCGTCCTTGGTCAGTGGTAATGCTGTCAGGTGTACCATGACGAGCGATCCAATGCGTAATCAGTGCTGTGGCTACGGTTTCTGCTGAAATATTCTTCAGGGGGATTGCTTCAGGCCATCGAGTGAACCTATCGATCATGGTTAGTATATATTGGTAATCATTGCATGATGGTAGTGGTCCAACTAAGTCGATGCGAATGTTACGGAATCTATCCTCTGGTAATATGTACTTTGCTAGAGGTGCGACCGTATGCTTTGATATCTTAGCTTTCTGGCAAGGTATACATTGTTTAACGAAACTCTTGATGTCTTTCGCCATGTCGGGCCAAATGAATCTTTGTTTTACCGTATTTGTAGTTCCCAAGATACCAGGGTGAATAATATTATGTATGCTTGCTATGACTTGTTGTAGCATGCTGGGTGGAACAAGTGGTCTAACATGACCTGTTGAAATATCACACCACAATCGGGTATCAGTGCTAGGGATCACCATTTGACGTAGAGCAAGCGTGCTGCCATTGTTTGCCTTCAATTGACCGTCAGGTTGGCATTGCTCTAACCGCATTTGCTCGTAGTCAATTACAGTGGGACAGTTGATCTCATCGATGCGAGATAGGGTGTCCGCAACTACGTTCTCTTTTCCAGAAACATACCTGATGTCGGTAGAAAACTGCGCTATGTAATCTAGCTGTCTCTCTTGACGGGGAGAGCTAGACGCGCGTTTTTTGTTTAATGCGAAGGTGATTGGTTTATGGTCGGTGTAAATGCTGAAATGGCGGCCTTCAATGTAGTTCCTGAAGTATTTCACGGATTCGTAAACGGCGGTAAGTTCACGGTCAAAAGTGCTGTATTTCTGCTGTGCGGGGGTGAACTTTTTGGAGAAGAATCCTAGCGGTTTCCAGATGTTTCTTTTTGATTGTTGTAATGAAGCGCCCAAAGCTTTGTCGCTGGCATCAACCATCATTGCAAGCTTTGCGTTTGGATCTGGGTGCGCCAGTAAAGCTGCGTCCTCTAGTTGTTGCTTGCATTCTTCAAACGCCTTTGTCTGCTCCTGCTTCCAATAGAGAATCCTCTTGTCATTCTTTTTGTAACCGGCAATACTGTCATATAAAATTGCTTGGGTTTTGATCGAATTGGGTAGGAACCTGCGGTAGTAGTTTAACATACCTAAAAAGCGACATGTCATGCCCTCTGGAGTTATTGTGTGTCCGACGAAGTTCACTGTTGCGGCTCCTAATTGACATTTCTGGATATTAATGACAAGTCCGTTATCAGCGAGTCGTTTAAAAAGCAGATCTAGATGTTTTTTATGTTCATCATCGTCAGCGGAAGCTATCAGGATGTCATCTAGGTAGACGAAACAGAAATCTAGATCCCTTGTTATTGCGTGCATAAATCGTTGGAAACTCTGAGCTGCATTTTACAGTCTGAATTGCATGGAGGTGAATTCAAACAATCCGAACGGTGGGATGATGGCTGTTTTAGGGATGTCCTCAGGTTCGACCGGTATCTGGTGGTATGCGCGCGTTAAGTCGATGGTTAAAAAAAATCTTAGCTTTTGCCAGTTTTTGGGCGAAATCTTGAAGTTAAGCTATCGGATATTTATCAGGGATCGTTTTTGAGTTTAAGATCCTGTAGTCCCCGCACGGACGCCATTCGCCGTTTGGCTTCTTTACCATGAGTAAAGGGCTGGCCCAGTTGCTTACAGTTGAGATACAGGGGGGCCTCTGGTCTCAATGCAATGAGTCACAGAATGTTTAATCGTATCCGGAGTCTGCATGGTAGGCCTTGTCAACGTAGAGTATTTCTTTAAAATGTCGAGATACTTTTGAGAATAGGAAATTGTGGCGATGCCCGATGCTGGTCTTCTGTAGGAAGCTCCTCTAATTATTAATCCAGTAGACTCGTCTTCGAGTTTTGCTCGTCTCAAATTGACTGTCAGGTTGTAGTTGTGAAGAAAGTCTGCGCCAATGATGGGTCTGGAAACATCGGCAACGATGAAACGTCATTTCATTGTGCGGCGTAGGCCCAAATAGAGTTTGACAGTTTTCGTGCCGTATGTTTTTATTGGTTTCCCATTTGCCCCATATAATGTGGTAGGGCAGTTGTCGGAGGTTATGTTGCCTTTCTCAAATGTCATGTTCCTAGGTATAACCGAGACGTCAGTGCCGGTATCCACTAGGTATTTATGTCTTGTACGCAGGTCGTAGATGAAGAGACGACAAGATGTATTAAGGGACTCACATGTCTCTAAAGTGAGTTCCCGTTGTCGTTTCCCGACTTTTTCTTTACGTATGAACATGGTTTGACGAATTTATGAGCGTTTTCGCCAAATCTAGTATGGTAATAACATTTTCCATCCTGATTCCTATTGTGCGATGGATTGCGTGACCCGGACCTTGAGCGACCAGGGTTTCTACGGGGGCTCTGGTCTCTCCGTCTTCTATAGGTTGATGTGGGATCAATTTTGGCTATGCGTAGCTGGGATACTTCACGCAAAAGTGCTGCTATTTGTTGCTGCAGTTTTAGTAGTAAGGAATGTTTAGCTGGTTCCTGACGAGATGTACTTGGTTTGCTGCCTTTTTCCATGGCGCTGCAATCGGACGATTGATAGACATCTAGAATTTCGTCTGCAGCCGTGGCAAGTTGGTTAATGTCATTATCGGGTAGTGCTGACAGGATCGCTTGCACATGTTGTGGCAGTCTTTGTAACCACAGGGTACGTACAATTGCGCTATCCGCTAATGTAGGTCTTGCTAGCTCTAGCATATGTCTCAATAGACCGGTTGGCTTCCTATCCTCGAGTTGGATTCCTGTGAGAAGGCGTGTGAGGCGTTTTTCAGCAGAGTCTTGCAGTCGGTCTATGAGGGCTGCTTTCAAGTTGGCGTATTTGTCAGAAATTGGTGGATGTGTCACGATGTCGCTCACACATTGTAAGGTTTGTGAATCTAAGGCTACGACAATGATATCGTACTTCGTGAAATCTTCTTCAACGCGTGAATTCGCGAATTGAGCTTCTGCCTGTACGAACCAAAGCAAGATGTTTTCTCTCCAACAAGTTGGTAATTTCACGGTCACAAAATTTACTGCTGCCGCAAAGCTAGATTCTCCAATTGCCATGTTGATTGATTTTGGTTACGGAGTTATTGTTTCTTGAAACAGATTCTTGATTTGATCAGTCGGTGTGGTCACTGAAAATTCTCCATCCGAGGTCATTTCAACATTAATACGGAATAAGCACGCAAAAACAGTGATTTAACTAATGTTTCAAGATATTATGTTTCAAAATTCAGCTGAAATTACTTTTAGTATTTTAGAGATTTGAGATATTGGCATCTATGGGAATTCTACTGAAGTTACTAGGAAATATCCAAGACGCAAACATTTTTGAAATTATTATTCAAAATCCAATTGTAAATATTCAAATTGTAATATTAATTAAAATGTAAAATGTTTTAAACATATGGTGTGTATATGCAGACATATTATTTCAAGATATTTGCTAGGAATTGTAACATATGATTTTGAATAATTTTATGTGTGTATGCAAAATATTATTTCTAGAAACATCCTAAGAATTGTGACATGTTATTTTGCAGAATTTGAAACGTGTAGTAGGTATGTAACGAAATGATGTTGATTTAAATTTTACTTGGCTGGAACGTTGTTGCACTGATGCTAATCTGGTTTCCGAGGGTGTCCGCAGCTGATGCAGGAATGGAAGGCTGCGTAAAGCTGTTGGCGGGGCTGCAGGATGGCAATAAAGGCTGGCAATGGACGCTTGGAGGTAGAAGTAGCTCCTTTGTTAGCATCACGCGTTGCTGAAGACGTTCGAAGCCTGGAATAGAGGGTAAAACGCACTTAATCCGAGATAAGAATAGGACATAGATTAGATGTCAAATTAGGGTAATTTGGAATTGCAGATTTATACGTGTGTTTGCGTCAACCTGTGGTGGATCCGAACGTTCAAAAAAACATGTTCGTAAAACAAATTCACAAAATAGCTGGTAGTGTAAAAACATAAGATTCAGGACTTTCACCTTTCCACAGTCATGTATTAGCTTGATACTTTAAGTTGAACAATGTTGAAAAGAAACAAGATGGCTATTACATATTTGTATAAAACTGCGATGTAATTCGTTAAGCATTGTAAACCAAAAAAGATAAAGTATAAATCTTGAAATACTGGGATATATTGTAGAAAAAGGTTTGGTATTTAATTTGTAAGGTAGGAATTTAAAATTGAAAAGGTACTCACCGAATTGTCTCAGGAAATCAGCCGTATTATTCGCGCGAGAACACATGCAGCGAATTTAAAAATGTCAGGGGTCACCAGTTGTGGAGGAAACTTTACTTCGTGTGGTGTCGAAGATACTTACGAATCTTTCAGGAAGGATCATGTGTTCAGAGATGAAATCAAAAATTTCCTCGCACATTTAATAATTTATTGAATTTTACATACGAAATGTACAGGTTACATTTAGGTGAGATCGCGGTAGGTAAAAACTTGGGAATGCGAAATAGCTTAATTTTACGCCCCGTGTTCTCGGCACGAAAGTCACGACTGGAATGAAGTCCGTCAGGTTTCTCCAAACGGGGTTCACTCTAGTCGGAAATGGTGACATCACCAATGTTGCCAATGTGGACAAACGAATCAGTTAATTTATTAATTATTTTATAGTCAAGTACTTAATCGCATTTTCTAAGTGGTGAAGGAACTGGACCAGCTGCTGCAGCAAGAGAGTCCACCGCGTCCAAGAACAGCGTTCAGGTAGGTATCTGCTGCTAATAATAAAGCGCTGACACCTCACATAGATAAGAGACCCTGGAAGCACCGCTGTGACGTTCGGCAAGTCCATCATTTATCTCCATGTAATCCTGTTCCTGGTAATTCTTGAAGTGGTGCATTTGGCCCGCAATAAAAATCGACAGTTTGGATAATAAATTACCCTGGGCTTAGTAAAAAACTTGCCAGGGTCCAAACAGTTTCCGAGAGTTATGTTGAAAACATCTGGAGTGCATTTACCGATCGCCGTTCGTTTCGAATGTCCAATATTTTTGAGCAAATTTCCGATTATTCACTTTTAAAACACTGCACTCAAATTACATATTATAAAGTTCTGATAATTATAAAGTTTATTTTTATTTAAGTTCAAATGTTTATTGATTGATTTTAAAAATAATTTCAAATGGATGTTGCCTCATTTCCCTTGAAAAAACTAACAAAACACAATGCGGTTGTAAGACGCGTTAGGACGCGTCCTGCTGCCACGGTCATTGTATGAAGTATTGTCTGTATGTACCTGCTGACAAACTGCAAAATCAGTTTAGCAGGTTTTAATTAAAAATAAAAAACAAACCTCCCAATAACCTTAAAATTACATTACATAACTGTTATAAAGTAACATGCACCTCTTGCTTTGAAATTGGAAAAATTGAAAAGATCAAATATTTGGGTATATAAATTGGCACAAATTTAAACTGGCAACCACAAATTAATAACACCATTTCTAAATTAAGATATCTGACGTACATATATTATATAATTAAGGAAGTACTCAATGTTGAGAAATTGAAAATGATTTATTTTTCCTAATCCTCAATTATGTACGATATATTAGGATGGGGTGGCGCACTAGATACATTTATAAAAAAACTACAAATAGTACAAAATCATATTATCAAGGTTATATATAATAAAAAGAGGACATTTTCGACTTATCAATTGTACAAGGACTCTCAACTATTCAATCTCCGTAAACTAATTTTACTTCAAAGCCTTAAATATGTCATGAAAAACCAAAACAAATTTCAAAAATATGAACCCAAAATCAACTTTAGAAGAAATCATGTATTTTATACCCCACAAACCAATACCAAACTAATGCAAACTCACAGTAGCTTTATTGGACCTCGCACTAATAATCTATTACCAAAAAAATTCAAGTAACAATTAAACTAGCGCAATACCAAAAAGAAATAAAGTTGTGGCTGTACAATGCAAATGTTGAAGCATTATTCATTTAATTTTTGCTTTTTTCTTTTTTTCTATTTTGTTTCTGTATAGTTATTATTATTTTATTTTGTGTTCTTTTACTTCATATATATTATCTTACAATCTTTATTTTTAATTTGATTTATTTTTAATATGCACCTCTTGCACAATCTTTTAGACTAACTTTAATTATACTCCTGCCGTTTTTCTTTATATGCTTACTGTTATTTTGTAGGTACAAAAATATAATGTATACATTTATACTACCCACGCAGAGGCTGCGCTTTAGTGGGTTTCCATTTCTTATCATTATAAAACTGTAATGTCAAATGCATAAATTGGGAAAAAATAATGGAAATTAAAAAAAAAAAAACTTCAAACACTCTCTTAACACTCCTGGCACTAATAATAATACACTTAAAAATTTTCAGCGAGATTGGTCGAGTAGCTTTTGAGTCGAATATTTATAGAGGACAAACAAAGAAACGTTCAATTTTTTAGATATACATATAGAGAGATTGATTAAAAATTCTCATTTGCTGTTCGACCATTGTTTGGATGGCTTAGTTTTATTATTCAGAATCAAAATTAACAAAAAAGCCTAAGAAATTTTGAATTTTTTTTCATATTAAAGGTTGACTTTGTAACAAAAATTCATGCTGACAAAAGTCTAAAAAGTAGTACAGCATTTTGACAAAGACAACAAAATATACGAATTCCACTTGAACAAGTAAATTCAACAAGTTCGTAGCATTCCAAATAATTGTGTATTCTTGGAAAAACATCCTAATTATAAAATTAAGATAAACCTCAACTAAGTTTTTAATATTTCTATTTTTGAGACCGATAATTCGTGGTGGAATTCCATTATAATATATTATAATAAAACAAATAAAAAACTTTATTCCACTTAATTTTATTTTGACCGTAACCGGTTTCAGCTCGTCAAAGCCATCTTCAGACTGGTACACAAAATTCTTAGTCTACGGTTTATATACACAACATATGGGGGAGGGGGGAGAGGGGTAGTTTATAGGGTTTTTAATCAATTTTATTTGTTACTAAGTCCTTTAAGATTGTGGAATTTCTAAATATTTGGTAATTCCAGTAAGCTAATTACCTTGGGTTTGTAGCTCATTTCAATCAATTTTTGGGGAAAAACCTCACAGGTAATATGCATTATTAATGACCTAATTTTATTGTCAAATCATTATTTATGATGGGATTAAATTTGCTTTTTGAAAAAATACACGTTTACATTTGAGAAATTATTATAAGAATTAAGAAAGTAGAGACTTAGCAACTGATACTAATAACTTATTAATTACAAAGTTACTTATTGAAGGGGTACATGTTTATATTGAAGTAGGGATGGTCTAACCTAACCACATATTTTAATGTCGAAATTATTATGAAAATTACAATGGATACAAGAGCGGAGACTTGGCAAATGATTTTAATTGTTTATTCATTACAAAGTTAGGGTCTATTTTATTAATTAAGCGAGTAATTTCTAAAGATTCTAATCTATCAAGCTTGTGGCCTTTATTGCAAGTATGGAGGACTTTAACATCTCTGTCTTTATCAAACGAGTATTTGTTTTCTAATAAATGTGATGCTACATTTGACAATTCGCCTTTATTATTTACCCAATTTGTAAAATGTTCTTTAATTCGGGTTTTGAAAGATCTCCCTGTTTGACCAACGTAATATGCTGGGCAGTTAGCGCAGTTCACTTGGTAAACGCCCGAGTTCTCGAGTTTTTCTCTCTTATCTTTGTTGTTAATTAAAATTCTACCTAGAGAGTTTACATTATAAAAAGCTGTTTTGCATTTATCATTATTGGTTAATCTAGATATTTTTGTTGATATTTCACCAATATAAGGGATTTTAACCCATTGTTTATTACTATCTTTTTCATTTTTATTTTCAAGGCCTTGTGAAATGATTGTTAATGTAAGTTTTTTATCCTTTTTCTCTATTAGCCTATCAATAGTTTCGCTTTTGTATCCGTTGTTATTGACGATAGTTTTAATAATATTTAATTTATTATTATAATGTATATAATTCAAAGGCACGTGTAAAAGTCTGTGAATGAGTGAATAAAATACTGATAATTTATGTGGAATGTGGTGTCTAGATGTGTTGTGTATGATATTATCACTATATGTAGGTGTTCTATAAATTGAAAATTCTAATTTATTGTTAATGATTTCGATACCTATGTCGAGAAAGTTAATCTTACTACCCCCCATTTCCATTGTGAACTGGATTGATTTGTTAATTTTATTGATTTTTTTTAGAAAAATATCTAATTGTCTGTTTGTTCCTGTCCAGATAATCAGAATGTCATCTACATATCTACGGTAGAAGGCGACTTTATTAAACGATTTTAGTTTTTTGATGGATTCTTTGATATAATCCATGAAGAATTCAGCTAAGACCGGTGAAATCGGGCTCCTCATAGCTAACCCACTAGATTGGATGTAATAGTTATTATTAAATCTAAAGAAATTTTGTTCTATGCATGTATTTAGTAATCTTGTTATTTCGTAACGTTTTATTAAATTAATGTTTATTTTTTCCATGTAATTATTAATAATTATTTTTTATTCGTTTGTTGGTATGTTTGAGAACAAACTAACAACATCAAATGAAACTAAGGTAGCATTATTGGGAACTTTGATGTCTTTAATGAGGTCTATAAGTTGTAGGGAATTTATTATTCCGTATTTTGGTTTAAAATTAAGAGTATTTTTTATAATATTATTTCCAAATTTTGCTAATTTATAGGCGGGAGCTGAATTATATGACACTACTGGCCTTACTAGCATATTATTTTTGTGTACTTTTGGCTGTCCATATAAACGTGGGCATTGGGGGTTCATAACAGAAAGGCTATTTTTATGGTATTTATTTTTATCGAAGAAAGCAAACACTTTGTGGCTTGACATTATACAAAATAAATAAAAAAATAAAAGTGTTTGTTTCATTTTGTATTTATTTTTTATCAAGGTTTGGCATGAATTTAGAATTGTGTTTACTTCTGCTGCAAATTTAGGAGTGGGGTCCTTTTTCAATAAGGTTACATTACTGGTTTCCAGCACATCTTGGACTTTTTCTAAATAATCTGATTTATTTTAGATAACTGTACTGTTACCTTTATCTGCTTTTGGGATAATCAGATTATTTTGTTTGATTTTATTTTTTATTGATTTAACAATACGTGCTTCGCTAGAAAATTTCCCCTCAGTCGTTGCGTTTTTTATTATTTTAGTAGGTACATAGGTATTTTTTACCGTAATCTGACGTTGCAATATCTGTATCTATCGCGAGATTCTCGAGATCTTTTAAGTTAAGTGGTAAGTTTGGACAGTATTTTAATCCTTTATTAAGCATTGTTATTTCAGTATCATTAAATTCTACATTAGTGTTGTTTACTACCTTATCGTAAAAGGAGGGTATGGGTGAATTAACATTTTTATCCCTTGTCGTTGATTTTAAGTGTTTTCGTGTCACAAACTGCACAGCATATTACGTTGGTCAAATAGGGAGATCTTTCAAAACCCGAATTAAAGAACATTTTACAAATTGGGTAAATCATAAAGGCGAATTGTCAAATGTAGCAACACATTTATTAGAAAACAAACACTCGTTTGATAAAGACAGAGATGTTAAAGTCCTCCATACTTGCAATAAAGGCCACAAGCTTGATAGATTAGAATCCTTAGAAATTACTCGCTTAATTAATAAAATAGACCCTAACTTTGTAATGAATAAACAATTAGAATCATTTGCCAAGTCTCCGCTCTTGTATTCATTGGAATTTTCATAATAATTTCAAAATTAAAATATGTAGTTAGGTTAGACCATCCCTACTTCAATATAAACATGTACCCCTTCAATAAGTAACTTTGTAATTAATAAGTTATTAGTATCAGTTGCTAAGTCCCTACTTTCTCAATTCTTATAATAATTTCTCCAATGGAAACATGTATCTTTTCAAAAAGCAAATATAATCCCATCATAAATAATGATTTGACAATAAAATTAGGTCATTAATAATGCATATTACCTGTGAGGTTTTTCCCCAAAAATTGATTGAAATGAGCTACAAACCCAAGGTAATTAGCTTACTGGAATTACCAAATATTTAGAAATTCCACAATCTTAAACGACTTAGTAACAAATAAAATTGATTGAAAACCCTATAAACTACCCCTCCCCTCCCTCCCCCATATGTTGTGTATATAAACCGTAGACTAAGAATTTTGTGTACCAGTCTGAAGATGGCTTTGACGAGCTGAAACCGGTTACGGTCAAAATAAAATTAAGTGGAATAAAGTTTTTTATTTGTTTTATTTTAATATACTCAACTCAGTTAACATGTATTTTCATTAAATTTGTTGTAAAAGGATTTTGCGGCATCTACTCTAGCTAACGGATTATAAAACTTATATTTCATTTGAAACATTTTGTTAAATAACAAATGCTACGGTGTTTTGGTTGCTATGGTAGTTAGAGCGCCAATTGCTACGCAATTTTGGCTCTGGGCTGGTAACATACCCGTTGTAGGTAATATAAGATATGGTACATGGATGAAATCAATTTACACAGTAAACAGCTTCATTTCCTTTGACGGAAACTTGGACGCCAAACTATGCCTGTGAAGACGAAGTATGCTGAACTGTGTGGTAGAGTCTGTACTTATCTGCGTTTTTCAAACTTCTCTTTGTGCGATGAATTTTCTTTAAGTTCCATGGGTAACTTTTCCATAAGGCTTTGATTATGTATATATCCGGGGTAGGAATATCCTCCCTGCCGTCTGTACAAACCTTTGCTTCTCTCTCTTGATTACACACCCCTTCAAGTGTGTGCATCCTAGTTTTCTACGTATTTTACGACCTTGAACGTAATTATTTCACGTGACGGTTCAGTATAAAAAAGTCTCACCGAACGTTGTTTTGTATTTTTTTTCTCGGTATAGAAACCTGATTATCTATGTATGTGGTATCACTCGGTTCTTTTGAGATAGAATCTCTTACCGCTGTGTTTTAAAGCCATTTCATAAACCTTATTTTCTGTCTCGCCTGCTCCCCAACAAGCTTCGTGATTCTACCTATCATAGAGTAATATGTGAGTATGATTAAGTGTTGGATTTTATAAAAATGTGAAATACATACGATAAATTTATGGTGTTAGTTATTGGCGCCATCCATATATATAATTTTGGAAGGAGAAGGAGAAACGGAAATTAATTTGTTCAAGTTAAGTTGGCTCCTCCGCTTACCAAACAAATCTGATGGATGATAATTAGAACAAGGCAATCGATCTCTGCATGTCTGGATAACCGAACCGGCCGGGTCTGACGGGCTTTCACGGGGTCTCCCCTTATTCCGATTGGCAACCTTCACGCCAGAATAAAGAAAACCAGGTCTTCATACCAATTTTAAAAATGCCCCAACCTCATAACGCCTCCAGGAAAATCTACTTTACTGAATGTAGAAGGGAAAACCATGACATCCCTTGTCACAAATCTAGTCACGAAAATGTGACACGTAAGGTCTCAAGTTACATGCCACCTCCAGAAAACGCTGTAAATTCCACCTCGACGGGAACTAACCCTTTTTAGGTCAATAACACAGATAACACACGACGATTTTGTCGACATGTCGACAAGTAATCATATCCTGCCCAAAAAAAAAAATATACCAACACTCTTACGGAGGAAATTAAAAAATTCAATTATAACCTGGAAATAAATGAAATAAAAAAGAAAAAACCCAAATTAATTTTGAAAGGACTAAAATCGAACTTGACGGAAGAGGAAATAGTAAATGGGATACTCACACAAAACGAAAGGATTCAAGACATTGTAACGAAAAACGAATAAAATAAAATAAATTTGATTACTGAAATAAAATACAAACATTCTAAGAAATACCAACGTGGTACTCGGGATCAAGAAGATGAAGAACAAAACAAATTCTCGAACTATATCGTGGAAACCAGCGGTACAACACGAAAAAATTTGCTATCATTAGAAAAAATAAATATCCAGTAAAAGTTAAAGGATCACAATCCATATTGGATTGTGATCCTTTTACCCAGTGCTACCACTGCTGCAAATTCATGCACACAGCCTCCAGATGCCTAAATCGAACGAATCCATCGGTGTGCCCGCATTGCACGGGTGACCATACTTTTGCTAAATGCCCTGAAAGAGAAAAAAATACCGGTTTGTGCAAATTGCACATCGCAAAATAAGAAATATGGCGAGAAAAATAAAACAGACCACGCAGCTTTCAGCAACTTATGTCCCTACAAAAATAAAATGCTCAAAGTAGCAAGAGACAGAACAGACTTCGAAGAAAAATGACAGATTTTTTATATAACGCACTAGACGAAAAAAATAATATTGACGAAAAAATATATGACAGCTATCAAGAATACCGTACCCACCAAAACGACCTCAATCGCAGCCCTTTAATTCTACACATGAACATAAGAAGTTTAGAACGAAACATGGATGAATTTTTGACAACAGTAAATAATGATCTCAGAAAGCCCGCTTGCATTGTGTTAACGGAAACACATTCAAGTAGCGAAGTGGCGTACTATATACCGGGATATACCTATGTATCTACTACAAACCGAATTAACAAAAACAGTGGAATCGTTATGTTCGTACAAAATAATTGTGACATATTGTGCGAGGAAGAAATTAATGTGAATGGAACAAACTGCCTACATGTACAAATGAAGTGTTATAACAAAAAAATTGATGTTATCTCTCTATACAGAACGCACTCGTCTACTGTCTGTTTGTTTATAGAAGAATTAAGACATGTGTTATTAAACTACAGAAACGCGAATACAATAGTTTTAGGTGACATTCATTTAAATATATCGCACGATTATACATCGAACGATAAAGATAATTAATTAAATATGATGGCGGAATTGAATAATGTGTCGTGTATAAACTCTTACACCAGAAACGTCAATGGGCAACATCCATCATGCATTAATCACATTTTCACAAATATCAAGGATATAAATAATTTAAACTCGGGAATTATAAAAACCTCAATTACCGACCATTACATGACTTTGCTACATTACAATTCAATGATACCTCAGGCGATAAACCAACATTGCGGACAAACTGCTAATAATAAGAAAGAAATATCTGTTAATATCGAATCTTTGAAAAGTAAATTGTCATCTGAATTATGGTAAGATATTCTCCAAAGTCATAACGTCAACGAGTGCTGTAAAATATTTGAAAATAGATTAACGAACTTTATAAATGATTCAAGAAAATTATTCCAAAAGGAAATTCAGCAAAATTTCGTAAAATCAAACCGTGGATAACACATGGGCTTGTTGTGTCCATAAGACACAAAGAATGGCTTTATAAAGAAACAAAACAAAAACCACTAGACATTAAATTAAATGTTCATTTTAGAGAATACAAAAATAAATTAACCACGCTCATAAAAAACACGAAAGAAAATTATTATAAAAATAAACTTGATGATTCTGAAAATGACAGTAAGAAAGTTTGGAATATAATCAATGAAATCATGGAAAATAAACAAAAAACCAAAAGTAATACTATTAAGAGTGTAATACAAAACAATAACATAAGTAACTGTATTGAAGAACCTAAAAAAAGAGCAAACGCTTTTAACGATTTCTTTGCAAATATCGGAAAGAGTCTAGCAGAAAAAATTACCGTGAAAAAAATAAATAAGATGTTTATTGAAAATATTCCGAATATAGAAACTAAACTTGAACTCTTCGAACCAACCAATACGTCTGAAATTGTACAAATTACATCAAAAATGCGAGATGGTTCTGCTCCGGGATTTGACGGTCTCGCTGTAAAAACACTAAAAATTATGTTTCTACACCAATCTCTCATATTATAAACAATAGCTTTAAGACAGGAGTTTTCCCGAGCACGTATAAGAAAACCATAATCTTTCCAATATTTATGTCCGGTAGCCCGGAGGAGGATCTTATAAAAACAACCTAAACTCAATAAAAGTCTAAAAAATATAATATAATACTTCGTATTATTACTTTCTCACATTTATATAAACACAGAGTTTCGCACAAACAGCTCTTTCCAAGGAGGTTTGGCTCTATCTTCACCAAATCACAAATCAGCACATATTCTACATAAAACTCGAGCCAGCAATAAAAAACTACTCCCTTCTTTTTACTACGTTTGGGCAAAAACATTTTCAGTAGACAGCATCCAAATCATACACACAGATTGTCAAAATAGGTTGTCTCATTATTGGTAACTACTATTAAACATATTTTAAGAAGCGAACATTGATTTTCATAATATAACTCAACCTTAACTTACTTCTATAATGCCTATAAAGACAGTATATTTACACTAAACATCCAAGTTAAATCTATCTTTTTTTTCTCATATGGGATTAACCTATTAAAAACATATTTTGTTATCCTCAGAGAAATGATGTATTCCTATATTTTACCCATTATTTATATACCTACCGTTTGTGTCGACAAAGGAATTTCACAGTGAGGCAGGCATTGAAAAATTATGTTTTATTATAGTCACCAATATTTATATATATATTCAAGTTACAAAATCTAAATATGTTAATGATGATGAACCAGAACACATTATCTACAGCTAAAGAACTCAATAATAATAATCCAATTCTTTGATACATGGATATTATCACATGTATTAGGCATTTATATTATGGAAAAACATCACTTTCAAGAAGTTCTTGTAAATATAGACCATAAAAATTAAATTTTAATAATACTATAACCTTTTTAACCGTACTTTACGATATGACATGAAAATAGATTTTACAGATGCTATTAGTATACGTTTACTTGTCTAAAACCAATTGAATCACACAAGTGTGATTGATAATTATATGAAAAAACATGATCTGTGAAGATATTTCAATAGACATAGAAACGGCTGTCAACCGCGGCTTTATTCGGATGCGAAGAATATTTTAAGTGTTTTTAAGGAAACAGATACAAATTCTAGCAAACTAAACTTGATACTTGTAAAACATACAATTCTTTTGCCTTTAACATAATACTACGTAAAGTGCAAGCAGTAAATTGATTTTTACAACCATAAGATTATGGCAGATGCTAGATACAATTAAAAAAAGTATAAAGGCTAAAGCAGCAGAAAATCAAAATTTTGGTTTGCGACTTGCAAAATACGTTTGCTGTAACGTACAACCTAACAATAAGAGGCTAGTTGGACAGAGTGCTAAATGTGGCATGAAGCACTACGTAAAAAAAGCTCTGATACATCTCTGATAAAAAGCTCTACTGTTTGTACAAAAAATATGTAATTTATGGGCCAAAAAAAATTATTTTCCCATTATGGTACCTAGAGATTGATATCAATTTTTTCGAACAGTTAGAGGTAAAAGTTTATGTCTTTGAAATGACTCAAGATGATTTCTGGGCTTTTTCATGTTTTTCTGACGTTGTTAAAATCAAAGACAAATATTGATGGTGATGTGAACTGGATGAAATTAAGGTGGAAAAGGTTAAAATAACTAATTTGGTGTTTGAAAGTTTAATTACACATTGGACAAACAGGATTCATTCAGAATATGAGATTTGCGACGTAATAAAAGAGGCAGAACTTCGGACATGGGAAGGAAAAAGGTATGAGGGTGGGTAGGATCTAAGGATAAGTGTCCAAGAGTGACGGACATTTGAATCTATATCTCTCGCTGCGGTTCAAGGCCATGGGTCAAAAAAGGCCAGAAGGAGAGGTCAAAGGGTTTCCCCAAACCAGCCTCTCCCGATCTGGCACGCCAGGTAGTTGGTGGGAAGGGGCATTCTAAACACACCCCACCCGATGAATCCGGGCACCCTGCTAAATCACTTAGGGTGACATATGGCAGAGGTGTTGGTTATGCAATAAATGTTTCCCGGGGCGGCGGTACTTGGATAATACGCCGTCTTAGGACCTCCTCCCAAATTGAATCCCTGCCGAACAATAATTTAAAAACAAGCAACACACGCCCTGAATTTGATGAATCCGATTTTGAGGGCGAAGAAGATGTTGAATTAAATAATGAATAACATGTTTATATCTTTTTTAGGTCGTTTTAAAGTTTTTTCTTATGTGTTTGAACTTGTGTGATCACCTTTATTTTTTTAAGTATCATGTTCACTGTGTGTATTAATTATTATTTATTATAAAGTAAATTTAACATTTTATTAAATATTTTGTAATTTTATTTCTGGTGCTACTGTTAATTTCTTTATGTTACGAATTAAACTAAATATAAAAGTTTTGGTTTATTGACATATCAAACATTACCTCGAGAGATTTAAAAGAGAAAGGAACTGTACGTGTGGAGGCAAATCATGATAAGTCACAAAATAAAATTTTATAGCTTAATCACATAAACTTGTCAAAAATGCAAAATGAAAGAATATTGAAAATATCTTTTGATTCTGATTTTAATAAATGTTTTAATTTAAAATCTCCTCTCCGGTAAAAGTCGGTGAATCGGACTTTTCAAGTTTTGCCAAAACACCACAACCTGATACTACTGATCTAAATTTTAATATTGAGCAAACGAAAGAGACATACATACAATATTTTTATTACATGTAAATGGTTTCGTCACTCTTCGCCCTGTCAGAGATGAAATTTATATGTGAGTCCACTATTGTACCCGATTCACTTACTTCACTACATGTTTTTAGTTCTGCGTCATTGATTTTGTACTGGAATAATTTTTTTTGTGAAAGTTGTTTGTAACATTTTTCCAGGTTAAGGAACAGTTGATTGTTCGCACAATATATTCCAAGCCTATTTTCTCTTGCAATTTTGAGCAGTCAGTGACATTTTTGTAAATTTTATTAGAACGCTTATAAATGTTCTAAAATGGTAAGTGTAGATTCTATGAAAATATTTTTATTTAAAATATAATAAATACTACACAAGAATCAACCTTGAAATCGGAAATTTGTAAATACGTTATGAGAAATCGTCTTTGCGAACTTTGACACCTCATACCTCAGAACGAGATAAAGAATACTGACGATTTATAAACAAAGTTAATTTAAAATTACGAAAATATGTATGTAAAAAATTAAAAAACCAAACATTTTTTTTATTTTAAGGATTATATTGGGACTCAGGTAACCATGCAATTATTCATTAAAAACGTAAGCACATAACACATCCCTTCTTTGTATAGCTGTTTAGCTTGATGGGGTGGAACTCAATGTGCGTCATGCAGCCACCTCCTCGTGGTGATTTGTAGAACGTTTTGTTAAGACAAAACGGGCGAAGAGCTGCAGTATGAAACCTTGTTTCGAATACTTTGGGCTATCAGAAAACATTGCAAGATTAATTATTTTCTTATGTAACTTTATTGAACCATAAAATAAGCGTAACAAAAGCGCGTCACCTATAAAACTTTTAAGAAATATTTTAAAGAAGACGCAAAATGTGAAACTTCTATAAACATTAAATACGATGCGCGACCGGAAAATATAAACTGATATATTTTTTGTATCTCGTCTTCTTATATTATAGTGACAACATTTCTGCAAAATTATAGCGGTTCTAAAAAAAATCCGTAATTGTAGTGTATCGTATAGGCGATCGTGAACGGCCGGAGACAACCGAGGTTTGACGAACGCTTCCGACACTGCTCGGGGAACGCGGGCAGTGGGACGGACGGGAGGCGCGTGCATTCGATTCCTTCCATGCAGCAGGACTGGATTGTACTTTTAACAACTGAGTTAACAATAAACAATACTTCGTATAATAGAACCTCTTTTATTAAAACAGCAAAAACATTACAGTAATGATACAAAATAATATATAGTAATACGTGGAATTGTGAACTCTAAAAAAACGTTTCAATATTTAGTGTAATACAGGGATATTCCTGGGAACTCGTTCACATATGATTTTAAATCCTTTATTATTTTTTTAAGTAACCACCTGACTCGGATGAAAACCGTGAGCTGTATTTGAGTCCACCATGTTATGTAGTTTGTCCCGCAAGTAGTATCACGCGGACAGGTGCAAAAGTAGAGCACCCCTAGAAGTACCCAAATTAACCCCCCCCCCACCCCCTGTATGAAACCTTGACTTACAAAAGATTATTGGTCACAGAGACATGCATGATTGAGATACACGCTTGCTTTTTTTCGAGATAGGTGATTAGTATGCCTTCTAAACCCAAAAATAATTGTAAGCAGATATAGTACCATTCCACCATATAAAAATATTGAATTTCAAAATTTACCACCCATCTATCTAACACGTATTTAATTCATGTGAAGTGGTTTTTATCCAATATTTATCTAACCAAAGTGTGAATTCTCTGCCCAGTGTCTGTATTGTCAAATGTCATGCAAATGGCTGTCTCTATAAAACATTTTATCTAAGTACCTACATAAAGCAAAAATCGAGACTATTCTTACTGAAAATTGTACACAGTTAACGTATGTTTCTAAAACAATTCCAGTTTTTTGTGGTGAGAGTATTTACTTTACTAATTTAGTGAATTCAATTTTGACAGTTCGCGAACCCAAGTTGACAGAAATTCTATAAAATATTTATCATACAAAACTTTTGCAATAGCTGTTTACGATTAAAAATTAAGTCTTGTAATATTTATTTGTATCTGTAATTATCAAGTAGGCCATAAACAATAAACAGAAATAGAAAATATTCAATGTTGACCTTAGTAAGTGTTAAGTAAGCCAGTTTCATATGCACTAATATGCCAAAGTCACGTGTTTTTAAAATTTATGAATCTTTTAAATATATTTTTTAAAAAACCTAAAAATATTGTATAAACGGCAAAATATAGGTGAATTCATTGGCTATATAGTATAGCACTAAAATCAGTGTATACGTCTTCAAATTAAAATTCATAGATGTGAATTTTTTAATGAGGGTGGGAAATTTGCAAATCAAATGCTCAAAAGTACGATGGAGTCATATTTCGGTTATTTTAGCGATCACTCAAGTGGATAAATAAATGAAGAACACGTGTGCTTCTCACACCACAACCCTCTGGAAGGATCTTAAATACTCAGGCCCTCTTTTATAAAATTTCCACCAACGTTTTAACCTAAAATATTTACCCTCTTAATTTATAATGCAAGGATGGGTGAGATAAATGGTAATGTGTTCTGCTTCACTTAATAATGGATCCTATTCAGCGAATAAAGTAGATTTTTTTTTTTTTTTATATTTACTCCACACAGGAGGCCCTGAAGAAAATAATTTCCCTCAGGGCCTATGTCATCTTTGGGGATGCTGTGTGGAGGGTCTTTTTGTGGAGAGGAAGGAGTGAACATGGGTCTTGAAGAGTCCCATGTTGTAGGAGGGAGGAAACACAGAGGCCGGCAGTTTGTTCCACAGCCGAGCTGTTGAACTTAAGAACGAATCGTAGAAGCGACCCGTTCTCATGTGACAAGTGTCAACTGTGTACAAATGTTGGGCGCGCGTTTGGCGTGTATCCCGACTACGCACCGGTGCCGAAAGGATCAATGACGCTAGTTCCTCAGAGCATCTTCCATTGTAATACCGATAGAACAAGGACAGCATACCTACCTGACGCCTGTGCTCTAAAGATTGCAGTCCGTCTGTTAAGATTGGGGAATCTATCAAACGGACCGCCCGTTTTTGCACAGAGTCTAGGGTTTTTTCAGGTATTTAGGGGCTCCGGACCAGAGATGGCTGCCAAATTCGACAGTAGGGCGCACTTGCGATTTGTACAGGGTCAGCAGTTGTGTATTATTAAAGTATCTGCGGGCCCTGTACAGTACGCCCAGCTTCTGAGAGGCCAACTTTACTCTGGCTTCGATGGAGCCCCCGTACCTGAGCTGGTCACTTACAGTTATACCAAGCATATCAATGGAAGGCCTTTTCGGAAGATTGCTTCCGTTAAAGGAGACTAGATTATCATTTGGATCCCTTTTAGACGTAATCAGACAGGATTGGGTCTTTGAAACATTAAATTCGACGAGATTATTTTTACCCTAGGAGGAAATACTCTCGAGATAACCGTCCATTCTCTGCTTCAAAGCCCTCCGAGCCGTTGGAGTTTGTGTGCCCTTTGGGGGCTTATCAAACAAAAAACTATCATGAACTGTACTGTCATCCGCGTAGCAATGAATCGGTGCACATGTCAAAAGGTCATTGATGTGCAACAAAAACAAAGTCGGAGATAGAACCGATCCCTGTGGGACGCCAGCATTTATGGAGTGTGAGGAAGAGGTGAAACCGTCAGCAACCGCCTGAATCGACCTATCCCTTAAAAAGTCAGCAATCCACGTACACAGGGATGCGAGAAGTCCGTAAGAATGCAATTTGTTGACAAGTCCTCGGTGCCAGACCCGGTCAAAGGCCTTGGATATGTCTAGTGCGACCGTTTGGGTCTCACCATGACGTTCTAGGCACCGCCCCCAAACATGCGTCACATACGCGAGAAGATCACCGCACGAGCGGTTCCGCCGGAATCCGTATTGACGGTCGTTGATAATTTGGTTCTTCTCGAGGTATGTGAGCAGTTTGTCGTTGATCACACGTTTCATCACTTTGGACAGAACTAATGTGATCGCTATGGGGCGGTAGTTGGCTGGGTTGGAGCGGTCACCTTTCTTGGGAATAGGGTGAATGACCGCTTTTTTCCAACCAGAGGGCACAGTACCACACTTCAGGGACATTTTGAAGAGCTTTGTCAAAACTGGAACTATTTCCGCAGCACACCTCTGCAATACCAGGGCAGGTATTCCATCAGGTCCACTGCCTTTATTAACATCGAGCTCCCGTATGACGTGGAGTACATCCCGATGCCGGATCCTCAGCTGTTTCATATAGAAGCCGCAGTGAGGAACCGACGGCGGAACAGCACCTCCGTCGTCGAGGGTCGAGTTTTCCGCAAACATTTTCCCTAATAGGTTAGCCTTTTCGGTGGCGGTGTTTGCTAGTGAGCCGTCAGGTCTGGTAAGAGGTGGCAAACTGGGTTTGCAAAAATTTCGACCTATTGAGCCCGCAAGCGACCAGAATGCTCTGCTGCCATGCGGGCAGGCAGCCAGATTTTTGCTGATCTGCAGGTCGTGTTCAAATTTTGACCTATTAATGATTCTCTTGCATTCCTTTGCCGATTTGTTGTATGCTGATCTGCTTTCGGGCGTTCGAGATGTGTTGTAGGCTCGGTAAGCCGCGTTTTTTCGTCGAACTGCCTCGGAGCATTGTCGACTGAACCGCGGCTTTGAGCCCACACCAGTTTCTTTAGTAGTCGATTGTATGAAGCCATCCATCGCCGATTTGATGACTTCACCAATCTCCTGGGCACATCTTGAAGGGTCCGAAGTCCGAAAACAAACAGCTGACCACGGAAAAGCGTTGAAATGGGCCCGCATATCGAACCAATCTGCTGACCTATAGTGCCACACTTTTCTCCTCAGCCTCTCATTGGTTGGTCTGAGGTTAACGGGGATTGATGTCGTCACTAGGCAGTGGTCAGATGATCCCAGAGGCGCTGTGACGTCAATCTTATAACCGTGTGGCACAGTAGTTAAGAATAGGTCTAACAGATTGGAGCGGTGAGTCTGGACATCAGGAACCCTTGTAGGCTCCTGAACCAATTGTTCTAATCCGTAGCAAATGGCAAAGGATTCCGCCTGTCGGTCAGCCGAGTCCGTTGGGCCTGAGAACTTCAACCATGGTTCGTTATGAACATTGAAGTCCCCCAGAACAATAAACTTGGCCGAAGGGTAGCGGGGCAAGAGATCATCAATAGTATCGCTCAAATGTTTAATCAAAAGTAGATGGTCTGAACTAGCATTTTCCAAACGAATGTGAACATATGGACTTAAATTTTTTTTTTGTTTCAAAAAAATTTACATTGGAACATTTTAAATGTTATTTCATAGAGACATAAAACTTTACCTACTTACCCTATCTTTGAAGAAAAAGTGAGATATTTTGTAATGCTTGGACTCAAATATAATAATTAAAAAATAATACGAGAAAAACGAACAGAATGATATAAAAAGTTCGGGGAAATCGTTCAAATCAATATTAGGGAAATAACATATTATATTGTATTTTCATTAATCGACGCCTGTTGACAAAATATAATTTTATTGTAGGCAGCCACTTTTGATCCACAGTCTTCAAATAGATTATTTTAAAACCTTCAACTCTAGGCCAAAATTGGTAATCTGTTTGATAAATTTCCCTTCTTCAATTGACTCTTAAAAATTTCTATATTACAGACGACAGGTAGAAAAGCCGTAATTTTAATACGGCTGTAGATACGACTTGTACTAATAAAATCTCCTTTGAGTTGAAAAAAAACAGGCTTTCCAGGTTTCCAGGTTAAATTCGTTATTTTACTGAACACCCTGTCAATTTTCATTTTCCCTCATTTCTACAAAATGGGTTCCTGACATACCATGGTTGACCATTCTCATACCGTTTAAGTAAACTTATTGTTGCTTGTTAAATCGTATAGCGCTTAAACCATTTATAGTTCCAGCATCAAATACATAAACATGTATGTTTTATTATTTTGTACGCTTATTTAAAAAATATCTAATAAGAGTATTTTGATCTCGTTGTACACTATTCAAAAATAAAAACCAGGCTTTCAATTTTAGATCACAAAATGCTCTGTCAAAATAACTTAACTTAGAACGGGTTGTTTCGGAGAATCCGAACAATTCATCAAATTTCAACGTTCATTGACGGGTTCTGTGAATTTCCTATTCAAGTTCTGTTATTATATCATTATAGGCTAGTAGCTTGACAGGACTGAAATAAAAACATTACTTGAAAAATGTTTGACAGAACTTGAAAATTAACTTTGAAATTTGAAGAATTGTTCAAATTCTCCGAAACAACCAGTCCTTAGAATGTTTTTAATAACGGCAAAATAATTGGATTTTCTAGTTTATTGAACCAAAATTTTGTATTCATCTTTAAATAAGCAGAATTTTATAGTAACAAAAGAGTGAGGCTTGCATAACTCTCTGAAACTATATTATTATTATATAAAACTTATTCGGAAATATATTTTTATTTATTAAAGGATATTACTGACTTTATTTCCGAAAGTTGAAAAATATAGAGTCATCGTTTTTTCTTATTAAGTGTGTGAAAAAGTTTTTGTATAAAGCAGCATTCAATTTTTTTAAAGCCACATATCGCCTTTTAAGCCACAAATGTAAACAATTCTACTAATTATGAATTCTTTATATGTCAAAGAAATCCAATTTTTCTAAAACTACATGAAAAATGATATTTTTTAATGGGACAATGAACAAAGAGGAGAGTTTTGAAGATTTTTTGGAAGCTTAAACATATTGTGGCTAGATCATAATTACATAATTGCAATTATTTACAAATTGAAACCCTTTACACTGTTGTTGCCGTTTGTTTGTAGAACTCCAAGCATATAATATAACATCGTATTAAAAAGTGGTATGGTTTAGATTTTAAAAAATGCCACATTCAGCATACAAGAATTTTAGTATATTTACTACTTAATAAAAATGTTTTCCTCAATGAGAGAAAAGAAAAAAGTTATTGTATTTTTTAAGAACAAAAGCTCATTATCTAATATGTACATAATTTAAGAATGTGGAAAATCAAATAAATTTAAAGGTATTTCAACCACCCCATTTCCAAATCCTAATCACTATGAAATTCCAATCAACAAAGCATTTAAAAATGTGTTTACCAAATACCTACCTGTCTCGCTTTTACTGCTGGAATTTCTGCTCCCTATTTTGTCGGAAAATGTTTGCGAATAGAAGGAATTTATACCTTAACGAATACCTGTACAAATTTTTAATAAATAGTGAAGAATTAAATAAAAAAAAATTAAAATGGGTACGTAGAGAGCTCTTATTTTATTATTATTAAAAATCATTAGATACTCACATTGTTCTCATCATAAGCTCAACCGGGAGATATTTACCGTTTTTCAGTTCATTCATGGTCGACTTGGAAAATCACCCCTCCGCAGGGGTACAGAAGATGAAGAAGATAAATTAAGAATATCTCGACCTTATTTGCTATTAAAAATGCCTGAATTTACTGTCACTTTTGAATAAAAAAGCAGTGGACCTCTTTGCGGATGAATTTAAAAGTTATTTACTGATTTTAAATTTTTTACAGCTAACACACATATATTTTTATTTATTTATTATATAAGTACATTTTTGTTTATTTGTTACAATATATGATCAATATTTCAGGACTCCTCTTCCATAGAAGCATTAGCTTGTGGCTGTATGATGGAATAATATATGAATAAATAAATAACATATGCATAAACCGAAGCCTTAACAAAAGTAAATTTAACTTTTCCGGCCAAAGAAGGAGAAATGAAAAACGCAACAAGTGTATTGCAGCCGTGACAAGCGACTTCTATTGATTTCTTTACACTGTTAATTTAATTATATTAAGGTAACATCAAAAATACTACTTAAATAATTATTTTACTTCAAAAACACTGGAGGGAGTACGGGAGCGACCATGACAAATCCCTTCGATTCTAAAAATCAGAGAGTTCCGGAAAGGCTTTTGGACGCTAAACTGACCGTCGCATCATATCCTTTAAAAACATCCCAGCTACGAACATGCACGTCAGTACTGTCGAGAGTTTATGGCTTAGTTAAATATTAAATACTAGCTGCGGTCTCCATTATTTCTTGCGGACCTTATTGAAATCTCATATAGACAGTGACCTTCCACTTGTCTTGTCAAAAAGTTGATTTGTTATAAAAACCGAAGCCGCTTGACACCCTTACTTATATAAACAGACAGATTCAGTACTTGACTGAAAATGTATTACGGGGTTAAATGTTAATCTTTCTGGAAATTCATTTCATTACACTGTTGTCAAGATAGCGCATTCGTTGGAATGAATATTTTAGAAAAACAATGAGTGCATACTTATTTAGGTTTTTTCGGTGCACTTGAAAAGAGGGTAAGATTAAAATCTGGCTACTCGGACTATTAATACTAAAAATTGACAGGCGATAGCCTGTATAGTAGTCAATTGTTGAAGCAAACAATCCAGTTAGTCCTTGCCAACAGAAAATTGTTTTTCAAGTTTTTTTTATTTTTATTTTGAATAGTTCACAAAAATCATCCTTCCAAACAATTGAAGAGTTCAGTACATCTAATGTTGCTTATCTGTCTCTAGATCTACCCCTTTAAGTCCACCTCCTCACTGCCTGCCCATTCTGGACAGTCAATTATAAGCCACTGGGGAAATACATCACAATATTTTAAGAATTTCTTTTATAACTAATGAAATTAGTAAAGTCATGATCTCCTGATATATACCTCCTAAAAGTTGTTTTAGCCCATTAACAAATTACTCAACCACCTGAATTTTTAAAATGATTTCAACGAAGCTAATCAATTAATTCGAGAGGATTTTCCCCCATACAAAGATAAACATTATTCCCTGCAGTGATCAAATTAGTTACCTGTGAAGCATAACAGATGATAAAACATGTAAATTTACTTGATTAATACTAAACTTCTTATTAGTAGAGTTCCTAGGTTGCGATGGCGTTTTATTTTTAAAAATCAGTCACTTTGGATACCCGGCACCCATCAATATTATTTTTTTCATGGTTGTTGAATTCAAAGCAACTCAGTTAAGTAATTATTCTTGAGCGAAAGGAAATCTCGGGTTATGACAACCACTGCAGAGGCTCATACAAAAAGCCCCTGGTGCACAGAAGCAGAACAAGATTTACTGAAAAAAATGGTCTTAACCTTAAATGTTTATATAAAATATATGTATGTAGAATGGTGTTCTCGGTTTACCCGCGTAACGTAGTCCATAAAAGGACTTTTTAATTTCTGACGTTTCGGACAGATCTTACTCTCCATCTTCAGAGGCCTTATGTCCTGAATTTTGTCTCAAACTGAACGCTTTTGCGCGTCTTTTCGGTCCAGGAGTCAAGATACAAGTGGGTGCTTATCAATTTTTATGTCTAGGACGAAGTACGCGTGTTGATAGTGATTTGACGGTAGAGGGGGTAGGGGCGGGGTTGGCAATATCAAGCAGTATGCGTGTAGCGACCTGATTGGGTTGCTTTAAACTTGTTGGATGTACTTCTGAGAATTTTGGAAATGTCGGTTTTGGGTTATTTTGGTCAATTAAACCTTTCCAGTTGTTAACCGAGAACATCATTCTACATCTTACACCCGTGAAAATATTAAACATATCAAAATATATGTAAATATATACATATTTTAGTACGTCGTGTTTTGTTATTCTTTTTAAATAAATGTTTAATAGAGGTTCCTTTACAGCAATACATTATTTTAGGTTACATTTTTATTAGCATATATTACACAATATATATACAGCAAGTTTTAGCAAGATACATACTATAATAACTATCCATACTATTGTTGCAGTTGTTTACTGTTTTGAATAATGGAGGAAGATTTCCCTCCTGGACCTCTTACAAAGCCCCCAAATCCCACTCCGGAACCCACAGCCGGGGAAAATATAGAAATTTCTAACAGTCATTTTGACTTACGAAAAAGGAAATTTACTCCCTCTTTCCCAATAAAATTTTACTCGCTTTCGACTTCACAGTCCATACCAGCACTTTCTCAGCATCCTACAATAAAACTTTTCTTCTCCTCATTCCGTTGACCGTTCCTAGTATACGCCCAAAAAACTGAGCAAGGAAAAACCATCCACCCTCTTGAATTTGGTAAATTCCTATTAAACAGCACGAACCTTTCAATCAAGCCTGGGGGTGTAAAAGCTGAGAGTCATTTGAGGTTCGATGGTCAACTGCCAACAGTTTCATCAAAAACATCTTCATTTCATATAATTCAAAGTTCAAAGCATATATCCCTAATTTAAATGTCAGCCTGATCGACCGATCTGTCCATCCCAGAAATTCTGTCTTCACTTCCAACTCCCCAACACATTGGTAATCCCTTAAATCAAATTAAAGTAAATTACAAGGACTCCTCTGAATGTATAATTTTCTGGAAGCCCTTCCAATCTGTCGTTATCACCTTTGAAGGTCAATCTCTTCCCTCCCATATATATTTATTCTTCAACTCATTACCAGTTGAAATGTATACTTATCCCACCACTCAATGTTTCAATTGCTGCCGTTTTGGTCATATCAAAGCTGCGTGCAGATCTCAACCCAGATGTTTTAAATGTGAAGAAAACCACCCAACTGACAAAGGTCCTTGTTCCTCCTAAATGTTTTAACTGCTCATGCTCACATACAACTATCAAATCTTATTGTCCAGAAGAATCTCGACAAAAAATATTAAAATTTCTATGTCCTCGCAGAACTTATCTTTTCTGGAGGCTTCTAAACTATTCCCGCCTGTCAAAAAATCATTTGCTGAGGCTTTATCCAGCAACTCCTTATCCAACCTCTTCTCTCCTCTACAACAAATTCTTCTCGTTCAATCAAATTCACATAGAAAACCCTATCTCTAAACCAGCTCCTGGATACCATCCACAACAACACAACTCACTGTTCTTAAATCCCAATGGTTCATCTCTAATCTGTCCTCAATGAACTCTCTAAAACTTTCTGAAAAACTCTCCTAAGACAATTTTGCATTTATCCAAACTCTCATAATGCTTCTAACTGATCTGATTTCTTATCAAACTAATCTATCATCTAACGCTGCTTCTATTATTTCCACATTAAAATCATTTATTAAATATGACTTTTCAGGATGTCAGAATACTTCAGTGGAACAGTTGAAGTGTTTTTTCTAACAAATCAGATCTCCTTAACCTATTAAATTCAAACCTTATTTCTTTGGCTGGCATCTCGGAGACATGGTTTACTCCATCCACCCATTTTTATGTGGAAGGGTATTCCTGTTGTGATCACCCGGAAGTTACGGGTGGCAAAGCTGCCCTTTTTTTAAAAAATCAATATCATTTTCCCCAACAAAAAACATCACCCCCCCCCCCTTGCTGACTTCCAAATAGTTGCAGCTAAAATAAAGCACACAGAATTTATTTGAGACTATCTTCCCCCAACAGCCCACTTCAATAAACAAATTGAGTTGCAAATTGTAAGTTAATTAAGCCCTCCTTTTTTATATTAGGCGATTTTAATGCCCATTCCCCCGTCTGGGGAACTGCTTTGAAAGTGTGATGGATTTCTTAGATGAATCCAACTTTTTCCTTTTGAATAACGAATTTCCTAGTAGGATCTTACGCCCCAGCACAAACCCCAGTGCAGGGGATCTCTCGAAATGCTCTACTAGTCTCACTTCTCTCTCCTCGTGGGTGATGTTCTCCGACCCTTGCTCCAGTGATTATTTTCCGATCGCCATTACTAATAAAACTTCTTTCCAATCAATGTCTCATATTTCGACAAAGATTATCTTCATGCGTATTTCGTTAATCCTAGACACGAGAGATTGTAGATCATCCATACTATTAGCAATCAGCACCGCATCATCAGCATACAACAGGCAACATACTTTCAGATTACTTAAATTCGAGCCCAATCCCACCTCTTTCAATTCTTGGATACAATTATCCATGTATAGATTGAATAACCACGGTGACATTACGCAGACTTATTTAACACCTTTTGTGGTATCAAACCACCCTGTAAAACCTCCGTTCACCCTAACACACGCAACGTTTCCTTCAAATGTAGACGCATTTGCCTGTGTCAGATTTGTATTCACTCCAAACTTGGACAACACCTTCCATAGCTTTTTCATGTCGATTCAATCGTATGTTTTTTGTAGATCTACAAAGGCACAGAAAAGTTTCTGTTTTTTTGTCAGAAACTTCTCAGTGAGCATACGCAATGAGAAGATTTGGTCCATGCACCCCTTTCCACTCATTAAAGCACCTTGCACATCCTATATTTTATCCTTTGTGTTCTTTCTTACCCTTTCAATCAAAATTCTACCATATAGCTTGCCAAGTATCCTAATCTTGCGTAATTGATTGTTAATTAAAGTTACATATTTAATAGGCTAATGTGAATAACAATTTCATACTTTTTTATTCAATTGATTTGGAGGATACTGGCAGATAATCTGTACGGGACGTGTTTGCCTGCACAAGAAAAAACTGTAAAATATAAGCACCGGCACACATTTACCTTTGTCCTGTGTAATGATTCAAATAAAGCACTTGAGGTATTTCATTTGAACCATTACAGAGTTATTTAAAATATCATAAAAATGCAGGGAATATCGACTATTGTAATATGTTTGCCTCAATGAATGCGTCTTGAGAAAGACGATATATTCGAAATTTGTAATTTGCTTTTGAAAAGAACGCCTTTATAAAGGCGGTTGTTTTTATTATTTATTTATGGTTATTATATATATATTATTATTTTATTTATATATTATCGGATAAAACTCCTTGTATTCGTCCAAGGTCAGTCAGTAACGGCTCTGTAACATCGGGGCCAGTGAGCAGGACCGCACGCTGGAGGGAAGGCTCTCCAGGACTGGCTGGCAGGCGGGCTGGCAGGCGGGCTGGCTCAGTCGGCAACGTTCAGTCCCCTCGATCCAGGGAATATCGACTCTTGTATGTTTGCATAAATGAATGCGTCTTGAGAAAGACGATATATTCGACATTTGTAATTTGCATATTGAAAAGAACGCTTTTATAAAAGCGGTTGGTTTTTATTGCGGGTGAAACTTCTTGTATCCCTCCAGGCTCAGTCGGTAACGGCTCTGCGGGGCGCTGGCTGGTTCAGTAGGCAATGGCAGATCCCCTCTCCGAGGCTGGCTGTTGGGAAGGCTCAGTGAAGCCCGAGGCAGAGGCGCCGCAACGTCGGGGCGTCGTTGGCTTGTCGTTGAGCTGCGAGCTCAGCAGCAGGCAGTTGCAGTAGACAGCGAAAGTGGAGCGGGGGGGGGGAACCGGGTTGAAATCAAACACAGCGTGTTGGTCTCAGGTAGCGAAACGGGTCAGGCAGAGCGGACAGCAGGTGTTGACGGTTCCAGAGTCTGAAGCGAAAGAGGCCGGTACAAATGTGAGCGCTATATTTATAACGCGCTACAAGACCGCGTGGCCGGCGAGGTTTGTCGCTGGCTCGTTTTGTGTTTTAGGAACTTATTTTTCTGGCGTGAGTTTAGCCGTGTTATTACATGGACCAAGTTTATCTCAGAAACAAATGAATATTTTACAATATTATGCCTTATCTGCCTCTGTCGCCCTGTCAAAACCACGTCGTCGCAATATTCTTTATTTGGTTATAATCAGACATATTCTACAAGATAAGTGGCCAAATCTCTGTTACATTTTCAGAGTTTCGCTGAGTACATAATTATCTTACGTGTAACATATTTTATTTCTATTCGAGCTTATTTAATTAACATGCAAGTATCTTTGTACAAAACTATTTAGTTAACACTGTTTCCTATTATTACAGGAAAGGCTTGCAAATTTGTATTTTTTTACAAATCTCTTGGATACACGTGGGCCGCTCAAGCAGGTTTTGTGCTTAGCCAATCAGCGGCTGCCTAGCCAGAGTAAGATGGTTGCTTGAGTTGAAGCGAGACAACTGCCTTTTAGGTCCGAGCGATAAAATTTACCGTTAAACGGCAGGGCATGTTTTTAAACATGAGTTACCTATATGTAGGGCAGGTTTATCAACATTAGTTTTATGGAAGGTTTTTACATAGTTTTCGAAAGTGGTAAATATGATGGCATTTTGTTGTGTTTTTTATAATTGATGTACATTTTATATTGATGATGCTGATGACGTTCGATACATAATCTATTTTTTTACACTTACTTAAATTCCATGTTACCTACGTTTCTTAACTCTTATGTTTCAAATATTGAAGACAATATTAGTGATTTCTAAACAAAAATCTGAAACAGAAAAATCAGAAAAGGATACGGTCACATCTAGGACTCGAACCCAGGACCCTTGTCTTTCCGGGATTTCTTTGGCTTTCTTATGTTTCATGCTACCTATATTTTGACAACCAATGCATTTTTAAATCTTATATTTTATGTAATCTGTAAATTCTTTATTTTTATTGTATTAAAAAAAAACATTGTATGTAAAATCCCTATGGGCGTTTAAATGAAATAAATATATCAAACAGTTACTTGAAAGATAACAATATAATAATATCGTGAAAGATAACGACTGTCTGGTGCAATTTGATGGGAGCATTCTCCCCAATAAAGACTCCATTGAAATGCTTGGAGTTACTATACTAGACCAGCTCAAGTATCGGGGATCCATAGAAGCCCGAGTAAATCAGGCCTCCAAAAAGTTGGGCGTCGTGTACAGGGCTAGGAGATTCTTCAACAGTGACCAGCTGCTGACCCTGTACAAGTCTCAAGTCCGCCCAACTATTGAATTTGGGAGCCACCTTTGGGCTGGTGCCCCAAAATACTTAATAAACCTGCTTGAATCTGTGCAAAGGAGAGCGATCCTTCTGATTGACAATCCGCTGTTAACAGACCGATTGCCTTCTCTAA
This sequence comes from Hesperophylax consimilis, assembly GCF_061612785.1. Taxonomy (NCBI): domain Eukaryota; kingdom Metazoa; phylum Arthropoda; class Insecta; order Trichoptera; family Limnephilidae; genus Hesperophylax; species Hesperophylax consimilis. Next base: position 22,431,847 of record NC_142837.1, on the reverse strand, counting down.
TGCATAGACGCAATGTAGGCATGCTGTGTCTGTTCTACAGGTATTTCAATGGAGCCTGCTCCAAGGAGCTAGCAGCACTGATTCCTGATGCACCGGTGCACGTGCGCGAAACTCGACGGACACGAACTGAACACCCGTTCACGGTTGACGTTGACTTCATGAGAACGGGCCGTTTTTACGACTCGTTTTTGTGTAAGTTGGCTCGTATGTGGAATGAGCTACCGGTATCTGTTTTTCTTCCCTCCTATAATCCGAGCCTCTTCAAGGCCCGCATTAACAAATCCCTTCCTACAGCCCCTACCTTATTCCGCCGCCCAACCGGGTGGTGACATAGTTCCCCTGTCTGTACACTGCACAGGCAAGGACACTCTTGTGAGGTGTCATATAAAAAATATTTAAAAAAATCAAAATTTTGTAATCATTCGTTTTTTGTTCTTTCGACGCCCAATGTAATCAATAACTCGAAAATTACATCTCACACTCAATATCTTTAACAAGTTTTAGACAGTGCGGAATATCAATGGTTACAGCAATCTGCTTTTAAGGAGTTTGAGGTAAAACAGTAGGTTCGAAAACATAATTTCAATAGGATTCATTTGAACCAGAAGACGTTAAATGAGGCGTTGGGGTTAGTGCAATTGGTGCTCCTCCCACTCACCATACGCCTACACTCATCGAAACTGGGATGTTTGGTAAATAACTTTGTAATTTTGTAAAACATAGTATTTTTGCCATAGATACAAAAAAGTTTTCATCGGATTCATAGTAACTTTCATGCTCACTAGAAATAACCTATAAAAAAGAAAAAAAATCTCAACTTTGAAATCAATCTGAAGGTAAATGGTCGTATCAAAAATTTGAAATATTTTAAGCATGTTGTTTTGACCCCATTTTATAACTTTTTGCATTGTTTTTAAATGACTCACAAACCGCCGCAAGCCACCCTTAACCGAAACCCTTTCTTATTTGTGACTTATTTTAATTGTTTGAATATTATTAAAATACAGAATTCCATTATTTTTTATGTGAATATTCAACTTCTGAATACTTTTGAAGTAATTTACCCCTTTTAAAACTGCCCGCATACTGAGGACACACACCCGACATACCCGCAGGGAGTGGTATAAGTTCTGTCAGAATCTGCTGACCAATCACAGGGTATTTAAGTGTATCTATATTTTTAAGCCATAATATATTCACTGGAGTTCCTAATTAAAGAAATGTTTTTTTTCTACCTGTAGTCAATGATTGCTTAGGTAAACAAAAAGATAAATGAAAAGTTTTAGTAGAAGTAAACATTTATTTTCTAAAATTTTACATTCCATACATTCTGACAATAAATATCTTTCAAAATAGATTAACTACTCTTCCTTAATTTAATTTTTTTTCAGGTGTTTTCTTTAACAGAAATGTTATAATATCACATCATAGGAAACATTTATAAACAATGACAGAATTTTACAAATTCTCATGAAAGCATTATGATTACATTTAGATAAAGATGTTTTAATTTTTTTTTAGCAACTGTATGACACAAACATAAAACAAATAAAGGTTTTTATATGGTGTAGAAATATAATATAAATATATCAGCACAAACATAAAACAATTAGACGTTTGGCATAATGTAGAAATATAGTATACATATATATATTTAATACATATCAGTAAGTACAATAGATACCTACTTATATTAAAAACACTATACAGAAATACAAATCAGGTTCTTTCACAAGTAATTATTTTTGGTTTGTTACAAGATGGAGAGGTTTTGAATACATCTAAATGGTTTGTATCGACAGTTCGGTGAAACCGCGCTAGTGTTGAGTGATCTGAATATTTAGTGCCATAGTGTCAGAGCAAATTGGAGTACATAGATTTAACAGGGACACGGATACTTACATACAACACAACAACGCTTTCGATGAAGTTATTCGGTAATTTAAAAAGTATAACAATATAATTAATCGTTCTCCGGATATAAAGTAGCGGTAGATTCAGATAACAGTAATACATATTAATGTTTTGGAACAGATATCAAACACAGGTCGGATTAACCCATATTTCGCTGACGTTGCGGAAGCGCAATGGTTTATTTGATTCGTATCCTGAGAACCGAAATTACGGAATCGCCTTTATTTTTTTTTACTAAAAATAATTTATTTTCCCATTAGCAGGTAACAGGTAGAAACAAATCCAATTCAGTTCCAAGATGGACACCTTCAAAGACGGTAGAAATAGAACGCTTAAGTAAGCTGTTTTTGAATTATTATTTTCGTACACACATGTCAAAATAATTTAATAACCTTTAGTCATTATGAACATAAAATTGACTTATATTCAAACATAAATAAACTTCAGAACAAGTAACCAATACAAGAGATATTCATTTTATATAATCTAATTTTGTGTTGCCCTAGCGCGACGTGATTGAAATACAGAGTAAAAGTTTTGAGTTTTTTATTAATAATTCTCGACATCAATCACTAATACTGTGTTTTTACTGCTGAACGGGATGAATTCGAAATATTTTTCGTACCGCACAAGAAACTGCCAACTTCATCGCAAAAAATTGGAATGTTGATGATGATGATAATGGCGAAAGAGATATTCCAAATAGTGTCGTTTTACCTCCTGAAGTCTCCAAGCTTACTAATAAAAAGGATTTTGATGATAACCATTTACAAGAAGACCCACATTAGCCGTAAAGGCGGAAATTTTGGAAATTCACCCAAAAAAGGCCTGTAAAAAAAAACTTCAATAACTCCATCACAACCACAACCACAACCATAAACATCTTCGTCGTCAGTGCAGTGGGAATGCGTTTTAAGAAATCTCAACCTGGTTTTTCGCGAGTGTTCCCAAATTCTCCAACTTTTGTATTGTTCAAATAGTTTGTCCAGACGAAAATATGCGTCTTTTGAATTTCAAAACAAGTTTTGCCACCACTTTCATGAAGTTATCAAAAGTGCACTAATTGTCGTACATTTGATTGGCAAAAACTTGTATTAAGTTAATTAGTGGTTAACAGGTACACTTGGTAACAACAACTAAAACGTCTAAATATGCTGAAACTAAACCCGCCAGACTAACAAGACACTGATCACAATCTCAAAACGTTTTGTGATTATTAATGTGTTCGAGGTTGCAGAATTCCAATCAGCATTTGACGTTTCCAACGAGGATTCCAATTAACAACTCGAAATATATCATACTGAAAAATAATGAGTTGAACCAATTCTTATGACTAAATGAATATAAATTGTGATTGGAACTACGAACTATATGATATGAATATACATTGTAATGTAGCACCGCAGAAGCGATTCTATAGCAGAGTGGAAGATATTCTCAGAATCGCTTTGGTGTAAGACCAATATAATGGATTTGGCCGTGTTTGGTGACCAGATCTGAATAGCGAGGCACGTCCCCACGTCTTCTTCCCCATCTCCTACCCATCCCAATTACCTCCAGTCTCACAACATACGCCGATTGGAGAAGCCATAATCTCATGGCCTCCAGAAGGTTGGTGCGGTTTCGAAAAATACCATATTAGAAAATAAAGTATAATGAAATATAAAATACGTTTTTGTTTATAAGTTCATATTGAAAATTACGTAGGTCCACCTACTTCTATATATATATTTAAGTGTAGTTCAGGCTATTTATAATTTTGTAAGCGGTTTTGAACATTTATGTGTTCCCCCTTATATATCTAAATTTCATCAAAATCCTATTACGGGAACTGGGAGTGGCGAAATATGGGTTTTAACTAATGTTGAACATATCTATGGCTTAACTAATATTGAAAATATCTACACAACGTATGGCCAATTGGAAATTGAGCGGCGGTGATGGTTTTACTTATAAAATTGGGTCTTATAGAAAATAGAAAGATTGAGAAATGTTATTATTTTCTGAAATATTTTGATGAATATTTCTGTATCACGAATAAAAAAGAAAAAATAAATAAAAAATTCTACTTGCAAATACAGTAATGTGACAACAATAGGAAAACAATTGATCTTGTCCAGTGTAAGGTACAAATGGAGCCCGAAAAAGTTCAATGGCTTACGTTTGAGGAAGCGTGATAAGGATTGATAGTGTTATTTGATATGATAGTATCATATATACAGTATACATATATGTTGAGTATTTTATCAAAGATCTGTCAAAGTAAAAATGTAAGAACTACCATCTTGATGACACAAAAATATACATGACTCATCACGTCCGATATAATCAGTAATCTAAACGAGACGAAAACATAATATCACTTGAAACAAACAAAGAAACGTAATAACCAGAAGTGATGTCAAGGTAGATAAACGTTTAAGGGAAATTTTCTAGTTGAATAGTTAATATTATATTTGGTAAATTAATCTGTTACTTATTTAAAAAAAGATGATAGTAAAAATAACAGCGCATTCAACGGGATAATTGGTATGCCTTGAGCACTCACTTGAGTACTAAAGACAATTCTAAAAGTTCTGGTCAGAACTCCGACAGAAGAAATATTTAAAAACTTCCAAGTCTACAATATACAAAAATTTTATTCAAAAAATATTATATAAAAATATATATCTGAATACTTCTCTGCCCAACATAAATACTCAACCCGAGCAATAAGCCAAAATATATTGTTTTAAATACATCTTTTGGACAGAGAAATATTAAATTCTACGCTACGAAATTCTACAATGCTCTACCAATTCAAACAAAAAAATAACGAAAATGAATATATTTAAAACAAAAGTAAAAACATGGCTGAGAGAACAAAGTGATATAACATCATGTACAAACTTTTCAATTGTAACAAATAAATAAATAAATAAAATTATGCAATGAATAATTAACCACTATAAACATTCAGATTAGATAAAACTTTTTTTTTTTAAATGTAAATTTTCCATTTTTTACAATGAACTTCATCTCATTAACTTATTTCGTATCCTAAAAAACCCGCCGGTTATGTAACAACATTCTGATAAATTGTGTTTATAACATTTTTGCAAAAGAAGTGGACATTTGAAATCAAAATTCTATTCTATAAAGGTGCTACCATTTTCGGATTACTCAATAATTGTGAAATTTTTTTAACGAAATTTCAATCGCCAAAGAAAAACTTTATAAAATATTCTTATAAATGATTTAGGTAGTTAGATAGAAATCACCATTTAGAAATATGTATAAGCGGAGACGCATAACAGATTTTTATAGAATTGCACATGTAGGTACCTATAAAAAACTCAAACACACGTAGATATTTCTTTCACAAATTGGAAACAATTTAAAGATTGGCATCCGATCACAAAGGCCAAAAAAAGGAAAATTTAACTTTACAACTTGCGTTTGAACCGCGTGCTTCATTAAATTACCACTGCCTTTGTAGCTAAGAATTTCAGAATAAAACCTATTTACGAGTTGTTTGGATGAAAATTAATGAATTGGCGAGTAATTTATCATTATGTATTCATTTTAAGTTGAGTTGCAGCGGATAGACTGAAGGTAAGAAATAAAGTTTTTCCAGCATTGAGGGAAAAGAGATTATCATCTATCCAATTCTTAATAAGGCCTTTGTCGTTTTGAGCTGCGAAGAATGTTCCTTTCCAATTTTCATTTAGAGTTATAAGCACAGTGTTATCTGAAAAATATATTTTACTTTTCCATTTATGGGTAGGTCACAGAGATTTTTTATATATATGAGGAACAGAAAAAGGCCTGGAAAACATTCTCAATGGACTAAAAATTCAATTAGTAGAGGGTTACTGGGTTTTTGATCAAACAATTAGGTATGGGAGTAAACAGTGAAGAGATTTTTCCCGGATTCTTAAAGAATTTTTATTTTTTAAGTTTTCCCTTTTTTACACTGAACTCTTACTACCTGTCTACATAGGCAACAAATTTTCAATTTCAACTAACACCGTAATATCAGCTAGGTTATGTAACGACATTTTGATAAAAACAATTCTAACACTTAGACAAAAATACAACAAAGGGAGTTAAAGAACCTCTACATCGATATTGAAATAGATTGAATTCATGCAACATTTTTGAAAAAGAAGTGAACATTTAAAATCGTAATTCAAAGGGGGTTACCATATTCTTACTACTCATTAATAGTTATTTTTTTAACTCAATTCCATCCCGAAATTTTATCGATGCTTGGACGAAAGATACAATAAAGGGTCATTAAAAATTCCTACATCAACAGTGAAATGGAGTGAATTCATGCAAATTTTTTGCTAACATTTGAAATAGAAATTATATAGGGGTGTTTTCATATTTCGACTTCTGATTGATGGTGATTTTTTAAACGATTTTTCATTCGCCAGGGAAACATTTTATAAAATGTTACGAACATTTGAAATAGAAATTATATAGGGGTGTTTTCATATTTCGACTTCTGATTGATGGTGATTTTTTAAACGATTTTTCATTCGCCAGGGAAACATTTTATAAAATGTTACGAACTATTTAGGTAGGTGCGTGGGAAACAGCATTTAGAATTTTTTACTAACGGAGACGCGTAAAAGCTTTTATAGATATTTCCGTAAGGTATTATTTTACATGAGGAACAGAAAAGGGCCTATAACACTTACTTTTGGGACAAAGAATTGAATTGCTAGAGGGTTACTTACAAACTTTATTGTAAAATTATCTCGGTTTCTGACCTACCAGTTATGTGTGAAATGAACCAGTATTGAGTTCTATCCCAGATTTTAACAGCAGAGAACACGTCTTATTAGCACTAAAATTTCATTTTTTTTACAATAAACTTCAACTCACCATATTTCTACACAAGCAACATATTGACAATTTTAATAAATATTTATTTTTTAGCTAGGTTAAGTCAGAACGATCTGATCTATTTTGTTTTATAACACCAAGACGAAAAATACAACAAAGGGAATTTAAAAATCCCTACATCGACATTGAAAAAGAGTGCATTTAAACAAAATTTTTGAAAAGGGAGTGGACATTTAAAATCGTAATTCTACATGGGGTTACTATATTTCGACTGCTCATTAATAGCTATTTTTAACTTAATTCCAACTGCCAGGGAAACAATTTGTAAAATATTATAAATGATTTAGGTAGGTAGATAGGAACGCGTTTTGGAAATATGTATTAGCGGAGACACGTAACATATTTTTATAAATATTTCACTAAAGTTTGATTATATATGAGGAACAGAATATGGCCTAGGGCACTTCCTTGTGGGACTCCGAATTGAATTGGTCGAGGGTTACTTACATATATATATATATTAAAAAAATTCTCGGTTTGCGATCTACGATGTTAGGTGTGAGAAGATCCATTATAGAGTTTCATCCTGGATTTCAACGAGGAGAACACACACTTTTACAAATTAAATTTTACTTTTTCTACAGTGAACTTCATCTCACTACCTATTTACTGAAGCAACACATTAACAACAATATTAGCTAGGTTGTGTTACAACATTCTGATTAATGGTTTTTTATGACACTTACACGAAAAATACAATAAAGGAATTTCAAAATCCTTACATCGACAGTGAAATAGAGTGAATTCATGTAACATTTTTGCTAAAGAAGTGGACATTTGAAAAATAAATTATATAGGGGTATTTCCATATTCTGACTAATCGTTAATAGTGATTTTATTAATGAAATTCCATCCGCCAAGGAAAATATTTGTAAAATATTATTAACAATTTGAATAGGTAGGTAGGAACGAGTATTTTGAAATATATATTAGGAGACACGTAACATATTTTTATAGATATTTCACTACAGTTTAAATATATAGGAACAGAATAGGGCCTAGGGCTCTTCCTTGTGGGACTCCGAACTGAATTGGTCGAGGGTTACTTACATCTATATTGTAATTTTTCTCGGTTTGCGATCTACGATGTTAGGTGTGAAAAGAACCAGTATAGAATTTCAACACGGAGAACACATATTTTTACATATTAAATTTTACTTTTTCTACAATGAACTTCATCTCAGTACCTGTTTACCAAAGCAACATATTAACAGCAATATCAGCTAGGTTGTGTTACAACATTCTGATTTATTGTTTTTTTATGACACTTGGATGAAAAATACAATAAAGGGTCTTTAAAAATTCTTAAATCGACAGTGAAATGGAGTGAATTCATGCAACATTTTTGCTAAATAAGTGAACATTTGATATAGAAATTATACAGGAGTGTTTTCGTATTTCGAATTCTTATTAAAAGTGATTTATTAAAAGAATTTTCATTTACCAGGGAAACATTTTAAAAATGTTATGAACTATTTAGGTAGGTGGGTGGAAACAGAATTCCGAACTTTTTACTAACGGAGACGCATAACAGGTTTTTATAGATATTTCAGTAAGGTATTAATATATACATGAGGAACAGAATAGGGCTTTTAATACTTACCTTTGGGACAACGAATTGAATTTTTAGAGGGTAACTTACAATCTATATAGGAAAATTTTCTCGGTTTGAGATCTACCAGTTATGTGTGAGATGAACCAGTATTGAGTTTTATCCCAGATTTCAACAGCAGAGAACACGTCTTTTTAACACTAAAATTTCCTTTTCCTTACAATAAACTTCAACTAACCATATTTCTACACAAGCAACATATTAACAATTTTAATAAATATTTATTTTTCAGCTGGGTTAAGTTAAAACAATCTGAACTATTTTGTTTTATAACACCAAGACAAAAAATACTACAAAAGAAGTTTAAAAACCCCTACATCGACAGTGGAATATAGTGAACTATGCAAAATTTTGGATAGTTAAGTGGACATTTAAGGTAAAGTAAGGTGTGAGAAGAACCAGTAAAGAATTATGTCTTAGATTTCAAGGGGCAGGGAACACATTTTTTTAAATATTAAGTTTTAATTTTTTTACAATGAATTTCATCTAACTACCTGTCTCCCCAAGGAACATATTTACAATTTCATTAAATACCACAATATAAATTACGTTAAGTTACAACATTCTGATTTTTTTTATAACACTCAGACAAAAATACAATAAAGGGAGTTTGAAAATCCCTACATCGACATAGAAATAGAGTGAATAGATGCTGCATTTTTGCAAAAGAAGTGGACATTTGAAATATAAATTATATTGGGACATTACCATATTCCGACTACTTACTAATTGTGATTTTTTTAACTAAATTTTTTCCGCCAGGGAAAATTTTCATAAAATGTTCAACTATTTAGGTATGTGGATGGGAAACAGCATTTTGAACTTTTTACTAATGGAGACGCATAACAGGTTTTCTTAGATATTTCAGTAAGGTATTATTATTTATGAAGAACAGAATAGTGCCAATAACACTCACTTTTGGGACTAAGAATTTAATTGTTAGAGGGTTTCTTACAATCTATACAGTAAAATTATCTCGGCTTGCGATCTACCATGTATGTGTGAGATGAACTAGTATTGAGTTCCATCTCGGATTTCACGAGGAGAGAACACGTTTTTTAACATTAAAATTTCCTTTTTTTACAATAAACTTGAACTAACGATATTTCTACATAAACAACATATTGACAATTTTAATAAATATTAAATTTTCAGCTGGGTTAAGTTATAACAATCTCATTTTTTTTTTTTTTATAACACCAAGACGAAAAATACTACAAAGGGAGTTCTAAAACCCCTACATCGATACTGAAATAAAGTCAATTTATGGAACATTTTTTTAAAGGAAGTGGACATTTAAAATTGTAATTCTACAGGGGTTTACCATATTCCGACTCCTTTTTAATAGTTATTTTTCTTAACAAAATTTCATCCGCTATGGAAACAATTTATAAATTATTATAAACGATTTAGGTAGGTAAATAGGAACGAGTATTTCGAAATATGTATTAGCGAAGACAAGTTTCATATTTTTGTAGATATTTCACTTTATATTTTTGATATATATGAGGAACAGAATAGGGCCTAGGGCTCTCTCTTGCGGGACTCCGAATCGAATTAGTCGAGGGTTACTTACATCATTATTGTAAAATTTCTCGGTTTGCGATCTACCAGTAAGGTGAGAGAAGAATCAGTCTTTCCCCCATTTTAACCAAAAAGAAAACTTTTTTTATGAATTTTCCTTTATAAACAATAAACTTCATCTTACTACTTAAACAACATATTTTTAATTTCAACAAACACAGTAATTTAAAGTTAAGGTTAATGTTAAGTTACAACATTCTGATATGTTGTGTTCTAAAACACTTGTACGAAAAATACAATACAGGAAAATTGAAAATTTCAACATCGACAGTGAAATGGAGTGAATTTATGCAATATTTTTGCAAGGAAGTGTACATTTGAAATCTAAATTCTAAATGGGTGTTGCCATATTCCGACTTCGTATTAATTGTGATTTTTTTAACCAAATTACATCCGCCAGGGAAACAAATCTATTTTGTTAATTTTCTCGGTTTGCTTTCTACTATCTAGGTGTGAGAAGAACCATTATAGAGTTCTTTCCTGGATTTGATCGCGGAGAACACATATTTTTACATAATAAATTTGATTTTTTTTACAGTGAACTTCATCTCACTACCTGTTTACCGAAGCAATATTTTAACATCAATATCAGCTAGTTTATATTACAACATTCAGATTAATTGTTTTTTTATGACACTTAGACGAAAAACACAATAAAGGGAATTTAAAAATCCACACACCGACATTGAAATAGAGTGAATTTATGCGAAATTTTTGCAAAGTAAGTGGACATTTGAAATTGAAATTCTACAATGTTAATACCATATTCCGACTACTCATTTATTATTTTTTAACGAAATTTTATCCTCCAGGGAAATATGTTATAAAATATAATTTAAGATTGAGGTAGGTGGGTAAAATAATAATAAAAATGATTGGATTATTTATTTAGCGCCGTTTTCGTGAGAAAATCACCTCAAGGACGCTTAAAAACCACCATTTAAAATATTTATTAGCTGAGACACATTACAGATTTTAAAGTTATTTCACATTTACAATCAAAAACTAAAGCACACGTAGATATTTCTTTCAGTAATTGTAAATTACTCAAAGCTTCGCATTCAATCTAAAGGCAAAAAGTAGGACTTTTGTCTTTGCCACTTTTATTTTAACTCTGTGCTTCGTTAATATTCGTTTAAAGTAAAAAAATTCAGTTTAAAGTTGAAAATTGAAAAAAAACAGAAAAGAACCTATTTACGAGCTGCCTGAATGATATTTAATGAATGGTGAATCTTTCAGGATCATTAGTTCCTCACACGGCTGTATCATTGTGTAACCCTAAACAACGCCTCTCCCTGTTGGCGAGTTGCTTACGGTGCTGACGCCCGGGAAACATGACCGTCTGGTTTAGGGAAATGCCGACATCACTGTTGTTCCGCTTTCGGATCAATTTACTGCTAGCGCTTCGCGACTTAACTGAAGGAAGACTGAAATGGACCTTAGGAAGGTTCTTTTTGGGTCCGCTGTTACTTTTTTTTTTATAACGATTTCCGAAGTTGTTCGGGTAAGAGCCGCTGGTCTTTATTATGGAAGTTAGTTTTGTGGGACAACTGTCTGTAAGGCTGACAGAATTAAGTTTGGAATCTGAGGAATGACTTTCGTATTCGTTTGGGATGGTACTTATTTCCTGGGAGCCTATTTCGTTCATTGTCCATCTCTTCTGCTGGCCGCAGCGTCTGTAGCCAAGATTGAAGATTGACCTGTCCAGACTCCGGGTGGTGTGAAGACCTTGCTCCGCCATGCTCTGGTAGAGTTCTGCCTCGTACTTGTGGTAATATTCAGGTTGAGGGTTGGGGTCCGAGTGAAAGAGAGGACGACAGCCAATGTGACTTGCTTCGCTCATGACCGCATCGCCAACGATCGAGGGTCGTTCTTGGATACGAACTTGCTGGAATAAACAGAAATGCACAATTAGTTTAGTCATAGAAACAAACCATGAGAAAGAATATTATTATTTTTCTTTCACAAAGTACTGCGCAGTAAAATAAATACAACCCATTTCAATCTAAGTTGCAAGTAAAATAAATAGTAATCTCACTATTTATAGAATAAGAATACTTCAGAATTGAGCAATATAATGAATATGTTATTTTCTAGTGATAAGATTCCTTCCAAAGCGTTTCTTCAATTAGAAACATATATTTTAATACCAATAAAACCTTCAACGATATGAAGTATTTGATTTCCGTGAGATGGGACAATCGTTTCACAGAATTTTATTGACTTATTCAAAGGACGATTTTTTTATTCGGTGCCTTTCGCTTGCTATTTACTTGCCAAAACAATTTTAAATGTTCAAAAGCCATTTGCCAACTACCAAAAATAAGGTATAAATTCAATGGTGTAAACATTTATTTTGTAAAAAATAAACTGGTTTTTTAAAACAGTATTTTTTTAACTTTCTAAAATACTCGTACGATTTTCAGAGAAATATCCGCCTCCAATACTTACTCACATAATGTATCTTTAACCCTCCGGGTGCCGCTGGGCATAAAACAACCATTACTATTTAAAAAATAAATAAATAAATAAAAATAAATTCACACACAAAATTACAAAATGGATTAAACAACAAAAAAGACAATATTACCAAAATGTCATAGCATAAAATAAAAATAAAACCTACACGTAACACACAAAACCAATATAAACACACATCACTCACAAACACACAAGATTATATATTAAATGTATTATTTTATCTTATATTGTAGATTGTATTAAGATTATATTTTCATATTATAAAATGAAGGCCTCAGCACGGGCAAGCCACCCAGTGAGGCCAACATTACTGGAAAACTTTGAAATGTAAAAAAATATTGAACCAAATAAAAAAAAAAAAATAAAAAAAAATAAAAAAAATATTGCGCGTGAACGTCATGCGTCTCAGTAGCTGCCGCTAGTGATTCGCTCTAGCATTGCATGAGCAGAAGTAAGATCTACCCATGCTACCCTCAGAAGCATACGTCATCTAAATCCGCGCGGGTCTCACATACCCTACCAGTCATACGAGTAGTTGGTCATTTTTTTAAAAAAAATTTCTTTAAATGTCATTGATTGCATACATAAGTATTATATTTTTTCAAGATATTTGCAATAAATTCGGGATATTGAAGCACTATCGATGAACCGAAGAAAATCATAATTAGGTAGAGAGTGTTAAGTTTAATTCACTTACATTCCGATACCAATTTTTTACGTGTTGTCATGATTATTACACTACATAATTTTACCCGAGTAGGATTCGTTTTTTTGTGTTCTTTATCATTAGTGATATAAAATGAGGACCTGACAACCCCAGGCCTGGGGTACTGTTACGGCACCAATAAAAGACCTAACGGAGGAGATTCGCGGGCTGGTATAGCAAATTACACAACTAAACGGCAAGATCGGTAAGCAATCTAATATAATTGTTTCCCAAAACACTACCATTGCCTAACTATTGGCCAAGATAGTATAATTTGTCTGCGCCTGTGCATACCGCACTAAGAAGTGCCCAATCAGCGAGACTCTTACGTCCGCGCTCCAACTCGGAACAAATTCAACCAGCATAGCCGCTAATAATCAGCGAGACACCTGCCCCCAAAACAATTATCTAGATTACATCCAGCCATAGAAGGAAATGCAGTCGGATTAGCTCAGTGGTATGTAGAGCCCCGGCAAGGCTAAGGTTCCGGGTTCAATACCTAAATGCGGCCATATCTTTTTTGATTTTTAAGTTGCATATTTTCGTTTTAGAATCGCTAATATTGTCGCCAATGATTAAAAAGATATTTGAGTACATATTATGGTTAAAAAAAATATCATGGAGATCAACTGTAGAAATGATACCCTTATCTTTGGTGATTTCAACATTGACATTCTTCAAAAAAATAATACATCTCTTAAATACATCAACACGCTAGACTCATACAACTGTTTCATATGTAACACATCCTATCCTACACGAGTAACAGATACCTCTAATTCTCTAATAGACCATATCATCTCAAACAGACAAAATATTTCCTCAACTACTGCAAATATAGATGCCTACCTAAGTGATCATAACATTTTGATATTAGATTACCGAAACAGCTTGAAACATCACACTAATAATAGAATACATTATTTTTCAAACAACACCAAAACCGATAAAAAACATGTTAAAAACATATGTAGAATCCCACAACTTTCCACACGAAACCACCAGTAATGCCAATGAAAACTATAATAATTTTAATGAATACATCAAAACAGCAATAAAATCATCCCAACATAAATCTGAGTTACGCATAGGAGACCAACGGAGGGGTAATACTCCATGGTTTGATGCAAAATTAAATGCACTTATCAAACAGCGCAACAATGCGTTTAAAATCTGGAAAAAAAATCAGCAAAGTGATATATTCACAGCACTGAGAAATAAAACAAGAAATTAAGTTACCAACTATAGAAGATATACAAAAACCAAATACTACACGACTATATTTAAAGAAAATCTGCGTAATCCGCGACAGACATGGAAAATAATAAATGCAATTCCAACAAATAGCTCGACACCCCAGAAAGATGAAATTGAATGTCTTCTCATTAAGAATGAAGAAATAACATGCCCAACACAGATAGCTTCAACTTTTAACAACTTTTTTATATCAGTTGGGGAAAACTTAGCAGCTACAATTGCATCATATCCAGATGATTCTATCACTATAAACACGGATCAAAAAGCAATCCAGTCCTTATACATGGCCAAAACAAATAAAACAGAAGTTCTCAGTATCATCTCTCAACTAAATTCTAATGCATCTCTAGGTTTAGATGGAATTACACCAGTGTACCTGAACTTTTGCAAAGATATATTAGCTGACCACCTTGTTTTTCTTATTAATCAATCCCTGGATAGTGGAATCTTCCCAGATCAACTAAAGATAGCAAAAATAATTCCGATTTACAAAGATGATTGCAAAAAAAATCCTTCTAATTACCGTCCTATATCCATCCTCTCTGTAGTCTCTAAAGTTTTTGAAAAGGTTATTAAGCTTAGGCTCACTAAATATCTCCTATCAAACAATTTACTCGCATCCCAACAATATGGATTCAGAAACCAATCTAACACAAAATGTGCTGCCTTTGATTTTGTATACGCCCTCCAAAAGCATATAGACCAGGGTAAGCATGCTGCAGGCTTATTTATATATTTAAAAAAGGCTTTCGATACGGTTGACCATGGGATACTACTAAAGAAGCTAGAACACCTAGGCATATTAGGCACTCCCTGAAGTTACTGTGTAGCTACCTCTCTAACCGACACTGTCAGACCTTTGTTGAAAAGGGGACAAGCAGCATGAGAACGATAAAATGTGGCGTGCCTCAGGGCTCCGTACTTGGACCATTACTATTTTTAATATATATAAATGATATTGCTAAATGGGGACTTAAGGGTACAATACAACTCTATGCAGATGACATAGTGATTCTTTATCACAATAATGATTAAAACGAACTTGAAAAGGAAATGGAAAGGGATGTAGCTTGCCTGGCAAACTGGCTGCGATTAAACAAACTTAGCCTAAACATAAAAAAAACACATAAAATACTGTTTGCAAATAAAAAAAATGTAAGTCTTATTATAAGTCTTGATAATAACCGCCTTGAAAGGGCTGATGTTACAAAATATCTTGGCCTTTTCATTGATTCACAACTCACATGGAATCACCAATTTAAACATGTTCTATCCAAAATTACTCCTATAACTGGTGTTTTATATAGACTTCGCGGGTTACTTCCTCCCTCTCTATTAAAATCGATTTACCATGCTATGATTCACTCACATCTAATATATCTCGCCGGAATCTGGGGATTTGCTACAAAAAAAATGATTTCAGAAGTCCAAGTCGTCCAAAATAGAGCCCTGCAAAATATTTTCAGTTTACCTTGGGACACACATGTCAAAGACATCTACAAAAACACCCAAATACTTCCTTTTAATACCATTCCCACTTTTGAAATAACGAAAACTATATTACAAGTAATTCAACACTCGGCACATTCCAACACTACACTCTATTACAATTACGACGTACACCAACACAACACAAGAAATCACAACAAACTACATATACCACAAATCAAATCAACAAAATATGGACTAAGATCCCTAGAATACATAGCTCACACAAAATATAATCAACTACCCAACGAGATCAAATGTGCAAGTCAATGTAAAAAGACCCAAACTAACATGCTCAAACTTCATCTTATTAATGACTATCTGAAATAATAATGTTGTGTATGTCCCATCATATGTCCATTTAATACATACAGCTATTTTTTTCATGTAATGCGTATCATTCCCGCAATGAGTTTATTAACTCCTGGGAGTACAATGCTTTATATAATATACTATATTCTGTATTGTATACTTTTAATAAATAAAAAAAAAATAAACGCTCAGTTTGAATATATAAGATTTATTGTAGATATATTCATTGTTGAATTTAAAAATTGTAATTAAAAAACTAATACAACACCAAACCAATAAAACCAATTTACGTCATTAATATATCTATGGTATAAAAAATCTACATCAAGGTTGATTGGCAAAGTCGTGGAAAATTCCCCAAAATGTGGAAATTTGTAACGGTTGTAAATTAAATACCCCGTTATAATTAATATTTTGAGAGAGCGAGACGTGCCTTATGCCTGGAAACACTCATTAGCAGCTGTTCCGATGGTTGCTCGGATAATGACACTGCAGGAGCAAGCAGTATGCGCGGGGTGAGTGGTTTATTTATGGTCGGGGGACAGTGATTGCAATAAGACGGACAGAAGGAGGTCTACGGGTTGGCGATCTGCACGATTACGTGAAGTTGCAATGATCTTTTTACTAATTACTCTTAAATTGTTTAACTATAAATATAAATTTGTTTCTCACTATGTGTGTATAATTTTTTGTTAATAACAATTTTGCAGAATTAATCATCATGTATGTTCTACCTACAATTACGTTTTACATTGAATTACCATGATTTGCTTTATACAATCAATCCACTAATTCTTCTTCGTTATAAGTCACACTCTGTGATTACCTTTTTGTTTTAATTTTGTCTCAGCTGGAGTATTATACTTTTTAAATCAATAATTTAGACTCATTGAATTTATTAAAACTTTTTTTATGATGAATGACCTTATTCACTACACTTTTAGATCAATTATGACCCATTTGTTACAATATGTCGTTAACATTATAAAACAGTTTTTAATAATTACGAGGAGATCCTTTTTGTGGGTAAAATGCGGGGATTCTGGAAATTTCTTGATTTTCCAACTATATTGAAAAATAATATGTACCTACAATAATTGTGTAATATAGTGAGAACGCACTATATTTCGTTTTCGTCCGCAGCAAATTTTCGAAGAAGTCTGTTTTTTAAGCCTAAACGATAGAGAAAATTCGTAAATGCTTAAAAAAAGAATTTTTAATACATTTTTGAGGCAAAGTTCCCCTTGTGGGCAGAGGCGGCTAGCCCTAAGGAGCGAAGGAGCAAAATTTCTCAAAATTTCCCTAAATTTCTGCCAATCTAAAAATCCCCGAGCTCTTTAGAACATCTTTGATACGCCTCATCACAAATAACAACATCAACTCAATTTGGTTATAACTCATACACATAATGTGGGCATCTATATGCGTTCACAAAGCACGAAAGCAGAGCGGTTTGTACCAATATTGAGAGCAGCAGTTCGTATTGCATTTCGCTCAAGGATTTTAAGAGAATGTTTCATAATTCTCCAATGAGTCGAAACGGTGGGTAGGTATAATGTTTTGAAAATATTACCGCAGGGGGATCAGCGTTTAAAATTTCTCAAACACATCAAAATAAACACTTTCTTCGATGGCATGTCAAACGGGACGCATTATGTATCATATTTATGGCAATTTGGGTATTTAATTTAATTTCTATTCTCTTTCATTCAATGTTCCGCTCAGCATCGGCAACATAAACTTTAAATCTTTAAAAAACGGTTAGAAATTAAAAATGGTGGACCACCTAGGCCCATTTAATGTATCAAACAGAAATGCTAGTCAAAAATAATAACTCGTATCCGTTGTTTTAAAAAGGAATTTTTTTAATAATAAAGCAGATTGGTTTTGCGAGTGAGATAAATAAAACAGTTTTTTCTGTTTTCCGTGCTAGTTTTTGGTGTTTATTGTTTCCCAACTTCACATGAGGAATGTTATAAGCTTAGCGGTCTTAGGAACAGTTGATATTATAAATCAGTTAGATTCTAGCTATAGAAGTGATACAAAACAACACAACGAACTTGTGAAAAAAAATAATTTATATTATCTAAATTAATCGACTGCATTACATTCTGTGGGGCATTTTAATTGCCCTTGCTTGGGCACGATGAGCCAAAAGTAGCTGCAATCCCTGGAATCATTCGTGGATTGATTAATTTCGCCGTGGAACTGGACATGGTTATAAAACAGTACCTTCAATCTGCTTCTTTTTTCAAAGGTACCTCAAAAATTATTCAAAACAATATCTTGGATGCTATCTTGACCGCCTATTATGCTGAAGTTAAGAAGCAAGTTTCTGAATGCGACTTTTAAGCTATACAGGCGGATTAAACGACAGATGTTTCCACAACTATGCAAATGGTCCTTGTTATTCGCAACGAAAAAAATGACGAAATTTTTGAAAAGTTCTGGAAATAATTATATCCAAAGTCACACTATACCGTTAGAATCTCTGACACAATTTGTAACTGCAATATTGGCTTATATTAATTTATGACTCGTTGGTCGCCAGTGTAATGCAATTAACTCATGTACAACTCAACCACTCTAGGGCCATTGTAACATGATTAGTTTGAGACAAGGAGGATTTTTTTGTTATTAAATAAAAGAGGTACGATGATTAGTTTACATTTATTCAAAACAAATAGAACTAGAGACTCTCAAATTGACAAATTAAGCATAATCTCAAGGGGTGAGCGACAATTCAAAGAATTGATCGCACGGAAGGAATTTTAATGGTAGCAATAAATAGTAATAAATGTGACATTGTGTACAAGATTAATATCTGACCTGATTCACAGAAATGGGCGTCATACAGCTCTTATGAAAGAACTGTAAAATTTTTTGAGATTGACATGATGACCAGCGATTACATACAACTAGCTATGTCCGCCATCAGAGTCTCCCGTAAATTATGTCGACTGGAGCAGTTGCCCGAATCTTTCTGTTGGCTTGCGCGACCTAACTCCAAGGCTGTCCGATTGGTACTGGCCTTTGGAAATCATAAGCTGCGTTTTTTTCTTGACAACACATAAAGTAAGAGTACCATAGATGAAGTCGGTCTTGGATAGAGTTTGTTAAAAAGATAGAGGAGCAAAAGTGATCTGCTGCAAATTTTGCAAGAGCTAGAGCAAAGCTTAACACCCAGAGCTAGCGTAATTGGAAAAATCGGAAGGTTTCGGACAAAAATCCAAACCTTGTACCCATGTGCATATTTTGTACATTGTTATACTTATCATTTTAATCTAATCGTGCAGAGAAGTGCAACGGAAAATAAAGATGTTCGAAGGTTTTTCCCTAATTTACAATCAATCCCAATTTTCATCCCAATCTGCCAAGCGTACAGACATATAAACTGATTTTTAAAAGGAAAATCCCCGTCGTTCCACCAACAAGGTGGAATTTAATTATTAAAGAAGGAAAAAAACCGTGCATGCATATTCCGCTTCTCTAATTGATGGCATCGAAAAGATATTGGAAATTGAAAATCACCCAAATACTCAAAATCACGCCGGTATGATTCTAACTTACCTCAAGGTGACACTTTCATTTACTGGTTAGAATTATTCAATAAAATAATGCCCCATGACGTTTTATTCCATTAATTGCGAAAGCGATTAATTGATCATGTTATAACAAACAAAAATGTGCACGCTTTTGAAAAACAGATCGAAATTCTACTGACAGTGTTTCCGAGCCACCCACTAAAAAATAAAGACCACAGTTACTATATTGTGAAAAATTTTCTGAATACAGAACAAATTTTCCCGAACTCGATTTTTGTGCCACTATAAATAAATACAATTTTTTGGATAGTTTAAATTAAGGAATGAACTCTTGAAAATTTACAATCGTGAAGACTTTACAAATGCTGATGGATCAAATTATATTACAACTATTTTATAATAATGGATTATCGGATGCTTTTTCGGAGTGTGTTATTTTGTTAAAAATTGTGTGTACAATCCCCATGACGTCAGCAGAGAGCGTAAAGTATTTTTCAAATTTAAAATAATTAAATATAAAAAAAATACAATTAGTCAAGATAGACTCAATGCAATGCAATGTATTGAAAAAAGCCTAATTCAATCTATACCTGACTTCGACAACTCCACGGTCACTGACGTATTTGCCACTCAGAGACAACGGAGGATCGAACTAATCTACAGATAGGTATGATTTTTATCATAATAACATTTATTTTAATTAGAGTAGGTAGGTTTACACGTCTAAAATTTTTAGCTCACCACTCATTTTTGTGAACATCAGCCGCCACTGCTTGTGGAATTTGAATATCTCTTCATCTCTTTGTATTTTAGAAGATATACATTGGTAATTCTGGTCCACGTTTACCTTTGTATTTAGAAGATATACATTGGTAACTCTGGTCCACGTTTTTCTTTGAACCGATGGAAAAATTATTTATATTTGATGCATTTTTTCACTTTTGTAATACACGATAGCATTAGTAACGAGATGACAAAGTTTTACGTAGTGTTCTTTAATTTTGAAAGCGGGTAATCCTAAGAATGAAAGATATCTCGACAGCTATACAAAATAAAGCGCCGGTTGAAAACAAACACGTTGGTTTTTTGAGACTGGTGACTGGTGACGTCACGGTTTACGTCCACAGGTTTGATGCATTTTTGGGAGATCCGAAGAATTATTTTTACTTATCACTTAAAATTGACTAAGGTTCTTTATTGAAATGATGATTTCAACCAAACAAAATCATTGCAACAATATCGTAGTCCAGTCATTGGACTCATTGGGGAGTTTTGCCCTACAAAATGTAAGGTACTAGCGAGACTTTTATATATGATGGTTAGATCAGGTCTCTAATGAAATGTAAAAATTCGACTTTAGGGGTGGGGGGGTTTATTGTTAAAAATTAAAGGAACGATTATCATTAAAGATTTTCTTGCTACATTTTGTTAGAATAAATTACGCCACATTATATTAACGTACTTTCACACCACAATATTATACAGCAGTCTATTTCAGTGAAGAAGGAATTCGCAAAGGTACAAAATCATTTTATGATATTTTCTAACAACTTCCAGAAGGTGTGGAATTCGGAGGGAACGAAATAAATGTTGTGGATGGATATCTTTAACACAAAATTGTATGGCATTGTGTGACATTGAGAAACTTATATGGTTTTTTCAACAATGCGGTTCCTACCTGAATTACCCCTACCTGTTTTTATTTCATTTCACCAAGGTCTTACCTTCGAAAGAAGCAAGAAAGAATATTTTTTTAAATGGAAGCAAAAAGCAAGTCTCATTTGTTATTTATGTTATTTTCGTCGTTGTTGTAGATTATTGTATTTTAATAATTATCGGAAAACGGTATAAATTATCAGCCCCAATCACCGTACATTAAATAAATGTTGTACACTATCGAGAGTGATCAAAAAACCGTTCAAGTTGTGAAACAATAAATATTTGTGATACGAAAACCGTATTATGAAACAATACTAGATGTACATCTATAAACAATAGTGCCCACAGAAAATTCAAGATCAACATCAGAAATTCCAAATGAAGCAAGACCATTCATTAGGTAAAGGCCTCCTTTCGCAATCCTATTTTTCCTTGTGATAAACATCTGATAGTATTATTGTCCCAGCGTCTGGACGATGTAGGCCCTCTGATTGGTCAAATTAAAATTGTCTGTTTCGGGTAACTTGAATATTAAGACACGATTCCATACTAAAATAGGATCGCCTCATAATAATACGAGATTTCTTCAAAAGCATCGTTTCTGCTCATATAATTTTTGGATAATATCGAAGAAAATATGTTTCAGAAAGTTCATAATCCATTGGATTAATTACATTACAATGAAAATTCTCCACAGTTACGTGATTATGTTTGACGTTTATAAAAATTCACGCGTTTCTTCAAGATGGCCGACAGAGCGCACCTCTGGCGGTTTAAAAACGAACCAAATGCCTGGCGCGAATATTTAAATATGCAGCTCACAATACTTGACTACTTACCATTAACAAGCGTTTTATAAGAAGATTTCTTCTGGAAGCTTATCACTTTGTAATGGCATTTATCATTATTATTTATATTTTTTTTTCTTATTAATTATATCTGATTTTATATTGGCATGTTTTCTAATTTCTAAAATTTCAAAATTATTTATTTGCGATGCTTTATATCCTGAGTGAAGTATTTTAAGACCTGAATTTTTATCGAAAGTGTGATCATTATTCAAAAGATTATTTGCAAAGTCAGATTCACTATTTCCATTTATAGCCCTGCGATATTCTTTAGTTCTGACTTCAAAGTTTCTATTGGTTCTACCTTTCTAAAAGAAATTACAATCATCTCAATTGAGTTTTTAAACTCCTGATTTTTTTGTTTGCATTTTGCTATCTTTATTATTAAGAATATATTTCTTCATTGTTATTAGTGTAAAACGCCAGTTGAATGGTACCAGGATTGTTCATATATATAATTTTAGAAGTATCGTTATCCACAAACAGAATTCTACGCCATTGTTTATTTCTTTCTTTAGAAAGACCGTTTGAAGAGAATGTGTTTAATTTTTTTATTTAGTATTTCAACTATCAATTTATTAGAATAACCGTTATTAAATGCTATTTGTCTTATGAATATATTGTTTTATGGTTATATGCTATTTGTTTTTTTCAGGTCTTAAAATACTTCACTATAAATAATTTTGAAATTTTAGAAATGAGGAAACATATTAATATAAAAGCAGATATAATTAACAAGATTTTTTTTATAAACTCTATTTTAAATATTTTCCCACTCAACTGGTTATTATAAACCCAACCTACTCTTACCCTTCCCCCCTCCTTCCACTTCTTCTTTCCCAATTGCAATCTATATTTAATTTTTGACTTCGGTGTATACACAATAAAATGTAAAAATTATATTTATTTATTTATTGGACAATTTGCATAGCGCCGCTTTTGTGAGATATCACCTCAGGGGCGCTATATTATAATAATCTACCTTTATATATAGATTTTTACTCTCCTGATGAAGGTGTATATATAATCTAGCTTTAAACTTTATTAGATACAGTAACAGTTGTAGGTAAAGAATTACCACCAGTTGGAGTAAAATTAACACCTTTTAATTAAACCGACTGCTAATGTCATCGCACAATTACCCTCCCTTTATTCATAAACACGGGTACAATTAATCAATATGTAATAATCTATTATTTAAGTCAACTTTGTTAAAACTATCTTTAATTGTGACAAACTAAACGATATTGATTCAACTTATAGACATTGACGGTTGTAACACATATTCAAGCACTGCAAGTCTCCTATGAGCTAATTATATTAGGTACGATAACGGTTAATATCAGTTGTAGACATGTAGTCAATAATAGTGTTTCATTTGAAATAATCCATCACAAATACGTAAAATTTCATTTATTCAAACAACTGTCATTTTTATTATGCGTAAATTTAGCATTTTATTATTAATGAACTCCTTCCTGTTCCGTGTTTTAACAATATATATACTCACCCTCTCTCTGTGAATGTTCTAATATCTATCTATTAAATGTAACTGTTGTTAATATCATTTAAAATGGGCGAAGCCCAAGCAAGAGCCGCCCGCAGGGCCTAGCAGAAAAAAACCCGCGGAGCGGGTTTTTAACTGCTAGTTCATAATTATTGTTCTACGTGTTCAAATATTCTGTGTATAAGGGCCGTTATTATAATTTGCAGATAATGTGGCCGATAGACAAAACCCCCAGATAGCGTAGGTAAAATGTTTCAGTTTTAAAAGATATGGATTGCGTCATCTACCCGACAACCGACAACACAGTAGTGTATCCAAAGATATTAGAAGAACGAGATATGCTATGTTGGCCGCCGGACCGTAGCCGGAGTACTACCTAATTAGGGTACTTTGAACGGTATCGGGACGTGTACGCACAGAAATCTGTTCTATGTATTAGTGCGGATACCTTAGCGCAAGCGAAGGTGTGCAGTAGTATTGGTGAACAAAACCGGCGACACTCGGCAAAACAATTCCACTCAGTACGAACTGCGCATAGCACATCTCGTTCTTCTAATATCTTTGAGTGTATCGGAAAGTTTTCTCTGGAGATGTCAGACAGATAAGCGGCCGACAGTGCTATTTGAAACAATGTTTTCGAAATTGTGGACTTGGATTATTATAATTTTTATTCAGGTGGTGATTTTTTGAAACCGTAAACTCTTAACCGTAATCTCTAGTGTTTATTTAATATTATTTCGTCTTTAAAAATTAAAGTCCAATCGGCAAATACCATCGTTCGGTACGTAACAGGCATTGTAATGTTTCGTTTGGTTCAATTTTCGAGAAGCACGTTCATCATGTACGAAATCACTCTACAAACCACATGCAGTCGTTGTTTTTTTATGGGTATCCGCTTAGTTCAATTTACAAGAAGCACGTTCATTATGTACGAAATCACTCTACGGATCACATGAAATGGTTATTTTTTATGGGTATCCGTTTGATGATGGCAAAAAAATACGAAGACTGCAGAAAGACTCCTAGATCAAAGAAGCATAAATTTGCGGATGCTCTTTTCGATGAAACAATGCCAGTTCAAGTTTCCCAAGAGCGATGTTTAGCCAATTTATTAATTGTGCTCAGTGCTTAATTTTTCAAACGACTATTTGCAAGTTTTACAGGAGGAGGTTGTTTTTATTTATTTCATTGAAACATTATGATAGGTGTGTACGGGACGCGTTTGCCTGTACAAGAAAAAATGTAAATAATAAGCACCGGCACACATCAGCCCTCGACCTGTGTAATGATTTAAATAAAACATCATGAGATGTTCTATCCAAACCATCAAATCAAAATTCACATTTTAATTACATATATTATACTGGTATACAGAACGTACAAAGGGGTGTGCCTTATTCTACTTCCTATTTTTACAGTAAACCCAAATCACGAGAATTAGTTTATGTTTTTCAATACCAATACGTTTTAATATACATATAGAAACTGAGACAATCGGAATGCTTTCAGCAATGATTTCCGATTAGAGCACATGCATCTGTTGATTTTGATCAGCGCGCCATATGATACAGCAAATGGCGCAGGCAACTGCTATAGCAGATTGCCAGTAGTAGGTGGCCAGCAGCAATGGTCAGCAGTCGGTAGCCAGCAGTAATTGGCTATCCTTTAGGTGATCAGCAGCGGTGGCCAGTTCAGTCAGTATCCAACAGGAATTGGCCAGCTTTTAGGTGGTCAGCAACGGTGACAAGATCAGTCGGTAACCAGCAGGAATTGGCCAGCGTTTAGGTGGTCAGCAGCGGTGGCCAGACTTTAGTCGGTAGCCAGGACTTCAGAGGCAGCATGGTCATTTGATTATAAGGGCCGGCACACGGAAACGTCCCACTTTTGTAATGTCTTGAGAGAGATGCGTCCGACTCAGCTGTTGGAGTGCCGGAAGTGAGTAGCTCATCGTCCGTAGTTGTCCGGGTAGCCGTTTGAAGTAAATGCAGCTTTTAGTTGAGAATCAGGAATGGTTATTCAAGTTATAGAAAAAGATCTTGTTTTTAGGTGTTGCTTCGACCAGTTTTAAATCTGGAATATTAATAAATATTTTGTTAGTGAGGTATTTATACTGAATTTTACAGGTGTTCGTGTGACGTCAGCGTTAGCTTGCAAAAATATGTTTATAGTTTTCAATGCAAGTGTTCAGTTGCATCAATAATATTTTGGTTCACTCTTTCGGCTTGAATCACCTGGTATACAGCCTTTCACCTTTGTCAATATTATGATTTTGTTTTGGAAAATATGGCCATCGAACTCTCGGGTGTGCAAAGCCGCAAGTTTCATGTGGTTGATACTTCAAATAATGCATTTTATTTAATGCAAATAATATAATGCTTCACGTTTTATATAAGGTGTTTGAGATGAAGCTATTAAGGTAAAGGTCAAATTAGTTTAAGTAATTCTTAGTAATGTGACTAACTATCGTTTAAAGTAAATGATTTTTAATTTTAAAATGAAGATTGTATATCAGAATTATTAATCAGGGGATTGAACACAGTGGAATGGAGATAGAACAACTTACGCGTCAAGCTTTTCCGTGCTTGTTTGTTCAAATGACCACCTTAAGTTAAATGCAGATGAGTATATTTCATAAAAGCATATCATCAAAAATGTTTACGTCAACTGTTAATGAAACACGTTCAAGTATTTTAATAATTTATTTAAATACTTATTCACAAAAAAATACAGTCTGAGAATAATGCATTGAGCACCAATATAAAATAATTCAATATGTCGTTTTACTATCCGTGTTCGACATTGGCTATTTGAACATGAGTTTTTTTCACGTCACTTAATTAACTTGTGACAATATGGCCGTAAACACGTATGTCGTACACTTCTAGAAAGGTACAAACCATGATTACCTGTGTTCAAATGTTTCATAAAATTTTGCATGTGTTTTAAATTAACTTTGAATATTTTCATTTTTTTAAATATGTTTGTATCAATCAATTTAATTTCTATTTTTATTTGTATACTAGCTGCACCCACCACGCATTGTTGTGGCAACAATAGCGTTGGTTGCTTTTACGTCCAACCGATGGCACTGTTTTTTTTTTTTAAAAAGAGATTACATTTTTTTTCAAATTTTCAATTGTCACAGGTGACATCTATATAATACTAGTGGATCCCCCGCAATGGTTTGCTATTGTTAATGTCTTTCTCGGATTGCTTTTTTCCACCATTCACTACTTTATACAGCAATTTTACTGTTAAAAAAAACTACATTACATCTTAATTCGACTCCGTAGCTCGTTACCGTGCATAAACATTGCGTTAAGAATAACTCGGACGTCCTCGACTTCTTTTACCATTTAAACTACATACGCAGGCTGATTTTTTTTATATATTAAGATAAGAAACGGAGTCCGATTCGAGCCGCGGTCAACAGTGGTTGTGTGTACCTTAATTATTGCTTAGTGCCGTTCGCCCGTTTGTACATTTTATCTAATTTTGTTTATCGTATACCTATTCGTTTGCATTCCTGCTTACGGCTTATCCGTTTTTGTTTGGACAGTCAATGAAATAGACTGCGTATTATTTTTTCAGTTTAATTTTTAAAAGTTAAGTTTTTTTATATAATGGAGGAAGACGAAGATAGGTCTCCCGACTCAGTGTCGATATTGGATTTTTATGATTTGGAATCTAATACGAGCCAGGTTTCTATTACGCTCTCAACTCGTAAACGACGACCATCGCGTAGCCTTCACATTCCATCGAAAGTTAAATCTATACCGCCGATTCAACAAACCTCGACCTCTAACGACCTTAACACCAATAGTAATATCCACCCAAGTACTTTAACTAGCGATAATGCAAAAGTACTGACTAACTTTATCCTGCTTCAGCTTCCGGTCCATTTATCGTTAATGTTCAGAGAACTGAACAAGAAAAACTTATTCATCCTTAAGATTTTGGAAAATTCGTATTTGACTCAAAAAATAATAACCTTGGTATTGTTAACGGTTCAATTAAACCGGAAGGACGATATAAATTATCTATCGAGTTTTTCCGCAAATGGATTTGTAAAAAAAATTGACTCGCTCTCAAATCATAAATATAAATCGTTCATCCCTACATTTAACCTTTCGAGAATGGGTCTTATGCGAGGAATTCCTGCGGAGATCCCAGAGGCTGAAATTTTTGATGCTTTGAATAATTCCCACGGAACCCCGAAAGTATTAAAAGCACGTCGACTGAACTACAAGGATTCTACTAATGGAAACACGATCTGGAAACCTTCCCAATCTGTAATTATTACATTTGAAGGACAATCCCTACCGTCTTGTGTATTAATTTATTATACCTCGCTTCCCGTCGAAGTTGATAAATTTCCAACAATTCAATGTTTCAATTGCTGCCGGTTCAGACATTCGAAACCCGTATGCCGCTCCCCTCCACGTTTTTACTATTGCGGAGAAGGTCACCCATTTGATCAATGTCCGAAATCTTCCAATGATCCCATTTGCATTAACTGTTTGGGTGCACATACCGCGGTCAGTCTAGCCTGTCCGGAATTAACAAGACAGAAGAACATAAAATATAAAATGGCTACCGACAAAATTTCGTACTTCCAAGCCTCAAAGTTAATCTCTCCTGCGAAAAAATCATTCGCAGAGATGACATCGTCCTCAGCTCCAAACAACCACCTTTTTAAATTCAACGTCATTTTCTCACAGAGAAACCATTCTCAAGCCAGTCAAACCCAACCCAAAATATACACCTTACCTTGATAAAAAACAATTGAATAATATTTTGGCCAGCCCGAATGGGAATGCTAAATTAAATCTTTATTATCTTGCCTCCCCAAGCCTTCAAAACTGAACAAAATTCTTCAGTGGAATAGAAGAAGCCTCTTCGCTAACAAATCTGACCTAATTCAATTACTCGACGAACACGACGTTTCAGTAGCCGCCATTTCTGAAACGTGGTTAAAACCCTCCTTTTACTTAAGAGTTCCAGGTTTTTATTGTCTCAGACACGACAGACTGGATGGTAAAGGCGGCACGGCTCTGATAATCCATAATTCTATCCCGTTTAAACAAATAAATATTCAAACTCCCTCCGACGATATCCAGATAATAGCAGCTGTCTTATCTGATATCACAATATTGTCAATATATATTCCTCCCTCTACGACTTTTATTGAAAATTAATGGGCACCAATCTTAACCCAGATTTGTTCCCCTTATATGATCCTTGGAGATTTTAATGCACATTCCCCTTCTTGGGGTAGCGAAATAACAAATCGTTCTGGCCGCAATCTTTTAGATTTTATTAATACTCATAACCTATGTTTTTTAAATGACGGATCTCCAACCAGATTCACCCCCCCTCATCAAAAGAAAAGTGCTGTTGATTTATCTCTTTGTTCGTATTCGTTAGCATCTAAATGCTCTTGGGACATCCTAAACGACCCCCTCTCTAGTGATCATTTTCCAATTATAATCCGCTTCGACCATCAATTTAACACTTATTTCCCCCCAGTTAAAAATAATCTCAAATTTAGAACGAAAGATGCGAATTGGATCATTTTCTCTTCTGAACTAGATAACCTTATTAATTTAACAAAATCGTCCCCGGGAGACATCAGAATGCAATGTAAGACGTTTCCTTCTATGGTTATAAATGCAGCAGAAAAATCCATCCCGAAACGCAATGCGAACATTAAAATAAAACACTCTACTCCGTGGTGGGACGAGGAATGCACTCGCTCCGTTAACTCTCGAAAAAAAGCAATTTCCTCTTTTCGTACATGTAGAACTAGAAAAAATTTTATCAGTTAAAAAATCGCAGGCAAAAACCAAACGAATTTTGAAAAATAAGAAGCGCGCTGGATGGCGGAAGTTCTGTGAGAACCTGTCTCCGGAAACTCCCCAGTCTTTTATTTGGTCAGGCTTAAAAAAATTCGGATCATCGTATTCTTCGCCGAGAATCAAACATATATCAGAAAAAATTCTTATAGGATTTGCGGATAAAATAGCCCCCCATCAGTTCCCGGATGTGAAGAAATGTCTTCTATTAAGCCGTATCCATCTCATTCTAACTGAATAGATGCTTCTTTCTACATTGATGAGATGAAACGAGTGATAAGAGCCCTTTCTGACTCTGCTCCGGGTCCCGATGGAATATTTTATAGTTTCATTAAATCATTTTCTGATATGGCGGTTGAATATTTCTTATCTCTTATTAATAATATTTTTGAAACAGTACTAATTCCGGATGATTGGAAAACTCAAAAAATCATTCCCATTTTAAAACCTGGAAAAAATCCATCTGAAATTTTGTCTTATCGGCCTATTGCTCTTTCATCATGTTTGATAAAAGTAGCGGAGCGTTTGATAAAAAACAGACTAGAGTGGTTTATTGAAAGTCAAGATATTATCTCACCAAATCAGTATGGTTTTCGGAAAAAGAAATCTACAATGGATAATTTAAGTTTGTTCACAACTGATATCCGAGTTTCTCAATCCCTAAATTCTTATACATTGGCCACATTCCTTGACCTTTCATCAGCTAACGATGATGTTTTACTGAATTTTTTGAAAGAAAAGCTAATTAAAAGACAAATCCCCCCGAAATTAGTCAAATTTATTATTAATTTGCTCACAAATAGGTCCATTATTATTGAGTCTTCCTCTAAATTCTTAAGGCGCAAACTATGGAGAGGTTTACCCCAGGGTTCTGTTATCAGTCCTCAGTTGTTTAGTATTTATATAAGCGACCTAGACTCAGTAATTCCTTTTTCTATCAAGTGACTTTACTTTGCGGATGATATCCCTATATATTTGTTACATAAACATATTATTCTTGCAGCTAAGGAAATGAATTTGGCTTTACAATATATTAAAAGCTGGTTGTCAATAAATCGGATGAATCTGGCGTCATCTTAAACAAGGGTCGTGGCTTTCACGCGCAAAAGAAAAATTCCCCACTTTTCAATCTCTTTTGATAATGTGCCTCTACAAACCGCTACTCAAATCAAATTCCTTGGTCTTTTTGAATCACAAATTTTCCTGTTTTCCACACATTTAGATAATTTCTACAGTGTGAAAAGAGACTTAATATGATGCGAGCAGTTTCCAGAGTATGGTGGGGATCTCATCCTACCACTCTTAAATTAATGTGTAATTTCCTAGTTCGGAGCCACTTGGATTATGGTACATTCCTTTTTGACCCCCTCCCTAAATATTTAGATAAGAAAATGGAAAGAATTCAATCAAAAGCCCTCAGAATGATTATTGGAGATATGAAGTCTTCTCCAATTAATGCGCTTCAGGTGGAATGTGGGGAGCCTCCATTATATTTCAGAAGGCAATTCCTTGCCAATAAATATATTTTCAAGGCTTTATCGTTATCACATCATCCTATTAAACAAAGTCTTAATCGGTTAAGTGCTAATTTGAATTAAAACAAAAGATTGAGAGAAAAAAAATGTTTTCCTCTCCTAATTAAAAGTTTTCATCTCTATAATTCTTTGTCATCTTCCCTCCAATATCTTAAAGAAGTTCCCAATCTCCCTATATACAATATTCCATTTAAGGCAATCATTTTTATGCCAAACACAATATCATCAGACTTTCGGAAGAATATTTTTTCTTCCCCAAATAAATTTCAAAATGTGGATGACTGTTTTAAAAGCATTGTGGCTTCAAAATTCCCTGGATTTTCCATCCTTTACACAGATGGTTCCAAATTTGAAAATAAAAGATGTGGAGCATCGATATATAATCCAGAATTCAACATCAATCTCACTTATAAATTACCGAAAGAAGTTTCCATATTTACAGCTGAATGCTTTGCAATTGAACAAGCGCTAAATCAAATCCAGGTTCTCAACATTCATCGAGCCTTACTACATATGTACTGATTCGCTAAGTGCTCTAACTAAAATGATGTCAAATATTCTATGTTATCCGGAAGACAATATTATAGTATGTTAAATAAAAAATCTTCTCAATTCTCTAAGTGAATCTGGGTTTGAGACGATATTGGCTTGGGTCCCTGCCCATTTGGGTATTGAGGGTAATGAGATGGCCGATTCTCTCGCCAAATTTGGTTCAGATTCCGGAACTATCCCACTTAATTTTAGAATTCCTATCTCCGATGTCTTCCCGATTCTTAAATTCAACATGACTCGTGCCTGGGAAGAAAATTGGGCAGTCTCCAAAATAAGAGCTGGAATTCAAAACCATATCCCTGCTAAGCCATGGTTTCACGGTAAAAAACTTTCAAAATGATTCATTTCATGTATTTCGAGAATGAGAATTGGTCACTGTTCAATTGCATCTCACTTGGCTAGAATTAGAGTTTTGGATAATCCGGTCTGCCAGTGCGGTGTGGAAGAGGAAACTCTCGACCACGTTTTCTTTAACTGTAAAAACCATTCATCTTTCAAGAACATATACCGCCGGCTTATTAAAATCACACACCAGTCCCCCTTTAACATTTCATACCTTTTATCTCTTAACAATTCTCGTGTTCATACAGCTTTATGTAAGTTTATTAACCTGAATGAATTCAACATTTAATTTGTTTTATTGATCTAAATGAGTCCAATATTCAATTTGTTTTATTATTCTCAATAGATTAACCGAATTTTTTTTCCACTTAAACTGTTACCGGCCAAAGCACTCTTTTCAGAGTGAAATGCCTAAAACCAAAAAAAAAAGATAAGAAACCAGTTAGAATTTGACTCAACCATTTGGAATGCATTTTATAATATAATACGTTCTCCTGCCACAGACTGCCTTCTTGCAGGGAAGCAAAAAATTGTGGTTGTAAAAATTTTTGGGTTGAGAAATATAAAAAAAGTTTCAAACAGACAACAGCGCCACCTATCGGGTTTAAAACTATATATTTCAAGTCGGAACCAACCATCCACATTCACAAAATTTCATTGAAATCAGTTGGGCGGTTTCGGATTTTGTGATTTTTGTATATATTGATAAGCATATAAAGCACACGTGTATTCGAATGCATTGTTATGTCGAAATTTCAAGGCAATCATTGAAGAACTTTCGGAGATTTAAGATTTTGAACAAATGAAAATTAACATTTTTATTTACAAAGATAATAATATTATTTTTTCCATAATAAGTCATTTTCCCCTTTGTTTTATTATTTGTATCCAGCCTAGTATTATGGTTGTTAAGAAAAACACCACAATTGTAATTTTTATAATTTATCAATACAATAACAAAATATATATTAATACGGATGAAAAAAAAAGGTTTCAGTATTCACGAAAAGTGAACACGCTGTATTACAAAGTTCATCGCAATGCATAAAACTAAGCCAATACGGTATCGATAAAGACACTAAAAACTAATACTTAGCGCTCTATTTCTGCGTTGCCACGTATGTATGATTTTTCGCAATTAGTTTTTACATTATTCTGCTTTTGTTAATCAAAAACTCCCTGGAAATATTTTAAAATGCTTTTTTTTCACTAAAAGGGAGTTTGCCAAATGAGCACTGACTTTAAAAATATTAATATTGTTGTATATATCTATTGACATTAAAATGCTTTTAATTAATTGTAACAGACTGATAAAACTATGTTTTATTTATGTAACGACGTGAATTTGATCTTTTTAAATTATTGCGTTTAAAACTGATTTTCTCTAAAATGGTCGTTTGAACAATTAAGCACTGAGGCGTAGCAATGAAAACAATAAAGTCCATTTGATTACGATGCTGACAAATCAATTTAAATAGACTGCTTTTACAGCTAAGCAGGCTGAAGAAGATGCTGTTGTGTTTATTGTCAACAGAGCTGATGCTGTTTTTGTTTCTGGCGAAGACTTCCATCTCCTAGTTCTGTTAGCATTAGCACCATCTCAAAGCAACATATACCTTCGTAAACCCGGGAGAGGAAATATCAGGATGCAAAACCAAATGATTGCAGATGCTGACATTTCTTATGTACGGCAGCGACATGGAAAAGGAACCTTGGAAGAAGTCCACTACTAACGTTTCGCGCAACGAATGATGCCGCATAGTATCATGCATTTAGGACATACCACCAAGTCCAATAAATTATACGGAATCCAAAAAATCCAAAAAATTCGGGCTGGAAACTTGCAACTAATGGGCTGCTCCAGTAACAATGACAGAAAAACCAACACCCGAGACCTTATTGAATGTCATTTCGTGTAATTGCAAATAAAGATGCGGCGGAACATGTGGCTGCAGCAAACTTGGATTGAAGTGATCCATCGTGTGAGGGTTCGGTAATAGTCAATCAGGTCAAAATTCGGTCAGAGATTCTCATCGATACCGAGAACGAAGATGAAGAGATTTTGTCAATGGAAACCCAGATTCTCAGTTGCACAGAAAATGAATTAGATCAAGATATGGAGGTCAAAAACTATCACTAAGAAGTCAATATCAACCGACCGGACCATCGAAACTAGAAAAACAATTATGATTTAATAGCGAATAACATAAATACGAATTCAAGCCAACTTTGCGCGGCTCAAGCGTCATTTCGGTATATCGCGAAACTGGAATATCTGTGGAATAGACCTACTGGGGACACCACACTAAAAAAATACACCATTTTACTCATTCTCTTCGATGGCGCTACAGCCCATATCGAGCTTTGGCCTCCTGCAACAGTCGCCTCCAACTCCTCCTGTCCTCAGCGGCTGACTTCCAGTTTGTCACCTGGAGAAGCTGTGCTGCATCCCCTCTTACCTCATCTTCCCACCTCAGTCTGGGTCTTCCCACTTTTCTCTTTCCACCTGGGTGACCAGTCAGAATTCTTTTTGGGACGCGTGTATCCGGCATTCTCTGTACATGACCAGCCCATCTCAGCCTGAGGAGTCTCATGTGTGCAGAGATGCTAGGGGCCTTATATATATCGTACAATTCTCTATTGTGCCGGATACGCCACTGTTCGTCCTCTTTCACCGGTCCACATATTCTTCTCAGCACCTTTCTTTCAAAAGTATCCAGCATTTCAGCCATCTTTACTGTCAGTGTCAGCGCCTCACATCCATATGCCAATACAGTTCTTACAATGGTCTTATATATGGTTATTTTGGTTTTTCTGTGGACACTACGTGACTTAAACACTGGCACCAAAGAGAAGTATGTTTTGTTGGCTGCTGTGATTCTTCTTCTGATTTCTGCTGGATCCTCATTGTTCTCTGTCAGGCTGGAGCCCAGGTAGGTGAATTGATCGACCACTTCGTATGAGTAGTTGTCTTTAAATAGTGCACTACTTCTTCTTCTGTGCGAAGGGTTCCTGCTCTGTACCATCATTTTTGTTTTGTCAACATTAACTCGCAGTCCTACTTCCCGCGCCGCTATTTCTAAAGGGTCGAAGACCTCCTTAATGGCTGAAATTGATCTTCCGACAATGTTGATGTCATCCGCATATCCGACAACTTGACTGCTCTTGAAACAAATATTGGAGCCAGTGTCTATTAGTGTTTTTCGTATTACATGTTCGAGCACAATGTTGAAGAGAGTGGGAGCCAGACTGTCCCCCTGTTTAAGTCCCTGTGATACTGTAAATTCTTCCGACAATTCTCCGTCTATTTTGACCTGACATCTTGAGTCTGACATTGTGGCTTTTATGAGCCTAACCAATTTAGGTGGAATCTGGAATTGTAGTAGTATGTCATATAGACACTCCCGATCTATGCTATCATATGCTTGCTTGAAATCAATGAATAGTTGGTGTATGTCTATGTCAAATTCCCAGCACTTTGCCAAGATCTGTCTGACGGTGAACAGTTGGTCTGTTGTGGATCTACCGGTGCGGAAGCCTGCCTGATACTCTCCCAGTAGGTTTTCTGCATATTTATCAATTCTTTGTTTCAGTATCATGGTGTAGATTTTATATGCTGTGCATAGGAGTGATATGCCTCTATGATTTTCGCATTTTAATTTATCACCTTTCTTGTGAATTGGGCATATTATGCTTATTTGCCATTCCTCTGGGATTTTTTCCAGTGTCCATATTTTAGTTATTAAATTGAGTAGCAGATTTCTCAGATGCTCATTTCCATATTTGAACAACTCTGCCGGGAGGTTGTCTTTCCCAGGTGATTTGTTGTTTTTAAGTTTCTTTAGTGCAGCATTTATTTCTTGCATTGTTGGTGGATTCGCTGATTCTTCATTACTTGATTCAGTGGGGATGTTGGTAGGGTGACTTCTCAGGTCGCTATTAGGGTTGAGAAGTTTATAGAAGTAGTTTTTCCACACTGTTTTTATTTGTTCCTTATCTGATATAATTGATCCATCAGCGTCTTTGCATAGTGTTGTATTCGGTTTGAAACCCTTCTTGAAGAAGTTTACTCCCCTATATGCTTCTCTAGGATTATTATTGACAAAGTCCTGTTCCATTTTTAGCAGTATATCATTCAAGAATTTTCTTTTCTTTCCCCGTATCAGCTTATTCGTTTCTTTTCTCGCTTGTTCGTACGCCTGTTTTTTGTTTCTTGTTGACGTTTCCAAGTACTTTTTTCTGAGTATATTCTTTTCAGCTATCTTTCTTTCACACTCTTCATCAAACCACGGGTTCCTGGGCTGTCTGGGCATGTTTCCGACACTTGATTCCACTGCTCTTACGATTGCTTCTTTTATATCATTCCAATCTTTTTCGAGTGATTCTTGGGAGTTCTGCTCAGTGATCTGATCTGGTAGTCTATTTACAAGGGCGTTGTGATACTGTTCTTTGCCTTCTGGTGTTTTTAGAGCTTCCGTATTGATTTTTGGAATAGTTGGTGATTTTTGTGTCCTGTTGTTTGCAATTCGGCTCCTATAGGTGGCCACCACCATGTAGTGGTCTGAATCACAGTTGGCACCCCTATACGTCCTTACGTTTGTGATGCTCGTTGCCCCCCTTCTTTCTATCAGGACATGATCAATTTGGTTATGGTGTCTACCATCTGGCGACGTCCAGGTCCGTTTGTGTATGTCTTTTCTTGGAAATTGAGTCGAGGCCACGATTAGGTTTCTTGATTCTGCGAAATCAATCACTCGGGTTCCATTATTGTTAGCGTGCTTGTGTAGACTGTTCATTCCTGCAATGTGTTGGAGCAGAGGATCCTGTCCTATCTTGGCGTTAAAGTCTCCAATTACCATCTTAATGTCGTTCGATGGTAATGTGTCGTAGACCTGTTCGAGTTTCTGATAGTATGTATCTTTCATTATGTCCTCTTTATCTTCCGTTTCAGCATGTACGTTGATCAATGTTACGTTGAAAAACTTCGTTTTTATGCGTAAGCTGCACATTCTTTCATTAATGGGTTTAAAGTCTAATATGCATTTTCCCATTTTCCGCTCCACAATGAAGGCCACTCCGAATTATTTCAAGTTATTCCAAATAATAATATATTCATCCTAGACTTGCAGAAAAAGTCAACAGACGTCGCATATAAAAATAAAAATTTATTAATCTGAAGACACTGTCTTGATTGCATTTAGTTCGGGTTGAATCTTGCGATCATACATAAAGATAGCTGCCAATAAATGAAGACAATGTTGGTAGTTCTTATTCAAAGTATACAGTTAAATATGACCGAAAGAAAATTGGTCCCATTAGCTCAGTTGGTAAAGCTGTGCCCTGGGTCCAAGGGTCCTGGGTTCGAGTTCTAGATGTGACCGTATCATTTATGATTTTTCTGTTTAAAATTTTCGTTTTTAAATATAATGCATAATTGTAATTAATGTTGTGTAGTGGGTATACGAATTGATATTTACACTATTGTTGCATTGAAATAAATGTTTAGTTCAATTGACTCTATTGGGAACATGAAATGAAATATGTTTCAATAATGCAGGGCTGTCGACAAGGGAATTAACGATCACATATCAATCTTTTGAAGAACAGCTTTAATAATTTTTGATTTTTCATTGGACAGTTGTAGTAGTTTATATTTTAAATAGCAAAATTAATTCAATTTGGGAGGCGGGTTTGGGTTCCGCCGCCCCGGGACCCATTTATTGGATAACCAACACCTCTGCCACAGGTCACCCCAAGTGGTTTGCTACGTTTGGTGATTTAGAAGGGTGCCCGGGTTCATCGGATTAGTTGTGTTCAGCTGCCCACCAGCTGCGTGGCGTTCCAGATTGGGAGTGGTTGCTTTGGGGAGACCATTTGACCTCTCCAATTAGTCGCTCCGTACCAAAGAGTATGGATATTAGAGAGACGGCATGTGAAGTGTACCCGCGCGCTTCAAGTGTGCTTTTTGGAGAATTTTACGGATACGGCTGACATTAGCTCATACACCTTGGTCGCGTATTGAGTTCCTAGTAAAACTTTGATAAAACATAGAAAAATGGTCCACTGCGCCGTTAAATTGTGTAAAAGAAATTTTGTAAAGAAAACTAGGAAGAAAGACGGTCTTGCCTTTCACATGTAAGTATTTAAACACCGCTCAAATAGACATTTTATAATTAATTTTTGGACGAATTATAATGATTTGTTTTGGGGTATAATGCCACGTTGCGCTACCTCCTTCTTTAGTCAACGTTTCGGATAGCATTGCAGTGTCCATCATCAAATTACACATCTGCCCTGATGATGGACACTGCAATGCTGTCCGAAACGTTGGATAAAGAAGGAGGTAGCGCAACACGGCATAATACCTCAAAAACAAATCACTATAATACGTTTCGCCGTGAAAATCTCAAATCAAATTTTTGGACGGGTTAATTTCAGCCGTCAACGCGCGTCAGAGCGATCTCTAAATCACGCGGATGACAATGGGCCGCATCAGACTAGATTAGATTATCAATTATTTTATAATAATTACCAACAAACCCTTATTTTATATTAACACGCAAAAATTAACTTGTTGCGTTGTCTGCATATATACCTAAGTCGTACTTTAAATCCTAGTTTTGTGAACAATCGCGCATGTGCGTGTTATTCGTAATCCGGGAATGTTTGTCTTTCTTTAAAATAAATCTTTATTTAAATATAAAAAAATCTCGTGTCATGGTGTTTGTGGTCGCACTCCTCCGAAACGGCCCGACCGATTTTTATGAAATCTTGTATGTATATTTGTTAGGTATGAGAATAAATAGGTCGTAAAGTGTATTTTCTACAATAATAATAATAATAATACTTGGATGACTTTTATAGCGCCGCTTCTGTGCAAAAACACCTCAAGGGCGCTGTACAAACTTATAATACATTTCTACAGTGTTATTAATTAACTATTTATGGAGAAAATATACAGTACAATACTTACCTGGTAGGTCACTTGAGATTAACACTTAATTAACATTATCTTATTGTTTATTGGTGAAATTTAGATACAGGATTTAGGACTTAATTGAAAAATTGAATATAACTGGACTTTCTCTTAGGATTGGTATATTTAATTTAAGGGTACGACAGCTTAAAAAGGTAAGTTTTTAGTTTAGACCTGAATTCTGTTGGACTTGTTATGAATCTTAGTTCCGGAGGGAGTTTATGCCAAGCCTTCGGCCCAGATACTCCGAAAGCGCGATCACCAAACTTAGTATTTGGCTTGCGCATAGGTTCTATCAGTCTGCCTACAGCTGCTGATGTTGCTGATCTAAGCGTTGACTGCCTCAGACCAGTGTTTTCCGGGAAGCATAGTTCAGAGATGTAGGGTGAGGCCATTTCATTGATGGATTTAAACACCATCCAGCACAGTTTGTACTGGATTCTTTCAGGGCACTTGAGCCAATGAAGGTTACAAAGGTGTTCTGAAATGTGCGAATATTTTGAAACCCCGGTTATAAGCCGTGCTGCTGCATTAAACATTGAAGTTTGAAGCTGATTGAAGTTTGTCAATTTGATATTTTGGAAGGCTGGCATAAATGCCGTTGCAGTAATCGAGACGTGAGACTACGTAAGAGTTGATAAGTAGTTTTGTTGCTTCTGAAGGAAGGTTTCTTTGGACAGACTTGAGTTGTCTTAGGTGAAAAAAACCGGTGCTTACAGTCCTATTTATTTGACTTTTAAACGAAAAGTCTGAATCTAAATTGACACCGAGAAGTTTGACTGTTGTTTTTGGGATGATATCGCTGCCGGAAATAGTAATAGGTGAATTGTCTATGAAATGTTGACGTTTTTTTGTGGCTACCCAAAGAAACTCAGTCTTAGATGGATTGAGCTTCAGCTTGTTTGAAGACATCCAACGAGTTATTGTTTCTGGACATTCAGTTATACGGATCTTGAGACTATTGATTTCATTTAGAGCGCAGTAAAAATAAACTTGCTGATCGTCAGCGTAGCAGTGAGACAAGAGATTAAATGACTGGATTATTTTGGCGACATCATTTGGAAAAAGGATGAAGAGAAGTGGACCCAAAACGGATCCCTGGGGTACCTCTGAAGAAAGTGTTGCGAAGTTGGACAATTTATTTCCAACCCTCACAGCTTGTAAGCGATTGGATAAATAAGTGATAAATAGGTGATTAGGGTGTCCAAATCTAGAAAAATTGGGGTGTTCCTATTTAGAAATAATAACTTATATTAATTTTAGGCAGAACAACGTTTCCGGGTCAGCTAGTATATACATATATAACACACCGCCTATTTGGCGACCAACATGGGCAAATATGCATTTAAAGTGGCGACCACCGACATTTGGCGACCGATATACGGTCGCCACTTTGTTTTCTCAAAATTTTTACACAGTTCAATAACAGATGTCGTTACAAGCATCTCAGCGAAATTAGTCCCAGTCGCCAAATTGGGCTGGGAGTGCACGTTTTCGAAAATTTAAGTTCCGGAGTCTGTCGCCAGGCAGCTTGGCGCTAGGTGATATACACAGCCACGTATTCCGCATTTCATTCCTGGCCTTTATTGGCGACTGGGTATTACGAATTCTTCATTTCACAACAAGCCTTTAGTGGCGACCGAGTACGACGTATTCTGCATTTCATATCTAGCCTAAAGTGGCGACATTTCATTACTAGACTAAAATGGCGACCATGTTCGACGTATTCTGCGTTTTATTCCTAGCCGTTAGGGTACGTTTTTTGCATTTCATAGCTAAAGTGCCGACAGGAAACAATGTTGCCGGTTCGTTTCAACTCGCGGTGGCTGGTTATTTGCGACGTTGCAGCACATGTTTTGCCAGTGGTCTCGAATGTCTTACTATTTCAAATGTATCTATTTTCAATTTAATATTCAATTTAATACCGAGTATTGACGTCTGTACGTTTTAGAGTTTATTTGGCAACCAACCATTTTAGTGTCTTGTCTACATACAGTATTGATTACGGTCGATTTAATGAAAACAACTCGTTCTAAATAGAAGTTAAAAAGCACAAATAGAAATTTAGAATGAGGGTATGGGTAGCACTACCCTGGAAACCATTTAATGACTAAGATCCCTGACATAGGAGACACCAAGTGGTTGGCTGCGTTTTGTGACTTAGCAGGTGTATCCGTTTTCATGGGGTAATGTTTGCCCGGGTCTTGGTGGTGGGTGCGATGACCGTTTACAACCGGTTACCGCGGTCAGGGCCGCTCGGTAATGCCGGGGCCTGACCCTCAGACTGACGACTAAGGGTGTGCTGCCCCATCAACTAGTTGGGCAACTGTTGTGCCGGTTCGTG
Source organism: Hesperophylax consimilis (assembly GCF_061612785.1). Lineage (NCBI taxonomy): Eukaryota > Metazoa > Arthropoda > Insecta > Trichoptera > Limnephilidae > Hesperophylax > Hesperophylax consimilis. Next base: position 22,390,434 of record NC_142837.1, on the reverse strand, counting down.
ACCGAAGCAGACCCAGCAATAGAGTTCGGGGACATTTGGGGCGACCTCTCCAGCCGGATTCTCCTGGCTCATCGCTTTGCACCGCAATGGGTGGGTTGGGTTCATCCTAACCATCACTACTATCCACTGTAATCCCTTGTTTACTACACACCCCTCATACCCTTTTCTTCCCATACCTTCCTTTCCCTTCATAACATTGCAGAAAAATATACAAATAATAAAACAATTAACTGGTGAACATTAAACAAACAACAATGAGGAACTCCAGTCCATTATTTTTTTATATTTTATTATTAGTAATGACATTCTGACTTAAATTACAGCATTTTAATTTTATGGTATCATCTTCTTTTTATTCATTTTATTAAAATAAAATTTAAAAAAAAATCTGATTTCAATATCTCTACAAAGTCTCACATGGCGTCTCCAATAATACTATACAATAAGTACGCCTGTACCTAACAACTGTCTTCACAATGCAATAACCTTTCTGAATGCTCCTGGCTATACTGGCGAATATCTCAGATTTAAAGTAAAATACACAATGATCATTCAAACAAAAATAAATAAAACCGTTACAGTGACAAGTCGGCGGATAACAAAATTCTTATTATTAATTCATAAATAGAAATAGCATACTAGGGTTGTACTGCAATTATTTGGCATAAATTCACCAGTAATAAACTAGTTTTTTCGATTTTTTTATTGTTTTTGTAAATCAAAATCGCATTCCAGGTTGTACTCCTAAGGGTAAGGCTCATTAACAATTTATTAGCAGGTAATTTTATTTGAATAAATGTTAAAAATTTAAAAATTGATTATTTTTTCGGCATGGAACGCATTGTTGTATTTTACATTGTTTTATATGGGAAAAATTATTTTGCAACGAGTGTTTCACATAAAGAGTAAGATTTTGGAACGAATTAGTCTCGTTATGCGAGGTTCCACTGTACTTAAATAACTACCTTTGCAAAATAGTTTTATTTTTATTTATTTACTTATTAATTGATGCCTTGAAGGCTTTTACATGAATACACGTTTACAAGGATACTTTTTCAGGATCAAAATATTAAGTGTATATAATTTAGTACATAACACTTGTTTAATTTACATATAAATGACATGGAACGTAATATTTGTCATTCTTGTTTTCTATTTTACGCGGATGACATGAAATTATATAAATTCATTGACTTCGTAGATAACTGCAACCAGTTACAAGAATACATTAACAAAATTGAACAATATTGCGAAAACAATCAACTATTTCTAAACATAAACAAATGTAATGTTATTACCTTTTCACGTAAAAAACATCCAATGAATTATAGTTACAAATTAAACCTTGTCACAATCGCCTACAACGGGTAGAAACAATCAGATCTCTTGGACTAATTCTACATTCTAAAATGTTATTTAAGGATCATATTGAAAATATATTAGAAAAAGCTTATAAACAAATAGTCTTTATTATAAGCATAGCAAAGCCTTTCCCCGTAGCACACATCCAAATTATGTTATGTATGTCATATGTAAGGTCACAACTTGAGTTCGCCGCAGTCATTTGGAATCCTCAATATCAAACATATTATTATTATTTTATTTTTTTAAAGAAAGACAAACATTCCCGGGTTACGAATAACATGACAATATTTGAAAATCTCCTACTACCACCACAGTAAGCTGAAAATGTTACTTGTGTTGTGATGGAGGACTTAGCCAGCCGAGGAATTGAACACACCGAGTGAGACCCAAGCATATGTATATTGATCGCATCGAAAATATCCAAAACAAATTTATAAAACACCTATCGTATCGCTTTAGTGATCATCGGTTTGACCCTATCGTTTAATATAAACGCAGAAAAATCTATGATGCTTTATTCTTATACAAAATCGTGAACTGTCTTGTTGATTCATCATATCTGTTAGAAAAGATTGCATTTCGTTGCCCCAAACAAAACACCAGATCGAACGATTTATTTAGAATACCTCACTGTAAATCCAAATACGCGCAAAACTCTATAATGTACGTATTTGTGACACTTGTAATACCTTACGATATTTTCAACTTGAAATCAAATAAATTGCAACTCACTAAATTAATAATTAATAACTAAAAATACTTTTACTTTTGGGAAAATTATACTATTACTTCCGTTGTTTATTTTATTACTTTCAATTAGTACCTATAACCATGCGAAAACTGTATCTATTTATAATATTATGTACTTCTTTAACATTTCATGGAATTTAATTGGTCTATAACATATTCATGTTTATTGTTATATTTCACTGTACGACTATAAGTTTCCTAAATAAATTTAAATAAAAAACAAATTTAAAAAAAATAAGTTGAAAATTAATAAGTTGAAAGTAGGTACAATATAAGTGGGTACAGAGTAAAACGGAAATAATAATATAAAAGATATTGAACATGACGTTAGCAATGTAAATATTTTTTTCGGAAGATGCAAATTTAATTTTACTATGGTTCGGACGGTGAAATAGTGGGTGGGACTTCAACACTTCTAATTTTAAGCTGCCATATAATGTTGGAGATTTATTGCTTTCCCTACTTGAGATAGACAATATATAAGGGCTTCAGTAGGTAGTTTACCTAACACTTAAAAATAGGTCCTAAAAATGAAATTTACAATGCAACATTAATTTAGAATTTCATAATATAGTTGTAAGACACCGTGTTTATAAATATACCATGCCAAAAATATTACTGTACTTTACAATATAAGGCTATGACATTATTTGTGAACATGTGAGGAAATAATATATGTTTTTATGCTACTTTTAAAAAAGAAATGACAAATAAATATAATTCTTATGACAAAAACTATTTGGAACAGGAATTGTCGCATTCCGGAAAGAACAGATACCTAACTGAGTTTTGCAAATATTTTTGTTTTTATTATTGTGACGGCTGTTTCGGGGCTCAAGTACTTATAAAACTTCAGTTACGCCACACGAAGGCGACTTATTTATATGATTTTATTTACCCCTACAGTATTCTTATTTCCATGATGTTTTGGTGTTTTATTAATATTTTCGGTAAAAACCGATTAACTTAGAAAATCATCGAGTGAAGAGTTCCTCACCATGAGTATTTTACCTCCCCCCCCTCCTTTAATCATAGCTCGTTGGTTTTAATTTCTTTGTAATATACGATTATACTTTTACAGCATAACATCCCTTTACTACTTTTTTTTGTTGCAAATCATTGATCTTTTGCCATGTTCACCAATTCATTACTGCGCGGATGACAAAACAGTTCATGATAGATTTTTGTTTGACAAGCCCCCGAAGGGCACACAAACTCCAACGGCGAGTGTGTTTACTGATGGAGTAAGAATAACCTCATCGGATTTAATGTTTCAAAGCCCCTATCATGTCTGATTACGTCTAAAAGGGATCGAAAGGAAAATCTAGTCTCCTTCAACGGGAGCCTCTCAGAATCTGGGCTAACTTTACAGGGCCTGCAGATATTTTAATGGTACACAACTGCTGACCCCATTAAAATCTAAACCTCAAAGTTAAATTTGGCAGCCACATCCGGTCTGGAGCCCCAAAATACCTGAAAAAAACCCTCGACTCAGAAATGGACATATTTCCAAAACCTATGCAGTTAGAGTCGCGGCCGCTCTTTATTATTATTCTAAGGGTTTTTATTACTCTAAAGGACAAATAACGGTAAAAGGTCTATGAATGTTTTTTTTCATGACAAGATTTTTTCATTATTATTTCGACGGCCTCCGTGGTCGAGGGGTAAGGCTCTCGACAAGCAATCCGAAGGACGCGGGTTCGAATTCCGGCATGTGCAAATACATTTTATTTGATTATTTGGTGTTATTTCAAAATTTAATTAAATATAATATATAGTATATTTGCGGCACGTTCCATAGTGCAAAATACTCTCAGTATCGCCCTGGTGTAACACCACCATTCAGAATATTAAGCTAGCTTGGAATAGCTTTAGCCGTGTTTGGTGACCAGAACTGAATATCCTGGTACTTCCCCACCTTCCTCTTCCTCGTCTCATTCCCCTCACCTACCTTCAGTCTCACAACATTCCCCAATTGGGGATAGGCCATAGTCTCACTGACTCCAGACGGGAGCGATTGAGACTCTTGTGTGGTATTCAATTAAAAAATGTACTGATAGACGTAAAAAGTAGAAGAACAAAATAATATAACTGGAAGTGGGTGTACAAGCGTGTCTCCTGGGCCACGGAAAAAAATATCATTGTGGTCCTGCCCCATGGTTGACCTTGTTTAATCTCGGTTAACCATGGTTAATCGTGATAAATCTTTTAAAATAAAAATTTCTACTTATTTAACGCCCTGAGGGGTTTTACATGTAGGTAGTACAATTTTAACATCACAGAAAGTTTTAAAACAAAATAAAGTTAGTAATAATAAAAATAAAACTATATTGAATAAAAAATACAACAAACAAAAATTAAAATAAGACAGCAAACAGAGAGGTTATTAATTTTCTTTTGAATTAACTTAATGTTTATAAGGTAAGGTTTATGCATAGCACAAAGGATTACAAATTATTATAAGAAATAATTATTGTAAGGCTGCGGTTACACTTGGAAGTTTTTTTACCGTAAGTAGCTAGGGTAAGTGAGTTAAGGCAAAATTATCTATCGAAACGTCACCTATAAAGTGACATGCTGTCAATGGGACTCGAACCCACGGCCTTCTGATAACCGGTCAGCAGCTCTACTTCTGAGCTATGGCGGCTTATTTAATACCCGCCAAATTAGTCAATGTGTACTTAGTGTTCTCCAAGCAAAATTATTACTTATTAATTTTTTTCTCACCTGAAAAAACCAACTTCATTTTTGTAGGTAAAGGCATTATAAGTGCTAATTCTCCCACTTAAGGGCGTCAAGATATTTGTCTTGATTAATTGACTAATTTAGCGGGTATTCAGTTCAGTGGTAGAGCTGCCGACCGGTAATCAGAAGGCCGTGGGTTCGAGTCCCATTGGTGACATGTTTTTTTTCTCGGGAGATTTTTAGATTTGTAAGTTTTTTCTATTACAATAATATTGCTTATAATAATTTGTAACCGAGAGGTTTACAAAAATCTTCTTTAATCATGGTTATTATCGGTTAAACTTGATTAATCTTAGTTTATCTTGGTTTATCTAAGTTAATCTTGGTTAATGTTTTGGTAGTCTTATTAATAATATGGGTATTCTTTGTTAGTAGCGTCTATACTCAAAAACTATATACAAAAAAAAAATATTAATATAAGTACACTGATGCTCGAACTCTGAATTTTGCAAAATAAATGGTTTAGCAACCTAACTTTTACTATTGTCTAATTACCATGTCATAGTTACCTAAGATTATTTTTGAGAAATAAATCTTTGCTAATTAGCGTAGAAACTAGCGCCATGCACTAGTCACCAAACCTGCTGGAGTGTTATTTATTTATGCGACAATTTTTGTTTCCATTTTTAATTTTGTACCTATTCATGTATGGGATTTCAGCACTGTGCAATGCTACATACAGTTCAGACTTAATGAATCCACCCATAAGCGATACTTTGAACTTAAACTCTTGTCTCTAACTGCTCAAGGAAAACCTCCCATCTGCGGGTGTAAAAGCACTCAGCCAACCTCCAATCATACAGATGAGGTTAAAGAAATATCAGAAGAAAGAGTTGAGACTTTAATTAGGTAGGTAAGCAGCTGGGCAGGTAGGTACATTGAAAAAAAAATGAAAAAATCGCTATACATATCTTGCAATACATATTTTTAATAAAGTTTTTTTTTTAATTTTAATTAAAAAATATATATAATATATAATATTAGTGGTAACAATACCTCCCTAATTGAGAAATTCTCGTGTTTAGGGAGGGAATCTCTATTTGATAGCCTATGACTCTTGGAATGCTTTGACATTTACGTGCCTGAAAATTTGAGCAGTAGGTAGTCGTCATCATGACACGAATTGTTCAAGATACCACACTGCAGAACAGATTTTCAAGCATAGCATAGCATGACAATAGGCATTGTTCTATTGAATAATATTGCAAAAACAGTATATATATTTAATTACTCTAAATAACCTTAAAACTTTGTTCGTATACCTACCTGTATTCCCTAATGTGTTTATTGTTATACATGAGAAATCTTTTAAGTATGCAAATTGCATGGTGTAAATATCTACTGATTAATCTTTTGATCAATACATTATTAATTTAGTAATTGTAGAATGATTTGCCGGCCTCTGGTTTTCCTCCCTCATGCATCATGGGTCTCTTTAAGACCCATGTACAGTCTTTCCTCTGCTCAAAAAGACATGTTCATGCCCAGAAGTAAATTATATTCCTCAGGGCCTCAATGTAAAAAATGGGTTTAAGTAAAGTAAAAATGTATTTCCTGCAATAAGTTATATCTTAGGCCCTTGAGGTGGTTTTTCACAAAAACGGCACTCTACAAATAATCAAAATATTTGTATTACTAGGTATGTAGTTCCTACGTGCTCAAGTGTGAGCAGTGTACACTAAGAGTGCATAATAATAATTGGATAATTTTTAGAGCATCTTTTTTTGAAAAATCACCTCATGGGCGCTGAAACTATGGTATGGTGAAACTATGGCATATCCTTACAACGACACCCTTCGAGGATTTTCAGGATTAGCATGACTGATGAATTATCAAGTCACTTGCCCTAGGACTTGTTGAAATTACTACTTGCTTATCGCAGGATTATCGTTTATTACATCGTAACATATCACGTGACATTAATATTTTTTCAAAGACAGACCATTTATTTCATCTTATGTTGTTTTTTTTAAATGTCACACAATAATGTCTTTTACAAATTTAGATACGTTATTATAGGTAAGTTGTGCAAAATAGTATGACAAGTGTAAAGTACGTAAAAGAAGTACATAAAAGATAAAATATGATACGTAAAAGATAGATATAATAGTACAATATTGTTTAAGTGGCAAGTTGACATCTGGGTAGCCGGTAGAGTCTACGAAGATTCATGTTATTTATGATGATAGAGAAATTATTATAAGCATTCCAGCTATTCTTTGAACACGTATCCTCAGTGATTTTTATATATTATATAAAAAAGTATTTTTATATAAAAAAGTGTTATTACACATAATAAATAAATAAAACAATATGTTGAGCACGAGACCACAAAAAATTAAAGAAAAGCTAATAATCATGCGACAGATATAAATATATTAGGAAGATGGCCAACTATATAACAGATGGACAACTTTTTTTTCAAAATAAATGCAAAAGATATTAATATTGAATAAAGATATTATAATTTGTCAGCATAATTCACATCGAATGAAGTTATATGATAATAACAGGATAGTAGATAGATTGTAGTACTTATATTATGTAATCATTACATTTATCTTATAAATCTATTGCTTGTCATTAAAGTAAAATCATGTATTATTTTCTCTAATACAAACTATTTCTAACTGCATACGCTTTAATTGTTTTTTGTTTTTATTTTTATTGTATTACACCTCTCATGATATGAATGTATACATTTGATATAATCTGTTTAAGTTAAAAGCACCCAATGACAAACTACTTTAAAGTAGTTTATTGGGACTTTTTGATTTTTGTATATTATTTTGATATTAAATAAAAAAAAAAAAAAAAAAAAAAAATGGTGCTTTCACACAAACCAAAAGTATTGAAATCCGTAAGTCTAAACTTAAACTTTAGGTTGCACAGTTTACACCCGCCTTGTGCAAGCGGGTTCCTTTCAGAGCATCGGACCATCATAATATGATTATTTGCCGGAAATTAAAACAAAAATTATGTATTAAATGAAAAAAAAAAACATTTGATTATTGACAGAAGATGTAATATGGACGGTGGTCCATTAACTTAATCAATTGTTTATGAAATTTCCCTTAAACTAACTCAACTCTTTTTCTTGTTAGAATGGTAGAATAGAGTCATAAAATAGGTACATAATATTCGTGATAATTACTAATATCAGTGAACGAAATCGTTTTATCTAAAATCAGAAAAAATTGCACTCGCCCAACAAACATTTGGTAGGGCGCTAATGGCAGATGTTGTCAGCTTTGACGAAACAGATTCCAATAAATATCAGGGGGATCAATCAAATTAATAATAATATTACCATTCCGTGATAATTTTATCCAACTCAGTTCTATCTAAACAATAACTTGTTTATTTGCGGTGATAAGTTTAATGTTCGCCAAACAAGTTGAGAAAATGATTAGTTTACTAATGCGGATTTTGTGTTGTTTAGATATACAGAGAGATTATCTTGCTTTTATCGCGAGACTAATTTTAAAAGGGTTCCCAGATTTTAAAATAAAATTTTGAAACATATTTATATTAGATTAGCCGGGCTTTACACACAATTTTTAGAATTCGGATGTAGGTAGTAATTGTTATTTTATTCTTATCGTCAAGTATGCAAAATTTCATCAACATCGGAATAAAACTGTAGATTTGTATGAAAAGCCAAACCAAACATCTTTATATATTATGCATGTAAATAGATATATAGCTGATGACCCGGCGTTGCCCGGCTTTATGCAATTATTGCGAAAAGTGGCCCTGTCCCAATGTTTTTGTTTTTGTCGGATGTTTTGAAAACATTTTGTCGCTGGAGACCTGACTTGAGATGACCGCCGCTAACTATGAAATTTGGCAAAATTTCGTTGTTGTTTCTAAACATAGAAAAATAATTACTTATCTACCAACCTTACGGTTTTACTGTCAGTGAATTCAATTCATTTGGCTAATACCATTTGTTCCCACCCAGTCAAGGCCTGGCTGGTTTCGTCGGCTGGCTAAGTCCTCCATCACTGAATAAGCAACCAACATCTGCCGCTTATAATGACGGTAGTAGGAGATTTTTAAATAGTGATAGGTTTTTTGAAATCCGAGAATGATTGTCTTTCTTTTAAGAAATAAATCATTGTCGTCCATCGTAGAAAGGCAGCTACTAAGTCAGAATACTTATTGGTGACAAACATAATGCTAGAGCCAAAGCAGTTCGTTAAAATACAAGCCAAAATCGATAGTTAATTTTGGCAGACGTGAAGAGAGATAATTACGTTATTTTCTGTTATTAATAATATAAAATGTATCATAAAATCGTCCACCATTTTGAATTTTCGGAATGCTATTCTTTTAAAATTAAATTTGTAGTGAAGTGTAAGCGGCTCTGAACGGAAAATTATTATGTTTAAAAAAATAAGAAAGCGCGTAAAGTTGTACACGAACGCATTCAATTTTCGACTATTTCAACACTAAGCTAAGCGTTTGTGTAGTGGATAATAGGATAAAACCTGCAGTCGTGGGTAGGATTCTAACTCGCGACTGTTCACTGTTCAGGAAGCGAGCATCATCCTAGACAAGCAAATTAAATTAATGTACCTATTATGTCGTCAAATTAACCTTTGTTTGTATGGACTCGTCTTTTAAATGACAGCGTATCGTTATATACATAGGATATACACCGTTGCAAAATCAAGACCAAATTAACAGGATTCTGAAAGCATCGGAATATAAACGTATGGCATACGGGAATATACGGAAGTCGTTAAATGTTCGTAATGAACGGACGCCTTATTAAAAACGTAATGTTCTGTGATATTTGTAAGATATATGCGGTTACCAAAAGGGCAGCAATATGAGAGGGTGTCCAAAAGATTCTAAAATGTATGTACCTTGCAAAAATATGAATACCCTTAAAAAACGATTTCTGGCAAATTCTGTTACGATCACTTTATTCTATAACTATATATAAGTGAACATTCACAGCGTTTTTGTTTCTAAACCTACCATAAGCGGTGGTAGTCAAAAGGATGCGAAGTGAAAGGTCGCCACATCGGTAGCGGGATTTATATATATATAAATTACACTGTAAAACTATATATATAGTTGATACAATTTAAAACTGTAAGTTTTTTCTTATATTATTAACGACAACTCCTTTCCTAAAAGTCAAGCACCAGCTTACATTAGGAAAGAATATAATACCGATTAATTATTAATTAATTATTATCTTATTAATTATTATTAATAAGATACCGATTTATTTCGACACAACCTACACGATTCAATCATTATCTTAATTTGGCAAAAAAGAGTTACGTGAAATTAGATTTAGCTAATTTAAAATAACATGTACATATGGTATAATAAATTAATAAGCAAAATGTCTTTTGTTACTTCCCTTTCCGCACTAGTTAATTTTATATTTTTACTACCATTCTTTGTTCGGAAAATAATGCGTAATGCGCTGTATGCCCGAAATGTGATAAAAAATTACGGACGTTTTTTTAATAAAAAAATAAATAAAATAATGTACAGCCCGTTCACAGTTCGGACCTTATCTCTGACCGATGGCCCCCTCTGCGCTCGCTTACCGCTCTTCCCCGTCTCCATCCACTCCCACAAGGGCGTTGACAAGTTTTGGAGCTTTATTGGCTTTGCGTATTCTTTAATACATCTTGACAAATTAAAACGCTTCCATTGAATCCAAGTTCCATGCTCCTTACCTATCGCCTTAGACTGCAGCGCAAGTGATAGATAATACGTCCGATACACTGATCCCTAGATTCTTACCCATCCCTCATACCTTTTTCCTTCCTAACACTTTCTTTCCTACCTTTTTTTAAAATGTGTAATGTATTGAGTTATGATTTTTTTTTCATTTATACAGGGTATTTCTGGATTCTTGCCCATCTTACACATCTGAGCCCATTTGACATCTGTACCGGTGAAAACTACTTTTCGTGTGTTTAATCTAAATATGAACGCTATCTAAGTATTTTAACGATTACTTTGGAAAGTTAACAATCATTTTAAGCGTTTCCAGCCTTAAGTTAATTACAGCGCCCCTCAGGCTATATTTTACAAAACTTTTTCTTAAAAATTATCCAAATAATAAGAATTTGAATAATAAATTTCAAACATTAGAAACTGTTGGATTGCGGGGTACTGATCTAAGAGCGATATATTCTGTTCAAATAATGTACAGTTTGAATTTCGTAAATAAAACAAGTTTTACTTGTTTACAACAGAGCTAGTTTCTGTTTGACTGCTTGGCGCAGCTCAATTTCATTTTAATGAAATAAAAGATTATTTTTTGTTTAAAACTACGAATTTTTATTAATTTTAAACCGACCGGTTTCGCTTCACTCGAACATCGTCAGGGTACAAAATTAAACTAATCAATAATACAAAATGTGTCATTATATATACATACAGAGGGAGATAAAAAGTAAAACCAAAATGAAACAACAATATATTAAAAGAAAACAATTGAAGACCCCAAGGCAAGAAGTTGTTAACTTACATTGAAGGCATTCTGAGATATTTAGACTTTTGCGTTTTGCCTTATAATTTTTTATTTGAATGTCATATACAATGTACTGATCCTTCATGGTAAAGTAAACAAACCAAATTTACATTACATCTAGTAATATTAAGTAGTTCTGCAGTCTAAAAGTTAAAATAAACATGTTTTCTACAAAAAAATGTAGTTAACATGTTCATGCCATCTTCAGGGATAGGTGAGGAAGATACAGAATTGAAAGGCAAGAACATGTTAAATTCTTGTTGTTTTATTTAATCAAACAAATTAAACATTTTTTTGATATAAAGTAACTTAATAATAATTATTATTGAAAAGAAAAGGTAGCAGAGCATGTGTCAATTTTTTTTGAGACTTAAAAAATCCACGAAAAACCTCATCCAGGTATGGTAACAATTTTTGGATATCGTTCCATTTGGCCGCATCGATTTCTTTGTTATCTCTCACTTTTGATGACATCATTGGCGGGGAAGATAATGTTTCACACATTTTTTTTAAGATCCACTTCTTTCCAAGGCTCTTCTTCGGAGAGTGATTCGCGATATTTATAAATCCCGAATTCCTTCACTCTTATTCAGCGAATTCCTTTTTGAAAGTTAACCTTTTTTCCGATAGTGTTTTTTGTATTGTGTATAAAGTTCAATTGCTCACTAATTCTTTAATATTAACAAACTTATCAGCCATCATTGTCACGATGGGTATATTTTTTGTGTTAGCCGACATCATTAAATTTACATATTGGTCCACTGATTGAACGGACTGGCATCTATTAATTTTTTTTTCTACCAATGCAAAATCTCTATCAGAGTCCATATATGAGTGACCAACCTCAGGAAATGTATGGTCAATTATTTTGAATTTTTTTGCTAGAATTAAATATTGCCAGAATATCATAAAATATATATTTTTGTTTTGACCGGCACAAGAGTCACTCCAAGCAATAAGGTGAGACTTGTTGCTCTGAAGTTGCATGGTGTTGACAAAGGCCATTAAACAACTGGAAATTTCCTCTCTCCCTCTGCCTCCTTCGTTTTCACTCCAAATATGTAAATATGCCCTATTTAACTCCTTTGTCACACAATGTAATCCCAAATTATAGAGCCACAGTTTTCTTAAATAGAAAGCCACGTTTGTGGATATCTTTGGGAGAGGTAGCGTCTTTTCCAAATCAAATGTGATGAAACAAGTTTCATCACATTCAGATGCCTTTTTCTTATCATGTTTTTGCATTTCAAATGCAGCTTTATACATATTTACATGCATTTGGTCAGATTTTTTGCTATCGCAAGTCCCACAAGTGTCTGTCTTAGGCACACTAAACGACAAGTTGAAATCCTCTGTAAAGATCCTAGTGTAACGATTCAACGAAACAGGGGCATACTCTTTTTCTCCACAAAACATATTATAGAGCTCATACAGTTTTGGGATTGACAAATCAGATGCGAGGTACAATTTACTCAATACTTTAAATCAAACTCACCAGTTTGATTTAAAGTATTGAGTATCTCATCTTGTTGTACGTATTCCAAAATTATATCTCCTGTTCCAGTGGTAGTAGCGATATACTCTAGACTACTCTGATTATCTTCTGAAAATACAAAGTACAATAAAATAATCATTTTTAGTTCAATGTTCAAAAGAATTTAGTGTCACAATAAATTATTTTTAAGTTTACCTACCATTAACATGACATCATATTGAGATATTCCTAATAATATCCCAAACTCAACACCAGTCAAAGAGTCTTGAACACTTTCTGAAACGAAATATTGTAAAGCATTAATGAAGGAATTCAAAACATAAGAAAACATAAAAGAATATTCAGAGTCACAGAGTAAAACATATTTTTTGCATTTACCATCCATTAAAATTACATTATTTTGAGGTATTTCTAAATGCTTCTCAGGTTGTACTAAATTAGTGAACTCTTGAACACTTCCTGAAACAAATTAATAAGCATTATAATAAAAAATTGTTGACTTTTAGACAGAAAAACACCAAAACAAAAATGATTCACCCATTTTCAAACTACTTTAAGGATAAATTAAGATGAACGATAATGTTTTATACAGCTTACCTGATTCCCTGATCAATTTTTGACACATCTTCACCATTTTTTCACCACTGGAACTCATTTTCGATGATTTTTAAATAAAAAACACGCACTGCAAAACTTTTTAAAACCACCAAGGTAAACGTTAAAGTGAGTGAATAACATGTTAACCATAGAAATCTAAACCAATGTAGATGGGAAGAAGTTGTTAACTACAGAATTACGGCAAGAACTTGTTAACTTAGTAGTTAACAAGTTCTTGCCCTGATTTTATCAACTTAATGTCACAGAAACACGTAGTTAACATGTTCATCACATTGATTTAAGCATGTTCTTGCCGTTTTTAAGCTATGGTGTTCATTGGAAAGAGCGTATGCGAATTAGTTTAGAGAGCATTCTAACTCATTTTTTACGAAAATGTAAGTTAACAACTTCTTGCCTTGGGGTCTTCAATTAGTGTATATAAATTTTGGTAATTATTCGGAATCACTGGACAAGGATTATATGAAATATTTTTAAATAAAACCTTCTGATTTACCTTAATTACTATAAAAGGAATCTGACTGCATTTGGGATATTTTTAATTTTAGCATTTTAATTTTTAATTACGTAAATCGAAAATTCACTTTCGTTGTATGGGATGACAGCTGGAATGCTTTCTGTTGATAAAATTTTCTTTTGTTTGTATTCCTGAGACGAGTGTATATTTTTTACCATGTGCAAATACTAGTAAGGTACTATTTTAGCCAAACTCGAAAAATAAAATAAAGATATTTAGGTATGTTTTATAAAATAGAAAAATTAAAAAAGGTGGGGTTATTATAGGTAAGGTTGGATTATTATAGGTTAGGTTGGTTTATTATTAGGATTTAGGTTAGGTTAGGATAGATTGGATATTATAGGTAAGGTAGGATTATTATTAGGATATAGGTTAGATTAGGTTAGGTTGGATTATTATAGGTTAGGTTGGATTATTGTAGGTTAGGTTCGATTATTATAGGTTAGGTTGGATTATTATTAGGATATAGGTTAGGTTAGGTTAGGTTGGATTATTATTACGATATAGGTTAGGTTGGATTATTATAGGTTAAGTAGGATTATTATTAGGATATAGGTTAGGTTGGATTATTGTAGGTTAGGTTAGGTTAGGTTGGATTATTATAGGTAAGGTTGGTTTAGGTTTGATTATTATAGGTTAGGTTAGGTTAGTTTAGGTTTGATTATTATAGGTTAGGTTACTATAGTTTAGGTTAAATAAAACAATAATTATAATATTACCTAAATATAAATAATTTAAGTTTTATAAGTAACATAAAAATATTTTATTTTTCGAGTTTGGCCAAAACAGTACCTAACTAGAATTTGCATTCCGAAATGATTCAAATTCTAGCTACTCGTATCAAGAATACCAACCAGAGAAAATGTCATCAACAGAAATCATTCCAGCTGTCATCCCATACAACGAAAGTGAATTTTCGATTTACGTAATTAAAAATTAAAATGCAAAAATTAAAAATATCCCAAATGCAGTCAGATTCCTTTTATAGTAATTAAGGTAAATCAGAAGGTTTTATTTAAAAATATTTCATATAATCCTTGTCCAGCGATTCCGAATATTTAACTAAATTTTATAATAATAGAGAATAGGCATTAATAATTGTAGGGTGATTAAGGGATACTGGGAATTTTACAGTTTACAGGGAATATTCCCAGTATTGGGCTTTTTGACAAATCTAATTGATTATTCAGAATTAAACTTTTGGTTTTAATGGCTTTCTTAATTTCTAGTGCTTCTAGGTTATTCAATTTGTTACTATGGTCTTTTCTATAGAGAATCTTAGCACCGGTGCTTTTATTGAAGGTATGATCTTTTTCAATAAGATGATTGGCAAACTCTGAAAAGCCATTGCTATTTAGGCATCTAAGATGTTCTTTAATCCTAATGTTGACATTGCGCGTTGTCTTCCCGATATAAAACGCTGGACAATTGTTGCAATTTAATTTATAGAAGGAAGGTTAACTATACTGCAGGAAGAAAAATTATTAATGAAAAGAATACGGCGCCATTGGAAAGGAAGATTATTATTATTAATATTATGTGGAGTCGCGAATAAGAAGTTTTTAACTGCTAATTGTTTTAGTTTTTTACTTAAAATTCTATCAATAAAATCTGGATCGTATCCATTATTAGACGCTATTTTTTTAATTATTGATAATTCGTTAGAAAGATTAATATTAGTTCATGGAATCGTAACCAAGCGATGGACCATTGAGTGAAATGCTGAGTGTTTGTGTGAAAAAGGATGATTGGATGAATACATATAATGTATAATAATAATAATGTATGACAATATCGGTGTAGGTAGGTTTCCGAAAGATGTTAAAATCGATTTTATTATTTATGAGAGATAAGGATAGGTCTAGGAATTTTAAGGATGAATTAATGCCAATCTCTAATGTAAATTTGATATGTTTATGATAAGAATTTATAAGGTTGAGGAAGGAATTCAGTTGACGTTCCGTGCCTGTCTATATACAAAATATGTCATCGACATATCTTTTCCACAGAAAGACGTTTTTTATAAGTGGTGAGTTACCGGCAAGTATTTTACTCTCCAGTTATTCATGCATATATCATATATCGGCAATCAAAGGGCTAGTGGGAGCACCCATAGGTAAACCTTCTTTTTGCTGATATATTACCTTATTAAATTGGAAATAGTTTTGACTTAGGCACATATTAAATAACGACGTGAGATCACTTATAAAGTCTTTGGATAAATTAGAAGTATTTTATAAGTCTGATACTAAACATTTACTTTCCCCAATGGGAACATTAGGGAACAAATTAACCACGTCAAACGAAATGAGTTTACAATTATTAGGGAGAACCAAATCTTTCAATTCTTCTACTAATGCAAATGAGTTTTTAATTGTGTATTTAGGAGTGAAAACATTGGTATTATTAAACACTTTAGTAATAAATGACGATATTATAAAATTTGGGGCATTACAACATAATACTACTGGTCTAATTGGGTTGTCAATTTTATGAATTTTAATAAAACCATATAATTTTGGAGATTTGGGGTTTTTAGTTAAAAATTTTACTTAGTGATATGAATCATCTTGGAATTTTTTAGTTTTACATGTCTTAAGTGTTTGTTTAACATTTTCTAGGTACTTGTTAGTGGGGTCTTTATTCAGAATAAAAAAATTATCACTATTAATGAAGTCTTTCACTTTTTCATAATATACATTTCGTGGGATGATTAAAACTGTATTTCCCTTGTCAGCTTTAGTCAGGATCAAATCTTCATCGGCTAATTTTTTACGAATATTTTTCATTATAGTTGTCTCAGGATTTGGCATAGGTTTGAATTTGGGTATGAGTTCTTTTATTGTTTCAGCGCTCTTGTATTAGAAGAATTTTTGTGGATGATTATGTAAAGCTGAATCTATATCTACTGCAACTTGTTCTATTGCAGCATTAAACTGATTATTAGAATACTTCAGGTTATATTTTAATCACTTGGATAGAAGGGTTGTTTTTTCAGGTAGAAAATGTACATTTGACAGGTTCTGTACACGATCGAAAAATGTATGGGCTGGTTGTAAGTTATCACTCTTATTGTTGGTTTTATTTGAGGAGCACAAATTTTCAAGTTTTTTATTAATTTTATTAAGCTTATTAAAAGCTTTAACAGAAACCAAGTATGTCACTTTGTCATCAAATAAGTCCCATTTGATAGGGTGCAACTCGTATACAAGTTCTGTATGTAAAAGTTTTAAATTTAATTTTATATTTTTACGTTGTTTGTATGTATATTTTAAATCCTCTTTTAACCATGCAAGCTTCGCTTGATGAATGAATGTTTTGTGGATTGAAATACTACTTGTGGCATTATTAAAATGGACATTAAATTAGTTCGGAAACACTTTCCTATTTAAGCACTATTTTAAAAAATATATATTAATACACATCACTTTATACTTAACTGAAAAGTTACACACTTACACATCACTTTATATTTTATACATTTTTGCTTTTATGGCTGTACTCGCCAATTTTATATTTTTGTAGAAAGAAATCACTTTGTGGTTTAGCATTTTAATGAAATAAAAGAATATTTTTTGTTTAAAACCACGAATTTTTATTAATTTTAAGACCGACCGGTTTTGCTACACTCGAGCATCGTCAGGGTACAAAATTAAACTAATCAATAATACAAAATGTGTCATTATATATACATACAGAGGGAGATAGAAAGTAAAACCAAAATGAAACAACAATATATTAACTCACCACTTATAAAAAACGTCTTTCTGTGGAAAAGATATGTCGATGACATATTTTGTATATGGACAGGCACGGAACGTCAACTAAATTCCTTCCTCAACCTTATAGGCCAGTGCAATTAGCGCCAAAAAGGGGGTCGCGATCGAAGTAATTCCGGTAGTCCCAATTTTTTTATATGTTATATAAACTGATCCCTTGATGTAAAATCTGAGTTTCCGACCTTGGCGAACCTGTGCTCGCGCCGCCATTTTGAAAAAACTGGCCGAAATCGGGCCAAAATCTAGTTTTTCCCAAATATCTCATTTTCAATGGAAATTTTGGCTATAGTATTTTAACAAGTATAATAGAACATAAAATAACCTACAAATTTGTTAAATAAATTTCTTCTATCTCTAATAGATACCGAGGTAGAAAGTCGTAAAGGTGCGCATATTTTTGAAAAAACAAGTTTTTTAACGCGACTAGGTTTGGTTTTTTATAAATACCTGGTTTCCAGTGGAATTTCATGAAAATTTTATTGATACCAATTATGTAGAACATAAAATTTCAAAAAAAGCTGTGCAGTTTTTATGTTTATATAGTTTTTTTTACCGATATAAAGAATAAACAAATCTAGGTAGGTACGCACAGAAAATCTAACACGGTTTATTATCACGTTATTAGATTTTTGTTTGCATTTTTAAAAACATACATCTATAAATTTACTAGAGGGAACTTCGGTATGGGGAGGGCTACCCCCTCACCCTTCTACTCCTCCCCTCCGGTTCCCTTCAATTGCCGCGTGACACGTCTTGAGCCTGGAGCGGAGCTTCACAGCGTCAGTGTCATAGCAGCGTTCAGTTCGAAATGATTCAGTGCAATCGAGTATGAAAGATTTACAAAAGATGCCTACTTTACGATTCGACGGTCTCATAAATTTTGGTCAGGGATTTGGTCTGACATGACCATCGAACAAACTCTGATGAGATCGATGAAAACATCTGGAGGTTTGACACAAGTACGGGGAATCACAGACAGTTCCATCCTTCGTTGGACTGCTGGATTCGTTTATCTGCATAACATTTGTGAGGGTATCGAGTCATTTTGTGGGATTGAATCAGGAACGTCAGAGCAACATGTAGAGATGAGGCCTACAAGAATTAAGAGGGATGATCGAGACGTTCAAACTCTCATTGATTGGTTTGCTTGCCATGAACCATTTCCTAAAACAAACGTGATTATGTCTATTAGCAGTGGCACAATCGGGGATAGCAAAGTCACTTGTCACATGACTGAAAATATGGGGAAATTAGCTATGTCTAAAGTTATCAACCAAAACTTTGGAAACCTACACTTAAAACGTAATGATGCAATAGTTTCTCTTGCGGCGGTGACCAGCAGTGTCAAAAATCAGGGTTTGACTATGGCAATAGATCCATTAATGCTATTCCATCGTATGTGTATTGCCAAAAAGTCTGAAAGTGAACTTAAATAATATTTTCAATATGAACTCTCTCCTGTACCATTGTCTCTTTTCTCAGAGGAAAGTATGCGCAAAGGAACGAAGTCTATATTTTATTCATCATTAAACCCTCTACCAAATAATACAGAACTGGGAAGCAGTAAAATACACGTAATTGATGGAGGATATTTACTGCACTAAGTTGAATGGGGCTCGTGCTCAACCTTTTTCAGTAATTTTCCAGCAATATGTCAGATATGTACAAAATCACTATGAATCCAATGCAGTAGTGGTGTTCGATGGATACCCAGATTCTATGGAAAAGAAAAGCACTAAAGGGGTGGAAAGAGCACGGCGTGCCAGAGTTACAACTTCTGCTGAAGTTTTGTTTTTTGAAAGCATGCACCCACAAGTGCCACAGGAAAAGTTTCTGGGAAATGAGAAGAACAAGTCTCGTTTTATTTCCCTACTCAGAACCTCATTTGCACGATCCCACATAACGACAGTACAAGCTGAAGAGGACGCTGACGTTCTCATAGTGAACACAGCAAATTCGTTGTCATCTCAACATGATGTAGTCATAATCGTTGGTCAGGATATTGATCTGCTGGTACTCCTCACAGCTCTCTCACCTCCCAACGTATATTACCAAAAAGATGGAAAAGGTAAATCACCTAACGCGTTGTACTCGAACAAATGTTTTAAACATATTGAAATAGTTGCATCACAAAACATTTTATTCCTTCATGCCATAAGTGGTTGCGATACAACTGGAGCTCCGTTCGGTCAAGGCAAACACAAATTTTGTAATATTTTTCTCAAGAACCACTCAGTGAATGAACTTGTTCGTGTATTTCAAGACCCAAAAGAAAAGACAGAAACAATCACTTTGGCTGCCGAACAACTATTTGCACTTTTGTATGGCGGCAACGAGAAATCAAATTTGGAAAATTTAAGGTACATCAATTTTGTCAAAGGAGTAAAAAAGAACAAATTCAATTTATCCAGGCTACCACCCACCAAAGATGCAGTCCAGCAATACGCTTCAAGAACATACTTGCAAGTGCAGACTTGGCTTGGTAACGATAAAGATCCGACTGAATAGGGGTGGAAAAAGGATGCTGTTGGGTTACTTACTCCAGTAACAATGTTGCACGAAGCTGCACCTCAGGCCTTGCTAAACTTCATATCATGTCAATGTAAAAAAGGTTGCGCTGGAAAGTGCACCTGCAGAAAGTCGGGTTTGAAATGCTCCCTACTCTGCATTCATTGCAATGGCAACTCCTGCGAGAATGCTGTAGAAGCCTTCGTTGATGACGATGACGAAGAATATGATGACCCAGTCGCCACAAATTTGGGTGATAAGATAGATGAAGAAGCTATTCAGGGCCAGAAGTAAGAACTTATAGTCAAGGGCTCTTACTTCTGTCTAAACTGATCTACCATTAATTTTATTTTTTGTTTTGCTGACAACTTAACTAATAAAGAAAAGAATGTCAATAAATGTTAATTTTACGAAAATACCATTTTTTTTCTTTTTTATGTACCTTATCATCTTAATTGTATTAATAATCTTAAATGTATGTTGTGATTACGTTGATAGGCATGTCAGACCAAGCTGCGAGCACAAATGTAGTGGCTTGGCCTATTTTAGTGGTCTTCCCATTGGGAATGTATGGCGACCGATATGCTGAAATAGTCTATCTACTATATTTATAGCTAGGTCTGACACAGGCATGACGATTGTTGTCAACGTATATGTTCTTAGAACAATAATTGTTAAAGAAAAATAAAATCAAGGAATGCCAAGTTTAAAACACCAAACCTCAGTTTCAAGGTTTGGCCTGGTTTTGGTGGATTAGAGTTTGGATACGTAATAGAGATAAAAAATATAAATTATATACCTATTTCTTTAACGAAATTTTCTTTTCTACAAAATTATTATCAATAAATTTTTCACAAAATTGTACTGGAAACGAGGTATTTATAAAAAACCAAACCTAGTCGCGCAGAAAAACTTGTTTTTTCAAAAATATACGCACCTTTACGACTTTCTACCTCGGTACCTATTAGAGATAGAAGAAATTTATTTAAACAAAAGTTGTAGGTTATTTTATGTTCTATTATACTTTTGTAGATATTTTAGCCGAAATTTCCATTAGAAATGAGATATTTGGGAAAAACTAGATTTTGGCCCGATTTCGGCCAGTTTTTTCAAAATGGCGGCGCGAGCACAGGTGCGCCAAGGTCGGAAACTCAGATTTTACATCAGGGAATCAGTTTGTATAACATATAAAAAAATTGGGACTACCGGAATTACTTCGATCGCGAATCGCTAATTGCACTGGCCTATTATAAATTCGTATCATAAACATATTAAATTTACATTAGAGATAGGCATTAATTCGTCCTAAAACTTCCTAGACCTATCTTTATCTCTCATAAATAATAAAATCGATTTTAACATCTTTCAGAAACCTACCTACACCGATATTGTCATACATAATACATCCAATCCTCCTTTTTCACACAAACACTCAGCATTTCACTCAATGGTCCATCGCTTGGTCACGATTCCATTAACTAATATTAATTTTTCTAACGAATTATCAATAATTAAAAAAATAGCGTCTAATAATGGATACGATCCAGATTTTATTGATAGAATTTTAAGTAAAAAACTAAAAAAATTATCAGTTAAAAACTTCTTATTCGCGAGTCCACATAATATTAATAATAATAATCTTCCTTTCCAATGGCGCCGTATTCTTTTCATTAATAATTTTTCTTCCTGCAGTATAGTTAACCTTCCTTCTGAAGTCAAACCGGCGTTTTATACCAACAAAAATTTAAGTCAATTCTAAAGATAAAGATGACACACTTAGTCATGCAGGAATTTATAAATTAAATTGTAACAATTGTCCAGCGTTTTATATCGGGAAGACAACGTGCTATGTCTACATTAGGATTAAAGAACATCTTATAGCCCAGCTACACTACTCGCGAAGTTAATCGAAGTTGACCTAATACGATAGTGTGGGCACGAACTTCGCTTCGCTTCGGGCATCTTCGCTTCGCTTCGCCCGACTTCCGATTGTTGTCGGTAAATGCGGCCGAGTCAAAGGATTCGAAGCGTCCCGGAGTTCGAACACGAAGTGTCTGCCCACACTACTCGGTTCACTTCAGTTCGCTTCGAGGCAGGGGCATACAACTCCCGTCTGACCTTGTAACCCTGATGGGAGGAGTTATTCAATACCCAAATTCTTATAGACAAAGCTGTTGTGGCTGAAAGCTCAGATCTCATTGGCTCAGAGCAAAAATTGTAGTTTGATCTCTCGCTCTCTACCATAGCGACTTGTTTAACAGAAAGAGAAGCTAAGCATGTGTTATGCTGCGATAAAAAATTTACGGTAATTTCCAAGACGCCATTTCGAGGTTAAAGTCAGTTGAAGTTTTTAGCGTGAATATTTTGAATTTTGAAAATCGTCTAACCCATCTAAACATAATGTTGCGTGCTAGAATTCTTCAAGGTGATAAATTAATGCCGTGTTGTGTTAAAGGTTGCTCAGACGGATTCGATAATCTGGTGTTAGCAAGAAGCAGCAAGAAATACGTTTGTTTGTGGGTGTCATTTCTCAATTGAAAGCAAAAATACGGTTCTTTTGGGATTAAATAATGCTTGGCAACGCTTAATCTTCCAGTCATCATATAATATCCTGTCTATCTCCACCAACTGAAAGAAGGACCCGAACTCGTTGTTAAATACAGGTACTAACCTCTAGTTCTTTGATACAATATTCCTGATTCCTGAATGTACTTCATTGGCTAATAATTTAATTAATTTTCCTTTTCAGACCTATCCGTATTCCGACGTGATACTATACCACGTATAAGGATGCTAAAACTGCTAAAAAAGCCACGATTACATCAAACAAGGTCATTTAAACCTCTCCAGAATTGCATCATGTAAGTATTCAGATTTAACCAGCATTTTCCATGATGTTTGCTAACGACAAAGCTGTGGAAATTATATGAAACCCTTGCAGGAGAATTTGAATAACTTCTAGTGCTGTGGCAATAATAATTAACACATAAATTTGTTGAATATGTATTTTGTGTATATATTCTTGTATTTTTGTGCAAGGTCAAATTAAATCCTATTAAGTTGTTGCAGTAAGACTGGGTTCGATTCCTAGTTTAGACCGTTACTTTTTACTTTTCTGTGTCTTGTTCTGTTTCATGTTTTGTTTAGATATATTAGTATTATCTTCTACTTCAATGATAAATCAATGCTCAATACATCGGTTGTACTGACCCTGTTTTGTATTACTGTCCATTGTCTTTTTGAAAATAAAAAGTATTTTTATGTGTGCATAGCTGTGGGTTTTTTTTTATTTTCCATTTCCTGCATTCAAATATTTTTATTTTTAAAATATAATTTTTGTGGGCTAGTGAATGAACGATGTTAGCTGGGTGCAGTTATATTGTCTATGTTTGCACTTTTTAAATGGCCTTGAGATTTATTTATGGTCCACAATATATTTACCTGTCTGGACCAAACGACCGTTTTATCTGTGGTCGTCTGTGGTTAAGAGGGTGACAAAATGGGGCCATACAAAAAGCCCGAAGATATCGATCTAGAGAGTGGTTTATTTATGCTTCAAGACGTCGTGTTTGGTGGTTGTGCGTGCGCAGAGTCATAGTGACTATACGTAATAAAATATGGCTTCTACACTGTGGTCACAGGACCTAATTTTTTTGGTTCCTAGAAACACTCCAATCCGAGGCGGTTATTTGGGACCCAATTGAAAGGGACCATAAAGATAACTAACTAACCATCACGCCGTTTCCCCGCAGGGGTAGGCAGAGAGGACGGACCGCCAAACAACTCGGTCTTGGAACACACTCCTTGCCTCATTCACATTCATACATCTTCTCATACATACTCTTCTATTATTCTAACTCTTGACATGGCCCGACTCGAGTATCTGATTCACTTGATCGTGCCATGTCTTCCTCGGGCGTCCCCGACTTCTGCTACCATTCACATTTGCATCATATATCCTCCTTACACTCCTATCTTCGCTCATTCGCTCTACATGCCCAAACCATCTAAGCGTCCCTTTCTTAATCTTACTCATTACGCTTACATCAGCCTTGCACTCTTTGCGGATCTCCACATTCCTCACACGATCAAACATGGTTTTACCACACATACGCCCTTGAGGTGATTTTTCACAAAAACGGCGCTTTACAAATTATCCAATTATTATTATTATTATTATACGCCTCAGGGATCTCATTTCAACAGCATTTAATCTACTTTCATCCTTTCTTTGCCAGTTCCATGCCTCACTTCCATACATCAAGGTAGGTACCAGCACTCCGTTGTGGACTGCTAACTTCGCTTCTTTGGACAATTTTTTGTTAGCGCCGACGGCGTTTAGTCCTCCATTAAGGTTAAACGCAACGCTCATTGTTTTCTACGTGTTCACAGATGGCGTTAATTAATTAATTTTGTTTAAATACGCTTTTGCAAGGTATTGCTTTACAATATTAAGACAAATTATTTGTTTGCGCCCTCATATACGCAATATGAATATGAATAAATAGTTTTGTGCATATCAAAACTCAATTCTATCGAGAAAGGCATACAAATACAATATTGGATTGAATCATCGGTAAAATATTGTATTTGTATGCCTTTCTCGATAGAATTGAGTTTTTATATGGACAAAACTATTGATTCATATTCATATTGTGTATATACGGGCGCAAACAAATGATTTGTCTTAATATTGTAAATAAATACCTTGCAAAAGCGTATTAAAACAAAATTAATTAATTAACGCCATCTGTGAACACGTAGAATACAACGAGCGTTGCGTTTAACCTTAACGGAATTACCTGCATTTACCCTTCTTTCAATAAAGATAAAAACAAAAACAATATAAAAACAAAAAATAAAGATAAAAACAAAATTAATGATGCTTGGATGCGCATTCAAGATATTTTACAAATTTCGGTGGGAAAATTGAAAAAAAAAAAGGAATCGCTCATCGCGACTTACCGGGGCTACCATAGAAAGAGAGAAGCCTCAATCAAATCTGGTGCCGGCGTGGACGATGTTTATCGTCCAGTATGGTTTGCGTTTGACTATATGGATAGCTTTTTGGGACGGGTGTACAAATGTAAAACAACAATGAGTACGTTAAGTAATTTATTTATTAATAAGCACAGTTATAAACATTCATTACTTTCATGTACGCCACGTACGTTGTATATTTCTTATTACCAAAGATTAAAGTTGAGAGAGGGGTAGCTTACTGTGGCGCCTACTGTAAATCAATACATGTGGATTACAATATTATTTTAATTTTCAATAAATGTGTATACTAAAATTTAAACTGTTACCTTTATTTTCTCCTTGAGAACCTCGTTAAGAGCTTTGCAGACATCGACCACAATTTTTGAAATTAACTGGCTTGAAATTTTAAATAAAAAGTGTAGGCTTCTATAACTGTCACCAGTTGCTAAAAATCTTAAAGTAATTGCTAAACGAATTTTAGCAGGTATGGCTTCTCTTAAATGCGTATCTTTTTTGGAGATAATAGGTTCTACTTTAGAAAATAGAAGATTAAAATCACGCAATGACATTCGGTGAAAATTTTCGAATTCCCCAGATCGTTCTTGAGTGAGTTCAAGGAATTGTTGCGCCATAGTATGTCTGCAAAAATATAATTGAATGATTAAAATAAATAAGTAATTAAAGTAAGTACTTACTTTCTTTATTCCACTAACCTAGTTCTGTTCCTGTGCATTGCAATCATCCACCATCTTCTTTTTTTTCGTTGTTTTTTTTATTTTCTTGTGATGAATTTGCACGTAGTTATAATAAGCGAGAGTGCACATTGCGACGGCAGCTGCCACTTGAACGTCCATGTTGCCTAGTGCACGGACTCCGAGAGACTGAGCTACTCGCGAAGTTGCACGAGTGTGTGGGCACGCACTTCGAACTTCGGCTAACTTCGTCGAGGACTTCGTCGAAGCG
Organism: Hesperophylax consimilis; assembly: GCF_061612785.1. Lineage (NCBI taxonomy): Eukaryota > Metazoa > Arthropoda > Insecta > Trichoptera > Limnephilidae > Hesperophylax > Hesperophylax consimilis. The sequence goes on along the minus strand of NC_142837.1, from coordinate 22,364,203 downwards.
TCGAAGCGAGTAGTGTAGCGGCCGCTTAAAGCGGCCGCTACACTACTCGCTTATGGGTTTTCAGAGTTTGCCAATCATCTTATTGAAAAAGATCATACCTTCAATAAAAGCACCGATGCTAAGATTCTCCATAGAAAAGACCATAGTAACAAATTGAATAACCTAGAAGAACTAGAAATTAAGAAAGCCATTAAAACCAATGTATGTCTGCCATAGTATGTCTGCAAAAATATAATTGAATGATTAAAATAAATAAGTAATTAAAGTAAGTACTTACTTTCTTTATTCCACTAACCTAGTTCTGTTCCTGTGCATTGCAATCATCCACCATCTTCTTTTTTTTCGTTGTTTTTTTATTTTCTTGTGATGAATTTGCACGTAGTTATAATAAGCGAGAGTGCACATTGCGACGGCAGCTGCCACTTGAACGTCCATGTTGCCTAGTGCACGGACTCCGAGAGACTGAGCTACTCGCGAAGTTGCACGAGTGTGTGGGCACGCACTTCGAACTTCGGCTAACTTCGTCGAGGACTTCGTCGAAGCGTCGAAGCGAGTAGTGTAGCGGCCGCTTAAAGCGGCCGCTACACTACTCGCTTATGGGTTTTCAGAGTTTGCCAATCATCTTATTGAAAAAGATCATACCTTCAATAAAAGCACCGATGCTAAGATTCTCCATAGAAAAGACCATAGTAACAAATTGAATAACCTAGAAGAACTAGAAATTAAGAAAGCCATTAAAACCAAAAGTTTAATTCTGAATAATCAATTAGATTTGTCAAAAAGCCCAATACTGGGAATATTCCCTGTAAACTGTAAAATTCCCAGTATCCCTTAATCACCTTACAATTATTAATGCCTATTCTCTATTATTATAATATTTATATACACTAATTGATTTCTTTTAATATATTGTTGTTTCATTTTGGTTTTACTTTCTATCTCCCTCTATATGTATATATAATGACACATTTTGTATTATTGATTAGTTTAATTTTGTACCCTGACGATGCTCGAGTGTAGCGAAACCGGTCGGTCTTAAAATTAATAAAAAATTGTGGTTTTAAACAAAAAATATTGTTTTTATTTCATTAAAATGCTAAACCACAAAGTGATTGCTTTCTACGAAAATATCAATTTTATTTCTCTTGTTACAGAAATTGAATAACCTGACGTAAATATTAAGTGAAAAAGTTAATTAACAATTGTGTTTATATGTAGACTGGGTTTATGGAATGAATTCATGAAATATTGAAGGATAATTTTTTATAAATGAGATTAATTATTGATAATCAGTGGCCTCACAATAATAGTAACAGATTTCAGAACAAATCAAATTATGAACATATTTGTGAGGTACGAAATAAGGAAATATTTTTAATAAAATCTGTTAAATTCTTTTACCAATTTGTTCTTCCATTGTATTGTCAGTTATGCAAACAGGCGCCTTAGTCTTATTATTTGTGTTTGTTTTAATGTTGAGATTTATCCATTAGGTTTCTATTGAAAGAAACATCAAAAGTCCTTGGATGACAAAAGGAACAAAGCTAGGCGGAAGTGACTTTTAACAAAGACATCCAAATATTTCCATTTTTTATGATTTCCTGGTGGCTTTTGGCTTATTTTCTACTGGTTCATTTATTTTAATCTCGATACAAAATATATTTTTTTTAATATTTTAAGAAATTATTTTACTAATTTTTAATTAAGTACCTACTTACTTTAATTACGTCGATCACAAATACTTTTTTTCGAGTGCGCATTTAAAACATAAAAAAAAACCATAATGAAACGACACAAGAGTTAAATATCTAAAGCCATTTTAAGCAACGAAATGTTTCCGAATGGTAGTCATTCGCCATGTGAGAGCTGTTGAAAGCAGTAACACAAGAGAAAAGTCATCGTAATTGAAACACAACAGAAATACAAATTCATTACAAAAATCATTTATATTTCAATAAAACAGTTATTTAAATGTGTTCTGTTCCATTCTCAGGTAGCTCAAAGCAAACACAATTAGAAACCAAACTGTTGTTCATTCCATTTTGTTGGTAGTATGTACCAACGCCACCTGTTTTTTTTTTTTTTTTTTTAACATTATTTCTGGCTTTCACCCTTTAAGGGTGTTCTTGGCCATCATTTAAAATTATTGAGAAATGAAAGGTGAATTTAAATATTAATTTTATTTAAATGGGCAAATTTCAAAATTATAATGAAAATTGGAGTCGAGTTCAGACTTAGAAGAGATGAGATGTTGAATGGAGGGGAGGCAATTTTAGATAAGGCTTGATAGAAGAGAGGATATTTGTTTAGAGAGGGACAACCAAAAAATATGTGATCTAAAGTTCCCACTTCTAGACCACAGAATGTACAATCTGGGGAGTCAACAACGTGAATTTTAAAAAGATGGGAAGGAACGGAACAATGTCCGATCCTCATTCGAATGAGTGAAGAAATTTCTTTTTTGGAAAAATGAGGGAATTGCTGAAACCACGGTTTTGATGGAATAGTTCTTTGTATTGAGGCATAGCAGGCTCCCTTGGATTGACTAGCAATGTGCCAATACTCTGCCCAAACATTGCGGGATCTATCTTTGATGATGGAAAAAATGTCAGATAGGGGAATGTGGTTTACGAGGGTAACAACAGGGTTGGACGCTCCTTGTTTGGCCAAGGCATCCGCAATATCATTACCCATGATACCAACATGTCCAGGAATCCAAATCAGAGTTACAGTTTTACCAGAGCTTTGAATGGAGGCTATCATCTCTCGAATAAGGCATACAAAGTGATCATCAGGATGAAGAAGAGGACTGGATTTAAGTTTTTGGAGGGAACTGAGAGAGTCAGAGAGAACGAGGGAATGTTCGAAATTATTTTTGATTATATATTTGAGAGATTCTATTATTGCAATGCACTCAGCTGAAAATATTGAAAATTGATTTGAAATTGAATGAAATATTCTGTCATTACAATTATTGTGGTAAACGTTAATACCTATACCACAGTTAGGAGAGTCGGGAGATTTGGATCCATCAGTAAATAAAAGAGAAAAGTTGGGCCATTTAGATAAAATAATGTCATTGAACATATTATTGACAGTTCGGGCCGGGAGATTGGAATGACTTTTAAAGATTCCGATCCCTTCTATTATTGTTGGGGATAGGGTGACGTGACTATATTTTAATTTGTATAAGAGAAGTAGATCATTTTGGATGATGTGAAGCTCTGAGAGAGACTTAAAATTTTTACAGATGTCAGGAAGAGGTTTAGTTGAAGCTCTGATTGTAGATGAATGGGTTGAGTCAATGAACAACGAGACGCTGGGGATAACCTGATGACATTTAGAATTTAAACATTTAAGAACAAATTTGTCAGCAAATAGTTGACGCCTTAAATAAAGAGGAGGATCAGAACATTCTACTTGAAGGGAATTGATGGGTGACGATTGCATCGCTCCAGTTATAATTCGCAAAGATTTAGATTGAATTTTGTCTAATTTATCAAGTACATTTTTTGAGGCAGTACTAAAAAGTGGGCAGGCATAATCGAGATGGCTTCGAACAAGTGCGTTGTAAAGCAACTTAATGCAAGTAGGGTGAGCTCCCCACCAAACGCCAGATAAGGATCTGATGATATTTAAATTTTTTTCGCATTTAGTAACTAAATTATTAATATGGGAAGACCATTTAAGTTTCCTATCAAATGTTACTCCCAAAAATTTTACTTCAGAAGCGTTGGGGATTGGAGAATTTTTAAATAAAATTTGAACGGGGGGGTTTTTATGGCGGTTTGAGAAGGTGACACACTGAGTCTTTTGGATTGAAAGTTCAAAACCATTTAAGGTGAGCCATGTGCAAAGGGCATTCATGGCTTCGTTAAGATATTTGACGGCGAGAGGGATGATTTTGGATGATAAGAAGAAAGCTATGTCATCTGCGAACTCAATAACTTTTACTTGTGGGGGAATAGTGACATGCATATCATATGTGTATATATTATACAGTAAGGGGGACAATACATCGCCTTGTGGTAAACCCTTCCAAACAGACCTACTTTGAGGAGAAATATCTGGAAGTTCAATGAAAATTTTTCTATCTAGAAATAGATTAATAATAGATTGGACAAACATGGGGGGAAGGCCAAGGCCTAGAAGTTTTTTTTTCAGGATTGGGATGGAAACATTGTCAAAGGCGCCTTCTATATCTATAAAGACGGCAAGACAAACTTCCTGTTTATAAATTGATAAATTAATATCAGTGCTGATGATGGCAAGGTTATCTTGAGTGGATTTTTTTTTCCTAAATCCAAATTGAGATGGAGAGAGAAGCTGTTTACTCTCGACAAAAAATTCTAATCGGTTTTTAATTAATTTTTCATAAAGTTTACTGAGGGTGGATGAAAGAGCGATCGGCCTGTAGTTGGATCCAGAATTTGGTGATTTGTTTGTTTTTAAAATAGGGATGATTATTTGACAACTCCAGTCATCAGGCATTATACCAGTCTGGAAGATTTTGTTTAAGATGCTTAAGAAGTGGTTTAGAACATTATCATTACTATTTTTGATTATGCTGTAAGGTATACCATCTCTGCCTGGAGATGAGTCCTTGACTATTGATAAACAATTTTTTAGCTCAATTAAGGTGAATGGAGAGTCTAGCCAATGATTAGACATAGGAGTATTATAGATAGGCGTTATTTCATCTAAGTTAGGTACAGAAGGGGGGGCAATTTTGTCCAAGAATTCATCTATCCATTTAGAATGAGACGCTCGAGGAGATGGTGAACTGAAGGAGGATCGAAATCTTCGGATCATAGACCAAACTTCCGAAATTGGAGTGTTCGGAGATACTGAACTGCAGAAGTTGTACCACCCAGATCTTTTTTTTGACCTCAATACCCTTTTGGCATTGGATTCAGCGTTTTTGTATATAAGATAGTTCTCCATAGTCATATTGTAACGATAGGAAAGAGATTTAGCTTTCCGAATTCTTACTACTTTGGAACATTCCTCATCCCACCAGGGAGTTGGAGGGAGTTTTTTTAAAAGAGATTTAGTTTTAGGGGGAGGATTTGATTTATTTATTGCAGTTATGAGCATTGATTTGAAGTTATTATAGTCATCTTTGACGGAAAATATATTGGTGTCGGGTAAATTTAGTAGGAACTTGTCCATATGAGAGTTAAATTCATCCCATTTGGTGTGTTTCGTTTTAATCTTTGTCGAAATATGAGACTTGTCCGATTGGAAAGAAGTTTGATAAGTAATGGTGATCGGGAAATGATCACTGGAGCAAGGGTCGGGGGACACCACCCAAGAGGAGAGAGAACCCAGACTAGTAGAACATATCGAGAGATCCACTGCACTGGGGTTTGTGCTGGGGCGAGAGATCCTAGTAGGAGATCCGTCATTCAAAAGGAAAAGGTTGGATTGATCTAGGAAATCCATCACACTTCGACCATCTCGGTCGGAGAATGCAGAACCCCAGACGGGGGAATGGGCATTAAAATCGCCTAATATAAAGAAAGGAGGGCTTAGTTGACTTACAATTTGCAACCAAATTTGTTTATTGAAGTGGGCTGTTGGGGGAAGATAGACTGAAATAAAGGATGTGTCCTTTATTTTAGCTGCAACCATTTGGAAGTCAGCATTGGGGGGTTTGATATTATTTATTGGGGAAAATGATATGGATTTCTTAATAAAAAGGGCAGCACCGCCGCCCGAACCTTCCGGGCGGTCGTCGCGGAGACAGGAATACCCTCCCACATTAAAGTGGGTGGATGGAGTAAACCAAGTCTCCGAGATAGCAGCCAAAGAAATAAAGTTGGAATTTAATAGGTTAAGGAGATCAGATTTGTTAGAAATAGCACTTCGGCTATTCCACTGAAGTATTTTGAAATCTTGAAGAGTCATTTTGAATAAATGATTTTAATGTGGAAATAATAGTAGCAGCGTTGGACGGTAGATTAGTTTGAGAAGAAATAAGGTCAATTAGAAGCATAATGAGAGTTTGGATAAATGAAGAATTGTCTTGGGAGAGTTTTTCAGAAAGTTTTAGAGAGTTCATTGAGGACGGATTATAATTATTTGCACACCCATTTGTGGCATTTGAAAGAGGTGAACCATTGGGATTTAAGAGCAGTGAGTTGTGTTGTTGCTGATCGTATCCAGGAGCCGGTTTAGAGATATCGTTTTTGTATGTGAATTTAGTTGAACGAGAAGAAGTTGTTGTAGAAGAGGGAAGAGGGTTGGATGAGGAGTTGCTGGATAAAGCCTCAGCAAATGATTTTTTGACAGGCGGGAATAGTTTAGGAGCCTGCAGAAAAGACAAGTTCTGAGAGGCCATAGAAATTTTTATATTTTTTTGGCGAGATTGTTCTGGGCAAGAAGTGTTGATAGCTGTATGTGAGCCTGAGCAGTTAAAACATTTGGGTGAGGAGGAAGAAGGACATTGGTCAGCTGCGTGGTTTTCTCCACATTTAAAACATCTGGGTTGAGATCTGCATGCAGCTTTGGTATGACCAAAACGGCAGCAATTGAAACATTGAGTGGTGGGATAAGTATACATTTCAACTGGTAATGAGTTGAAGAATAAATATATATGGGAGGGAAGAGATTGACCTTCAAAGGTGATAACTACAGATTGGGAGGGCTTCCAGGAAATTATACCCTCAGAGGAGTCCTTGTAATTTAGCCTCCTGGCTTTTATGGGATTGCCAATGTGTTGGGGGGTTGAAAGTGAAGACAGAATTTCTTCGATTGACAGATCGGTCGAGATACCTCTGACCAGGCCCATGCGAGTGACATTGAAAGTAGGGATATATGCCTTGAACTTTGAATTAGATGAAATGAAGATATTTTTGATGAAACTGTTGGCAGCTGACCCTGAGAGGAATTCGACGGAGATTCGGAAGCGACCCTCGGCTTTTACACCTCCAGGCTTGATTGAAAGGTTCTTGCTATTTGATAGGAATTTGCCAAATTCAAGAGGGTGGATGGTTTTTCCTTGCTCAGTTTTTTGGGCGTATACTATGAATGGGCCACGGGAATGAGGAGAATAAAAGTTTGTTGGAGGAAGTTGAGAAAGTGCTGGTGGGGATTGTGAAGTCGAAGGAGAGTCAAGTTTTATTGGGGAAGAAGGAGTAAATTTCCTTTTTTTGGTAGAAGTCAAAATGACAGAATCACTGTCAGAAATTTCTCCATTTTCCCCGTCTGGGGGGTCTGGAGAAGGATCTGGGGGCTTTGTAGGGGGTCCAGGAGGGAAATCTTCCTCCATTATTCACAACAGTAAACAACTACAATAATAGTATGGAAAATGACAGAAGTAAAAAAAGGTTATAAATATCTGGAAATCAGCAGCGAAAAGTGACTCCTGGAAGATCAGGAGGGAGAAGAAACCTCAAGGCACAACACACTACACTTTTTTTTGCCAGAAAACAAAAAAGAATGGTAAAAAATTAATTTTAGATAGAGCAAAACAAAACAACTGATGACAGCCAAATGTTATTGTTGCAATCAACGCCACCTGTTGTGTGATGGAAAGGTTGGTATGGCAACTAAAGGCGCGTTACTAGACACCAGGAACATGACACGTAACAAATCAATATTAAACGTCTTATCTTAAGGCGACATAACGGGGGTTTGCTCGACGCTTACATTTTAATTATTTCTGATGAAAGTATTACTAAAATCAACTTGTTTCTAGAAGGATCCCCACGGATGTAATTTACTTATTGCAGTTTCTAGCAACACTGAACAAGCGGTTCGGAACTGCTCGGGAAGGCCGAGCACTTCCAATCTAGTCGCGTAAACTACCGCGATGCGCCGAGCAGCGTCAGACGGAAAACCACTCCGATAGCGAGCACACGTTACCAAACCACGATTGTACAGCTCGATTGTAAATAGCTTTTATCGTAATAAATCTGTAAAAGAACCATCAGAGTTTTAATCATCTAACGAGCCTAGAGTTTCAATATAAAGTGTAGTAAACACCAGAAACACTACACTTATACATAAGATTAATAAAAACAGGACCTTACCATTAAAATATTTTATGTAAAATGGTTTGTAAATTTTATAAAACATTTTTCATCTATAAAATCAGCGGCAAGCACCAGATTTTATTTTTCTAAACGATAAATTTGTAGCTTTTAAAAGGATCATTTGTGATTTTAGTAATACGTTCATCAGACATAATTCAAATACCGAACCCACGGAAATGTCGATTTTCTAAGCCTGCTAGCGCAAAGTCGACCGTAGGTCCATCCATTACGCTGGGAATTTTTTTTTCAAGACTCCATCACTTATTTCGTTAAGATTTCCACTTTATTTTAGTTATTTGATAGAGCAAATTCAACCGCATGTCTGTCCAATACAGGGCCGCGCGTATCATATTTCTGTGCACGGCTGCTTCACTTACGTTGTTAAGATTTTGGCTTTATTTCAGGGTATTGTCTCGTCTTAAGGCGCAAACATATTTTGAAAATTCACTGTGCTTAAAGTAAATTGTATACTTCAAAGAAACTAAATAAAACCTTTGTCTAGTCGCCTATTTCTACGTAACGCTGTACGCAAAAAACTAGCACTCGGCTACATCTCAATTACTAAATTAATTAAATTTCTTGTGCTCCCACTATGTTTTTTCTTATTTAAGTTTATCGTTAAGTACGTTTGTCGTTAAGTTTCAAGAATAATTAATAAAATAACCCAAACTAAGAACTGAATAACCAACTTGGTTGATGTTTTTCCATTTCTGTTGCTTAAACCTGGTGGCATTTTAGAATGTTTGCATGTAGTGGAAGTCTAATCTCTGGAATCACTAATCCGTTAACGGAAGTATAACAAAGTACTCGTACTTACATACATAATACAAATTCTACTATAGGCCAGTGCAATTAGCGCCAAAAAGGGGGTCGCGATCGAAGTAATTCCGGTAGTCCCAATTTTTTTATATGTTATATATACTGATCCTATGATGTAAAATCTGAGTTTCCGACCTTGGCGCACCTGTGCTCGCGCCGCCATTTTGAAAAAACTGGCCGAAATCGGGCCAAAATCTAGTTTTTCCCAAATACCTCATTTCCAATGCAAATTTCGGCTAAAATATCTTTCCAAGTATAATAGAACATAAAATAAACGATAACTTTTGTAAAACAAATTTCTTCTATCTGTAATAGGTACCGAGGTAGAAAGTCGTAAAGGTGCGTATATTTTTGAAAAAACATGTTTTTTGCGCGACTAGGTTTGGTTTTTTATAAATACCTCGTTTCCAGTGGAATTTCATGAAAATTTTATTGATACCAATTATGTAGAACATAAAATTAAAAAAAAAAAACTTTGTAGTTTTTATGTTTATATAGTTTTTTTACCGATATAAAGAATAAACAAATCTAGGTAGGTACAAACAGAAAATCTATCACGGTTTATAATCACGTTATTAGATTTTTGATTGCATTTTTAAATACACACATCTATAAATTTACTAGAGGGCACTTCGTTATGGGGGGCTACCCCTCACCCTTCTACTCCCCCCCTCCGGTTCCCTTCAATTACCGCGTGTCACGTCTTGAACCTGGAGCGGAGCTTCACAGCGTCAGCGTCACAGGCAGCGTTCAGTGCGAAATGATTGCCGATATTTTTGCGCTATTTTGATATTTTTATAGGACGGTGGGCGTGTTTTAAAGTTTATTTGAAATTTCGGTTTCGGCAGGAGCAGTTTGTTTCATTTGTTACAAAAGTTTGAGTGGTAGTAAAGTGGTGTTTGTGAAGGAACGAGGAGTTGCTTCACTTCGAAATGCGAGTGTGAAACGAGGAATCACCTCATATCAAACATTGTTACGGGTCTGACATGACCATCGAACAAACTCTGATGAGATCGATGAAAACATCTGGAGGTTTGACCCAAGGACGGGGAATCACAGACAGTTCCATCCATCGTTTGACTGCTGGATTCGTTTATCTGCACAACATTTGTGAGGGTATCGAGTCATTCTGTTGGATTGAATCAGGAACGTCAGAGCAACATGTAGAGATGAGGCCTACAAGAATTAAGAGGGATGATCGAGACGTTCAAACTCTCATTGATTGGTTTGTTTGCCATGAACCATTTCCTAAAACAAACGTGATTATGTCTATTAGCAGTGGCACAATCGGGGATAGCAAAGTCACTTGTCACATGGCTGAAAAGATGGGGAAATTAGCTTTGTCTAAAGTTATCAACCAGAACTTTGGAAACCTACACTTAAAACGTAATGATGCAATAGTTTCTCTTGCGGCGGTGACCAGCAGTGTCAAAAATCAGGGTGTGACTATGACAATAGATCCATTAATGCTATTCCATCGTATGTGTATTGTCAAAAAGTCTGAAAGTGAACTTAAATAATATTTTCAATATGAACTCTCTCCTGTACCATTGTCTCTTTTCTCAGAGGAAGGCATGCGCAACGGAACGAAGTCTATATTTTATTCATCATTCAACCCTCTACCAAATAATACAGAACTGGGAAGCAGTAAAATACACGTAATTGATGGAGGATATTTACTGCACAAAGTTGTATGGGGTCGTGCTCAACCTTTTTCAGTAATTTTCCAGCAATATGTCAGGTATGTACAAAATCATTATGGATCCAATGCAGAAGTGGTATTCGATGGATACCCAGATTCTATGGAAAAGAAAAGCACTAAAGGGGTGGAAAGAGCACGGCGTGCTAGAGTTACAACTTCTGCTGAAGTTTTGTTTTTTGAAAGCATGCACCCACAAGTGCCACAGGAAAAGTTTCTGGGAAATGAGAAGAACAAGTCTCGTTTTATTTCCCTACTCAGAACCTCATTTGCACGATCCCACATAACGACAGTACAAGCTGAAGAGGACGCTGACGTTCTCATAGTGAACACAGCAAATTTGTTGTCATCTCAATATGATGTAGTCATAATCGTTGGTCAGGATATTGATCTGCTGGTACTCCTCACAGCTCTCTCACCTCCCAACGTGTATTAACAAAAAGTTGGAAAAGGTAAATCACCTAACGCGTTGTACTCGAAAAAATGTTTTAAACACATTGAAATAGTTGAAAACATTTTATTCCTTCATTCCATAAGTGGTTGCGATACAACTGAAGCTCCGTTCGGTCAAGGCAAACACAAATTTTGTAATATTCTTCTCAAGAACCACTCAGTGAATGAACTTGTTCGTGTATTTCAAAACTCAAAAGTAAAGACAGAAAGAATCACTTTGGCTGCCAAACAACTATTTGCACTTTTGTATGACGGCAACGAGAAATCAAATTTGGAAAATTTAAGGTACATCATTTTTGTCAAAGGAGTAAAAAAGAACAAATTCAATTTATCCAGGCTACCACCCACCAAAGATGCAGTCCAGCAACACGCTTCAAGAACATACTTGCAAGTGCAGACTTGGCTTGGTCACGATAAAGATCCACTGAATGGAGGTGGAGATAGAATGCTGTTGGGTTACTTACTCCAGTAACAATGTTGAAGAAAGCTGCACCTCAGGCCTTGCTGAACTTCATATCATGTCAATGCAAAAAAGGTTGCGCTGGAAAGTGCACCTGCAGAAAGTCGGGTTTGAAATGTTCCCTACTCTGCATTCATTGCAATGGCAACTCCTGCAAGAATGCTGTAGAAGCCTTCGTTGATGACGATGACGAAGAATATGATGGCCCAGTCGCCACAAATTTGGGTGATAAGACAGATGAAGAAGCTATTCAGGGGCAGAAGTAAGAAACTATAGTCGAGGGCTCGTACTTCTGTCTAAACTGAACTACCATTAATTTTATTTTTTGTTATGCTGACAACTTAACTAATAAAGAAAAGAATGTCAATAAATGTTAATTTTACGAAAATACCAATTTTTTATCTTTTTTATTTACCTTATCATCTTAATTGTATTAATAATCTTAAATGTATGGTGTGATTACGTTGATAGGCATGTCAGACCAAGCTGCGAGCACAAATGTAGTGGCTTGGCCTATTTTAGTGGTCTTCCCATTGGGAATGTATGGCGACCGATATGCTGAAATAGTCTATCTACTATATTTATAGCTAGGTCTGACACAGGCATGACAATTGTTGTCAACGTATATGTTCTTAGAACAATAATTGTTAAAGAAAAATAAAATCAAGGAATGCCAAGTTAAAAACACCTAACCTCTGTTTCAATTTTTGGCCTGGTTTTGGTGGATTAGAGTTTGGATACGTAGTAGAGATAAAAAATATAAATTATATACCTATTTCTTTAACGAAATTTTATTTTCTACAAAATTATTAAAAATAAATTTTTCACAAAATTGTACTGGAAACGAGTTATTTATAAAAAACCAAACCTAGTCGCGAAAAAAACTTGTTTTTTCAAAAATATACGCACCTTTACGACTTTCTACCTCGGTACGTATTAGAGATAGAAGAAATTTGTTTTTACAAAAGTTGTAGGTTATTTTATGTTCTATCAATTTGTGAAAATACTTTAGCCGAAATTTGCATTGGAAATGAGATATTTGGGAAAAACTTTTGACTAGAAAACTTTTGAAAAGATTTTGGCACGATTTCGGCCAGTTTTTTCAAAATGGCGGCGCGAGCACAGGTGCGCCAAGGTCGGAAACTCAGATTTTACATCAGGGGATCAGTTTATATAACATATAAAAAAATTGGGACTACCGGAATTACTTCGATCGCGAATCGCTAATTGCACTGGCCTACTAGTAATAACTGTGTTCACAGAATTGTTAAGAGGAAGCTACAAGCCAAAATTGTGTATTTTCTGGGTATACCTTATGTTGTAGGTAATTTTAAGTTTTGATTGGAAGGAACTTGTAAATGATAACACATCAGAAACTTTAAAAGGACTCTTGACTTTTATTTGCTCTATTCCCAATTACATTGTGAATATCAGGAGATCCAAACTACCCAAGACAGACCAAGGAGGTTTGTCTTTACTTATTAAAAGCGTTAGCGAAAAGGAGGAGGGAACAATGAAAATCTGATCTTTTATAATCTACTTGGGAGTTTGGACCTACCGACATCTATGTATAATTTTTACAACTAATTATCTTGGTTACATACAATTCAATTTTATCTACTTGGAGAGGTGTGAGTCGTAGATAAAAACTGCATTATTCAATTTTAAACAGGTAATATGAATTAAAATCGCTTGACAAACGGAGTCTAGAAACGTTCGATTTCAAACACAAAACGGGTTTTTATTTATTTTGTAAATAATTAAAATAATTACAAATATCTGTACAGATAATCTAAGCTATGATACTGTATTTTTAAAAGTTGTTTCCTTTAGGCGTTCATACGTTTCAATTGAAAAAAAAATATTTTTAGTAGTTTAAATTTATATTTTTTATTGAATTATTTATATTTTTATTTGTATTCTACTCAAGCGAAACGATAGGAAAACCTTCAATTTATCTAAATATTTTTGGTATTAATAATGTGCACCAATTCGTTATAAAGATTAATCAAAGACTTAGCATTAAGCTTCGCCTTGACTATATTTCCTCTTGTGTTTTAAAACATTATAACTACGAATACCGCATTCGTAAACACTTTTATAAACTCTTAAAAAAGAAGCGAGATTTCCCGATAACACTTGAATAAAAAGTGGACGTGATACGAAAAAACTTAACCCCTTTGTCTAATATTTTGTCAGTGAATCTGCATATGGGAACGATACATCTGCAGTCTTACTTATAAAGATTCCCTAACACGCTGCCGCATCGCTGGTATAGCTTTACGGTGAGAAGGGCCGTATACTGCTCAGGTTAAAATATTAAAAGATTTAAGAAACAATATTTTTAGACTGGCACCACTTTATTCCAATCCTCAAAAACACGGTCATTTTTGCATTTCAAGTTTAGTTGCTGACTTCGCGTTTCTTCAGATCACCTTTGCGATGTCATTGACTCGGTTTGCTTTGAATTGATTCAAAATTTGGCCAATTTCATTATGCGTTTCGTATTTGCTTTGATAAATCGATTTAAAATATTCGTTTAATAGTTCTGCCAACGGGTATTTCTATTTTGTCACATTTTCATTGTGCGACCGATCGATATTTGTCAAACCAAACGGATTTTTAACAAAGACAGAGTAGACGATTGTCCTCTTCCTTCTCACACGTCTTATGTGCTAGAACGCTGACGTCACGAATGACCTCTCTCTGGGATTACTTTATTACATGACTCTCAAATTTAATGTACTGCTGATTGTTCAGTAGATGTATGTGTTTATGTTTGTGGACAGAAATAGTTCCGCAGACGCATTCAAATGTAGTTGTCATTGTACTTGTATTTTCGAAAGAAAGATATTAAAGTGGAATAAATTAAATCCCAATGTATTTTCATATATTTATATATATATAGAAATATATGTATAAAATTTATATTTTTATATTTTTACGCCTATTAAGGCTTTTACATATGTGTAACAATATTACAATAGTAGTTGATAATACCAACCTAAAGGTACGAAATAATTTGCCAGTCTAACAAAAATTAATTAAATATTTATTTATATATCATTATTAAAATGTGTAGGTGGTAGGTAAGTATATTTTTTTAAAAGGAAATATATAGTTTTTCGAGGAAATAAATGAAATATAGAAAAATGTTGTAACACCGGTTTGGGTATGCCAAAAATAACTTGGCAGACTAATTGAATATTTAATAAAAGGCTTTTGCGCTCATTTGCTTTAACAAAATCAATTTTGAATCACTGCCCAAATGGATTATTAAAAAGATGAATCCCATGAAGGTTGATTTCAATGGATAGTGACGATTATTTCCTTTGCCAGCAATCCCAATCTTTTACTAATATTTTTGTGAATAGTGTAGACTGCGCAAAATCATATGATTTGTAAGTAGTTAATAAAATACCTGCCTACCTAATTATAAACCATACTTCAACAATAATTATTTATTCGAAGAAACGTTTCTATTTTAATTATAATTTAATATTTTTTCAAACCTTCTTCAGGTAGGTAGGAATCTTTCCACTAAGGGATTGATGTGGATGGATTAACTTCCATTGGCGTTTCGTCCACCAATAGTGGACGCGATGTTTGTACTTATTTCTCCTGCACTGTGATGGGCCGAACTTACCGAAACCGATTCATTCCTTTCCTGATTGCCGACTTTACGACGAAGTTGTCCTGTGTTCGCTCTCCACCTTCTCGTTAGAATATCGATATTAAATTACGAATGTTAACTGATTGTAAATATACTTGTAAGTAAATTTATAAGCGTTTTTATTTGATTTGATATAATGATCACCACAAACCAACTGCTCCCAACCATCTGGAGCCAGTGGGACTATGACATCCCCCTATGTTGTGAGACTTAAGATAGTGGGTAGGGAAAGGATATGGGAAAGTGAATGGTGGAGAAGAGTGCCTGGGTATTCAGATCTGGTAACCAAAAATAAATACATATTCGAACGTGAAATACTTGGGGCACATTATTAATCAAGACCTATCGGACGATGGCGATGTCGAACGACATCGGAGAAGCCTAAGCATAGTGTCTAACATGATTGCCCGCAGATTTTGAAAATGCAGCAATACCGTTAAAAAAATACTGTTAAAAGCATTCTGTACTGGCCTGTATACGTGTGAGACATGGTGTCACTACCGAACTTGCTCAATGGAACGACTCCGAATTCAATATAATGACGCCTGTAGAATCATATTTGGATACCGAAGATACAGCAGCGTATCGAAAATGTTCACGGAACTAGGACTGAATGTATTTGCTAGCCTCATGAGACACCTGGTCACTGGAGCCAGGATGCGGCTAATGGCCTCCGCCAATACGTTGGTGACCGCAGCCTACCAGACCACGCCCTGCATAGTTGTTAATTACTTGTTAATTTATTCTTCGTGATATATTTTTTCAATTTCACATACCTACTGTACAAAAAATATGTATATATATATATATATGGGACGTGTGGGATTGCACTAACCTCCCCACATCTTGGAATAAAAATTATTATCATTATTATTATATTATTATTAAAGCTATTTCAAGCAATGTTTCAATTCTGAAATGTGGGCTGGCAACATGTCGATGCTGACAGTATCTTCCCTTCTCTATTATTATTTCAAATTACTAAATTGTGAAATAACACAAATTAATCATATGAAATTTACTTCCGCAGGCCGGGATTTGATTGCTTGTCGAGAGCCTGACCCCTGGACCCAGGAGGTAGTGTGTATCTAATAGCCATTTTTTAGATTGTATTTGACTTACGTCTTTGACGTTGTGGCTTGTCCTATTTTAGTGGTCTTCCCATTGGGAATGTATGGCGACCGATATGCTGAAATATGCCATCTACTATATTTATAGCTAAGTCTGACACAGGCATGACGATTGTTGTCAACGTATATGTTCTCACAACAATAATTGTTGAAGAAAAATTAAAAAAAAACACTTTACCTCTGTTTCAATTTTTGGCCTGGTTTTGGTGGATTTGAGCTTGGATACGTATTAGAGTTAAAACACATAAATTATAAACCTATTTATTTTATGAAATTTTATTTTCTACAAAATTAGTATTTATAATTTTTCCACAAAATTGTACTGGAAACGAGATATTTACAAAAACCCAAACCTAGTCGCGCACAAAACTTGTTTTTTTTTTTTTTTAATTTACGCACCTTTACGAATTTCTACCTCGGTACATATTAGAAAGATTGAAAAAATTGTTATCACAAAAATTGTAGGTAATTTTACATTCTACTTTAATTTTTCAGCTAATTTAGCCGAAATTTGAATTGGGAATGAGATATTGTGGAAAAAATAGATTTTGGCGCGATTTCGGCCGGTTTGTTTCAAAATGGCGGCGCGAGCACAGGTGTGCCAAGGTCGGAAACTCAGATTTTACATCAGCGGACCAGTTTATAAAACATATAAAAAAATTGGGACTACCGGAATAATTACGATCGCGAATCGCTAATTGCCCCGGAGTATTAGTAATGAAACGAACTCTTCACAAACACTTTATTGAAATATAAGAAAATACCACTCCTTAGTAAAAAAAACTACTTCTATTTTCCATAATTTATTAGAAATACCATTGTTACAACTAACATGACTGTATAATTAGAAATTTATGTAAAAGACCAGTAGGGCGTAAATAAATAAAACTAGGAAAACGATTCTAGTGAAGGGGCGATCTATAACATTCTGTGCCGCTGGTTGTCAGCCGACTGACCAAGTGTCGCGAAAAAAGGGTTAATAGTAAAAAAGTCTACTTGGGCTAGAAAAAATACATAATAACATAACGACAAAACTTTAGTGTCATCTTTTTTCTCAAGTTCCTACACATTTACGCATTTATTTTCTGTAAAATGAAACGTGCTAGCAAATAGTGAAAACTTTTCAAGTTCAATCATCTCTGGTCCGCGCTGAAAAATAATGTCAGTTTTTGTTTATTTTTTAGAGCGCTTATTAAATCATATAACATTAATATTATTTACTTTATATTTACAGAAATTGTGAAAAAATTACCATGTTGAGTGTCGGTATAGCATTTAACACAATACTCGTATTTTCTAAATTATTTGCAATATTATCTGGATGAAGTCTTGCGGAATTTTTCCTGAAATGAGAAATACTTGTTAATTATTTATACTGTCTCTATTTCCTAATTACTTAGAGATGTATTAAGACATGCCCGACAAACTTTCACCAGCAATTCCTGAGCTTATTTGGTGTAAAAAATGCATTTCGGTAAATAATAAAATTTGCATTTCGGTAAAAATAAAAATATTACATCGGAAATCAAAATTAATTTACTTCTTATACATACTCTTGGTATTATATTTCTAAATTTTGTTTTTTTTACATTAAGCTCCATAGAAGAAGGAATCGAGAATATAAAATTACGATGCATTTTATTTTTGGGGATGCTGTATGGTAAAAGTATAAGTATATAGTAAAATAATATTTAATATCGGTTTTTTCATCGGATTTTAATTCAATGTTTTACAAAAAATATTTTAGTTGACTTGATTCTAAAAACAGTAATAAATCCATTTTCTTAGAACAGAAATGCTGTAATAATACCTAAATCAGAACTATCAGAATGAACCATGCTTAAAACATGCACCTTCATACAGGCTTTACAAATACGAAAAGCCTTATCCTTTCGTGAACCTTTCACATCTTTAAATATGTAAATACCGTTCCGACGTATGTTTATTTGTGCTTAAGCCAACTAAATTGAAGATGTTATGTTCCACGAATATTTATTATTCAAGCATTACAAGAAGGCAATATTACCACATTCATCATCAAAACATTACTCTTTTTTATTATTTATTAGAATTTCGTTATTTTTTGTATAGGACTTTTTGGATAGGACTATCGTATATCAACTACTGTAATGTTATCCGAATTCAGAGAAATAGGTATATTTTCGCGTGTGTCTACGTGATTACCACCAAAATAATAAATAACCATCGTCAACAAGTCAATTTGCTGAGTTCCAGCTCGATCGAATATCGGGAAGTGGCTTAATTTCCACTTTCAAGATTTGCATTAATTCATTCATTCCCGTAAACAAGTGAAATTTAAAAAGGATGCATTTAAAAAAAAAACTATCAAATGCAAAACAATTTTGTCTCTGATTATTAGCTAGGTATTAATATTAGGTACCTACATAGAGAATAATATTAAAAATATATGCGTAGGAATAACACAAAATTTTGTTTGATAACATAATATTATGTATATCAGTATTTATCTTTAGTATACGACTCATCTCGATGAAGAGAACATTGTTCTCGAAACTAGTAGATTTATATTGAATTAGTTGGTATGGTAATTTGTAATAATGAATGCTGTTTTTTCAAAACGCGAGTGGCTTGCAGAAATAAGTGAAAGTTTTAAACTTAATTCCATGTAAGGATTTAGTTATATTTGTCAAAAAACACTATCTAAACTTTCAAACCTAAAAAGATTTCAATGATCAGAACTATTTTGAAGTTTTGCTAACAAATCAATTAATCGTGATGTTTTGACTATTCCACTTTTCTCTGTGGCCACTAACAGAATATTTACACAGTTTTCACGTAAAAGAATATATATTTTTTTAATTAACTTTTGTTAATTAATTACGTTAACTCAAATCTGACTAACAATCAACGATGAATTTATATTCCAGTATATTCGAATACAATTTTCACATTCTTGGTATAGATAATCAAAAGTAATCCAGATTCATATATATAAATATCGAATTTTCAGAACATTTGCATGAAAAAAGCGATTTATCTTCAACCAACGCCATTCTAATAATAACTTATCAAATTTGATTCGAAGAATGAGATTCATTGACATCTTTCTAATATTTTTTACTAACACACATTACGACTTTTCGTCTAAACAAATGGACCAAATTTTATAAAAATATATCAATAAACATTGATTTTATTTACTAATCTGGAATGTCATCCGGAAGTAATTCTAAATTGGAAAGTGGATTCAGCCAGAGATAAGTAGATTAATTTTAAAGTACTTACAGGCATGAAATATCTATTTTTTTTAAAATCAATGGTTCCGCGTGAACACGACTTTTTTATATTTTCGACATTTTTATGTACGCAGTCAAACGTGTGTGTATATATTGAAGGCATTACATTATATCTGGGGTGTGAAAATCCTATGTGCATTATATTAGTTATTTGGCATTTAATTTGAGGCCCACGTCGTGAGACCATTTTATTAAGCTGACACAATACCCTGATAACGGGGATTTGCCCCGACGCTCACATTTTAATTATTTCTGATGAGATTATTACTAGAATCTTAAATGTTTCTAGAGGGATTCAAGGGGATGCAAGTTATTTATATTTAAGATTAATAAAAACAGGACCTTACCATTAAATGTATTATGTAAAACGATATGTACATTTAATGTAAAATGTTGTAAGATTTTATTTTTCTAGACCATGAATTAGTAATTTCCCGACGAATCCCTCTAAAAACATTAGAGATTTTATTATTGTATTCATAATAATTAATTGAAATATAACACTCGCAAAAATTCAATTTTAGATAATTTAGGCCAGATAAACCAAAATCGGCCGCCAGTTACTTCAAAACTCTGGATCGTGCGTTGGTGTGAACGTTGGCAAGGACTTACTCCGTATTGCTCCAGTCGCCGCCGAAGTTCCGGCCTATAAGGTTGTCTGTCACCCGGCCCGTCGCTCCGGTTATTTCTTTTACGCATTTTTTTTAATTAATCAAACGATTACTTTTAAATCTTTTAGTAAAATTTTCTGTTTTTTATAATTTAACTTCTTCCTCAAGTAAGTAAAGGTTTTTTGTATGTTTCACCAATATATATTTTTTTTTATTGTTGATACATTATTTTACAATATTTCATATTCTAATTCAGTAATGTTGGCCTCACTGGGTTGTTTACCCGTGCTGAGGCCCCCATTTTATAATATTAGAATTTATACATTTAAAAAAAGAAAAACAACATTTAAATAAAGAAAAATTTAAACCAAAAATAAAGATAAAAAATTAAAATATAATTATCACACTTAAAGAAAAATATTAAAAGAGAATGTAAATCGGCATTTATAATGATTTATGTGTTTGTGCGTGTTGCGTGTTTTATATATTTTTTTTGTGTTGCGTGTATATGTTTTATTCTTTTATGTTATAGAATTTTGGTAATATTGTCTTTTTGTTTTTAAACCAATTTTTTATTTTGTGTTTGAATTTATTTTTATTTTCCTCAATTTTTGTTTCAAGTAGAAGACTGTTGAATTCTTTAATAGCGTGGTATTTATGGTGTCTTTGTCCAAAGGTAGTGTTTACCGTCGGATTTTTTATGTTTTCTTTGTACGCTTGTCTGACCGGTCTATTAGTGATATTTTGTTTTTGTTGGGGTTTGTTTTTTTGTTCGAAAATGTAGTTAAGTAGTGTTTTCACATATAATTGGCGTATATCAAGTACGTCACAGCTTTTAAATATTTGGTCTGTGTCGGTTAGATTATGTTTTTTGAGTATTACCTTTAATATCGTTTTCTGTGCAATTTCTATTTGAGTGATAGCTGCGTTTGTTGCTCCTCCCCAAGCAATTATTCCATATTCTATTATTGATTGGCATAGTGCAAAATATATTGTTTTGAATTGTTTTATTTTATATATATTATGATTCTTATATTTAGGAAAATGTGTATTGTTCTTAGGAGCCTATTTGTGATTTGTTTGATGTGATGTATCCATCTAAGATTATGGTCAATTACGATTCCTAGATACTTTATTTGTTCTGTTTTTTCTAGAGAAGGGCAATCGCAGATGTTGGTGTTTATGCATTCGTGTATTTTTATGGTGTTTGTATTGTTTTTTTGGCTGTCCTGTGTTAGTTATGCTGTACGTTATGAATTTTGCTTTCGATATGTTTAGTGTAAGTTTATTTGAGTCCAACCATTTTTTCACTTGCGTGATTCCTAGATTCGCTATGTGATATATCTTATTCCAATCCTTAGATTTAAATATTAAAACTGTGTCGTCTGCGTAGTTAATTATTTCTCCATCTATTTCCATGTTGCAAAGTTCATTTATGTAAATTGTGAAAAGAACTGGCCCTAGTTTTCTTCCTTGTGGAACTCCGTGTGTAATCGGCAGTGGATTGCTAGTATAGTTATTAATTTTGACTTGCTGTGTTCTGTCGCTCATGTAACTTTTCAATAGTTGAAGTTCTTTGTCTTTGATACCAATATTTTCTAATTTTTCAAAAAGTGTTTTGTGGCAGATTGAATCAAAGGCTTTAGCCAAATCTAGAAATATCGCTATGCATTTAAACCCTTGATCTAAGTTTCTATGTATATAATCTATTGTATTTGCCAAAGCTTCTTTTGTGCTTCTTTTTTCTCTAAATCCATATTGTTTGTCCGAGATTAATTTGTTTTCTTTCAGGTATTTTATTATTTGGTTTTTTAATAGTCTTTCGAAAATCTTTGATAGTGAGTTTAACAAAGTGGTTGGTCTTTAGTAAGATATTTCCATTTTATCTCCGGATTTATAAATAAGGATTACAGCATATTGAATTTCGAGTAAAAGAAGTAAATTAATTTTGATTTCCGGTGAAATATTTTTATTTTTACCGAAATGCATTTTTTATTTTTACCGAAATACATTTTTTACACCAAATAAGCTCAAGAATCGGTGGAAGTTTATCGACTACGTATATATGTATCTACCTACATACATAAAATTATTTAAGCTGACATTGTACAATTATTTTCTGTAAAAAAACGTATCCAAAAGATCTACTTTAATGTGTGTATTTAAGAACTACCTTCTCCATTCCGTTAAACATTTTCCTTGGTGCCGTAATTTTGTTTGGGATAAAACTCCTTTTGTCTTCTGTTTTCCCATATTAAACTGAAACGTACGTATATATTAGCCAAGAGATTTATTCTGAATTGGTTCAATTTTACCTTAAATTTGAAAATCATTTCAACGTAAGTAAGTGCAGTAAGTTGGGGAGATAATTGTACAATTCTATCTACAACAAATGATCTTACAATCTAAACGTAAAAGATGAATAATTCTTTTTAATATTCGAATGACTTTAAGTACTTTATAGGTAACATATGTCTAATTGTCTGTATGGAGAAAAACTTTCGATGTAGAGTTTTTGTTTTATGGAAAAAAAACTTTCGAATTTCAAAAATTTTATACCGGTCACTTTGTATAATATCTTATACTAGGGCAGACCCAGTTCATTCTTGAAAAATCAGTTTGCATTTTAAAGTAAAGCAATTTTTTGTTAAAATATTATATTAGGTATTTATGACATGTCTGAGTTCTTCACAATCAGTTTCAATTTTTCAGTGCCCGAAAATTGGTGTGACTGAAAGCCAAATAATATAATTTATATGTCAAAAGAAACTACATTGTTTATAATTATTATATTTGAAATACTTTTTATATGAAATAAGTTTTACTTGATAATCATTTTTAGGCGTGACAGTTACAAATAAAAATCACACATAACAGCGGAACTTTTTATTGAAAAAAATATTTTACTATTAAAATAAAGAAACTTAAGAATTAAAAAAACTTCTACTAAATAAACTGTTTTCATATTTTTTTAACAATGTCAAAATTTATCTGAAACATGACCACTGTGCACATTTTAAGTATAAACAATTGAAAAAAAATAAAATATTCTTATATATTTGTGAAACATACAAAAAACCTTTACTCACTTGAGGAAGAAGTTAAATTATAAAAAACAGAAAAATTCACTAATAGATTTAAAATTAATCGTTTGATTAAATAAAAAAAAATACGTAAAAGAAATAACCGGAGCGACGGGCCGGGAGACAGACAACCTTATAGGCCGGAACTTTGGCGGCGACTGGAGCAATACGGAGTAAGTCCTTGCCGACGTTCACACCAACGCACGATCCAGAGTTTTGAAGTAACTGGCGGCCGATTTTGGTTTATCTGGCCAGAAATTGAATTTTTGCGAGTGTTTTATTTTAATTAATTATTATTAATACATTAATAAAATCTCTAATGTTTTTAGAGGGATTCGTCGGGAAGTTACTAATTCATGGACTAGAAAAATAAAATCTTACAACATTTTACATTTAATAAAATGAACATATCGTTTTACATAAAACATTTAATGGTAAGGTCCTGTTTTTATTAATCTTAAATATAAAAGACTTGCATCCCTTTGAATCCCTCTAGAAACATTTAAGATTCTAGTAATAATCTCATCAGAAATAATTAAAATGTGAGCGTCGGGGCAAATCCCCGTTATCAGGGTATTGTGTCAGCTTAATGAAATGGTCTCATGACGTGGGCCTCAAATTAAATGCCAAATAACTAAAATAATGCACAAAGGATTTCCACACGCCAGATATAATGTAATGCCTTCAATATATACACACACGTTTGACTGCGTATATAAAAATGTCGCAAATGTAAAAAAGTCGTGTTCATGCGGTGCCATTGATTTTTTGAAAAATAGATATTTCATGCCTGTAAGTACTTAAAAATTAATCTACTCATCTCTGGCTGAATCCAATTTCCAATTTAGAATTACTTCCGGATGACATTCTTGTAAACCTGATTAGTAAATAAAATCAATGTTTATTCATATATTTTTATAAAATTTGGTCCATTTGTTTAGACCAAAAGTCGTAATGTGTGCCATTTTTCAAAGATTTTTACGTTTGCATTCAAAATTTTATATTTAAATTTTTTTTATTTCTAATAATAAAATTTGAAAGCTTATTTTAAAACCTTTCAAAAACAGTTTTTAATTTTCGGATACGGTTATAAATATTCCATTTATTTGGATTTTATTGCAAGGCGGAAATAAAGACATATTGGCCTTCCTTCTGACAGTGTCTTAAAAAAATACAACTTTCAATATGCCAGGGGCCTGTAGGGTTAACTTATGAAGACTTTTAACTCCCTAAAAGACTTCAAACTATACAAAGGAAATTTCATTCAATTGATCGGTTTTCAAAAATCGTTCATTCGAAAAAAAATATTAGAAAGATGTCAATGAATCTCATTCTTCGAATCAAATTTGATAAGTTATTATTAGAATGGCGTTGGTTGAAGATAAATCGCTTTTTTCATGCAAATGTTCTGAAAATCCGATATTTATATATAAATGAATCTGGATTACTTTTGATTATCTATACCAAGAATGTGGAAATTGTTTTTTTTTTTTTATATTTACTCCACACAGGAGGCCCTGAAGAAAATAATTTCCCTCAGGGCCTATGTCATCTTTGGGGATGCTGTGTGGAGGGTCTTTTTGTGGAGAGGAAGGAGTGAACATGGGTCTTGAAGAGTCCCATGTTGTAGGAGGGAGGAAACACAGAGGCCGGCAGTTCGTTCCACAGCCGAGCTGTTGAACTTAAGAACGAATCGTAGAAGCGACCCGTTCTCATGTGACAAGTGTCAACTGTGTACAAATGTTGGGCGCGCGTTTGGCGTGTATCCCGACTACGCACCGGTGCCGAAGGGATCAATGACGCTAGTTCCTCAGAGCATCTTTCATTGTAATACCGATAGAACAAGGACAGCATACCTACCTGACGCCTGTGCTCTAAAGATTGCAGTCCGTTTGTTAAGATTGGGGAATCTATCAAACGGACCGCCCGTTTCTGCACAGAGTCAAGGGTTTTTTCAGGTATTTTGGGGCTCCAGACCAGAGATGGCTGCCAAATTCGACAGTAGGGCGCACTTGCGATTTGTACAGGGTGAGCAGTTGTGTACTATTAAAGTATCTGCGGGCCCTGTACAGTACGCCCAGCTTCTGAGAGGCCAACTTTACTCTAGCTCTCTTAACTCTCTTCGAATATACTGGAATATAAGTTCACCGTTGATTGTTAGTCAGATTTGAGTTAACGTAATTTATTAACAAAAGTTAATTGAAAAAATATTTATTCTATTACGTGAAAACTGTGAAAATATTCTGTTAGTGGCCACAGAGAAAAGGAAAATAGTCAAAACATCACGATTAATTGATTTGTTAGCAAAACTTCAAAATAGTTCTGATCACTGAAATCTTTTTAGGTTTGAAAGTTTAGATAGCGTTTTTTGACAAATATAACTAAATCCTTACATGGAATTAAGTTTAAAACCTTCACTTATTTCTGCAAGCCACTCGCGTTTTGAAAAAACAGCATTCATTATTACAAATTACCATACCAACTAATTCAATATAAATTTACTAGTTTCGAGAACAATGTTCTCTTCATCGAGATGAGTCGTATACTAAAGATAAATACTGATATACATAATATTATGTTATCAAACAAAATTTTGTATTATTCCTACGCATATATTTTTGATATTATTCACTATGTAGGTACCTAATATTAATACCTAGCTAATAATCAGAGACAAAATTATTTTGCATTTGATAGTTTTTTTTTTTTTAAATACATCCATTTAAATTTCACTTGTTTACGGGAATGAATGAATTAATGCAAATCTTGAAAGTGGAAATTAAGCCACTTCCCGATATTCGATCGAGCTGGAACCCAGCAGATAGACTTGAGGACGATGGCATTATTTTGGTGGCAATCACGTAGACACACGCGGAAATATACGCATTTCTCTGAATTCGGATAACATTACAGTAGCTGATATACGAAAGTCCTACCCAAAAAGTCCTATACAAAAAATAACGAAATTCTAATAAATAATAAAAAAAAGAATAATTTATTTATTTATTTATTTATAATTTGTACATTTATTTATAACAATTACAGGTAATAAAGCCTAAGACGTTATAATTGTACCATTTATGCAGTGTATATGCAATGCCAAAAATCTCGCAAATGCGCTTTAGGACACAAAAAATAATCTAATTTTTTATCTACCGCATTCAAAAAGTACGTAGCTCTCCCTACAGGTGAGTTCATTAAAAAATTAGGGCGGCTTGCTCTACTATATAGAAGATTGTGATGACGTCCTCGAGAGTGAGACTCTGGTACAAAAAAATTTAATTGGGCCAGTATCTCATTATTAGATAAGTGACCGTTTATTAGTTGGAAAAAATATTTAAGCAAAGCAATACCTCTACGTATCTCTAGGGAGTGGTAATTGGTCGTGCCTAATATATAAATCGATGGGTAAAGCCAAGGGTAACGTCCATAGAGCCGCGAGAATAAAAACCTTAAAAAAATTTTATGGACTCTTTCACTGCGTAAAGTGTTAATTATATGTATATATATGTTAATTCATGTGGAGCCCAGATGATCGAGTTTGATTCAAGTACACTTAGGACTAGTGTGTTATATAATAACTTCAGTGTTTTTGTGTTACGAAACGGATATGAGTTTCTAATTACGAAGCCGAGAAGCCTGTATCCTCTGCTTATTAAATCATCGATGTGTTGGTGAAAAGTTAGTTTGCTGTCGTAAATAACTCCTAGATCTTTGATTTGGTTTAGGTGTTGGAGAATAATTTCGTTGATTGTATATTCAAATACATGCGGTTTCTTTGATCTTGTATACGAGACGATTTTGCACTTGGGTGTACTGAAGTTCAAGCCATTTATTTTGGCCCAGTTTGAGACGCAGTCAATGTCACGTTGAAGGAGAATACAGTCAAGATGGTTTTTTATTGAGCGATATAGTTTCAAGTCATCTGCAAATGGTAAATACAGCGAATGTGTGATGACTGAACCAATATCGTTAATAAAAATCAGAAACAGAAGTGGTCCAAGGATAGACCCCTGATGTTTTGATGACGAATGTGGTAATGTTGCCTTCTTGTAATGCTTGAATAAAAAATATTCGTGGAACATAACATCTTCAATTTAGTTGGCTTAAGCACAAATAAACATACGTCGGAACGGTATTTACATATTTAAAGATGTGAAAGGTTCACGAAAGGATAAGGCTTTTCGTATTTGTAAAGCCTGTATGAAGGTGCATGTTTTAGGCATGGTTCATTCTGAGAGTTCTGATTTAGGTATTATTACAGCATTTCTATTCTAAGAAAATGGATTTATTACTGTTTTTAGAATCAAGTCAACTAAAATATTTTTTGTAAAACATTGAATTAAAATCCAATGAAAAAACCGATATTAAATAATATTTCACTAGATACTTATACTTTTACCATACAGCATCCCCAAAGATAAAATGCATCGTATTTTTGTATTCTGGATTTCTTCTTGTATGGAGCTTAATGTAAAAAAAAAAAAAAAATTTAGAAATATAATACCAAGAGCATTCCGACTCTAAGGCTCTCGACTACCAATCCGAAGGTCGCGGTTTTAAATCCCGGCGTGTGCTTGTATAATATTTTTTAACATTGGCTCCACACAAGAGGTCCTGAGACAAATAAATCCTCTCAGAGCAAATTTCATCTTTGAGGATGCTGTGGAGAGGGTCCTTTTAGGGAAGGAAGGAGAGCAAGTTCCAGGAAGGAAAAAGGTGTGGGTAGGAATCTGGGGGTCAGTGTGTCCAGGAGCGACGGACATATGAATCCATCACTCCCAATGCGGTGCAAGACAATTATCCGAGAGAGTCATGCCGGAGAGGTAAAAAACACTCCCTCAACCAGTCTTTCGCGATCTGGCCTGCCACGCAGTTGACGGCAGACGTAAACCTCACTGCACGAAACCGGGTACCCCTGATAAGTCACCAAACGTAGCGAACTACTTGTGATGACCTTTGGCAGAGGTTTTGGTTATCCAATAAATGGTTCCCGGGGCGGGGATCCCCATTCCCGCCTCCCAAATTGTTATTTCAACATTTTTTTCATTTAAAAAAAATATTATAGTATGCTTCTGGCACGTTCCAGAGTGGAAAATACTCTTTGTATGATAAACTTTAGAAGATAGAATTATTTAACAAAGATGAAACTGTCGTTTTGATGTTAGCAGCATGATTAGTATTTGTAAATCAACTCAAATTAGAAACGTGCTGCCAATATTGTTTTCCAACTGCTTAACCACACGTCAAACCTGTTCTTGGAATCCATTGCTTTACAAAACCTAACACCCACAAGAATAAATGAGTGTACATATCTAAATTTTTCTAAAGAATATCGTGACGTGTGGGTTAATGGAAGCTTTTACGATGACAAAACTTGAAATAAATAACTCTTATAATGTTTATGCGGACCAATTACATTTTATTATTATTTGATGTTAGCAATGTCACTCCAGCCTAATGTACACACATTTTATATTTCATAATGAATTTGAATGTCAAATAGAAGAGTTTAAAAGTGGAATGGTTCCGCTGTTTGTTAAATTTACCCCTTTTACTAAATGAAGTGGACAGTTACGTAAAAAAAAACAATTATTTTATGAAGTTAAAATTATGAAACCGCAAATCTTTATTTAGAATTATTTTAATAAAATTATTGTTGTTAGGCTCTTTGGCCTGTGGAAGACCTTTTTTAAATGATAATAGTCAGCTAAATAACGAAAAGTATTGACAAACAATTAAACAAGCAAACACACAATTGTGCCTGTGATTTCTAAGAATTCAGGTTAATGATATTATTAACGGATATTTTTTTAAGTGACATTTACAAAGAAAGGAAAGTAAGTCTTAACTAAGATTCAAATTAACTTCAAAATATATGTTTTCGGATATTTTCTACTTAATTTATGGCTTTATCGAGATATTTTTTTTTATAGTTACACTTGCACAACACATTCCTGGATTACAAAAACTTCACATTTTTTTAATAAAATTTCAACTGAATATACTGAAATAGATGATCGAAGTTCCTAAAAAAACCATAGACTAAATACAACATCAATGTAAAAAAGACATTATTTTATTGTGTTTCGGTACCTAATACAAGCTAAATTCGACAATAATGTGTTGAATTCTGTAATCCATTATTATTGTCCATCAAAACACAGGGATTCCAGCAGCATGGGAAAAATGTAACTTAAAAAATAAGTGGGGATTAGTGAGAGTGGGGCGAGGAGACATATTTTTCCTTTGCAGTCCCAACTTAGAGATGTTCCCTTTCACCATCCGTACAATCTCCTCCCGCCACTCTTCATTAGTCCCTAATCATGCCCACCCCCACTTCAACCCTTAGTAATAGATTATGTTCACCCATTATTTTTTGGTAATTTCAAGTTGTATAATCTGACTTATAATCTGCCTTAAGGAAGAAACGGTTATTACGAAACCGGTGGGCGTATATACAAAAAAAACGTAGTGGTTCAAACAAAGTGACGCCTCCATGGTCTAGGGGTAAAGCTCTCGACTAGCAATCTGGAGGCCGCAGCTTCGAATCCCGGCGTACGCAAGTGAGTTTTATGTGATTAATTTGTGTTATTTTACAATTAAATAATTTTAAAAAAAATAAATATAAATATTTTATGGTAGTGAGTATTCCAGAGTGAAATATATTTTCATCTTCGCTCTTTTGTAAGAAAATCATTCTGAATCGACTCGTTGCTTGATATGACATCGAATGAATTAATTTTGTTCAAAAATTCTGCCGCAATACAATACAGGTTCACCTAGTAACTGCCGCAATACAGGTTTGCCTAGTATCTGGTGGAAGTGAGGAAGATTGTATCCTTATTAAATATGCCTCTTATTATTGTATCTTTAGAACAATTTTTTTTGCCGGTATTTGTTCACCAGATCTTAATATAGCCACTGTAACGGACGTTGTTGTCAACATTTTTTCATTTTGTCAAAATATGTTTACATTTATATGGAATATAAGCAGCAAAATTAAAAATATTAAATCAGTTCAACTTTACCACCAAAACAAGCGTTTTATTTCAACAAGTAACTCCTGCCCACCAACTGCCTCACCTCGCCTAGTCTTCTGCTCCAAACCTTCTGGTGTTACCTCTTCAAGACCAGCCGGCCCTGCCTAGGAAAACCGCCAACGCCAGAAGCGAGCAAAGACGACAGCACACCCAGTGCCCATCATTCTCCGAGCACTGGGTGCGGACAGATTGCAATAATCTCATACCACTATCATCATCATCGGCCGTAAAGGAGCATTCCCATCGGTTGAAGACACGGTTTTGAACCGGCGCCCAAATCAACAGTCTTGTGCGGACTCCCGTCCAGTACAGCCACGTACTTCCCTATCTTCATCTTTCCCATCATCCTCTTTCCCATCTCCTTCCCATCTCACTTCTTTCAGTCTCACAACATAACCATATGTTATATCTCATAATCTCACTGACTCCAGACGTTAGCGAGTAGTTGGGAGTCTTTAGCGGTTTCACATAAAAAACATTGTTTCATTTATTTATAATAGATAGCCACAAATTTATTTTCAAAAGTATAAAAGTACCTTGCTTTTTAACATCTAGGTTCTTATGAATGTATTAACTTCGGCCCGTAAAATTAATGGAATTTTTTTTTTCACCATTCTATGGGATATGGTGATGATCTGGCTTGTAAACCACACAGATCAATCATCAGGAAATAATTAATTCCCTATGAAAAAATAGATTGATTACAAAATTGAATGAATTGAAAAAAACAGAAAAATCACCGAATATATCACTTGCATTGAGATTGCAACGATTCCTTAATCTCCAAATTCGGCAGCGGACGGCAATCGGCACAATAACACTTGCATTCGCACTATGAAATTATGATCTGTCACGACCAGCTCTCAAGAGAGTAGAATTGAGAATAATATTGAATTAGCACATTGTAATTCTAAAAGTACTGCCAAATACTTTTGACAAAAATATTTAAACTCAGAAGATGACAATAAGGACTAGTGGTGCCCTCTCTTATCAAACAATATAATTCGGATGAATCCAGCTGTTTAATGCAAAGATGACTGTAATTCATTATCACTTTACCTGCAGAGCAAAATCTATGCGAGAATTCCCAGAGAGGTCTTGTCCACTATTTTTAACTTTAAGTTTGAAATTTTAAGTTAACAAAGTTTTAGTTTACTGCTTCTCCAGGATAGAAATATTCATCATTCTAGGGGATAGAAATATTCATCATTCTATGGGATAGAAATATTCACCATTCTATCGAGTATAAATATTCATCATTCCATGGGATAGAAATAGTCATCATTCTATGGGAAAGAAAATTTCCAATTCTTCAAGATGCATTCAATCACTTTCTCGTACTTTGGTAATATACTCACAGTTGAAAGTCTTCATATTTTTTAGTATGAATTCTGTTTGCAATGACATTTTTGTATCTGTTTGTGTATTTAAATACTGTAATAATATATGACAACAAGAAGAAATATGATGTACCTATAAGCCATTACCCTTTGCACTTTCTGAACAGTTGTTTGATAAGCGCCCTCGCAGACTAGAAACTTTAGTTGCGGGCATAAAAATCCATAACTTACGGTAAAATGGAGTTGCGTTGAAGGTGACGCATACGAGTTAATTTTCAGTTGCAGCTGTAACTCAACCTTTTTCTTCTGGGGGCCACATTCATATGTTTGTAAAGCTACGCGGGCCGCAACACTATACTGGTCAGTGTTGCCAACGGTGTGAGCTTGATTCCCCCTTTTATTATTCGAAATCCATGGGGGGGGGGGGGTTGTTAGAGAATTTCTGTAAAACATAATAATTCCCCACAAAAAAAATTCAAAATGAGTGCTCCCCACGCAAATCCATGAGGGGGTGGGGGTTGTTACAGAACTTCGCTGAAAAAAAATTCCGCACAGCCAAAAGCATCATATATAATTCCCCACAACAATTTTTCGAAATCCATGGGGGGGGGGTAGCTACGGAGTTCCGTTTTCGAAAATTTCCGGCCGCAAAAAATATTTTATCAAATAGAATAGATATATAAAGATAGGTTTTTGTTATGTTTAGTAGCCTAAATGGCGATGCATTGCCTTCGTTGGTAGTAACAAGTAACACTAGTAACCATTTAACTTTGGAACTGTCAAAAATTTATGTGTTGCCACGAGCAAAATTATTTGCGCGCATATTTGTCTGTCAAATCTTTGTTTTTTAGAGATAGATCCAAGCTTGTGCAGTTATGGTGTGCAGTAGCAACACTCTTATACCATATTATATTATATAGATAGTATATTATACTTATACTATCCTCTTCGGGTTTCAATGTCTGTACGTCAAAGTCGCAATTAATCTCAACTTAACGTGATATAGAATGCCAGATTTTGTAAATCATGTTCCTGATATTAAATGTATTGAGGGCCGCACAAAATAGCTCGGCGGGCCGCAGGTTGAGTATGACTGATCTAAAGTGTTCAGAGACTGCTGCGAATTGAAATGCTACCATATTTCCACAAAGTACGTAAACTTAAGTGATATTTAAGTGTTTTGTAGGAAAAATTATTAAGAATTAAATTAAATCATTTTTATATTTTTCGTTACGTATAATTATAAAGCGCACTAAGCCGGCGCTATGGAAATGATCCTGTATTAATTATTATCATTTTAAAACGAAATGCTTTTTTCTATAATGCAATGTACTTATATTATTTTTCATATATCGTTGAACGATTTAAAACTCAATATTAAAAGTTTGATGAAAAAATAACAAAGGCGTTAATAATTAAAATGCAAGGCGTTAATGTAAGCGTTATAGTGAAGATTCAGACAGGGGCGCTTAGATGGTTAAAGCAACTAGATCGGGTGAACGAAGTAAGGAGTGAAAGGAGAATATAATGTGATACGGAAGTAAATGGTAGGAGTCGGGGACGCCCGAGGAAGAAACGGCACGATTATGAAATGTTTTATGTGAGTACCACACAAAAGTCCTAACTGCTCCAAACGTCCCAACGTATCCCCAATCATGTTATGACGCTGAAGGTAGTAGGGAGGGCTGTTTAGATCTGGTCACCAAACACGACTAAAGACATTTCAAGCAAAAATTGAATTATGAACGGTGGTCATTCACCAAAGCGATTGTAGAAGTACATACCACTCTGAAATTTTATGTTATGCAGGTAGGTACATCTTATACACGGTGTTCGGAAACTTGTAGTACAAACGGGCAAGTATTTAATCTACATCACATGTGGAGTCAATTTTGTGGTATAACTTTTTTTTATTTGATCTTTCGGTTTCGAATAAATCAGGTATTTTTTTTTTTTTTAAATGTGTCGAGGTGTCGACGTGGCCCCAAAAGATATTAAACCTTTTTTTTGCCTAGTTTGGGAGATGAGTATGGGTACCGCCGCCCCGGGTTCCACTTATTAGACAAACAACACCTCTGACATAGGTCACCCCAAATTTTCCACTACGTTTAGTGACTTAGCAGGGGTGCCCGGTGAAAAGGTGTATTACTCACCAAATAATGGGAAAAATACACAATCTCACAAAAGTACCGCACTCACAATAGTGCCGGGTTATACTAAATATGATTGAGGTATCTGGTGGTCAAATAGTCCCCTTTCTTAACATGGGTTTGAGGGAGAAAGGTACAACATTCTCACTATCCTAATATCAGTCGGTAAAATCAAAATACCCACTCTTACTTTAATAAGAATTATTTTTTATAAAATGATATGGACCTAATTTATCGGTTGCAAATAATTTCTGAAGTGTTATTTTTGCAGTTACACTATTGTGCCATCGTCAATTTCTTAGGAAGAAACCTCAATAAACAAATAAAAATAAATTCATGTGATATAATAACTCCACGAATGAAATTGATTGAGCGCTGTAAAACCGACATA
This sequence comes from Hesperophylax consimilis, assembly GCF_061612785.1. Lineage (NCBI taxonomy): Eukaryota > Metazoa > Arthropoda > Insecta > Trichoptera > Limnephilidae > Hesperophylax > Hesperophylax consimilis. Next base: position 22,330,034 of record NC_142837.1, on the reverse strand, counting down.
TTAATCTGTAAATACGGTATATTGCCATAACATTTGACTTTTTACCCTTTCACTCAACACATCAATAGTCAGTACTGGATATTTAGGGCCGGGGGTTAAGGAGTGAAGCGGTTACTAGGCTGAGGTTGATTTAGCTCACTCACTGGTGAGTGATATGTGTCACCGGAGACCAAATTAAAATATACTTTTTTAGTCCAAATAATGTCAGGAATCAGTAAGTAAACCAGGACGTCCGTTAACACCATGTATACAATTCTCTGAATGGGCCCTTGTTACTTTACATTTTTTTCATTTTATATATTTTTCAGATTATAACATAAAAATTATCTTTGGCCAGTTTCAATATTCCGACATCTACCCCCTTGTTCATATTTTGTTACCGGATTCGGAAAGAATGGCATTGACATTGACAAGGCATTTCCTCCAAGCCTTCGTGTTTTTAACCTCATACATTATTATTACAAGAGGTTTCAGCAACGTAAACTTAGATTTTTTACGTGGAAAAAAACTGAACTTAAATTCAAACTTAAATCCAAATTTTTTGTTTCTTCTATATAATAATATTAATACTATGTGTTTGATTATATATTTTTGTAAAAAATAGATATCTTAATGATATCTTCACTGGGGTCTGCCGTACAGAGGATTTAATTTAAATATTATTAAAATTTAGTAGTGTGGATAATATTATAAACGTATTAAATAATATTTTTCTGAAATGATTGTAAATAAATTACATGGTGTTTTTTTTGTTCAGTTGCGTCGTTACAGTTTAAGTTTGTATTTGGTGTCAGTATATCATCTATTTCTGATCTCCCTACGTTTTGTATCGAGCATTTTATTTGAAATTTACACATTAAAATGTTGTCGTGAGTTTTGAATGAGAGTAGGATGTCGTTGTAGAGTTTAGTACTATAGTATAGGAAGCTTTTGGATATTTTTTTGACCCTGATCAGATTTTTATTTTTTGAATTATTTAGGAAACAAACATTAATTTATATATTTGGCATAAACAGCAATTATTAACAATATTAGACCAATAATGTTCCATTAATTCTAGTCTTTGATTCAATATTTGCACCTATATAATATATTTATAAATGACAAAGAAATCTAAAGAATTAATATTATCACGAATTACAAAATGTTATAAGAATAATAAAAGACAGTAAGTAGTAATTCAGTTTTCGCATGACTATAATAAAAAAAAATAAACTAACATGATGGGATTGTTTAACATAAAAAAATTAGGTTTCAAGTTACACTTTAAAATGTCTAAATCTCTAGAGGCATTATGAGTTTTACAGATACGTCCTATCAAAGAGTTTTGCGCATATTTGGCTTTACATTGTGGTGTTCTAAATAAGTCCTTTGATCTGGTGTTGTGTTCAATGAAATGCAATCTTTTCTAGCAGATATGATGAATCAACAAGACTGTTGACGATTTTGTATAAGAATAGGGCATCAGAAATTTGTCTACGTTTATATAAAGCGGTAGGTTCAAACCGATGATCGCAAAAGCCATATGATAAGTGTTTAATAAATTTGGATTGGATATTTTCAGTACCAGTTGCTTATAGCTACGTAGATTAAGAACACATTGATTCAAGTTTAAAATGTTATTATATTGATAAAAGTTACAAAGAGATAAAAAATCAATTACAGTAGAGCTGCTTCGTCAGTAACAGCTTGTGGAATCATCTGTTTTCTGAATTTTGATCCCAGTTAAGTCTAGAAATATTATAATCACCTATCAGGATAGTTCAATCGGAGCTGACTGGCGAATTCAAAGTGATATTTAAGGTTTTTAATATGTTTGTGCCATGGGGATGGTAAAAACAGCAAATATTATTATGTTTACTATTAGTAGTTGAAGTAATAGTTACCCATATATCTTCAGCCTCTAATGTGGACCAGCTAAGTTGACGAGTAACATTATGTTTTCACTGGACGGCAATAAATACACTCCCTCCCAATGTTTGACCTGTGAGATTGTAGTTTCTATCACGTCTAAAAACATTATATCTGTCATCAAATATCTCCCAATCACGAATATTGTCGAGAAACCAAGTGAAATACTATCTGAAATACAGATAACATCGAAGTCATTATTTAGAACAGCCCTAAGAAAGTCATGCGTTTTTGTACGCAATCCACGTATGTTTTGATAATATACGGTTAAAGAAGCCATATTGTAAAACATAAATATGATATTACAAAAATTCCATTTTCATAATAATAATAAAAATAATGGTATGGTTAAGTAGTAATGCGAGTTTGATTTATGAAGACAAAAAGTGTGAGATTTAAATTTAACCTCTTACGAGACATATCATATGCCATAACTTGATTAAAAGTAATTTGTTTATTGGAAGTTATAAAATCAATGAGTACATTTAAATTGTATATGCTACTTAAAAATACTAAATGTAAAAATAAATGAGAAGAAAAAAGGATATGATTAAATAGTTTAAGTGAAAACATTGGAGTATTTGAAAGGAGACAAGCTATTTTGTTTACATCTGCCTCAGAGGAAATTCGAATAACCGGAGAACCGTCATTTTTTCTCATTAATATGTGACAGTTGTTTTGTCCACAGATATTTATAATTTTTGTCATTTTTAAGTTCCCTGGCTTTCTTCATAAGTAACTTTTTAGAAGGCGTGAGGTGATCATTGAGGAATATACGGCTTGCTACTCCTGGAAGGCAGATATCTGCTGAAGTCAAGGTCCAGTGGCGACGAGCAGATGCTAACAAAGCGTCCTTGCAATCTCGCCGATGAAGACGTACGATTATATTTGATATAGATGTGGGTGTGGATGTCATTTTATAAGTTTCCGTTGGCCATGGTCACTGGTCACACTCTATGAATGAAATCAATGTCCCCTTTTTGTAGTTGGTACCCAACTTTCTGGGATATATTCTTTATAATATCCTGAAGGTTTTCAATTCTTGACAGCTTGACTTGTGATGATCATGACTTGTTTAAAGTTTCAATTTGTGAAGCAAGAGTTCTACTGATATATATAATATATTCCAATTGATCTGTAAAGTCCTTGAATCTTGGCTCTAGTTTATAAACAATGTTTTTTTTCCATCTCCTTAAGTCTGTCATCGAGGGTTCTTGAGAACTGGTTAAGGATATCATTTAAATTTATAGGATTATCGTCAGTACTTTGTTTGTTTGCCATCGTATTATTTTTCATTTTTTTGTTTAAATTGGAATATCACTTGTTAAATTGAGAAATAATAATTACACTGGTCGACATTTATTTTTTTAAGTGCAGTCCTTTAAGCGTAGCTAATTTTTTTATATGTATTTAGTATCCATAGACACGAAATGAAACAAAAAAGATATAAGTCAGGTTTTTTTTATTATTTAACAAAGTTTTTTTACATAATTTTTCCATAGTATGACGGGTACGTACTAACAAAATTTCAAAATCACTTCAATTTAATTTTTTTGCGCTTGTGAGTATCTTGAGAGTCTCTCTGCAGGGTCCAGCAATAGTCTGCTACCATAGATGGACTCCACTTTCCTTGGTATCACTTTTCCATAGCCGCAATATCCTGGTGAAATCGTTCGCCGTGCTCGTCACTGACATCTCTCATATTTTCGGTGAAAAAATTCAAATGAGAGTGAAGAAAGTGTATTTTTAGTGACATGTTACATCCCATATTTTTAAAGGCCATGAGCATTTCAGACACAATGCTGATATTTATTGCTTATTGCTTTATATCGCTTTTTATTATCAGTTATTGTTTTATATCGCCCGTAACGCACGTCTTTTTGTCGCGCTACAATTTTGTTTCTGTTTCCTATTATCAGCGCTTGATAATAACCGAAATGGGTGACAGTAATGAAATTTTGATTGGGCTTCACTTACTAACGAAAACGATTGAAAGTTTGAGTGACAAAATGTTGTTTTTTGAAAGGGAACAGAATTCCCTTAAAAATTTACTGACAACGTATGTCGGTAGTGTTAAAATGTGTACATGCACATGCAGTGTCTCTTCGTCGAACGCCGCAGGTCTAGTCCCCCCGCACCCGCGCGTCTTGCTCACCGCGCCTGCCGCCGCCGCACAAGCGGCCACAACTTTACTACGCTCGTCCCCCTCCGCCCCTCAGCTCTCAATGGGGCCCAGCAACGTACAGCCAAACAGAGCGGCTAGCCCACCGCCTGCCATCACCCAAGCTGCCTTAGTCGGCCGCCCCAACGCTCGTAAGATTACCACGAGATCTGCTACAAAATAGGGCAAATCGGAAGTAGACCCTCAACCTGCTATAACATCTGCTTCTTGCTGCTGACAAACTACATACTGCTGACAAACTACATAAGTAGTTTAGCGGGTTTGAATGTGAATAAATAAATAAAAAAATAAAATAAAAAATAGTAGATGTACATCAGATCCATCGGTAGGGACTCAAACTACTGAAATTGGTCCCAAAGCCTTGACCTTTTCCTCTTATGTTAACCATTCCACCACCGGGCATACCTCCTCCGCCTCCGAGCCGCCAGTTAACAATACCAGCAATTGGAAGAAAGTGACGCATAGGAATAAGAGACGTCCTATTCTACGAGGTACCGCTCAAGAACCTACCGGTCTGGTTGCCGTCGAAAGGCTGAAGTACATTCATGCTTGGCAATCTGACGCCAGCACCTCAACCGATGACATTGAAAAATTCCTGCGTAATAATACTGACAACACTTTAAGAGCCAGCCTTCCGTACAAAGAATTTCGATTTGGGTGACACCCACCAAATAAACAATATTTAATTTAAAAAGAATTCGACAGAGGTGTCATTGTCTGAATCCGTATAAGGAGTAATTTTGGGATTATTTAATTACCGACATCTATTGCAATTTTATGTAACCAAAACCATTTTTAGTTAGCACCGAACAGATTAGCACGTAAGTCGAAATGAAGGTGATTCTCAAAATATGGGTTTAGTAAGGATTTAATTAATTAAATATATTTTTAAATTTTACGTAAAATGTAATGAAAGTAATTTTTATAGGTATACAAATTAGTTTACTTTACTAAAATACCACATAAAATACTTCTATAACTTTTATAAAAGTAAATTTATAATTTTATAAAATCAATAAATATTTACATATCAATAAGGTTTTTCTTATATGGTTATCTTTACAGGGTGTCCGGGAGTAAAGTGCTCAAACTTTAGGAGGTGATTTTAAATGCTAGTAGAAGTAAAAATATGAATAAATTTTTCAAATTTCCATTTTTTTTCCACAAAAAATTATTTTCCGTAGAAGAAATTGCTTTTTCTATACAAAAAACGTTGGAATTCCAAAAAAGTTTTTTTTATAAAAGTGTTTTATAAGTTTCTTTTTCATTTGTACTCTCATGTAGAATCACCTCCCGAAGTTTGTGCACTTTACCCCCGACATCTTGTATAATGTGCGCAATATAATATTTATACACATGTTATATCTACTTTTGAATATTTATATAAATTATATATAAGTTTAAATTTGTATGCTTATCAAATTTATTATATTATAAAGATAGATAGAAAGACTAAGTGCCTTCTAAGGATTTACAAATCAGGAGATTTTTTTTGTAATTATTTATTTATTCATTTAAACAATTCAAAAATTATAAAGATTAAGAAAACATGCATGCAACATAAAATTATATTCTCAAATGTATTTTTGTTTTTATAATTTCCTCTCATAGAAAAGCAGCGTCTGTATGTTTGTGTAAAAGGGGCTTTATTTATTTTCATTTTAAAGAAATTACTACTTTTAATAGTTTAAGCTTTCAGTGAACTTTCAATTTTATTTTTAACTTCTCAAAACATTATTTGTTCAAATTGTCAAATATAATTTAAGCACAAACATAATAAAAGATTCACTCAAAATTAAGTATGGTGGTTCCGAAAAGTCCCAATAAATACGGTGAAAGAAGCATAAACCATAAACTTATTAGCCTAAACATGTTTCGAGCGAAATGCGGATCTGGAAACCTTATTGTCAATCTGAGCAAAGAGTTGGCCCAATTTCAAAAATACTGTTGGAGTGTGACATGTGTCGCGTCAAATTTACAGTCAACACATGGGACCGAAAGTCTAAACATACCATGATCGTCAATATAGCAACAGTCGTTGTTCTGCCGCAGATTCATTAAATCCCGAGAGATCCGTTTACAGTGTCCAAAAAGCAATACTGGGGCACAACACTAGAAGCAAAGCTAAATGATTGGAATACAGAAAGATAAAAACACCCCATTGTCAAAAATATCTTCGCCGTAAATGATTAAATAAAAGTAGATTTATTCAGGAAGGCAAGCATTACGATGATCGATGTTAAACATCTAACATAGCCCCAAAATAACTCCAGTATGTTTAAGAAACCTTTTTCTAAAACCTCTGAAAAAAACTTTTCGTGACAGTTAGATATACCACTCTACAACAAGACCACGTATGGCTGGAATTGTGAAACCACTTAATAACTGCCTCAAACCTTAGAAATATTGTAAAAACAAAAATAAACAACTGGACTTTCAATCGTTAAAACTTTGTAACAAAAAAAGGACCTTTTTAAATGTACAATCCATCAAACATGGTGTCAATAATGAAATGAAAGCTCTTAATCAGTTGTTATCGCATCTTGGTATTACCATGCCAAGTGGCTTATGTATTGATTGATAATATAATCAATATTGATATTCCATATTTGGCTTATTTGACGACTGTAAAATTGTTAAAACTTAGGACGGGTTGTTTCGAAGAATTTGAACAATTCTTCAAATTTCAAAGTTAATTTTCAAGTTCTGTGTAAGATTTTTTCAAGTGCTGTTATTATTTCAGTTCTGTCAAGCAACTAACCTATAATTTAGTAATAACAGAACTTGAATAGAACTTTCACAGAACCCGAAAATGAACGTTGAAATTTGATGAATTGTTCAAATTCTCCGAAACAACCCGTCCTTAGTGTCCATTTATAGTATACAATTAGAGATCAATTGAAGAGTTAATACAACAAAAGAAATTTAACTTCTTTCAACTGAAAGGAGAAGAATTGTAGTCTTACATATGTCCAAATGTAAGAATACAATCAGTCTCTTCTAAAATTTGAAATGATATCGTAGGTTTACTCCTTTTATCTGTACTTTCTGAAATAACTGTAGGGAAAAGTTCAGATGATTTGTTCTTTATGACTGGTGGTTTGCAAGACTTGGGCAAAACATTCAGCGGAGTATAGATTTCACATCTGAAACATAATTAAAGAGTTTATTTAAAAAAGAACACCTAGGTACGGTTAGTCAAAAACGTACAATAAAGTTAATTCTGGGTAGAAATTGTACAGTTAACATTCAGAACAGGTTCACTCCCTCCTCCTCAAAAAGACCCTCTACACAGCATTCTCAAAGATGACATAAGCTCCGAGGGAAATTTTTTTCTTCAGGGCCTCCTTCCGATATAAAAAAATAACATCACTGAATTAAATTGAATTCCCCACAGTTTCAGAACTTTCAATAGCTGTTTTCGGTCGCACATTCGTTATTTTTTCTGGCGGCTTGCACGTTCGAGTATTGGAATAGATGGCTCATATATTATTATTACAAATTATTATATTATATTTCGGACATCGTTGCAGTATCTATCATTAGGACAGTTGTGAAGTGACGCGTGTGTTTTTGTACGTAGAAAGTTAATTCACAAATAAATCACAACAAGAAAACTAAATTAATAAAAATTTACCCCGTAATTTCTAATGCATTAGAATTACTAATTTTATATAATAAATATAAGCTTATAAATCAAATATTACTTAAAAAAAAAATTATATCTCAAATATAGCTCTTTGGAGATATAACGTTTTCTTTGAAATATGGGATGTCTTTCGTGTATTTCCCATCTTAGAAAAAACAATATTTATTAACTGATATACTTTACAGGCGTAAAATTATATTTATAGGTTCAAATATTTGCACGTAATCGCTCGTCTGTAGATCATAAAACGTTGAACGACACGTCTGCTTCCAAAGCCCTCGAGTTGGCGAATGAAGTTTTTCAAAGAAAGATAGGTTAATCTTCAAGTCGGAGCGAGCGCGCTATAATAAATATGATTTAAAAGCAATAGGCGTAAGCGACAGTTGTGAAAATATTTAATTAAACACGACTTATTTACAATAGAGCAAAAATTTATTTAAAAAGACCTTAAGTAGCATTTAAAGAAGCAATGTGAATTTTTTCATACATATAACTTGTAATATAACAGAAAAAAACGTGTAAATAATAATTTTTCGAGCATACTTTGCAATTTTTTTCTATCGGGGGAATTTTATGTAATTAACGTTTCAGCTCTAAAAGTCTTCAGATAATATCTTGAAAAATTGCAATTTTTTTTTTAAGAAGTTAGAATCTTAAAGTGTTCAAGGGAAATATGATATAAATCGGTAGAAAATCGGAATTCCGGCCCTTAAAGTGTGACGTTACCAGACTACCGTCTCGGTCTGAGTACGCTCCGTTCCGTATCGGGATCCCGGATTCAAAATTCACCACATTTATGGATCCAAACTTATGGCCAAACCATATTTCGTTCAACGAGTGGTTTTTTCGCTGATCAAACCATACCAACAAACCATAGCCCTTCACGCACAAGAAAGGAACGGAAAGTAACATCTTTTCTATCCGTTTACTATCAGAACGTGAGGGGGTTGAACTCGAAAATGAAAGTATTTAAGAATAATCTATTTTCGCGATGTAATGTCGATGTACTAGCAGTGACCAAATCCTGGCTAACATCAAGCGTATACGATTTTGATTTTTTTTTACCGAGAATTACATCGTGGTACACGTGCCGGGGGTGTTCTTCTGGCTGTGCGCTCAGAATCTGTTCTGTGCGCTGAACGAATATCTTCGATGGATCTTCCTTACGTTGAATCGCTTTGGGTCAAATTAACATTTAATTCATCCACTTTATATGTATGCGTCATTTATATACCACCTCATTCATCAGTCTCAATTTATTCAAGCTTTTTTGATAAAATTGAAAGTGAGTGTAATCTTCTCCATGGAAAAAATATTTTATTATTAGGTGATCTAAATCTTCCATCTTGCAACCCTAGTGTCTTAAATATATATGACTATTTTAAGTGCTTTTATGGTCTTAAGGAACACAATACAATATGTAATGATTTTAACAACACTCTAGACGTTGTACTATGTAGTGCTGGAAATTTTATAAATTCTGTTGAAAAATGCTATGATCCTATTGTAAATGAAGATAAATTTCGCCCATCTTTAACTATAAACATATGTTATGCTCCTCCCACCTCTAATCCGGGTACAGATTCTCCTCAGGTCAGGGCAGGGGTTGGGAATACCTGGCGCTTTCACAAAGGAAACTACCAGGTATTATACCAATTGTTATCGGAATGCTCGTGGCAACCTGTCTACGTAAACTCAACAGTCGTGAATACTCTAAGTGAAATCTTTTACAATCTAATTTATAAAATATTTTACAAATGTATACCGACTTTTACACCTCGCATTTTATCGCTCAGAGTATACCCTACATGGTACTCTCATCATATTATTAGTAATATAAAAAAAAATATATCTTACATATCAGTAAACAAAACATAGTGACACAGAAAGCACATTCAGTTTTACGCTCAACATTAATATTCAGTTAAAAGTGTATTTAACAAGTGAAACTTACAATATAACAAACCATTAGGTGGATACAAGTTCTAATACAAATTTACAAGTTTTTAAAACTAAAACTAACTTAACATTGTCAATATTAATACTAGTTTGAAATGGATTTAAATTATTGTCGCCCAAGCTATTACCTACCGCGCGATTCGGCCGCTAATACCAAGTACTTCAATTCAACTCTACCATAAATCCAGGCTGACCCATCTTCCACTTTCAATATATATATAAACATTTAATATTATCATGGATTCTCAGGATTATATAAGTCTAGCGAGAAACGCAGTAGAGGCTTTAACAGAATTAATAATTGACCCTAGGACCAAACTAAACAAGGAACAAATTGCCAAAATGGTTCCCAAAACCAACGCCATTCTAGGAACTATTGCACAGATGGCTGCTAAAATGGCTACTCGTGACTGTGAACTCACAGCCAATAAAACATTAATAAACAAACCAAACTTTGAGTTCAATAGTTTCTACATGTGAAGCGGCTCAGTTCAGTTCGCCCGGCCGAAGCGGGCAGTTGATATACCTACCTTCGTGCGCCGGTTTGTTTACTTTTGAAACGAAACGGTGTTAATCTTAATTATAATCACATTTAATCGCATTTCTGGCGGTTATTTACTGTATTTCTATTCTTCAGCAATAAAATAGTACATAATAAGTGTTAAAATTAGTTTTTTTTAGTTAATTTTCGGGTCGGATTACCGAAAATTGTAGTGACGTTTAAATGTGTTTTGAGTTAATTTGAATTGTATAAACACGGCAGAAACTATTGTCAGTACTGTGTTAATCTTCAATTACATAATTAAATTCGGATTTTGTGAAATTCTGGTGAGTTTGCAGATTTTGTAAATAACATCTGTATTTGCATTCTACCCACAGCGGTAAGTTCCAGCATTTTGTCTGGATTTTTTATTTTTGTTAATTTTTAGGTTGATTTCTTTTTAATTTATTTTTATTATATGTAATATGTCCTCCGTGGACTCCTCCGACGAGGAGGAAGTTGCCTTCCATGAGCTTTCAAAGGAGGAAGTTATTAAAATAGCGCAGGCAAGAGGGAAGGAGATATCCTCACAAAGGAGACGACCTTCTCCCAGATCCTATGTGCTCATGGAGAGTATTCAAGCCCACAAGGAGCCTGGTAGTCCTAGACGGCCCACTTCACCGTTTACCAGTATCCATGGCAGCTTACTCCGTGAAGAGGGAGCAGCATCAATTTTGGCCGCCCCGAAGGATGTAGCGAACGCTCCTTCTGGAAATATTTCCACTGGTACTGGTGACGTGGCCAAAAACCCGTCGCCTAACCCAGCAAAAAAGAAGCGTGGCAGAATTGAGGAACAGTTAATTTCAGGTGACAACTACGATATGCCAATCGAGGAGGATTATCTCGCCCCATTTTGGAGCCCTCTTTCGACGATCTCTGCAAAGGTGAATGAGATGAAAAATAAAATGAAAAAGGAGGACCGCTCAGTTATAGAGGTAAGTATAGATCTAATTCGTAATGAGCTCGCGAACCTGGCAAATACCTGTGCCGCCGCCAACGCGAGAGCTGGCGCCTTTGCCGAGGTTATTAAATCACAGAAGGGATTATCGGAAAAAATAGATTTACTCATTAAACGTCCGTCCCATGTGCCACCAGTTATTGAAAAAGTGGTAGGTAAAAAAACATATGCGGGTGCAGCTTCCGGAGCGCCTCCCAGTGGTTCCATCTTATTCGAGGGACAGGAGCGTGAGCTGCCTTCTCTGAGGCCCACTATTCTATTCTACCCCACTGCCCCTGAAGGCAAAACATCTGAGGAGACCCAGAATGTACTTACATCGGTTCTGGATCCCAAAACCGACGGTTTTAAAGTGGTTAGGACACGTAAGATCAAGGGTGGAGGCGTTCTTCTGCAAACTGATAGCCCGGGGGGTGTCAAAAACATTCAGAAGGCGGCGGAAAAATTAACCCTCAAAGGTTTGAAAATGGTTAACCCACAGGGACGACTACCCAAGATAGTCATTTATGACGTCCCCAGAGGAGACGTAGCTGCTGACACTGCTCTTTTCAAGGAAATTTTTGATAATAACGTCGCAGAAAAATCAACTCTCTCCAGGGAAGACCATTTAAGGACAATGCGGAGGGTATCCCTCTTTGGGGAACGTGAAGGCGGGACTATGAATATGATTGTCACGTGTCATCCGGATTGCCGGAAGGTACTAATAGATAGCGGTCTTTGCTACCTTGGGTGGAATGCCTGTCGGGTTCGTGACTACCTGGGAGCTACCCGTTGCTTCAAATGCCACATGTACGGCCATGTAAGCAAATCTTGTACTCAGGAGTTCATTTCTTGCCACCACTGCGCCGCAGCCGGTCATGATTTCGAGGAGTGCCCCAAGAAGGCACAGGCCGCTATCTGCGCAACTTGTACCAAGTTTCAGAAACCAGCCGATCATTGTACTGGTGACCGAGCCTGCCCTGCAAACAGAGCTGCGATCGAGTCTCAAGTTCGCATGACCGATTATGGCCGCCGCTAATCCCCTCTCCATAGGCCAGATCAACCTGCAGCGGTCTCGGATAGCCACCCTTGAGGCCCAGCGGGTCATGACCGACCTTGGGATCGACATTCTGCTCATTCAGGAACAATACGTTTGGCAAGGGAAAACACCTGGTATCATTAGTCCAGGGGCGGTACTTGAAGTAGGCAGCTCTCCCGGGGCGGGTGTTCTGGTCAATACTTCGTTGATTAGCCCCCTCCTTCTCGAGGGACTGTCGAACGAATACCAAACCTGTGTTTCCTTTAAATTTGGCGATACTGAGATCATCGTGATATCAGTATATTTTAAATATGGTAATTTAGTTGAACCGCATATTTTGAGCCTCACGCGTGCCTTGCATAAATTAAAAGGCCGAAACATAATTATTGGAGGTGACTTCAATGCGCGCTCGCCTCTCTGGTTTGACTTTAACGGAAATCGAACGGAAAGATCCTATGCCGTCGAAGATCTTATCTCAGCGCAAGGTCTGTTCATCCTCAATGAACCAGGTACGTTTTCAACATTTTCAGGAACCGGTGGCGAAAGCAACATTGATCTCACTCTTTGCTCTGGATCTGTTGCGTCAAAAATATCAAAGTGGACGGTTCATGAGTGTGCGATAGTTTCTGATCATAGATTGATAACTTTTTCAGTGGGAATTACAAAGACAGAAGCTCCACAATCATCTTGGAACTTCAGAACCACTAGGGCGAATTGGGATAGCTTTGGGGATGCGCTGCGTCAATCTTTAAGGGGTTTTCATGACGTAGCCGCTAGGGAACCGGACAACTTGGGGAATTTCTTCAACGCGGCGGTGGTATCAGCCGCTGAAACTTCTTTGGGCAGATCAAACCCAAAGAAGTTAATTAGGACGCCGTGGTGGACACAAGAGCTGACTTTGCTGAAAGGGGCCTACAAAAGAGCCTATAGGGGCCTGGTAGTGGTTAGGCGGAGTATATGCTCGCCTGAAGAAGCGGCTGCACTTCAGGCCCGTTTTAGGGCTTCCCGTGGCGCCTATCGTTCGGCCGTCCTCTCAGCAAAACGAGCTGCATGGCATAGTTGGGTAGATGAAGTGGGTAACGCCAACCCGTGGGAAATCCACAGCGCTCTTGAAAACTCGGGAAAAGGATCAGAACGATACTTATCGAGCGTTGTGCTCGGTAATAGCGAAGGGAACGCAGAGAGTGTTGACATCGTCTCCACTCTTGAGACACTTCTGGGCAAGTTAGTTCCTCTAGACTCAGTTAATGGGGAAAGTGTTCACCATCAACAGGTAAGAAACCTGTCACGGCTTCCACCTAGAGACCTCGCCCAGGGGGACGGCGTACCACCATTAAGTCGAGCAGAGGTTGAAATCATAATTAAGGGTTTGGGTCCGAAGAAGGCACCGGGATTTGACAGATTGAACGGCATAATAGCGAAGAATGTTTGGATCCACGCTAAAGAGGAGCTTTATCAAGTGTTGGAAACGTGCTTGCGTAGAGGAGTATTCCCTACAGAATGGAAGAAAGGCGTGCTCCGGATTATACCAAAGGGGAACAACAAGCCGAGAACAGATATCGGAGCCTACAGACCCATCACTTTACTTCCAATCTTAGGTAAAATACTGGAAAAAATCATCAAACATAGGCTCCGTCTCACCCTGTCTCCACCCTGCGACCGCCAATTTGGGTTCATCCCCGGTAAGTCCACTGAGCACGCCATTAAGTATGCGCTTGAATGGGTGAGGGTTTGTACCAAGAAGTATGTAATTGGAATATTTTTGGACATCTCGGGTGCCTTCGATCATGCGTGGTGGCCGATGATTTTAACTAAGTTGAAAAGTCGTAATTGCCCGCCTTTACTGTTCAATATTATTAGTGATTATTTACGTAACAGAAAGGTTATTTTGATGTATGGTGATTTTTTCATCATACGTGACGTTAACATGGGCTGTCCACAAGGGTCAGTCCTCGGGCCTGACCTGTGGAACATCCTTTTTGACGACTCCTCTAGGTTACCCATGCCTGAAGGATGCATATCGGTGGACTACGCAGATGATAAGTTTCTTTTGGTCTCAGGGGACAGCAGAAAGGAAGTGGAGAGTAAATCAGAAGAGGGTCTGCGTGAAATTCTTGAATGGGGTAAGAGAAACAGGCTGAACTTCGCTCCCCATAAGACCGTGGGACTCTTGATGAAGGGTATGCTCAGTCGTGCCAGAAACCCTACCATCAGAATAGGAGGCTCCACTATTCGTTTCGTTGAAAGCACCAGGTATTTAGGCGTCACTTTAGATAGATCTTCTTCGTTCCTAGCGCACGTCAAGAGCGTTTCTAGCAGGGCCCAGGCCCTATTCTTGAAATTGAGAAGGCTCTCAACGGCTGAGTGGGGATTGCAGACTCCGGCACTTCGCCTCATATATAGGGGTGTTTACGTGACGCATGTCTCGTATGCAGCTTCTGTGTGGGAGCACCGGCTGGATAATGCATTGATCCACTTGGCCCTCAAGCGGGGCCAACGGACTCCCCTGTTGGCTCTTTCGGGCGCATATAGGACTGTGGCTAATGATGCATTACCGGTTCTGGCTGGTACACTGCCGATTGACTTGGAAATAAGGGAAGTTTTGACAAAAAAGGCATTGACAAGAGGTAAGGCCGCTGTCCACCTGGGAGTCGAACTGACACCCGGTGGAGCGGTGTCCCTTCCTGGCTTATTGAAAGCCATGCGAGATAGAACGCTGAGTGTATGGCAAGAGCGATGGGATAGGTCGACGAAGGGTAGATTGACTTTCTCTTTCTTCCCTTCAGTTAAAAGCAGAATGCAAGGGGCGCACATAAAATTGGATCACTATATGACGCAATTGGTGTCCGGTCATGGGGAACTCAGGGGGCGGCTACATAGTCTCGCCTTGTCTCCTCATCCGAACTGTTCATGTGGTGACACTAACCAGACAGCCGAGCACATTCTGTGGCACTGCGAGTTGATGAAGGATGCCCGAGAGGAAATGTTGGATGGCTTGAGAGGGATTACAAGACCGGCATGGAATGCCGATCTCGTGTTGAACAGAGAAAATTTTGAATGCTTCAAAAAGTTTGTAAAGTCCTGGGTAGAGATATGGCCTGTGCTTAGAGTTGCTGATTTAGATTAAAATCATCTTTGTTTCAGGTGCCAAGCGTATTGTTCCTGTCACTCCACGGTTACTCCTCTTATAACAAATTTAATATTGTTTATGCGCGATTGCTTTATGTTTTATTTTTATTTTTATATACTCATTGGTTTTACTTTCTTTGTCTTATGGCATGATCGCAATGCATTTATTATTTTATTTGTTTGTTTTATTATTTCTTATTCATTTATTGTGTATACTGGCTTTTTACACCGTTTTTGCCAATTCTTTACACTGTTTTTTTTTATGCACATTCTTTCTTTTACTTTTGAATTTGGGCCTTATTTATTTATTAGGAACGCGTTGATAATGATAATACTGTTTCTTTTTGTGTTTTAGCTCTTTAATACTATGTTAATCTTTTTTTCCCTTCTTTTTTTTCTATTATGAACGGTCAATTTGTTGTTGATCACAACTTATTTTCTACGTTTGTTATTTGCCTTTTTATTTGTTACTAACAAATTGGTTTATGAATAGGTTGTCGAACTGAACTCTATCGTACTGTATTGTTCATTTCCCCACCACGGGGGCGGATAGACCCTGTTCCTGCATCCAGTAAGGTGACATTAATCCGGGGCGGCTGTCCCACGAACCACGGGTGCCTCCCCCGGCATCATGAGCGGGCCTGGGGAATGTTTGCGCGAGCCCGGTCCCCTTCCGTCCTGCCTCCGGTGACCTGAGGCTCACTTCATTCCCTAGGGTCTTTGGGAGTATCTCCCCCCCCCCCTTTCCCCCATTTACATTTCTTCGAGGGTACTCTCGGAAAACTGGCTAAGGGACGCGGGTGCTTGGGATCGTTGTGGCCAGGCCGCTTGCCACGCTCATTCTTGCCGGGACCGCCCCGTGATAGTGGGGTAAACTGCCCTCGATACGCGGCTTGTATATTTTTATGTTTCAATCATACTTCCACTTATAAAATTTGTGCTCCTTATTTATTATTTAATTTTAGATGCCAAACCACCAGGCGAACACATTTCATATGTGTTCTTATTTTGTGTTACTATTAATGTAAGTATGCATACATTATTTCGTACTAACAATCATACATGCAGGGACATTGGAGGGTCTAGATTCGTTTTAAAATAAATGTAGCTTCTTTTTACAAAAAAAAAATTAGAGTCCTGACGTGTGCGGCTAAGGAGGTTAAACAATCAGTTTCCTCACACAGCCGTCGGGAAAGGGTGGGTTCCCTCCAATGTGAAGCAGCTGACGAGCTCGAAGAGAGTAAAAACAGAGCTAAAAACCTTATAATAATAAACGTACCAGAAAGCTCAAAATCAAACCAAATTGATAAAATCAAGGATGATAATCTACAAATAACTCAAATTCTGAACAAAATAGATAACAACATTGAATCAAACTCCATTAACACTTTCCGTCTTGCAGCACTGAGGCCTGACAAATCAAGACCCATAAAAGTTATCTTAAGAAATTCGTCAGAGGCAATGAATATTCTCCGTAAAAAAAACTTTTGTTTAACCAACTCCTCTATCAAATTTTTTTCCGATCAAACACCAAACCAAAGGAAATACTTGTCGGACCTACGCCAAATAATGGAAAGTTGGATACAGGAGGGTGAAGTCGGGCTAACAATAAAATTTATCAATAACAAGCTGACAATAGTGAAGATTTATCCAAAAAACTCAAACCCATCAAAGGATACGGCCAAAACATCAGAGGCTGCCGTACCAAACTCTTAGAATTGCAAACTACTCTTCCATTACTCCAAAATATTGATGTATTTATTCTAACTGAAACCTGGCTTGATCCTGATATTCATACTGAAGAACTTGGATTTTCATCTTACAACACCTACTGCCTTGATAGAAATCCAGCAACAAGTACTAAAACCAGAGGAAGAGGAGTTCTCAAATCCATTTCAAAATCAATGCCATCCACTCGATTACTATGTAAACATTTAGACGTGGAACAGGTATTTGTATTATTGAAAAATAAATCAAGTAAAATTCTCCTAGGATGTGTCTATATTCCTCCTGGATCCAACATCACAGTCTACAGAAACCACATTGATGACGTCGAAACCTTTAAAAATAAATATCCGGATGCCAGAACAATTTCATTTTGTGACTATAATACCCCTAGCATTGATTGGACGAATAAAGACTAGTGTAACAACTTTAGCCTGCCAGAAAATGCTCGCGAATTAATTGATATGACGAACTTACTCTCGCTACGTCAAGTCAATCAAGTCTACAATAATAATAATCGACTGTTGGATTTAGTGTTCTCCAGTGATCTCTCAATTCATGTTGTTAAATCAGTTGATGAGCTCCTCCCCCTAGACTGCCACCACCCCGCTGTAAGCATAAACATTATGACAAGTAACTCACTAGACGACACAACTATTCTGCCTAACCTTACTTATAATTTTTCTACAGCTGACTATCCTACCATGAAACATTATCTTGCTAATGAAGACTGGTCATTTCTTCATCTCAACAATAACAATAATATTAATCACAATATGGAATTATTTTACACAATTATTAATAGGGCCATTGAAAAATATGTACCACTTTCACACTTCAAAGAAGCAAAGTTCCCAAAATGGTTTACTGGAGAGTTAATTAACTTATTAATATGTAAAAAAATTGCCCACAAAAACTTTAAAGAAACGAAATCCCTAAGCGACTACAAGATATTTCAAAACTATAGATCTCAATGTAAAAAAATGTCTAAAATCGTATAATAATTACATAAATGGAATCAAAAATTCTATACCTTCCAACATTCAGAACTTTTTCAATCATGTTAACTCTCTAAGAAAAAACAAACAAGGCTTACCCATCTCAATGCATTTCAAAGAAAATAGTAGTACTGATATGAAGATAAAGGTTAACTATTTTGCTGACTATTTCAAAAGTGTTTATGACGAAGATATCCCAGACAATTACATCCCACCTTCATCCATTAATGAGACCATACATATCCCTGCCATACATATCAATATAAACGACGTTAAAACTAAGATTAAATCCTTAGACAAAAACAAGAAGGCCGGACCTGATAATGTGCATCCCAGTATCCTTATAAATTGTATTGATTCACTGGCTGAGCCAATTTGCTTATTGTTTAATCATTCCCTTGATACAGGTTGCTTCCCTAACATTTGGAAACGTTGTTATCTGACACTTATATTCAAAAAGGGCAATAAATGTGATATAACCAACTATAGACCAATATGTAAGCTATCCGTAATACCGAAACTTTTTGAAAAACTATTACTTGATAAAATTTCACCTTATATTAACCACCTCATTGTTCCGAATCAACATGGATTTTTGTCGGGCAGATCAACTTTGACAAATCTCTCATTATATGAAAACTATATATCGAACGCATTAGCTAATAGAACTCAAGTCGATTTCATATATACGGACTTTATTAAGGCATTTGACAAAGTTTGCCATAAAATTCTCCTCGTCAAACTATGTAAGCTCGGTATCGATGGAAAACTTTTAGACTGGTTCGCAAGCTATCTAACTGATAGAGTTCTACTAGTAAAAATCAATTCATTCCTTTCCAACCAATTTATAGCTACAAGTGGTATACCGCAGGGGTCTCATTTAGGCCAAATATTGTTTTTACTGTTTAAAAACAATATTATTAAAATATTTGATAACGATATAAATGTATTACTTTTTGCAGACGATTTAAAAATATTCAAAAAAGTAAAAACCGTAGAAGATTGTATCAGTCTACAAAATAACTTAAACAGGTTAATTAATTGGTGCACTCTAAATAAACTATATCTGAATATAAATAAGTGGCATTCAATAAGATTTTACAAAATAAGTCTACCAATTATTTATTCATATGAACTTAATAACTCAACCCTTACCTTTGTTTGAAATAAAAACAGAACTTGAAAAAATCTTTCACAGAACTTGAAAATGAACGTTGAAATTTGATGAATTGTTCAAATTCTCCGAAACATCTCGTCCTTAGTCTTTTTTACTGAGGAATGGTTTTGAAGAAATAACTGAGTTTTTAAAATTGTTGTCAGTCCATTTAAAATTATAAACAATTTTTACAAATATATAAGTTACGTTGTCAGCATTTTTCAATGAGGGACAATTATTACAATGCCTAAATAAGTGATGGAAACAATGGATTTTTATGTTCAGGTTTCCTTCCGAGTTTTTTTAAATATTTTGAAAGTATATAATTTGGTTTTATTAGCATTAAGTGTAGCGAGGGGTAATAAAAGCCATTTAAAAAAATTGTTTAATTTGTCTTCTGATTTTTTAAATGCTTCTTCCCAATTATTTCATGCCAAATTTGCTTCGCCGTCAGTCACTTAGATGTCAAGGTATAACGGTTTTGACGTATTATTTCACTAAAACAGCTGTCTAAAGACAGCTTTATATTAAATCAAACATATTTTTGTTTTCCCTGATGCCCACAATAAAAGGCAGATACGGTAAACAGAGTGCGGATTGTATTAACATAAAAAATATTGTTGTTTTCCTCGGTGCCCACACTAAAAGGCAGATACGGTAAACCGAGTGCGGATTTTTTTAAATTTTTTTATTTATTTCTAACAAAACACATTTGGCATAATACATATATTTGGGCAATAGATAAGTAGTCCCGCCAAGCTACCACATGGCTGCTTGTCTGTAGGTTCTACCTCAATATAATTCTTATTATGTTTAAGGGTGCAGCATGACCTGAGTTTTGTTTTTATTTTCAAAACCAGTGTCTCTTTTTTACTGTCATTACGTGCGCGTGATTTTTTTCCGTATACCTAATTTGTTTTAATTATTTATTTATTCACGCTTTTTCAAGAATTTTACATTTTAACGAAAATAAATGAAATGTATAGGGTGTTAAAAGGCACACGTGAATTATTTGAACAAGCGTGTTCAGAACTTAGTAAAAGTAAAAAATATCGATGAAATTGTGGTTCAGTGATTTGAAAAAAATATATTTCCGGACACGTTTTTTTTTCAAATATTGATATGAAAAAATATTGGACAGCGTCAATATGGGGCGAGCGGCCGCTGAAGACATAGCAATGTTTTTAGTTTGTTTCTATAAAAACAATTATAACAAAGATAAGGGAAAGGTGTTGGGCTAAGTAAATTGTGAAGACATATCAAAGTTTGTTATTTGTTCGTATTATAAAAATATAACAACGAAAAGGGAAAGGGGTTGGGCTTAGTGACTTGTGAAGACATATCAAAGTTTTTTATTTGTTTGTATTATACACAGCTCGGCTGTGGAACGAACTGCCGGCCTCTGTGTTTCCTCCCTCCTACAACATGGGACTCTTCAAGACCCATGTTCACTCCTTCCTCTCCACAAAAAGACCCTCCACACAGCATCTCCAAAGATGACATAGGCCCTGAGCGAAATTATTTTCTTCAGGGCCTCCTGTGTCGAGTTAATATAAAAAAATAAAAAATAAAATAAAAAAATTACAACGAAAAGGGAAAGGGGTTGGGCTTAGTGACTTGTGAAGACATATCAAAGTTATTTATTTGTTTGTACTAAAAAAATATTACAACGAAAAAGGAAAGGGGTTGGGTTTAATGACTTGTGAAGACATATCAATGTTTGTTATTTGTTTGTATTATAAAAAAAAATAACGAAAGGGAGAGGGACTTGGGCTGAGTAATGACTACTCCAAATAAGGTCAGAAATCTCTGGTCTGAAGTTTGACGACCATGTCCCTTAACACCCTATAAGTATATAGTGCATTATGTTACTAGGTAACAGGTAACAGGGGTAAACAGAGAGGGCAAACAACTCAGTCAATTCAATCACATTCTTTCATTAAGAAGAAATCTGGTGCAGATCTCATTTGGTGCAACCTAATCAGGAAGCTGAATAGCCTTTAATTATTCCTGGAGAAAGAACCACAGTCGGCAGCCTAGTCAGGAAGCTGATTGAAAATCGTAAAAGATGCAGCTGAAAGAACCATTGTTGGTTATAATCCCACCGAGCACCGCGGAAGGGATTATTGTTGCAGAGATTTGGGGCAGCTTAACGGACATTAGCAAAGCATTAAAGGAGCATCACAAACTGGCAAGGAGATTGAAGGCGTTGAACTCAAGGAATCAGCAGCCGACACGGAAAGGCATGGCGGTGGTGACCGGGCAAGAAGGACGACCAAGAATCCGAACGAAGCCAGAAGACGGTCAGACGCAGAAGGGCGGCGATTGGCAGGCAGCATCAGTCTCGTGAGTTGAGGGCTATTGTTTTTCTGATTATTGTTTTCGTCTTTGTGGAAATGGAGGAAATGGGTTTACCCAGGGTTTGTCACCTTAGGGACGGGCTGAAAACGTTCGAGCTACAGTTCGAACAGTTGATCCTCGTCAATGGTGAGAAGTTTAAATCAGAGGAAAAAAAAGAGAGCGGTTTGTTATATAACCCTTATAGTTATATAGTAGTATATGTGTTAACTTAGGACAGTTAATGTTATCAAGTGTTCGTGTTATACATGTGAGTTGTTAGGTAAATAACACCCGCCGTACTAGATGGCCAGCAGAGCTTGAATCTCTATCTTTACAGGGGGGAACTAGACAATTTCCAAAGAAACAGGTCGTTGTGATATGGCATTTTTATTATTACATAAAACGGATGGTTAGACAGTTGTATATAAGATACATAGCGGTTTAAGGCCTATATGATACTAGGGCGAACTACGGAATCTATAGGCTCTGATTGACTTAAGAACATTAGAAGCTCACGTGTGAATTAACGGAGGATGCCATAGGCGGGCGCCTAAGGGCGGCTGCAGACAATGTGCGGGAGCTTATAGCTCACCGTGCGGAACGGAAAGGTGGCGGCAGAGCGACAGAGCGGCGGCAAAGCGGCTTCAGGCGAAGGAGGGTGGCAGCTGGCAACAGGCAAAAACAATGGAGATGAAGTTGATGCACTGGTCGGATTGCCAAGGGGCTCCTCACGATCAGGCTTTGGTTTGGTGGGTGGAGACGGCATTGCTGAGGCTGATGCACTGGTCAGATTGCCAAGGGGCTCTTCACGATCAGGTTTTGTTGGGCGGAGGCTCAGGACTGAGGCAGAGGTCTACGAGTTCACTGCCTCAGCCTGGCGTGGACGGTATGCACGGCAGCTGGCATCAGACAGTAGTAGGAGGCTGGCGGCAAAAGCGGAAACGGCGTGGCTGAGGCTGATGGAGACATGACCCAGCTGTACGACGTAAAGGCGCTGTGGTGCTTAGTGATGGCCTGGAGTATGGAACAGCGTGGGCGGCCGTAGAGCTGGGCGGGAAAACAGTTTGCCGCCTCAGTCTGATAAGGACGATGGAGACATGACTCAGTTGTACAATGTTTTGGCGCTGTGATTGGCTGGTGATCGTCCTGAAGTGGTGAACTTGGACTTAGAGATACGGCACATTTATAAAACGTAATGAGACCGGTACTCGCGGCACCCGCGAACTCGGAACAATTCCATAGTGTTAATCTCTACCCGGCCCGTCGAAAACTTTGCTACTTGAGGCGCGACGTAGAAGGGATGCCTTTATAAGGTCTTACCGGGTATATACTATAATTCATCTTACTATGAGAAATATACACACCACATTTGACATGGCGTAGCATATATTACAAATAACACAGTTTTATTTCGTCTCAACCTAAGAAGGACTTTACACGCTGTTTTTTTTTACCATATTGATACCGAAGCAATCAATTACGTGTTTACAAAAATACATTTCACACCATACTTGGCATGGCGTAGCATATAATACAAATGACACAGTTTTATTTAGTCTCAACATAAGAAGGACATTACACGCTGTTTTTTTTTTACCATATTGATACCGAAGCAATCAATTACGTGTTTACAAAAATATACAATACACAACCCATAACTAATAAATAATTAGTTACGGAACATATACACAATTATATTTCACAATCATACTAACATACCACTCAACAACTTCTGTGTGTGTTAATTCAATTTTTGTTACATAAGACTTATTCGAGTCTTTTCAATTTAATAACCGCGATCTACATAATCCAATTCTTAGAGTTTGACTTCCATAAAAAAAACGCCACGTATTCACTACGCAAGAAGAAAGAGAAAAAAAAATCCAGAAAAACAAATAATTGGTAGGTAACCAATAAAATACATAAAAAAAAACAATTTTCTATACAAGAGAATGTACTTACAACAGGGTCGCGTAAATAAGGTTTATCGACCAGATTATTGACACGAACAAAAACCACATAACAGGGTTTTTTTCTCATTTAATCTAAATCATTTTTTATAACACAAGATACTACAGTTATTATTTACAAAATTGGTCCTTAATCTTCCACTGATAACTAATTATAAGTAATGAAGGACTAGATCATCCTTTACAGTACAAGAAATTTCTTACGCCGTTTCCTGTCAACGAAAAGAAGGTTATATGCACGCATATAACCTTAATTGTACTAAAAATTAGTATATTTTCTTAGTACAAATAATTCCACGAAATGAAAATTAAGTTTACATTCCGGTCCCGGGCTGGATATTGAATACTTAAGGCGGTTTTTTTTTTAATAAATAAAAAAATATCCACTAAAACTTAAGGTTCATAAACTTTACCCTCAATCAATGTATCGTGTCGTGTTTCGTAAACGAAATATATACAAAAATGTATATATTTATATATAATTTTTATATAACCTACATAGTTACTCCATAACTACAATTTATTAACTTTTATTTCACAATAATCACTAACGTTACGAATGAATTTGATTTTTTATTGTTATTTACTATTGTTAATCGAGTTTTAGTTACGAGAAAAAAAATAGGTTTTTCTACGAGGAAGTCTGTTAGCTACTCAGCCAACTTAATAGAAAACAAGATGAAAGAAAAACAGTATGGTTATTGTGTCAACCGAAAAAAGATGCACTCAAAGGTTCATGACGCCCTTGAGTTTATACAAAACGAATGACACCATACCCTCTACTATTCAGCTAATTCTATTAAAAATGAACACGAACGAAATAATATACAATAATTATATCGCATTTAACTGGGTGCGGGGAAAAAAATATATAACATAACAACTGCTTCGCGGCGGTTTTTGACGAAGACAATATTATTATTACTTCCTGTGTGTGTTGTTATTTTGCTGCGGCGAGTGAATATTAATTCCTTTGTCGGCACACTATTTACTGCGTAGTTGTTAAACATATCAGGTTGCACGATATTTCTACTTAAACTGGATGAGACACGCCAACGTGATTTTTTGTGTATTGTCTGCACAAAATTTAATATTCTTAAATAATTTGACTCCATGATTTTATTGAAATAACGACCGGGGAAGTTTAAATGCTTCTTTAAAAACAACCAACATGTTATTTATTTATGAATGTTAATTAAAAGCGATAACTGAATTTAATCCGACCGAAAAATTGGTACTTTGGAAGTTCGTTTGAGTATACACATTATTCCAACTTATTACAGCGAACCAAGTAGCTAAGCTATAACCTAAAAAAAAATTATTTCTAGAAAAGAAACAATAATTGCACTACAAAGTTGAGGCAACACATTTATTTCTCGTAAACCGCCAACATTAATACTTAATACTCAAGACATTAAAATGTACAGGTTGGGAACGAAAAAAATTTCAAACAAATGTAGACCAATCAAGATAGAACTCAATGAGGAGCATTTTGTCCGGACAATCTTAATTAATAACAAAAAATTCAAAAATGGTGTTAAAGCCGGCAACGATCAGACGAGTCAACAAAAAAAACAACTTATGATGCTTCGGGATAAACTGTAAACTAGAAAGAAAAATGGTGAACCAAATTTAACTATAAAATATATTAATAACCTCCCCAAAATTATCAATGTTTTGCCAAAAAACTCCAACTAAATAAATGTAACCTGTACTATCAGAATATCAAAAATGTTAAAGAATTAAGCACGAATGTGGTTGATGTGAAATTACAGCGGCCAGCTAATAAACAAAAAACGGGATCATGCTGCATCTACTACCAAAATATCAGGGGTATCAAATCAAAACTCGGAAAATTCAAAGTTACAGCTCCTACCATCACACAAGACGTCATCGTACTCACCGAAACCTGGTTGGAACCTTCCATTCATTCAGCGGAGCTCGGATTACCGAATCACAACATATACCGAATGGACCGGAGTCATAATACTAGTGCCAAATCAAGAGGAGGGGGCGTCTTAATAGCAGTAAATAAAAGCACTAACTCAAATTTAATTAAAAATAAAAATTATGATGTTGAGCCAATATTTATACTACTAAGCGGAAAATCATGTAAAACTATTATTGGCAGTGTATATATTTCTCCCAACTCGGACTTGTTGATATACAAAAATCACTGTGAGGACGTCGAGTATGTAAAAACAAAATATCCAACACACAAAATAATTGTCTGTGGTGATTACAACCTACCGAATTGTAAGTTTAATGATCCTAATTACTCGCAAATTTTTGATTGTGAAAGGGATATTCTGGATATGTGTTCTTATTTAAATCTTTCTCAATTTAATAACGTACCCAACGTTAACAATCGCATTCTCGATTTGATATTCTCAAATGAAGATAATGTAAATGTATACGAATCTCCTGAGTTCATTGTCCCTATAGATAAACACCATCGTACACTTATAATTTCTATACCCTACACTGGAAATGATAATCTTAAAATCTCAAGAATTTTTTATAATTTTAAAAACGCAGATTACAATAAAGTTAATGAGGTACTGTCTAACATCGACTGGACAAGTCTAAATGACGGTGATATTGATTACAATACTGACTATTTTTACTCGCAACTCAATAATGTAATTTTGAATAATATTTTTCTTACCCTACATAAAGAATCAACGTATCCAATATGGTTCACTAAGGAATTAATTCACTTGATAAATTGTAAAAAAGAATCTCATAAAATCTATAAACATAGATCTGTACCTAATTATATTAAATTTAAAAGTGTCAGGAGAGCTTGCAAAAATTTGTCTAAAAATTGTTATAAAAATTATATAATGGAAGTGGAAAATACTATAAATCATGATGTAAAACATTTCTGGAAACACGTAAAGTCATGAAAAAAAATTATGTCGGGATCCCCGGAACTATGAATCATAAACAAAGGAGTTCTAGCAACATAAAAGAAATTGTTGAGTGGTTTGCCGATTTCTTTAAAGATGCGTTTGAACCTGACATTTCAGATGAACAAATTCCAGAATTTAATTCTGATATAAACTTGCAATTATCAAATATGAATATTAACATCACCGACATTACAAATTACCTTAAAACACTTGAACCAAAATTAAGTTCCGGGCCGGATCAAATTCCACCCATTTTGATTGAAAACTGTGCAGACAGCTTATCCATTCCGTTGTTCATATTATTTAATAAGTCTCTGTCAACGGGAATTTTCCCAAAACTTTGGAAAAAAAGTTACTTAACTCCAATTTTTAAATGCGGGGATAAATCTGCAATTGAAAATTATCGTCCAATTTGAAATCCAAAAATATCCAATCATCAATACCCAAGATTTTTGAAAAATTAATTCTTCTACAGATAAACCCCAGCGTGAAATCCATCATTACAATTTGCCAACATTCTATCCCTGTACGAAAATTATATGACAAATGCACTTGCTAATAGACAACAAGTCGATTCTATATATACTGATTTCAGCAAAGCGTTTGATAAGGTTTGCCATAAAATTCTTGTTAGCAAGCTGGCGAAAATTGGCATAACCGGTAACGTACTATCCTGGTTTAAGAATTATCTGTCTAATCGAGAGCTTACTGTCTGCATTAAAGGTCAACTGTCTTACACTTTTACAGCTACAAGCGGCGTACCCCAGGGGTCACATCTAGGACCTATTCTTTTCAACATATTTATAAATGACGTTACAAATGTATTTAAACGTGTCTTTATTTTGATGTTCGCAGATGATATGAAAATTTACCGAATTATTGACAATATTAATGACTGCTTATTATTACAATCAAATCTCATTAGCTTTCCTGATTGGTGTATCCTAAATAAATTAACCCTTAATGTAAAAAAGTGTCAAGTCATGAAATTTTATAGGAAGAAAAACCCATTGATTTTCACATACTGTATGAATAATGAAGTCTTAGTATCTGTACCCGAAATAAAAGACCTGGGGATAATATTTGACACCAAATTAACATTTATCTCCCACATTAACAATATAACCACTAAAGCGATGCAAATGTTGGGTTTCATATTAAGAACTTCAAAAGATTTCAAAAATTTAAAAACTTTAAAAATATTGTATTCATCCATTGTCAGAAGCCATTTAGAATTCAACTCAACCATTTGGAATCCATTTTACAATATTCATGAAAAATCTATCGAGCGAATCCAACATAAATTTTTACGAAACATAAATTATAGATTAGGTATTCCTATTGAAAACATTAACTACACCTCACTGTTGAAAGTCATGGGCCTTGCCACATTAAAAGAAATTATGTTCTGATCTCTTTTTTCTTTATAAAATTATGTTTGACTCCCCTAGTAGAACGGTTCGTCAGAAAGTACCTTACCATTGTAACATTGCAGGTACCAAAGCAGAAATAAATTCAGTAATGAACCGACTACACAGTGCAGGGAATAAATATTGCGTGAACACTAACGGTACTGAATGTCTATCAGCCTATAAACACATTATTATTAAATCTGTATGTCAAATATGAACTTGACAAACATTAAACGGGGTATGTGCGGAACTATTTCTACTACTCTGCAAACTTTTATACTTTCCTATAATCATTACCATTGATTTGGTTTTTTTAAAGATTCTCTATTTTTAATCTCAATTATTTGTACCTATATTTTGTTAACTCGGATATTTTTTTTATATTATTTTGTATAACATATATTTATCATATAAGATATAAGATCTGTATAATTAAAAAAAAAATTATAAATAAATAAAGATGTACATTATTATCTGTAAAAGCCCTATGGGCGTTTAAATAAATAAATAAAAACATTTAATATTTATTACGTCGCATATTTCGCGTATCTGGTACTATTTACTATGCATTTGGTATTTAGATCGTACTGCGCAGTACGAAAATGCGTACTAGCGACGGAACCGAACAACCATGGACTGATGCGCGTATTTAGTTTCTTATATGCGAGTATCTCGAGTACAGCCGAACACAGAAATTGAATCACACACACAGCTGTGAAAAAAACTACATACATACAATAAATGAAATAGTAATACATACATACAACATCAAACAACATATTTCATTGGGTTAATTGACTAACCACGTTTGGCGCCAGTGTTATATAACCCTTATAGTTATATAGTAGTATATGTGTTAACTTAGGACAGTTAATGTTATCAATTGTTCGTGTTATACATGTGAGTTATTAGGTAAATAACACCAGCCGTACTAGACGGCCAGCAAAGCTTGAATCTCTATCTTTACAGGGGGGAACTAGACAATTTCCAATGAAACAGGTCGTTGTGATATGGCATGTTTATTATTACATAAAACGGATGGTTAGACAGTTCTATATAAAATACATAGCGGTTTAAGGCCTTTTAGAAGGGATGCCTTTATAAGGTCACGTTTCTTATTATGGCCATTTGATTGGTCGTTAGCACGCGTTGGCCGTACCATGGAGTGACATCGCCGACGTACGTGTATGTATTGGTGTGTTGACATGCTATTGATGCATGTTCTGTTTCCGGCCACGTGCTGATATATTCATAACTGCGTAGTAAGTTGCTAGTTGCTATGAGCCATCATAACAGGTTCTAATATCCCACCTACATACAGACACGATTAATCTACTGATCGATCTAGGTTTTACATGAATACAGATTTACCGGTTGAAAATATATTTTTGTTATTAGAAAATCACATTGGTGTTTCAAAGAATGTTTTTAAGGAACGTGGATTTTTTTGCGGCGAAACAAAGAGTTGGGAATCCATAAATGATTATACAGCTAGGTTACGTTGTCTAACAAGATTCTGCAAAATTTGAAAGCAGCCTAGAAGAAAACTTAAAAAGATATTTTTGTGACCGGTTTATTAGAAGGTCGTTTTAAAAAAATATATATTTTTAGATGCAGAGAAGCTGAATGAGGCTTATTTCTAGAGGTAAACAAAATTTTAATAGCAGTGCAGGTAGGAATTATTCTCGTTCACCGGAGCGAGCAAAAGACAAAAATGTTACAATTCCGAGAAGGAAATTAGTAGAATGTATAAAACAGTTGAAATGCAGATATTGTAATTTAAATAATAATGATTCCAGTAATTGTTGACTCAAAAACGTGGCGTGTTTTAATTGCAAAAATAAGGGACATTTAAAACCAAAATTCTGTAATACGAGAAGTATTCCTTTCGCTTTGAATGCAAAAGTTGAAACGGAATTGAATACAAGAAGAGGGAATTTTAGTTCCGATCAGTTATAGCAAGTTCGCATCTTCAATTGTGCCCGTAGTTAAAAGCGACGGAAGCATTATAATTTGCAGGGGTTATAAATGTTGGTTCTTAAATGCCTACCTACTTAATTATAAACCATACATACTTTATGTAATTCTTCTGAATATTTGTAAGTAGATACTAAAATGCCTACCTACTTAATTTTAAACCATATATACTTTATGTAATTCCTCTGAACATTTGCAAGTGGGTACTTAAATGCCAAAATACTTAATTATAAACCATATATACTTTATGTATTTAATTTTTAAATAAATTACAAATATGTAATGTTAATAAACAATTTGTCCAAATAAACTTTAACTATATCAATAATTTTTTTTCAAAATTTCTTTCGTCAAGTAGGAACTATAATATTGAAAAGATGCTGTTCATTTCATAATAAATTTATTTTATTTATTTATTTATACTGGGTTTTACAGATCACACTTACGTGAGAACAATCCACTTATAAAAACTTAGTTATTGTACAATTTCAAAAATCTACAATTAAATAAAGATACAAATAATTAAATACAGATACATACAATTAAATACAGATACATACAATTAGAAAACAAAAACATAAAAAAATAATAATAAAATACACAATCATATACAAGCTCGCTCAAGTAACACATTACATTATACATTATTACAAGTGGTAAGAGGCATAAGAAATACGAGAGGTATGCATAGAGAGAAAATTGACACAATAAATTAGCTAATATTTTTTAATAGCGCCAGAAATTTTTTTCTGAATCCGTACAAATTGTATTTCTATATCAATATCTATTTCAGCACACTCTATCTTGTTATACAGTCGACACATCTGGGTCAGAGGTCTAAAGTAGGCGATATTATTTATAAATGTATTGAGGTGAAAAATATTATGGCGTCTTAAACAATGGGAATTGGGGACATTTATTTTAATATTGCTAAGACATAATGTAGTATCAAGTTGACCGTGAATAATTTTATATAAACATATGAGATCAGTCAATTGCCTTCTAGTTTTAAGTGAATCAATCTTGAAGTAATCACGACGTACGTCATATGATCTAAGATGGTCATGTTATCCACATTTGAAGGATAACATTCTTAGCATTTTTTTTTGAACGAATTCTACAATGTTTTCATATTTGCAGTAATGAGGATTCCAAATAGAGCTTCCATATTCAAGTTATATTGTAAAGAGTTAGAATTGATTGAGGATCTTGGAAAGGTTTACATATTCTGTGAATAAATCCCATCATTTTTAATGATTTGCACTTAATGTCGTTAATGTGTACATCATTAATGAATTTAGAATCAAGAGTGATTCCTAGATCTCTTATTGAAGATACTTTTTTGAGAATAATATTATTAATAACATAAGAAAAATCCTTTATAATTCTATTTCTAGTGAAGTTTTAAATGTAACATTTTTCAAAATTTAAGTGCATATCATTGACAGTACACCAGTTATTAAGTGTGTCGAGGTCGTTTTGAAGCAGTTGATGATCAGAAACAGACTTGATTTTACGAAAAATTTTAAGATCATCGGCGAAAAAAGCATAATCACAATTTAATTTCGAGCCAAGGTCATTTTTGAATATAAGAAAAAGCAGGGGGCCAAGATTTGAACCCTGTGGTACACCGGAAGTTACAATTATAGGGGATGATTTGTATCCATTAATAAGAACTAATTGAGTTCTGTTATACAAATATGATTTCACCCAGCGAAGTAGATCTCCATGTATTCCTATTTCTTCAAGTTTTTTTAATAAGATGGAGTGATTAACTTTATCAAAAGCTTTTTGGAAATCAGTATAAATTGCATCCACTTGTATTCTTTCATTAAAAAAATTACATACATAATTACAAAATTCCAAAAGATTTGAGTTAATAGATCTTTGAGGAACAAACCCATGTTGCCTAGTGCAGAGAAGGGGCTTAAAATGCGAAAAAATATTTTTATATATCAGAGATTCAAAAACCTTAGCAAAACAGGATAATATACTGATTGGTCTATAATTTTATACTAAAGATTGGTCTCCCGATTTTAATACTGGTACCACATGTGCCTTTTTCCACAGATCAGGAAAAGTTCCCGAGTTAGGGATGCATTAAAAATTATAAAAAGCGGTTAACATAAAGAGTCTGCAAAGCAACTGACAAAGAAAGGAGGAATATTATTTGGGCCTGGACCCTTGTTGGAATCTATTTTACTCAAAAAACATTTTATTTCATCTACACCAATATGTATTTTACCCAAATTGTTTTGATTGTGTTCAGTTATGTTTGGCATTGAACCATTAGTGGATGATTCCGAATTGGTATAAACAGATGAAAAATATTTAGAAAATATGTTTGCTATGTGTTCTCCATCATTTGCGGAAATATCGTCAAGATGCATTACTTTAGGAATACAATTGGTTTTTCGTAATGATTTTGAGTATGACCAGAACACCTTTATGTTATCTTGCAGATCACTTTCGACAGAGTTGATGTATGATTTATAAAATTCGCTTTGTATTTTTTTTGTAACTTTCCTTAAATAAGAAAATTCTCTATAATCTGACTCGTTACCATGTTTTTTTACCTTAAGTCTAATGTTGTTTTTTTTTTCTTAAGAAGAGCAATCAATTGCTGATTAAACCAGACAGGATATTGATTTTTTGCTTAAGTAATATATTTTTTAAAGTGTTTGTCAATTATTTCCTATAATTTTTCATAGAACAAGATCACCATACTATTCACATTTTCATTTTTAAAAAGAGTTATCCAATTAACAGATCATAGATCCTGTCGACATTCATGAAAGTTTCCCTTCCTGAAGTTATATTTTGAGTCACTTCTATTGATTTTTAAAAATTGATCTTTATTTTTTTTCACCATTATTTCAAATGAAGGGTGATATTGATCCAATTTGGTTAAGCCTGGTGCTATATGTATATCTATGTTAACTTTATCAGAGAAAACAAGAACCAATAAATTTTCATTTGTATTTAGTACACTATTGAATTGATACAAGTTGCAAATTGATGAAAGGTTGACAAGACTGTGTGCTTTCATGCTTTTATAATTAGAAGGTGAAAGTACATTATTTTTAAATGAATCGTCAGGTAACCATTTTATTTCGAACAAATTGAAATCACCAATAATAATAAACTGTGAATTGGAAATCGAATACTTTAAATACAGATCTTGTAATTTTTCAATCTGATTACAATAATTGTCTACAGTTACACTAGGAGGAATATAGAGGATGCAAATAAAGATGAGCGAGTTGGAACGAGACTTAATTACAAGCCACAAATCTTCATTGTCACTCTCCCATTCCGTTTTTTTGGACACAAGAAGTTTTTTAGAAACGGCGGCTAGAACTCCGCCACCTTCTTTAGACGAAGATTTGGTTGACTCACGATCTCTCCTAAATACTATATATCTGTCATCAAACAGTTCTTCACTAAACACTGTTGAATTCAGCCATGTTTCAGAAAAAAACATACTGATGGTCTTGGTTTGCCTATTTTGATACTGGTTCAAGTGAGTGGTGGAGGCACTGGGAGTTTTTTCTTTGTAACTTCAGCAAATGAAAGGCTAGCTTCTGTTGCATCAGCCACACGGCGCATTACTGGACCCAGATCTGACTTAAGCTGTTGAATTTTGTCCAACAGCTGTTTTGTATAATTTTCGGCCATTGTTTTCTCGGCCTGCAAGACCTTTATATTAGCTAGGGCCGAATTAAGGTCTCCTCTAAGCTCTTCCTTCTCCAGCAAAAGTTGGGCAACGGAACCGAGAACATTTGTCACGTTTCTCGATACTTTGAGCTGCTGCTCTTTACACACTTTGGATGGCTTTTCAGCCAATGCGTCCTGTAAGCCTTTTAGGGCAATTTGAGTCCCGGATAATATTTTATGTCCTGATACATGACTCAGTTCAGGGTTATTTTCGGCTTCAATCTCATCAGCGTCGGAGTCCAATTCTTCAGACTGGGAGGTGTAAGGGAAAGCAATTATAGGGCTTTTAACAGAGTTCTTTTTTTCCCCCATAATTTTTAAACATATGCATCAACGGCAAAGGTAAAACGAAGTATTTTTTTTAATAAAATAATTATTTTCGATTTGTTAGAATTCAGAAGTTATTTAAAGTTTCAAAACACTATGACAACCAATTGGAGCCCAGAAAAATGAGCTCGTAATCAAAGGCAGCCAATGAACGCACTTGTTGTTGTAAATATCACTTGGTAGGTACTTCTGTTAGTGAAACAATTATTATGGATGATTAGTTTATAACTTTAAAAATGTGCTTAAAAGCAAATGATTTAAGAGATAACACTTCCACATGTTGAACTTTCGTTGTTTTTCACGAAAGATAGTTTTTTACTTTCGGCTGATTAGTTAAACTTGTGTTTTTCTTAGTATAAATAACAGCTTGACAGAACACGACAGATACTTTACGTAGTTAGTATGTTGATGATGTGACAATACCCATTGTAAATAATTAAAACATTTTTCTTTTTCCCACCATTTTTAACATTATCACAATATAATATTTTTCTCAACATCTGCAATGTAAAATTCCAAATAAAGTCACCAGCGATTAGTGAAAATAGATTTTTTGAAAAACAGCGCCATCAGTCGCTTTTTTTAAAAAACAGCGCCATAAAAGCAATACACGCTATTGTTTTTCTAACTTCATAGACAAACTGGGGCACAGCAGCGTGTGGCAGGATACAGCAAGTAAATAATAAAATAAAAATTTAGAATTTCAAATGCATTCCTACGATATTTTTCATGTCACGTTCCTTTAAAATTATTGATAGTTTAAAAAAATGTATTTCACACGCCAACAGAAAATAAATGATATTAAAAATAAAATAATAATTTATTAATAAATAAAATAAATGCTTGGAAGAAAATAGCCTTAGTAAGGTCAACTTTGTTTTAATGTGTATCTTTATATTTTTAATTTAAAATAGCCCATACCCCGAGTATCGAGAGTATGTCTCTGAGAGCGAGTGTGTGAGAGTCAGGCTCTGAGAGTAGTCTGTGACAGTAGTCTGTAAAAAGTGGTAGATAGTAGAATACCTACTGATTATGAAAATATATACCCTTAATTTATTGTTATTAAGTTTAATTTGTAGAACTCCATTTTAATTTTAATTTTTTATATATTCAATAATATTGTTATTGGGTTTATAAAAACAGTTTATTTTTAAACAAGTTCTGCTGTGTAATTATTATTACGCGTGACAGCTGTTTCGCCCTCTGAAGGCATTATCAAACTGTACAGTTTGATAAAAAAAAAATATATATATATATACCCTTAATCTGAAGATCATGGTAGAGCTAATAGGTATAGAAGTACCTACCAGTAAACTTTAGCTGATAGTAAGTACCCTTTGTGTTTATATTTTATTAAAATAAACTGACGTGAAGAAAAAACGAAGAAAGTGTTTTCCTGTCTGTTTTCGTACCACGATAGTAGAAACAGATGCGATTAAGAACGTCCAAATAAATACGATGACTTCACATTTGAAAAAAGTATCTGAAATGAACCATTATAACGACCACCGCGTTGAAACAGAAACGGAACGTACAAGTCATATTTACAGACAGACGAAATGCAAAACATGATTTCTGCGCACAGTCAATTAATATTTGTCATTAATTATTTTCCAAACGATTTCTCACTGATGAAAACAATAATTTAAGATCTTTCCAATAATGGATGACCCACAAAAAAATATTTTTATATGATTAAATATCTCTGACAAAAAATTTTATATTATTATTTAAAATTGAAAGATAAGGTATTGGTGGTGACAGCAAATCTACAGGTAAAAGATTAATCTTAACTTCCACGAATCATTTCACTCGTCCTCGAAACGATATTAATATTCGTTGCTTTATTCGTAGGTCACATAGTAACTTAATATGTAGTCAAAATCAAAATCGGAATGATGAATTTATAAGAAATTCCCTTTGTATGTCGTTGGTGGGTTTTGTACCCACGCCAAAATAGGAAAAAAAGAAATTTATCAATTAACAACAAAATTTTTTGGGAAATCATCGTCGAAAAGGTGCTGCGATGAAAGAATTCACGTTCTAGACTTCTTTAAAATATTTTTTCTATTTAATTAGAGCCAAATTAAGTACTTATAATTGAAAAACTCAAAATTAATTTTATTCTTTACAACTTGTGTATTTATTTTGAACACCTGAACATGTAGATAAAAAAAATGTATCCTCGTAGTTTATATAACCACGAATTTAGGTAATTGGCACAAAAATCGCGAAAAAGGGTAATCAAGTAAAACTGTCACAAATAATTTTTTTAAAGTTGTTTCTTATATATATTATAATG
Organism: Hesperophylax consimilis; assembly: GCF_061612785.1. Classification (NCBI taxonomy): domain Eukaryota; kingdom Metazoa; phylum Arthropoda; class Insecta; order Trichoptera; family Limnephilidae; genus Hesperophylax; species Hesperophylax consimilis. Next base: position 22,293,851 of record NC_142837.1, on the reverse strand, counting down.
TTAATAAATAGACGTGCTTCTCCATACTCTTTTAAAAATGACAGAGCTCTGTGTAGAGATGTTTAGACACTCTCGTGATTTTTATGCTTAGCGATGTGCAATATTACACATTTATGGTCAAAGAAAAGCGCCAGGGTTATGAACCCAAGAGCCCCAGCTCTATATGGCCAACCTAAAATCCATAGAGAGAATATTCCCATAAGACCCGTTGTATCCTTTATAAATGTTCCTACAGCAAACTTAGCAAAAAAACTTGACTTCCTCTTCAAAACATACACAAATTTTTCACCGCGTTATAGCGTAAAAAACTCGATAAAGCTAGTTAACAAAATCAAAAACATTAATCTTCCACATACCTGTCGATTTATTTCCTTAGATGTTAAAAGCCTTTTTACTCATATCCCCATTGAAAAATGCCTTGTAATAATTGATAACATCCTTGAAAAATGCAATATTAACCCGGTAATAGGAAAAGAGTTATTCCAACTCATAAAAATTTGTATTGAAACAAATTACTTTCTTTTCAACGATACCTATTATCAACAAAATAATGATCTTCCCATGGGATCACCGTTAAGCCCGCTTCTAGCGGAGAAATTTATGGATTATGTTGAAAACATAATTCTTCAATCCCCCTTAGCAAAACATATTATATACTATGTCAGATATGTAGATGATATTCTCATATGTTGTAAAGGCACCAACCGACAATTAGATATTTTTACGAATTGGGCCAACACCATTAATAATAAAATCTGCTTCACAGTAGAACACGAGATCGAAGGTAAAATATTTTTTTTGGATTTAACAATCGGTAAAAATAATAATAAACATACATTAGAAATATTTAGAAAACCAACATTTACCAACACAACAATAAATGCAAACTCAATTCACTCTTGGTCCCATAAATTATCAGCTAACCATTCAATGGTACATAGACTAATTAACATTCCCTTAGAAAATAAAGCATATCAAAAAGAAAAAGAAACAATCAAAAAAATCGCGGTTAATAACGGCTACGAGGCAAATAACATCGATAAAATTATAAGAAAAAAAAATAAAAAAATAAAATCAATTTAATATATCCGGTAGTTGCGCGTGAGGTTTAAAATTGAATAGCCTTAAAATGTGTACCCTTCACCCCCCTTTTGCCCCTTGTTCCTTTTCCTTGACCCGGGCCCAAAGACAAGGAGCATTGTTATCGTTGCATTTGGTCCGCGAACATTCGTGTCATCTTGAAACCCGCATATGTTGAACTCGGCTGTGATTGTTTTTGGAGCACACATCGTCCAGTGAAACGTTTTACCCGCCGCAGTGAATGTCACTGTTTTTGTTTTGTGTTAAGTGAATGTCAAAAAAGGGAATTGCCCCTTAATTGTATGGAAGCTGATAAGTGTAAAATAAGAAACCAGCGGCTTATGGAGGACGTGACCAGGGTAAGTCTTTGGCCTTTCCCGATCATTTCCTCTTGCAAACACTAAGGCAATTCAATTCGTTTTTTTTTTGTCTTAGTCTGTATCGCACCACCGCATCTAACCCCCCGCACAATTGCGAACGAAGGATTTGCGCACCACCATCAAATTGGTCCAATTTCGAACCGGATTATATTGTATTACTTTCGTTCGCAATTGCAATCTATAATCATTATTTGTACCAAAATCATGGCATTTGCATTATAAATGGGTTAAAATTTAGTCCGTCAAATAACTATATTAAAAACTAATAACATTTAATTCCTCGTTGCAAATTATAGGTCGACAATAATTTAATCGTGTATGTAGATTGTAGGTACCTGGTTTAACGCAAGGAATCGTATTGTCTAAGTAGGTACTTGTATTCAATACTCAATTCTAATAATACGAGTACATACTTCGCTAGCGTTTAGTACGTAGGTATGTATTAACGCTAATAATAGATGGTAAACAAGAATAACAATTCAGTTGTTATTGAGTTTAATTTGGAAACACTTCTCAGAAGAATTGTTTACTTGAATCAATTACGCTAGCGTTAATTAAATTATAGCGTTATTTAAATTATAATTAATTATTTGGGTTAATTATTTATTGCTAAATAATGGCTACTAAAGAAAAAAAGTTGAAATTACTGACGGCTCAACGAGATGCGTTAGATGCACGTCTTACAAAGTTATTTGAACTATCAAATAAAATCTCCGACCTGAGTATTCTAGAGGAGTTTCTTTCGTTAGTTGAAACTCTAGACTTGACTAGAAGTAAGTATGAAGACATATCTCAACAAATAAATATATTAAATTTGGAAATCGATTCAAAATTTGAACCAGATTTTGACAGATGGTTCAAGTTCGACGATATGTACGGACATATCAAAAAGAAAATATCATTCAATCCGGAAAACACTTCACGGGTGGCTAGTGTCCCAAAAAAATGTAGTGTAAAACTCCCACCGATTGAATTGGCATATTTCGATGGGGAAATAAAAAATTGGCCCATATTTTATTCAAGTTTTATTAACACCGTACACAATAACGATACACTTTCGTATTCAGAAAAGTTATATTATTTGTTGAGAAAAATCAGTAACCGTGTTAAATCAACGTTCGCCGGGATCATTTTATCGCCGGAAAATTAGGAAATTATTTTGAACTCGTTGATCGATAAATATAACGACAAAAGAGTAATATCTTCTGCATATATCGATCAAATTTTGGATTTTAAATCCTTTGCTGTCGCCAATATCAATAATCTGGAATCCTTCATTGATCATTTTGCGTCGGCTGTGGCAGCCGTTAAAAATGTAAATTTAGATAATTTGTGTGACTTTATTTTCTTACACATTGCATTGAAAAAACTGGATATGGACTCGGTGAAAGGATTCGAATCATACAATCGGGAAAATGAATTCCCCTTTTTTGGATACTTGGTGAAATTTGTGCGGGAACAAGTTAAGATCTTGCGAAAAACCGGTTCTTCAAGGAAATCGATGGAAAATAAAGGTGAAACGTCAAAACGGTCACAAAGATCGACGCAAGCCTATATGAGCGCTGGTAGTGAGGAAAATCGTTAGCCTATTAAATGTTTACTTTGCAATAATCTATCGCATGGAAATTTGTTTAAATGTTCAGAATTTAAAAAATTGATTGTAAGGGAACGGTGCAATTTTATCAAAAGCAAGGGATTCTGTTTTAGGTGCCTTAGTGATAGACATAAAGCTAGGACTTGCAATTCAAATCAAAATTGTCATAAGTGTAATGACAAGTTTCATCATACAATGTTACATTTTGAAGAACAGGGTGCATCACACAAGGGGCAGTCAGACTCTCAAAATGCCCAAAGAATTGAAAACCAGAAAGCTGATCAATCGAATGATCCAAAACCGGGCTGCTCCGATTCTGATGTAGCTTTGGGTACTTTTTCAACTGTTCGATCTCATAATCTAAAGACACATTGTATTGTGTTGCTGGCTACCGCACGAGTGGGAATAATAGACGCACAAAGAAATGAACATCTCGCTAGGGGTTTATTGGACAGCGCATCTCAGAGCAATTTCATTACTCGGGATTGTTGTAGAAAATTAGGATTTTTTGAATATCAACGCCCGTCTTGTTCCACCTTTAAGGGTATTGGAGGATCGTCTAAGCCCATTACAGGCTCCATACAGACCGAAATTTATTCTCGTTTCAATCGAGCAATAAATTATAATATTATTTCATCGATTGTGAATAAAGTTACAGAGCGCTTACCTACCGCCAAAGTTGATGTACCTTCATTGTCATATTTGAATGACTTACCGTTGGCGGATGAGTCATATGGAGAACCAGGAGAAATTGACATGTTGCTAGGAGCCCAGCTCTTCCCGCATCTCCTGTTGTCAAAAAGGGTTCAAGACCCTTTTCAGAGGCATAATCTGCATGCTTTAGAAACAGTTCTAGGATACGTTATTTTGGGATCAACACCAACTCGGGTTGAGGATAATGTTAGCGTATCTTGTTGTGCCATGCTAGAAGAACCAGATGATATTTGTCTCAAAAGATTTTGGGAATTAGAAGAGGTAAACGTACCGTCTATTAAAAGTCCTGAAAATCGTGAATGTGAGGGAATATATCAAAGAACAACCACAAGAGATCCTGAAAATGGAAGATTTATAGTAACTTTGCCATTTAAAGGGGATGTTTCAACCCTTGGGGATTCATTTGCAATGGCAAAGAAACGTTTTTTTATGCCTTGAACGTAAATTGGAAGCCTCTCCAAAATTAAGAGAAGCTTATAAAAATATTATCAATGAATATTTAGAGAAGGATTATTTGACTCTCAGCACTTCAAATGAAGGAAATGAGATGCCTTCATACATAATTCCGCACCATGGAGTTATACGAGAGGATAAAATCACGACCAGTTTGAGAATGATGTATTGTATATTTTCAATGATGTTCAAGTGTTAATGTTTGCAGACGACCTGAAATTATTCAAAGCAATCAGAAACATTAACGATTGCCATATATTGTCAAATAACTTGTCAAGATTAATTATATGGTGTCGTGATAACCGCTTGCAACTTAACATAAGCAAATGTCAAATTATGAGGTTTCATCGAATAAAGTATCCAATATTTTTTGATTATTCCATTAACAACATGTCGTTAGTATCTGTCTCGGAAATTAATGACTTAGGTATTTGGTTTGACACGAAACTTAACTTTATCAAGCATATTGAAATAATAACCAATAAAGCTTTGAAAATGTTGGGATTTATTTTAAGGGTATCTAGTGATTTCAATAATGTAAATACTGTAAAAACATTATATATGTCACTAGTAAGGAGTCATGTAGAATACAATTCCACGGTTTGGTCCCCAAATTATGAGGTTCATTCACATGCGATTGAAAGAATCCAAAATAAATTTTTAAGATATGTAAATTTCAAAATGGGCATTCCTAGAGAAAACCTAAATTACGATAACTTACTTTGTTCATTAAATTTAATAAAATTATCTGATCGCAGAATTATTTCCGATTTAACCTGTTTGTATAAAATCATTAATTCAATGTTTGATACCCCTGATTTATTATATGTAATCTCTTTTCATACTCCAAGCAGGTCGGTTTCAAGACAGTACCTACCATATTATTGTAGCAATTCTATGTCAACGTCCCAATATCATACTCCTATGCGACGGATTCAACAGCTAGGAAACAAATACTCAGATGTTGTTGATATATTTAGTACATCAATTTCAATATATAAGCATACCCTATTGAAGTTTTTTTTTTCATCGAGTAGTGGAATATTTGAATAAAGGTATTTAATTTGATTTGACTAACATATAATAATTTTGTCAACTGAAATAGAAAAAAATATTTTGGATTTTTTATATGTTGTGCCTGCATACTGTGTAGATCAAATCAAGTTGAGTGATATTTTGACTTTATATTTATTTTTCTGCAATTGTTTTAATAGTCGTTTCCTGCACTATTTTCATGTATAATTTCGTAAATATTTTTTATATATATGTATGTAAAAGCCTTAATAGGCGTGAAATAAATAAATAAAAAAAATAAAAAAAAAATAGTCCTGGACGCTAGCGCAAAAACAAGCACTTCCGTGTCATTGAATATTATTTTGTATAGTGGGGAAAATTTACAGGGAAATTTATTTAATATAATTATGAATTTTCGTGTATTCCCAATAGCTCTCTCAGCTGATATACGCAAAATGTTTTTGTGTATAGGAGTGAAAGATAGTGATCGGAGATATCAACAAATCTTGTATCGCTTCTCGCCCAGCGAAGATATTAAAACTTATGAGTTTAACCGCGTTTGTTTTGATCATGCATCCAGCCCATTTTAAGCTTTACGCACTATCAGGCAATTGGCCTCCGATGAAGGAGAAGCTTTTCCTGAGGCAAAGAAAATTATTGAAGAATTTTTATATATGGATGATTTTGTATATAGCATGGAAACTGAAGAGGGTGCAAAGGAAACATCTTTTCAGTTAATCGCATTATTGAAGACTGGCCAATTTGACCTCGTCAAGTGGACCAGCAATTCGCAAGATGTTCTGGAATCTATTCCAGATTCGCATCGCTTATCACCGATAAAGGAATTTGATGAAGTGAGCATGCATAAAATATTGGGCTTATACTGGTCACCAAATTCCGATTTATTCTCGTTCGTCACTTCTACACCTAAAACAGGTTGTACAAAACGAAATATATTGTCTTGTGTCGCAAAAATTTGTGATATTATGGGCTTCATCGCGCCTGTCGTTTTATATGCCAAGCTTTTAATTAAACAATTGTGGCTACATAAATGCGATTGGGATGATGAGCCTCCCGACGACATTGTAAGGATATGGACGCAATTCTGTGAGGAACTTTCCTCACTAAATAGAATACAAATTCCGCGCCATACTGGTATCACGTCCAGTAGCATCGTAACCATTGTTGGTTTCGCAGATGCCAGCGAAAAGGCATAAAGAGGTATAGTGTATTTCCATGTCCAAAATCATGAAACAATTTCAGTACATGTTGCTTGTGCAAAATCAAAGGTTTCTCCTGTGAAAATTGTTTCTCTCGCACGATTATAACTTTGCGCTGCATTAATACTTGCAAAATTCATGCATAACGTAGTAGAAACCTTAGAAAAACGCTTGAAAATTGAAAATATATACGCATTTACTGATTCCACTGTAGCACTTTGTTGGATTCAGTCTTCTCCGCACCGTTGGGGGACATTCGTGGCTAATAGAGCTGCTAAAATTCAATCTGAATTATCGACTACCTGTTTTAATCATATAGCAGGCACAGATAATCCCGCTGATTGTCTGTCACGAGGGCTTACCCCCAATCAAATTTAAGATCACCCGCTATGGTTTCATGGCCCACCGTGGATGAAATTTAAGCCTGATCGGTGGCCCATTACCACATTTGATGTTACCATGGTGACAGAACTACCCGAACAGAAGTCTATTTCGTTAGTAATGACTTCTGGCTTAGAAGAATATGATATTCTTACCCTTTCAAAGCGCTTTTCCTCGTGGAATAAATTATTACGAAGTTTGGTTTACGTATTTTGTTTTTTTAAGGTGTTGCCATATCGAAAATATTTAAGAGGGTCAGATTTAGAGTTCGTTGAGCTTAAAATATTGCGCGAAATACAACGAGCGTACTTTTCCGGGGAATTGATAAATCTACAACAAGGAAAGACGTGTAAACCCGTATTTCAACGTTTGAGACCGTTCTTGAATGACAGAATCATAAGGTTGGGAGGTAGTTTAGTTAATTCGGATTTAAATTATGATCAAAAGCACCCTATAGTTCTCCCGCGAAAGGATCACGTTTTGAATTTGTTAGTTGATCATTATCATAAAATTCATTGTCATTCGGGTCCCGCATTATTAATGTCTATTTTGAGGCAAAAATATTGGATACTGTCAGCCCGTAGTTTAATTCGAAATCGAGTACATAAATGCAATTCGTGTTTTTGGCTACGCCCTAAAACAATTGCACCTTTAATGGCGGATCATAGAGATTGTCGTGTCATTTAGTCTATAAAACCATTTACGCATGTGGGTATAGACTTTGCCGGGCCTTTAAGGGTAACCATATAACTCGTGGAATTCGTTCTCAAAAAGCATATATTTGCTTATTTGTGTGTTTGAAAACAAGAGCTATACACCTTGAATTGGCGTCAAGTTTGAGCACCGAATGTTTTCTGAACGCATTCAAACGATTACTTTCTAGACGTGGTCCTGTGTCAAATTTATACTCAAACAACGGAACTAACTTTGTAGGAGCCAAGAGAAAATTGAATGAATTGCACGCATTTTCGTCATCTTCACATTTTGGTGAAGAATTCGCAAGTATTTTGGCCAATAATAGAATAAGCTGGCATTTGAATGCGCCAATAGCACCCCACTTTGGAGGAAATTGGGAATCCAATATTAAAAGTATAAAGACTCATCTTTTTCGAGGAAAAGGAGATCAGATTCTATCGTTTAAAGAGGCAACTACAGTACTTGCACAAGTAGAAACCATTCTGAATACGAGGCCATTGTGTAGAACGCTCTCTTCAGACCCCTTCGAGCCCCTTGCGTTAACGCCAGCTCACTTCTTGACGACAACTCCCTTAAAACACCTGCCCGCCATGGAAATCCAGAAGGATAATTTAAACCTTCTATCGCGTCATGATTTACTCGATAAATTAATTCAATCATTCTGGAAGCGATGGAGATTAGATTACTTGCATACTTTGCAAGTACGTCCAAAATGGAATACTCTTACTAATCCAGTAAAGGTTGGCTTAGTAGTAATAGTGGGGACTGAAAACGCCCCACCATTACATTGGCCGTTGGGTGTAATTGATGAAGTTTTCCCCGCAAGGGATGGAGTAATTCGTGTTGCTCGTGTCAGAACAGTGCTGGGATCTTATATTTGCCCAGTAATACGGCTATACCCTTTGCCAACTCAATAGTAGTCTAGTAGCATTAGGTTTAGTCAATGTAAGTTAGGAAATTTAGGATAACTGTAGGTTATGTTAATTTGTTTATATGATAAATGCCATGACAATGCGGTTTTAAAGGGGCGTGATTTCGCACCCTTTCAACGCGGGGCGGATAGTTGCGCGTGAGGTTTAAAATTGAATAGCCTTAAAATGTTTACCCTTCACCCCCCTTTTGTCCCTTGTCCCCTTTCCTTGACCCGGGCCCAAAGACAAGGAGCATTGTTATCGTTGAATTTGGTCCGCGAACATTCGTGTCATCTTGAAACCCGCATATGTTGAACTCGGCTGTGATTGTTTTTGGAGCACACATCGTCCAGTGAAACGTTTTACCCGCCGCAGTGATTGTCATTGTTTTTGTTTTGTGTTAAGTGAATGTCAAAAAAAGGAAATTGCCCCTTAATTGTATGCAAGCTGATAAGTGTAAAATAAGAAACCAGCGGCTAATGGAGGACGAGACCAGGGTTAGTCTTTGGCCTTTCCCAATCATTTCCTCTTGCAAACACTAAGGCAATTCAATTCGTTTTTTGTTTGTCTTAGTCTATATCGCACCACCGCATCCAACCCCCCGCACCATTGCAAACGAAGGATTTGCGCACCACCATCCGGTACGTAATAATAATTTAGATAAATTTGCATGTTAAGAATTTTTCGGTCCAATATCTTTAAAAATAGCTATTTATTGTTATTAAGTTTAATTTGTAGAACTCCATTTTATTTTTTTATTTTTTTATATATACAATAATATTATTATTGGGTTTATAAAAACAGTTTAGACAGTTTGATAATGCCTTTAGAGGGCGAAACAGCTGTCACGCGTAATAATAATTACACAGCAGAACTTGTTTAAAATAAACTGTTTTTATAAACCCAATAATAATATTATTGTATATATAAAAAAAAAAAAAAAAAAAAAAAAAAAAAAAAAAAAAAATTAAAAATAGCGAAAGAAATTAAAAAATGTGGTCTAAATATTGCTTTAATAATAATAATATAGGAACTAACCTCAAAAACTCTAAAAGTCAAATCTTTAAACTTAAAAATAGCGGCATTTATGAATTAAAATGCGACCATGTAGACTGTGATGCCGTTTATATTGGACAGACTGGAAGAGCCTTTTCAACTAGATTCAAAGAACATATGCGTTGCTATAAAAATTATAAAATTGATTCAAAATTTGCAGCTCACCTCTTGGAGAAAAACCACGACCCGCTTGACAACAACGAGCCTAAACCTTTACATATAGAAAGAAAGGGTTTTAGATTAAATTTACTAGAACAATTAGAGATAAATAAAAGAACGAATGATCCAAACATAACCCTAATTAATAATCAAACAAAAATGATCAATTCTCCCCTGCTTAATATTTTCAAAAAACCCAAAAAATATAATTCCCTGACATAATCACCCACGTACCAACAATTAAGAAAACCCTTAGGTCATTAATTTCAACAGGTGTGCAAACACTGCTGGAATCCCAAATATTTTGTTATTCCAATTCTTAATGAATCATTTTTGAACATTATAGAAATTTAAATGGGTGGGGATAAATAAAATCATATAAATAAGTCGTCGCCGTGTGGACATATCCACAGTTTGATAATGGCCTCAAAAGCCGAAACAACTGTCATATTAAAAACTGTAAAAATAACAGAAATACTTGCAGAACTTAATAATTATTATAACATTATTATATTTGATTTATTTTAAATTTATTTAAAAAAAAAAAATTAAGTTCTACGAATTAAACACCAAAACAATAAATAAATAATCTTACTCAGGAATTTTACGACTACAATCTGGTTTGGTTGAATTCAGAACATTGAACTAAATAAGCATTTACCTTTTGTTTCCTGCTTCCGGTTTGTTTTAGTAGTCGATGCATTAGGTTGTTAGTTCCAGTGCTGCGAGTAGTTCCAGATCCAACTGTAACAAAATAATTATTGAAATGTTTTGTATTAATCATTAAAATACGTACTTGTATTCTTCATGATACTGTCATGTCTAATATTGAGTTATATGTATATTTCATAGACGTACTCATACAAAGACGAGTGGAAAAAGATAGAACATGACATCAGCAATAGGTGGAACACTTTTTAATGAAAATGTTTTTTTTTCGAAATTCGAATTGGAATACCAGGTAAAAGTTGCTTTATGTAATTGTAAATAACACTTCTCAATTTTGAAATTCTAGCTCGACAGCTTGAGGTCCCGCCATAGACTTGAAATTTTATGTTTTAGGGTTAGACGTTTTGTATTAAACACCCTATAAACAAAATAAAATATATTATGCATTAAATGATAAAATAAAAGAAGATTTTAATTAATAAAATCATTTTTTTCAAAACCAACACAGGTTTAGAAAGTAATGTTGGTATAAATAAAATCATGTTTTATAGCAAAATCCTTTTTCGGCTCAAACTTTGGCATGAGCTTTCGAGATGCTAATTTAGATTTTACAACTCCCTCTCATCTTGTCTTATCGAATACACTTAGAGCTGCTTCTGTCACAACTTTTACAGATTTTTCCACAGCCTGGGTGTGGCAAGGTAGTCTCATAAACTCCAACATTGTATCTTTTCCATTTTCAATAAGATCTTGCTCATCGAAAATATTCATCAGTACTGGGGGTTCGTATATATTTTGTTGCCTGTCAATCATGTCTATGTAAGAACATGCATTTAAATCCACTTTTGGCACCTTAAACATGCGCGAAATAGATTTGTTATTAACTTGACGAGCCTTTAAAATGCGTCTTGCAGCGAGTTCTCTAATGTACTTACGTCAATTTGTTATCATACTCAACAACAAGTTTTCTGGATGAGCAAAGTAACTGTTTCGAATTATAACAGGGTCCACTATCGCTAACAACTCGTTAGAAAAATATCTAGTGCTGTTGATGAGCTTCCATAAATGATTTAAACCATCTTTGCAGGATGAATGTGTTTTGATAGCAAACCAGACAGGAGCGTATGATTTATACGACAAACGTTGCTAAACGTCGAAACGAACGGCGACCGGTAAATGCACTCCAGATGTTATCAACAAAATTCTCGGAAACTGGGCAAGCTTGGACACTGGCAAGTTTTTTTTACTAAGCCCAGGGCAATTTATTACCCAACCGTCGCTTTTTATTGCGGACAGAATGCACCACTTCAACAATTACCAGGAACAGGATTACATGGAGATAAATGATGGACTTGCCAAACGTCACAGCGGTGCTGCCAGGTTCTCTTATCTATGTGAGGTGTCAGCGCTTTATTAGCAGCAGATACATACCTGGACGCTGTTGTTGGACGCGGTGGACTCTCTTACTGCAGCAGCTGGTCCAGTTCCTTCACCACTTAGGATTCTTGCTGCAGAGTCTCCATCTTCTATCTTCGTAGAACGTCACAGCGGTGCTGCCAAGGTCTGGTATCTGTGAGAGGATAGTGTGTCAGCGCTTTATTAGCAGCAGACACATACCTGGACGGATGACGAACCTCGTGCTGGCACTGTTGGCGGACGCGGTGGACTCTTTCGCTGCAGAAGCTGGACCAGTTTCTTCACCACCTGGGATTCTTGCTGCAGAGTCTCCATCTTCTATCTTCGTGTCACCTGTTCCTTTACTTCATTTTACTTAACTTAACTTCACTCTATTTTTGTAATATTTATATTTTCTGTAATACCTGCATCAACTGTAAAGCGCCCCTGAGGTGATATCTCACAAAAGCGGCGCTATACAAATTATCCAATAATAAATAAATAAATAAATAAATAAATAAAGTCAAAAGAATTTGTTGTGGATTTTCTGTAGAAATATACAAATGCAGTATGCAATTAGCTCTTGTCATGTCTCTTTACCTGGGCTGCTATGTAATAAATCAGGAGACCAGGTTCCATTTATAACAGCATTAGTAATTTCTTGTAAATATTTCTTTTTTTTTTTATATATTAACTCCACACAGGAGGCCCTGAAGAAAATAAAATCCCTCAGGGCCTATGTATCTTTGGGGATGCTGTGTGGAGGGTCTTATTGTGGAGAGGAAGGAGTAAACATGGGTCTTGAAGAGTCCCATGTTGTAGGAGAGAGGAAACACAGAGGCCGGCAGTTCGTTCCACAGCCGACCTGTTGAACTTAAGAACGAATCGTAGAAGTGACTCGTTCTCATGTGACAAATGTCAACTGTGTACAAATGTTGGGCGCGCGTTTGATGTGTATCCCGACTACGCACCGGTGCCGAAGGGATCAATGACGCTAGTTCCTCAGAGCATCTTCCATAGTAATACCGATAGAACAAGGACAGCATACCTACCTGACGCCTGTGCTCTAAAGATTGCAGTCCGTTTGTTAAGATTGGGGAATCTATCAAACGGACCGCCCGTTTTTGCACAGAGTCAAGGGTTTTTTTCAGGTATTTAGGGGCTCCGGACCAGAGATGGCTGCCAAATTCGACAGTAGGGCGCACTTGCGATTTGTACAGGGTCAGCAGTTGTGTACTATTAAAGTATCTGCGGGCCCTGTACAGTACGCCCAGCTTCTGAGAGGCCAACTTTACTCTGGCTTCGATGGAGCCCCCGTACCTGAGCTGGTCACTTATAGTTACACCAAGCATATCAATGGAAGGCCTGTTCGGGAGATTGCTTCCGTTGAAGGAGACTAGATTATCATTTGGATCCCTTTTAGACGTAATCAGACAGGATTGGGTCTTTGAAACATTAAATTTGACGAGATTATTTTTACCCCAGGAGGAAATACTCTCGAGATAACCGTCCATTCTCTGCTTTAAAGCCCTCCGAGCCGTTGGAGTTTGTGTGCCCTTTGGGGGCTTGTCAAACAAAAAGCTATCATGAACTGTACTGTCATCCGCGTAACAATGAATCGGTGCACATGTCAAAAGGTCATTGATGTGCAACAAAAACAAAGTCGGAGACAGAACCGATCCCTGTGGGACGCCAGCATTTATGGAGTGCGAGGAAGATGTAAAACGACCTATCTCTTAAAAAGTCAGCAATCCACGTACACAGGGATGTGGGAAGTCCATAAGAAGGCAATTTGTTGACAAGTCCTCGGTGCCAGACCCGGTCAAAGGCCTTGGATATGTCTAGTGCGACCGTTTGGGTCTCGCCGTGACGTTCCAGGCACCGCCCCCAAACATGCGTCACATACGCGAGAAGATTACCGCACGAGCGGTTCCGCCGGAATCCGTATTGACGGTCGTTGATAATTTTGTTCTTCTCGAGGTATGTGAGCAGTTTGTCGTTGATCACACGTTCCATCACTTTGGACAGAACTGATGTGATTGCTATGGAGCGGTAGTTGGCCGGGTTGGAGCGGTCACTTTTCTTGGGAATAGGGTGAATGACCGCTTTTTTCCAACCAGAAGGCACAGTGCCACACTTCAGGGACATTTTGAAGAGCTTTGTCAAAACTGGAACTATTTCCGCAGCACACCTCTGCAATACCAGGGCAGGTATTCCATCAGGTCCACTAGCTTTGTTAACATCGAGCCCCCGTATAACGTGGAGTACATCCCGATGCCGGATCCTCAGCATTTCTCCTTACATTTCTGGTCTGTACTGAGATTTGTGGATATTTGTGGAGGTATTTCACCTTCTATCGTCTCAAAGTTGGCCAACGGCAGCGTCTCGCATATCTCTAATGTTTTACCAATTTGACCTGCAAATAATTTAGGTCGTGCAGTAGGGCCATCCAATTAGGTAAACAAATGCCTCAAAGTTACCATTGAGGTGCAAGAGACAAATTATCCATTGCAATGGTTGAGATAGTCTGTTTTCCAAAAGACGAATCACGCCTACCACTTTCCCTGTATTTTTGTTTGTTCCATCACATCCAACAGCCATAAAACCCTCTAGTGATATCTTTTCAGTCATTAAAAAGCTGTGGATAGCTCTTTAAATATTTTTTGCACTGCCCGATGTTGGAACTACATACCCAAATAAACAGTACCTGGTTCTTTTATAATCGAAATATGTTCCTCTTGTGCAATCACTCTAAGCCTCTTCGATCTTTTTAAAACAGTTTTTGCCGTCTTGTCTTTCCTTACATCGAAATATAATGAAGGAATTTCTGTTACTCTTTCATCGGTTAAAATTTGCTCGCGTACTTTCTGTCTTATTCTTTTTAGTTTCATCCTATCTATTATGCCTCATTTCTTTTTTTAGAGTACGTAATCTTCTATTCAGCAATTTTGTACCCTGGATAAGATCCGTTCTTCCTAAAGCCATTAGTCAGTTAGTTGGTCTTCTGAAAACATTTGTTCCTTTTTTGGAACTTTTTTTTTCTCTCAAACAAGTACAGCTTACAAATTCTTTAAATTTACTTGCAGCTATGTCAAAAATCTTTCTACTTTGTACTCTGAACTCTTCTTACTTTTCTTCCTTAAGTTTCTTCAAAGACTTTTTCAAATTATAACACTTCGAGAGATAAATTTTTAGTAACTGTAAGATTATTTGTGTGAGGCAATTGGATTAGAAGATTTTATACACAATTTTTCAATTTTCGTTCTAACTATTTCGGCAATTTCCAAAAACGTAAGTTCTTTTATTATGTTATTCCTTACTTTTAAGTCATGTCGAACCCATTTGTAGAATTTCATCACTTTTTCATACCTAGGTAGGATATTCTCTTTCAACTCTGCACTTACACCAAATATCGGACATTTTAAATTTTGTCTTCTAGAAGTCATGTTAATTCACTTAAAAACCGTTTATCAATAAGTACTCGTGAATATAATGGACGCGCGACCTTTCACCTTGAGACAATTATCGACACTAGTTTCAACAAAACACTGCATTTTGTAGATTGTCAGGTGCCGCCCCCCGCTTCGTCGCGCACTTTTTAATGTTATTAATTAAAATAAACCAATTTTAATAAATTCTGTACTATTTTTTAGGCCTCGCAAATAGCCCCTAAACTGTTCTTTTTTGTAAATGTTCGATGTCTTGGCGGGGGCTTTTACCGTTATCTGATATTATTTATATTTTTAATTGAGGTAATTGATGGCAATTGGTAACTTAATACAACTATTCCAAATAAAAATTAGAAAAAAAAATACGCTTGGCCCTAATCGGCAATGACGAAAAAAATATTTTCTCGTAATAAAACTTCCACTTAGAAATCATTGGACGTTCATGATAGCACTACAAACACGAATGAATTCCCTTCGATGTTCATTCAAGCAATTGAAGTTTTTTTAGGCATTAAGAGTTATTTAGTTTTGTAGCTCCGTGGTAAATTTTTTGATCCTATTTCGAAGAGCATTTTGTCGGAGCATCGCGATGTTTCTTTTTCTTAATTCAGTTGGTAATATTTACTATTTCAATTACGTTATTCAGTATTATAAGTAACTTCAAAATCATACTTTTAGAGATTTTATGAACGACCTTATATTATATTATTACAATAATTACAGCATTTAAAGAATAACTGTGATAACTACCACCACACGGACATGCGCCTAGTCTGGCGCTCGTAAATATTTAAAATACATATCTATAGCAAACAATTAAATTATATTGAATAATGAAAAATATTTTACAAAACTTCTGAATTCTTAAACTTATAATAGTTATAATATTTAAATTTCGAAAAAACATTTTTAAAGCTGTCTGTGGCAATGTTCTACAGTCTGCCAAAGTGTCAAAGTTTTCTATTTAATCTAGAATATTTATAGAACGTTTTTTTTGTTTTTTTTTTTATTTATTCACATTTAAACCCGCTAAACTACTTATGTAGTTTGTCAGCAGGGACATAGAGACAACATTTATACATTCATAAGATACAATTTGAACGGTACATAATTACATAAATTGGTTACATTGCAGAAAAGTTTAAATAGCAGCATAAAAGCCTTATATAATAAGCAAGTAAAAATAAATGTATGAACAAATTAGTATTATCAACATAAAACATAAAAGCCTTATAAAATAAGCAAGTAAAAATAAATGTATGAACAAATTAGTATTATCAACAAGTACATCAATAGTTTCATAAATAGAGGTAGGTAGTCAGGTATTACAAAATAATTGTTTTTCCATTTTCTAAGAATATGAATTCCATTTCAGGGGCATCAGTATAGATCATTATTATCCAATAACCATTTCCTTAGATTATATTTAACATTAGCAGTATATATGTTATTATTTTTAATTGTCATTGGTAATAAGTTAAACATTTTGGGTACTATATAGTTTAAAGTTCTTTCGCCATATTTATTAGTACATTTCGGAACTACCAGTCCTTCATTTTGAGTGAATCTTGTGTTATGTTTATGGCAAACTCTTTCCCTATACAATGAATCAGACAATATAACATGTTGACTTACAATATTATAAAACAATAATCCTCTGACAGGTAAAATATTCAGAGACTTGTATATTAATTTAATGTTACTTCTGTGTTGATTGTCATATTTATGGATTAACAATTTTATAATGGAGTTTTGTAATGTTTGTATATAGCTTATATTAGTTTTACAAGAATGTCCCCAAGAAGTAATTCCATAACGTATAGTGGATTCAGCCAGAGATAAGTAGATTAACTTTAAAGTACTTATAGGCACGAAATATTTTATTTTATAAATCCTACCCACAATAGCTCGTAGACGTTTACAAACATTAGCAATTTGTACATCCCATTTCATGTAGCAGTCAATAGTAACACCCAAATATACATAACTTTTGACAAAATCAATGGTTTCACATGAACAGGGCTGTGCAACATTTTATGTATGCAGTCAAATGTGTGTGTATACACGGTGTCCGGAAACTCGTAGTACAAGCGGGAAACTGGAGAATCTACACCACATGGGGAACCCAAAAAAACATAAAGTTTTTTGATTTGAGCATTTTCAAAAAAAAAAAAAAAAAAACCAAAAAAAAATATTTTTCGGCTATTTTAGGGTTAAAGTTTTTTCTGGTGTTTAGGGTTGAATAACAGATGTTTTAACCCTGCAGAGCAGACATATTTTATGATTAAACCGGGTTAAATGAAGGGTGATTTCAAAATAATGCTTCAAATCCGAGTTTCTTCATTTGTTTTACTTTCAAATAGTTTTAATTAGTTGGGTACTTTGATCTTCAGTAATAATTTATAAGAATTTGATTAAAAAAAAAAAAAATCAACTTCCAACTCGATTTACTCGATAACGAAAGCTCAAATAAAAAAAAATATACTACAAAATCGACTCCAAATGTGATGTAGATTCACCAGTTTCCCGCTTGTACTACGAGTTTCCGGACACCCTGTATAATGAAGGAATTACATTACATCTGGCGTGTGGAGATCTGATGTGCATAATTTTAGTTTTTTTGGCGTTTATAAAGAGGCCTGCATCATGCGACCATTTCAGTAGGGCAATAAAATCATGTTGCATAAGGTTCATTGCAGTAACCAGATCTTCGTGCGATATTACGAGCGCCGTATCGTCTGCATATACAAAATGTTTAGCAAATGAAAACAATTTTCTCATAATTGAGACATAAATAATATAAAGGGTTGGCCCTAGAATTGACCCCCGTGCAACACCTGTTGAGATATATTTTCTTTTGCTAAATTTTTTAAGAATTTTTACTCTTATTTGTCGATCAGTTAGTAAATTTTTTAATAAAACTAGCAGCTTTCCTCTAATTCCTATTGCCTCCAGTGTTTCTAATAGTTTATTTGTATCAATGGTATCAAATGCCTTAGAGTTATCTATGAATAAAACCAAAACTTGTTTTTTTAGATTTAATTCATAATTTATGTGATTTGAAAATTCCTGAAGCAGCATTTCAGTACTTTTTTTCTTTTGAAATCCATATTGGTTGGGATCCAACAAAGAGAAAGATTCTAGATATTTATTAAGTTTTATGGAAATGTATTTTTCAAGTATTTTTTCTAGGGCTGGCAATATGCTTATTGGCCTATAATTTTGAATATCTGTATGTTTGCCCCCTTTGTAAATTGGCCTAATGATGCTACTTTTTAGTTCATCTGGTATTACTGCTTGCGATAAAATTAAATTGATAAAGTGTGTTATAACAGGCCCTAAAATATTAATATGTGTATTAATGTCAAACATTCGAATGTTGTCAATCCCTGGTGACTTTGAATTGTTTAATTTGCTAACAATAATATTGATTAATGACAATAATGTTGAATTATTTTGTACTCATACATAAGAAATGATGATGGGCTGCTTCTTGTTCATGAAAATAGTAGGAGGGTCATACTAGTAAAAGCGTTTCCCAGGGTTCTTTATTATTTATTTAATTATTATTTACATTTTATTAGGTCCACTGTTGTTCATTATATATAAAATGATACTATTTAAGTCTTAAAAAATGTGCCATTCAATTATTTGATGATAATACATTTTAATACACAGCAAGCAAAAATTTACAGGATGGCATTGAGAAAATAAAAATTGACTTAAATTTCGTAACCAAAACAAACTCAAATTTTATGTTTTGAAAACAATGTTTCTGATTGTCGATAGCCAAGGTGGAAATGAGCAGGCGATAATAACAATTGACAACATAAATATAGAAAAGGTTAGCAGTTCAAAATGTTTGGCTAATTAATACTAGATTATAATTAAAATTTGGCAAGCATTTAGAATACATAACTGATACAATCGCTAAACACAACGCACTTTGTATTCTATTATATTCTTACTCCGCATTTAAATCATTGTTCAAGAGTTTTATCCTTATTCAAGAAGCTCAAAATAGTAAGGTACATGTTATAAATCATCTGGCTGCAGATCAAATTTTGTTTTAAAATTCAAATATGATTACAATTAAACGACTCATAATAAATTACACTATAACTATCATATTCAAGCTTAAGAAAAACATGCTCCTGCAAACTAATAATGTGTGCAATGAAAATGTTTATATTTATCCTACGAGAAGTTGCTGAGATATTAGGTTTCCCAAAATGAATCTTACGAGTACCTAAAAAATTGTGTCTCACAAAGTAAAAAAACTTTTTAATAACCTACCAAAAGCCTTGAAGAAAGCCACAAGTCTTGACACTTTTCTTAGGATATGTGCTATGTATGTGAAAAAAAAGATTTGTTTAGGAGTGTTTTTACCAATCTTCTCGTAAACCAATTTCACAAAAAAAATTATTTAGAATTTATCTATTTTTCCTTCTAGATGTATGAAAATTGTGCATACGTCTACAAAACGATTAAAAAATATACTAGCCTCATGCCCGTATCATGGTAGTCGTATTTATTTGAGGTTTCCAATTAATTTGGCTATCTATTATAATTTCAATATATTTTATTTTGGATTTCTAAATACATCTATATAATTTGAATCGCATCTTGCAATAGCCAGAATTGATATATAAGGAAAGCATTTAAATTTTTAAATGTAAAATACGATTTCGAAGTCGGAAACCTCAATTTAAATAAAGGATGAAACACAGCATTACGGCTTGACGTGCTTATCTCTGTAGGCGGCACTTACCAATATTAACCTTCGGCACGCCTAGATGCAAACAAAACTTTGGGTACCATGAGGGGTGATACAGTGACCCCACTCATTTCGTCATTTTAGTGCCTTTCATACATTAATTCTATTTTTTTTTGCAAATTTTTCTAGATATTTTAAATGTGTTCATAACATAGTTAATTTTATAAAAAAAACATACTCATTCATCAAGGAATGCGACTTCTGGATATATTTACTAATATATTACAACCTACGTATAAGTATATATTATTATATACTATAAGTACCTGCTGACAATCATCCCGCGTCACGTAATGTTATCATCTACTCACGCAGCGTTGGTAATAGTGAAAGTGAGATGAGTGATGTATTGTGGTTCCAGAGAACATGAAGTATTATTTGCGGCAAGGAATAATACCTACATATTTTCTGTTTAATCTAGTACTTTTGGTTCATTTTTTGAATGATAGATTATGTGTTTATAGGTTTTGTAGGCATACAAAATATACCAAAACTAAAAAGAATTCGTTTAAATTTAAAGATGGATGATATTAATATAAAATATTTTAGGTACGCTGCTGACAATGGGGGGGTTAACAAAGTTTTTGGTCGGCCTTTTGAGTTGAAGGGCTGTAAATAAATTAATGGGTAGTCGAGGAAGCTGTCAAAAAAGTATTTATTTCAAATTTTAATTCAAATCCCGGCGTGCGTAAGTAAAGTTTATTTGATTAATTGGTGTAATTTTACGATTTATTCATTTAAAATAATATATAGTATACTATTGAGGCACGTTTCAGAGTGGAAGATACTCTCAGTATCGCCCTGGTGTAGTACCACCATTCAGAATTAAAACATTGGTTGAAATGACTTTTAGCCGTGTTTGGTAATCAGTTCTGAATAGGCATGTTCTCCCCCACCTTCCTTATATTATTTATTATTTATTACTTACCTGCTTGTATTAATTTTAATATTCATTTATAAATAATGGTTATTGTTTGTTAATAATTATTCATACTATCCCATTGGATATTGTAATAATTATTTAGTTTACAGTAGAATGTTATTGTTACCACCTATAGTGTACTGCTCCGCTGTAATTTTATTTTGAATAAGTGTTTATTCAAATGTAGTTTTTTTTTTTTTAATAATTTGTAAGGATTTTATTTTTAATATTAGGGTCCGGGGAGTTGGCCATAAGGGAGAGATGGCCCGGAGCCGTAATTTAAAATCCTAATCACAAGTGACGACGCATGCACGTTAGTATGGCTCGCCGTGATGACAATGTCGAATCACCAGAAAACACGCTAAAAGTGAGTAGTAAAATGTTTTATTATCTACTACGTCATTTTATTTACAAACCGGCCAATTAGGTTTCTCGTTTACTATAAATTTTTGTAAGGAAGTGTGTTTTGACTACTTATTTATCAAGCTATATTTGTTGACGTGTTTAACTTAACAATTGGGAGCGTCATCATTATGTTTGGTTCAGGTTTTTGGTGTAACCATCTAACCCTTACATTCGGGTGAGACGGCCATCTCTTTAAGGGTGTGAGGGCCATTTGTAAATATGGCGTCCTTTTTAAAATTACAGAATGTAGGTTTCTTCTTTTTTCGATGCCTAACAAATACATAACAAGCGTATGTGCATGGGTCTTCGAGGCAACTAGACGGAGGAGCAATTACGATGTGAAATACATGCGACGAGAACTACTATAAAACTGAAAAGACCGAAGACTGGATACCGCGTAAGTTGTGCTCCAATTAGCTGCATAAACACAGATGTTCCTCACATGTGCTAATCCACGCGGCCGCAAGGACTTGATGCTTACAAATTATTATTTTTCTTTTATTTTTGTCACCGCAGAAGAGAAAAATAATAATTGGGTACGGATATCTCTACCAGATGCTCCGGGAGAGATTAATTGTAAAGCTGCACATCTTAACAATGCCCTAGTACAATGAACGGCTTATGGTTTTATTGCATTACACTACTTCTTGAATAAATAAATATACAACACAAGGGAGGGTGACAACGGATACAGCGCGGATGGACTTTTCTGGAAAAGAAGAAACGATCGAATAATTAAAACTTATCATGTAATTAATAAAATACACTAGAAAGAAGTACATGAAAGCAGATCATACCACTTGTAATTTGGTTTCAGAAATCCGTTGCATCGAACTACTCAGCCACTATTCGAACCTACTTGTTCAATAGAAGTAGGTATCTACGTAAAGCGTGTATTATAGTATTATTATGAGTGCAGTGTTACCTTTATGTAAGGCGCGCGAGCACTCCTTTAGACGTTAAATGAGCCCTCGTTTTTTCGTCTCTGTACCTAGAAAACACAATAAGGCGGGCTCACTTGATTGCAGAATTGCATTTAAAACGCATCTTCAGAATAACAGTGGCGCGCGGTAGATAGTTAAATTAAACTGTACAAAATAATAGTATTATGCTTCAGTTATAAAACTCTTAATTTTTAAAACTCTGAAATACATTCATAAAAATCATAGAATAAAAAATCACGTTAGATATGGCTTCCACACATATATGAATGGAAAGCAATGTCACCACTGACTTAGTACCTTTAGATTATAGACCATTTAGCACGCAGTCTATTTCACCATGATATATGTTATATAAATTTATATTTGTACAGCGTCCTTGAAGTGATTTTGCACAAAGAACGGCGCTGTAAAAATCATAAAAATATTATTATTATTATTGATATTATGATGACACACAGCTCTTCATATGAAATCGTCAGAATTTTGAATCGCCAATTACGCCCACATGGCATTTCTATCTTCTTTATTTTACGATTAAAAACAAAAGTGATATAAAATAATATATATATATATATATATATACACATATATATATATATATATATATAAATTATATAAAATAAATAAATAAATAAAAATCTTTTTCTCTGATTACTACAACGTGCAGTTAAATCATTTTCAATAGACCCTTGCTTGTATAGTTGTGTACTAAATGGATGTAATAATAAATTTATTTAATAATAATCTTGTTTTTGTTAGAGGCTAAATCAAACAAACGCGAACGAAACGCTAGTCTAAATTTTTTTTCAAATGATAAACATCTTTGAATCTTTGTGTATTTGAGGGGCAAGAGGGGGTTGTGTTCCAAACTAGTAACTTTTCGATACTAACGGCGTGCACAAATCATTCAAACGTGTCCTCTTTAAAATTGTTTGCTTGTACCTTGGGTACGTATCTAATTTAACACGAAATGACTCCACGAATAACAATTTTTAAAAAAAGAAGTTGAAAAAATTTCTATTCTTGCTTTTTCTGAGAATCTTTTACTAACGCCTAAATGAATGTCCTTAGCAGGCCTGTAAAACATTAGACGGCTGAAAATAGAGAGATCAACACTCCAATGTTAAAATGAAATGACACCCGTGTAAAGTGCTCTGAGAATGGATGTCTCCCACACAAATAACCTGACAAAAAGGATCTCTTATCAGGTGAGATAGAGCAAACAGAATTCAAAGAAAGAAAAATAATGGTCTGTAAACAATGATAACTAATTTTTCTAATAACAAAATTTTTGTTTTTCTTTTAGATGTTTTCACTTGTGGGTATAAGAGCAGGATAGGTACATAAAGATTTCTTAAAAATATAATTCGCCCAAGAGCTCTGTGGTTTGACAAATGCCATAGAAAGATAATTTCAATGAAGGGAACTCGGAAAAGGGAACAACAAAGGGTTTTCAAAAGAGAGACAGAACAAATGTTGTGGGAGGCGGAAAATCGTAATTGTCTGATCAGAAATCATTAAAACTTATAAATTTTTAAGCCACCTTAAATATTTTTTAAATCTAATATCGATATTACGACATATTCTCCTTTACCGTAAGGTTTATCCCTTTTTTATGGGTAAAAGTTAGTAACGTAAGTTAGATTATTATTAAGGTATATCTACTTTATTGTTTTATGAAAATAAAAAAAATTACAATACTAATTCTCGTGTTATGGAGTCAGTGCACTTAGTAGGCGAGTTGTTGCTAAAATTATTGCATGGAGTTTCATAGATTTAAAATGTCTAAATAAATTAGAGTGTCTTTATAAAAATACAGTTAAACAGATAATATATGTGTTTTAATGTTATAATATTAGTGGTTAGCGAGTCTCTCGAGTAGTCTGGCTTGTCCGGTCAGTAGAACATTAATGTAGTTCTAGCTTTTTGCCTAATAAAACAGGAGAGTTTGCCGACAAATGTATTATACGATATTAGAATGTGCACGAAGCAACGAGTGTGGGCCTACACTTTTTTAACTTTGAACTTATAGGACAAAGACCTTTTTTAAACCTTTTTGATCTTTGAACTTTTAGGACGTAGATTTTTTTTAAACCTTTTTGAACTTTGAACTTTTAGGACAAAGTCCCTTTTTAAACCTTTTGAACTTCTAAGTTTTAGGACATAGACCCTTTTAAAACCTTTTTTTAATTTTGAACTTTTAGGACAAAGACCTTTTTTAACCTTTTTGATCTTTGAACTTTTGGGACGTAGACCTTTTTTGAACCCTTTTGAACTTTAAGGTCATAGTCCCTTTTTAAACTTTTTGAACTTCTAAGTTTTAGGACAAAGACCTTTTCTAAACCTTTTTTAATTTTGAACTTTTAGGACAAAGACCTTATTTAAAAATTCGAATTTTGAACTTTTAGGACATAGACCTTTTTTAAACCTTTTTGAACATTTAGATATAGATTTTTTTTAACCTTTTTTTAACTTAAACTTAAAACTTTAAAAAGGGCCGAGGGAGCTTACCGCTCAATTTAGCATGCCTGCTACTGAGCCACTTCGGTCACCCGGGTCATGGCGCTCAGTATGAGCCGTGTTTCGTTACCAAATAATAATTTTACTTTTTACTTACGAATTAATACATTTTATGCTCTTTTCATTTTACTGTGGGAAAAAAATCACCACCCTCCGTTACACCGACGCTTATTTGGCAGGATATTTACTATACTGGAGTTTAGTCCTAATACTTAGTCTCACAGTTGGGTTTAAGTCTCCGCCTAACCTGCGTGATCCAGGTGATTTACCAGGATTATCAATGACGGATGATGAATCACCTTTAGTTCGTTGGGCCATAAATCATTCTCGTAGATTTAACGCGTTTCTGTACAACGCGTCACATTCATACCTCCTTTGTATCCTCTCACTCTTTCACATAAACAAGGCGTTCAACAGAAAGAGAGGTTTCAACGTGCCTCTCAACACCAAGTCGTTACGGTGAAATTAGTAAGTTACAAATCAGTTTCTCCCAATAATATGCTAGTTACTTACAGTTTTGTTACTAAGGGGTTTAGTCGGACAAGTAAATTAATAGAGATGATTCGTCGTTAATGGACATTTCGATGACTTTATGTTTAAATCCGCCTTTGGTTGAATATGTCTAAGGGCCAGTTGTTTCATAGATATTCAAATATAAAGTCTTCAAATGGCCAATAAACGCTATTTTGATTTTTGACATTTGGTAATCTGGATTTCCACTTTGACTATAGTTGATACTTAAAAATAACGTACCTAAATGAAATGCTAAGTAGCTGAAAGCAGTTCATTGAATAGGTTTATTTAAGTTACATTCATTATCATTTCCTAGAATTTATTTCCCTTGTCCTGTCTTCCTGGATTCATAAATTAATCTCTTCGAATTACTTCGATTGAATTAGCGTCCTCTTTGCACACTTTCGGGAAGAAGACGACAAAACATTTGTCGGAAACGGAAGATGTAAAAAAATGAGCAACGAATTCAAAACCGTATAAGAATATTAAAAAGATTCACCTTTATTCCATTCACAACTTTTACTTAACGAAAGATGAATAATGAAATTATTTTAAATATAAAGCAGAAAAGTTCTTTGTTTGTAAAATATAGAAACTCTTGGCGAGCCAGAGCGCTAAGCAAATTTACACAACCTTTTCTGACTTGAATTTTCAAGTCAACCACAACTATTAACCAACTATCAAGCTCATGGCATAATCTACCCCCAGAGCAAAGATACTTCTTCTCTTCTATTAACCAACTATTAAGCTCATGGCATAATCTACTCCCAGAGCAAATTTACTTCTTCTCTTCTATTAACCAACTATTAAGCTCAAGGCATAATCTACACCCATAGCAAAGATACTTCTAAATAACCATTTCAAGTATCATATTTTTCAATTGCTAAATAAAATTCAATTGTTAACACTAGTGGGTAGTGAAACTCGAGTAACAACCTGCAAAACAACACACTATTCCATGCAGTCTGCGGGAAGTTATTTTATATATTGCTATAAGGTTCTTATTCTGTAATTACAAACATGTAATTGTATTAAAAATCTGTGCAGATAGTGAAAAGTTTAACTAACGAATGAACGAGACGGCCAAAAGAGGAACTAATAAACGAATTGATCTAATCTATCTAATGGTGAGGAAATAACAACCTAATACGAAATTGCGGTAGGTACTTTACCTGACAGATTTACCTTCCATTTGAACGCGTTCCATTTTTAAGGTGTAATAAACAAAAGCAATGGAGTTGTTTTGACAGACGGATTATGGGGCGAAAATAAATGTTTAGAAGAGGAACAGTAGGCGATAAAACACTGTATATTAGAGTGGGCCGACTATTATAATACAGGATTTTTTTTAAGATTTCGTTATTTTAGCTCTGCTCAGTAGAAGGTATTCAATGTTTCACCCTGGTGAAAAACCACCGTTCAGGATAGATCTTTGCTTATAATGTCTTCAGTCATGTTTGGGGACCAGATTTGAATAATAATAATAATTTGTAGAGCGCCGTTTTTGTGAAAAATCACCTCAAGGGCGCGAATAGCAAGCTACTTTAGAACCTTTTTGTAATATATAGTTAAACATGTGAATTTATTTTGCATTTAAGATGTCGAGTATACAATAAACCAGAATAAAGTTCGATTTAAAATCTTTTTTACGGTTACAGATTAGGAAAAATGTAGATATTTAAAGTTACAAGTAAAAATAAATATGAAAAGAATGAAGAAAAATAAAAAAAATGTTTGGTTTTGAGTACATTGTAATGTAAATTTGATGTTTAAAATTTAATGGTTCAGTGGAAAATATCAATATCTCTTAGGGAATTTTAAGTTTTGCAGATAGTCCAAGCATGATTTAAAAAGTTTTAAATTTTTCAATTCGGTTATTGTAAGTTTGGTATTGAGGATTCCAAATGACAGATTCAAATTCGATATGTAAAAGGTCTATTTAATGGTTTTATGATGCGTAGAATGAACCATATTTTTGTAGGCTTTTCTGAGATGTGTTCAACATGATCGTTAAATAACAATTTATATACAAGTAATACTTCAAGGTCTCTGATTTCAACTCGTTGAATAGAAATGTGAATAGGTTGTTAGAATGGGTGATTGATTAATTTAATAATAATACATAAAATAAAAACCAAAAATTAAAATAGAGTTATACAAATTTAACTTCGTAACAATAAATAAAAATTAAAATAAAACAAAAAAAGGTTAACTTTGTGCAATGTTTTGTTGTCCTGAAGCTAATCTCAAATATTTTTCTTCATTCCAAAATAAATTTTGTTGTTGTGCAGTAAGGCTTTCTTCATTGTCAATATTTTCACTAAAATCATCAATATTTTCTTATAGTAACCTGTGGTATTTATTTATACAACTGATGATACAATTTAACCGCATCGTATATTTTTTATGTATATATATAATTATATATATATATATATATTTTATATATATATATATAAAATAAGAAAAAGAGTGGAGTAAATTTTTAATTCTCAAAATTACACCACATAATTGCAGACAGCAGTTTTATTGGTCCTAAATTCAAACGAACAACAAAATATCACTCTTGAAAAGAAGTAAAAATGTGGCTGAACGACGTATGACATTATGCTGTTATTATTTAATTAAACAAACTAATATCGGGAGAACTCAACTATTATTAGTGCATCGGCACATACGCCAAATGATGTACAATTATTGCTGAATGACGTATGATGTTATGTTGTAATTGATAAATTTAACAAACTAATTTACGAAACCGGGTGGTGTTTTTTCCATACAAACGTATTCCTCATTTTCCTCTCTGGATTTTGACACTAGAGAAAATATTTTTTTTACTTAATATGAATATTTACCGCAAGCGTGTTGGTACGTTTTGATTTTTTTGATAAGTTACTTTTTATAGGAGTTATAACCCTTCAAAAATTGTTAAAATTGCTTTTTTTTAACGCCATCAACAAACGTTCAGTATACAAATAAGACGATGTATTTAAAAAAAAAAGCAAAACGTACAGACATAGAATGTTTTCTTTCAATACATTTGGTAAAAAATATCTTGGAAATCGGTTCAGTTTTGGAGTAGAAAAAATGAGGACTACAAAACCTCGATTTTGACAATTTTATTTAGGTATTATCAGGCTGAGGTGCATGTGTCCCTTTCTCTCGGTATTCGGGGGTGAGGGGGGGCGGAGCGGGTTTTGTTGAATACGTATACAGTCAGCGAAGTGATGTGACATTCTCAATAATTATATCGATTCACTAGTCCACTAGTGTTGTCATGTCCCGAGTTATCTATGTTTTTTAAAAATTATTTTTCTGTTATCTTGAGTGTGCCAATACTTACCGAGCTTATTTACTAAAGTTATTGTGACAAATTTAATTTGTTTACGTCAAATAAATTAATGGAAAAAAATTGAAAAAAAAACCCCTGTTACAGACAGACCCCGAGATGATTCCGTTCCGTATTGCCGAGTTGGATATGGAACACAAAAATTAATTAAAATATTTTTTGATAACTTTTGAAGGTTGTACTCAACATAATATTATCCCTTTATAGGACACTTTTTTTAAGATACAACTACCGAACCAAAAAAAACTTTTATATTTGACTAAATATATTGTTCTAGATTTTTTTTTTCAAATGTGTGATGGTAAGTACATACACCACTGATCGTTTGATGGAATGCTGGTACAGCGTATGTTCAGTGGTACATGCATCTACCACATGTTGTTGAACCGATTATGTTATTATAATATCATATTATACAAATGAATATTGAAATCTATGTATAAGAGGCACCATATTGTTTATTGTGCTACATATTAGGTACATACACATAACTAGTTTAGTTTTTATTAAATTTTTTTAATACGTTATATTATTACAGAAAAATGCACTTTTGGGAATACCTCCTACATCACTTGACATTTTCAATCTTCTTCAATGATCTAATATTTTTTGTTTTTAAACGCTTTATTGTAAAAAAAATTACTGTTTAGCATCTACACAATGAAATTAAAACAATTTATGGTCCAGACCTTTCCCTCGCCGGTAAATTTCTTGGTATGCGACCGTCAATTATTTCTGGTAAAAGGCATTGGTGGTAGAAATTTTCTAACAGTGGAACGATTTTTTGCCAGATTTCATCGTCCCTCTCAATTTTTTCATACAGCAAACCTTTTGGACTCCACACAACAAAATAACAATAATTACGACGAGTAATATGTAACTGGCCTTGTACTTGGTAGAAGTAATTATGATTCCGTTTTAATGTTAAATAATGGTTTTCTAATTTACAGTAATCAATTATCTTTTGTGCAATTCCCTCTTCTGGTGACATATTTGCTATACTATAAGGGCATTTAATTTCAATTATAGAATCCTCATCGATAAGGCCATCCGGACTTGCCGCTAAAAAGTTTTTGGTTTTATCGATAAATAGCCCACAAGCGGATACCTGCAAACTTGTTTTTTTTTTTAAATTGCTCTGTTGCTAGGCTTTCATTTTCTTTTCCATAATTTGTGGCCATAGTTCCTTTGAATTGTGAGTACAGTAAAGAGTTTAATACTCCCGTAACTAAAGTTTTTTGCCGAAGCTTATATATTTTTCCAAAGTTAGACGCCGTTATCCGCTTACGTCTTTCAATTGCCCACAGATTGTTATTGCTTTGGCCTACCGTATTCCGTTCGAGCTCTTCCTTATTCGTTGAAGATAATTCTTTGAGAAATTCCTCTTTTTTCGTTTCAAATATTTCAGGTGGCATATCTGGTTCTAATTCCAATTGACCATAATTTTCATCGGGCCCTGTAACTTTTCTTCTTTTTTCTGTCGTATTTTCATTATACTTTAGTTTTTTTTTCGACACATTTGTGTATTCTCCTTCGAACGTCGTTTTCTCTCTATAAAGTGCTTCGTGTATTTGCCGGGACTGTGGCCTTGGATTTTCTTTTGTATTCTTGAATGGGTTGCCAATTCACTATTCCACGAAGCTACTGCTCCAAAACATCTTGCTTGGTAAGATCCTCTTGTAGTAAAATTTACCCTTTTTCCACCTATAAATTTGGCGATAACGTTGTTGAATTGCTCCACAGTGTTATTTGTCACGTCAATAATAAGACTTTCTGCAATCACAAAGTACGTGATGTACCTACTGCGCCTATGCTGCCGTTTTATAAAAAAAGATGCTATGAATCTCCCGATATTACTAAACAAAAACAGCGTGCATCTTACTTTACTAACAGTAACAAGATGAATGAACTATGAGCGCAGAAGATATCTATTATATAGGAATACGCACGCTCAAGTCGCGACGCGTATTGACTTATCTGTTGCAGCAGGCAGCAACCTGTATACACGCACGCACAAGTCTCATTGACTTGTGCGTGTGCAGAAGATGAGCTCGGAGCAGGCAGTCATATGTATATACCTACGCACAAGTTGCGATGTGACTGAGATGATGAGTCAACAGCAGGCGCTCTAGTTGCGAGTTGCGACGTGACTTTTTTATGTGTGCAGCAACCTGTATACACGCACCCACAAGTCTCATTTACTTGTGCGTGTGCAGAAGATGAGCTCGGAGCAGGCAGTCACATATATATAACTACGCACAAGCCGCGATGTGACTGAGGTGATGAGCGAACAGCAGGCGCTCTAGTTGCGAGTTGCGACGTGACTTTTTTATGTGAATACCGCACAAGAGTCCAAACTGCTCCCGTCTGGAGCCAGTGAGACTGTGGATTCCCCAATTGGCGACTTAATTGGACTAGTATTACAAAACCCTGTAAGCTGATAGCTGATTTGGCCGTAACTAAGTCGCCGCGTGTATCATTATTTCTCCAGACAATTATTTTATATTATATTTAATTAATATTCTTTTTAATGAATATTATTTTCAATATTATGAAACAAAATAAATTAATTAAAATCAATTTACTTGCGCACGCCGTGATTTGAATCCGAGACCTCCGGACTCGAAGTCGAGAGCCTTACCCCTCAACCACGGAGGCAAAATAAATGTATCTACGTACATATTTGTAGTAAGTAATAATAATAATAAAGTTAAGTACAATACAATATTGAATAATGTAGACCTCGCTATTTTATTACGAATATGTACCTAGGCACCTACTTAATTTTTGGAATAAAGGAATAACAGTAAATGAAATAATAAGAACTGATCGCGATAATATGACGCGAAGTCGCTATCGGGCGCGGCGCGACGATTCGTGCTTCCAACACCTGCAGCCACGCACACACACGCATTGGGGTTCACCAATACGCCGATAGCGCTTTTGCTGTCCCCGCTGAGATGAACGAAATAGAAATAATTTTTACAAATACCTATCGTTAAAATTTCTCGGCGCTCCTGCGCGCCCTTAACTATTATTAATGCATCGGCGCATGCGTCAAAAGTGATGTTAAATTTTCCTGCCTGAAATCATTTACTTTCAGTGAACTATTAATTTTCAAAATTCGAACTACAATTCTGAGAAGCAACAAACAAGGTTTGTACCAAAATTATTTTGTTTTAATTATTTGATTAATAGTTTTATTTTTGAAATGTCCTAGGATGGGTTTTTTTCAAAGAATTTTAATGTTAATTTTCAAGTTCTGTGAAGGTTCTACTCAAGTCTTGTTTTAATATCATTCTTGGCCAGTTGTTTCACAAAACTGAAATTGTAACAGTTTTAAATTGCCACCCCAGCAATGTTATGTGTAATTCTACTGGCTACAAACGCCAAATTTATTCGAGGGTACTCTCAGAAGACTGGCTAAGAGACGTGGGTGCTTTGGCTCGTTGTGGCCAGGCCGCTCGCCACGCTCATTCTTGCCGGGACTGTCCCGTTATGGTGGTGTAAACTGCCCTCGATACGCGCCTTGTATATTTGTATGTTTCAATCATACTTCCACTTGTAAATATTGTTTTCCTTCTTTATTATTTAATTTTAGATGCCAAACCACCAGGCGAACACATATCTGGTATGTTCTTATTTTGTGTTTCTATTAATGTAAGTATGCATACATTATTTCGTACTAACAATCATGCATGCAGGGACATTGGGGAGGACAAGGGAGGGTCTAGAATTGTTTTAAAATAAATGTAGCTTGTTTTTACAAAAAAATAAAAGAGTTCTGACGTGTGCGGCTAAGGAGGTAAAACAATCAGTTTCCTCACACAGCCGTTGGGAAAGGGTGGGTCCCCTCCATTGGCTACAAACGCCTTCACTCGGAAGTTTGTGCCGGCCGGTTGTTGAGAACCAGAAGAAGAGGAAGTTTGCAGGAGAGTCGGACCACAACCGGCAAGAGGGAGTTCTCAGCCGGCGGCCAGCTGTAACGGACATATCCGGAGACTTCTAACGGGTGACCTCATGGCGGCGTGGAAATCATGTTAGTTAAAATTTTAATACTTGACATTGTGCATAGTTTACTTATAAATTAGAACATTCTGTTTCTCACTGGCGCCCTATTCTCTAATCAAGGTCAGTTATCCATGTATGATAATGTCACTTATACGATCTTTTTCTTCACATTATAAATTCTATCAGGCTGGTGATTCTTCGGACCTGGCGCATGATCCTAAGAATTAATTATTTTCAAAAGCTTAACTATAGATTTGCTCATGTTTTCTTGTTATGCGTATTATACACGAAAATACACAATTTGCATTTTATATAATAAATAATTGTTTAATTTCTTTTTTCTTTTATTATAATCCACGCTTGGTTATATGAATGATGGTTTGGGCGATTATTGTTAAATTAAGTAACTATGGCACCCCGCGTGCTCAATTTCATTACAATCCTCCATCCTCATATCATTATTTATTACCAAGTATTACAGCCTTATAAATGTTACAATGACACCCTAAGTGAAATATCCCATTACAAAATAGAACTTGAACAGAACCTTCACAGGACTTGAAAATCAACTTTTAAATTTGATGAATTGTTCAAATTCTGTGAAACGACCTGTCCAAAATATATTATATTTTTTTAAATTTTCGACTGACGGATCTGCGCTAGTATGACACAATTATTTATATGTGGAAAAATTTAGGGAAGCTTGCTATGATTGGACTACCTAGATTTGTAAACGAGCAGCAGTCTTGGTACATAGAATAAAAGCAATTGATTCATTTATTTATTTATTGCATCTCACTTTACATAAAAGACTTTTTTTTCACATAAAAATCAACCTTACCAGGACTAAACCTGAATCGAGGTTAACAATTTACATTTGAGTGAAGCAAACATAAGAGTAATCACAAACATAAATTAATTCTACACAAAACACAAAATATTTCAAAATTAAAGAAAAAATATGTATTAGATATGTTACCAGATGGGTAATTTGACAGTATATTGTAACAATATTTGAACAATAACTAGTCATTAATCATTATTTAAAAGAAGAAACAAAGTAGATAATAAGACAGATAGGGTGACATTCAGTTTTTAGCCAATGGGACTTATATAAAATCTTTTTATTTAAGAAAGGGTAAGGATGAAAAAATATTAAGACAATCGTCTGTCAATACAAAAATCTTAATGAACTTTTTAAATTTAACTTGGTAGGCTTAATATAATTTGGAAGAATATTAACATAAGTGGTGCCTGATATAAATAGTTTCTTTGACCAAAATAAGTTTTAGTATGTACCGCCACAAAGTTCAATGCAGAGCTAATTCTAGTTGTCCGCGTTTGTTGTGTTCTTTCAGCAAATTTAATATTGATAAAAAATCGACAAAGTATTTGAGTGATATATAGCTGTTTTATACACATAACATTACATTCCTTATAAAGTAGGTTGGATGGATAGCAGATTTTTTTTGTACATCACTTTAAGGATCAATTTTAGAGTAAATATTTTTTTGTAATATGAGCTATCAGTGCAAAAGGTAGTGGAAAGATATCTACATAGTTAGGTATTTTGCTGTATTTGGCAAAGCCAGAACAACATGTTAGAAATAGAAACGCAATGAAATTTTAAAATCAAAACACTGTAAATTTCAGTGATGAACTCAATAATATTTAATTTTCAGACATGTAAATTTAATAAAATTGGTTTTACTTATTTATTAAAAATTTTGTGTAGGCATAATAATTATCAATTCTTGGCATGTTACACATGACGAAGAAGAGTTTTAATTTGGTAATTCTTTAATACGTACATCACAAAAAAATACATTAATCATGAAACTATAACTAATTTTATAGGGAGATGATTTTTAAAACCTTATCTTAACTAAGTCCAACATCCATGTGAGTTGACAGATTTATGTAACCAATTCTATTTAAAATACTTTTTTTTTAATTTTTTTTCTAATGTTTCTGGCTTTCACCATTCAAGAGTATTCTATGACATGATTTCAAATTTTAGAGAGAGGGAGGGTGAATTTATATATGAATTTTGTTTAAATTGGCAAATATCAATTATGGAAAATTGGATTCAAAATCAGACTTAGAAGAGATAAGATATTGAATGGAGGGGAGTGTGATAAACGTTAAAACTTGTGTATACCACAGTTAGGAAAGTCTGGAAATTTGGAGCCATCAGCAAATAAACAAAAAGATTTTTTGTCATTTAGATGAAACGACAAGATTCCAATAGCAAATTAAATGAAATATTCTGTCGTTAGAATTATTGTGGTAAACTTTAAAACTTGTGTATACCACAGTTAGAAAAGTCTGAAAATTTGGAGCCATCAGCAAATAAAAAAAAGAGTTTTTGTCATTTTGATGAAACGACAAGATTCCAATAGCAAATTCTATCTGCCGTACACACATAATGAAAAATAACACTAGAAGTGCCTTTCATATTAATTTGAACGTAAAGCAATGTTTCATTTCGCTCAATAGCCTAACGCTCCGTCTCACTTACACTCGCTGAGCATCGTAGATCTCCATCCCATTTGAATTTCGTAAACAAAGTTTTGTATGGGAAATTTAAGCCTCGATTGGCCAATATTTGGAACACGAACTTCTTGTGTTATTATTTATTCTATGGCTAGGTAAAAAATACTTTTGGAGTACATGTCACTCAAGCTCATTTGTTTGGGACAACCATTGCTTGCCATTTTTGAATAAATGAAAATGAGAAAGTAAATTTAAAATGGCAAAATATGAAAAATTGATTGTACGGAATGCATTTTAATTGAATTATTTGGGAGGTGGGTATGGGTACCGCTGCCCGGGAACCTTTCATTAGAAAACCAACACGTCTGCTACGGGTCACCCCAAGTGATTTGCTATGTTTGGTGATTTAGCAGGAGTGCCCGGGTTCACGGAGTGCTTACACTTTACATTGTTTCGTAGTGTATTCATGCATGTGTGCTACATATAAAACTCATGTAGAAAAAGACATGATTATTTCCATAAGACAAAAAGATATTAAAATCTTTTTCCAATATAGTTACAATGTACCACATTAAAATATTTGATAATTATTTGGGATCGCTGGCTACGCTTAATACGATTTAAAAAAATCTTTAGATTTAATTTACTTACTATAAAAAGACACTGACTGCATTTGGGAAATTTTTAACTCAAGCATTTTAATTATTAATTGAATTTTTGCTTTCGTTGTATGAGATGGCAGCCAAAATAACTCTATGTAAATTACGTAGGTACTATTTTGCCCGTACTCTGAATATAAAATAAACCTACTTAGTTATGTTTTATAAATAAAGAAATATTTACAACAAAGATTAGGTTAGGTTAGGTTAGTTTGGCTAAAATAAAATAATAAAACCTAAGTAAATAATTTTTGCTTCATAGGTAGGCACTATTTTGCCGGAATATTAAATACATTTTTTTCAATTCCATTGTCTCTAGAAATTCGTTTTCTAACCGCTTATGAAGAATCAGGAATACCAATTAACAGAAATTATTTGAAATGGCTGTCATCCCATAGAAGGAAGGCGAATTTTAGAGGCGTAATTAAAAATTAAAATGCTAAAATTAATAGTTTCCACAAATGCAGTAAATTTTTTTAACAGTAATTAAGTGAATGAAAAGGTTTCATTTAAAAAATCGTATTAAGCGTGGCCAGCGATTCCGAATATTTTCCCAAATTTTTACATATAAATCATCCAAATATTATTATTATTATTAATAGAGACTAGAGTGATGGACTCGCCGAAAGTCACAGCGGTGCTGTAAAGGTCTGTTATGTGAGGATATTGTGTCAGCCCTTTATTAGCAGCAGACACATACCTGGACGGATGAGGAACCTCGTGCTGGCACTGTTGGTGGACGCGGTGGACTCTTTCGCCGCAGCAGCTGGTCCAGTTTCTTCACCACCTAGGATTCTTGCTGCAGAGTCTTCGTCTTCTATATTCGTATCACCTTTTCCTGTTCTTCAAATAATTAAACTTAACTTAACTTTATTTTTGTAATATTTATACTTTTTGTAATACGTGCATCAGCTCTAAAGCGCCCCTGAGGGGATATCTCACAAAACCGGTGCTATACAAATTGTCCAGTAAATTAATTAGTTAAATTAATAATGGTTTTTAGTGTATCAATTTGTTGATATTTGCAATGGAGATTAGCTAATAAAATAAATTTTCAATGTATTCACAAATTACGGCCAATATTCAAAATTGTTTTGAATTAAAATTCTGTATGTTAAGTGAAAGATATATTGCGGCGTGTGCGAAATTGCTCTAGTTTTGATTTATTGTACCATGTTATTGAACGATTGAAAAGGAAAACTACCGCAGTACTAAGTAGTTACCGATGTAATGCATCATATGATTCTACCAATGATATATAACACCCATAGTGGGCTAGATAGCCAACCTGGCGGCCATTGCCGTAGGAATTAGAAGCCATCTTGTAAGAGTCAGATCACGGCGGGAATTCAAAATACATGCATTCTATCGTACATTAAGAACATATTTGTTTAAACATCTTTTTATGAAATGTATACTATATTTCTAATTAAATATTGAGTAAATGATTAGTAAATAAATAAATGGATTATTAACCGACTCACGGAATGTGAGACAAAAGGCTTTTTTAATTATGGTTTTAACACATACCGCACCAACATGCCCTAATAAAGGTAGCAAAAATTAATTGTACCAACAAAATTGAAATTTCGTTTTCAATATTCATCATCATCATCACTTTTGGCTCTACAACCCCTGGTGGGTTTTGGCCTCCTCAAGAGTCTTCCTCCACTCATCTAGGTCCCGCGCCAGCTCTTTCCAGTTTCGAAGCTCCAAGGCAGACAAATCTTTGAAGACGTTGTCGCTCCATCTTAACCTTAGCCTTCCCAGGCTCCTTCTTCCTATCGGTCTTGAGCTCAGCAGGGACTTTGGTTCTTGATGCTCGGTCATTCTCTCCCCATGACCTAGCAACCGAAGTCTTCCCAGTTTTATGAACTTTGTGACGTTTAGCTCCTTAAACAGAGTATAGAGCTCATTGTTATAACGTCTGCGCCAAAATCCATTTTCTAGAACCGGTCCAAAGATGCGCCTCAAAATTTTCCTTTCCTCAAAAACGTCCAGTGCTCGCTCATTCTTCTTAGTTAGAACCCACGTCTCGGCTGAGTACGTAAACACTGGTCTAATTAGTGTTTTGTACACTAATACCTTGGTGTTTCTGGAAAGCAGTCTGGATTTTATTTGTTTTTGTAGGCGGAAATAGCAGCGGTTTGCATTCACGATGCGCTTCTGGATCTCCTCTGTAGTGTTGTTATTGTTTGTTATCAGGGAACCCAGGTATGTGAATCTTGGTACCGTTTCAAAATTTTGGCTTCCACATGCGAGAGATGGGGTTTGTTGGGTACATCCTACGGCCATGTATTTGGTCTTCTGCTGGTTTACTACAAGACCCATATTTTTGGCAGAGCTTTCAAGATTTATGAAGGCGTTTTGTAAATCATCGTGATTTTTCGCAATTATGTCGATATCATCAGCGTAAGCCAATAGTTGCACAGAGTTTTCAAATATCATTCCTCTTTTCTCAATGCCTGAGTCACGAATAACTTTTTCTAAGGCTATGTTAAATAAGAGGCAGGCCAATCCATCTCCTTGTCTCACCCCGTAGAGCGCTTCAAATGGTTCGGACAGATCACTGCCAACCCTGACTCTACACGTTACTGGGGACATTGTCAGTTTCACCAGATTGATCAGCTTACGCGGTATTCCAAACTCACTCATTGAATTATACAATGCGTTCCTAATACTGTCATACGCGGCCTTGAAGTCTACAAAGAGGTGATGTGTCTCGACATTGTATTCTAAAGTTTTTTCTAAGATCTGTCTCAAGGAGAAAATTTGATCAATGCATGATTTGACTGGCCTGAAGCCACATTGGTAGTTGCCAATAATTTCCTCGGACATTGGGAGCAATCTTTTGTACAAGATGTTAGACATAATTTTATAGCCGGTATTTAATAACGTTATTCCCCTATAATTGACAGACTGGTCATTTATTCAGGAAAAATCGGATATTGACGTAGTAGTCGATTCTTTCTACAACATTTTAAACAGTACCATCTACCAGTTTGTCCCTAGACGTATCATCAAAAAGAGTAAATTTCCAAACTGCTATTCAACTTTTCTAATTCAAATCATTAAAGATAAACAAAAACTCCATAAAAAATGGAAATCCCTTGATAATCCAGTAGACTACATAGAGTTTTCAATCAAACGTACCCAACAAAAAAACTTTCAGAAGCATTGCTTTATTCAGTATATAAGTTCAGTTGAATCTAATATTCTTATAAATAATAAACAACTTTGCAACTATGCTAAAAGCAAAAGTAAAACAAATGGCATCCCACAAATCATGCACCTTAAAGATGAGTCAGGCACCGGTGCTCATCAAGTGTTTCAACTTTTCTCTAAACACTTTCAGTCCACCTACGTTAATGATAAGAACACGAATGATCCCAGTATAGTCGATAGTTCTAACTATATGAATAATCATAACCCGATTGGGAACGTACAAATAAACAATTTTTCGGTCAATAAATACCTGAAGAATTTAGACATTAGTAAGGGTGCTGGCAGTGATGGTATATCTCCATATTTTGTCTCAAAATGTGCAAAAAATCTTTCACACCCCCTAACTAATATATTTAGAATGTCACTATAAGCGGGAAAATTTCCTACAACGTTTAAAGAAGCAACTATAATCCCTATTCATAAAACAGGTTCTAAAAGCAACATTGCAAACTACCGCCCAATCTCAATTCTAACGGTATTTAGTAAACTCTTTGAAAAAATCATCTACGATCAAATTTATACAACAATTGTTCGCAACATACAAAACCAACAACACGGATTTCTACAAAAAAGATCGGTACTAACGAATTTGGTAAATTTCACGGAATATTTAACGAGCAATATGGACAATAGAAACCAAGTAGATGTAATCTACACTGATTACTCTAAGGCCTTCGATAAAGTAAACCATTTCTTTCTAATTAAAAAATTAAGTCAAATAGGCATCCATGGTGACTAGGGTGTGTCAATTATTTCAACTTTTGAATTCAGAAACGCCTGATGTCTCAAAAGTTGCGTCTTACAAAGAAAATGAGAACTACATTTAAAATTATTTTTTTAAAAATGGTTATTAGCTCGCTAAAATGCATTGAAAAACAGAAAAAAAACCTAAAACATGTATTTTTAAATAATGGTTATTAATATTTTCTTCACAATAATTTTACCTTTTAACGTTTGTTTATTATTAAAAACTGCGTATAGTTGACAAAAATTAAATAAAAAAATCAATTTTATTAATGCAAGTAAATCTACAAGAATACCGAAATTAACAGAAAAAATGATAAAAATCCACTAAAACGTTTTCCATTGCCATTTAGTTTGCTTTAATTTTCAATTATTGGATTTATCAACGTAGTCAAAGATAATTGATTATGGGAAATATCGATTTCAACACTACGCAAAAACTTCGTAAAAAATATACAAGGGCGCAAAGGATTGTAAATCCGAATAAGTCACGACCTTTAGAAAAACCATCTACTCTTCTTCCGCTTCTTTCCAACAGTTTTTCACATTCTGATGAGGAACCAGCGCTAAGTGATGATCATCAATCTGCAGTGGCTCATGATATATTATCTCCTCGAAATATACAATATTTGAAGATGAAGAATCCCTTGACGAAATTATCTCAAATTTGTGATCGATACGGCGTATCACACAGAGCAGCAGCTGCCATTGCTTCTGCGGTTTTAAAAGATGTAAATGAAGCTGGTCCATCTTTCGTTATAGATCATAGTAGATTATGAAGAGCTAGAAAGCAAACTATAGATATGTTATTAAATAGCCGTAAATTGACAAATATCGAAGGTTTATTTTTAGATGGGCGCAAGGACAAAGCAATGTTTATTATCAAGAAAGGAAGAAAATTTTATCGACGAATAAAAGTTGACACATAACGCTTGTGCAGGAGCCAGGATCAGTGTATCTCGGACACGCTACGCCATCATCTGGTACTGCTAATGCCATATGTTCTCTTTTGGAAGAGGAAAATCGTCAAATGGAGAAAATTGTTGCAGTTCGTTGTGACGGAACAAATACAAACACTGGCCGGAAAAATGGAATCATTTCAAGAATGGAACAGAGACTTGGAAAGCCATTGCAATGGCTTATCTGCCAGCTGCACGCCAATGAACTATCATTACGACATCTGCTATCTTCATTAGATGGACTGACTAGCGGACCTGTAGCTTTCTCGGGACCAATCGGAAGAACTTTAAAAAATTGTGAGAGCGTTAAAATTATTCGGTTTGTTCCCATTCAATCATCCATACCGGAAAATATAACAGAAAAATTAAGCACGGACCAACATTATTTATATAATATATGTCTGGCTGTGTCAAAAGGTATGATAACTGTAAATTTGGCAAGGAAACAACCAGGGAAAATGTCTCATGCCAGGTGGCTAACAACTGCAAACAGAATATTACGGCTATATGTTGCAACGGAAAACTCAACAGAAAATTTGCAGATATTGGCCACCTTTATTGTGAGAGTTTATGCTCAAACATGGTTTACCATAAAGTGCAATAGGTCTTGTATAGATGGAGCCCGTAATCTCTGGAAAATGGTTAGCATTTCCAGATATCTTTCAGGAGAATTGAAAGCTATTGTCGACCCCGTGATTCAGAGGAACGCATATTTTGCACACCCGGAAAACATTATTCTATCAATGTTAACCGATGACAATAAATGTATAAGGGAGCTAGGATGTAGAAGGATCATTAAATATAGGGCCCTTCAAACTTCATGAGTGAGAGAGTTCATAATTCTAAAAATTAATTTAAACTGCAATAGCTACATAGAATAAATTGACTGGCAGGCCACAGATTTAATTCTGACAGAACCTCCACTCCTGACCAACGTAAAAACGGACGAATTACTTAAATTGTGTGATGAAGGAAATGTAAAAAGGTTCGATTTTCCTAAATTTCCTTGCCACACACAATCAGTGGAAAGGTGTGTGAAGTTGACCACAGAGGCGTCTTCTGTTGCTGGTTACAATGCTAGAAAAGGTTATATTTACGCCAAGCAACTTTCAAGAAACATAATGCCAAATTTTAATTCAAAGCAAGATTTTAAGTAATTACTGTTTTAAAAATATGTTATCATTCAATTTTGAGCATCCATTATTTTTTGTTCGTTGTATTTTGGTCAAAAATGTTGTTGTACGTTATTGTTTAGTATCTTGAATTTAACCATAAAAAGTGTTATTTTTCCCTTTTATATTTTTAACCAACACATCACATATGTTTAAAAAAATATTTATTTTTCGTTCTTTGTACTGCAGTTATGGAAATAAAATTAAGTGTGCTACAAAATATAAAATATGGACCCATTGTTTTATTTTTTTCCCAAATCACGAAATCAAATTTTTTTCAAAACTTCCGGCCATTTTAGCGAGCTAATAGTGAACACCAATTTCATTTATTTTTACGTTTTCGAATAGCTACAGATCATACGCAACTTTTGAGACCCCAGGCGTTTAAAAATAAGGCAATTTTTTTTCTCTCTATGGGGAGCGACACACGCTAATGGTGACTTACTTCGGTGGTTCACTTCATACCTTCGGAGCAGACTTCAATGTGTATCAGTTGCGGGAACTAAGTCCAGTTTCTTTTCCGTGCCCTCCGGTGAACCTCAAGGTTCTCATTTAGGTCCATTATTATTTAATGTGTATATTTATGATATTCACAAATGTTTTTTACACGCCAATTACCTAGCATATGCAGACGATAAAAAATATACTAAGTTATCAAATCAATCGAAGATTGCATTAAACTTCAAGAGGATCTCAATCGTCTTATCGACTACTGTGAATCAAATAAACTTGTAGTAAATACCTCAAAGTGCAATAAATTATCATTTACACGTAATAAAAATAAAATTTTCTTTGATTATACATTAAACGGGACACATATCAAAGAAGTAGAATCTATCAGAGACATACTGGATGTGAAATTAAACTTCATTCAACACACTGATGCAATCATCAACAAAGCCAACAAAATGCTAGGATTTATGAGGAAGGTAAATGCTAAATCACTATTTAGATTAATCTTTGCTACGAATCGGTATACATTATGAATACCAAAAAATATACTATGCATAAATTGAAGCTTTTTCTTTCTTTATTATTGATCAGAATTAAAATAAAATTATTGGTTGCGTTACAAAAAATATAAACGTAAACCACTGATAATTTTGTTTTTTCTTGAGGTAGCTAAGAACTCATATAAGAAACACCTTTAAAAAAATACCGTTTTATGGCTAAGATTATTTTTGATAATTATTATTGACTAACTTTTTTTCATTC
This sequence comes from Hesperophylax consimilis, assembly GCF_061612785.1. Lineage (NCBI taxonomy): Eukaryota > Metazoa > Arthropoda > Insecta > Trichoptera > Limnephilidae > Hesperophylax > Hesperophylax consimilis. The sequence goes on along the minus strand of NC_142837.1, from coordinate 22,250,769 downwards.
ATATAAAAATATTCAACAAATAAATAAAACTCACTTTGGCGCTTACGTCAAATATATCCAGACTCCGCTGGTCAAGCAATTGTCGCCTCTATTTGTGGTGATATAAGACGCAAACATTCTAGGATCTGTACAGAAGTCCGCGGAACGTGGCACGGAACGGAAGTCGGTTTGTGACAGTTTTTTCGACGGTTTTTTCTTGTCGGCATTATTTTGGTTACGAGTATTATTAGTTCTCAAACGGTGAGGGAGTTTTGTGTGATATTGTTATTATTCATGACCAAAATATTATATTTTTTTATCTCAAAATACTTTTGAATAGTATAGTTTTATTAATTATTTAACGAAATTAATGATTTACTTCTTACGGAAAAAATGCTTTCCGTTTGCATTTATGTTGACTAATAATGCGTTTTTACAGGTCCATAATTTATTGAAGATGGGGAATAAAACGAAATAATTTTGTAGAGAGGTTTAACGGAAATTTGTAGGTGGAAAAAGGGAAATTATTCCAATAAGCAATATTATCAAGGGCGATGCTATGCAGCGGTTGTATCCCACAACTCTCAAAAACCACTGTATACATTACATAAACAGCTTTTAGGGAAAATTCCTAGAGGCAGACTAAAAAAATCAAAAGAAAACATACTAGCGAAATGTCGTCTTAGTTTGCGATATTTTGGGAAGTAAAATCGAATTCAGCGACACATGATTTCAACTCTATTGATATTGAGAATGTTATATCATTTGAGAAATTTCAGGTATATGAATATGCTACATAAATTCACAATATAAGTATTTTTTGTTTTTCCAATTTTTTTACATTATAATAAAAGCAGGTATAAGTACATTTTTTTAAATACATGTAAAACTAATATGTTCTAATTAATGGTAATAATACCTCCCTAGTTGAGAAATTATCGTGATTAGAGAGGGAGTACTATCACAAGTTGATATTACATTATATATTTAATCGTTGCTACAATTAACATGCATGTAGAATTATATACTCATGCACCATTTTTAGAAAAAAGAACTTAAGAATTGTTCCTTGATAAATTCTAATACTGGATATTTGTTTGGTAATTTGATTGTTCTTCAAAAATTATTTGTAAATTGAATTTAAAAAATATATTAGCAACATAAATTTGATAAAAGTGTATCTATTTTTTTTTAAATAATAATAATAATACTTGGATGACTTGTATAGCGCCGTTTTTGTGCAAAAACACCTCAAGGGCGCTAATATATGTAAGTGTCATTTCAATGTAACGTATTATTAACAAATATTTTATACGTATTGATAATGCATACAAATAAAACCAATAAAAAAATATACAGTTATTATTAAACATAATTATTATATTAATCACTAATATCCCCACAATTTGAGTCCATCCGGCAGTCATAGCTCTGCCGCTGTTGTCAAAATAAGATTGATAATAATCGTCCACCAGTTAAAAAGGTATTAGTAGGTATACCGAAGCATTGGCGAACAGGGAGGCCTGGTCGGGCGCTTCCTACGTATTGCAGGTACATAGTACGCGGCTACTGCAATTACTTGTCTCGTGCAGATAAGACCAAAAAATGTGCACATTTTATATTCTCTTGGAAGGGGTAGAAACCCAAATATGTTTGGCGTTTATATTCGCCTTAACGAAACCTTTCCGCAACCCTAAAACTCTATATTCCCTTTACACAGCGTTCATCCGTCCCCACCTAGAACACTGCACACTGATCTGGACTACCAAGCTCACATTGAAAGAATTCAAAAAAAAAATTTAAACACATTAATTATAAACAAAACTTACATTTCTTAAGTTACACCGATACTATTAAATACCACAACTTCAACTCCCTTCACACACGACGTTTGATTTTTGACCAAAGCTTATCATTTAAAATTCTTAACAATGGCCTCGACTCACCAGAGCTAACCAATTTAATAAATATTCATATTCCAACAAGATCAACACGGCAATCCCATTTGTTTCATTTACCTAGATATAGAACTAACTTTAGAAAAAATTCACCAATTCCACGTATATGTGCCCAATATAATACTAAATTTCAAAACATAGACATTTTTAGCAATACACTTCACAAATATCGATTAGAAGTAACTCGTACGATCGAAAATTAATACAATAGTATGGAATGTATCCAGAGCATCTCCTTTCCTCATCCTAAATTCCTATTCCTCCCTTCCTCACCTATAATAAATTTATATATTTTTTTTTTATGCAATAAAACTCCATCTCCAATCAATTCTAATATAGGAAACTTTTTTGGCTTGACTATAATTAATATATATATAAATATATATATATATATATATATATATATATATATATATATATATATATATATATATATTTATATTTGCTCTGTTAAAGCTGTTTGTCTCTCTACAAAAATAAAATAAAATAAAAAATAGTAATAAAAAAAATAAATATAAAATAATTTTAAAAAAAATAATTACAGCACTCAAGTTGGTCGCCCTTCTTGTGTAGTGGACAAACAATTCCTAGTCTCCACTCTTCGGGCATCTCTTCTTCTGTCCATATTTTTTGAATTAGGTTATGCAGGTATTGAGTAAGCACTCCACCTGCTGCTTTAAATAATTCAGCCACCAGCTCATCTGACCCGGGGGGATTTGTGGTTTTTCACCTTTGTTATTGCCTGCTTCGCTTCCTCCAGCGAAGGGGGTTTAGTATTGTCATTGTACATCTCCCATGCTCTCCACCGTGTTGTGCTCCACCTCTGCCGAGTTGTTATTGAGAACCGTATCAAAGTGTCTCACCCATCTCCTCAGGATGTCAGGCTTTTCACTCAGTATCACTCCGTTCTCGTCCTTGCATATATTTATTTTTGGCTTAAACTCAGCTCTCATGTTATTTACTTTTATTTAGAAAAGCCTACTCTCATTTTTAAGCCTGAGTGCTTTAGCCTCTCTAATTTCTTTTTGTAAATATTCACGTTTCTTTTTCCTTTGCAACTTCTTTTCTATCTTCCTCGTTTCCCTATAGGTGTCCATAAGTCGTCCTGTGCAGTCTTGTTGTAACGTTTTTTGGTAGAGTTCATTTTTCTTTTTCGTTACTTCTGCGCAGTCTGAGTCAAACCAATGGTTTTTTCTGACAAAGGGTTTCTTTACCCAGAGTTTTGAGAGCAGCTGTTGTTAAAAGGTTTTTGCAGGCCGTCCATTGTGAGTTGATATCATTTATGTCACACTGCGCTATCCTGTTGAGTGTAGTTCGAATCTCCATTTTTGTCGCGGGGTCTTGTAGTTTGTTGATATTAAATTTTGAGATTTTAGACCTTGTTGTTTTACCAGCATTAGATATTTTAAACCGCAGTCGACTTGCAACGAGAAAATGGTCAGAGTCAACATTAGCTCCCTTATAAGTGTGGACATCTAGTAGATTTATGTCTAGCACTAATAAGTACATGGTCTATTTGGTTTTTCGTTCTGCCATTTGGGTGTTTCCACGTGGCTTTGTGTATATTTTTGTGTGGAAATAACGTACCACCTATGACCATATCGTGAGATGCTGCAAAGTTTATCAGGTGTTCTCCATTCTCATTTGAGTGTAGGTAGAGACTGTGTTTTCCTATTGTTGGTGTGAAGTGGGGTTCCCTACCAACTTGCGCGTTCATGTCCCCTATTATGATTTTAATATCACGCGGTAGGCATTCATCAAAGGTTTTCTCCAGCTTGTCATAGAAATCTTCCTTTATATCGGTGGGTTTGTCCTCCGTGGGTGCATGGACATTCAGTATGCTCAGATCTTCCCTTTTCTCTGAGATACGCCATTTGAGGGCTGAGTGCCTTAAAGTCCATGACGAGGTGCTTAGCTCGTTTGCTTACCAAGAAACCTGTCCCCTTTATGTGGTGCTTTTTGTGACAGCTGTAATACACGCAGTAGTCTCCTTTTTCAAAGATCCCATTTCCCTGCCATCTAATTTTCTGTAGAGCCGTGATGTCTGCTTTATATGCATTTAGTTAATCTATTAGTGTCTGAAGGGCGCCAGGTTGATATAGCGTTAGAATATTCCATCTGCAAATTTTTAGATCGTATGCCTTTTTTCGTTTGCCGGGTCTGTTATCCTCATTCCGTTCCAATGTTTTCCGAGGCTTGTCTTACTCTTGAGGTGTCGCCACAATATGTTTTTTATAGAAAATTATTATAGAAAAATTTTCAAAATATTTTATTAATTTTATTTGAATATATTTTTCAAGATTTTTTTCTAGTGACGGCAAGATACTAATTGATATGTAGTTACCCAATACAGTGTAGTCACCTCCCTTATAAATAGGTCTTATAATACTACATTTTGATTCATCGGGACTTTTTGCTTGAAATAAGATTATATTTATAAAATGGGTTATAATCGGACCTAAGATTAAATTACGTGTTTTAATATCTTTCATCCTGATACTATCAATGCCTGGAGAAGAACTCTTCATTTGGCTAACAATACTTTCTATATCCGCCGCTGTTGCCCTCGGTAGGTACACGCTTTGAAGCATCTTTTCTGGTTCAAATTCAATTGTCTTATGGTTGCACTTATGTCACATATTGTAAACACTTTCAGAGAAATAATCAACAAAATCACTAGTTAAACTTTCTTTTGTTCGATCTTTCAAGATATTTAGAAGCATTTTCATTACAGTCATTTTTACATTTAGTTCCTAAAATTTTAATACACTCCTCCCATATTTTTTTTAGTCTTGAAATTAGTTTTTGAATTTATCATTATAGTAAGTATATTCTTTCTCGTAATATTTGTTTGTTGGAGCATTTTTCCAACGTTTATATAAGTAATCTCTTTTTTATTTTTATTTTACATAAAATATCGGAAGATATCAATCGTATTTCGCATAAGGCTGGATTTTGGATATACGTATCGCAATTGTGCTATATTTACATATACAAGTCATCAAAATAATTCTGAAATTTTTTAAAAAAAGTAAAACAGTCATTTTCTTCTAGAAGTGATTTCCAATCATAATTTTGGATATTATTGTCGATATGTCTCTGCAAAAAAATCGTTATGTTTTCAGTTTTATTCAAGTTTACTTGTTCTATGGAATCTAATTGAACATTTATAGCCGTAGTGTGGTGATCTGCAATGTTATAATCACATATGCATGAGGATATTGAACACACACTTCGCCATTGTCTTCCGCTAATCCTTACAAAAAAATGATCGATACACGAGCTTTTTATTTTCTGTTGAACGATAACTTCTCTTGTTACGTCATCTATACATTTTAAATATAATTATCGCCAAAGGATATTTTCATAAGTTATTGTGAAAATATCCTTGCCAATAATCATTTCTATAATTGTTTAAATTTAAATTTATGTCATTAAAATATATTATTTTTAAACACAGAAGATATTTCAGAAAAAAATGCTTGTATATTGTCGGTATATAGCTAAAAGATTTAAAATTTCGTTATTTTTAAGTGACGATTTTACGAAAACGTTTTAAAAATATTTTGTCTAGATAAATATTTACGAGAAGGCGAGATTATTTTGTACATGTAACAAAATACCTCCACCGGATTTGTTACTTATGCAATAGTGATACGAATTAAATTTCATAGAATCCAACCTGTTCCGAGCGTATTGCTGTTTCACAAAGCATAAGTATGTCAATGCAATTTATACCATTCTTAAAATAAGCATGAAAGAGATCCCAGTACTTGCATATTAACCTAATGTGCAGTTCTACACAAGTTAGATTATTTGTTTCACATTTTCTTGTATTCTGTATTTTAATCCATTTATGCAAATTATTAATTTTACAATAATTTTTATCTATTTCATCATCAATATAACTAAAAGACTTTTTTCATTTGAGAATATTCACTTGTAATTCTACCATCAGTATGTTTAGAATTTAATAGGAGCGAATAAAAATAAACAATTATTTTGATGAGAAGGTAACATGTTACAATGTTATTAATATAAAGCGAATTAGTATTGGTTATACAATTTGATAGTATACATTAAAAATCTTACATTCGTTTGCTGCCAACAACATAGTGTGAGTTTACATATCACATACATATGTATTTTAAATTGATTATCTTCATTAATGTTAATTATCATAATACTAAAATATAACAAAGGATTCTCATTTAAAATATATTGTAGAATTTTTTAATATGTAAAAATTTACATTCAATATTTTTTTCGGCGATTGCGAGCATTTTTTTTATATACCTTACAGTTTTTTTTTTCATTTGCCCTGTCAAAAATGTCATTTTATATTTTTCATTTTGAATACAACAATTTTTGCAATTTGGTTGTTTGTTCTTGTTCCCGCATTCGCTATATGTGTGATCAAGACCGCAGTAAATGCACACAGGCTTTTCGTCCTTCTCTCTCTGCAGACATCTTGCAGTACCGTGTCCGAAGCGTAGAGAGTGGTAGCTTTGCATAACTATATTTGCGTCTTTAACAAAGATTCTTTGGTATCCGATTTTATTTTTTTCTTTGTTTACGAGTATTTTCCGGGTGTCACTATTTACTTTAACCACATAATTAGATGTATCATTAAATTTATTTTTAATTATTTTCTTGACGTTGAAGACAGGTTTATGTTCTTTATTTTCCGACATAATTGAAATTGTTTCATTTTTAAACCTCCATTTTTTACCATTTTTTGTCACTTAACTCGACCATTTACTTATCGAAGTTGGTTGAGAGATATAATTCAATTTCGCTTCAAGGTTTTCAACGCTACGATGGTAATTGGGCTTATACTTTAGATACGTGAAATATAATTTCCACAGGCGTTTTACTTGAATAATCCCCCTCACAACTTCAATAGAATTTAAGGAAGAATGATCTGCTCTTCACAGCTGTAATGCTGCTAAACAGCAAGAAATTTCCGCTAGCGACGTTCCGCGTAGTTTGTGGTTGCTTTGTTCCTTTTCCACAATTCGTTAAAATTATTAAAGGATCATTTTACATTACTGTGACAATCAGGAACTGACTGGAAAAAATTTACACTTGATTTAACCCTAGAAGCCTAATCTATTTTATAGGTACCTACATAAAGTCTTAACATACGTCTCAGAGGCGAACACATGTAAATGACAGCCAGTTGGCCAAAATATACCTACTTGTGCCCTATTTTTCGATGGAAAGTTAAGGTTGGTAAGTAAACTAATAATAAAACACAGTTTTATCAATAAAAACTACTATAACAGGTATTTATTACAACGAATCAAAACATCATGCTTATATTCAAACAAAAAAATCATCTTCTTAAAAATCAACTTGAACATATATTTTTTTTTAATAATCATAAATTTTTTTATGATCAATTTCTTATTCTTAGGGCAAACATTAAAAGTAATCATGCTTTTAATTACTAGCTATAATTTTAGAGCAATCTACGACATCACAGACATCAACTATGTGCTCAGAAAATACTGACTTTTTGCACTTACAGCACACTTATTTTGACATTATGTTTTTTTAGCAGTTTTTTTTTGGGCTCTGGTTCTCCTGCCGGAAGTTTATTACCTGAATCAGTAGATTTTGCGAGAATTTGGTTTATATTTTTAGGCAATCAACCGAATCTGTGCTGAGTTTCTTGATGAATTCTCTTTTGTTTGAGGGTTTATTTTATCATGTTGTGGCCATAAACTACAGAAGAATTGACAAAAGCCATGTTCAAGATGCCATAGAATACAGCCATTGACCATCTATTAGTTTTGCGGCTGCACGATATTGAGGAGCACATTTGATCAAATGAATCTACTCCTCCTTTTGTTTGGTTTTAGAAATGAATCATGTCAGGTTTGTCACTTGAATTATTAATTATTGCATTTTCATCACAAGAATATTAAAGGTAAACCATCTTTGCAGGTTTTGGCTTGTACGATAGAAGTGTCAGAAGACTATCAACACAAAACACAGAACTGCCGACCGCGACAGGTCGAAATTTCGAGTTCTTTAATTGTTCGTGGATTTCCCGCTTATTTGATCGAATAGTGCCCACTATATTTAATTTGTTATTTGAGCTAGTCCTCGAGAGGTGCGGACTTTATTCATAGCTGAAGTTCTGTGAAATGATTGACCCTTATTTGTTGACCAAACATCCCGCGCCCATTCTTACCGCGAAGAGTATTTCCAGGAACACGAAAAATGCTTCGAGTTGGCAGATTGCGAAGCATCAGCAGAATCAGATGCTAGGTCAGCTTTTGAAATTTTGAGTCGGCTTCTTCAGTGGGAGCAGATTCTTGTAAAAGAAAAACCTCTTCAGTTACATAGTTAATCTCATCTTCGCTTTGAATGTCGTCCAAACTGGCTGTCCTCGTCTTCAAGAGCTGATTCTCCCAGAGAAATACTATCTTCTTGGTCTAAGATTTTCAAAATATTATTACTAATTAATATATTAGACCAAGACATATTGGTATCTGAAACAATGCCAAAATAAACATTAAATGGACGAAAAATTAACAAAAGTAAAAACCCATAATCTTAGTTAAAAGTTACACAAAGCCTAAACATACGTCTCGCAGGCGTACTATACGTCAAAAACTCAAAAATGGCTGGACTTACCTTAGTGATACAGATACCATCAGCGAGCTCCCGTCGGCCACTGGGTTGGTTAAAAAGCACGAGGCCCTAACTTCAACCGTTAGAAAGAGAAATAGAATTTATGTTTGTGTGTACGCCCCGCAGGCGTAGATAAGGCTTCTAGGGTGAATATTAAACGCAATTAATGAATTAAACGTGATACTGTTTATTTTTTTGTATTTCTTGAAATTTCGCGTATACTTAACCGTTTATTAGAGTTTCTTGGAATTAATTGTTCTATTAATTTCCGTGAAAAGCGTAGGTACTAAATGATTTTTCTCGGTTTATTACAATTAAATATATTATATCCTTTGATTAAAATTGTAGTGTAATTAATTGTTTCATATATAAATAATTTAATGTGATTATTAAGTGTATGGGCTCGTTTATTAAAATTCATTTTTAAAAAAGTTCTTTGTGAATCCTTTAGGTTCCTGGGAAGTGAAATTTTGGAATAAATATATTGGTAACATCGATATTTTTCCCGGCAAAGTTGGTTAGGCATTTATTACAATTAAATATTGTAGTGTAAAAAGGTTGAGTATTTAATCGATAGATGGCGCTAGTCATAATGCTTACTCCAGATTCCGCCAGATGTCGCTAGGGTGTAACAGGTACTTGTGAGATTATATTGTCAGAGAGCAAGCTCCTCGTGAGCCAGAGAATTACCTACCCTCGGGTAATGAACATTTAATGGATAAGCAACATGCCATAGGTGCCTTAGTTTTGCTACGTTTGGTAATATAGCAGGGGTGCCTGGGTTCACCGTGTGAGGTGTGTTCAGGAAGCGCCTGTCCCCCAACTGCGTGGCGTGCCAGATCGGAAGAGGCTTATTTGGAGAGTCTCTTTGACCTCTCTAACTCTCGATCTATCACCTTACGCCGTAGTGGTAGGGATAAATTCATATGTCCATCACTCTTGAGAGGTCAAAAGGTCTCCATCAACCAGTATCTCCCTATCCGATCCTCCACGCAGTAGGTGGGCAAGCCACCGCCAAGACCTAGACAAAAACATTATTCCATGAACCCGAGCACCCCTGCTAAGTCACGTTGGACTCGGTCACGATGAAGAGTAATGGAAGGTATGTGTGTTCCGCCCACCTGTGGACTTGCGGTCCAGCGAGCGCGAGAAGAAGCAGCAACACCAGCGAGCGGTTTCGCACCCGAAGTTCGTGGCGTAGGAGCCGTACACGATTGGGTTCATGCAGGATTTGGACACGACCATGATGAAAAAGAGGTCCTGCAGGCGGCTGTAGACTTTCTCGGCGCTCTCACGGTCGAACATGTACCTAAAACAAATAAATTGACTTATTATTTATTTATTTATTTATTTACGGACAAATAGTCCATTAACAACATATTAATTACACGAATAAGTTTTATAAACAGAGATGACAGTGAAAGGAGAGCATATATAAATGAGGAGCGAAGACAATAACAATGACAATAATAATATAAAAGTAAGAATGGGAGATAATAATAAGTCAAAATATAAAATTATATTTTTCATACTGGTAAATTAGGGTTTAATAAATGACAGCATTCGTATTTTCATGAAACCCTGGTCAAAAAGGGAGAAAAATGAGTATTGCTGATTTAAAAAAAGCAATTTTTTTATTTTTTATTATATTTTAATGAAGGTTATTAACTAAATCATGTGCGCTACCCGACTTCCTAGACAATATCTGTTCTGAGCCGGGTAGCAGTGTAATTACATATATTTTGTAGCCAAATCAGGGCTTAGTAAAAATACAAAAGAATACATAAAATAATGTACATATAAAATATTACATACATATTTAAAAACAAAAAATTAAACAAACTTTAGTGTGAGAGTTCTTATTGAGATAAAGTAACCCATAAAAACTTATCATATGTATCGAGTAGGTAAAGTTGTATTTAAAAGTAAAAATAAGTACGAAAAATGCTAGCAATTGCATTTTAAACATTAGAAACAGTAAAATTGTCTGCGTAGGTGTAAACAATAAAAATATATGAAATAATAAAACGCTCAATTGCTTAACATAAAGGATTGACTCCTATCACCTTTAATCAGAACAACTCAGCAAAGGTTCTCCTAGTCGGGTGTTCAAAACATTCTCTATCCTACCACACACTTCGTTTTATAAAAATCATGCAAATCAAAATAAATATTATAAATATTTTGTACAATGTGAACAAAATAATAATTGTATAAACTTGCTACGTCGCGTCAGTCTAGTTAATCATAATTTAGATCATTCGTATAGCACCATTTTTGTGAAAAATCACCCCAAGGGCGCTGTAAAAATATGTTTATGTTTTTTAATTTTTTTTATTATTTTTTTTATGAAAATCTCCGGATAATCCAATACATTCCTCATTTCTGGAATTAAAAGTTAATGGTTTTAATATTTTTCTATTCAATTCAAATCATAAACAGTGCGAAAAATATGGGCTTATAACTGAAACATTATTACACATAACACACCACTTTTAAGATGTTTTCTATAATGCAATCTAAAAATTTAATCAAAAAAGAAATAGCTTCCTCATGACCTTCCTTGACCATAAACGATGAAAATAAAGTCGCAAGTAGAGAAATTCGTGTGGAAGTCTTTAAATCTTTAAAAAGTATCTATTGTGCATTGATACACGTGGTTGTGTGCGAGAAAGAGGCAAAATCATATGGCCGCTTTGCGTTTCTAAGTAATACAAGTGCGTTCTATAGAAAGGTTGGCCGTTTAGCAGTTCGATTGATTCATGGAACTATTTGCTGTCTTGCTTTATTATAGTGCTATTTATGTGTAAAATTAGTCCTTAACGAATTGATGTAAGCACATAGGTTTAATAAAAACTTTGTTTTTAATTTTTAAAAAGGCGTGTCATCTAGTAAAAGTATTGCTTGCAACTGTACACTTGTACATAGCCTAAAAATATAACTAATATATACACACAGCATTTAAATCTTTAAAACGGTATAACAATAAATTCATTCTGTGAAGAATGTGTCATCAGTATAGAATAGGTACCTACATGAAGTGGTTGTTCTTTGTCTGTGAGGTATGTGTCATTAGTATAGAATAGGTAAGTCATACCTACATGTAGTGGTTTAAAACGTATGGTGTATTGTATTTATTTACGAGTGTAAAAATATGGATAATTATTATTTTGATACAAAAAATTCCCTTAAATGGAACAGCTAAATAATTTGAGGTTTTTTCCAGTTCATTTTGAATAGGTACAATGAAATTTCAAATATCTGTCGTTTGGGCAATCCATTACTGATATTTTGCTGGAATATAAATATTTCTAGATACTCATAAAAAAAACTTTTACAAGCCTAATCCACTAAAAGTGTTACAAATTTCATGAAAACAGATGTCAATGCCCAATCCACAGCCTAAGTGGGAACTCGTGCTCTGAGTTCGTCGAAATCCTTGCAAAGACTGACTTTGTTAAATAATATTTTATGCATTATATTTCCGTAAACGTAGATAGTCCGATTGGTTGCATTATTAAGATATTTACGGATACCGGATTCCTGATAGTAGACCTGAGTTTCACCAAAAAATTTTAAAATAAAGCAAAAACATAAGCCACTTATCTTAGTACTAGAGAGTACTATTCGGTTCCATGCTGACTCAACACAGTGATTATTTAACACACCTTTAAAAATTGATATAAAGTCATTATAAACGATGAAAAAGAAATTATAACCTAACCTAACCTAACCTCGTTAACCCAGTTAATAAAAATTTTGTTTCATCACTTTCCATGACTTTAACTAAGTTTTTAAAGATGTGATGAATTATCATTTTGATGATTTATCCGGTCACCATTTTTATGGCCAAGTGTGCAAAATATCACTATCTCGGAATAAAATTCTAGATTTATGTAAAAAACAAAAGCCACCCCGGGACACTTCTTTATAAAATAGATATTTTTTATAGCTGAAGTCTGCGGCATTGACCGGGGTTTAAGTAAAATTATTCGAAATCAGATGTAGACAGTAGTTTTCCTCACCTTTTGAAGGTCAAGGCTGTAAAATTTCATCAAAAATTGTCGAAATACTGCTTTAGGGGGTATAAAAAGCATGAGGGGCATTAAGGGCACGAGGGTGGTTTTTCGAAATCGTATATAAATACTGACTTTCTTCTGGTTTTGAAGGTCAAGTATGCGTATTTTCACTAACCTCGGTATAAAGCCATGGATTTGTAAACAAATCAAATCCACGCCGCCCGCAATATATCAGATCAATATCTATTAAATGAAAAAAATGAAATCAGCTACAATATCTACAATCTAAGTGTGATTCTCGATAGTGAGTCATAAATGTTACACTAATCAAATCACAAAAAAAAGTGCTAAAATGGTTGGATTAATTACAAAAAAAAAACTATAAACTGAAGCCATTCAGAGTTGGCTTCGAATATATTGTGGTCTCCATTTATGCATTCCAAGATATTTGTAAACAAAATTGAATCGATTCAGAAAGAAATCATATAATGCATTTCTCACACCACCAATTTGATAGTTCTCTTGATGCAACTCTATTTTCAAAATTACGAGTACGTAAACAATTTGCATATACCTACGATGTTATTATATAAATCAATCAACATTACTGACTGTCCTGATTAATTAAACGAAATTGAATTGAAAGCACGGAATAAATAAATTTCAGTCAAAATGTTTACATAAAAGAATTGGTCTCAACATACTGTAAAAACATTATCTCTAGTGTAGTCTGTATGTTTTCAATTGTAACGAAAATAGATATCAAATCTGTTACAATGTATACCAACTAAACCAAAGTATATAATTATAGATATTATATTAGAGTAAGGAAATCAATAATTGGTTTCTCGATTAAGTAAATTGCATATATATATAATGTATACAACATATTAACCAACTATGCTGTAAGCTGTTAATTCCCCTAAAAAGGAAAAATTAAATCAATATTATCAATACAAGTATAAAAATACAGTTATTGGATGAAGAATGCTTAATTGATTATCTATTGATACTTGCAGGATAAAAAAATATGCGTCTTTTATATGATAACAGACTTCCATAATTCATGTTAGAGTATTCATTACCTAATTTGTGTAAGCGATAAGTTGGTAAATTTAGTTTTTGTGTTAGAGTGTTGTTTGTTATTATAATATTTTATTTTATTTATTTTTACATTAGATACATTTAAAGCAGACATACCAGTAATAACATAGCATTAATAATAATAATTGTTTATTATTGTAGAAAGCAATCACTTTGTGGTTTGACAAATTTAATAAAATAAAATATTTTTTTGTTTTAAAACCACGATATTTATTAATTTAAGAACCGACCGGTTTCGCTTTACTTAAGCATCATCAGGGTACAAATTAATACAGTATTAATAAATATTGTTGTTTTAAAACAAAAAAATATTTTATTTTATTAAATAATTATTTATTCCAGAATGTGGAGAGGTGAGTGCAATCCCACACATTCCATAAAATATAACTACAATGTTATATACCTACAGAGATTCAAGTAAGTACAAATAAAATAAAATATAAAATGTAAGTTTGATAAAGCAAATAAAACATAAGAAAAAGTAAAAGGAACCATATAGAAAATATATAGAATGGAGAGTGATATCATAAAACATTTACATTTCTTGTTTTTCTTGTAAGCTTATTGGTATATCGGAGGGATAATTATGGGGGCCAATATTTTTCTCCAATGTTTTTCGATGCTCGATCCTGAGGTCTGGCGGGATTCGGGGATGAGTACGTTTCTGTAGTTGTTGATCCTTCCCCTCGTTCCTGCTTCCCTGGTTCTCATTAGGGCTGCAAAGCCGGGAACTCTCCCCTCCATGAACATCAAGGAGGCACTGCAGTACCTTGGAAGTCCGAACATTATGCGGTAAGCATTGTTATATTGAATCCGAAGCCTTTCCATGGTTCGCTTTTTGAAATTGGCCCACAGCTCGCAAGTATACAAGGTAGTGCAGAAAGCTGAGAATAGCGTCCATTTCACCTGCGGGCTGCAGAGTCGAAATCTTCTATTAAGCATGTTACTTTTTATGCTCAGTGCTCGCCTCTGCTTGTCGATGTCGTCGTCATCCATTAAGTTGTTGGTGATGATATACCCTAAATATTTCGTTGTTTCTACTATTATGAGAGGTTCTCCATTCAAAAATGCTGGGGGAATATTTTTTGGTCCTTCTCTGTATTTGACGATCAGCAGTGCTGTTTTTTTCGCGTTATATAACATGTTTGTTTCGAGTGCATATTCTTCACAGATTTTCAAGGAATTTTTAGTCCCCTTATTGTCGGTGCCATCAGCACCATATCGTCTGCGTAGCTCACGTTGTTGATGCATTGTCCTCCAATATGGCAGCCTACCCCAGCGTTATTTAACCTGTGAGTTAATTCATCCATTATATGTTGAACAGTACTGGGGACAAACAACCTCCTTGTCTGACACAACTCTTTAGGAAAAAGGGTTCAGAGAAACCATATTTCCATTTAACGAGGTTTTTTTGTTGACGGTGCCATGTGTCGAGAACTCTTACTAATTTCCATGGTAGACCTCTTTCTTTTAGTTTGGTCCATAAAAATGGATGTTAGACTCTGTCGAAAGCCTTACTAAGGTCCAGAAAGCAAGCGTAAGTTGTTGTTTTTCTCTTTCTGTAGTATTCCAGCGTCCTTTTTTCGCAGAATGTGGCTGAGTCCGTGGAGCATTCTTTTTTAAAACCCATCTGATTGTTTTTCGTTTTCAATTGAGGTCCAACTTGATCTAAGAGAACTCGTTCAAATATTCTGAAGGTGGCGGTGGCGATGGATATCGGTCTGTAATTTTCCTGTAAAGTTATGTCTGTCAGTTTAGATTTTACTATCGGTATTATGATTGTCTTTGTCATGTCTTTGTGTAGATAACCACTCTTTATGATATCGGTGAACAATGTTGCCAGTAGTTTCAGAATCGCTACCCCTGCATGTTTGACGTGTTCGGTACTTAAGCCGTCATGTTCTGCTAATGTTCCGGATTTCAAGTTTTTAATGGCGGTTTTCACCATGTTTGCAGTGACTATAGGGTCAATGTCATCATAGGCGTTCAAATGCGTTTCGTTTGAGGAGATGGTCGGCGTGGTAGTCACGAAATGTTTTGTGAAAATATTAGCAATTACTTCAGGATTTGTTTCTCCGTTTATGTTGCACGAGACTTTGGAACGCATGTTCAACATTTTATTAGATTTATTCCAAAATGATTTGAAGTCCCGATTATCTAAGTCCGCTGCTATTTTATCCATCTGGAGTTGTGTCGAATTCTTTTGGCATTTTTTTAGAGCTGTTTTGAAGGTGGCACGCTTTGTCCTTCTATCCTCCGCGATGAGACTATTGTGTGGTCTCCCATTATCAATCCAGGTGAGCATCGATTGTCTTAATTCATTCCATCCACAAAGTTGCTTATATTTTGGTGAAGTAGTATTTCTTAATATACTAGCGGCACTATATCGTAATGCTTGCACTATACATCCATAGAGGTGTTTTATTTTGGCACGTTCAGGGTTGCCACCGTCCTCACGAAATGTATTTTTTGACTTGATTTTAGCTAGATAAGTTTGCGAACATGAGTTATGAATTCCGATATCACGTATATTTTTCGGATTCCATAATGCTGGATCCCTTAAGGTGACACAATACCCCTATAACGGGGATTTGCCCCGAAGCTCACATTTTAATTATTTCTGATGAGCTTATTACTAAAATCTTAAATGTTTCTAGAGGGATTTAAAGGGGTGCAAGTTATTTATATTTAAGATTAATAAAAACAGGATCTTACCATTAAATATATTATGTAAAACGATAAGTACATTTTATTAAATGTTAAATGTTGTAAGATAAGCGGCAAGTACCAGATTTTATTTTTTTAGACGATGAATTAGTAACTTTCCGACGAATCCTTCAAAAAAGATTAGAGATTTTAATAATGTATTCATAAGAATTAATTAAAATAAAAACACTCGCTAAAATTCAATTTCTGGCCAGATAAACCAAAGTCGAATGCCAGTACTTCAAAACTCTGGATTGTCTGTTGTATATTTGTGTGCGCGTCGGCAAGGAGTAACTACGTATTGATTCAGACGCCGCCAAAGTTCCAGCCTATAAGGTTGTTTGTCACCCGGCCCGTCGCTCCGGTCATTTCTTTTACGTATTTTTTTATTTAATCAAACGATTTCTTTGAAATCTATTAGTGAAATTTTCTGTTTTTTATAATTTAACTTCTTCCTCAAGTGGGTAAAGGTTTTTTGTATGTTTCACCAATATAAAAGAATACATTATTTTTTTTCAATTGTTTATTCTAATAATAAGTACATTGGTCATGTTTCAGATAAATGTGGACATTGTTAAAAAAATATGAAAACAGTTTATTTAGTAGAAGTTATTTTAATTCTTAAGTTTCTTTATTTATTTTATTTATTTATTTATTTATAATGTATCACAAAAAACATGGTAAGTAACACATTATTCCCAATGAGTTGAGATAAAACTCATTACGGGAAGTACAGACACATAAAATACATTTTACAAGGATAAATTACACTTTTAAAAAAACACAACATATTGAAAAGGAAAAGAAAAATAAATAAAAAAGGAAAAATACATTGTTAAGAATAGAGATTTTAGAAATACTGAGAGACATCTATACACATGAAACATAGTAAACCAACATATGAAAGCGAGCGAAAATTCACTGGTTTAAAAACATTTTCAGGAAATAATCTTTAAGCGTTTTAACTAATATTTTTTTTGTTAGTTACTGATTGCTTTATTTCATTAGGTAATGCATTGTATTGTCTATATGCAATATATTGTAATGAGTTAATACCAAATTTTGTTGTGTGGGTAGACGATGCTAGGTGTATTAGATTTTGGGACCGTGTTTTGTGCTGGTGTATGTCTGAATTAAATGCTGGTTTGATGTTAGTGTGTGAGGATCTATGTATGATTTGTAATATTGTACAAGTGATATTGTATTTAGGTAGAACCGTAAAAGGAAGTATGTTTGTCTTTAAATATATATCTTTGATATGTGTATCCCACGGTAGACGGTAGATATTCCTTATTGCTCGATTTTGAATCACTTGTATTTCTGATATTTGTTTTTTAGTAATAGTGCCCCAGATACTAACTAAATAACTCAGATGGGAGTGAATCATCGCATAGTATGTGGCCCGTAGTAGAGATGCAGAGAGAAGACCTTGGAGTCGGTACAGTACGCCGGTTATTGGGGATATTTTAGATTTCACATACTCAACATGGGAATTCCACAAAAGTTTAGAGTCTATTAATAGCCCTAAATATTTCGTGACTTCTATATTTTGGAGCTTCTCAGTTCCAAGTGTGATATTCATGGGCACATAATCCTTATTACCGAAAGTTAGGTAGTGCGTTTTTTTATATTGAGGCTCAATTTATTAATACGCAGCCAATTAGCTAGAATTGAGACATCTTCATTCATTTGAGACTCCAGGTCACTCAGGCTTGTACTGTGATAATAGATTACAGTGTCATCCGCATAAAGTTGGAGGTTTCCAGAGATACCACATTTAGTTATGTCATTGACATATAGCAAGAAAAGCAGAGGCCCAAGAATTGATCCCTGTGGCACTCCACATGTGATTTTACCTAAGCCACTCGAGACACCTTTGACTTCAACAAGACAAAATCTATCATCTAAGTAGCTTCGGAGGAGATTTAGGGGCTTCCCAACAAATCCCAAATATTCCAATTTCTTTAAAAGTATTTCATGATCGACCGTATCAAAGGCTTTTTTGAGATCTATAAATATGGCTGCCACATATTCACCCTGGTCTATATACTGTTGAAGGTTGGAGATAAAATCAAAGGCGGCACATTGAGGACTAGAATTTTTCCGAAAGCCATATTGTGGTGGTGTAAGGATATTATTCGCAGATATGTATTTTAGGAGTCTATCTTTGATTATGGTCTCAAATACGTTTGAAAAAACCGATAGAAGTGATATAGGACGGTAGTTAGAGATACATGTTTTACAGTCTCCTTTGTGTATAGGTATTATCTTCGCTAACTTTAATTCATTTGGAAACTTTCCCGAGGACAGTGACCAATTAAAAAGTTCTGTAAGGTGACCCGCTAATTCTTCTTTACAAGTCTTAAGAACTGATGGTGTTACTCCATCGAGTCCCGGTGCTGCTTTCAGCTTAGTTTTAGAGATGATCCTCAGTACCTCATCTTTGTTTGTCCTAGCCATGTACAAGGATTGGCAAGCCTTCGGTTCCACAAATACGGTATTACAGTCATCCGGGAATGACGGAATGGTAGCAGCTAGCTTTTTTCCTATTGAGAGAAAAAACTCATTAAATGCGGATGCTATTTGGCTCGGATCCTTAATTACGCAGTCATTTACCACGAGGGATTCTATTTCGTTAGTTGGTTTATGTGTTCGGTTTGATAGAATAGAGTTTATGATTTTCCAGGTTTTAGTGGGGTTATTTTGGTTTTGTTGAAAGCTGTTCGCATAATATTTGTGTTTTAGATTTCGCCTATAATTAGTTTTTTTTTTATATTTACTCCACACAGGAGGCCCTGAAGAAAATAATTTCCCTCAGGGCCTATGTCATCTTTGGGGATGCTGTGTGGAGGGTCTTTTTGTGGAGAGGAAGGAGTGAACATGGGTCTTGAAGAGTCCCATGTTGTAGGAGGGAGGAAACACAGAGGCCGGCAGTTCGTTCCACAGCCGAGCTGTTGAACTTAAGAACGAATCGTAGAAGCGACCCGTTCTCATGTGACAAGTGTCAACTGTGTACAAATGTTGGGCGCGCATTTGGCGTGTATCCCGACTACGCACCGGTGCCGAAGGGATCAATGACGCTAGTTCCTCAGAGCATCTTCCATTGTAATACCGATAGAACAAGGACAGCATACCTACCTGACGCCTGTGCTCTAAAGATTGCAGTCCGTTTGTTAAGATTGGGGAATCTATCAAACGGACCGCCCGTTTCTGCACAGAGTCAAGGGTTTTTTCAGGTATTTTGGGGCTCCAGACCAGAGATGGCTGCCAAATTCGACAGTAGGGCGCACTTGCGATTTGTACAGGGTGAGCAGTTGTGTACTATTAAAGTATCTGCGGGCCCTGTACAGTACGCCCAGCTTCTGAGAGGCCAACTTTACTCTAGCTTCGATGGAGCCCCCGTACCTGAGCTGGTCACTTATAGTTACACCAAGCATATCAATGGAAGGCCTGTACGGAAGATTGCTTCCGTTGAAGGAGACTAGATTAGACGTAATCAGACAGGATTGGGTCTTTGAAACATTAAATTTGACGAGATTATTTTTACCCCAGGAGGAAATACTCTAGAGATAACCGTCCATTCTCTGCTTCGAAGCCCTCCGAGCCGTTGGAGTTTGTGTGCCCTTTGGAGGCTTGTCAAACAAAAAGCTATCATGAACTGTACTGTCATCCGCGTAACAATGAATCGGTGCACATGTCAAAAGGTCATTGATGTGCAACAAAAACAAAGTTGGAGACATAACCGATCCCTGTGGGACGCCAGCATTTATGGAGTGCGAGGAAGAGGTGAAACCGTCAGCAACCGCCTGAATCGACCTATCCCTTAAAAAGTCAGCAATCCACGTACACAGGGATGCGGGAAGTCCGTAAGAATGCAATTTGTTGACAAGTCCTCGGTGCCAGACCCGGTCAAAGGCCTTGGATATGTCTAGTGCGACCGTTTGGGTCTCACCGTGACGTTCCAGGCACCGCCCCCAAACATGCGTCACATACGCGAGAAGATCACCGCACTAGCGGTTCCGCCGGAATCCGTATTGACGGTCGTTGATAATTTTGTTCTTCTCGAGGTATGTGAGCAGTTTGTCGTTGATCACACGTTCCATCACTTTGGACAGAACTGATGTGATCGCTATGGGGCGGTAGTTAGCCGGGTTGGAGCGGTCACCTTTCTTGGGAATAGGGTGAATTACCGTTTTTTTCCAACCAGAGGGCACAGTGCCACACTTCAGGGACATTTTGAAGAGCTTTGTCAAAACTGGAACTATTTCCGCAGCACACCTCTGCAATACCAGGGCAGGTATTTCATCAGGTCCACTAGCTTTGTTAACATCGAGCCCCCGTATGACGTGGAGTACATCCCGATGCCGGATCCTCAGCTTTTTCATATAGAAGCCGCAGTGAGGAACCGACGGCGGAACAGCACCTCCGTCGTCGAGGGTCGAGTTTTCCGCAAACATTTTCCCTAAAAGGTTTGCCTTTTCGGTGGCGGTGTTTGCTAGTGAGCCGTCAGGTCTGGTAAGAGGTGGCAAACTGGGTTTGCAAAAATTTTGACCTATTGAGCCCGCAAGCGACCAGAATGCTCTGCTGCCATGCGGGCAGGCAGCCAGCTTTTTGCTGATCTGCAGGTCGTGTTCGAATTTTGACCTATTGATGATTCTCTTGCATTCCTTTGCCGATTTGTTGTATGCTGATCTGCTTTCGGGCGTTCGAGATGTGTTGTAGGCTCGGTAAGCCGCGTTTTTTCGTCGAACTGCTTCGGAGCATTGTCGACTGAACCACGAATTTGAGCCCACACCAGTTTCTTTAGTAGTCGATTGTATGAAGCCTTCCATCGCCGAATTAGTAATGGTATTTCTCAATCTCTTTTTAAGGGTGGGTTTTTTAATTTACCTTTACTTTTAGCAGTGCAGTTTACAGTTACTTTCGCAATACATTTGACATTTAAGGAAAAATGAGTTTTTTCACGACGCCAACTGCTAAAGTAAAGGTAAATAGGGATGACAGCATGATAACTAATCTAATTCCCAAACTTTTGTTTTGGGACCTGTTCATATATTGTTTTCATGTGGCAACTCACACATTAAATGTCAAACATTCTATGAATTCTATGCGTATTGCGTTGTTTATGATTGTATCTTCTGGTGTAAATATTGTTATTTAAATAATAATAATGAGTTTTATCGTCGAAAAGTAAGTAAAAATTCAATTAAATTAATATTAATAGTTATTTTTCAATATATAACCAATGTATACATGTTTGCAGCGAACGTGGAAACAATTTTTCGGCGAGGGAAATCGACATCTTAAAAGATTTGCTACAAAAATATGGAGCCATAATTATGTGCAAGAGATCTGATGCATTGGGCTCACGTGACAGGGAAAAAGCCTGGAGCTCTTTGACAAGTGAGTTCAATGCATCGACAAATGTGCTCCGGACAACGAAGCAGCTAAAATATAAGTGGGAATATATAAAGCGTGTTGCTAGAAAGGTATTACAATCACTACTCATTTGATGTTATCTCTCATCTATTCGTGATAATTTCACTTGTTTATAATTGAAAAAAATGTGTGTTTTGTATATTTTAGGAAGCTGGAAAGCAAAAACAGTCACAGCAAAAAACAGGTGGTGGGCCTCCCATTCCGCCAATGTCGGAAACTTCTGAGTGGATTTCGGGCATTATGAAGGAATCCATTGTGGGGATTTCCTCAACATACGATGGAGATTGTAAATTCTCATAGACACGTCATATTCCTAAGGAAATAAATGTATATCATGTGATGTGGTGTGTAGATGCAGTAATGTCGATTATCTCTTGCCGCGGGGTGTGGTGATGAATACTGTTGTCTCATTATTTCATCATATTTTTCATGCAGTTTACAGTTATTTTTATATAATAACAAGTTAAACTTTTAACAAAGGTGATGTCTAAAAAAAAAACAAGCCGGTTTGGTATTTATATAAATATAATTCATCTTTTCAGCTACATCAAACACAAACAGTTCTAAATTAAGCGCTGACAAACTACAAATTATACAGCAGCTCATGGGTTCAGGTAAGAAATTCTCTAATTTTATAATGTTGTATAGATGCTTGAGATCCTTGCGGCCAGGCAGATAAACATGTAATTTACAAACTTCAATCTCAACCTGCAAAGCAACCGCCCGTTAAAGACTTGCTCCCAACAACTGTCATCATTTCTTTAAGCAGAAGTTTAAGTACATAGCTATTTTTTGATTTCAGAAGAAAATCCTGGAATAATAATAAATTTTATTAATTTCTTATACAATTACAAATTAGGATTTAATACATATAAGAAATTAGGTTATATAAATTTTACAAAAGATTGTTTTAGCATTTATACATAGAAAAAGAATTTTCAAGAAATGTGGAATTTCCAAAAAAAATAAAATATCAAGCAGCGGTGAAAGATCTCGTCAATGTGGAGAGACTCTTTCAAGAATCAGAAGAATTTCCCTTCTGAATCTCTCCTCACTGACGCCAAATATATCAATCTCAGAGGAGATTTGGTTCAGGAGCAATATACTCCTTCCTACCGGGAGAACCATTGGCAGGTTAGTTCTGCAGGCAGGAAGATAGAATAATCTATGATGACGTTGTCTAAGATAGTCATCTGGAACATAGAGACTCACGCGCTCCAAAATGGCTGAGTTCTCAATATAGCCTCGCAGCAGTCTGAATGAGTGGGTAGCGGCATACCCCTCCCTTCTGAGCTGCAGGGAGTGAAGTCCCAGCATGCCCAGAAGAAAGTTCGTCGGGTAGAGCCATGGATAGTGGCCGTACTCCCTCATGTAGAGAAATCTTAGAAACTTTTTTTGAACCCTCTCCAACATGAGGGAGCACCCCACCTCATGAGGATTCCAGATAAGCGAACCACTCTCCAGCCTACTGCGGACCAGGGAGAAGTATAAAATCTTTAGAGCACGGGTATCCCGAAAAACTCTGACGGTTCGGAGAAGAAACCCTAACATTTTTAAGGCCGACTGGCACACCCCTTCGATATGAGGACGAAATGTCAACTTATTCTCATACATAATCCCAAGATCCTTTATATTTGAAACTCGTTTGAGATAATGACCTGTGGTATGTGTAATGGATATACTTCCATGTCAGCAGTCATCAGTGGTAGATGTTGACCTTATAAATATTGAAAACCAGAATAATTTCCCAGCAGAAACTCCCTTGAGAAGTAAGTGGAAACATTTTTATCAATAAAAATTTGTGTATAAATTAATTTATGCATCCAATAAATAAAAAAAGTGTGTTTATTATCTTTTTCCAGACATTCGCAAAAGGTTTCATACAAAAAATTCCCCAAAACAGACAAATCTTTCTGTCAGCACTACTAATTTAATAGAATTGAAGGAAGAGAAATTACAAATGGAAATAAATATGATGAAGCGGGATAGTGAAAGAAAAGAAGAAAAACATGCTGTTGAGATGAAAAACTTTGAACTACAAAAAAAGATGAAACGGGAGAATGAAAGACAAGAAGAAAAACATGCTATTGAGATGGAAGACTTAGAACTAGAAAAAAAGAAAAAAGTTTCGAAATACTTATATTACAAAAACAATTAAGTGAATTTAATTGTTAATTAAATAATAAATAATACATAAATCATATTTTCAAAAGAGTGCATCATTTCAATTCCTCGTTTTCTTATTTCTTATTCCATATAATGTGCACAGTACACACTGCACGTGAGTTACAAGTGCGAGGTACAATGGGTTTTCACATTGCGTCTCTGACAGCCAACCTAAAAAAAAAAAAAAAATATTTTAAATATGTATATAAACCTCCTCTGCTTCCGCCACATTCATACATCTATGTATTGAGTTGGATCCTTCTAATTTCTAATGAATTTATGTCAATGAAAACCTGCGAAGGGTCAATTAATGGAGTACTGTAAGAAAGTGGTTATCTATGTTCATAAATATGAAGGATACAAGGGATAAATACTTACTGGTCAAAATAGGAATGAATGAGTGCTTCCCTAGCATTGCTTCCAGGGGTGGTCGGCGCACCGCTGCCACCGCCTTCATTGTTATCCATTCGGAATCTATAGAGATCAACATACATTTCCGGATCTACCTCAGGAATGTTCTTTTTTAAACAAATATTGTGTAAAACTGCGGTGGCAAGTATGACACTTTCGATTCTGTTTTGATTTAATCTTAATTTGGTCGCAATGCAGGGAAAACGTCTCTTCCAGACACCATAGGAACGCTCTACTGGATTGAATATGGCATCTTTTGTATAGTTCCTGCCCTGGTGTAATTGGATTTCTAAGAGGTGTTAAAAGGTAGCGCTGCACGCCATAACCCCAATCTCCATTCTCCAACCTGCCTTTAATGTTGCTAGCATTAAAAATGGTGCTGTCATGGCTAGCTCCTGGCCATCTACATACAATATCCAAAATTAGTACATCAGCATTACAAATTGTTTGGACATTGTATGAGAAATAACCTTTACGGTTTCTGTATAACTCCGCAGTATTTCCACCTGAAATTATAAAATATTGTAGTATATTCCAATTGCATAAATATATGCGAAAACCAAATATTACTGTTTTGTCTCATTTACATTCATACATACTCATCTATTTTTCTGACTCCTGACATGGCCCGACTTAAGTATCTGATTCACTTGATCGTGCCACGTCTTCCTCGGGCATTCCAGACTTCTTTCACCATTCACATTTGCGTCATATGTTCTCCTTTCCTTTCTTTTCCTTCTTTCTTCATTCATTCGCTCTGCATGCCCAAACCATCTGAGGGCCCTTTCTTAATCTTACTTATTACAGTTAAATAAAAACACGAAAAGCTTATTTACCTGGAGATGTTATTGGTACATGGGTACAATCGATGGCTCCTATAACATTTGGGAATTTGGCCAATCTATGAAACTTTCTGTTATTCTCTAACATTTCAGCGTCACTTCTGGGCATTGATATAAAGTTTTTATTGAGTGACGCTATCGCCTTTGACACATTGAAAATTATTTTACATACTGTACTTTTGTGTACATTTGCAATGTCCCCAAGTACTCTTTGCATTGAACCAGTTGCATAAAACCGCAAAGCCAGTAACAACTGTTCAGATGGTTTGACAGCATTATTCCTAAGGAGAGAAAGAAAGTCATTATCATTCTATTTACGTGATGTAATTTGAATAAATTGTTGTAAAAATGTTTGTAATTTCATTTTATTAACCATTACTTACATATCGGTGGGAGTACATATCATATCTGCGATTAATGTAGTTAAAAGTCGAGCAGTTTCCTAATTGACACGAAATCGGCAAATAAAATCATGATCTTCCATTAGATACATGTTCCGACGTATATTATGTCGCTTAACACGTCGCGTCATATTCATTACAACTTCATCATCAGAACTTGAAGAACTGTCACTTGTTGCAAACATTTTGTTAAGTAATATTGGTAATATATAATAGCAAATACCGCCAAATAGCTACAACAAAAAATAACCTCTAAACTCTTGAACTGTCACTTCGGCAATGGCAGCCATTTTTTACTTTACAATTAGCATTTACAGCACGGTTGCCTAGCTGTAAGACTGTAGGTAAAAGTAAACGGTAAATGTCAAATGAAAAAACTCATTTCTATGACTTTTACTATTTACTTTTACAATTAGCATTGCATTTAGCATTCTCGGTAAATGAAAAAACCCACCCTCAGTGTTACAAGAGTAAGATTACCAGGGTCTTGTTTCCACTGCTTGTGAATCTGGTTTCGTTCTTTGATTAATGTATTTAATTTGGAATCAAACCACGGAGTATTCAGTTGTACCCGACTTCTTAATCCTGTTTTTGGTGTAGTTGTACCTGATTTTATTGCCTTTTTAATGTGATAATTGAAAGTTTTAAAAGGGTCTTCTGAGTTGCTTAAGTTGATCGTGAAATTGTTATCAAGAAGATAGGATTTTACTGACATACTGTTGATGATAGGTCTCGTAATCCAGGATTTGATTCTATTATTAAAACATTTTTTTAAGTTGTTCTTATAATCAACAATAAGTATATTATGGTCACTAAGTGGATCATCAATATTCAATATAGTAGTCTGAATGTTTTGCCTATTTGATAAGATGTGATCTATTAAGGTGCAGCTTGTATCAGTGACTCTCGTGGGAAATGTTTTGTTATGTATTGAAAAATTGTAAGATTGTAAGATGTTGCAAAAATTTAATAAAGAGTGTGTGGATATGGATATGTCAATGTTAAAGTCTCCGAATATTAATGTATCTTGTCTACTATCGTTCAGTATTTTTTCTAGATGTATTAGAAAACCCTGCATTTTTGTGTTGGGTTTTCGATAGATAGCATGTTACCGGCCATATTTTATATTAAATGCCATCCCGAACTTTGCAGATTTTCTGCGCGCCAATACTCGGTCCTCGAGTAATGTTCGGGATGGGCAGAGCATGAAACTGTCGCCAAGGCATGGGCACACAAAGGATTACAGGTTCTACTGATTGTAGTGAAATGAAAGCAGTAGTTTTGTTTTTGCACATTATAAAACATGGAGAATATATTTAAGTAAACATGTTACATATTATGACTCGGTACTTACCCCCAGGGATCAAAAATTGGTTCTTAATTCTATCTAAAACTGATTAACCACTTAATTACGGAAAGTGAGCGGGGAGCTTCCATACGGCCGGCGGTGGTCTGTCCCAGACAGATCGAGCTGGCACCATCAGGGCTTTGGTCCAGGAGACGGGTCCAGCGTCTCCGACAAGGTGGCTGATAAGCGGTTCTGGAGCGTATCGGGTCTATCGTTTATGTAACATTAATGGAGCGAATCCATCCATTGAGCTGATCGGCAGATTACTTGAGCGGGTGCCGTCCGGGCTTGTGATTTTATTATCCGTATCTTATTAAGAAAAATACGGCTTGTATCGCGCCACTTGAGGTGAATGCTTCATTTCCCGGAGTCCGCGGAATAACGATTTGCAAGGGATCGCGTATATAAACTTCAGTAGAACATTATTTGTGATCTTCACGAACACACACACGGTCATCCATTATACGGACGTTTAATTAATAGAGCCTGCACCGACTTGGTTTTTGTAAAAAGGAACCGAATAACCCGCATCAGGAATACTGATGTACACTTTTTAATACGATCGCCCATCCAGGGTAAAAATGAATTATAATCTAATTGACTGTGCGATCATTACACGGCCGTCCCGCTCGTGTAACAATTCCAGAGTACCCAGCGAAAGGAAACGGAAACAAACAATAGACTTCCCGGCGGTCTATTTGTTGCCAGACCGTGCTCTCTATAATTTTAATCAAAATTAATGCTATGAATGGTACTTGTTCTGAAGAGGTGTTTTAAATAATTACTTTTAAATAAGACTTAACACCGCTTCATAACATTACCCCCCGCGCCACACAAATGTTTGTCCCCAAACATTAATACAACTCTAAAAAAAACTACAACTGCAATAACTAAGCTTGAAAAGATCCTCTGGGTTTCTAAAAAAACAATCAACAATTATACATGAGCATCATAATTTGTAAGATAAGTAAGGAATAAGACAAAATCTACGATTTGGATAGCAAAACTTATGATGAATGGGTGTGCCGCAGCTTCAATCGCACCCATCGAGCGTGCAGCCGGATGGTTGAGCCTGCGATTCATCCATTCTAGAACTTAAAGATAACTTAAGATTAATGTAACTTAATTACAAATTTTAGAAGATATTACGTGAACGGAGTCTGCAAGCACCCACAGTATCGGAATACCGGGTGATGATAAATTGACGATTGTCGAAGACTGCCGTTAGCGTTACATCTGTGACGGAAAATATTCTTAAACAAAATTGTAGGTAAACCTGTAGGTATATAAAAAATATTATTGTTCTTCTCAACACATCTAAACAACTTAAGCGTTAAAGCTTCACTGGCCCTTTAATAGGGCGATAAGCCACTCAGGCAACACTTTTTTTTAGGGAGGTAAACCAACCCTCACTTTTCACTGAGTCTACTTCTCCGTTGGAGATAAAACACACTTCGAAGAAATTCTATCTACTCTACCTGACCTGGTTATTGGGTAAGTCTTTCGAAGAGAATTTATACAATAAGACAAAATAATCATCCTTGGAAAGCATTATTTCGTAATAGTAGAAAAAACTTTTAACCTTTACACACACGCAGGTGTGTAAGGTGGTTTAATCGAGTGGAACTGTCAACAACCAATCTTATAGATGTGGTGCAATTAGTAGTAGTATACATCCATTGTTGTAAATGGAGTCATTGGTCGAAAATTGTATACATCCATTGTTGTAAATGGAGCCATTGGTCGAAAATTGTATACATCCATTGTTGTAAATGGTGCAATTGGTAGAAAATTGTATTATTGTACTAATTTATAGATAAAACTTACTTTTACTAAATATAACTAAAGTTATAGAAGGAATTTAAGGAAAAGACATATGCTGAACCAGCTCTTATAATTGTATCATTAATTACTATGAAATTATTAAACAAAATATCAAGAGTACTAACATAAGTATACCATTTCCAAACATGACAAGATAATTATAATAAAGTAAACAAAAATATATTTGGTAAAATTCAATTCTTAATAATAAAATTTTTAAAACTGCTTAGAAAACAAAGATGTACTGGACCGGTACATCTTCACTTTCTAAGTAACGGGCGAACGTATACAATATGCACATAAGTATATATTAAGAAACCTAGAATATACGGGGATAGTGGGAAAGTATCACCGTGCATTCCAAGATTTGGGCAGTTTATATATCCCATGCTACCTAACTTTCACTTGTTTAGTCAAAGCCATATTTCAAGTCGTTTTTTTTTTTTTTTTTTTTTTAAATTATTTTCCTATAAGCTTATCTGAACAACATCATTGTCGTGTAACAAACTCGAGTAGGATACTAGAGTATTATACTAAATTTATTATGTTTCTTTCTATTATTTACCGATTATACTAACCATTTTACGAAATTTCTATATTTTCTAAAAGAAAATTAACTAGGACAGGACTAAGGACTGTCATAATGCTGGGTCGCTCCAACTCGGGTGATCAAGCCGCTTTGTGCTCCCGTGCATTGAAAAATATTTGAAATATTAATTAATTGAGAGTACTTGGTAGGGTGGCCAGACCCACCAAAGCACTATCAGAAACATATTAATCCGGTATATTTTCTGACTTGACGATGTCTTTCACGTGAAAGTTACCAGTTTCCTTACCTTTGAGGTCTGCTAATGTATAGATTAAGTCTGATTTTTTCTTCACGACTATATTTTGCACAAAGCGTGGAGCTAGTTTCTGTGCAAAGTAATTTAAAGCGTTTGATTGGACGAAATTTCTACGCCAAACCCTGTCTCCGACTTGAAAACTAACATGTTTTCTCCGCAGGTTATAATGGTTTGCTCCTTTTTGATAAGCTTTTAGTAAAGCATCTGAGACTTGCTCATAAACTGATGACAGTTCTTCTAATTTTTGTGCGTAGATTCTCTGACTAGTACAATTTTGTGAATTAGATTCCGTATCAGCTATAGGGTTACGATGCAAATCACCGTCTAATATTTGCTCCCGACCATGCATTAGAAAATAAGGTGTAAAACCCGTAGCGCAATTTACGGAATTGTTCATAGCTGATTGTATTTGTGGTAAAAATTTTGACCAATTACGGTGGTCTGATTCAACTAATATCGATAATGCGGTGCCCAAAGTTTGGTTATATCTCTCTACCACATTATTTTGAGGGGTATAATAAGAGTTATAAAACGGAGGAGGTATATTATAATTATTTAATAAGTCCTTAAATTCTTTGGATACAAACTGACGGCCGTTATCACAAACAATGGTGCGCGGTACGCCATGTACAAGAAAGATACTTTCTTCTAAACTCTTCACAATGCTTCGCGCGGTACCTTTGCGCAACGGGAACAGCCAGGTAAACTTTGAAAAAACATCGACACAGGATAAAATAACGGTAAAACCAGAGTAACTTCTCGGTAATGGACCTACCAAATCCAACGATAACATTTGCATTGGACGTGTAACTTTTTTTGGATGTGATGAAATACCGTTAGGTGAGGCCGTACTGATTTTGTGGGCCTTACAGACCGTACAGCGATTTACAAATTGTTTAATGTCTCTGTACATATTTGGCCAAAAATACCGTAATTGTGCTTTTTTATAAGTTTTAAAAACGCCGGGGTGACAAGATCGAATAGACTCGTGAACACTACTTAAAATGTCTAATCTTTTTTCTTGAGGAATTACTTTTTTCCACGCAGTGTCTTCACACAGTGCTAAACGAGTTTTCGTGTGACGAAATAGTTCGTTTTCCCGAATTTGGAAGTTCTGAAAACGTTGGGGAAATTCTTGACAACCCTTCCAAATATTTTGATACCACTCATCTTGAATATTTCCTGAATCTATAATGGAGATTTCGGCAAGATCCATTCGCGAAAGGACATCTGGGACTATGTGTTGAGTACCTTTACGATGGATTACGTCAAACGAGAATTGGGATAGGCGTGAACTCCAACGCGCGAGACGACCGCTGGGGTTGGACAGAGAACCTAACCATTTTAGGCTTGAGTGGTCGGTTACAACTGTAAAATGAGTTCCTTCAATGTATGGTCTAAAGTGTGTAACGGAGTCTAGTACGGCTAAAAGTTCGCGCTCAGTTATTCCATAATTACGTTCGTGAACGTTTAAGCATCTCGAAAAATAAGCAATAGGGTGCTCCTGTCCATCTATAGTTTGAATTAATACCCCCCCAATGCCTACGGAGCTTGCGTCACAGTGTATAGCGAAGGGTTTCGAAAAATCTGGACAACTTAAGACTGGGGCAGAAGTAAGTGCTTGCTTTAGTGCAATAAATGCGGATTCAGCTTCCGGTGACCATTTAAAATTACTAATTCCCTTATTTGAACCAGTAATACTTGTTAAAGGAGCTGCAATGCTTGAAAATCCCTTGATAAACCGTCTAAAGTAACCGCACAGGCCAACAAATGCCCGAATTTGTTTAGCATTTTTCGGTATAGGAAAATCTTTAATACTATCTATCTTACTTGGATCAGTGCGAAGTCCCTGGGAATCCACCATATAGCCCAAGTATTTAAGCTCGGCTTTACAAAATTCTGACTTTTTTAAGTTAATGGTGAGACCCGCGTCTCGTAGACGTTCGTACACCCGATTTAACAAGTTTAAATGTGATTTCAAGTCTTCCGATACTAATATAAGGTCATCTAAATAGCAAAAAACATTATCATCGAAATCAGGTCCAAACAATGCATCCGCTAGTCTTTGTAATTCGCTAGGAGCATTTTTCAAACCAAACGGCATGCGAGTGAACTCAAAGAGGCCCCGCCCAGGAACAACAAATGCTGTCTTTTCACATGATTTTTTGTCCAAGGCTATTTGCCAAAATGCCTTGGAGAGGTCAATCGAGGAAACATATCTGGCACCGCCCAGTTTATCTAGGATACGCGCAATATAGGGAAGAGGGTAACTATCACGTACCGTGACGTTATTAATTTTTCGAGAATCAAGGCAGAATCTAGCTGTTCCGTCTTTTTTTGTTACAATTATTACTGGACTGGACCATGGTGAACGAGAAGGTTGAATAACCCCTAATTTTAGCATTTCATCAACTTCTGTTTCTAATTGTTTCTGCCGTGCGGGTGAAAGAGGGTAATACCGCTGTTTGATGGGTGGTCCTGTTGTAATTATTTTGTGTTTAACTAAGTGTGTTAGACCTAACCCCTTTTTTTCAAAAGAAATTGACTCGAATTTTTTAACTATTTTAGAGAGTTCCCTGTTCTCTTCAATAGTTAGGGATGAGGCTGGCCGAATAGCCCGCAACCCACTAATATTTCCTTCCGAAACAGGAAGAGTAGCTTTCGAAAACAGTTCCGGTGCGATGTGGAACTCCTTCCAAAAGTTAACTCCTAGAATAATTGAAGGCGACAATGTCGGGATGACGTAGAAAAGAATTTCCTTTGTGGATGATTTATACGTGACCGGCAATGACATTGTCCCTAAGACTGGTTGGTTTGAACCGTCCGCTGTATAAACACTAAACTTAACTTTAACTAACTTAATACCTAATTCCTTAAAAATTTTATAACTATTGCCTCCTAGACATGACAATGAAGCGCCGCTGTCTAGCATTCCACTGTAGAAATTATTTATAATATGTACATAAGTATAAGGACGGTTATCATTTTCAATAGCCATCTCCCGTGGCAGCGGGCCCACTGTTCCGGTTGATGGGGATGAAAGAAATTTATCAACTATTCGGAGCCAACTCTCCCACTCGCTTTTCCTCTGCGCCAAGGACGGCTTGTAGCAAGAGAGACTCCGACCTAGTTTTTTGACTTTTTATGAGCTTTGTCATTGATAGCTCCCACTTTAGGATTGTTAGATTGTTCGTGAACGTTTAAGCATCTCGAAAAATAAGCAATAGGGTGCTCCTGTCCATCTATAGTTTGAATTAATACCCCCCCAATGCCTACGGAGCTTGCGTCACAGTGTATAGCGAAGGGTTTCGAAAAATCTGGACAACTTAAGACTGGGACAGACCACCGCCGGCCGTATGGAAGCTCCCCGCTCACTTTCCGTAATTAAGTGGTTAATCAGTTTTAGATAGAATTAAGAACCAATTTTTGATCCCTGGGGGTAAGTACCGAGTCATAATATGTAACATGTTTACTTAAATATATTCTCCATGTTTTATAATGTGCAAAAACAAAACTACTGCTTTCATTTCACTACAATCAGTAGAACCTGTAATCCTTTGTGTGCCCATGCCTTGGCGACAGTTTCATGCTCTGCCCATCCCGAACATTACTCGAGGACCGAGTATTGGCGCGCAGAAAATCTGCAAAGTTCGGGATGGCATTTAATATAAAATATGGCCGGTAACAATTGGCTATTAATTAATAAATAATATTGAGTGTTTGTTGACTTACGAGTAATTAAAACGCATATCGATTGTAATGTGGACTTACAATTTGTATTGTAGAACGCCGACATAAATGTTTTTAATATTATGTATATTAGCGTAAAAATCTAATAATATTATAAAACGCAAATATGCCTTGATCAAACAAGTGAATGACATCGTAAAATAATCGTAAATAATTATGAATTAGACAGTTTGACATAACCTCCCATATAATCATCTTGTTTACCAATTAGTGTTGACATAAAATTTGACAGCTACAAAAGCATAGATAAATCATAGATTTCATGAAAGATGAAAGTTTACGCAAGATTTTACCATAGAATAACGCAAATTATGAATTATCGTTACAAGAATACTGAGTGTATTTGAGGTTATGAAACAATATTCAAATCACTTGACATATGTGATACAATATTATGTCAATTAATCATGAAACATTTCACCAAAATCAGCACAACATGCAATCACCACGAGCCAAAACACGTTGGGCGCCAATTGTTACCGGCCATATTTTATATTAAATGCCATCCCGAACTTTGCAGATTTTCTGCGCGCCAATACTCGGTCCTCGAGTAATGTTCGGGATGGGCAGAGCATGAAACTGTCGCCAAGGCATGGGCACACAAAGGATTACAGGTTCTACTGATTGTAGTGAAATGAAAGCAGTAGTTTTGTTTTTGCACATTATAAAACATGGAGAATATATTTAAGTAAACATGTTACATATTATGACTCGGTACTTACCCCCAGGGATCAAAAATTGGTTCTTAATTCTATCTAAAACTGATTAACCACTTAATTACGAAAAGTGAGCGGGGAGCTTCCATACGGCCGGCGGTGGTCTGTCCCAGACAGATCGAGCTGGCACCATCAGGGCTTTGGTCCAGGAGACGGGTCCAGCGTCTCCGACAAGGTGGCTGATAAGCGGTTCTGGAGCGTATCGGGTCTATCGTTTATGTAACATTAATGGAGCGAATCCATCCATTGAGCTGATCGGCAGATTACTTGAGCGGGTGCCGTCCGGGCTTGTGATTTTATTATCCGTATCTTATTAAGAAAAATACGGCTTGTATCGCGCCACTTGAGGTGAATGCTTCATTTCCCGGAGTCCGCGGAATAACGATTTGCAAGGGATCGCGTATATAAACTTCAGTAGAACATTATTTGTGATCTTCACGAACACACACACGGTCATCCATTATACGGACGTTTAATTAATAGAGCCTGCACCGACTTGGTTTTTGTAAAAAGGAACCGAATAACCCGCATCAGGAATACTGATGTACACTTTTTAATACGATCGCCCATCCAGGGTAAAAATGAATTATAATCTAATTGACTGTGCGATCATTACACGGCCGTCCCGCTCGTGTAACAATTCCAGAGTACCCAGCGAAAGGAAACGGAAACAAACAATAGACTGCCCGGCGGTCTATTTGTTGCCAGACCGTGCTCTCTATAATTTTAATCAAAATTAATGCTATGAATGGTACTTGTTCTGAAGAGGTGTTTTAAATAATTACTTTTAAATAAGACTTAACACCGCTTCATAACAAGCATAGATGTTAACTGGTTTCCTATCTCTGCTACTAAGCGTTATACCTAAAAAGGAATTTTCATTTGAGAAATTTTCAATAATTGCACACTTCATAGTATCAATCACATATATTGCTACGCCGCCTCCTCCTTCGTTGGGGCGAGAAGCAAAAACACTTTTGTAACCATTCAGGGAGTAAAACTTTTCCTCTCCAATCTTAAGCCACGTTTCCGTAATGACGAGCACGTGTACAATGTACCGCGAACTTCTTACTTTTTCTTCGATCTCATCAAACTTATTACGGATGCTTCTCGCGTTCATATACATTATTCGTAGACAGTTCGTCACGGGATTATAATTCTCGATGGTGAGACACTTATGCTCGTGTATGTTACACTCCATAATCCATAGTTGCAAGGTCGTTCTTGAGTGCAGCGATGTAGGCCGGGCAGTTGTCCCTATCTCCAGTTGAGTGATCAGCAGGCTTACCAAATCTGGTGCATGTCGCGCAAACTGGTTTGATGGTGGAATTTGGGCAGGACTCACCAGTATGATTCTGTTGAGCACAATGTCCACATGTGGGTTTGGTATCTCTGCAATACTTGTATGAGTGACCAATCACGTAGCATTTGGTGCAGACAGTAAGGCCAATAAAATCTCGGACGCGGCAAATAGTCCAGCTTATAAATACTTTCTCTTGCTCGACTAGAAATTTACGTACGGTAGCGGGTACTGCGTAGATACGGTGACAAGCGTTACCTGTGCGAGCACCAGCCAGGTGACTTAGTTTACAGCCTGCAATAGTTTCTTCAATGTCTTCATCGTTGGGAATACCAGTGAGAGCCATCCTTAAAAAATCTTCGTCGGTCAGGTCCCGGGGAACATTAAAGAATATCAGTCTCGGTAGACGCTTTGACGGTAGTCGGGCCTTCAGTTTGCTCGAGTTGTCGAAGCAAGGTGCATTTAATAGCTTTTGTTGTTCGCCCGTAGTTGCCGTATTGATCAGGATGCCTTTATTTCTTATTTTTTTTATTCCCGTGACCCGAACGCCTAGTTCAGATGGCCGAATTGTATCTTCAATCATTTTTTTCGTACCATCACTGTCCTTTGTGGCGTCCGCATCCGTTGGAAAGATGCAAACGGCAGGTCTTGGTGGTCCGACGCGATGTCCTTGTTGAGTGATTGGTGGGGGTTGGTGAGCATCATATGGCTGTTTTCGGGCGATGTCAGCAAAAGAGAGGGTAGCCTCGAAATCCATAAAATTGTTATTAATTTATGTATTTTATATACAGGGTTTTCCAATAAGAGGTGTTATTTTAATATTCAAAGAGCTATCGAGAGATGATTGATGATTTTTTATGGCCGGAATTGAATGGTATTGATCTGGACAACGTTTACTTTCAACGAGACGGCGCTACGTGCCATACAAGCAACGAAACCATTGATCTTTTACGGGAAAAGTTTTCGGACCGTGTAATCTCTCGAAGAGGTGATCACAATTGGCCACCGAGATCTTGTGATTTAACACCTTGCGATTTCTAAATAGTTAAATATTACCTTAAATATTTTTTTCAATATACAGGGTTTTCCAATAAGAGGTGTTATTTTGATATTCAAAGAGCTATCGAGAGATGATTAATGATTTTTTATGGCCGGAATCGAATGGTATTGATCTGGACAACGTTTACTTTCAACGAGATGGCGCTACGTGCCACACAAGCAACGAAACCATTGATTTTTTACGGGAAAAGTTTCCGGACCGTGTAATCTCTCGAAGAGGTGATCACAATTGGCCACCGAGATCTTGTGATTTAACACCTTGCGATTTCTAAATAGTTAAATATTACCTTAAATATTTTTTTCAATAAAAAGTTCCGCTGTTATGTGTGATTTTTATTTGTAATTGTCACGCCTAAAAATGATTATCAAGTAAAACTTATTTCATATAAAAAGTATTTCAAATATAATAATTATAAACAATGAAGTTTCTTTTTACATATAAACTATATTATTTGGCTTTCAGTCACACCAATTTTTGGGCACGGAAAAATTGGAACTGATTGTGAAGAACTCAGACATGCTATAAATACCTAATATAATATTTTAACGAAAAATTAAATGCGTAAATGTGTAGGCACTTGAGAAAAAAGATGACACTAAAGTATTGTCGTTATAGTATTATGTATCATTTCTAGCCCAAGTAGACTTTTTTACTATTAATCCCTTTTTTTACGACACTTGGCGAGCTGGCTGGCAATCAGCGGCACAGAATGTTATAGAGTGCCCCTTCACTAGAATCGTTTTCCTAGTTTTATTTATTTACTCCCTACTGGGCTTTTACATAAATTTATAATTATACAGTCATGTTAGTTGTAACAATGGTATATCTAATAAATTATGGTAAAATAAAAGGAGTTTTTTACTAAGAAGTGGTATTCTCTTATATTTCAATAAAGTGTTTGTGAAGAGTTCGTTTCATTGCTAATACTCCAGGGCAATTAGCGATTCGCGATCGTAATTATTCGGGTAGTCCCAATTTTTTTTATATGTTTTATAAACTGGTCCCCTGATGTAAAATCTGAGTTTCCGACCTTGGCACATCTGTGCTCGCGCCGCCATTTTGAAAAAAACCGGCCAAAATCGCGATAAAATCTAGTTTTTCCAAAATATCTCATTCCCAATGAAAATTTCGGGTAAATTAGTTTCGCAATTAAAGTAGAACATAAAATTACTTACAACTTTTTGAATACAATTTTTTTCAATCTCTAATAGGTACTGAGGTAGAAAGTCGTAAAGGTGCGTATATTTAAAAAAAAACAAGTTTTTTGCGCGACTAGGTTTGGTTTTTTGTAAATATCTCGTTTCCAGGACAATTTTGTGTAAAAATTATTGAAACTTATTTTGTAGAAAATAAAATTTCATAAAACAAATAGGTTTATAATTTATGTGTTTAAACTCTTTTTTTTATTTTTTATTTTTTTTATTTTATTTTTTTATTATCAATATAAAGTTTTTTTACAGGTTTTTTTTTTCGAAGTCTGTCTCACTAGGATAAACCTGTGTCGAGACAGACGTATTTGATACATGAATTAATGTTTACATATTTTTTGATACATAAAATATTTCATTACATTAAATGACATTGTGAAAAAGATACAAAATAATAAATAATCTAATACGTATCCAAGCTCTAATCCACCAAAACCAGGCCAAAAATTGAAACAGAGGTAAAGTATTTTAAATTTCATTCCTTAATTTTATTTTCTTCAACAATTATTGTTATGAGAACATATACGTTGACAACAATCGTCATGCCTGTGTCAGACCTAGCTATAAATATAGTAGATGGCCTATTTCAGCATATCGGTCGCCATACATTCCCAATGGGAAGACCACTAAAATAGGCCAAGCCACTACATTTATACTCGCAGCTAGGTCTGACATGCCCATCAACGTAATCACAACATAAATTTAAGATTATTAATATAATTAAGATTATAACGTACATAAAAAAGAGAAAAATTTGTATTTTCGTAAAATTTACATTTTTGACATCCTTTTCTTTTTTAGTTAAGTTGTCAGCATAACAAAAATTAATGGTAGATCAGTTAAGACAGAAGTACGAGCCCTTGACTATAGTTTCTTACTCCTGGCCCTGAATAGCTTCTTCATCTGTCTCACCAATCAAATTTGTGGCGACCGGGTCATCGTCTTCCTCGTCATCGTCATCAAAGAAGCAATGAATGCAGGGTAGGGAGCATTTCAAACCCGATTTTCTGCAGACGCACTTTCGCATGTCAGACCTAGCTGCGAGTATAAATGTAGTGGCTTGGCCTATTTTAGTGGTCTTCCCATTGGGAATGTATGGCGACCGATATGATGAAATAGGCCATCTACTATATTTATAGCTAGGTCTGACACAGGCATGACAATTGTTGTGAACGTATATGTTTTCACAACAATAATTAATTGTTGAAGAAAAATAAAATTAAGGAATGAAATTTAAAACACTTTTACCTCTGTTTCAATATTTGGCCTGGTTTTGGTGGATTAGAGCTTGGATACGTATTAGAGTTAAAACACATAAATTATATACCTATTTATTTTATGACATTTTATTTTCTACAAAATTAGTTTCAATAATTTTTACACAAAATTGTACTTGAAACGAGATATTTACAAAAAACCAAACCTAGTCGCGCAAGAAACTTGTTTTTTTCAAAAATATACGCACCTTTACGACTTTCTACCTCGGTACCTATTAGAGATTGAAGAAAATTGTTTTTACAAAAGTTGTAGGTAATTTTATGTTTTACTTTAATTATTTAACTAATTTAGCCAAAATTTGCATTGGAAATGAGATATTTTGGAAAAACTAGATTTTGGCGCGATTTCAGCCGGTTTTTTTTAAATGGTGGCGCGAGCACAGGTGCGCCATGGTCTGAAATTCAGATTATACATCACGGGATCAGTTTATAAAACATTTAAAAAAATTGGGACTACCGGAATAATTACGATCGCAACCGCCTTTTTGGCGCTAAGTATACTGGCCTATAATACGGAATCCCCAAATATATCGACAACATTCTTAAATTTATAACCCAGATAACATGTAGGTACGTTTATCATCAACAAATCAATACAAAAACCGACCAATATGATATAACAACAAAGGCAAAAACATATGGCAACAAATAAAAAAAGAAAAGGTATCCGCTAGTAAGCAGGGTGAAAAAAATCAAAGGCAGAATAAAGAACACAGAAAAAATGTGCAATTAATGCTTGCTTCTAGACTCAGCGATATACCACCTCTATCTATATTACAGCAGGTAATTTATACACTTGTATATACCCGTCTATACGTACTTATACGCTCGTGTGTATAATGCCAAAATTAGATTGAAAAGTGAATTAACAAAATTTTTCTAATATTGTTTTTATTTCATCACGAAAATACTTAATATATCAATAATCCGATGTCGAAAGGACCGATTTCACCGGAGAAAAATTCTGAGCAAGTAATAATTGATTTAAACATATAATTTTACTATGAACGTATTGAAGTCGTAAAAAATTTTCAAATACATATTTCCCATACATATTGTTTTCAATTGACGTAAATAAAGTAAAAGTTTCGTTTACACGGGAAAAGAAGAAACCCGTTATTCTGGAAGGAAGGAGAATAGAAGACATATTTTTTCTTTAAATGTATTAAATAGAATTTCGCAGCACGACTCTCTTTATGATTGTAATTATCTAACTTAGAGATAGTTGAGCGTATACTTCGAGATGACAAGTTCTGGGAAGAAAAAATGCTTATTAAATTAATTAATTTTTAAATGGATTGCATTCTTGTCGAGCTTATCGATCCTGGAGTCACAAGGTCTATGAATGTTCGTGATCCTCCACATATCTTAGATATTGTATGTAAAGAACGTCAATTTGGAAAGAGTCGTTTAGATTTCGACGAAATGCTAGTTTATTGAATAATTATTTTCGTTGTTTATACAAAATTATTTTTACTATTTCTAACCTATATTATAATAAATGATGGCCTTAATACAAAAAAAATGCATCTTACGCTTTTTACATTACATAATTATTTGTTTTATGTAATTTTTTGTAAACGATAATTATAAATATAGAAAATGACTGATATTTTATTTATCTTGTCAATATATTCAGATATAATTATGATCAGATATTATGATAATGATTCGTGATTGAATACCGTATTGCTTTGACATCTGTCAATGAAGAACACGTCGGTTACGAGTCATAAGTTACTGCCTACCGTCTAGCAGTATGGTTGATGGAATCGACTAATTCATCAAACAAGTTTGACAGAAATCTGATAAGAATCATAAAATCATGAGCTCCTTCTGCAATAGGTAACGTTTCTATCGAAATTTACCTAAAACATGCACATTCAACATAATTTTACTATTCACATAGTTTGAAAGACGCCCATTATTAAGCATTTCATGTTCAAACCTTACTTATGGGTACCATCTAGTGGATTTCATCGCTGCTCTGACTTCGAACCTTAGAGTAATAATAATACTAATAATCTTCGAACTAAGTTGACCGAGCGCACATCGCGTGTTCCCCGTTCTAATTTACTTCATTCCTCTCCACCCCGAAATATTATAATATTTGTTACGATGCGGCGGGCAGGTGAAACTTCTTTGGCATCGCCCACTTAAAACGCGTTCACGCCCATAACTGATATTTTTGGGGATCTTATTTCGCCTTAATACAGATGAAAATACTTTGGATGTTACTATTCCATTCGTATTTAAAGTTAGTTCGAGGGGTCGGTGGTCAGTCCAATCAACATCGTAATGTATTTTCAT
Organism: Hesperophylax consimilis; assembly: GCF_061612785.1. Taxonomy (NCBI): domain Eukaryota; kingdom Metazoa; phylum Arthropoda; class Insecta; order Trichoptera; family Limnephilidae; genus Hesperophylax; species Hesperophylax consimilis. Next base: position 22,209,461 of record NC_142837.1, on the reverse strand, counting down.
CTCAATAATTTGTTTGTAAATACTTTTCGTAACTAGACAGTGGTCTAACCACCTGGTAGTACTATGCGCTTCACTGACGTATGTGTAAGAATTCTCAGGTAAAATTTCGGTATCGGCACAAATGTATTCGAATTCTTGACAAAAAGATTTTAGCTCTATTCCAAAGAGTGAGTCGGGATTAGCGTTGAAGTCTCCGATAATAATTGAATTGATATAACCTTTGTCGTCAATGATCGTTTGTAAGGAGGCCAGGCAGTTGGCAAACTCCTCAAAGTTGTCAGTTAAGCAAGTCGGCACATAGATCGTAAAGATGGTCAAATTTTCAGTACTCAGACTCACCTCGATTCCGGCCATACGACAATTGTCCATCGGGATTGTGGAAACCCTTAAATTTTGCTTGTAAATTATCCCCACTCCGTCGTGCGGCCTACTTAGTAGGGGACCGTTAGCTATATTGACAGCAGAGGTGCCCAAGCTAATGAAGTGCGGGTGAATATTAGACAAAAATTCAATCTCAGTTGGGAGTAGCCACGTTTTTTGGACTAGTATAATGTCATATGATTTGCAGAGATCGTGAATAAATTTTTCGGAGCTACAGACAGATCTGCAAGAAAATTCTTAGTCCCCTTATTGACGGTGCCATCAGCACCATATCGTTTGCGTAGCTCACGTTGTTGATGCATTGTCCTCAAATATGGCAGCCTACCCCGAAATTATTAATCGAAATAATTCTTAATTTATCGGTTGTCATTTTGATCTTTGGTTGATGCACGCGATTCTTTATATTTACGGAATATAATTCCTTCCGGTCATAGTTCTTCCACCAGGTATTTCGGTCCTTCAGTTGCTTTAACAGAAAGTTTAAAGGTGTTAAATGGCGTGGGACGGTAAGGCTTAATTTTTTCGATCTTAGTATTTTCGAGACGATTATCTACAAGGTAGGTATTTACGTCGTCCACGGTAGTTTCCAAGGTAAGCCTTGAAATATAAATTGACGTAATTGCCGACTTCAGTGTCGTTGAGGTTGCTTTCCCTCTCAAATTGCGTTTGGGTTTTCTAGTTACTAATGTAAATCCTCTCTCATCTTCCGCAGGAGGCCGAGGCTGCGGGCCATGATCACGCGATACCTGTTTATTATTTTGTTTTAAAGCATGTGCGAAGTTCATTCCCGGCTGCAATGGACTATTTGGAGTGTGTTCGTTCATTGTTTTTGTGTGTGTGGTTGACAGTGCATTACTGGAACCAGTCGATAAGCAGGATGCGCCGCCCGTTGGTATTTGTTTACTACCTGGAAATCGTGGCTTACCCACATTCAAGTGGTTAATAATTACTTCCGAATTCCCAGTTGAGTCACTTTGTTTGTTTGGGACCAGGATATTTGCAATTTGCTCTCTTATTAGTGCCAGTTCTTGTTTTATGTCTTCATTTTTTGTGGTCGATGAATCTTTTAGTTCGGTTTTTATATGAGTTATTTCCTTTTTTAGTGCATTGAATTCCTTAAGGAGTTTGGACACATCTATGCTGTCGAAGTTGATGGGAGGCAATTTATGCAATTGTTTAGCAGCAAACACTGGTAGCTTATCAGGATTGGTCTCCTTCAATGCTCTCAGGATGTCCTGGAGGTCTCAGCTGATCCTGCCATCTCCTTTCCGCAAAGTACGTTTATCCGGAAGCTTTTCAAACATGATAGTTTTCGCCTCCTTTATTTCCTCTTCGGAGTAAGTAGAGATGCATAATTGTGTAATTGCAATCTCATCCAGAGTGTCTGCCTTGTTTTGAGTGAACGTAAGACACTCGTTTATAATTATATTACATGAGTTACACGACATAGCGATGCGATACGGTCTTTTGTCGCGACAGAAGAGAGACTGAAAATAATAATAATGTAATTTGAGTCAAGTGTTCGTTTGTTTTAAATCTCAAGTCTTGAGACAACGTTGCATTTGAATACGCGTATGTTTTTATATACCTATATTATATAGATGTCAATTGTGAAGGAGAAAAACGTTTTTTTAAACAGCACCATCTGTCATCAAAAACGCGCTGTTGTTTCTCAATCTGTCCAGACAGGTTAAGCCATAGCAAAGCGTGGCGGTATACAGCTATTTTTAAATAATAAAAGTAGATCATTTCTATCTTTTGCCGATAAGAGTCGCATTGATTATAATAGACAATCATAATAAATGTATTTCGCGGGAAAAAATAATTTAAAATGAATTGCATATTTGTAATAAGTATTAACTTTGTAGCTCGCCATAATTTACAATAAAAATACATGCATTTTTTTTACCACTTTAATTTTAATTACACTCTACTGGTTTCGGAAGTAACCTTCCTTCATCAGGGGAATATTAAAACTAACATATGACAAAAAATTTGATTTTTTTTTTTTTTTTAGTTGTTCGAGTGGAAGGTTAACAAAAAAACACTCAAACTAACTAACCATCACATCGTTTCCATCCAAGGGTAGGCAGATAGGACGGACCGCCAAACAAGTCGGTCTTGGCACACACTTCTTGCCTCATTCACATTCATACATCGTATCATACATACTCTTCTATTATTCTGACTCTTGACATGGCCTGACTCGAGTATCTTCTTCCTCAGGCGTCCCCGACTTCTGCTACCATTCGCATTTGCATCATATATCCTCCTTATACTCCTATCTTCGCTCATTTGCTCTACATGCCCAAACCATCTAAGCGTCCCTTTCTTAATCTTACTCATTACGCCTTGCACTCTTTTTACCACACATACGCCTCAGGGATCTCATTTCAACAGCATTCAATCTACTTTCATCCTTTTTCTGCCAGTTCCACGCCTCACTTCCATATATCAAGGTAGGTACCAGCACTTCGTTGTGGACTGCTAACTTCGCTTCTTTGTTAGCGCCTACTGCGTTCATTAACGTCCTCCATTAACGGAGTTGCCCGCATTTACCCTTCTTTCAATATCTCTGTCAGACTTCCCATCTCTCTAGAACATACTTCCTAAATACACAAACTCATCCACCTGCTCCAAGTATTCCTCATTCACAACTATATTGCACACTGTTTTCGTACTCTCTCTTTCAAACACCATTATTTTGTTTTTTGTATATATCTATCAATATTTTGTATCATAGGTTAGTTTTAATATTCTCCTGACTAAAGAAGGGTCCTTCCGACACCGGTGAAGTGTAATTAAAATTATAGTGGTCTAAAATAAATTTATATATTTTTATTGTAAAATGAATTGTTCTGAGAATTTCTTTAGATTCTCGCATTGACTAGTATAGAAACATCAATGGATTATCTCAATCTGGGAGGCGGGTTCGGGTACCGCCACCGCCGGAATTAGTTATTGGATAACCAACACCGCTGTCATAGGTCACCACAAGTGGTTTGGTACGTTTGGAAACTTAGCAGGGGTACCCGGGTTTGTGGGTGAGGTTTGCTTGCGTGGTGGGCCGGATCGGTTTATACTGGTTGAAGGAGACCCTTTCATCTCTCCATCCAAACTCTCTAGACCCATCGCCTTGCACCGCAGTGGGAGGGATGGATACATACGAGTCACTCCTGGATATATTGCCCCAAATTCCAACTGATTTTCCGTAAAAAGGCCTTTTGAACAGAATTTCTTGTGTGTAGCTAATGTAAAAAATGGAAATTCCACGACTGTTGTCGGAAGGGTTCCACATAGAGAAGTTGTATTCAAAGAGACTTCTAACGATAGTGGTATAAAATATTTTGAAAGTATGGATATTTTTGAAACCTTTTGGTATTCAAGTATAATTGATAATTTGGTATCAAAGGTTATTTCGAGTTCCATGATTTCAGGTACAGAAGCTATGGTGTCCCAGTGTAAATTTATACTTGATAGGGTTATACATTAAATAAAACGTAGGTTAATAAATGAAATATTGTATTCTCATCGCCCTATCGGAAAATGCTATAATTTTTGCAAATGGCGTCTTATGTGATCACGACTTTTTTTGTAGAATCAAAATACACACTGACAAATCATGGATCGCTATGGAATGCGGAATTATAATTGAGTTACAATAATTCTTTTAATTTAAAAATAAAATAACTGTTTTAGGTGACCGAGATTATCACTTGTAAGCGTACTCCAAACCTTTGCTCGTTAAATGCCTATTTAAAAGCCTTTCACAGACATCTGCCAGACGAACCAAAATGAGAGATAGATTCGATACTTTCAACCAGTCAGGATTTATTTTAGGATGAATATTATGTGCCTTTTGTGTTATACTCTGTGTGTGTTTGTTTGTAAATACACCTTAAATCACCCCAAAATAGTGTTTCATTTGACGAGAGAGTGGAGTTGAATTTTTGAACCCGTCCCTTGTGTAAAGGCCTGTGAAACCGACCCAAACTGGGCTAATCTATGAGCCTCCTGATTCTACCATTGAAGTTGACTGCCGGCCACTCTAATCTTGGCAACCCTGATACGGTCGCGCAAGGGGTATCCACGCTGGCACCACAACGCCGGCAACCCTAAAAAACTACAGACGGGAAGACCTGAAAAAAAATCTCTCGGGGCCTTTGTCATCTTTGGGGATGATGTATGGAGGGTAAAAGTAACTGAGATCAGAAAGAGCCTAGCGGTTTTACGGTGTCTTAATGAACCGGATGGACCAATCATGACGCGACATTTCAAAATTTTTAAGATCTCGCAAACAACTTTAATTCGAACCTCTCACATGGCTCTAAAACTTATCAAAAGAGATTTATCGACATTTAAGAAATAGTATATGTATCCTTTTCACTTTTGGCATTTGTAAAATAATTCTTTCTATAATATTCGCAAGAGATGCGTCTTTTGAGTGAGTAGGTACTCCCACCTTCGCAGAAGATTTTAAACGTATAAAGCAAATACACCGAAATAATGATGTAGGTACTGTTAACATTTGCAAGCACTTAACATTTAAAAACTCCCCGTTAGTTGCCAACTATCTATTAATCCTAGCTGAGAGGAAAAGATAAATGAGAATAAACGAATAGAGCATAGAAGAGTCGAGAGTCGGTTATCTTCCCTTTACACACGAGTTTTAGACTCTTGTAAAGGTAAACATTTTAATTTTTATTGAAATATGTTCTTACTATGTAAATTTAAACATTATACTGTATTTTATAAAATAAATAAAAATATTTAAAAAAAAAAATATATTAAAATCTAGTCAGATGTTCGTTTTTGTCAGATGTTTGTTTTTGGTTAGTTTACGTACAAAGCAATTATGGTTCTTAATCTTCTTCGGCCGACTAATGACACGAACGTTTTATCACAGCTTTAATAAATAACCATTAAAAGTAAGAATAAGGATAACAGTCATCTATTTATAATACAAGAAATGGGTGAAAAACACTCTATAAATTGCAAACATTAGGTAGCTACATCAGATCCCAGGCACGTATGGGAGGAATTTGTCAAAAGTTCTTTGACTTTGATTGATTTAGACCAGTGGGAGTAGTTCTTGATCCTTTCAATAACGGAGAATTAGACTGGGATCCATTTTTTTTCTGCGAAACCGCACAAGAGTCCTGAGGAAGTGAGACTATGGCATCCCCAATATGAGGAATGTTGTAAGGCTAAATGAAGCGGGGTGTAGAAGGAAATGTGGGAGAGGAAGGTGGGAAAGTACCTTGCTATTCAGATCTGCTCACCAAACACGGCCAAAGCCACTTCAAGCGACGTTTCAATTCTGAATGGTGGTCTTACACCAGGGCGATACTGAGAGTATCTTCCATTCTGGAACGTCCAGCAAGTATACTATATATTTTGTTAAATGAGTAGTTTGTGATATAACACAAATTATAAAAAATTATTGAATTATTAAAAAAATATATTTGCGCACGCCTGAGTTTGAACCCGCGACCTCCCGCTTGCCAGTCGAGAGCCTTACCCCTCGACCACGGAGGCCATCATCTGCGTGGAGTTTCGTACACAGGCACAAGTTGCAGACATTTCGTAAACTCATCGACGACGCCAGCCGGTGAGGTTGTTCCCACTCATTTCGTTGAGACTTAAAATATAGCATCGCTAGTGTCAGAAATTGTCTAACATTGAATGCGCTTTAGATCAATGTTAAGAACCGTCAAAAAGAATGACAGCAAATAAAAATTAAAGTTTCAGTCAAATTGCTTGATTGATGAGGCTAATTTTGAATTTTCGAGAACTCAGCAATAATTGGTAGCGACGTGGGTCTTGTGATTTTAGTATCGTGTACGGGCTACGTGTACACAACACAAGTATCCGATACGTTAAGTTGTGTACACGTAGCCCGTACACGACAATTTTTTGGATAATATCGACGAAAACATGTTTTAGAAAGTTCACAATCCATTGGATTAATTACATTAAAGTAAAAATTATCCACAGTAACGTTTTATATATTTGACGTCTGTCAAGAATCAAACATTCTATGGTTCCTTAAAAATGTCAATCCCTCCTTTACCGGCCGCTGGAGTAGTTTCCCTATTGGCCGATAGAGCGCATTAGAGTGATATACAAATGCGTACAATTTCATTTATTCAAACAACGGTAATTATTTACGTGAAACTACCGTTTTAATACGCATTTATAAATAAAACAAACATTTGGTTCAACTTAATGACAATAAACAACAACTCTTTGCATATACGATTTTGAAAAATATTGATATTTAATATTATTTACGTAAATAATAATTTCGTCGCACTATTTTGACAGAACACCGATTTGATATACGCGGATGTATAGGCAGTGCCAACCCAATAAAATAATATGAAAGACAATCGCAAGATAGAAACGCTTCGTTGATTGTAAAATTAACCAACAAATATCTAATCTGACATGTACTTATATGTATAGTAAAACAATCATTTTGCCAGGTATAAATATTTATATAATATATATTAAGGTATTATTCGGAATCGCTGGACAAGGATAATAAGAAATATTTTTAAATAAAACCTTCGGATTAACCTTAATTAATATAAAAGGAATCTGAATGCATTTGGGATTTTTTTTAATTTTAGCATTTTAATTTTTAGTTACGTAAAATTAAAATTCGCATTCGTTGTATTGGATGACAGCCGGAATAATTTCTATTGATGACATTTTTTTTGGTATTCCTGATATGAGTGGCTAGAATTTTTACCATTTACTCTATGCAAATACTAGGTAGGTGGTACTATTTTAACCAAGCTCGAAAAATAAAAATAAAGGTATTTAGGTTGTTTTACAAGTAAGGAAATATTTAAATAAAGGTTATTATAGGTTAGGATAGGATAGGTTAGGTTATGCTAGGTTAGGTTAGGTTTTTTTAATTTTTTTATGTGACACCTCACAAGAGTGTCTCTGCCTGTGCAGTGTGCAGACAGGGGAACTATGTCACCACCCGGTTGGGCGGCGTTGTGAGGCGGAATAAGGTAGGGGCTGTAGGAAGGGATTTTTTAATGCGGGCCTTGAAGAGGCTTGGATTATAGGAGGAAGGAAAAACAGATGCCGGTAGCTCGTTCCACATACGAGCCGACTTACACAAAAACGAGTCGTAAAAACTGCCCGTTCTCATGAAGCCAACGTCAACCGTGAACGGGTGTTCAGTTCGTGTCCGTCGAGTTTCGCGCACGTGCACCGGTGCATCAGAAATCAATGCTGCTAGCTTCTTGGAGCAGGCTCCATTGAAATACCTGTAGAACAGACACAGCATGCCTACATTGCGTCTATGCATTAGAGAAGGCAATCGGTCTGTTAACAATGGATTGTCAATCAGACGGATCGCTCTCCTTTGCACAGATTCAAGCAGGTTTATCAAGTATTTTGGGGAACCAGCCCAAAGGTGGCTCCCAAATTCAATAGTTGGGCGGACTTGAGACTTGTACAGGGTCAGCAGCTGGTCACTGTTGAAGAATCTCCTAGCTCTGTACAAGATGCCCAACTTTTTGGAGGCCTGATTTACTCGGGCTTCTATGGATCCCCGATACTTGAGCTTGTCTGATAAAGTAACTCCAAGCATTTCAATGGAGTCTTTATTGGGGAGAGTGCTCCCATCAAATTGCACCAGACAGTCATTGATCTCCCTCTTTGCCGAAATCAGACACGCTTGGGTTTTTGAGACGTTGAAACTGACCAAGTTGGCCTTACCCCAGGCACCAACCATCTCGAGGTGGTGGTCAATTTTTTGCTTCAAAACTTCCAGAGCTGTTCGGACATCATAGGTGGAAGGAAGCCTGTCAAAAAGATAACCCTCGTGAACGGTGCTGTCATCAGCGAAGCAGTGAATTGGTGCACATTCAACGAGATCGTTGATGAGCAATAAAAACAGCGTCGGAGACAGCACAGATCCTTGTGGCACCCCCGCATTGATTTGGTGCGGTGAGGAAAAAGAGCTGTCAACCATGGTTTGAATTGTTCTCTCCCTCAGAAAGTCTGCAATCCAACTATGCAGGGTTGGGTGGATCCCATACGATGGTAACTTCCCGATAAGCGCCCGGTGCCAGACTCTGTCAAAAGCTTTGGAGATATCCAACCCAACGGTTTGAGTTTCACCAAAATGTTCCATGTACCGCCCCCAAATATGCGTCACATATCCGAGTAGATCGCCAAACGATCGGTTTCGACGAAATCCATATTGCCGATCGCTTAGAATATTGTTATTCTCGAGATATGTGAGAAATTTGTTGTTAACCACCATTTCTAATACCTTCGAGAGTATGGAAGTGATGGCTATGGGGCGGTAGTTAGAAGGGTCGGAACGGTCCCCCTTTTTTGGGATTGGGTGGACGATTGCCTTTTTCCAAAGATCTGGCACCTTTCCACCTTTGAGAGAGAGCCTATAAATTTCACTAATGATCATCCAGTCAATCCACATTATGCAATTGCATTATATAAGCATAATAAATACAAAGTAATACAAGAACAACACGTTGAATGATAGAGCTAGGTATAATGCCAGTAGCCGAAATAACAAATGGTAATATTTTTTTAGTCTGAGAACGCCAAAGTCTTTTAACCTCATTTCCTAAGTCTGTTAATTTTTTTTTTTTCAGAAACAGATTTTTGAACATTACAGGAATTTGGAATAGCGACATCAATGACAGTGACAAGTTATTTTTTTTTAAGCAGGTAGACTAGCAGATAACTAGGAGTATGATTAACCTGTGTTTAAAATTTATATTAAATAATTGCCATGATTTTAGGTGCATTTTATTTTAACCTTACTTTTAATAGTTTGATTTTTATTTCTATTTTCTTTAAAATACCTTTTTATCCATCTGTTTGAACATTATTTTTATTTTTAATAAGGTTTCGATAACGGTAAGTATTTTTTTATTTTTGTTTTACCGTAACATGTCTGTATCCCTAATGTTTTATTATTTGTTCTAAAAATTTTATTTTGTTAGTTATTACATAATTCATGTAAGACTACCATAATACGGGCATGAGCCCGTATGGTAGTAATAAGTATGGTAGTTGATAAAATCACAAAAATTATATGTATTTAAAAAAAATTTATAGTAAAAATTAATATTTTAAAAAAATTATTGTATCGTTGGTAATGTAGATTTAGTGTAGATTAATATTTAAAAAGAAAAGAGGGCTAGGGTTCGGATAAATGTGCGAATATTTTGCGAACTCTCAGCCGATACGCGCCGTATTTATCCTCGCGCCAGTTAACTTTCTTGGGTGTTTACTTTTATCAACTTATTAAAATGATGAGTCGACGAAGTTAAAGTATTTATTTTAAAACAGATTATTAATTACAAGTGAGTAAAATATAAATTCAAATGGAGCATCTAACAACAATAGCTACAAGTAGCCTTGGTGACTGAAGGTTGAAGATTAACCCTGTCTGGGGTGTTGAGTTCCTTCTCTCTTCTATCTCTCATCGCTGGGCTTGTACGGGTCCATCGTTGATGCTGATAGTGTCACTGGTGTTTAACGCAGCTAGATAAGGCGAAGAGCTGGCTGCGTGGTATTCTCAGTGTCATCTTCGGGTCGGGGGTGTTGGTAGCTTGCTGGGCAGCCGGTCGCGCTTCATCTACTCTGGAAAGTTCTTGAACTTTTAGAGCTCTCCAAATGGATTTTTCAAGAACTTCCCATATATATTTGGTGATCTGGTGAGGAAACACAATTAAAGATGCATGTTGAAGGTCACAGTGTTTTTATTGAGTCAGAATGCAGCATAGGAGATGACTTCGGGATGTGAAGTGGTCTAGGCGGTAGCTGGTGAAAACCATGGGTTTTCTGGGTGCTCCAGTGCTGAACAAGGTAGCCGAAGATACGATGGACCTGTCGGCGGTTGAACCGGGGATGTAGGCCGACCGGCGAGGATGTCGCGGCGTCTAGGCGCGTGGATGTAACTCTGGCCAGGGATGCTGAGGCCAGGGCGCTGAGATGATCTCTTTGGAGTCCATGGTTTAACATCGGTAGACCAATTTTACTACAGTTGTTATTGCGTATTTCGTTGATTAAAGTATCCGAGATGAATCATTACCTTTTACTACTTGGAACATAATATATAATGTAGACGTAATATAGGTACCTAAATGTGTAGTTGTCTTGATGTGAATTTTACTGAACATATTTTCAACATGTATTTGGCGGCATATTGAACTTTAAACCAAAGTGATAGTATCACCAACGCAGCGTTTCAATATATTAAATGTACATTTACAGTAATTTTAACCAATAATAAACATTTATTAAAGATAGTTAAATTATAAAAAAACCTTAAAAAATTTCAAAGTTGAATTTCTAGCATACGGTTTTATTCAGAAGAGGCCCAAATAATGGAGCTAAATTCCAAGATACTGCGAACAAGAACTTGATATGTTCTTCGTATTGCGATTCCGTTAATAAATGTTCTCGCATTGCAAAGAATAAAGAACAAAAATAGAAATTGCATTAACAAGTTACTAGCAAACCGTCCGTGTTAAACATAATTTTTGACTAAGGTAATATTTTATATATAAGGTTCGTTATTTTGCATCAATAAAAGTCCATTCCGCGATAAAGTTTTATTTCTAAACTTAACGATAACCTCGATAAACTCGTATTTCCTTCAAGTTTTAAAATAAATATGGGATTTAGGATTGCAGAGGCCTATCTATAGTTTTGAGATAAAAGTAAATAAATATTGGAATACGCATATGCCCAACTGTATTGGAATACGCATATGCCCAACTGTATCTCTTAAACGGCTGTATGTATGAGATAGAGCTTCGTGTCACTAAAAATATGATTATGGCATTACCGAAACCAAGTTTAACTCAAAACAACAGTTTTTATAGTTGGGCCCCTGTGATCCTAAGATCCCGAATACTTCATGGCGATTAAAAGAGTACGTTATTCAGGTAATCTCCTTCTAATAGTATTCGAAATGTAATAAAGAAAAATAGATTTGGTAAAACCGCTAAGTTTTAGAAAAATTCACAGTGCGCCATTCCATAAAGTTCCCTTTAAAATATTACCAAAACATTTATATATTTCCACTATTTCGTTCAAGATTGTTTAATCAATTTTTTTTATTTCTATTTGACCACCTTCAAAGAATAAAATTTTTCAAAAATGTGTACTTTAAACTCCAGAGTACAGAGTGAAACACCTGGATTATGTGTAGTATTTTAATTGTGTACTTAAAACTCCGGAGTATGGAGTGAAACACCTGGATTATGTGTAGTATTTTAATTCTGTTCTTAAAACTCCAGAGTATGGAGTGAAACACCTAGATTATTTGTAGTATTTTAATTGTGTACTTAAAACTCCAGAGTATGGAGTGAAAAACCTGGATTATGTGTAGTATTTTAATTGTGAACTTAAAACTCTAGAGTATGGAGTGAAACATCTGGATTATGTGTAGTATTTTAATTACGTACTTAAAACTTCTGAGGACTGAGTGAAACACCAAGATTATGTTTAGTATTTTAATGATCCTTTTAAATTTATTTATTTTGTCGACTACAACGATAAGTCCATACTATTATTAACTTTACATTTTGACGAAATGGAGTTGAATTGTAATGAATGCGGTTTTAATTAATTATTGATGCAAAATATAAACATGATTGATAACAAAGTAATAATTCAAGTGCATAATATATTGTAACATTTCATTTTCATAATTATGAATCTATTTTTTATTTGAATATACCCCCATAAAAACGTACGCTTGTTGTGCATTGGGGGGAGTATTATTTATTTAGTTTTTAATGAAGATTTTTTTTCTGTTGACTCTAATTTTTATGTAAAAAATTTATTATTTTTTGTATTTCTTTGACTATGTATCTTTTACGGGTTACAAAATAATAAATAATAATTTAATAGAAAAAAAAATTAAAGCAATTTTGCTGAACTTATTATTACATAGCTTGATCACACACGTCACTCATTTCTTATCACACACGTGCCACGATACATCCAATCCCTACGTGAATTTTCATTTTTTTAAAGCAATGCGTAGGAAATACATTACATGCATCAAAATTCTCAACGTTTTTCCCCGTTCCTTTCTACCCCGAAAATGTGGGGGTTTTTTAACCTTAACAATTAATATGGTTTACTATTAAAATTGATAAAATATATTTCTTTACAATATTTAAGGTAAGATTAAATTCTGAGTTCAATTAGTTCGAAAAGACGATCCGTGCAAAACGGTAATATTCAGTTTCGCATTGTTCCTCAAGACTATGGCTGGCACCTGAGATGCTGTGAAGGAAAATGTACGAAAGCATTATAATACTCTATAACCTTCTCTTTGCAAAAAGGACTTTCACTATCTCCAATTAATTTACAGATACTGATCCTCATTACATCCTGATTAAAAGCGACACTGGAAAAACAATAAAAGTAATCTAGTCAAGGAATTAATGTAGGGTAAATAATACAATGATTTAGTACTTGTCCACTCCCACTTTAACTGTCGTTTTCTCTATATATATATCTCGAAATCTTAACCGATATCTTAGTTCAATATGAATCAACAAACTGCCAAATCTACTATAAATATTATTAGATTATGAATAGTAGATGAGAATATTAGGCTGACAAAACGAAAGAAGATTTATAGACAAGTTTACACCTCTACATAATAGGCGTTAGTGATAAGTAAACACATGATATTGTGAGCACATAAAATATCTACAGAAACAGCTACGGAAATTAACTAGTGAAATCAGATTTTTCGAATAAAAAAAAAATTCCCGGTATTTCGCATATTATCGTTTGAACTATTATTATTGACAATAAAAATAATTGTGTACCATCATTTTGTTGTTTTATTACCGATCGGCAATCATTGGCATTATTGTTGTAATCACTACGAACAAGTGAATAATCATTGTAGTGTTTTTTTTTAATCAAAAATCGTATTTTTGTGGTGTAATATAATGGATGGAAGAATTTTGCTGGTAATTAAATATAACGCATCTATTTATTGTTTTCTAATGTATGTAATATTTTTTAACCTAAAATAATAAGACATTCGAGTATATACGTATTACACAATACCATTACAATATACACTTCTAAGAAGAGGCATAATAAGGGAGACAAATAATTTTCCTCGGGGCCTACGTCATCTTTGGGGAAGCTGTATGGAGGGTTTTTTTAAGGAAAGGTAGGAGAGAAAGATCTGGGAAGGAAAAAGGTATGTGGGATGGATAGGAATCTAGGGTCAGGGTGTCCAGGAGTGACGGACGTTTAAATCCATCCTTTCCACTGCGGTGCAAGGCGACGGGTCGAGATAGTCCTGCTGGAGAGTTTGACCCACCACCGCAATGGGCAACCACCCCTTGAACCCGGTCACCAAAGTCAACAAACGTAGCGAACCGCTTGGGTTGACCTATGGCGGAAGTGTGGTTATCCAACGAATGGTTCCCGGGGCGGTGATACCCATATCAAATCAATCAAATCAAAAATTATTTATTGTAAAATTAAAATTACAAAAGGTATAGCTTATGGGTAGACCCCATTTCTTCCAGCTAACCACATTTATTTAATTACAATGTTTATACAGATAAAATAATAACAATATACCAATGAAAAAATAAAAAAATACAAATATATATACCAATAAAAATAGGTGTTTCATTTACGTGAGGTATTCACTCAACGTGTAGTGACATTTATTAACAAGGAAAGTGTTTAGTAACGTTTTGAATTTGTGTGTATCTTGTATTTGTTTAATGTTATGTGGAAGGTTGTTATATACTTTAATGGCCATGTAGTATGGTCCTTTTTGGAATATTGTTTTGTTTGCTTTTGGTATTAGTAAGTTTTCTGTGAGCCTTGTAGCGTATTTATGTGTTGAGTTTTTTAGTGGGAACTTGTCTGTAGATGATCGCACTAACATGCATAACTCCAATATATATATGTCTGTGACTGTCAGAATTTTCAGATTTTTAAACATAGGTCTACATGAATCTAAACGATCAGAGTTTGTAATTTTTCTTATGCATCTCTTTTGTATGATGAAAACATCTTTAGCGTTTACCGCGTTTAGCGCATACCGCAATTGCAAATTCGCTTCATCATATACAACCTTTTTTTTTCGATTACTGCCTTTATTATTGTATTTTATTTTGCTTTATATCATATTATCGGTTTATTAAATATTTTCAAATCTTAGAATGAGGGCCTTAGCACGGCTAAAGCACCCAGTGAGTCCCACATTGTCAAATTATGTTTAAGATATGTAAAGTAAAATAAAACTAAGGTGATAGAAAGAAACTTACGCAATAGTAAATTGGTACACTTACCACAACGTCATGACGATGTATGGCATCCAGCAACATACGAACACCATTACAATGGTCACCGTCATGCGCAGGGTTCTGCTCTTGGCGCGTTCTATATTTCTGATATCCGATCGCCTCAGTCTCAGGCGACTGCCCTGTATGGGGTTACTTATATCTGGAAATAAAAAACGACAAAATGTTATAAGGGTTTTACATCGTCAACTGTAGCATCTTGATCTTATTGTTTTTTTTTTAATTTGTGTTGTGCTCGGGTTGTTAGTTGGAGTGTTAAATATAATTCGAAGTGAAAATAAAAATGTAAGAAAATGAAACTGGTTGTACCATAAAAATGTAAGGCTTAAATTTTTGCGTTTTTGGTGTACAATCGTGACCGTGGTATTTTAAAATGTTAAACCATTAGTATTTGTATCGAACGTCATCAGCATCATCAATATAAAATGTACATCAATTATAAAAAACACAACAAAATGCCATCATATTTACCACTGTCGAAAACTATGTAAAACCTTCCATAAAACTAATGTTGATAAACCTGCCTTACATATAGGTAACTCATGTTTAAAAACCTGCCCTGCCGTTTAACGGTAAATTTTATCGCTCGGACCTAAAAGGCAGTTGTCTCGCTTCAACTCAAGCAACCATCTTACTCTGGCTAGGCAGCCGCTGATTGGCTAAGCACAAAACCTGCTTGAACGGCCCACGTGTATCCAAGAGATTTGTAAAAAAATACAAATTTGCAAGCCCTTCCTGTAATAATAGGAAACAATGTTAACTAAATAATTATATACAAAGATACTTATATGTTAATTAAATAAGCTCGAATAGAAATAAAATATGTTACACGTAAGATAATTATGTAATCAGCGAAACTCTGAAAATGTTACAGAGATTTGACCACTTATCTTGTAGAATATGTCTTATTATAACTAAATAAACAATATTGCGACGATGTGGTTTTGGCAGGGCGACAGAGGCAGATAAGGTCTAATATTATAAAATATTCCTATATTTCTGAGATAAACAGATTTTATCCTACAAACGTGGCGAGCTTCATAGCAAGAAAAAAGCAAGCTCGTTACGGGAATTTCATAATACAATCAATGGTCGGAGGCGCGGTCCTATAGAATCTTATAAAGGCGCCGCAAAAACCGGTCCCTGCCCATTCCGCCATAAGCCCTGGACCGAGCAACATCTACCGCTGTCCGCTCTGCCTGACCCGCTTCGCTACCTGAGAGCAACACGCTGTGTTTGATTTCAACCCGGTTCCCCCCCCCCGCTCCACTTCCGCTGTCTACTGCAACTGCCTGCTGCTGAGCTCGCTGCTCACCGACAAGCCAACGACGCCCCGACGTCGCGGCGCCTCTGCCTCGGGCTTCACTGAGCCTTCCCAACAGCCAGCCTCGGAGAGAGGATCTGCCATTGCTTACTGAACCAGCCAGCGCCCCGCAGAGCCGTTACTGACTGACCTTGGACGAATACAAGGAGTTTTATCCGCAATAAAAACAACCGCCTTTATAAAGGCGTTCTTTTCAAAAGCAAATTACAAATTTCGAATATATCGTCTTTCTAAAGACGCATTCATTGAGGCAAACATATTACAATGGTCGATATTCCCTGCATTTTTATGATATTTTAAATAACTCTGTAATGGTTCAAATGAAATACCTCAAGTGCTTTATTTGAATCATTACACAGGACAAAGGTAATTGTGTGCCGGTGCTTATATTTTTACAGTTTTCTCTTGTGCAGGCGACACGTTCCGTACAGTATTTATTATTTTAAATGGCGTTAATATGATTCTACGCTACACAGCTCGTGATAGAATATAAATTATTATTATCCAATATTATTAATGATCTAGAAATTCTACATAAAATCTTTTCATGACATAATCCAAAGATAATAGAGTATAAGGAGATATGCTGTCAAGCATTTTTACTATGGGTACTTATGTTGGTGATGTTGTTAACCAATGCTACTGCACGCCTTCTCTTACGCTAAAGCGTTCACTCCTTTCCAAACGCACACATTAAGCTTTGTTGGCACTAATACCATTGTGATCCACAAGTATATCATACGTGTCCGTATTTATGCCGAATTCACATTTACGTAAAATTAAGAGGGCTTTTCGTAGTATTTATTTTATAGATTTTTATTTTCCATGAAGTGGTGAATCATTTACTGAATTGAAAGTTAATTTTCGTTATACAAATAGAACGGCGTCATTGCGCCTCACAATTTTTACCTCATATACGTGTTTAAAATGTTACCTGGCTATTATATACTTAGAGGTCTTGTGTTTTCTCTTTCTGTGTTCGCGCTTTTCGATTATAGCACATTCATGATGAAACTCTAAAGGAACCATTTTTTAGGTATTCCTGTACCAGTTTCATTAGGTATATGAGCGTGTTGGTGCGGTGCATCTTGTGCACGAACCCGTCTATCCAAACGGTATCGAATGCCTTCTCTAGATCTAGGAGCGCAGGGTTATGTTTATATTTGCAAAGGGCAGCACGGACGCCGATTCCCACATCTGGGGGAAGTGCCCGGTTATGAGACAGACATTTGTAGTGTAAATTATGACTTTTTGAGGGAGATGTTTGACTAAAATGTTATGTATTTGATGTCTTCCCGGCGCTTTATTCGTTTTTAATCGCTTGATTGTGACTGCAATCTTGCTCTGCGTAGCAAAGTGGACGTCTCGGCTCAGATCTCGGAGAGATTCAGTTACGATTTGGCCCGTTACCAGGTCGTGGAGATGCTGTGTTTAGGGTCTTTTTAAGAAAAGGAAGTTTTGGGAAGTAAAAAGGTATGAGGGATGGGTAGGAATCTAGGGATCAGTGGGTCCAGAAGTGACGGACGTATGATCTATACCTCGCGCTGCAGTACAATCCGTACAATGGGTCAATGAAAGACCAATTGGAGAGGTCAAAGGGTCTCTCCAAACCAACATCTCCCGATCTGGCACACCACGCCGTTGGTGGACAGGCGCATACTGGACACACCTCACCCGATGAACTCGGACACTCCTGCTAAATCACTAAACGTTGCGAACCACTTGGGGTTGGCAAAGGTATTGGGAAGTGTTACAATGGGGATTGTAAACATTATATTTTACACTAAAAGAAAGAAAACGTCGTAGGTACATTATTTTAAAGGAAGAAAATAATAATTTAATAGGTAACTATTTTGTTTTCAACTCGAATTGAAATCGACTGAAATTTGATCGGTTTAAAGTGAGATGAAAACAATAATAAGACAAATAATCGAAATTAAAATCCATTGTAGGGACGGCGGATCGGTAAAATTTTTTTTTTTTTTTTTAATTAATTTTATCATAACTATACAAACTTTAGAGATGGGTAGTGAAAATGCCTTTTAAGAGTTCCGAATAAACCAAATAAATAAACAATCCACAAATTAAACACTGTAAACTAAATAAATAAACAGGTGCAGATACATTAAAAATTCAAATCTTATCCTTCAGCACAGCGGAATGATTCTATTATCTATACGTTTTCATAATAAGTAATTAAGCATCATAAATACTCATACATCATTGACACATTAAATAATGCTAATTGTGTTCATGCCATAAAGTATTTTTTGTTTTTTCAGTAGGTTTTTTAAAATTTTAATACATAAGAGAAATCGTAATAATTTTATTTTCGATTGTTGCAGTCGTTTAAATCTGTACATTCAGCACTTTAATCAATGTTTTGTATGGTATAGTTAAGTTAATGATATAAGAGTCATTGTATTATTCACGTAAAACCGTGCATTCGTGTGGTATGTCTAAATACCGTGCTTCAAATTGATTTTTTAAGGACTCTGATAAGTACGTTACCTATTAATTCGTACCTAATTAGAAAAAAATACAGTGTGTGGCAAGCCTACGCACGACGGAAGTGAAACTTTTAGTATTCTTCTCTCTCTCTTTTCATTTCATTCTCTCTTTTTTTCTGTTTATTAACATATTTATAAGTAGAATGTGATAAAAAAAAATTAAAAGTTATAAAAATATGGGATTCGAAACCGGGTCCTGCATAACGAATGTCGAACGCTCTGCCTCTAAACCGCGAAGAGAGGTATCTCGCGTGACGAGAACTGCGTATACAACGTGTACCTACTTCTCAATTGACTTGTCCCTCGCAAATTTTCGTTTTCAAACACGGCAAATGAATAATATCACATAACGTCTCGTTAACGCTTTATATAGGGTCGAATCGAAGATATATCGGCAGTGTGGTACCCACCATGAAATATTTAATATCTGTTAATTGTTTCATCACTGTAACCAATTTACTTTTTGTTTCCATAATATAAAATTACCATAATAATAATAATATCTTTATTGTGATAAATTTTTCAAACTATAACTATAGAAATACATGAAAGACTGTTTTATATACATTGGTTTATAACTTAGATGAGTATAATTTTATCAACGGAAAGTAATATATAAACAGTAGGTAAAATAAATGTAAATAATAGAAATGTTAATGTAGTTATGTGTTAAGGTTTATCATAGCCCGCATCACTAGTCTTAGCCTGTGTTGAGGCAGCTATCTACCAAGTTTTATTTATAGTACTATAACGTACCTACAATTATATAACAATACGAACACTCAATAGTTAGGTAGCATAAATATCAATTCAATATTTACCAAGTTCGTTTATAGTCCTAATAATATACCTACAATTATATGAAAATACATACAATAATTAGGTTGAATCAATAGCTGCGAATTTGGATGAGTGCGCCGGTAAAGGCCCTATCATTACTTTTGATCCAAATTTTTACGCTATCTTTGAAATTTTTTTGTGAATGACATGTTTTTATTTTATCAGGAAGAATGTTGTAAAGTCTTGTCGCAAGATATCGAAAGTTTCGTTGTTCAAACGTAGTGTGCGTTACAGGAATTTGAATTAAGTCTTTGTTATTGCTTCGAGTACTGCGAGTATTAAATCCTTTTTCGTAGTATGTATGTTTATTTGTGTATAGGTGGGTGAGTATTGTTTTTGCGTATGTCTGCCAAACATCAAACACATTCATAATATGAAAGATTAAGTTCGAGTCAGTAATTAGAGGAAGTCTAAGAATTATTTTTATAATAGTTTTATGTGCCTTTATGATTGGGTCTAGTGCAGATGAAGTTTCACCTCCCCACGCTATGATACCATACTCAATAATAGATTGACAGAGTGCAAAATAAACCATTTTCAAGTGTTGTGAGTTGAGGAAGTTTCGTATCGTTTTGAAGAAGTGCATGGTTTTTCTTATTTTGTTTGCAATAATTTGAGTGTGAAGATTCCATTTGAGGTATGGATCAATGGTGAGGCCGAGGTACTTTATCTGAGCAGTGCGCTCAATGTAGGGACACTGACAACATTCTTCAGAATTTAAACATGTGTATATTCTAATAGAGGCTATGCTCAATCAACTTTTATTTTTTCATTTTGTGATAAAGTAAAACTTAAAAATGAAAACAACATGGGAGAATCCGATGGTACTAAAATAAGTTCAGTTCAATTTCCGGATTTAGCTTGAGAATATTATATAGTCCCTTCCATTTGGGATTTTCCCACAAAACCCAAAATAATCGATTGATAGACCACTAAATAAGAGGGTGTTTGGATATATTTTTATTATCCTTCTGTACCGCTCTACCGACCACAGGTTGCGAGTTCAATTGCGTGATACGTGCAATTCACCGTGGAGTTTTGTGTTTCAGAGAGAAGGAACATAGAGGGCACGAAATACAATGTAGGGCTTTTCAATATTCTGGCGACATCCTCTTATAGTTCCATTCCGTTCCCTTTTCTATTATTTTGTCCACAAGAAACTTGCGGCCCAAGACAAATATTTAAAAAGCTATCAAAACTTTCTGGAAATCATTTATCTTTAATATAATATAGCTAGTACTTATCGGGAGTTATAAAATACAAGACCATTATTCATATTTCTCCGGGTCCAAGACCTCTAACCCATCTAATACACAGTATTGACCAATGGTCATACGAAGCTTCTTTTCATATGACTGGATCAAACAGGAAGATGAGCACCATCGATAAGCCTCGATGTGGCCAAACAATTTCTCAAGGGACGTAGTTACGTACTCAGAAGTTATTGAAGCGTGTTTCAATTGCGGAATATATGGAGAGCGCAACGAATAAAATGAGAAAGTTATTCTGTATGGTCTACAGTAATAATACCGATTCGGGGTCATATTTATTTATTTATGCATGCAATGCAAGGACGGGTTGTTTCATAAAATGTTATCCATTCATCTAATTTCGAAGTTAATCTTTAAGTTCTGTTACTATTTCAGTGTTGTGAAACAAATTGTCAATAATGTTATAATAACAGAACTTGAATAGAACCTTCTCAGAACTTAAAAAAAAAACTTTTAATTTTGATGAACTTTTAACCCATACTTTAAAAACGTATACTGATTATATTCAATGAAATCAGAGTGTATTTTAATTTGAGGGGACCAGATAGAATTGTTTTCGACTTGAGTTATAACTAAGGAAGAAAATATACATAAAATTCAGCCTGCATATGTTTGCGCTCGTAAAACTCGAAAAGTAGTTAAAAGTCCAAAGTTTGTTATTATTGGTGTCATGAGTGTTAAGAGAAGTCGGTTACGCCAGAGTAATACTTAACGCAATATCTCCGCGCTGGAATAAGATATGGCGACAAATTGAAGTCGATTTAATGTCGTTTTTAACAGTAATATTGTGGTATACAGTAGTGAATGGTGGAAGAAGTCGGAGCATTGAGGAGTCTACTAGTAAGTTTTACATTTTTAACAGTAATATTGTGGTATACAGTAGTGAATGGTGGAAGAAGTCGGAGCATTGAGGAGTCTACTAGTAAGTTTTACATTTTTAACAGTAATATTGTGGTATACAGTAGTGAATGGTGGAAGAAGTCAGAGCATTGAGGAGTCTACTAGTAAGTTTTACATTTTTAACAGTAATATTGTGGTATACAGTAGTGAATGGTGGAAGAAGTCGGAGCATTGAGGAGTCTACTAGTAAGTTTTACATTTTTAACAGTAATATTGTGGTATACAGTAGTGAATGGTGGAAGAAGTCGGAGCATTGAGGAGTCTACTAGTAAGTTTTACATTTTTAACAGTAATATTGTGGTATACAGTAGTGAATGGTGGAAGAAGTTGGAGCATTGAGGAGTCTACTAGTAAGTTTAACATTTTTAACAGTAATATTGTGGTATACAGTAGTGAATGGTGGAAGAAGTCGGAGCATTGAGGAGTCTACTAGTAAGTTTTACATTTTTAACAGTTATATTGTGGTATACAGTAGTGAATGGTGGAAGAAGTCGGAGCATTGAGGAGTCTACTAGTAAGTTTTACATTTTTAACAGTAATATTGTGGTATACAGTAGTGAATGGTGGAAGAAGTCGGAGCATTGAGGAGTCTACTAGTAAGTTTTACATTTTTAACAGTAATATTGTGGTATACAGTAGTGAATGGTGGAAGAAGTCGGAGCATTGAGGAGTCTACTAGTAAGTTTTACATTTTTAAATGTTTCTAAAGATTTTAATCCTTTAAATTTTTAATCCAGCCTATACATACTTCATGCCCTACAAATGTTGAGGCGACACAATACCCTGATAACGGGGATTTGCCCCGACGCTCACATTTTAATTATTTCTGATGAGCTTATTACTATAATCTTAAATGTTTCTAGAGGGATTCGAAGGGATGCAAGTTATTTATATTTAAGATTAATAAAAACAGGACCTTACAATTAAATATATTATGTAAAACGATAAGTACATTTTATTAAATGTAAAATGTTGTAAGATAAGCGGCAAGTACAAGATTTTATTTTTCTAGACGATGAATTAGTAACTTCCCGACGACTCCCTCACAAAAGATTAGAGATTTTATTAATGTATTCATAAGAATTAATTAAAATAAAAACACTCGCGAAAATTCAATTTCTGGCCAGATACACGAAAGTCGACCGCCAGTACTCTAAAACTCTGGATTGTGCGTATTATATTTGTGTGCGCGTTGGTAAGGAGTTACTACGTAATGACTCAGACGCCGCCAAAGTTCCGGCCTGTAAGGTTGTGTGTCACCCGGCCTGTCGCTCCGGTCATTTCTTTTACGTATTTTTTTATTTAATCAAACGATAACTTTGAAATCTATTAGTGAAATTTTCTGTTTTTTATATTTTAACTTCTTCCTCAAGTGAGTAAAGGTTTTTTAAATAAATAATAAATATAAATAATAACCAATACAAAAGAATACATTATTAAATGCGTAAATGTGTAGGCACTTGAGAAAAAAGATGACACTAAAGTATTGTCGTTATGTTATTATGTATCATTTCTAGCCCAAGTAGACTTTTTTACTATTAATCCTTTTTTTCACGACACTTGGCGACGCGGCTGTCTGTCCGGTTGTCACAACCAGCGGCACAGAATGTTATAGAGTGCCCCTTCACTAGAATCGTTTTCCTAGTTTTATTTATTTACGCCCTACTGGGCTTTTACATTAATTTCTAATTATACAGTCATGTTAGTTGTAACAATGGAATATCTAATAAATTATGGTAAAATAAAAGGAGTTTTTTTTCTAAGGATTGGTATTCTCTTATATTTCAATAAAGTGTTTGTGAAGAGTTCGTTTCATTACTAATACTCCAGGGCAATTACCGATTCGCGATCGTAATTATTCCGGCAGTCCCAATTTTTTTATATGTTTTATAAACTGGTCCCCTGATGTAAAATCTGAGTTTCCGACCTTGGCACACCTGTGCTCGCGCCGCCATTTTGAAAAAAACCGGCCGAAATCGGTCCAAAATCTAGTTTTTCCAAAATATCTCATTCCCAATGCAAATTTCGGCTAAATTAGCTAAAGAATTAAAGTAGAACATAAAATTACTTACAACTTTTGCGTAAACAATTTTCTTCAATCTCTAATAGGTACCGAGGTAGAAAGTCGTAAAGGTGCGTATATTTTTGAAAAAAAACAAGTTTTTTGCGCGACTAGCTTTGGTTTTTTGTAAATATCTCGTTTCGAGTAAAATTTTGTGAAAAAATTATTGATACTAATTTTGTAGAAAATAAAATTTCATAAAATAAATAGGTATTTAATTTTTGTGTTTTAACTCTAATATGTATCCAAGCTCTAATCCACCAAAACCAGTTAAATGACCCAACAACAAATTTTTGAAATTCGAAAGTTTTTTTTCCATAAAACAAAAACTCTGCATCGAAAGTTTTTCTCCATACAGACAATTAGACATATGTCACCTATAAAGTACCTTAAGTCATTCGAATATTAAAAAGAGTCATTAATCTTTTAAGTTTAGATTGTTAGATCATTTGTTGTAGATAGAATTGTGCAATTATTATCTTCCCAAGTTACTGCACTTACTTACGTTGAAATGATTTTCAAATTTAAGGTAAAATTGAACCAATTTATAATAAATCTCTTGGCTAATATATACTTACGTTTCAGTTAAATATGGGAAAACAGAAGACAAAGGGAGTTTTATCCCGAACAAAATTACGGCACCAAGGAAAATGTTTAACGGAATGGAGAAGGTACTACTTAAATACCCACATAAAAATAGATCTTTGGGATACTTTTTTTACAGAACATAATTAATTGTACAATGTCAGCTTAAATAATTTTATATATGTAGATATATACATATATACGCAGTCGATAAACTTCTGAGCATATTGAATTTGGAGTATAAGAAGTAAATTAATTTTGATTTCCGGTGACATATTTTTATTTTTACCGAAATACATTTTTTACACCAAATAAGCTCAGGAATTGTTGGTGAAAGTTTGTCGGGCATGTATACATCTCTAAATAATTAGGGAATAGAGACAGTATAAATAATTAACAATATTTCTCATTTTAGGAAAAATTCCGCAAGACTTCATCCAGATAATATTGCAAATAATAAAGAAAATACGAGTATTGTGTTAAACGCTATACCGACACTCAACATGGTAATTTTTTCACAATTTCTGTAAATATAAAGTAAATAATATTAATTTTATATGATTAAATAAGCGCTATAAAAAAATTAACAAAAACTGACATTATTTTTCGGCACGGACCAGAGATGAATGAACCTGAAAAGTTTTCGCTGGCTCTAGTTCTTATGACACTAACGTGCATGCCGTTTCCAGCCCCTTATAGCTAGGTCTGACGCAGGCATGACGATTGTTGTCAACTTATATGTTCTCACAACAATAATTGTTGAAGAAAAATAAAATTAAGGAATGAAATTTAAAACATTTTACCTCTGTTTCAATTTTTGGCCTGGTTTTGGTGGGTTAGAGCTTGGATACGTATTAGAATTAAAACACATAAATTATATACCTATTTATTTTATGAAATTTTATTTTCTACAAAATTAGTTTCAATAATTTTTACACAAAATTGTACTGGAAACGAGATATTTACAAAAAATCAAAGATAGTCGCGCAAAAAACTTGTTTTTTTTCAAAAATATACGCACCTTTACGACTTTCTACCTCGGTACCTATTAGAGATTGAAGAAAATTGTTTTCCCAAAAGTTGTAGGTAATTTTATGTTTTACTTTAATTATTTTGCTAATTTAGCCAAAATTTGCATTGAGAATGAGATATTTTGGAAAAACTAGATTTTGGCGCGATTACAGCCGGTTTTTTTTTAAATGGTGGCGCGAGCACAGGTGCGCCATGGTCGGAAATTCAGATTATACATCATGGGATCAGTTTATAAAACATATAAAAAAATTGGGACTACCGGAATAATTACGATCGCAACCCCCTTTTTGGCGCTATGTGTACTGGCCTATAATACGGAATCCCCAAATATATAAACAACATTCTCACATTTATAACCCAGATAACATGTAGGTTCGTTTATCATCAACAAATCAATACAAAAACCGACCAATATCATATAACAACAAAGGCAAAAGCATATGGCAACAAACAAAAAAAGAACAGGTATCCGCTAGTAAGCAGGGTGAAAAAAATCAAAGGCAGAATAAAGAACACAGAAAAAATGTGCAATTAATGCTTGCTTCTAGACTCAGCAATATACCACCTCTATCTATATTACAGCAGGTAATTTATACACTTGTATATACCCGTCTATACGTACTTATACGCTCGTGTGTATAATTCCAAAATTTGATTGAAAAGTGAATTAACATAATGTTTCTAATATTGTTTTTATTTCATCACGAAAATACTTAATATATCAATAATCCGATGCCTAAAGGACCGATTTCACCGGAGAAAAATTCTGAGCAAGTAATAACTGATTTAAACATATAATTTTATTATGAACGTATTGAAGTCGTAAAAAATTTTCAAATACATATTTCCCATACATATTGTTTTCAATTATATATCCGTAATAGAAATTTTAAACCGTTAAATATTTATGTTACATACAGAAAGCCTACCTCAAACATTGACGAATTCTTAATGTATCATGAATCTATTTTAAATAACTGTACAGATGATACCCTTATCTTTGGTGATTTCAACATTGACATTCTTCAAAAAAATAATACATCTCTTAAATACATCAACACGCTAGACTCATACAACTGTTTCATATGTAACACATCCTATCCTACACGAGTAACAGATACCTCTACTTCTCTAATAGACCATATCATCTCAAACAGACAAAACATTTCCTCAACTACTGCAAATATAGATGCCTACCTAAGTGATCATAACATTTTGATATTAGATTACCAAAACAGCTTGAAACATCACACTAATAATAGAATACATTCTTTTTCAAACAACACCAAAACCGATAAAAAACATGTTCAAAACTTATGTAGAATCCCACAACTTACAACATGAAACCACCAGTAATGCCAATGAAATCTATAATAATTTTAATGAATACATCAAAACAGCAATAAAATCATCCCAACATAAATCTGAGTTACGCATAGGAGACCAACGGAGGGGTAATACTCCATGGTTTGATGCAAAATTAAATGCACTTATCAAACAGCGCAACAATGCGTTTAAAATCTGGAAAAAAATCAGCAAAGTGATATATTCACAGCACTGAGAAATAAAACAAGAAATCAAGTTACCAACTATAGAAGATATGCTGAAACCAAATACTACACGACTATATTTAAAGAAAACCTGCGTAATCCGCGACAGACATGGAAAATAATAAATGCAATTCTAACAAATAGCTCGACACCCCAGAAAGATGAAATTGAATGTCTTCTCATTAAGAATGAAGAAATAACATGCCCAACACAGATAGCTTCAACTTTTAACAACTTCTTTATATCAGTTGGGGAAAACTTAGCAGCTACAATTGCATCATATCCAGATGATTCTATCACTATAAACACGGATCAAAAAGCAATCCAGTCTTTATACATGGCCAAAACAAATAAAACAGAAGTTCTCAGTATCATCTCTCAACTAAAGTCTAATGCATCTCCAGGTTTAGATGGAATTACACCAGTGTACCTGAACTTTTGCAAAGATATATTAGCTGACCACCTTGTTTTTCTTATTAATCAATCCCTGAATAGTGGAATCTTCCCAGACCAACTACAGATAGCAAAAATAATTCCGATTTACAAAGATGATTGCAAAAAAAATCCTTCTAATTACCGTCCTATATCCATCCTCTTTGTCGTCTCTAAAGTTTTTGAAAAGGTTATTAAGCTTAGGCTCACTAAATATCTCCTATCAAACAATTTACTCGCATCCCAACAGTATGGATTCAGAAACCAATCTAACACAAAATGTGCTGCCTTCGATTTTGTATACGCCCTCCAAAAGCATATAGACCAGGGTAAGCATGCTGCAGGCTTATTTATAGATTTAAAAAAGGCTTTCGATACGGTTGACCATGGGATACTACTAAAGAAGCTAGAACACCTAGGCATAGTAGGCACTCCCCTGAAGTTACTGTGTAGCTACCTCTCTAACCGACACTGTCAGACCTTTGTTGGAAAGGGGACAAGCAGCATGGGAACGATAAAATGTGGCGTGCCTCAGGGCTCCGTACTTGGACCATTACTATTTTTAATATATATAAATGATATTGCTAAATGGGGACTTAAGGGTACAATACAACTCTATGCAGATGACACAGTGATTTTTTATCACAATAATGATTTAAACGAACTTGAAAAGGAAATGGAAAGGGATGTAGCTTGCCTGGCAAACTGGCTGCAATTAAACAAACTTAGCCTAAACATAAAAAAAACACATTACATACTGTTTGCAAATAAAAAAATGTAAGTCTTAATATAAGTCTTGATAATAACCGCCTTGAAAGGGCTGATGTTACAAAATATCTTGGCCTTTTCATTGATTCACAACTCACATGGAATCACCAATTTAAACATGTTCTATCCAAAATTACTCCTATAACTGGTGTTTTATATAGACTTCGCGGGTTACTTCCTCCTTCTCTATTAAAATCGATTTATCATGCTATGATTCACTCACATCTAATATATCTCGCCGGAATCTGGGGATTTGCTACAAAAAAAATGATTTCAGAAGTCCAAGTCGTCCAAAATAGAGCCCTGCGAAATATTTTCAGTTAACCTTGGGACACACATGTCAAAGACATCTACAGAAACACCCAAATACTTCCTTTTAATACCATTCCCACTTTTGAAATAACGAAAACTATATTACAAATAATTCAACACTCGGCACATTCCAACACCACACTCTATTACAATTACGACGTACACCAACACAACACAAGAAATCACAACAAACTACATATACCAAAAATCAAATCAACAAAATATGGACTAAGATCCCTGGAATACATAGCTCACACAAAATAAAATAAACTACCCAACGAGATCAAATGTGCAAGTCAATGTAAAAAGACCCAAACTAAGATGCTCAAACTTCATCTTATATGACTATCTGAAATAATAATGTTGTGTATGTCCCATCATATGTCCATTTAATACATACAGCTATATGTTTCATGTAATGCGTATCATTCCCGCAATGAGTTTATTAACTCCTGGGAGTACAATGCTTTATATAATATACAATATTCTTTATTGTATACTTTTAATAAAAAAAATTAAAAAAAAAAAAAAATTGACGTAAATAAAGTAAAAGTTTTGTTTACACAGGAAGAGAAGAAACCCGTTATTCTGGAAGGAAGGAGAATAGAAGACATATTTTTTCTTTAAATGTATTAAATAGAATTTTGCAGCACGACTCTTTTTATGATTGTAATTATCTAACTTAGAAATAGTTGAGCGTATACTTCGAGATGACAAGTTCTGGGAAGAAAAAATGCTTATTAAATTAACTAATTTTTAAATGGATTGCATTCTTGTCGAGCTTATCGATCCTGGAGTCACAAGGTCTATGAATTTTCGTGATCCTCCACATATCTTAGATATTGTATGTAAAGAACGTCAATTTGGAAAGCGTCGTTTAGATTTCGACGAAATGCTATTTATTGAATAATTATTTTCGTTTTTTATATAAAATTATTTTTACTATTTCTAACTTATATTATAATAAATGATGGCCTTTATACAAAAAAAGTTGCATCTTATGCTTTTTACATTACATAATTATTTGTTTTATGTAATTTTTTGTAAACGATAAAAATAAATATTGAAAATGACTGATATTTTATTTATCTTGTCAATATATTCAGATATAATTATGATCAGATATTATGAAAATGATTCGTGATTGAATACCGTATTGCTTTGACATCTGTCAATGAAGAACACGTCGGTTACGAGTCATAAGTTACTGCCTACCGTCTAGCAGTATGGTTACAGAAATCTGATAAGAATCATAAAATCACGAGCTCCTTCTGCAATAGGTAACGTTTCTATCGAAATTTACCTAAAACATGCACATTCAACTTAATATTACTATTCACATAGTTTGAAAGACGCCCATTATTAAGCATTTCATGTTCAAACCTTACTCATGGGTACCATCTAGTGGATTTCATCGCTGCTCTGACTTCGAACTGTTCGTGGTGTCGGGTGTTCCCCGTTCCA
Source organism: Hesperophylax consimilis (assembly GCF_061612785.1). Taxonomy (NCBI): domain Eukaryota; kingdom Metazoa; phylum Arthropoda; class Insecta; order Trichoptera; family Limnephilidae; genus Hesperophylax; species Hesperophylax consimilis. Next base: position 22,179,661 of record NC_142837.1, on the reverse strand, counting down.
ACGTACTTCATTCCTCTGCACCCCGAAATATTATAATATTTAATGCAAAGCGGAGCGCGTGTGAAACTAATTTGCTTCGCCCACTTAAAGCGCGTTCACGCCCATAACTGATATTTTTTTAGGATCTTATTTCGTCTTAACCAGTAAATTCTTAGCTTGTTTGAAGTGTTGCTGGCATTCTGGTCTGCGTTGAACTTTTCGTGTGCGTTTTTTTTCTGGTACGTCGTGATAATTAAGCAGTTTGTCACCATAGTTTTTAATGTTATGATTTAAAAAATGCTGTTCCATATCTCCAGTGAAGTTACACATTTCCATAATTTTATTGGGAAGGACATAAAAGATCTTACCAAAAAACTTTCTTAAAACTACGAGCCATACAATTGTAGATGCCTACCAACTTACAATATATTTATTGTTTTGGTGTTTAATTCGTAGAACTCCATTTAATTTTTTTAAGTAAATTTAAAATAAATCAAATTTAATAATGTTATAATAATTATTAAGTTCTGCAAGTATTTCTGTAATTTTTACAGTTTTTAATGTGACAGCTGTTTCGGCTTTTGAGGCCATTATCAAACTGAAAGTTTGTAAACTGTAAAAATAACAGAAATACTTGCAGAACATAATAATTATAACATTATTAAATTTGATTTATTTTAAATTTATTTAAAAAAACTTACAATATCGTTAGTACAATAGTAGGTAGGTATATCCTTTGTAGTGTGATCATTATCATTCTTCTGCATGTGAAGACATTAATATTATTATGGTATTTATTATTTTCCTGGAGTGAGTAAAATTCAAGGACAACATTTTTCTTTAGATTTTTATGTTATAAAGTCTGCCTTATATGTTTTGCATTTAATTGACCATTCAAATATTTTTCCCGAATGATTTTCTTTGGGTAAATTTTGATATGAGAACCTAACCTTGATCCAAATTGATATGAATTGAATTTGTACAAATGAACCACTACTGTGAAATCTGTTGTGGTAATCAAATAATAATGTAATTTACTGTCGTACTGTAGGTATTATCTTCATTTGAAGTTTTTTTCAATAAAAAATCCAACTTATTTTCTAAAAAAAATTGTATTTTATGATTCCCTGAAAAAAATAACGCTACCTCTATAAATATATTTTTTACGTCGGCAATATATAAATTGATAATATATTAAAATACGAGTAACTTTTTTTCAAATGATTGGAATTGATTAGGTAAAACAAAGTTGATAAATTAGTAGATTGTTTTTGAAAATAAAAAGCCCACTACAGTAGCAGAAAAAAAAAATAACTTGAAGAACTATAATAAATATATACCTATTGATATATATAAAATACTTGGATTACGATAGTGTACATTTCGGTTCCACTCCACTGAATTATATTGTGATGCCCTCACAAATTAAATAAAAAATATCATGGACGTTAATAAGTTCAAAAAGCAATTTAAAAATATGGCTAAGTAAACACGGAGTAAAGGCGGGGAAATAATAAAACAATTATAAATTAACACCAATCAGCACATATGAAAATGAGGTTACCATCAAGCACAGTCAATAAACATGCAGATGAGGAAAACATTAAATACAGTCAATAAATATGAATATGAGGTAATCATCAAGAACAGTCAAGAAACATGAAGTAGGGTAATCATCAAGAACAGTCAATGAACACGAAGACGAGGAAATCAAAACAACATGAAGGATAAGGAACTCATAAAAATTATGATTTAACACCAACACAACAATTTATTCTCCGCCTCGATACAGGAATTCCTAGTGAGGAGTACTGCGAATATACTAATATCTTTAGTTGTTAATAAAAAAATAATTAAATAACAATAGCTATTAATATTTTGTTCACTAGTTAACAGTTTTTATAATATTGTTGAGAGAAAAACTTTGGATTCGAAGCGTTACGAAGTTTGGCTTGATCTAACTTTAAACTATTAAATTACACATCGCACCCCCTTGATCCCCATATTTCTTTCTTGGCTTCTGCCAGCGCAATTAATGGATGATATATGTACATGAAAAAGTATTATGTCGATGTTGAAAAGTATTATATTATTACCTATTATACTTACTATACACACTATTATAATTTTACTCTACATCGTCCCTTTGCGGATGACACTATTCTTGTTTTCACTTCCTATTCTTGGACAAGTGAATATAAAAACGCTACCGACAAATCAATAGTATTAACTGATAATGGTCAGACAATTACCTGTTGACACTAAACCTAGAAAAAACAAAACACATGGTGCTTAGCGTAGATCGCAGATGAAAACACAGACAAGATAAAAAAAACAACCTTAAACGACTGCTACGGTCTTCTAAACGAGAAAATTATAGATTTATCTTAATTTTAACATAATAATATGAGTAATTTTCTCTTTCGTATCCTCGCAATCCGTACTAAGAACCGATGTTGAACGAATTCAATTTGACGAATATTAACAGCATAAAATTGAGGCCAAACAATACAAGCATATCCAAGATGGGGACGAACCAAGGAGCAGTATATGTTTTGAAGTAAGTCTAAAGTAATTTAATTGATGAAACCAAGTAGTTTAAAAGATTTATTACCAATTATATCATGTGTTCGCGAAAAGAAAGATTGCCACCAAGGTCTTTAATAGACCTGACTGTTGTTGATCTAATATTATTAAGTTTGTATTCGAAAATAATTGGTTTTTTTGTTCTGTACAAGGACATAATTTTGCATTTATCGATATTTAGTTTCAGACAATTAATTTAACACCATTCATTGAAAGCGTTAATATCAAAATTATCTTTATATTACCAAAAATTCAAAGTAAATCGTCATACTGCACAACACAATTACGAAACAAGACATTTACATTAACGTATCACGTGACTCCGAAGACAAATACCACGTACGGACAAAAATATTGCCATAATCATTTTCCAATGTTTAATAAATAAGACATAGGTACACTTGATAAATAATGTAAATCTCAAACATAAAATACGTACAAGGATAGTCAACAAAGGCATTATCTACTACGGACATAACCTCTTCAATATAACAAAAAACTTCCAGCCTATATATTTCACATTTCTTGTCTTTGTCATTTTCTTTAATTTTAGTGAAATAAAATTTAATTTAATGGCCTTAAATTTAATAACCTCGTAACAGGCTCTACTGAGATGGTTTATACAAATAAATATTAGTGTCTGTGTGTATTTTGTTGTCCCGTAAAACGAGCTATAATTGAATTTCATTATTTAGTAAAAAAATAAAAAAATAAGAATAATGTTGAAGAAAAGTGTCCTGGTTGTATACCGCATTAAAGCTCCGTAGTAAGCACTCACAGATAGTTTGAAAGGGAGATATGTAAAAACGAATATTAGAATGAGCACGCTAATATTAATAAAAAACTATAATAATTATGCGAAAATGGTGAAAATATTCAGTAAAATAGTTTAAAATAGAGCAAAAATCGGTCGAAAAATGCTATAGTTGCATTTAAAGATACACTGTGAACTTTTTTATACCCATAACAGAACAAAACGTGTTTTTAATAATTTTCGTTGCTTACTTTGCGATTTTTTATCGAGGAAATTTCATATAATTAAGGTTTCGGTAAAAAAATGTAGAGATATTATGTAAAAAAAAATATATTAAAATAATAAAATATATTTATATATATATATATTTTTTAAAGAAATTGGGTATGCGGGGGCTTTATAGAGTGATAGGCAACTCTTTTTCTTCTAACTAATTACGCAACTCTACATCGAAATATTATTTTGTTTGATCAATTTCAGCTTTACGCGAACTAGCGAGCTAGCTTTAAGACCTGAATTTTTATCAAAAATGTGAACATTATTCAAAAGATGATCAATCTCAGATTCACTATTTCCATTTAGAGCTCCGAGATGTTCTTAAGTTCTGACTTCAAAGTTTCTATTCGTTCTATCTTTGTAAAAGAAATTACAATCATCCCAATTGAGTTTATAAACTCCCGATTTTTTTGTTTGATTATCCCTATCTTTATTATTAAGAATATTTTTTTTCATTTTGTAATTAGTGTAAAACGCCGGTTGAATAGTACCAGGAATGTTTTTATTCAAAATTTTGGAAATACGTTATCCACAAATAGAATTCTACGTCATTGTTTATTTTTATCTTTAGAAATAGAGTAAATATACCATTTGAAGAAATCATGTTTCATTTTTTTATTTGTTTTTCAACTATCAATTTATTAGAATAACCGTTATTAAATGCTATTTTTTTATGATTAAATTGTTTGATGGTTATATGCTATTTGTTTTTTCAGGTCTTAAAATACTTCACACAGGATATAAAGCATCGCAAAATAATAATTAATTTTTTTAGAAATTAGAAAACATATATAAAAGATAAAGGATAAAAGCAGATATAATTAACAAGAATTTTTTTAAATAAACTCTCTTTTAAATATTTTCCCACTCAACTGGTCTTTTCCGTCAAACGATATTGTAATTCCTAATTCTGATAAACCCCGCCCACTCTAACCCCTCCCCCTTCCTTCCACTTCTTCTTTCCAATCGTAATCTATATTTATTTTTTTACTTCCAGTATACTTTCTCCTGATGAGGTGAACTTCGTTCATGAAACATGTAGTGGTTGTTTATAATAAATTGATGTTAACAAATTAATTTGTGTTTTAATGAAATAAAGTTTGATAAGATTGCATTATTATATCTATTTCCGTTGTATATCAATGCATATGTACGCAATAAAATTTAAACATTATATTTTTTTATTTGTTGGACAATTTGTATGGCGCCGCTTTTTTGAGATATCACCTCAGGAGCGGTATATTGTAATAATCTATTTACAATTTATACTCACCCTCTCTCTGTGAATGACCTTATATGTACCTATTGAATGTAACTGTCGTAATTATCACTAAAACTGGGCGAAGCCCAACCAAGTGCCGCCCTCAGGAGCGGAGCGGGTTTTTAACTGCTAGTCTTTATTAATACAGGCCGTGCCATAAAAAAATTATCTGAGAGTCAAAGAGACAGTGTTCAGCAGGGTTGTATAAATCCCTGCTACTAACTATATTATTTTAATATTAACCCAGTCGAAAAGTCTGAAAACCAGTCTCTTTAACTGTCAGTTCATTTTCTACAGCACGGCATGCATCAATAAAAGATGGTGGTAACATAAAAAATCCTATATCAGAAACATCCTATTTTAGCTTCTGACCTAATCAGAATTGCGTCATTATAAAAATGCAAGTTTCCAAATACATACGCATAATTTTCCTACGCTCATATCCATTAATTCCCTTATCACACCCTGTAACTAAGTTTTGTTGAGTGGCACTCTGCTACTATTCCTAACTGAATCTTTTATTCTGGTTCAATGTTTAAATATATATATACATATATTTTAATTTCATTAACTGATTCATTTACAAGGTACAATTATATACATATCTATATATATATATAACCCGTGCTTTCCACACCTGAAAAGCATAATAAATTGCACAAATATAAAAAAGATTGAATAGTAAAATAAATAAAAACTAGCAGTTAAAAACACGCTCCGCGGGTTTTTTTCTAATAGGCCCTGCGGGCGGCACTTCACTGCGCTTCGCCCATTTAAAGTGATATTAGCAACAATTACATTTAATAGATAGATATTAGGTCATTCACAGAGAGAGGGTGAGTATATATTGTTAAAACACGGAACAGGAAGGAGTTAATGAATAAAAACATGCTAAATTTACGCATAATAAGAATGAAAGTTGTTTGAATAAATGAAATTTTACGTATTTGTGATGGATTATTTCAAATGAAACACTATTATTGACTAAATGTCTACTGATATTAACTGTTATCGTACCTAATATAATTAGCTCATAGGAGACTTGCAGTGCTTAAATATGTGTTACAACCGTCAATGTCTATAAGTTGAATCAATATCGTATAGTTTGTCAAAATTAAAGATAGTTATAACAAAGTGAAATTAAATAATAGATTATTACATATTGATTAATTGTACTTGTGTTTATGAATAAAAGGAGGGTAATTGTGCGATGAGATAAGCAGTCGGTTTAATTAAAAGGTGTTAATTTTACTCCAACTGGGGGTAATTCTTTACCTACAACTGTTACTGTATCTAATAAAGTTTAAAGTTAGATTATATATACACCTTCATCAGGCGAGTAAAAATCTATATATAAAGGTAGATTATTATAACATAGCGCCCTTGAGGTGATATCTCACAAAAGCGGCGCTATGCAAATTGTCCAATAAATAAATAAATATAAGGTTTACATTTTATTGTGTATACACCGAAGTCAAAAATTAAATATAGATTGCAAAAATTGATAGTTGAAATACTAAATAAAAAATTAAACATATTCTCTTCAAACGGTATTTCTAAAGATAGAAATAAACAATGGCGAAGAATTCTGCTAATTCATATATAACAATACTTCTTAAATTATATATAAAAACAATCCTGGTACTATTCAACTGGCGTTTTACACTAATAACAATGAAGAAATATTCTTAATAATAAAGATACCAAAAATCAAAGAAAAAAATCAGGAGTTTAAAAACTCAATTGGGATGATTGTAATTTCTTTTACAAAGGTAGAATCAATAGAAACTTGAGAATATCTCAGGGCTCTAAATGGATATAGTGAATCTGAGTTTTCAAATCATCTTTTGAATAATGATCACACTTTCGATAAAAATTCAGGTCTTAAAATACTTCACTCAGGATATAAAGCATCTCAAATAAATAATATTGAAATTTTAGAAATTAGAAAACATTTCATTATAAAATCAGATATAATTAATAAGCAAAAAAGTAACAATGAAAAATTCCATTACAAAGTGATAAGTTTCCAGAAGAAATCTTCTTATTAAACGCTTGTTAGTGGACAAGTAGTCAAGTTGTAGCAGTCTCGCCCGTTTAAGTACCTACCTTACCGACAGTCAGCATTCTCAAGTTGTCGTCTTGTTTTGCGAACTACTCTGAACGGCGCTGCGCTGCATTGAATTGTTGGTTCTGTCAGTTGTGGCAGGGGGGTATAACTCCGCTTAAAAACGTCAACACAAATTATAGACATGGTAAAAATCTATGTTTGTGACGTAGGCGATGTGTATTTTTTTTGTTTCTCGCTCACTTTACCATAAGACTCGTGCGCCAGAAAGAGAGGGTTCGCAAACGGTGTAATGCGTGTTCTCGCCGCTAGGTGGCCGACTCATGCTTCCCGCCATTTCACTTCCTCTAAAAAACTGTAAGAAAAGTTTGACAGACGCCGTTGTTTGTCATCATAAAATTGTCAAATATCTGGTTGTGTGAAACAGTTGATTTATGTGTGATAAATAACATTTATGTGCCTACCGATAAAGTCCTTAAAACGTGTTGTGTGAAAGGATGTACGGACAGAGACTATTCGACACAAGTTTCCAACCATAACTCCATTTCGAGAATGGTGTTCAGCACGTATCATGACTACATCCTAAAAGGTATTCTATACTGCATCAGCCTATAATAATAATAATATGTTTTGTTAATTCGGTTAATCTAATAATTATATTTATTTCAGAGCGTAACATCTTAACCAGCAGCGTACCCGTTGCTGCACAGGGGATGCTAGTAGAAAATGAAGGTACATATCTGTTTTATATTACTTAAAAGGGAATAGTTTTGTTCGTCTAATATGTCAATCTTTACTTCAATTTCTCAAGAACTATGATATATTTTTTCCAGAAATAAGTGCAGGACCCAGTCATGTCTTCTTTGCAACCAGCAGTGTCGCTCTTGCTGCACAGGGGATGGCAGTAGAACATGGAGGTACATATCTGTTTTATATTACTTAAAAGGGAATAGTATTGTTAGTTTTGTTCCTCTAATATGTCAATCTTTACTTCAATTTCTTCAAGAACTATGATATATTTTTTTCCAGAAATGAGTGCAGGACCCAGTCATGTCTTCTCTGCAACCAGCACCACAGGGGATGGCAGAACATAGATGTAAAATATCTTGCATAGGTGACCCATATGATCCCACTAAGAAATTTGCTATCAGCGCTCTTGAAATTCATTATGTCGTCGAGTATGTACTGAATTATAATTGCGAAAATTTATATCTTGTGCCTGTTATTGAAGAAACCATTGCCAAATATATATGTTTTGATTGGCTTAATTGTAACGAACATAAATTTTTTTTATTCAATTCATTATCAAAATTACTGTACCATTTATAATCAATGCATGGTGTACCGATGTCAATAGAAAATTAATTGGCAAGGATACACTACCATACAATGGACCTGACTCCATGAAGAAAATGGCAGTACTGCAACATTTAAAATATGCTAAATATAGGAAGAAATGGTTGTCATAACTAATTTATTTTAATAAGTTAAAACCAATAGGACCACAATTTGTTCCTATAAGCGTCTTTTAAATATCGTAGTACTGCCATGCTCCTCATTAAATCAGGTCCATTGTATGGTTGTGGTGTATCCTTGCCAATTCATTTTCTATTGACATCTCTATATGAGTAGTAGAATAATAACGAAAAAATAAATATACAAGTCAAATATTGTTATCGTTTGTAATTTTAAGCCAAATATTCTCTGATGCGGAGTTTACATTATTCAGTTTTGCTGTATTAGTCTGCAGCCCATTTTCAGTCACCGACTAGTGTTAATAAAAAAATAGTCGAATTAGTTTATTTCATATGTCTAGTTTATATATAGTTCTACTTTTTTATTACATACTTGACATCATAATGAATATTCTCTCAACACCTTCTTTAAATTTTACTCTTGTATTTGGTGTTTTTATTTGTTATTATTATACCCTATTTATTTATCAGGTGCCAATATGTATTGTTAAAACAATAACCTATTGTTAAATTTACTTTTCTGTTTACACTGTTACATTCTTTATGTTGTGTACTATTCCTAAGTTAAAAATATCTAAAAGGCATATAAAGTTTTTTAAACTAAAAAGTATTATATACTTACTATTTATATATGAAAGGTATAAATATTTAAGTAATAAGATAAGTAGGAGGGAAACAAAAATAATAATAATGTAATTAGACGCTAAAACAGTAGGTTGAATCGTTGACTGCCTTATTGACAATATTTTTTTCAATTGCCGTTGGATGTTGAAAGAAAATAACTATCATTTCCAACAGCTAGTTTTATATTGATACAGTAATTTCACCTTTTAAATGTGTTTTGTGCTTATATTATTGTATTTCATGTTTATATTTAAAAAATAAAATTATTGTACATGTAATTATGAGTTTGCTTTTCAGCTTCCTTCTGATAAAACGCTGTCCTGAGAAAATGAGCTGTAAAGGAAGTTACTTTAAAGGTCATTTCTTTCTTAGGACAGGGCTTTGTCAGATGGGACCTTGTGGTCTTGGGTGACATTTTACTTATGTTTTAGGCTAATGAATTGGGTTTTAGGTAGGTTCCGAAGCAGAATTAAATTGTCTATGGTTGTGCCTTTTTTTTTAAATTTCTTCTATCCTTTGTCGATGGTGTGCTGTGACGTCGGCGATGTGTGGTGTATTCAAATTTGCCAGATCTATGGTTAAAACTTGACGAAAGCAAACGTATGGAAAGAGGGCGGAGTTATCAATCTATAGATAGTTGATTTATGAGTTGTGGTTCGAAACTCGTGTGACAAGGAACGGTGAAAGGCTTACCGACCTTGGCGGACCCTGAATTTACGTAAGAGCCCCTTTTATTTGAGATTGACATATTTTTAGTTTATTAGGGATTACACTGATAATTTATAAATTTGTTCAGAATTATCTAATTCTGAACTGGCGCCCATTTATTTCTGATCATTCATTCTTTGTAAAATCTTCAACTGACATGACTTGCACTTTTAACTATCGAGCAATCGTCTCGACACGCTTTGAGATATAACCTTTATATTGAGTCTCTTGTTTCTTTTGTTATTTCCTAGAGCTATGTGTTCAGAAACTGCATTTCATAAAATAAATCTTATATTTGTTATAAGAGTTTTATTACTGTTGCAAGCATTAATCTACCCACATATATCTTGAGTTCCTTTTGATAAGTATCCAATACAGGTAAGATTTAATGTTACAATTTATGAATTATCAGTGTAATCCCTAATAAACTAAAAATATGTCAATCTCAAATAAAAAGGGCCTCTTACGTAAATTCAGGATCCGCCAAGGTCGGTAAGCCTTTCACCGTTCCTTGTCACACGAGTTTCGAACCACAACTGACAGAACCAACAATTCAATGCAGCGCAGCGCCTTTCAGAGTAGTTCGCAAAACAAGACGACAACTTGACAATCTAATACAGGTAAGATTTAATGTTACAAAGTATTGTGAGCTGCATATTTAAATATTCACGCCAGTCATTTGTTTCGTTTTTTTACCGTCAGAGGTGCGCTCTGTCGGCCATCTATAGCCGTGCGTATCGGCCATATTAACGGAACGCGTGATTTTTTATCAATATATATAACTTCAAACATAATCACGTAACTGTGGATAATTTTCTTTTTAATGTAATTAATCTAATGGATTATGAACTTTCTAAAACATATTTTCTTCGATATTATCTAAAAATTATATGAACAGAAACGATGCTTTTGAATAAATCTGGTGATCCTATTTTAGTATGAAATTGGGTCTTAATTTTCAAGTTATAAGTTATATTATTTCCACCGATTACGACCAATCAGAGGGCCCAGACCGTCCAGACGATCGCATAATAATATTATAGATTCTAATGCGACAATTAATATGACGGATCGATCACTTTGAATGGTTCAACTCAGATAGTCTTATACAATATATATCCGGTGATAAAGTACACTAACTTTGGGAGTTGATTCTACATGATGGTAGAAGAAAAAAAGAAGATTGATTATTTCGAAATTCCTTTTTTTCCAATACTAAAATATTTTCCATAGAAGAATATTTATTTTCCCACACAAACAATTCAACTTTTTTTACATAAAAACCACCTTAAAATGTTAGAATTTCAAAAAAAGTTATTAATCTCTTGTATTTCTAAACTCATGTAGAATCATCCCCCAAAGTCATTGCATTTTACCCTGGAACACCTTGTATAAATAATTTCAAAAAACCTCGGAAAATACCACGGTCAATATAAACAATTGTACTTTCACTAGGCCATGTTAGCATGGTAGAAAAAGAATATCGAGCCACCCGAGGCAAAATGCGATTTCATGTTTATATTTGTTTGCTAACAAAACATTACAAGTTTGGCAGTTTGCTTGTTGACATTAAAACTAACTAACTATAGAAATAACGTTGCATATAATTGTGAGCTTGCTAGCTCGCGTAAAGCTGAAATTGATCAAACAAAATAATATTTCGATGTAGAGTTGCGTAATTAGTTAGAAGCAAAAGAGTTGCCTACCACTCTATAAAGCCCCCGCATTCCCAATTTCTTTAAAAAATATATATATATTTTATTTTTTTAATTTATTTTTTAACATTATATTTCCTCGATAAAAAATCACAAAGTAAGCTACGAAAATTATTAAAAACACGTGTTGTTCTGTTATTTAATATGTTATGGGTATGAAAAAGTTCACAGTGTATCTTTAAATGCAACTATAGCATTTGTCGAGAGATTTTTGCTCTATTTCAAACTATTTTACCGAATATTTTCACCATTTTCGCATAATTATTATAATACTTCACACAGGATATAAAGCATCGCAAATAAATAATTTTGAAATTTTAGAAATAAGAAAACATGTCAATATAAAATCAGATATAATTAATAAGCAAAAAAAAATTATAAACCCTCTTTTAAATATTTTCCCACTCAACTGGTCTTTCCCGTCTAACGATATTGTAATTCCTAATTCTGATAAACTTCGCCCACTCTTACCCCCTCCCCCCTGCCTCCACTTCTTCTTTCCAATTTTAATATATATTTATTTTTTTACTTCAATGTATACTTACCCCTGATGAGGTAAACTTCGTTCATGTAACATCTAGAGATTCTAGAGGTTGTATGTAATTAAGTGATGTAAACAAAGTTATTTATGTTTTAATAAAATAAATAATGCCATCACAAAGTGATAAGCTGCTACAAGAAATCTTCTTATTAAACGCTTGTTAATGGTCAAGTGATTTTGCGTATTGTTAGCTGCATATTTAAATATTCGCGCCAGTCATTTGGTTCATTCTCATACCGCCAGAGGGACAGAGTGGTCGAATTTTTCCTGTAGACCCCCTATTTGGGATTTACCCGAAACATTCGATTTGAATTCGACCAATCAGGTGGCCTAAATCGTCCAGACGCTAGCGTAATAATACTATCAGATGGCGGTGATTTTAGTCGTCCTTAATGTGGGACCAGTGATCACAATGGTCATACATATTATCAATTATTTATTACTCGTATGTACTTACATAATTAGTATATAGATACTCATTTTTAAGCAACTTAATATTAGATTACCGTATTGTAAAAGTACGTCAGTGTAAACTAATATGGAGTCATCACAAGTTTAGTCATCACTCTCGGCTTAGCCCGGTTTCGGTCTAAACGCTGCGAAATATGTATTTATTGTTGTGTGCACAGGAACTGTGGGTGGCGTTGAATAATTGTGCTTCTGAGAAGAGACAAATCATTTCTTAGCATCGACCATCGGCACACGGCGCACTGGTATGCCTCGGCCCCTAGAATAACAATATACGTTACTCTATGCTCGGCTCACCGTACACAATAGGTTAAGGCAGTCTTAAACCCCTCGGGGATTTGCGATTAACATAAAAATTAGTTCTATCTTCTTTTGTATTACGATAAGACATGATTATAATTTTTAAAAAATGTTAGAGAGAGGAACACCACGCTTTTTTTGCATTTAATAACTTACTTACATAGTGTAACGGACGTTGTTGGCCACATTATTAAATTTCATAAAAATATGTTTTACATATATAAAATGTGCCTACCCCACGCCACTGGCGAAATCACCACTCCCCGCCACTGGTCATTTTGTTCCCATTTTTGAGCAACGCTTTTTTTTTTTGATTTTATGGATTCTTTCGTAATCCTCTAACTAGCTAGGGCTTATAACAATACCCTTCATGTTTCTAGCTGACTAGTACTGCGGCTCATTTGGCCTTATTACTATTACCATCTGATGGTTGTATTTACTTGACTGATTTTATATTACATTAATGAGTTTTATGAGGAAAAATTCTTAACTGGATAAAAAACCTCATACAAGTGACAAGAAAAAGAAAAACAATAAGTTCTGAACTTTTTACGCTGTTTTACCTTTGTGAATTACTGAATGTAAATATTTCATTTAAGGCGGCCGGCCTGAAAACTTTGTCTCCGAACGGCATCGATACCGCATCGCGCGTCTATCTTTGCCGAGCGGATCGATGTTCAACTTTTACTATGTAAAATTCACTAGGAAAAATCAATTTTTAAATGTTGCAAATGTCTATATTTAACTTGTACATCCCCTCGGCGGTAGTTAAATAAAAACTTTTTGCTATGTACTGCCGCTGAGGAGATATTAAAAATGCTGTTTTTCACGTATATGTATGACCATTTTTGTACAATAATTTTTTACCTTTTTTGCGTGTACAAAAATCCAGGAACCTCGTAGCATAGTGAATCTTATCTCTTTCTGAGCGCTATATTACGGGGGACCTGAGAAAAATACTAACTTAACAATATTTTACAAATTTGATCGCTTCAAAATCATTTTTACACTTTTATTTACAAACCTTTCTTATTTTTTGTCGTATCTTGGCGAACTAAAAATCTAGTTGTCAAGATACACATTCTTATAACTACTATGCATTTAAACTATGTAATTGTTATTCATGTAAGCCTTCAAAATCTTTTCAAACTCGCAAATTTAAGCGTCTACCTTCGGCTATGCTACCGGAAAAATGAATATGCGACATTTTGCCGGGGCATATAAACACATTACTGGCGCGGATAGAATCCCCCACCACTTTTTTACTCACAGCCCAATGTCGGGTGCGAGTCATGCTTATTGCATATAAGCAACCACACAAAAAATAAAAATTAGTTCATCTTTACCACCGAAACCAAGCGTTTTATTATCTACAAGTGACTCCTGCCCACCATCTCCCTCACCTCGCCAAGTCTTCTGCTCCAAACCTTCTGGTGTTACCTCCTCAAGATCAGCCGGCCCTACTCTGGAAAACCGCCAACACCAGGAGCGAGCAGAGACGAAAGCACACCCAGTACCCAACATTTACCAAGTACTGGGTGCGGGAGGCAGATTTTTCATCAATTTACACTACTATCATCATCATCGGCCGTAAAGGAGCATTCTCATCGGTTGAAGACACGGTTTGGAACCGGCGCCCAAATCTACAGTCTTGTGCGGACTCCCGTCCAGTACATATAGTATTACCTACTTAGATAATATTATTACTTACTAACTTATTTAATAACTTACTTACTTACATATTATTACTTACTTACTTATTTAATAACTTATAATCTACCAATTTAAAAAAAAAATAATTCTAAGATATAATATAATATAAATTTATGTAAATATTTTCATGTAAAACAAAAAAAAAAGTGAAGTGAGACTTTAATATTACCTTCGTCTAAATAAAAGTGTTTTTTTAGTTTCGTTTAAATTGGTAATTACAGTGTAAATGATAAAAACCATCGGTGACTTTAAAAATTTACTTTGAAGTGTTCGGCGTTATACGGAAGCAAAGTGCTCAAAAGCTCACATAATTTTTTTCGTTTTACATGAAAATCTTTACTTAAACACATTTTTGACATTTATTTTTCATATGGTAAATTTAATTGCTAGATTATTATATTTATTAAATTTGTAGAGTCTACGGTAAGTTGTTAAATTCAAATAAAAATTGTGGTTTTCTCTCTCTCTAGCACCTTTTTAATTATTGCAAACATTCAATGCTGCAGGTTTAGATTTGAGCGTTGGGTGTTTTCCAGATGGACAACTAATTTAGCCCTTTTGAATGTAAATTCTAATCAAAATCTATTCGTGCTGTGTAGTGAAAAAAACAACATGGTATATTTTATTTTATTATACTTTTTTTCATTTTAAGTCCGGGGGATATGCGGAATATGAAGACATTATATAGTTACTGGCAGTATAGTCTGATTCAAGATAAAACTTAGTTGTAAATACAGCTAATATATAATCTAATACGGTCACTAAATAGGTAAGCTGTGCAAAAGTGTTATGTTTACAATAAAATATTAATGAGAAAATAAAACAATTTATGTAAAGCAAAATTATGGCTCATCGAACTTTTAACTCAATTCAAAATCAATATCAATGCGCCAAAAAATGGATCGGAAAATACGTGTGTCTTAAGGCGAAGCTTAATGCCAAATCACTATTTTGATTCATCTTTATAATGAATTGGTGAACATTATGAATACAAAAAATATGCTTTAGATAAATTATAGGTTTTCCTATCGCTTCGCTTGAGTAGAACACAAATAAATATTTAAATTACTCAATAAAAAATATAAATGCAAACTAATAAAAAAATGTTTTTTCAATTGAAATGTATGAACGCATAAATGAAATAACTTTTTGAAAATACAGTATTAAGTATACTTAGTATAGCTAAGATTATCTGTGACAGTTTCACTTGATTAACTTTTTTGATTTCTTAATAAAAACCAGTTATTTGCTTGAAATCTAACGTTTCTAGACTCCGTTTGTCAAGCGATTTAAATACCTATTACCTACGATTTAAGGTATACCAAATATATACACATTTTTGGCTTGTAGCTTCCTCTTAATCGCCCGGACAATTATGACGCTACATTAGTACATTGCACCCGTGCGAAGCCAGGACGGATCGCTATTTAATAATAATCTACATGTTTCCAAGCCAATGGCTTCCCCGTCAGGATAGTAAAAATAAAATATTTTTATTAATTTTCACTATCTTCACAAAGAAGCCATTAGCGATTGATGATATATAGATATAAATGTGATGTACACAAAGTGTTTCATTTTCGTATAATAAATAATTAATTAATTAAGTGAGTCATTTCTTATCGAGAGAAAATAAACTAATGCACCCAGAATAATTACAGCTATCAATTGCATCTAGTAAGTAAATTTCCAAGAATTCCTTTTCAATGATTTATAGTAAAATGTTCATTAATTTCCAAGAGCGGAATTCCATTCGAATCGAGGCATGAGATTTATTGGTATTTCAATGATTTATAGTAAAATGTTCAGTAAATTTCCAAGAGCGGAATTCCATTTCAATGATTTGTAGTAAAATGTTAGTAAATTTCCAAGAGCGAAATTCCATTTGAATCGACGCATGAGATTTATTGGTATTTCAATGATTTACAGTAAAATTTTCAGTAAATTTTCAAGAGCGGAATTCCATTTCAATGATTTATTTTAAATGAACAATTTCTGTTAATTTTACACCTGTTTTATTTTATTATTTCGTTGATTGATGATATAAATTGATGCACTAAACCGCTTACGAGTGCGTATTTGTTTTCAAAACGTCTGCAAATATTTTTTAGTGTACCTATAATAATAATGTTATATCTGTCTTACTTTGCAGATTTAAGTGTTGGGAACTCTTTGTTTAAAATTAAAAGGTTCTACCTATAATTGTGTTTATGTACGTTACAAATAATAGGTCTGGATTTAGCTACACTGTTCATTACCCGAGGGTTGGTAATTCTCTGGTTCGAGAAGCTTGTTCCCTGTCAATCTCATCTCACAAGTAATTGTTACACTCTAGCGACATCTGTCGGACTCTGGAGTAAGCTTTATGACTAGCGCCATCTATCGCATAAATACTCAACTTTACGCATAGATATCACCTCAGGGTATTCGTGTTATTAAGTGTAGTTACGAATACCTTTGTGTAATAAAATTGATAGGTACCTATATTATTTATTTCTTATTTTTAAAAGTGCCCAAACATTTTAATAAAATGTTTACTATTTTCCATGTCCATGAAAAAATATCTAAATATTTTATACGATCCGTTAATACGTAGTATTTCTTAAAAATACTTTCTGCTTATTATACGTCTTGTTCGTTCGAAAACACGTTTTTAGAAATGTTATGGTGCAATTTATTGTTAGAAGTGTTATTAAAGTGTTAAAACAAAATGATGTATCTTCAACAACGATAAAATCTCACTAAAGCCCCTGGCGTTTTTTTTAGATATTTGAAGATTGTGAAGTCTTCAATCTCGTTTCCGAAATGCATTTAAAATATTGTAGGTACCAATTAAACATTTTTCTGTTTTCTTTACAAAAAAAATCTTTAATAATCCAAAATTTTTACATCAATTCGTCCATTCCATTTCAAAGGCTGTAATTTTTTTTTAATGATCAATAATATTAAAGTTAAAGGTAGGAACGAGCTCAAAAGGAAAAGGTTACAAGCGATTACCACTGTATTAGAGTTAGGGGTACTGTAGGAGACGAGAGTAGGCTGAACGCGCGGTCTTATAAGAAAGTTTTTAAAATTTCAATAGTAAAGGGATCATTCACTCTAATTTAAACGAACCAGGATTACCACAAATATATGCATTAATAGCCCGTTCATATCTCATATGAATTTCAAAACCAAAAAATACACAACGCTGAAAAAGGGGCATTATTGCGAATTAAATCTTAAGATCTTCTGCCGTATGTTCCATACGGGGGTCGAAAGACTTAGCTAGGGTTTCTTCTTAAGGTAGTCCTCTAAGGGCGCCACCAACAGCTTAGGAAAATCGAAGGGCAATGACCAGGATGTTACAACATTTTGCAGATCAGACAGGAGAAATAACCATCATTTCAATATAGGTATAAATGTAAGAAGGGTGGAACCATTACAATTGGCGCCATGTGACCAGGGAGAATTAGAAATACAAGATGAATGATTTCTTATCTATTGAAAAAAAAAAACATTAAGACTCGCAAACATAGTTATTAAAACAGGATAAAATAAACAGATTAGACATTCCAATACTAACGAGTATAATACGACACAGAAATAGGAAAAAAAAAACGAGGTCAATAACCCAAGTTCAAAAAAAAAAAGGTAGACTGGAAGATAAACAAACCATTAGTATCGTGATTTATGACATTGTAGTTCATTGTACCTCATAACTAGGTCATAGCAAGGCCGATGAATAGTTAACACTTGAAAAAAAAAGGGACAAAAAAAAAATCAGGTATAAAAAGTTACCCTAGTTCCCGTTAGAAATAGTAATAGCGTTTATTTTGTATTGCACAGTTAGGTGTCGTTTCACTTCAAGTACGCATAACTTTATTATTTGTAAATACAAAACTGCGAAAAAAAAATAAGTGAGTTAATTAAATAGATAAAAAGGGAAATTTTATTGTGTTACCTAACCTCCGATAAGACAAAGTGATGAATGTACTTCGGAACCAACGATCGTGTAAAGAAGTTGTTGTCGAACGCGGGATCGATGGGAGCGTAACCATTTAACCTAGATAAAGACAAATAGCGTGGAACAACCTTATTTCAGGAAAAAGAGGGGAGAAAAGGTTAAGCTCATTCAGTAGTAGACACAATACCAGTTCATTCTGGGAGCTGATGTCCAACTTCCGATAAGTACTGGACGAACAGATAAAGCTTAGAGGGAGGAAAACAAAAATACCACATGAGATAAGAGCTATTTGGAAATTAGATTTTGAAGGGAGAAGGAAACAGTGGTTTAAAAATAAATATAATCTCAAAGAGTTTAACACAAATACAGTGAAAATTACCGGTGATTACCATTAAAATACTTAAGTTCGTTACGTAACGGATGTTTTTCGGTGAAATAAATGCAGTGTTCTTGTGAAGTGAATAGTTACAACCATTGGATATAATCTAACTTAATATTTGAATAAAGTGAAAACAGTGATATTATGAGAAAACTACAGCGTGAAATAGTGACTAAATTCTGTGAATAAGAATAAATAAATCCATTTCAATTAGTTCAACAAGTAGACAAAACACGTTCGGCACAATACGAATATTAAGACAATAGATAGGTAGTCTCGCAAAGCTACTACTTGGATGACTTAGTCATATATTCGGGCGGAAATTTCGATGAACATCTAGGACACGTAAGTGCAGTTTTAGGGAGGTTGCGTATCCAATACAATAAACCAGATTTAACCCTATTCAGATTTTATTAAGGCTTTATTGATAACCAGCCACACATAAGGACTAATATTTATTAAAGAAAAGAAAAAAGGTTAAAGTCACGCGAAGATTCAAAATGGTGGACAAATCAAAGATTGCGTACTTTTCGGTAGAAACAATTAACAGGTAAAGGTGAAGAACAGTTGTTTCAGGTTTTAGGGAGGAACGCTTGAAAAAAAAAAAACAGGGAAAAACCCACATGCAAAATAGCTACGCGTTTTAAATAGATTCAAGTTGCGTGCATGTATCATCATGAAAAAAAACACATACAACCAAAACTTCAGTCAGGTACCCATAGAACTTTGCTTAGGCCTTTGAGGGTGCAACAAAATTAGTCATAAATCTCCCGGAGAGATAAGGAATGACAGGGTCCCATGTGTATTTAAGAGGAAACTCGGTTATTAACGGAGCGCCTAGAAATGAATGCAAAGTTACGGGTTTGGTGACAAATGAGACCGTGTTTCGCCTTAATGAAATCACGAGTGGTAGGAAAAGACAGATGTGTGAGTGGCATTGTACCTTACGTTTGTTTAAAAGCATTTGAGTCAAGACACGTACAGGGGCGGACTTCGTGAGAAGAAAATAAGCAAAAAATTAACGGAAGATTGAAAAAAAAAACAGATGAAGAAAAGTTACCTATGTTTAGGTCTAATCCCACCGACTAACACCTGTAGTCTTACCCGCTGGATTTAGACCTATAGGGAGGCTGTGATGAATCAAGGTCTCTCCCGAGGTAGATGATATAATCCGTCATAGTAGCGCTATCTGTCGGCACAGTCGCATATGAATTACAGGGAACTTCATACAAAGGTGGGGGAGTTTTCTTTAGGGTTGCGACGAAAGGGGAAGGCGTGACTTTCTGACAGGACAAAGGGAATTACAGATAGGGGGCGTGTTTAGGTTTTGATTTATATAGCATCGACCTTGGAAATATTCCCACAAAATGAATAGGTGAACGAACGGGGCTAGGATCAAGGTTAAATCACTTGACATTCTAGGAGTTCACAACCTTTTTTGAACGCATAACTTCACTCGGACGGAGCGAGATTTGGTGGCAACAGGCCTGTTACTCGAGGTTAGAAGAAGTAAGAGGGTTGCCAATTTCAGATACTTGAGAGTGTTGATTTTGGGAAAATTTCGAACATGGTTCTGCGTCATTTAGTCGGTAATAACCATTATCGAAAGTACTTAATTTTATACGTGGCTTATGGAAGACGAAAATACATTAAAATTAATGTATAAACGTTTGGCAGAGGAATTATGACCGAGTACATACGGGTTTGTTATGAAGGGAACTTGAGACCTCTGATTGATGCGAAACGAGTTGAGGGACGGAGAGAGAAGATAGGCGTGTGACAGAATCATTTGGGCCAACACCCATAATTGCAGGGAGGAATCGTGAAAATTCAGTAATAGTTCTTAAAATGAAACTGACCAAAGAAATAAACAGGTTATCAAACCGATGCGATCTCGGACGAAAGGCAAAGAGTGAGCGACATGATGTGTACTGGGACATTTCAACTAGAACGAGTACCGAAAAGGCCTTAGGAACTTGGAATAATCAGTGAAAAGTGTGATTATTATACTAAACTACGAAAGGGGAAGGTGAATAAATGTGCAATGTAGGAGGCGACCTTACGCAAGGGACTTATCATACGGAGGAAGGGGAATGGTTGTCAGAAGTGATCGATTCGGGAGGTAAAGGGAGGAACGGACGTGTACAGCATTCAATTCGACAAAAGGCGAGTTGCGAGTTCTATTTCCACACGGGAGAAAGAAGATTAAAGGTAGGCTGTAGGATATATCCACGAAAACGGAAAGTTAAGAGGAAAATTTTGATTAGTTACGCGTAAGAGGACGTCTTAGCGCACTAAAGGAAAGGTCATCAGAACACACATCACGGACCAAATAGGAACGCGAAAAATTTAAATTAGAAAAACAGGTCAATTTTGACGGATTATAAGGCACCTGCAGGATGGGGCAAACTTCAGAATTTCACCAGTACGGGCCTGTGTTGTGAGACAGCAGATGCCCATTTTTTCTGAGAAACGCAGAAGGGTAAGTCTGATAAGTTTTAAGTCACACAGAGGATATTGTGCGAGAAATATAAGACCGTAACGCTTCAATAAAGGTTGGATCGCAATTACAAGCGTAGTTAATTACTGCTATAAGACATCATGCGCGGGCACAAATCGAGATAGTTCGCCACAAGTCGCCGAGGACCTTTTAAGAGAGTATACGCGCCGCGCTAGGAGGAATTATCACTTTGGTCATTATCCTGGACTTAGAGATTTTCTGGTCAAAAACATACAGTTAAATTCAGTGTTTGAAGAAATTACACTCAGTGTCCTTGACGTAATAACAAAACTCAGGTTGAAAAGTTGAACGCGATTGTTATGGATTCAAATAAAGTCACGGATTATAAATGAATTGTATTAAAATTAATAAACGTTAAAACTTCTTCTCGAATAAAGTTGAACGCGATTCTTTTTATGTTTTAAATAAAGCCACGGATTATAAACGAGTTGTAATTAAAATTAATAAACGTTAAAATTTCTTCTCGAATAAAGTTGAACGCGATTTTTATGTTTAAATAAAGTCACGGATTATAAAGGAGTTGTAATTAAAATTAATAAACGCTAAAAGTTCCTTCTCGAATAAATTTGAACGCGATTTTTATGTTTTAAATAAAGTCACGGATTATAATTGAGTTGTAATTAAAATTAATAAACGCTAAGTTTCTTCTCGAATAAAATAGAACGCCAGAGTTAAAATCTCTCGCTTCACTTTGATGAAGCCTCGGACTAAAAGTTAAATTTATAATTGGAAATCTATATACCTAAGTATCTTGCTACCGCGCTTTGGGCTCGATCGAAGCCGTGTTACAACGTAATTTGCAAAAAAAAACATTTCGATCACATAGTTTACCCTTCCTCTCCCCCCCCCCCTCTCATCCCTTCCCTATAAAAGATTAAGTGTCGAATAACAAAATTAATATATGTAAAACAGAATGAAGGCGACCCGGGAGCTGAGATGACGAAAACCGTCGCACTATGCATGTCAACACCATACTATACTAATTTATGCAATAACGAAACTATTTCATGTCCTCGGATTTATTAAAGGTAGGAACGAGCTCAAAAGGAAAAGGTTACAAGCGATTACCACTGTATTAGAGTTAGGGGTACTGTAGGAGACGAGAGTAGGCTGAACGCGCGGTCTTATAAGAAAGTTTTTAAAATTTCAATAGTAAAGGGATCATTCACTCTAATTTAAACGAACCAGGATTACCACAAATATATGCATTAATAGCCCGTTCATATCTCATATGAATTTAAAAACCAAAAAATACACAACGCTGAAAAAGGGGCATTATTGCGAATTAAATCTTAAGATCTTCTGCCGTATGTTCCATACGGGGGTCGAAAGACTTAGCTAGGGTTTCTTCTTAAGGTAGTCCTCTAAGGGCGCCACCAACAGCTTAGGAAAATCGAAGGGCAATGACCAGGATGTTACAACATTTTGCAGATCAGACAGGAGAAATAACCATCATTTCAATATAGGTATAAATGTAAGAAGGGTGGAACCATTACAAAGTAGACTGAATGCTGTAGAAATGAGATCCTTTAGGCATATTTGTGGTAAAACCATGTGCGATCGTGTGAGAAAATTCAGGAAATCCGTAAAGAATGCAAGGCTGATGTAAGCGTAATGAGTAAGATCAAGAAAGGGGCTTTTAGATGTAAGGGCATATAGAGCGAATGAGCGAAGAAAGGAGTGTAAATACAAATGTGAATGGTGGCAGAAGTTGGGGACGCCTTAGGAAGATATGTCACCACCAAGTGAATCAGATACTTAAGTCGTGTTATGTCAAGAGTCATAATAATAGAAGAGTATGTATGAGACGATGGATGAATGTAAATGAGGCAAGGAGTGTGTGCCAAGACCGAGTTCTTTGGCGGTCCGTGCTCTCTGCCTATCCCTGCGGTGAAACGGCGTGATGGTTAGTTAGTTAACAATACGATATTGAAAAAATATGAAGAAGTGTTACTACAGAACGTTACATCGTTTGATTAGATTTGATTAGGTACTCATAATACACTTGAAAACAGTCTATATTATTATTAAAGCTACTTACTTCTTGCGCAAAAACACTAAAAAATTCAAAGCCTTCGCAGACAAAAAATAAAGCCTTCATGCTTTAAAGAGAAAAACGATAAACTTGAAAATGTGTTTAAATTGATCTTTTCTTATATTTATAACGTTGCCCAGGTAACATAAGTTAAGCTTAATCCCCAGCTTCAAAAATTCAGAAAATTAAATATCAAATAATTTTCTCCTACGATGAGGTTATATTATTATCTTCAAAATATCTCAATTTTTGTGAGGAGAAAACTTAATACTTATGGTAATAGAATTTTTACTGTGAGCTTTGTATTGAGTTAATACAAAGCTCAGTCACCTGCTTTTAATATTTTGTTATTTAGTAAAGGATTTTCCTCAAGCATGACCTTTTGAATTTGAAAAGGTTTCTTCACGACATTTGCCATTCATGTGGTTTTATCATACCAGTAGCTTCATTCGGCTCCACCAATCACAGAGCAGAATTTTCAATAGTACATGTTGAATCCACGCTTGATTTTTGTGCGACAGTTTTTTGTAATCGATCAACCTCGATACTCTCCATATGTGAGAAGATATCAAAACGCTGAGAAATTAGATGTCCGCCATTTGAGGCCATGATTCATTTTAACTTGATCAATGTTTTAAATAAGTCGTCGATCGATTTTGATCTTTTCAAAACGTTAAAAGAGATACCGTAATTGAGAAAACGCAGGCCAATACGAGGTATTCAAAAG
Source organism: Hesperophylax consimilis (assembly GCF_061612785.1). NCBI lineage: Eukaryota > Metazoa > Arthropoda > Insecta > Trichoptera > Limnephilidae > Hesperophylax > Hesperophylax consimilis. The sequence goes on along the minus strand of NC_142837.1, from coordinate 22,155,585 downwards.
TTACAAGATCAGGTGCTCTATTCCCCAGTCTCGAACGCTCGCGATTTCCACCGAAAGTACATACACTGGTAGAGTTTGTTATTCTTGAGTCTCACCGATAGTACATACTACACGCCATACGTCAAAATTCATTCGACTTAAACAACGAGTGGATCGAAGCAGTAGAGATCGGCAAAACTGTCAAAATCTCATTGCATCCTGGTGAATTGCCTTATACAAAAAAAAATCGTTTCCCGCGCGCTTTTCGAAGTTGGTATCGGATTCGTTTAGTTCTGCAAAGTTGTTTTAACCATTTTTCTGGCATTTCGATATGTATCCACCACCGCCATTCATTTCAGAAAAAGTTCGGTAGCAAATAAAAACATTGACAGAACGACGCGGCAACGGTTTGTTTTTGATATTTAAAATTAACTCCATAGAAACCTCAAACACATCAGAAACATAGACAATATTCACAGGGTTGCCAACACAGTCATCTTTTCAACCGTGCAACACTCAAGAATGTATAAATATAGAATTTATGACAAAAGTCATAGAGATTTTCGTTCGTAGATGGCGCATAGCGAGTAATTCGTGGTAGAGACTCTGGAATAGATACCCAGAACCTACCTACTGATTAAACTGTCGAGAAATTCCGCCGTTGAACATTTTTGCGACAAGGTAACGCCGTGCATGTGTGCATTGATTCTTGTTTAAAGTGACTTGTGATTAATTAATTCATCAAAACATCATCATCAGCTGCAGGCCCCGCCATTCACATCAACATACAGAAGAATCATCAAACCTGGTTAGTGCAGAGATCTTGCGTTATTACTCTGTATATTGGTCGGGGCATTGCGATCCTACCGAAATGACAAGTTCCGGAGCGGTAGATACTTTCCGTATCGCCTTGGCGAATGAGCACTATTTCAGAACCGAAACGTTTCTCGAAATGGCTTTAGCTGTGTTTTTTGACCGAATCTGAATAGTGGGGTGAGTACTTCTACACCTTCCTTGGCACAGAGTGCCAGCTAAATTCCTTCTTATTACTCCTCAACTCTCTCCTTCCTATAACATCAAAAATTAAACCAGCCTTTTATACTATTAAAAAATTAAGAAAAAAAATAATAAACGCTAAAGACAAAAAAATTTTAATCCACTTGGGCATTTATAAAATTAGTTGTAAAGATTGTCCAGCCTTCTACATTGGACAAACCTCGCTTAATGTAGAAACTAGAACAAAAGAACACTTAAGATGCTTAACTAGATAAGGTTTTTCAGAGTTCGCGGAACATTTAATTAATAAAGATCATACTTTCAACAGTGATACAGGAATTAAAGTCCTATACAAAAATGAAATAGGTTTAAGAACAATGGAAAGGCTTCGGATGCAATATAACAAGGCTTACCGATTGATGTTCGGACTCCCCAGGCATGCAGTGCCTCCTCAATGTTTACAGAAGGGCGAGTTCCAGGATTTACAGCTCTATTATGAACCAGGATTGAAGGACAGAGGGGAAGGATAATTAATTCCAGAAATATTCGTATAGAATCCCGTCTGACTTCAGGATCGAGCATTGAAGACCATTGGAGAAAGATACTTGCTCCTACAATCTTAGATCCAATGGATTCCCGTGTTTCTATGTTTTAATCTCATTTTTAATTTAAATTTTTATTTTTAATGTATTTTCTTTATTTTCCTATGATGTAAATATTATCTATACCTATACCCTCTATGGGATGTGTGGGATTGCACTCACCTCCCCACATCCTGTAATATAGAATTCATTATTAAGACTTAACAATTTAGAAGCTTTGGAAATAAAATAAATCGGTAAATTGAAAGGTTGAAATAATTAATAACTAATTTAATTTAACCTTCAGCCCAATTTTTTATCAAGTATGTTCCCCATTACTTCAATTATCCCACACTTCCTTCCCTCACCTCTCTGACGCACTGTCCCACTCTAGTATACTGTACCTTTCTTTCTTGATGATATGTGTATGCATATGTGTACTTCTGTATTTGAAAGCATTATTTTTTATAAAAGTCCTGATGATGGTACGGTGGTACCGAAACCGGTAGGCAGTGAAAATATATCAATAAAGTGACTTAAACGAAGTATTTCCATTTCATTTCTTAAGTTACAATGTGTTTGCTTCTTTTGAAAAAAAAACTTATAAAATTTGTGTTGTTGATTATTATACACGGTAGGGCAATATTTTACAGCTGCTCAAAATAAACACCAGTAAATTTACGTCGATCGTTAATAAAAAAACGATTGGCATGCGTTAACCATTTTGCAAAACACCATCTGATCCGTGTAGAGTATTTTTCAGGCCATCATTTTTTAATTGGATCAATTTGATAGACCGTTAAGCGATGCAGGCGCCGCAAGCGCCCGATTTTAGAATTACGCGGCTAGTAATAAATCTGATCTTTTAGATTTTAGACTTTCATATCTCCATAATTGGCGATGTTATGAGCTTTCAAAGTAAACTTGGGTAAAACCATAGATATTCTCTGCTGATAAATGAAAGTAATGTCTTGTGACGTAGAGATACGATTCAGTACAATTCATTATTCTTTGGGCAGTGCTGCAGTACCGCCGGGTATGTACCGTGATGTCACAAGCTTTTCAGCCGTCCGCACATATGAATATTTTGACATTATAATTTTTTTACGGTAGATATCATTCGGAATTTTCCTAAAATTCAAAGAATTGCTCCTCAGAATTCTCTAATTAATGTGATACACTTGTAAAAACGAAAAATTTTGTTGCTGGAAACGATGTAAGACGGACAAGGTTTGAAATATATCGAAAAGGTGTGTATGTGTTTTATTAAATTTTTTTATTTGAAATACATGCATGTGACAGATTTACAGAAGAAAAACATATGGTTCTAAAAACTAATTACAATAAAATGTTTTCTTTTTAACGTGACTAACAAATTCAATAGAGAAAAAAAGTTTCTCGTGTTTGAGTGTAGGAGTAGTGCCATTATAGTATACATAAGGTAAAGAACAGAAATAAAGTTTTTATTTATAAATAAGAAAAAACATCATTTATATCGCATGATAAAAAAATATAGATAATGAAATAGACTAATAAGGCAGTTACTAAATTAGATATACAGTAAATGTAAATAAATAAAGAATAATAATGTAGTAAAATAAAAATTATATTATTACATTTCGATTAATACGTAGATAGTATGTAGGTGGTAAGTACATGGAATAATATAAATATTATTCAAATATTGAAGACAATATTAGTGATTTCTAAACGGAAATCTGAAACAGAAAAATCAGAAAAGGAAACGGTCACATCTGGGACTCGATGACTCTGGGATTTAAATATTACAATTTGAGGTTTTACTCAATAAAGTTATTTCGAAAAAATAAATATTCATTCTAGACTTGCAGAAAAGTCAACAGATGTCGCACATTAAAAATAAAAAAATAAGATAGGTTTATCTAAAAAGACGCTGTCTGGATTGCATTTAGTTCGGGTTGAATCTTGCGATCATACATAAAGATAGTTGCCAATAAAAATGTGCGGTGAAAAAAATGAAGACAATGTTAGTGGTTCTTATTCGAAGTATGATACAGTTAAAAGTGACCGAGGGGAATAGGGTCCCATTAGCTCAGTCGGTAGAGCACTGTCCCGGAAAGACAAGGGTCCTAGGTTCGAGTCCCAGATGTGACCGTTTCCTTTTCTGATTTTTCTGTTTCAGATTTCCGTTTAGAAATCACTAATATTGTCTTCAATATTTAAATATTACAATTTGAGGTTTTACTCAATAAAGTTATTTCGAAAAAATAAATAAATATTATTCTATTCAGTTGGAATAAAGCAGAGCTGATAATATTTCAAAAGTAGGTACATAATAAATTGAGACAATAAGCTATTAGTTAGTTCAAAATTCGAATGATGATATAATATTTCAAGAGGATATATTAATGAAAAGAATTTTTTTTGGTTAATTGATGAAAAAATTAAATAATTAATTAAATGCTAAGTATGTTATATTAAAATTTGCACTTCATCAATTACTAATAAATCAAAAGATACGTAAAAACTAGTTAAATATATATTTTTTAATTTATTTATTTCATCAAAAAATTACAGATTATATAAAATATCATAAGTAAGTTGTATATTTATGTCAGTTAGAAACAATGAAATTGTTGAAAGGATAATGTTACAATAATACAGCAGTTTCTAATATAAGAAAAAAGTAGATATGAATGTAAGAGTGTTATAAAGAAATGGCATAATATACTATATTTTAGGTTGTGCATAACCTGCCTCACTAGGCGAACCTGTATTGAGGCAGAATTTTTATTAAATTATTTCTCCATTTTGTCTATGGTTTGCTTATAAATGTTTAATATGTAATTAAATAAAATATTGTTTACATGTTGAAAATACAAATACAGCAAGTTTAAGCACAATACATACTATAATAACTTACAGTGACAAGGCATTTGGTTAGGTTTCATTATTTTTTACATTTACACAATACAAATACAGTGAGTTTTAGCACCGTACATACTGCAATAATTGTCAATGACAAGGTGTTTGGGTGATGGCACCAGTATAGGCTCGATCATTTGAATAAATCCAAATTTTAACATTTTTTTAAAACTCTTTCTGTGTTTGACTCACTTTAATATTTTCTAGGAGCATGTTGAATATTTTTGTGGCAAAGTATCTAAAGCTACGTTGACCAAAGGTGGAAGAAATTGCTGGAACTTGCAATATGTTTTTGTTCGAATTACGCGTAAATCTTAAGTTAGTTTTTTTTCGTAAATCACGTGTTTGTTTTTAAAGAGATGCATGAGGATAGTTTTTATATAGATCTATCGAACATCAAATACTCTCATTATGTTGAAAATTAAGTTACTGTTTGCAGTTTGAGAATAATTTTCATAATTGTTTTCTGCGCCTTTTCAACAGGATCTAGAGCTGATGAAGTACCCCCTCCCCATGCAATGATACCATACTTAATGATAGATTGGGTTATTGAAAAATAAATCGTTTTTAGAATTTGTAAGTCACGAAGGGTTACTTTCCATTAACAGCTACGGGTAAGCTGAGTAAGGTAGTAGATGGGTCGAGAGGCTCAGGTAGGTAGCTCTGAGGTCGGTTCATCACATTCGGGCCACCTGACCAGGGAGTTACTCTGCTGAAAATCAGTTAGAAGTTAGATTTCTTAACATAGTTAATATTCTCCATCGCTAGTCGGTTAGGTCAAGTCCAGGAGTAGGGGGGAGGTAAATTCATTACAGCCTACATTTTTAATGAGAGAGCTGGGTATAATGCCAGCAGCTAAAATAAAAAAAATTGAAAAAATATATATATTATTATCAATTTAAAAAAAAAATTTCACTTTTTTTCGATGTCTGTCTCACTAGGATAAACCTGTGTCGAGACAGATGTAAATTTTTATAGTCTGAAAATTTCTTGTTACTTTTAACATTTTATTTTTTCTTTCTATGTTCTTTAAAACATTTTTTATTAAGGCGAAGCTTAGTGCTAATACAAAAGTAAATGGAAAAAATAACAAAACAAAACATTTATCAATATATTTATAGCCATGGAAAGAGGTTGTAGATATAAATCAAATCATAATAGAAATATACACAATAGAGATATGACATTATTCACAAACCATCAGAGAAATATTATATTATGGACCTCTTGTATATTTTAGGTTCGCAACTGAAAATATCCACCTTAGATAATACGCTATTGTAATTATTGCATAGTCTGTTCAGGCAAGAATTCTGCTTAGAGTTCGTTTTGCATCGATCCACCCTGAACAGGACAGAAGTGCGTATTGAACGCGCAGGTACATTGAAATGAATCTTATTTAGCGACTCTGGGCATTGAATATTATTTTTAACTACTTTATACATTAATAGTCCATCCTTAAGATGCCTCCGTACAGTCAGTGAATCAATTTTGAAGTATAAAGATGCCTCTGCATATTGATTAAATCTTACAAAAGACTTGTAACAAAGATATTTTAGGAATTTGTTTTGAATTGCTTCGATTTTGTTTATGTGGTTTTTGTAAAATGGAGACTAAACTACTGATGCAAACTCCAGATGACTTAGTACATAGGCAAAGTAGAGTAGACTTGCTTAATGATATGGATGCTATTAAAAAGTGTTTTTCTTTTAATGAAGCCTAACATTTTCGCAGCTATTTTTGAGATTTGGTGTATATGAAGGTTATATTGTTGTTAACTACCTAGGGTTATTCCAAAATCACGAATATCTGAGACTTTTGCAATGTTGTTGTTGTTTAAAGAATAATTAAATAAAATTTTATTTTTATTTCTCGAAAAGACAATGTGATGACATTTTGAAACGCTAAAATATCGTTGGCAATAAGTGGATATATTGTTTAAATCATGTTTTAAATTGACACAATCGTGTAGATCAGTGCTCCGCAACCGGTGTGCCGTGGCACACTGGTGTGCCGTGAGCCGGAAACAGGTGTACCGCGGTCAAATTCAATGCATTTGACATTTTAAAATATTTCAATATGTATTTAATACACAATGACAAAATATTTTTCACAATATTGTCTATTTTTCATAGTCTACCTATACTACTAAATACTAAAAAACATTATTTATTTTGTAAGGAGGTTCCAGAGCTAACTACCGGTGAAGAATTTTTTCAAGTAACCGATGATTTCTTCAAAATATATAATATTAAATGGAGCAATTGCATTGCTGTTTGCATGGATGGCGCTGCGGCAATGACGGGTAGTAAAGGGTTTTGTCTCTTGTGTAAAACAAAAAAATTAAACGTTACAATTTACACACTTGCTGCATACATCGAGAAGCATTGGTGGTCAAAAATATACCGGAGGAACTTTTGAACACGATGAATGAATGCATTAAAATCGCAAACATAATTAAATTAAGAGTCCTAAACTCGCGAACCTTTGGAATACTCTGTGCAGAAATGGGAGCCTAATATGAATCCTTATTGTTTTAATGAAATTCGTTGGCTATCCCGAGGCAAAGTTTTAGCTAGATTGTTTGAGCTTCGTCACGAGGTGTGTGAGTTTCTTTTAAATCAAAATATGCCCAAACTAAATTATGTGATATTTAAAACTTTTTGCCATTTTTTTAGTTAATTAGAACAATATAGAATTTTTTTCTCTCTTGGCTATGACCGATACTTTATTTTTTCTTCTAAGGCATATGTATACGTAGGGATGGAAAATTTCTCCCCTACAACAAAAAAGCCTCCATGAAAATTGGACCCTTATTTTCTGTGATAACTACAGAAAGCTACTTAAAGCTCTCTTGTACCATATATATTTATACATATGTACTTAACTAATTAATACGTTATTTACGACCTTGAACGGAAATATTTTCGTATTTATATTGTAATTAAATTCCATCAAACGTTGTGTAATTTTTTGGTTTATGATAAAGGATTTTAATTACTTTCATTTTGTGGTAACCCTCTTGATTCTTATCAGGGCGTTGAGCTTCAAAATTGAATTGGTCTTTCCATTGCAAATCTAAATTTAAATGGTTTCACTAAGTGAGCTAACTTTCCCTATGTAACTATTTTGACTCCCTGCAGCCTAACAATTTCGTAGTTAAACGCTAGTAAAAGATATTATACATGTTTATTTGGACAGGTAATTAAATATTACTCAAATGGTTAATTGTCAGTAAATTTGATTGTGATTAACTATTGTGTTTGTTTGGCGTCACTCCTTTATGACTCTGCTGCTATAAGGTACATGTAAAGATTGATTTAGTAGGTTAACGTAATTAGTTAATTGTATATTTGACGAACTCAGAATAACCCTTTGCTTGCAAAATTTGGCTCCTATCCAAGTAAAAAAGTAAAAAAGGTGATCGAGAGTCAACTAGAAAATGGCACAATCTTGTCACACGATTCAATTGATTGGTACCTAAGTTACCGCGTCCCAAAAGAATCTTCCTTCGTCATCATGCACTGCCTTTCAGTCTTCTCCCGAGCCTCGAAACCCCCAAATTCCTACTCCTTCTTGGACTACAATCTACTTAGGGTGAACCGCTTGCGTCCTATATACAATCATATACTCACGGTTGTTGTAATAACAAGTTTCCTAGGCTTGCCACCACTCCAAGAAGCGATGTGACATGACCATCCTAGGCCTAAAACGCCAGCTGTAGGCGGGTTCACATCACTCAGTGGATAATACATTCAAAGATATATATGTATATATACTTTTTTGGATAGGTTTATAACTTGCAATACGAGACTATTTGCTTCGCATTCCAAGCTCGGATCTCGTACAAAGAATTCTGCGAAATTCTAAGTTTGGTAACCGAATAAATACGTAAGAATAGTGGGAAATATTAATAAATACTAATTTACTAAGATCTTATTGATAGTTTGTTTTGGAGAGCTATCAAACTCCAGGCTTTTTGTTTTTGTTTGGTTTTGACGTTTTTATTTAAGAGATTCGCCATCTCTATTTTGTTTGGTTAGTGGTCTTGTTATAGAAGTGACCACTGCCTTCTATCGAATGAACTGTATTTTTTTTTTAATTTTCCTCCAGGGTTCAACATTAAATTTAGTTCATCCTATATCCCGTGATTTTTCAACTGTTTCATGTAATTGATTGCCACATAAGAGGGTACGCAACTCTCAGCTAGTTCAGACAACTGATGAAAATCTATGCAAACACTCAATCAATAATATTCAAATGTTTCGTATAATACTTCGATATAATTCTTACTAACCCGTGATTTTGCAATTGTTGTTTGTGAATGATAGGTATTTGAGAGCACCTAAATTGCTGCGCATTGCGCAATAATATCCTGACAAATATCTGGTTACGGCCCAAGGCCATTTCCAAACTATTTAGTTGACCCAGTTCTCCAGTGAGCGATTTATTATAAACATTCCGATAATGTAAACACCTCTCCTGACACACTAACCTAGATGTGAGATTTGTTTATTTAAGAAATAACTTCCTCTTCTCATGAGTCAGTTGTGTTCCCTTTTTTATGCATAGTTTATTAAAATCTCACAGCTTTGGTATTTAATTCAATATTTTTAATTCCTTTTTTGAAGTTAAACTATTTATTTCATTTTCCGAATTTAGTAAAATTACCAGAGGTTAAGTGAAGAATAAATATATATAAATACACATATCTCGATTGCCAAAATATGTTAAATAGTAGAACATATATTAATAAATACATATAAAATATATGATTCTACATGGACTTGAACATTAATAAATACATATTTTCTTTTTTCAATAAAATAGATATGTACATAGGTAGGTATTTAAAATCGTTCCCACTCCAATGCTTCGATAAATAAATAAATATATATACATATACATATAGGTAAATACATTACTCATATATATATTCTTTATATACAATATATTACTTTATATTTATATAGATAAATACATAATATACATACATTAATGTGTAATTCTTTTTGTTGTTTTAATAATTTAAATTGAAATACCAACTCCACAGCACTTTCTGCCTCCTGGGACCTGAAAATTATTTATAAAAGGAAAACTCACCCCCATCAAGGTTTTTCCGGTTGGGTTCTACACAACAAAATCTTGTCGAAGAAATCCTACCTAATTAACTGTATTTTTCAACTTATTCCAAAATAAATCTTTTCGACTATTTATGCCTATTTAATATTTTATTCTTGCTTGATCCATATAAATTAGCTGGTATTTAATATTTTGTGATATAGATGTGCCGTAAAATTATAAATTATTTAGGTCGCACTATTTTTGTTATTTTCACTTTTTTTTTAACACTACCCGAATTCTCTCCGCACTTATTTTTACTGAACAATAAAATCACAAAGGGGTTAAAATTTCATTGATTTTATTTTTTTTCGAACTGTTACTTTAAGAACAAGGGTGTGAGTATTTATTACTAATTCTTTTCGAACTGTCTAAATTGTGTTTCTTTTTAAACTAAGATGTAAGTGTTTACTATTAATATTTTTAAACAAAATTGATACTCAATTAAAATCAATTTTTAAATATCAATTCGCGAACACGTTCACTTTAGATTTCCGATAAAACGCTTAAATTGAATTTAAATATTTTTCACTTTGAATGAAATAATTAGTTTAGAATTTAAATAATTCACTTTTAAGCACTTTCCACTTTACACTCTTAAACACTGAGTTTAAACTCTATTTTATTTCCATTGGTTAATTAAATTAAAACTGACTTATTAAAATTACACTGATTGGATTTTTTTTTCCAAGAGATTTTAACACGGAATTTAGTACTTGTACTATTCACAAAATTCTCTAAGTCCAGGGACTTGATTAATTACACACACGCTCAACCGTATCTTCAGCACTTCCAAGCGCCACAAAACTCCCGAAAAACTGTCTCGAATACTGCTGTGCGCTCGCTTTTATACTGTCTTCAATACCAAAATGACTTAAGTCGATTTCATCCTTCAGGCAATTAGATCATCAATCAACTCGTAAATTTGAACATATCTGCCACTAATTTCGATTATTTAAATCTAGTCACTTATTCGGACGACACAGTCATATCTCGATGAAACCCCCAAATTTCCTGTCTTTGTGATCTGCAGTTGCAGGGCTGGATCAGCATCCTTTATTTTTTTTCATAGAGTTCGTCGTAAGGTTAAATGTGTTTTTCTAGCTGTGCTTAATTTAATTTATTTTTCTGGGAATATAATCAGTCCATTACAGTACTCCCTATGCACACTTCACATTCAAAGTTTCTTATCTAATTCTTTATTTTCTAAACAATTTTACCTCTAATTTTTGTTCTTTTCGGGATTGCGTTTCATAATTCAGTCACTATTGTTCCTGTCTTAGCAGGCAAGTTCATGTTCGCACTGGATTCCCTCAATCCAATCATGTTTAATAGTGTTTACCTTTATTTCATCCTTCCTCTGGTTATTATAGCACTTTAAATTCGTCTCCACGCTCATATGATGTGCGAAAACCCTCTCATCACTGTATTTTTGTCGCATCTAGCCGAAATTAGTTTCATAATGCTGTTATCTTCATCTATATTCCAGTTCTTGCCAATCTGTCGGTCTGTATGCGTCCTTTCTTCCAAGACCAAACCTTCTATTTCAATTTAGCTTGGAAAACAGAGCTCAAATGTTTTCATTTATATCCTTATGCATTATCTCAGTTTAAGCGTACAAGGCTTGTAACATTGTAGGCCAATGGATGGGTGATGAAAAGATTATTGTAATAAATTAATGATGGATCTAAAGATTTTGACATTAATTGGTAATTACCAAATACAATAATCTAGTCATCTCAACCACGCGCACTGTCAACAATGTATGTAGGTAGCGATGAGATCTGAGAAGGAAGTTAAATAATAGAAGGTTTTAATTATCAACTGAAGCTAATTTATTAAAATAACAATTATTAAATATTTGATCAATAAAAATAAACATGAGACTCTAATAACATCTTATCTCCGGGCGTGTCAAGAATGCACGTAATAAAAACGCCATCTTGATAAAAATATGACTAATGAGCAGGTAACATTATTAATTTAAAACTTTAAATATCTTGTAAAGAATGTCTTTTTTTACTTTTTTTTATGTGACACCTCAAAAAAGTGTCTCTGCCTGTGCAGTGTGCAGACAGGGGAACTATGTCACCACCCGGTTGGGCGGCGTTGTGAGGCGGAGTAAGGTAGGGGCTGTAGGAAGGGATTTGTTAATGCGGGCCTTGAAGAGGCTCGGATTATAGGAGGGAGGAAAAACAGATGCCGGTAGCTCGTTCCACATACGAGCCAACTTACACAAAAACGAGTCGTAAAAACGGCCCGTTCTCATGAAGCCAACGTCAACCGTGAACGGGTGTTCAGTTCGTGTCCGTCGAGTTTCGCGCACGTGCACCGGTGCATCAGGAATCAATGCTGCTAGCTCTTTGGAGCAGGCTCCATTGAAATACCTGTAGAACAGACACAGCATGCCTACATTACGTCTATGCATCAGAGAAGGCAATCGGTCTGTTAACAACGGATTGTCAATCAGACGGATCGCTCTCCTTTGCACAGACTCAAGCAGGTTTATCAAGTATTTTGGGGCACCAGCCCAAAGGTGGCTCCCAAATTCAATAGTTGGGCGGACTTGAGACTTGTACAGGGTCAGCAGCTGGTCACTGTTGAAGAATCTCCTAGCCCTGTACCAGACGCCCAACTTTTGGAGGCCTGATTTACTCGGGCTTCTATGGATCCCCGATACTTGAGCTGGTCTGATATAGTAACTCCAAGCATTTCAATGGAGTCTTTATTGGGGAGAGTGCTCCCATCAAATTGCACCAGACAGTCATTGATCTCCCTCTTTGCCGAAATCAGACACGCTTGGGTTTTTGAGACGTTGAAACTGACCAAGTTGGCCTTACCCCAGGCACGAAAAATCTCTAGGTGGTGGTCAATTTTTCGCTTCAAAACTTCCCGAGCTGTTCGGACATCATAGGTGGAAGGAAGCCTGTCAAAAAAATAACCCTCGTGAACGGTGCTGTCATCAGCGTAGCAGTGAATTGGTGCACATTCAACGAGATCCTTGATGTGCAATAAAAACAGCGTCGGAGACAGCACAGATCCTTGTGGCACCCCCGCATTGATTTGGTGCGGTGAGGAAGAAGAGCCGTCAACCACGGTTTGAATTGTTCTTCCCCTCAGAAAGTCCGCAATCCAACTATGCAGGGTTGGGTGGATCCCATACGATGGTAATTTCCCGATAAGCGCCCGGTGCCAGACTCTGTCAAAGGCTTTGGAGATATCCAACCCAACGGTTTGGGTTTCACCAAAACGTTCCATGTACCGCCCCCAAATATGCGTTACATATCCGAGTAGATCGCCACACGATCGGTTTCGACGAAATCCATATTGCCGATCGCTTAGGATATTGTTATTCTCGAGATATGTGAGCAATTTGTTGCTAACCACCCTTTCTAATACCTTAGAGAGTATGGAAGTGATGGCTATGGGGCGGTAGTTAGAAGGGTCAGAACGGTCCCCTTTTTTTGGGATTGGGTGGACGATTGCCTTTTTCCAAAGATCTGGCACCTTTCCACCTTTGAGAGAGAGCCTAAATAATTTCGCGAGCACTGGAGTCATTTCTGCATAACATCTCTTGAGGACCAAGGCAGGTATTCCGTCCGGCCCACTGGCTTTGTCGACTTTCAGTTTGTTCAAGACTCGGAGAACCTCTCTGTTCCGGATCTTCGGTTCCTCCATTTGAAAACCGCAGTGCGGAATGGAGGGGGGAGTCTCTCCGTTATCTTGAAGAGTTGAGTTTTCCGCGAAAATTTTGCCTAATAATTCAGCTTTCTCGCGGGCCGAGTTAGCCAGCCGACCATCAGGCTTGGTCAGAGGTGGGAAAGTGGTTCTGCAGAAATTTCTCTCGATCGAGCTAGCGAGTGACCAGAAAGCACGGCTACCAGTGGGGCAGTCAGCCAGCTTTTTCGCAATTCCCTGGTCGTGATCGCTCTTAGCTCTATTTAGAACTCTCTTACAATCCCTTGCCCGTTTTCGGTATTCCGAAAGGTTATTCATGGAGCTAATCTTCCGGAGTGCATTAAAAGCCGTATTTTTGAGTCTGACAGCTTCAGCACAGCGATGGTCAAACCACGATTTTGTGCCCGCTCCAGAGGATTTGACGGAGAAGGGAATGTAGCAATCCATTGCTGATGTGATTACTTCTTCTACCTCGCGTGCACAAATTGATGGGTCCTCGGAGCTAAAGCATACAGTACTCCAAGGAAAGGCGCCGAAGAAAGACCGCATGCCGTCCCATTTTGCTGCCCTGTAGTGCCATACCTTCCTCTTTACATGTTTGTCGGGTTGACGGTTCATGGAGGATGGGACAGAGGTGGTAATCAGGCAGTGGTCAGAGGATCCTAAGGGCGCTGTCACCTCCACTCTGTACCCGAGTGGCTCACTAGTGAGAAACAAATCGAGTAGGTTGGCTCGATGTGATGGGATGTCTGGTATTCTGGTCGGAGATTCTACGAGTTGGTTTAGTCCATGGATAAGGGCAAAGGATTCCGCAGATCTACCGGCAGAGTTTGTTGGGTCCGAGAACTTCAGCCATTGTTCATTATGAACATTGAAGTCCCCCAGGATAACAAACTCGGCCGATGGGTAACGGGGCAAGAGAATATCTACAGTGTCACTCAAGTATTTAAACAACTCAACAGTGTCTGATTCGGTAAGGTTTGGTGAGCGATATAGGCACGCATAAATTCTCATCATACCGGTGAGATCCACACGTACCCATAACACTTCGTGTTTTGCGCTCTCGATATTTGCGAGACGAGCGCAGCTGATGTCAGCACGGCTGTAAAGGCAGACACCTCCTTTGGGCCTGAAAAGGCTTTCCAGATGATATCCTGCGCAGTTCAGATAGGAGGTATCTGGGGGCTCGGCAATCTGTGTTTTCGTAAGGAAGAGGAGATGGGGATTTTGTGAGAGAAAGTGGTGGTGGATGGGAGTAAGGTTGGTGTGCAGACCGCGAATGTTAGCGAAATTCACCTTCATCCTCGGTCCACACTGAGGACTCCTACTATTCGCTGTCGCTGAGTTTATATTAATTTGTTGTGAGTTCATAGTTTTTAAGTTTGTTTTATTTGTTTGTGGGATTTAGGATGGGTTGGGAAGGATTAGGTTAAAAAGGTTGGGTGGGGAGTTGGAGAGTGGAGCAACTGGATACACCAAATGTAAGGTATGTTCTTCTGAATGCGGTTCAAGGCAATGGGCAGGAGAGTCCGGCAGTGGAGGTCGCCCAGTGCGCCCCAAACGCTAGATGCTGGGTCCTCACCGGTCACGAACCGGCACAACATCAGCGGCAGGGTTTTTTTGCTGGCTGACGGGGCAGCCCACCCTTGGTCGTGAGCCCAAGGGTCGGGCCCCTGTACTATCCAGCGGCCCGGACAGCGATAACCGGTTTACTGGATCTCCCTCAACCGGCCTCTCCCAGCCCGGCCCGCCCCGCAGTGAGTAGGCCGACTCATTCATCAGTGTGATCCAGAACGCACAACCCTCCATGAGCCCGGGCACCCCTGCTAAGTCACCAAACGTAGCGAACTACTTCAGGTGACCTGTGGCAGAGGTGTTGGTAACCCAGAGTATGGTTCCCGGGGCGGCGGTATCCATTGACGACCTCCCAAATTAAAAAGTCTGAGTGGGCGCCAGCATAGTATAAATTAACTATGCAAGAAGTTAAATCAGTAGTCCCTAATGGAATGATAAGTTACATATTTAAAATAAAAGTTAAAGAGAAAAAGACCTTTCGTGACTTGCAATATAGTCCCTCATGTTCCAGTGTCGCAAGAAACACACCGCAGTCTCCCGAGTCCAGCCAGCAACTCCCCGACGAAGTACGCTCCGCACCAAGAACTCAAAACAGTAGTGCCGACCGGAGAAAATTAACCAGTGATTATTCCAATCGGGTAGGAACTACGCCGCCCAGAATAAGCACTGCTACAGGCTGTACTTCTAAACATCTCAAATTTTTATCCACCTTAATGTTATAAAACCTGAAATGAACATCATTTTTGCCCCTTTTCACCGGTTCGCCACTGTAAAGTAATTAAATATTGAGGTGTTACCCGTGTTGCATCTTGTTCTCTCAAAATTAGTCATTAATTTTTCATTTATATGGAGTCATTATTATGAAATCTTTGTACCTCAGCCATCAATTCTAGCTAATGTGTCTGCCTGTCAATTTAATGTTTTTGGTTTTGTATAAACAGTCCCATATATCCTGTGTTAATTTAATCGCTTTCCTAATTGCTTATTACTCTAACGTAAACAAAAACCATGTTTATTTATTTATTTAATATCAACGGTATAAATATACCATAAACAATGATAACATGTCACAGTTAAAATCGTAGAAATATTTTAAAAAGGAAATTACAAATATATGTGGCATTTGATTGTGAAATGACATTAGAGAGTAAGTAAGTAAGTAAACAAGAGATACAAGTACATAAGTTTCTATAGTGCAAATAAGGTAGAATTAGATTAAATTAATATTGATTGAAAAGATTTGATAGCATAGCCCTCTTGTACCTACCTTGCGTGCAGTTAAATAGATCTGCCACATCTGCGTATCTATTACTAACTTCATGCAACCTAGGTACAAGCGAGTTTTTAGAATACTCAGTCCTGATATTATGTTCGAATTTTGATTGTTTATATCCTAAAATACACAAAAGACCGTCAACCTTTTATCTCGTCTCATTTCCTCTGTAATCTCGTGCAACTCTAAGATCTATCTACCCTGATAATAATTTAAAACGCCTACTTTTCTGAATTAAATCTATCGCTATATATTTAGTATTACTGTCTTCCTTTGGTACTCTATTATCATGTCCCTAGGACCTTTGTAGTAGCCCAAAAGCTTTGAATTGTTCCTTCGTTCAGTCGGTGCACTCTTTCTAAAATGTCAATTTTTTCGCAAAACTTTACTTCCAAATCGTTTTTCCAATATGTCCGCTTCATCTTAAATTGATAACGATTAGTTCCTAATGTTCCCAACACTTTCGTTTTTCTTTATTACAATTTTCATCGAACTTGACACCCTCCCGCTCTCATAAGTAATTGCACGACGATTGAAAATCCTGCCAGTAATTTTCCTTCGCTTTTCCGCCTTTTTTTATACTATATTTCATTTACAAATTTTCCATTGTATTTTCGCGTGTGTTTTTTCAACATGAAAAGGCCCCAAAGCACTCAATCCCTATGGTTCGCTATCCTACGAATGCATCAGTTATTCAAAACATTCCCTAAAATTTGCTATACTAAAACCTTGAACCGTTCGATGTTTGTATTAAAGTGCCTTCAACTCTAATTTCTGTGGGAATGAAAAGGTCATTAATTATATCTTTAATAGTCGGGTCCAAAGTTCATTCCTTTGTCTCTAGTTGATGCACGCCTCTCCGTTCACTGATTGGTTACTCAAAACTTTATAGTCCTTGTTTAAATCCAATTGGTTGTCCAAATTCAATGTTTGTTTTTACGCCTAGAAAAAAGGAATTCCCTGATTCGATACAATTTTAACGACCTCTCTGCTTTTGTCCTAAAATCTCGATATAAGTCCAACTCTTACAGATGTCTACCGCAAACAAAACTCGATCAAATTTAATTCAACAGATGTCGCAGGGATGTCCGTTTTTATAAATAATTGATATATTTTTTTAATCCGCAAAGTAGGAGCTACTGTTTATCTGTTTTCAGTGTTGATTGAAACCATTCATCACAATCAGCACCTTGATGATAATTACTGGATAGCCAAACTTGCATACATGGCTGATATATTGAAGCAGAATTCAGGCAGAAAGAGTTGCAAAAAGGATGTTTGGAAATGTACCAAAGGACCAACTATAGTACAATTGAAAACAAACAATTAACTGTTGATCTGGACCAACAACATTTAAGTATGATTCAGCAGTAATTTGGTCAGTATTTTTATTCCATTAATACGGAACAATACGATTGGATTCGAAATCCTTTTGCAACCAATGCAATAAATTCTAAGGAAGCACTTCCTCTGCAAATTCGAGAGGAATTTACAGATTTAAATAATGACATGACATTAAAACATCACTTCTCCGAAGATCCATTAGATGTTTTCTGGATTTACATTAAACAAGAATATCCTCGCATTTCCGTCAAAGCATTCTTAACACTACTTCCTATCTATAGAGATCAATGTGATGGTTTTTTTTACAGAAGTTTCTATTTTTTTTTAAATTTATAAATATATACACACAAACACACACACACACACACACATATATATACACACACACACACACACACACACACACACACACATACGCACCCTCACACACACACACACACACACACACACCCACACACACACACATAAAACATAGTTGCATGTATATTTCTTTGATTTACAGAAATTAATCTTTAATTTACAGAAAGACATGTGGTATTTTAGTTATTTAGAAACAGATGGCTTAAATTATAGAAAAAAGTTACTTGCTTCAAAATTATTTCTTATCCAACTTTTAACATTTTTCTTATATAAGTTCAGGTTTTGACACATTTTGATGGAATTGGGTAAAGAATTGAACAATTTTGGGGCAATATAGTTGATGTGCCTTTGGCCCAGCCTAGTTTTGCAGTGAGGGACTGTGAACACGCATGTGGTATGTCTCTGGCTCGAGTCATTTGTGTTTTTTGCGAAATTGATAGGACGTGTAAATATAAATTTGAGACATTATATACAATAGATCCGGCTTAGTTCCATGATTTCTGTTTCTTGAAATAACTGGTTGGTGGGATATGTCTTGGTCCTTTGGTACATTATTTTAATGATGGATTTCTGAGCGATTTCTAAGGGTTTTACGTGGTTATTATTGTAAGTTCCTCCCCAGGCAATTATTCCATAGGAAATAGATGAAAGCACTAACGCGTCATAAACAAGTTTCATGGTTTTTATATTGACAATGTTGCTCATTCGTTTGAAAATGTAACTTAGGTATCTCAGTTTATTGACCGTCTTTTCTATATGGTAAGTCCATTGAAACAAGTGCAGGTTAATTTAACAATTAATCACTCATTAATTTATTATTATTTTATAATAATTATTAAGATTGCGTAAAAATAAATATGTTATAGTTATATGCATGTATGTATACTTTTCAAATAAAAAACAAGAAATTATTGTAAAATTTGTGTATCAATTTAATACCTATATATTTTTGCTTTTGGTGTGCCGCGGAATTCTAGGAAGAAATTTGGTGTGTCGTAGGAGAGAAAAGGTTGCGGAGCACTGGTGTAGACTATTCATTGAATTTTATAGCTTAGCATCATCATCAAATAATTATATTTTAGTGTATTTTACAACATTGATCAAATCATTAATATATAAAATGAAAAACAATGGTCCGAGATGAGAACCCTGTTAGTTACCAGAGGAATTTTCTTTGAAATATGATTCCTTTATTGCTACTGCCTGTGATCTTTTGAGTATAAAACGAAAATAAATTACCACGTATTCCTAATGAATAAAGTTTTCTTAGTAATAATGGTTTATTAATTTTATCAAATGAATAAAGTTTTCTTTGTAATAATGGTTTATGAATCGACGATGAATTCAGTAAGAACGAGATTACTTTCCACATATCTGCCTTTTGTAAACGGATTTTATGTAAACGAACCAAAATGTTTTTCGAGCAAACCGTAATACATAGACTGTGATGCGTAATAATTTGGACCAAGATGAAACCCTATTCGCCAAGATATACAAAGGTGAGTTTTCACTTGTAGTTATTGAAAAAGACCTTTGGTTCTGGTACATTGGATAAATCGCGATTAAACATACTCTTTAATGAAGGCTATCTTGGAAAAACTATTTGGAAAGGAAAAAAATTATCTCGTTCCTATTTTGTTAACATATTAAATTGTATCCATCAAATTCCGAAGAAATTACTCTCCTATCCCCATTTTTTTGAGGAAAATAATTTCCCTCAGGGTCTATGTCATCTATGGAGATGCTGTATAGAGGATTTTTTTGAGAAGAGGAAGAAGTGACTATGGGTCTTGAAGAGGCCCATGTTGTAGGAGCGAGGAAACACTACCGGTAAATCGTTCAAAGTCGACTCTAGATGTGACCGTATCTTTTTCTGATTTTTCTGTTTCTAATTTTCCTTTAAGAATCGCTAAAACTATGTTCAGTAATTAAATATTACAATTTGAGGTTTTGCTCATTAATTTATTTTAAAAATAAAATAAAATTTACTTCCATCAACAGTTTTTGAACGCTTTCCATTCCGTCAATTCTATTATTTGCTTCACTTTCAACAAAATAAAATAACTTGACCAACTACCACGTTGGCGCCATTGTAACAGAAAGATTATTGCGTCAACTTAAATTCACGTTTAACACCTTTGTAATAAATAAAATCTATACCAAGCAAAAGTAATAAATAATTATCAAGTATTAGATGACAAACCCGCGATTGCGGCATCATTGCAACAGATTTGGTTTACTATCAGAAAGGATTGCATTGTAAAAGTAAGATGAAGTTAACAACATTTATTGAATAACAATTAGAAACATGAGACTCTCAATTTAGCATGGATTACATTATCTCGAGGTGTGTGCAGTGAAACGAAGTTCACTAGTACAGTTGGTATTAATGGTAGCAATTTATAAATTAAATAAGTGACAAACAAAGAATATTGTCTGACCTGTTTCTCAAAATGGAGCCATACAGCTCTTAGATAAGAATTGTAAAATTTATAAAGGTTTACATGATGGCCAGCGATTACAACAGCTGGCTAATCAGCCATCAAAATCTCCCGTAATGTCTGTTGTCTGGAGCAGTCACTCGATGTCCTTTCCGACCGTTGTCCTTTCTTTGCTCCTCCGTCGCGCTGCTCTGTGATCAACCGTAGACCGAGAGTCCTATAGACAGGAAAGCGGTCTGCAGATAGAGTTGTGGATAGAATTACCATAAATGTAGCGTGGCAAAAGTGAACTGCTACAACTTCTTGTAATTCTTTTTACTTTCTTAAAATACCCAAGTGTTAACGCGAGCGTATTGAAATGTCAATTTATGCGCGTAAGTACATTCAATTCAATTCAATTCAGTGCCGGCAACCCGGGCGTTTATTTATTATTAGTTATGTACATACATGATTTTTCTCCTTACCCTCCTCACTAGACAAAGTCTGTTCTGAGGCTGGTAACTAACAATTTCTAATTACATAAAAACAAATAAGTGGTTAAAAAAGAAAAAAAAAGAAATATAAATATTATAGTAAAAATAATAATAATAAAATAAGAGGAAAATCAGAAATTAGAAACAGAGTAGAAAAAAGAAAATATATAATTTTAGATATTAAGAATATTACTTATCTCTCTTCTTTCTTTGACATTCAACCAGTTTAAAAATCTTTTGAATACCCAATTCAAATTATTAGATGCAACATAGGTCTTTGTTTGGGCTACAAACTTATTGAATATATGTGGTGCCAAGTAAGATTCATGTTTTTTGGCAAAATTTGATTTGATATATGGTACTTGTAATTGATTGTGTGTGTTTGCTCTTGTGTTTTGCGAGTGAGTTATGAAGTGTGGTGATATTTTTATGCAGTTTTTGTAGATGATCTTCTTTATGAATAGTTTATTTATGTCTAATAGGTTATTGTTGATCATTAGCTGTTCTGTCGGATGTTGATAAGGCTTTCTGAACATAATTCTGATTATTGTTTTATGATTAATTTTAAGTGATTTGAGATGAGTCTCTGCTGCTGCTCCCCATACTGAAATACCATACATAAGAATACTTTGACAGAGTGCAAAATATATATTTTTTAGCTGAGGTAGTGACATAATGTTTCGAATTGTTTTGAAGATGTAAGAGAGTTTCCGTATTTTTTTTGTAATTAGGTTGATTTGGAGATCCCATTTTAAGTTATTGTCAACAGTTAAACCGAGATATTTAATATTTTGCGCATAATCAATTTTGTCACAAACACAGCGTGAGTTAGTTAATGAGGTAACTGTGCAGGGGTGAAGATGAAGTTGTGGGTGACTATCTGGCTGACCAGCTAATGTTTTACTGAAAGTTAAGTATTTAGTTTTAGAAATATTTAGTGTCAGTAGATTATTTATTAGCCATCTATTTACTTCAGTCATCCCTGTTTCCGTGTGTTTGAAGACGTTTTCCCATGATTGGGCTTTGAATAAAATTACAGTGTCATCTGCATAACTGATTACTTTGTACTCTATGTTCCCTAGGCTTATCTCAGTTAGACTGTTAATGTAGATGAGAAACAGTATGGGACCCAAGACGCTGCCTTGGGGTACTCCATACCTGTTGCCTACTTTGTCACTTTCTTGATTATTTATTTTTACAATTTGTTGTCTATTTTCAATGTAGCTAATGAACCATTTTAGTGGTGGACCTGTTATGCCAATGTTTTTGAGTTTTTGTTGGAGTAATTTGTGTGAGATGGTGTCGAAAGCTTTTGCTAGGTCTAAGAACACTCCTAACACCTTTGAACCGCCATCTAGGTTTTTCACTATGTAGGTGGTTAGTTCCGATAAGGCGTCTTCTGTTCCCATTTTCGCTCTAAACCCGAATTGACGGGTGGAGATCAGTTTGTGTTTATCAAGGTATGCGAGCAGTCTTTTTTTCATAGTTTTTTCTAGTAGTTTCGATAGCGAATTTAGCAGAGTGATTGGTCTGTAATTTAAGATAAGCGTTTTGTCTCCCGATTTATGTATTGGAGTAATACAACCTATTTTTAGGTGATCGGGGACAATGCCGAGGCTGAAACTTTGGTTGAAAATATGTTGAAGTGGTATAAGTATATGTTCTCGGAGACTAATCAGTATATGATTGGAGAGGTTATCTGGGCCCACAGCGCAATTTGGTTTGAGAGAAATAATTAAATCTGAGATTTCCTTTTTAGTTATTTTGTGAGCATAAAACGAATGATTTGGTTGTATGGTAGAGGATAGTTTGGTTAAAGAGTCTTCTGTTGTGCCGTTTTTTAGAAGAATTTTTTCAGCTAAGTTAGATCCGACTTTTGCAAATTGGGAGTTAATAAAATTAGCTATTTTACCAGGTTCATTTTTTGTAAGGGTTTTGTTTCCATTTATTAACAGTACTTTGATCTTCGAGTCTTTTTTCGGATTGGAGAAAGTAATATCTTTGACGATTTTCCAGATTTTTTTGGGATCGTTTTTGGCGGATTTTATTTCTTTTTTGTAGTACTTGTATTTGGCTTGTTTGATTAATTTATTACAAAGGTTTCTATATAGCAGGTAATTATTTTTTAGTTTGTCGTCATATGGGTTTTTGCGCACTTGCATGTGCATTGTGTCTCTTTTATGAATGCTGTTTACTAATCCTTTCGTGATCCAGGGTGTTATTTTTTTTTCTTTATGTGAGTAGTTTTTCGGGGTATTTTTTGTTGTATGTTTAGCAATGTAGGTTGGCACATGTAATGGCACATGGTGCCAATGTAATGGCACATGGTGCCAATGATTAAACTTACGTTGGTCTGAACAAAATAATTAACTATTTAGTAACGTATTGGAAATAATTACTGATGTAATGTTATGTATTGTCGTCTAATTTATTTTTATAAATCCTATTATTAAATACGACCATGGAAATTGCTGTATTTTAAAATATTTTTCACTAATGGTGATTTGAACGTAGACTTGACACCACAGAAATAGATTATAAACGCACGCCTCATTTTGAAAACTCGATCCAAAAAGGATATGTTAGGAAACAATAATATTATTATTGTTTACTTATTATTGCCTTACTTTTATATATTCGATCCTTATCAAAGTATTAGATTCCTTTACTCATAATTATTTCTGGTTATTTGAAAGATATTGACATATTCATACTATGCGATACCTTATTAATAATGAAAATAACGTATATCCTTACAATATTTTTCCTGCACTATTTACGAGTATAATTTTGTAAATATTATTATATGTATGTAAAAGCCTTAATAAACGTTTAAAAAATATATATATTTATTAATTTCTTTATTGGTTTAAAGATGCAGAATTATAATTTATACATTTTACAAGTTTTTTTTTTTAATATCGGAAACAGTATCGTAACACACCTTTGAGTAAACGCTCATGTTAAGATGAGAACACATTTGTCAGATGAGAACGGGTCGCTTCTACGACTCGTTTTTCAATTCAACAGCTCGGCTGTGAAACGATTTGCCGAACTTTGTATTTCCCCCTCCTACAACATAGGTCTCTTCAAGACCCTTTACACAGCATCTCTATAGGTTGCATAGAATGTGTGGATTTAATGAAAAAAAAATTACGTGCAACTGTTTTATGAAAGATGAGATCTGAAATGTCGATAAAAAAGGCCAAACCATCCCCAAGATGACATGGACTCAGAGGCACATTTTTCTTCTCAGGGCCTTCTTTGGGGAGCTATTGTAAAAATAATTAAATTTATGAAGACGGTGTGAAATGATTCTGGAAATTATGTAATTTTTCGGCGGAAAATTAGTTTTTTTGTAATATTTAACTGGAAACAATTCAACTTTCATTGCCTCCGTCTACATTAATTGAAGTGAACTGTGTTAACCAAAACAGATCTGTGATTTAGGAGGTTTTGGTTTAATTGAGTCGCTCTAAAATATCAAAATGGAAAAATAAAGTTAAGTCGATCCCGAGAATTTATTTTACCTCACTTACCATAATAAGTTACCCATACATAAGTACTCGTGGCTCAGCGCTTTCTACATTATTAAAACGGGTCTTTGCTCGAGGCACATTTTAATTAATTCCGGTAAAATTGACACTATATTATCTTTTTTGTTAGACCAATACCCGCTCATCTACAATATTCATCAAAAACCATCTAAATATTGTACGTAAAACGGTTTGAAAATTTTATAAATCCCTTTTCAAATAAAAAAATGGTTATAATCCGGCGCTCCTAAAGCTTACAGGCTGCATTTTCCATCGCTCTTCACTTTATATTGAAAATGTTGGGATGTCTGATTCCGAAAACCGAATCCATCAAGCAGTATAAACTAGACACGGCCTATCATTAGAGAAAATGCCCCTAAACAATTATTGATTTTGTTCACGTGTACATTTATGAACAACAGCGCGTATTGTGTTCCAGTATTTAGACCGCATGTGCACTGCGATTAACCTTTTGTTGATGTTCAGGGCAGCTTATTATTCTCCCAGCTAACTTTGGCGTGTTTATTTGCAATTAAAATAATAACCCAGTTCTAAATATTTACCTCAGAGTACCTATCGTGGACTTTATTTTGATTTCCGCGCAATGTTCCTGATATCTGGTTCGCCATTTAACTTTTTTGCGGAGTGGGTTGCTTGGTTCAGTAATTTATTTTGTATGTAGTATTTGTGTTTACTAATTAATTTTTCGTTTTTATCAATAAAAATATATATTTCAAAGAAAGAGATGCATACCGTTTTTTACTATTTGTACGGGACGTGTTTGCTTGCACAAGAAAAAACTGTAAAATATAAGCACCGGCACACATTTACCTTTGTCCTGTGTAATGATTCAAATCAAGCACTTGAGGTATTTCATTTGAACCATTACAGAGTTATTTAAAATATCATAAAAATGCAGGGAACATCGACTATTGTAATATGTTTGCCTCAATGAATGCGTCTTGAGAAAGACGATATATTCGAAATTTGTAATTTGCTTTTGAAAAGAACGCCTTTATAAAGGCGGTTGTTTTTATTGCGGATAAAACTCCTTGTATTCGTCCAAGGTCAGTCAGTAACGGCTCTGTGACATCGGGGCCAGTGAGCAGGACCGCACGCTGGAGGGAAGGCTCTCCGGGACTGGCTGGCAGGCGGGCTGGCAGGCGGGCTGGCAGGCGGGCTGGCTCAGTCGGCAACGTTCAGTCCCCTCGATCCAGGGAATATCGACTCTTGTATGTTTGCATAAATGAATGCGTCTTGAGAAAGACGATATATTCGACATTTGTAATTTGCATATTGAAAAGAACGCTTTTATAAAAGCGGTTGGTTTTTATTGCGGGTGAAACTTCTTGTATCCCTCCAGGCTCAGTCGGTAACGGCTCTGCGGGGCGCTGGCTGGTTCAGTAGGCAATGGCAGATCCCCTCTCCGAGGCTGGCTGTTGGGAAGGCTCAGTGAAGCCCGAGGCAGAGGCGCCGCGACGTCGGGGCGTCGTTGGCTTGTCGTTGAGCTGCGAGCTCAGCAGCAGGCAGTTGCAGTAGACAGCGAAAGTGGAGCAGGGGGGGGAACCGGGTTGAAATCAAACACAGCGTGTTGGTCTCAGGTAGCGAAACGGGTCAGGCAGAGCGGACAGCAGGTGTTGACGGTTCCAGAGTCTGAAGCGAAAGAGGCCGGTACAAATGTGTGCGCTCTATTTATAACGCGCTACAAGACCGCGTGGCCGGCGAGGTTCATCGCTGGCTCGTTTTGTGTTTTAGGAATTTATTTTTCTGGCGTGAGTTTAGCCGTGTTATTACATGGACCAAGTTTATCTCAGAAACAAATGAATATTTTACAATATTATGCCTTATCTGCCTCTGTCGCCCTGCCAAAACCACGTCGTCGCAATATTCTTTATTTGGTTATAATAAGACATATTCTACAAGATAAGTGGCCAAATTCTCTGTTACATTTTCAGAGTTTCGCTGAGTACATAATTATCTTACGTGTAACATATTTTATTTCTATTCGAGCTTATTTAATTAACATGCAAGTATTTTTGTACAAAACTATTTAGTTAACATTGTTTCCTATTATTACAGGAAAGGCTTGCAAATTTGTATTTTTTACAAATCTTTTGGATACACGTGGGCCGCTCAAGCAGGTTTTGTGCTTAGCCAATCAGCGGCTGCCTAGCCAGAGTAAGATGGTTGCTTGAGTTGAAGCGAGACAACTGTTTTTTAGGTCCGAGCGATAAAATTTACCGTTAAACGGCAGGGCAGGTTTTTAAACATGAGTTACCTTTATGTAAGGCAGGTTTATCAACATTAGTTTTATGGAAGGTTTTACATAGTTTTCGACAGTGGTAAATATGATGACATTTTGTTGTGTTTTTTTATTTTTATAATTGATGTACATTTTATATTGATGATGCTGATGACGTTCGATACACTATTTATTGGGCGTTTTTTGAAATATTACTTAACAGACATTACCAGTGCAACGATGATTAGCGATTAACAAAATCAGTGGAATATAATACAAACATTACAATAAATGTATTGTTTTTTTTATTTATTATATTTGTATAATTACATTCTGTAGAGTTAGATGGAAGACTATGTTACATAAAAAGATACGTTCATGTAGGCTTACAATATTTTTCATATAGTAAGTTAGGTTAAGTTAGGTATAGGGATAAATATTTTCTATAAACATTTTGAAATTTATTCTAAAAATATCTCATTTTTGCTTACGTTTTCCACAAGCCGAAAAAATGGAGAAATGGATAGAAGCAAACCGAATTCAATTATGTGACAATAAATTAACAGGTTTCCTATTAAACTCTTAGCAAATTTCGAATACATTTTCACAATATCGAAACATGTGTTCTATACCATCATCAGGAAACCGCGTGTGGTCAAATCATTTTCATCTCAAACATATATACATAACTACAAGCGGACTGATATTATAAAATGTTTACTTGTTTCTGAGACAAACTGAGTTGATGCTACAGCGTAGTAAATTTCATAGCGAAAAACACAAAACTTGTTACGAGAAATTTGATATTGCAAACAGGGTTAAAAAAAAACTAGAACAAACTAGAGCTTGTTATAAATATGCCTCAAAAACTATATCCCGTCCTCTTTCGCTTCAAACTCTGGAGCAGTCAACACTGACCGTTGCTTTATCCGCCTGACTGACTGTATCACTACCTGAGAAGCTTTGATTTGAATCCGGTTCCCTCCATCTCTTCTGCTGACGTCACCTCAGAACGCAGTTAGCGAGCTGCATCCCTTCCCTTGAGGCCGTCTAAAGTTACCGACCGAGCCTGCGTACGGATTTGGCGCTAGAAGTTGCGCCCGCAATAAAAAGTAAACAGTCTTTATAAAGGGGTTTTTATTGCATGCAAGTCACAAATATCGAATATATCGTCTTTCCTAAAACAAGACATACAAGAATAATAATATAAAACACAACACGAAGTCGAAAATCCATTTATTTTTATGGTAATTTTGTGAAGATTCAAATGAAATACTTCAAGTGCTTTATTTGAATCATTACAAAGGACAAAGGTGAATGTGTGTGAAGGTGAATGTGTGTGAAGGTGAATGGTTAAGCAAACACTTCCGGTACAAAAAAATACTGAGAAATTGGTGCATGACTGCTTATTAATAGTTTCACACCAAGATACCAAGTCGAAAAAGATATTCGTGGAAGTATTAGAAAGAACATTGCGCCGTCTGTGTAGCAAATACTCATCATCTATACCGGTTGTGACGAAAAGTAAACGTGCTAGTAAAATTAATGCTTCATTAAAAAGATCTTACCTTTGGCCATACGTAAATAAATTGAAACTTAAAACCAACGTGAGGGTTTTGTTGTCTACTTGATAATGGCCAGATATCACAAGACAGTGGAAGAATTAATTTCGACAGTGAAAACCTTTGCGTTTTGTAAATGACCTTCAAGGAATAGTTGAAAATGTTTTTTTCCCGAAATTATTAGTAACATAAGTTGTAAGCCTTGGTCCAAGAAGAGAGCAATCCCGTCAACTTCTAACGAACAAGTAGGTAAGGTAAATAACTGGATTCTCTCGAAAAGTGATGCAACGACGCGAGCATACTACTCTGTAGACAATGTCGTCTATCTTGAAGAGGCTGTTTATTTTCCTACAGAATTACTCCTTGCTGCCCTCTGGACTCTCCCTGCATAAATTGATGTTGAAAGTAGGGTGTCCTTTTATAATAGAACCTTAATTCACCAAAATTATGCTATAATTCACTTTTGCAGGTAAAATCTTTAAAAACGTTAATAATAGAGAGTACAACACTGACTGAATGTGGAACTGGAGAAGTTGTTTTGATTCCCCGGATTCGTTTAATACCAACAGATTTACCGTTTCAGTTTAAGCGACTGAAACTTTCAGCAAAACTGTCTTTTAATGACCATTAGTGTGTCGCAAAGTCAAACATTCAATGTTGCAGGTTTAGATTTGAGCCTTGAGTGTTTTTCACATTGACAACTATATGTTGCTCTTTCGCATGTAACTTTTTATCTAACTCTTTTTATCTTAAAATCAGTTTGTTCTTGGTGCATTGCATATAAATGTATTCTGTAGTTACAGGTATTATCTCAAGTTACCCGATGGATAAGTATGATCCTGTATATTATATACCTGGTAAATATTGAATATAAATATATTCTGTAGTTACTGGTAGTATCTCAAGTTACCTGATGGGTAAGTATGATCCTGTACATTATCTACCTGGTAAATATTGCATTTAAATATATTTTGTAGTTACTGGTATTATCTCATTGATGGAAAGTATGATCCTGTACATTATCTACCTGTACAGAATATAAATAAAAAATACGCATTATACATTTGTTTTGTAATAGTGATCGACAAACCGATGGAAGCAATCTGTTACCCATAAAGTGTGTAAAGTTGATAACAGTTTGTCTGGTCTATAAATAGTTGGTAATAAGACAGCATTGTAGAAACATATTACATATTTTTAAATTAAATAAAGTACATAAATACCACTTATTTTTATACTTAATGCCGACCGGATTTAGCTACAACCACAGCTTCTTCAGGGCTGTATAATTCTCAATCAAAATTTAAAATCTATAATTTATAAGTGACATGTGTTATACGTTATGTTAATATCCGGCTCAATGAGTACCCAAGATGTATAAATAGTTGTTTCTCCGAATTTGCAAACAAACTCATTGAAACAAATCACATTTAAAAAAAATATTCAGGGGTCAGGTTACTTCATACCAAAGTAATAGAGATCAGACTGGATAACTTGAAGGCACTAGAATTACCGATAGCCAAAAACATTAATAGCAAAGTCATCATCAATCTAATCAACCTAAATAAAAGCCCAATACTTAACTTGTTCCTTATTGACAAAAACCACTCTCTTTCCAACCCCCTATCTTCTTCCACTGCCTTTTCCTCTGGAGTTCAGCCTAATTTTTTGCAACCCCATGTGTAAACTTAATATATTAAAAAACAAAAGTAACTTATAAATTTGAAAATTGAATACAGTGTTATACAGTCCTGCAAAAGCTACGGTTGTGAAGAAACCCGTTCGGCATTAAGAATAAAAATAAAGGTACTGTTTACTTAGTTATTTTTTGTTTCAAATTATAATCTCACTCTACAAACTATCTGCTTCGTTGGTACAAACATTATATAATTGTGTACGTCTCTTAAGGTAATTTTTCATAAAAAGATGAAAAATGCAAATCATCTAAATACATATATTAACTTAATGATTCCAAACTGTTCAAATCATAATAATACAACCAATAATTATCAATACGATCATATTAAGTACCTACATACATTATTATTATTCGTTTTTAGGTAGATGGTCCAATATCAAAAAAATAATCAAGTTCATCGGTGTCTTCTTCAAAATCCAAAGGATACACGTTAATTTTCCTGTTGATCATTTTTTTACATTTAGCTTCAATTCATTTTCCCATACCACCTATCAACTGGTCTGCACGTTATTGCGATACAAACATTATTGCCGGAAGATCTTGTTCCTATAGACAATAACATAAATACAAAATCAAAAATTTAATTTTTAGAAGAAAAGTACACCATTAAGCTTATCACTTTGTGATGTCATTATGTTTTTTTTTTTTTAAAAAACAATAAAAGTTATGTAAACAAATTTGTCTTTTTAGTAAAAATAAATAAAATATTATCTTAAACGAACCGAAACAACATTGCGTGCAATGATATCGCTTCGAAGAACAAAATATGATAAAGTAGACAGGCACCTACCCACTACGCGTACGCACTAAAAGATTTCATCGTTTTTTTTTCAAAGAATATAAAATAGACGGTGAAAGGACCTAAATAACTTTACGTATATTAACAGCTTAGAAACTCGTTCATAACTGGACGATACGTTTTCTTGTTAGCTCATGAGGACCCATATATTGTTGATAAATTTATGATTAAATACCATTATTATTTAATATTATTATTAAGTAAGAAAAGTGTACAGTAAATTGATTGTTACGATTCATAAAACAAATTGGTTTTTGATAAACTACATAGTATAACGTTAAAATTGGCTGGTCGATATGATTTGGGTATTACGAGCGTTTGATATTTCAACCGTACTTATTACGTATATTGTATGCATGAAGTATGACCTCGCCAAGCGAAAAGCAATGGTTTCTGTCGTAGTTACATGCCCTTGGGTTATTTTTATTATGAACGAAATACAGTAATAAGCAGACTACCCCAAGGAATACGATCGCTCGCTGTTGATATCGGTTCTAAAGGTTTTATAATCTGATCTTTTTTTAAATTCTCTCTTCGCATCTGCTTCAAAATAAAATATGCCATCAGTTCTTTTGTGGCACTATTGTAAAATTTAATAATGTATATTATAAACATTTGTACCAATCCATCTATATCCTAATTACTAATACGTGGGGTAAGAATCAAAATAAAATTGATGATGTCATATTTTAACATTTAAATGCAAGTGTTCAAATTTACGAGAATTAAGAAACTAAATATTGATACATAATAAGAACAAGAGACTCTATAATTAGGACTGAATAATATCTCAGAGCGCGTGCAAGGTTCCACAGGAAGCACTTGTAGATTGGAATTATTGTAAAGCATTATTTCGTACATGTGACATTAAATAAACCATAAGAACCGACCTTGTTACATATTGTAGAGCGCCATGTGAGTCAAGGAATTGATCTCACAAAATGTAATAATAATTTAGAACACGATATCCAGTAACATCGAGCTAGCTAACTCGTTCCAAAATGTCTGGAGATCACCCATCAAAATCCTTCCTAAGAGACCGATCCCGCGGGCTCTCCGTTGAGCACTGACTGGTTCGTTCGTTATCCGCAACGAATTGAATTGATCGCTGTTCCCTTCTCCAAAACGAGCGGCTATACAACCGAGATGCAAGGCGTTCAATTGCAAGTCAAATATCAGTTCCTACTTCCTAGTTCCTACCGATGATTTAACTTTAGATTCCTGGGGTAACAATTCAAACTGTTACAAATTATGAATAAAAACTCGATCTGAGACGATCAAAAAGTCAAAAGACGATTTGTGAACTTCATGAAGGTCTTTAGAACAAGATATTGTCGCAGATAATTTTCTGAAATTTTTCTGCGTTAGGTACCTTTGGTTTTGATACAGAATGCAACCTATTGTAAATTTTCTCGGAAATAGAAGGAAACGGCAGGAGTTCGAGATGTTTTTACCAGAATCTTGCGTCTAGGGCTCTAAAAGGCGTATGGCTCCAATGACGAGGAAATATCGTTTAATTTTACTACATCACAAGCATGCAATAATGTTGTAGATATTTTGCAACCATTTGAAAAGACGAACCCAAGAATTCATTTTATTTTGCATTTTTTAAAGAAAATAAAATATTGTTTTTGTAGGTAAATGTATTTTTGTTATTAGGTAAACTACTAGAAAAAATGGAATCTTTCGTAAGATCGATATCAATCGAAAGATAATATTTAGCATGTGCATTATAATCCGACGATTCACTAAATGGATACTTGGAGAAGAATGAAGGAATGAATGGAGAAGGTAAAATCAAGAAAGGAAAGCGCGTGCATAGTGTACAAAAAAATGAACTTAAAATCTACGGATTGCATCTAATATATACACTGATCACACTTAGTAACAAAACTAAGCTGTCGTCTAAGAATAGACGCCGAGGGAAATTAAATCCAATTCCATGCAGGGTATTTAATTTATGTACAAAATTGAATTTTCAATTAATTCACTCTTCTGATTGCAATTTATTCCGACGAATAGGTTTCACGTAAGTAAGATGCTTACTTAAAATTTACTAAAAAGTTCATTAAAAACGCAGCTAAAGCTCCATTTTAATAAACAGCTCAACGAGGATGCGGTAAACACAGGATTTAAACATTAAAAGCTCTATTTTCTAATACGCTTTGCAGCATCCATAGTATCTGCAACACACAGGAGACCCCGAGGAAAATAATTTTCCTCAGGATCTGTGCCAGCTGAGGATGCTGTGTGGATAGTTTTTTTGAGGAGAGGAAGGGTTGAACATTGACCTTGAAGTAACCCATGTTGTAGGAAGGAGGACACATAGAGGCTGGCATTAGCCAAATCTCCACCATGCACCTGTGCCGAAGAGATCAATGACGCTAGTTCCTCGGAACTAAATACTGACAGAACATTGAACTCCGTTTGATAAGATAGCGGAATGTATCAAACGGACCGCCCGATTCGGCACGTAATTAAGTGTTTTGTAGCCACAAACCAGAGGTGGCTGACTTATTCAATAGTTGGGCGCACTTGGGATTTACACAGGGCCAGCAGTTGTATAAGTACTATCTGCAGTATCACACCCTCCCTAAACACGAGTATTCTCAATTAGGGAGTTAAATATCTTCTTATATTTAAAAATCAATGTTTGTTTTTTCGTACGCGCTAATCTCCGAAATTTGTGAATGTTTATGGTTGGTTCCAGTCTAAAATATGGGATAGTTTTGGACCCAATAAGGTGGCGCTGTTGTCCAGATATAAAAAATTAATATTCAACGAAAATTTATTTTTTCAGATTTTCATCCAAATACACACCCAACCACAAATTTTATCCTTCCTACATATAGCGCGGTCTTTGGCAGGATAACGTCTTATTCTAGAGATGGTTGATTTAAATTCTAATCTCAGTATACAAAAAATCAGCCTGCGAATGTTTGTGCTCTCAAAACTCGAAAAGCAGTCTACCTTTATTGCTGAAAATTTCAAAGTTTATTGTTATTAGTGCCAGGTGTGTTTAGAGATATTTAAATGGTAGAAGAAGTCTGGGACGCCCGAGGAATACTTAACGCAATATCTCTACACCGTAACGAGATGTAATGTAGTTTTTTAACAGCAGCATTGTGGTGTACGGTAGTGAACAGTAGTTTGTATTTTTATTTTTATATTAACTCCACACAGGAGGCCCTGAAGAAAATAATTTCTCTCAGGGCCGATGTCATCTTTGGGGATGTTGTGGGAGGGTCTTTTTGTGGAGAGGAAGGAGTGAACGTGGGTCTTGAAGAGTCCCATCTTGTAGGAGGGAGGAAACACAGAGACCGACAGTTCGTTCCACAGCCGAGCTGTTGAACTTAAGAACGAATCGTAGAAGCGACCCGTTTTCATGTGATAAATGTCAACCGTGTACAAATGTTGGGCGCGCGTTTGGCGTGTATCCCGACTGCGCACCGGTGCCGAAGGGATCAATGACGCCAGTTCCTCAGAGCATCTTCCATTGTAATACCGATAGAACAAGGACAGCATACCTACCTGACGCCTGTGCTCTAAAGATTGTAGTCCGCTTGTTAAGATTGGGGAATCTATCAAACGGACCGCACGTTTTTGCACAGAGTCAAGGGTTTTTTTCAGGTATTTAGGGGCTCCGGACCAGAGATGGCTGCCAAATTCGACAGTAGGGCGCACTTGCGATTTGTACAGAGTCAGCAGTTGTGTACTATTAAAGTATCTGCGGGCCCTGTACAGTACGCTCAGCTTCTGAGAGGCCAGTTTTACTCTGGCTTCGATGGAGCCCCCGTACCTGAGCTGGTCACTTATAGTTTTTTTAATTTTTTTATAAGTGTCTATTTTATAAGGTTTGATGAGAGTAACATTATAATATAAAAATCTATAATATATCATTCATATAATTTCTTCTTAGTCCTCCTCACTAGGTAGTCCTGTGCTGAGGCGGACTGGTTGATGGTTGGACTTGATTTTCTGTTGTTTAGTTTCTATGATGTTTTTAATACATTTTCCAGAATGTCTGCATTAATTTCTTTCACCCATGTTTTGATTTTTTCCTTAAGCTTATTTATCTTTTCTATCTTTTTCAAACTTGGAGGAAGGATGTTGTCAAGTTTGGTTGCCAGATATATGTGGTTTCTTTGGCCAAAACTTGTCTTGAATTTTGGAACATCTCGTATATCCCTTTTTGAGGCTCTTGTATCATGTATCCGAGTTTCATTAGGAGATTTTCTGTTTTTAAAATGATGTATCAAAATATTCTTGGCATATATTTGTTTTAAATTAAGAATGTCAAAACACTTAAAAATATCTTTTGAGGGGGTTCTGATGGGTAATTTTAGTATGGTTTTATAATGCTCTTCTGAGCAATATCTAAGTGGTTAATATTATTTGCTGTATCAGATCCCCATACTAGAATTCCGTACTCAAGACGGAAATGAACTAAAGCATAAAATATTTTTTTGATTTCTTTCCTAGGTAGTATGTTTCTTAGGTTTTTGAAGAAATATACAAGTCTCGTAAGCTTTTTAGTGATTCCATTTATGTGTATGTCCCATCTAAGGTTTTCGTCTATTTCCACTCCTAGATACTTAATACTTTTTGCCTTTGCTATTATAGGGCAAGAGCAATGTGACTTATTGTTTTGATACTCGTGCAATTTTAGAGTGAATTCTTTACCCGGTTGAACTCTTGAGTTTATTGAAAAGGCTAGATAATTAGTTTTAATTATATTGAGCGTAAGATAGTTCATCCGAAGCCAATTTTGAAGTGCAGTTAGTCCATGTTCAGCCTCTTTATAAGAGTCCATCCAGTCTTTTTCGTGGAATAACATAACAGTATCATCGGGAAAACTAATTATGTTTCCATTGATGGGAAGTTTGGTAATTTCATTTATGTAGATGAGAAATAAGATTGGTCCCAATACACTTGAGGGACGCCGTAGTTTATTGGAAGAGGATTGCTTTTTTGTTGGCCTATTTGTACTTGTTGTGTTCGTCCTGTCAAGTACGTCATCAGTAAATTTATTGGAGTGCCAGATATGCCAATTTTTTTAAGTTTTGTGAGAAGAATTTTATGATCTATTGTGTCAAAGGCTTTTTTTAGGTCTATAAAAATAGCCAGACATTTTTTTCCACCGTCTAAAATTTTTATGGCTCTCTTGTAAAATTTTCAAAGGATCATTTCTTGAAGAAGTGTTGTTATCTAGTGAAGCAATCACTTTTCTTAGTTCGTTGCTAGTTATTTGGTTTAGATTTAGTGTGTTATCTTGGATTGAGACTTCATTATTTTCTATTTCCTTTTCATGAGTAATTGGTTTTGTGATTTTATTTGCCAATTTCGAGCCTACGTTAATGAACAAAGTATTAATATATTCCAGAATTTTGTCAAGATGCTCTGCAAAAGAAGTTGGAATCATGTCAATGTTTAATTCTCCAATCATTTTCTTGTTGTAGGAGGGTTCAGAGTTAGTGATTTCTTTTATAATCTTCCATATTTTTCTGGAGTCATTGTTACATTCTTCTATTTTCCTTTTATAGTAGTTTTCTTTGGCATTGCGAATTTTTTTTAAAATTATATTTCTGTATCTTTTATAGAATCTTAATTTAAATATATCGTAAGGGTCTTTTTTTAACTTTTAAATGTATTTCATCTCTTTTCCTTATACAGTTGATGATGTTTTGTGTAATCCAAGGTTTGATGTGCTTATTTTTATGGGATATCTTTTTTTCTATTAATTTTGTATTCGATAGTATTGTATGTTGTATAATTTCGTTAAAATAGCTCCAAGCAGAATTTGTATCATATGTTTCAAAAAAGTTTATCCACTCGGTATTTTGTGTTTTTTTTTACTTCCTTTCAATGGTTTTTGATATTTGCAGTACAATTTTATGATTTTGGATTTTTCTTGTTTTATTTTTGTTAATGGAGAGAATTGTTGAGTAATGGTCTGTAATGGTGGATGTATATATAATGGCTTGAGTTTGTTTATTGGTCTTACTGAAGATAAGATTGATGCAAGTTTTGCATTCATTTGATATTCGAGTTGGTTCATTTATGAGGCTTTTGAATCCATGGTAATCAAGCGTCTGCATATAGTCAAATTTTTTCGGATGTCCATTTTGAAGAATATCAATGTTGATATCACCAATAACAAAAACGTTTTTAATGTTTTTGAGTTGATTTAGTTCTTGAGATAGAGAATGAAGGAATGGTTCTATGTTTTTGGTTAAGGGCGATCAATCAATTGCTAGTATGGCTGTATCGTTTCCAATTGATAATTTTAGGCAGCTTTCATTATTTATACTGATCTCTTTAACATTAACTTCTATATCTTCATTAATGTATACAACTACACCATCACTTTTTCCCTTAATTATCAACGTTGAGTGAGGGATGTAATTGTCAATTTGTAAAGCAGAGTATTTATCGGTTATCCAGCATTCGGTAAGTATAATTATGTCCCATTTTAATTTAAACATATCAATCACACCAAATATATCAATGGAAGGCCTGTTTGGAAGATTGCTTCCATTGAAGGAGACTAGATTATCATTTGAATCCCTTTTAGACGTAATCAGACAGGATTGGGTCTTTGAAACATTAAATTCGACAAAATTATTTTTACCCCAGGAGGAAATACTCTCGAGATAACCGTCCATTCTCTGCTTCAAAGCCTTCCGAGCCGTTGGAGTTTGTGTGCCCTTTGGGGGCTTGTCAAACAAAAAGCTATCATGAACTGTACTGTCATCCGCGTAACAATGAATCGGTGCACATGTCAAAAGGTCATTGATGTGCAACAAAAATAAAGTCGGAAACAGAACCGATCCCTGTGGGACGCCAGCATTTATAGAGTGTGAGGAAGAGGTGAAACCGTCAGCAACCGCCTGAATCGACCTATTCCTTAAAAAATCAGCAATCCACGTACACAGGGATGCGGGAAGTCCGTTAGAAGGCAATTTGTTGACAAGTCTTCGGTGCCAGACCCGGTCAAAGGCCTTGGATATGTCTAGTGCGACCGTTTGGGTTTCACCGTGACGTTCCAGGCACCGCCCTCAAACATGCGTCACATACGCGAGAAGATCACCGCACAAGCGGTTCCGCCGGAATCCGTATTGACGGTCGTTGATAATTTTGTTCTTCTCGAGGTATGTGAGCAGTTTGTCGTTGATCACACGTTCCATCACTTTGGACAGAACTGATGTGATCGCTATGGGGCGGGAGTTGGCCGGGTTGGAGGGGTCACCTTTCTTGGGAATAGGGTGAATGACCGCTTTTTTCCAACCAGAGGGCACAGTGCCACACTTCAGGGACATTTTTAAGAGCTTTGTCAAAACTGGAACTATTTCCGCAGCACACGTCTGCAATACCAGGGCAGGTATTCCATCAGGTCCACTAGCTTTGTTAACATCGAGCCCCCGTATAACGTGGAGTACATCCCGATGCCGGATCCTCAGCTTTTTCATATAGAAGCCGCAGTGACGAACCGACGGCGGAACAGCACCTCCGACATCGAGGGTCGAGTTTTCCGCAAACATTTTCCTTAATAGTAGTGAAGAAGACGAAGGCTCCCGAGAAAGACATGAGATCTACTAGTATTATATAATTGCCCTCAATAATATTAACCCTCTGTCTGATTTACACTTACTGATGATCTTACTTACTTCAGTTTCTGAAAGGCTCACACCTTGACTCTGATAAGCTTTGCGTCTTTATAAGAGACATAATATTATTACAAGTCATTGATATTGTGACTGGCAACTTATCATTTCACAAAAATTTACCGAAAAATTTTTCAAACTATATAGGTACTTTGATTTTTTTTCTCGGATGACGTTATTCTTATTTTATTGAGAAACATCACCTGAAGGCCTCCGTGGCAGAGTGTCAAGATCCTCGGTTCCTTAAAGTCACGGGTTATATATACCCAGGGAAGGTTTGGTTGGTAAATATACATATATACATCACTACATCTCAAATCAATTGCCATCCTGGGATAAAAATAATGATTTTGGTTATATTACATGTTCTTTCAAATTATTAATATATTTTAACAACTGCTTCATTTTCCTTCTTTAAACATTTAAAGTTCTCAATAATATATCATTTCGGTATATTGACTTCATTGAGACTTTCTTTTTTAAAAAGTGTAATCTATTTCTGTGACTTACTTCTAAAAGGCCATTTTTATATTTCACGAGTTCTGTGTAGAATTCGATCTCTTTACGCGATTTTCTAGTGTAAAATTGGCCCCCAAAAATCAAAAGTTCTTCCAGAATTCAGAAGAAAACCGAATTTTGAGGCTAAATCGCAATTAAAATTTACTGGAAAATATGACATTGGCCCTTTTAGAAGTAAGCCACAGATTTATAAATTTACCAATCAAATTTCTGTTATACCTGTTAAAAATTTATTTCAAAAATGCAATAAAATTATAGTTGTTGGAAAGGTACAAATAACAATTTACTTTTTATTTTTGTGTGAAACCGCTTAAGAGTCCCAACTGCTCCGAACCGTCTGGAGCCAGTGTGAATATGGCATCCCCAATCGAGGTATGTTGTGAGGCTGGTAGTAGTGGGGAGTGAAAGTAGATGGGTAAGAAGAAGGTGGGGAAGTACCTGGCTAATCAGATCTGGTCACCAAACGGTTCCATAATAACTCAACACAGTGATTATTCAACACACATTTAAAAAGTGATATAAAGTCATTAAAAACGATGAAAATTTTTTTTTTCAACCTAACCTAACCTCACCTAATAGAGACTACTTTTGTAAAATTTGCAATTGCATCTGCGGCACTACGACCTTTGCGGAAGCCATATTGTTTTCCTGAAAGAATGTTATTGTCTTCAAGAAATTTGTATAGCCTTCGTTTTACCGTTTTTTCAATTATTTTTGATATCGGACTCAGCAAGGATATTGGTCTATAGTTATTCACTGATGATATGTCCCCTGATTTATAGATAGGAATAATTGTGGAGTGTTTTAAAGAATTTGGGAAGAGGCCAGTTTGAAAGCTTAGATTTATTACATGTTCAAGGGGCTTAGTGATGATTGGTTTGAGGTGTTTGATCAATTTAGTGGATATATTGTCGATTCCAGTTGAATGTGTGTTTTTGAGTGATGAAATAATTTCAGTGATTTCTTGCTCTGTGGTAGGAGTGAGATTAAATGGATCATAACAAAGATTTTCAATCGATATATTATTTGCAAGGTTATATTCTGTCTTTCCGTTTTTATCTAAAATATTATTTGCTTAGTCTGATCCGACTGTGGAGAAGAATTTATTGAAATGATTTGCGATTTTTTTTTAATGATTTGTTGTATCTAGTATTTGGTCTGCAATGGTTATTTTATTTATAGGTGCGGTAGTTTTGTTAGTAAAGCAGATCTCTTTGACAATATTCCAGATTTGTTTATTGTCATTGGCAGCTTCCTTGATCTGTTTTCTATAATATTCGTCTCTAGCTCTGCAGATTATTTTTTTACAAGCATTTCTGTATCGTTTGTAAAATAGGAGAGATTCGTGATTATTGGGGTTGTTTTTACAAAATTTGTGAAGTTTATTACGCTTGTGAATACAGTGTAGGATGCCATTTGTTATCCAAGGCTTAAGTTTAATTTTGCGACTACTTTGTTTGTCGTTAGTGTTGGATGTGGAACTTTTCAAATGGTTTTGTATGGTGTCGATAAGAAATTTGCACGCTATGTTTAGGTCGGTGAGTTTATAAAAATTTGACGAGTTTTCCTTGGAAACCAGTTTAAAAAGAGTGTCATAGCAAATTTTCTTCGTGGGTATTTTCGATGCAGGTAATTTTTTAATAGCATGTGAAAGGGAGGTGATAGTGGCGTAGTGGTCTGTAACCATGCATTGGTATACGAGAGAATCGGTATTCAATTTACATTTAGCAAAAACATGGTCAATGCAACTGACGCATAATTCTGATACCCGAGTAGGGGCCGTAATAGCTGGAATAAAACCTTGTAGAGTTAGGAAGTTCATGTAGTCATTTGCTTGGGGATGCATCGTATTTATGATATTAATATTAAGGTCACCAATAATTAGAACATTTTCACGATCACTCATACACGATAAGGATTTGTTAAGTGAGTTTAGGAATGGTGTTATATTAGACGCAATCGGTGATCGGTATATACATAATATCGTTACACTATTTTCTATTTCGAGTTTAAGACAATTTGAATTTGTGATTGAGATTTTTTGAACAGAGTGTTGTATGTGATTTTTGATGTAAATGATTACGCCATCATTTTGAGATTTATTATTCTGTGTGCTGTATTGATTATAGTCTTTTATAGTTTTTGGAATAAAGTTATTTTTGATCCAGCATTTGGTCAGGATAAGTAAATCAAAATCTGAATCAAGGTCTGTGAGTAGTATAAGGAGTTCATTGAAATTTTTATAAATTGATCTGATATTCATGGAAAATATTTTTAAGTTTGATTGATTTAAGATTTGTCGAACTTCGACAGCACTATTTGTTTCGGTACATGGAATCTGTGAGATGTTATCTAATAAATTTGTAATGACTTCCATTTTTTAAATAATGATTTTGAGATAAAAAATTGTTTTTAGATAAAAAATAACGCACGGTTAAGTAATGCAAGAAAAAATATTTTCAAAAATTCTTATTGTTCGCAGAACTAAAAACAATAACATTTAAAAAGTTTATTTTACTTTTGTTAGTAATTAAAGTAATATTGCATTTAAGAATGATCGTATCAATATGTCGAATATTATTAAAATAAGTTGTACCACTGGTTTCTGTTGTTGGTAATAGTCGAGAAGGAGTTCGCCAGTTATTAAAAGCAATAACAAAATAAGCAATGACAGTGACCTTTATAGCGATTACAGATATATAATAAGCAATAACAGTGGCATTTATAATGATTATAATAAAAAAAATTCTGACACTTATAGTCAATATCATAAATACAAGTAAATACAAAAAACAAGACCTAAAAATGGATAAAAATGGATAATTGAGGTTTTAATTATGTAAATGTATTTATGGTCGAGGGGTAAGGATCTGAGGTCGCGGGTTCAAATCCCGGCGTGCGTAATAAAATTTTATTTGATTAATTTGTGTTTTTTCACAAATTTTCATTCAAAAAATATAAACTATATTTTCGGCGGTGACCGGATAAATCATCAAAATGATAAATCATCACATTTAAAAAAGTTATAGTCATGGAAAGTGATAAAACAAAAACTTTTTTCACTGGATTAAGTAGGTTAGATTAGGTGAGGTTAGGTTAGGTTGAAAAAAAAAATTTTTCATCGTTTTTAATGACTTTATATCACTTTTTAAATGTGTGTTGAATAATCACTGTGTTGAGTTATTATGGAACCGTTTGGTGACCAGATCTGATTAGCCAGGTACTTCCCCACCTTCTTCTTACCCATCTATTTTCACTCCCCACTACTACCAGCCTCACAACATACCTCGATTGGGGATGCCATATTCACACTGGCTCCAGACGGTTCGGAGCAGTTGGGACTCTTAAGCGGTTTCACACAAAAATAAAAAGTAAATTGATATTTGTACCTTTCCAACAACTATAATTTTATTGCATTTTTGAAATAAATTTTTAACAGGTATAACAGAAATTTGATTGGTAAATTTATAAATCTGTGGCTTACTTCTAAAAGGGCCAATGTCATATTTTCCAGTAAATTTTAATTGCGATTTAGCCTCAAAATTCGGTTTTCTTCTGAATTCTGGAAGAACTTTTGATTTTTGGGGGCCAATTTTACACTAGAAAATCGCGTAAAGAGATCGAATTCTACACAGAACTCGTGAAATATAAAAATGGCCTTTTAGAAGTAAGTCACAGAAATAGATTACACTTTTTAAAAAAGAAAGTCTCAATGAAGTCAATATACCGAAATGATATATTATTGAGAACTTTAAATGTTTAAAGAAGGAAAATGAAGCAGTTGTTAAAATATATTAATAATTTGAAAGAACATGTAATATAACCAAAATCATTATTTTTATCCCAGGATGGCAATTGATTTGAGATGTAGTGATGTATATATGTATATTTACCGACCAAACCTTCCCTGGGTATATATAACCCGTGACTTTAAGGAACCGAGGATCTTGACACTCTGCCACGGAGGCCTTCAGGTGATGTTTCTCAATAAAATAAGAATAACGTCATCCGAGAAAGAAAATCAAAGTACCTATATAGTTTGAAAAATTTTTCGGTAAATTTTTGTGAAATGATAAGTTGCCAGTCACAATATCAATGACTTGTAATAATATTATGTCTCTTATAAAGACGCAAAGCTTATCAGAGTCAAGGTGTGAGCCTTTCAGAAACTGAAGTAAGTAAGATCATCAGTAAGTGTAAATCAGACAGAGGGTTAATATTATTGAGGGCAATTATATAATACTAGTAGATCTCATGTCTTTCTCGGGAGCCTTCGTCTTCTTCACTACTATTAAGGAAAATGTTTGCGGAAAACTCAACCCTCGATGTCGGAGGTGCTGTTCCGCCGTCGGTTCGTCACTGCGGCTTCTATATGAAAAAGCTGAGGATCCGGCATCGGGATGTACTCCACGTTATACGGGGGCTCGATGTTAACAAAGCTAGTGGACCTGATGGAATACCTGCCCTGGTATTGCAGACGTGTGCTGCGGAAATAGTTCCAGTTTTGACAAAGCTCTTAAAAATGTCCCTGAAGTGTGGCACTGTGCCCTCTGGTTGGAAAAAAGCGGTCATTCACCCTATTCCCAAGAAAGGTGACCCCTCCAACCCGGCCAACTCCCGCCCCATAGCGATCACATCAGTTCTGTCCAAAGTGATGGAACGTGTGATCAACGACAAACTGCTCACATACCTCGAGAAGAACAAAATTATCAACGACCGTCAATACGGATTCCGGCGGAACCGCTTGTGCGGTGATCTTCTCGCGTATGTGACGCATGTTTGAGGGCGGTGCCTGGAACGTCACGGTGAAACCCAAACGGTCGCACTAGACATATCCAAGGCCTTTGACCGGGTCTGGCACCGAAGACTTGTCAACAAATTGCCTTCTAACGGACTTCCCGCATCCCTGTGTACGTG
Source organism: Hesperophylax consimilis (assembly GCF_061612785.1). Taxonomy (NCBI): domain Eukaryota; kingdom Metazoa; phylum Arthropoda; class Insecta; order Trichoptera; family Limnephilidae; genus Hesperophylax; species Hesperophylax consimilis. Next base: position 22,111,922 of record NC_142837.1, on the reverse strand, counting down.
GATTGCTGATTTTTTAAGGAATAGGTCGATTCAGGCGGTTGCTGACGGTTTCACCTCTTCCTCACACTCTATAAATGCTGGCGTCCCACAGGGATCGGTTCTGTTTCCGACTTTATTTTTGTTGCACATCAATGACCTTTTGACATGTGCACCGATTCATTGCTACGCGGATGACAGTACAGTTCATGATAGCTTTTTGTTTGACAAGCCCCCAAAGGGCACACAAACTCCAACGGCTCGGAAGGCTTTGAAGCAGAGAATGGACGGTTATCTCGAGAGTATTTCCTCCTGGGGTAAAAATAATTTTGTCGAATTTAATGTTTCAAAGACCCAATCCTGTCTGATTACGTCTAAAAGGGATTCAAATGATAATCTAGTCTCCTTCAATGGAAGCAATCTTCCAAACAGGCCTTCCATTGATATATTTGGTGTGATTGATATGTTTAAATTAAAATGGGACATAATTATACTTACCGAATGCTGGATAACCGATAAATACTCTGCTTTACAAATTGACAATTACATCCCTCACTCAACGTTGATGAATAAGGGAAAAAGTGATGGTGTAGTTGTATACATTAATGAAGATATAGAAGTTAATGTTAAAGAGATCAGTATAAATAATGAAAGCTGCCTAAAATTATCAATTGGAAACGATACAGCCATACTAGCATTGATTGATCGCCCTTAACCAAAAACATAGAACCATTCCTTCATTCTCTATCTCAAGAACTAAATCAACTCAAAAACATTAAAAACGTTTTTGTTATTGGTGATATCAACATTGATATTCTTCAAAATGGACATCCAAAAAAATTTGACTATATGCAGACGCTTGATTACCATGGATTCAAAAGCCTCATAAATGAACCAACTCGAATATCAAATGAATGCAAAACTTGCATCAATCTTATCTTCAGTAAGACCAATAAACAAACTCAAGCCATTATATATACATCCACCATTACAGACCATTACTCAACAATTCTCTCCATTAACAAAAATAAAACAGGAAAAATCCAAAATCATAAAATTGTACTGCAAATATCAGAAACCATTGAAAGGAAGTAAAAAAAAACACAAAATACCGAGTGGATAAACTTTTTTGAAACATATGATACAAATTCTGCTTGGAGCTATTTTAACGAAATTATACAACATACAATACTATCGAATACAAAATTAATAGAAAAAAAGATATCCCATAAAAATAAGCACATCAAACCTTGGATTACACAAAACATCATCAACTGTATAAGGAAAAGAGATGAAATACATTTAAAAGTTAAAAAAAGACCCTTACGATATATTTAAATTAAGATTCTATAAAAGATACAGAAATATAATTTTAAAAAAAATTCGCAATGCCAAAGAAAACTACTATAAAAGGAAAATAGAAGAATGTAACAATGACTCCAGAAAAATATGGAAGATTATAAAAGAAATCACTAACTCTGAACCCTCCTACAACAAGAAAATGATTGGAGAATTAAACATTGACATGATTCCAACTTCTTTTGCAGAGCATCTTGACAAAATTCTGGAATATATTAATACTTTGTTCATTAACGTAGGCTCGAAATTGGCAAATAAAATCACAAAACCAATTACTCATGAAAAGGAAATAGAAAATAATGAAGTCTCAATCCAAGATAACACACTAAATCTAAACCAAATAACTAGCAACGAACTAAGAAAAGTGATTGCTTCACTAGATAACAACACTTCTTCAGGAAATGATCCTTTGAAAATTTTACAAGAGAGCCATAAAAATTTTAGACGGTGGAAAAAAATGTCTGGCTATTTTTATAGACCTAAAAAAAGCCTTTGACACAATAGATCATAAAATTCTTCTCACAAAACTTAAAAAAATTGGCATATCTGGCACTCCAATAAATTTACTGATGACGTACTTGACAGGACGAACACAACAAGTACAAATAGGCCAACAAAAAAGCAATCCTCTTCCAATAAACTACGGCGTCCCTCAAGTGTATTGGGACCAATCTTATTTCTCATCTACATAAATGAAATTACCAAACTTCCCATCAATGGAAACATAATTAGTTTTCCCGATGATACTGTTATGTTATTCCACGAAAAAGACTGGATGGACTCTTATAAAGAGGCTGAACATGGACTAACTGCACTTCAAAATTGGCTTCGGATGAACTATCTTACGCTCAATATAATTAAAACTAATTATCTAGCCTTTTCAATAAACTCAAGAGTTCAACCGGGTAAAGAATTCACTCTAAAATTGCACGAGTATCAAAACAATAAGTCACATTGCTCTTGCCCTATAATAGCAAAGGCAAAAAGTATTAAGTATCTAGGAGTGGAAATAGACGAAAACCTTAGATGGGACATACACATAAATGGAATCACTAAAAAGCTTACGAGACTTGTATATTTCTTCAAAAACCTAAGAAACATACTACCTAGGAAAGAAATCAAAAAAATATTTTATGCTTTAGTTCATTTCCGTCTTGAGTACGGAATTCTAGTATGGGGATCTGATACAGCAAATAATATTAACCACTTAGATATTGCTCAGAAGAGCATTATAAAACCATACTAAAATTACCCATCAGAACCCCCTCAAAAGATATTTTTAAGTGTTTTGACATTCTTAATTTAAAACAAATATATGCCAAGAATATTTTGATACATCATTTTAAAAACAGAAAATCTCCTAATGAAACTCGGATACATGATACAAGAGCCTCAAAAAGGGATATACGAGATGTTCCAAAATTCAAGACAAGTTTTGGCCAAAGAAACCACATATATCTGGCAACCAAACTTGACAACATCCTTCCTCCAAGTTTGAAAAAGATAGAAAAGATAAATAAGCTTAAGGAAAAAATCAAAACATGGGTGAAAGAAATTAATGCAGACATTCTGGAAAATGTATTAAAAACATCATAGAAACTAAACAACAGAAAATCAAGTCCAACCATCAACCAGTCCGCCTCAGCACAGGACTACCTAGTGAGGAGGACTAAGAAGAAATTATATGAATGATATATTATAGATTTTTATATTATAATGTTACTCTCATCAAACCTTATAAAATAGACACTTATAAAAAAATTAAAAAAACTATAAGTGACCAGCTCAGGTACGGGGGCTCCATCGAAGCCAGAGTAAAACTGGCCTCTCAGAAGCTGAGCGTACTGTACAGGGCCCGCAGATACTTTAATAGTACACAACTGCTGACTCTGTACAAATCGCAAGTGCGCCCTACCGCAGCCTACCAGCACCAAGCGCCACTCCTGAGTGAGCGCTGGGCCCAAGCGCACTCAAGACCACACCCTGCATAGTTTTCCTTATTTGATAATTTATTATATCTATTGTACAAAAAAAAAATGTATATCTATATGGGACGTGCGGGATTGCACAAACCTCCCCACATCCTGGAATAAAATATTATTATTATTATTAAAATCGAGATTTTGTATTCCCCATTTTTCTCCTCCAAAAGTTAAACGATTTTCATTTTTTTTACCTTCTACATAAAAAGAAACTATTCTATGTCGGACCGTTTTGCTTTTTTTCATAATATATTGTCTAGTTTGTAGACTGAACGTCTTTTGACTGCGTTTAAATCAGACAATTTTATTGATTTTTGGAAGGTCATAACTTCTATAAGAAGCAATTTATCAAAAATAAAAAAACAAAACGTACCGACACACAAAATATTTGCTCTAGGGTTAAAATCCAGAAAGATAAATGGGGACTACGTTTGTATGGAAAAATCAACACCCGGTAACGTCTTAACACTGGCAGCGTAGGTATTTTTGCTAGGTGGAAATTTGTTCTTACCAAACCAGATTCTTTGTGGGAGCAAAAAGATTTTAAAACGGTTTTGAAATTGAGTATTTATTTAGTTTTAGGAGGCTTTATGATGATTTTCAAAGAGGGCTTTTTAAATTTAGCATGGAGCGACATTGCAAAAATCAAATCTCGGTATTGTAATAGCTGCCAAAAGATGCTTCATGTCATTCATATTCTCGTAAAAATACTTTAAAAAATCTAAACTTATGTCTTCATTCAACAACCTAGCGATTTCGTAACGTAAAAAACGTTAATTTAGCCTTTTTTCCCCAAAATCTGAGTACAGTCTCAAAAATATAAAATAATATCCATTACTTTCAATTGCATTTACCTTATTGAACATTACATGTTTTATAAAAAAAACACTGCATAAATTGCTGTTAAACTAGTGAGTTTGTGAGCGCTGTGGAGGTGGGGGGGACAATTTCGCTCCTATTGTTTCGTCGCAGAAACTAGATGCGACTTGCATCTAGTTTCGTTTCGGCTACCGCTGACCGTAGACGTGTTAGAATCCTTGTCCGATTAAATTTTAACACATATAATTGTTGTGAAAATGAATGCAAATACACGAGAAGCAAAATTTTATGTCCAATATTCGGGGCACCAACTGAAATTAACTCACAAGTTTTACCTACTGTATCAGAAGTGATTAAACATTATTTGTTCTTACGATATGAGCGTAATCTTAACTCTACAAAAAAACCGTCCGTATTCGAAATAAAAAGTGTTATATCTGCAATTGTTGAAGGAATTTGGAAGCGCGCTTCCTTTTCCACTGTTTCACACAATCGAGTGATGAAACTGATCCAAGATCATTATAACGAATACTTAAAACTTAAAAATTGTCCAAAAAAAAGTGTGCATTATTATGTTAAGTTAAATTCTTATAAAATCAAAATGAATAAACTTTTCGATATTGCTTCATGCAAATGTAACAATCTGAATATGTGTTCCTGCGAAAAGACGCGCAAGGTACCCACCAAAGAACAAGCATTCCTTCAAGACCAAAGATCCTCGAGAAAAATGATGCTGGGAGCAATAGACACCGACACAACAAAAAAATTACATCGGAAAATGAGGATGCAAGCTCGTTTATCTGAACTTGCTTCGAAGGTCAGCTCATCTACAGCATCAGCGACAAAACCACGTCAACCCTTTTTTGATGAAAACCAATCATTTTCTTCACATTCTCCGCAACCTCCAGAAAATTCCCGTATGATGTTAAAACTCCCCACTTTGGCCAGAATCTGCGATCAGTATGGTTTGTCAGACAGGTCGGCATCAGCTGTTGCAATTGCTACATTACAAGATTTTGGCATAGTAACCGAAGACGACTCTTAAATGGTGATTGATAGGAGCAAACTCAGACGAACTAGACAAACGTGTCGCACTTCTTTAATAAAAACATGGCAGATTTTGTCGGAGTCAACAAAAATTCGAGGTCTATATTTCGATGGAAGGAAGGATAAAACACTGTCTTAGGAAAAAATAGGGGATAGATATCAGCGGAGAACGATTTCAGAAGAACATTATTCCATTTTATCTGAGCCGGGGTCTCAATATGTTGGACATGTTACACCATTATAAGGAACTGGCAAAAACATCGCAAAGAGCATGTTACACCATTTAAAAATGAACGGTTTTAATTTGAATGATTTATCAGCGATTGGATGTGATGGGACTGCTGTCAATACAGGCAAAAAATGGAACTATTAGATTCATGGAATTGGAATTAGGTCATCCGTTACAATGGTTTATCTGTCAGCTGCATGCAAACGAACTTCCCCTTCGCCACTTATTTCAACACTTAGATGGTGCTACAACAGGACCTAAAGGGTTTTCAGGACCTATTGGAAAACTTCTTTCAAGCAGCTCTAACACCGTTATAAATTATTCACCAATACACTTTGAGATGCACAAACTCAACGCAGAGGAATTGAAAAATTTGAGCACGGACCAAAAATACTTGTATGAAATATGTTTTGCAGTTACAACAGGTCACTGCCCACCAAATTTAGCAAACCGTCATCCAGATAGTATTTGTCACTCACGCTGGTTGACGACAGCAAACTCAATACTTCGATTATATATAGGAACAACTAACCCTTCAGTGAACCTAAAAATTCTTGCTGAATATGTTGTTAAAGCATATGCTCCGACATGGTTTGAGATAAAGAGGCACCCGTCGTGTAAAGATGGGGCGTTACATGTCTTTACTATAATAAAACTCACCCGATATTTGAGCACCGATCTACGAGATATAATTAATCCAGTAATTCAAAGAAACGCCTATTTTTGCCACCCGGAAAATCTGCTACTATCCATGATAATGGATGACAACCTTATTGTAAGAGAATTGGGTTTGAGACGAATATTAAAGGCGCGAGATAGATGTCCGAGTCCATCTGTTGTTAGAGACTTTATTATTCCAACAATAAACTTTTCAGCAAGTAAATATTACGATATTATCAACTGGCAGGAATGCGAAGTTACACCGCCACCGATATTATCCGAAATCAGTAATGACGACCTAGTCAAAATGATAAATAATTTCGGTGAAGAAAAGGACAGTATTGAATTTCCCAGATTTCCCTGCCACACTCAAGCAGTCGAGAGGTGCATCAAATTAGTTACCCAGGCATCGTTGTCTACAGTTGGGCCTGAAGCAAGAGATGGATTCATTTGGGCGACAATAAAATCTAGGCATATAATGCCCGAATTTCACACCAAATCTCATTTCAAAACACGATAAATATTATAAAACTTCGATAATGTTTAAAAAAATTCTCTTTGTTAAAGTATTTTATTTAATAAAAAAACATGTTTCTCAAAAACACGAAAAAAAAATAAAAAATCAATAATCCTCTTCAAAAACCAAAAATAGACCCCGCCTTGAAACTATGGTAATTTTATTTTTATTTTCACATGTGTTATGCACCTTATTAGCTATAAAACCCCTAATAAAATTGTATTTTTGCTATGAATATCGCTTTTTTATAATGCTTGGCAGAGTTTTCAGCGACTTTTTTCATACAATTTTTTTCTAAATATAAATGTGCTGGTTGTTGAATAAAGGAATGTTTCGATCGAGTTGATTTTTTTAGACAAAAGAGGTGTTATATAAAGGCAACTTTTTTTTGCTATTACAGTACTGGCATCTTTAAAAAAAAATCCCATAGAGTCCCATACAACGTCACTCCACCCTATTTTACATGTAGGTGGTACAATTTTGATGACAGACAATTTTTAAACATGAGAAAGAAATAATAAAAATAACATATATGCAAGAAACAAAAATAAAAGAACAAGCACATAAATTTAAAAATACAGTGATTTGAATGGTTTACAAAATTACAACTTCCATTTAGAAATAGTGTTGAAATAAATCTTTTACGTGATCCACAAAATTCGCAAAGTTAATATTAAATATATTGACATCCCTAAGTATTGGTTTCCCATATTGTTAAAGCCGTTGTATTGGGGAGTTCGTAATGTAATTGCGCTTATGTGTGTTGCACTGGAAAAGTGTATTTTGTCGTTTTGTTATTGTAGGTATTCGTAAGTTTATGAGTTGCAGAAGTTCGCAAAAGTCGAATTTAGAGTTTAGAATTTTAAATAAAAAAGTTAAGTCGTTTATTTTACGAGTATTTAATAAGAAATGATATTGTAAGTCTTCTAGTGGGATATTTAACATGATGAGTAAAACATCCAAAGTCCAAACGTCGAAACGTCCGTACAAAACAAACAAAGACGTTTTTTTATATTTGAAGAATTAACACTTTTAAAATGACCTAACTTTGTTAGTCTTTCCCATTTAACCTTTTTTTTCTTTTGGGTAGATAGGTACATAAAATCCAAAAAGACCTAACATGTAAATATTTTTTTTGTGAAATATTTGAACTTTTACATATTTTGTGTCAAAAATATTTGCTTATTTGCCTTTTTAAGAGACGATAGATATAAATCAGTTTAATTTAAAAAGACTCCCGTGAAGACATGTTACGGTTAATGGAATCAAATACTTGAGTCAGGTCTTGTCAAGATTCTGTCTCATAGTAGAAAATGAATGAATACAATTACTATACTTTGCATTAAAGTGTATTTTAATGACAAGTCTTTCTTAAATTTTGGATACATACTAGAATTGATGGTCTGAAGACGAATCAATAACAACATCCCGTTAAAAGGGCATTTGAGGAAAAATTCTCATGCGCACAGAGCGAGACTCGAAATTTAGAAGCCATTTTCCCAGGATCTATGGAGCCGAACGAACTCAAATTTCGGATATATTATGGTGTGAAGATGAATCAATAACAAAATCCCTGTAAAAGGGCATTGAGGGAAAAATCATAATTCTCATGGGCATAATGCAAGACATGGGTTCGATTCTAAGGATATATGTAGCCGAATGGACTGAAATTTCGGATACTATGTTGGAGATAATATTCGGATTAAAGTGTATTTTAATGCCAGGTCCTATATTTTCATACGACCCGTTGATTTGTTCATTATTTTGTTGAATGATTAAATGGCACAGAGTAATAATTATTTCATATTTATGCACGGAGAAAATTTACTGATATAAAATATTGCTAATTTATTAAGAATCTCTACACATTATTCGTAATCCTTTTAAAAACAGGACTGCAGGCCCTTAACGAATTTATAGGTTTCATGTTAAACTTTTAGTAAAAAAGGAATATATTACAGCGACGTCGGTTCACGTGTTCATAAAAATCATTATATTTTCGCATTTCGTCATTATATATGAACAGAACAAGCGCAGGTGCATGATCACATGTTCCGATATGCTCGGAAAGTACTCAAATTTTATTGGAAAACGGCCTGCTATCCCGTTTCTAACAGAATTTTAATAAATCAGCAATACTCATTTTCCTCCGTGTAGCACTACAGATTTTTAAAGTGTAAATGGAGTATGAATATAAAGAAAATAAGGGTGACCCCGTTCTAACAAAGTAAATATTTTTGGCGATTTTGCAAAACGCATTTTTATGGAGATTCCGGATTCCGGTTGGGGCTTAAACGTATGTAGAGATTTTTTATTTGTTAATAATAGACCCATTTTTATTAAGGGATTTCTTAGTTTCTAAGACTTTAAAATTATCTAAGCTTATTAATGTAGAGAAAATCCTCCCGTTCTTCCGGCCCAAACTCACTAATTCCACTCCTAAACGTAATCCTATGTTTGCCATAATTTTGTAATTATTATATACATGTTAAGTTAATATATATTTTGCCTTGAGGAAGGAACGGTTCGGTCGACGTTAATAGTGTTTCAAACTAAGTTATATTGTTTAATTTAAAAGAATTTACCTCTATTCTCCCGTGACTTCTTGGTTATCTCGCATAGGATGCAGGAGTAGACCACCACGAAGATAATCAGGGGGACGAAATACAGGGCCGACACGCAGAAGAGATTGTAGGCGATCTCCTGGGCGCTGTTTGTGAAGAACCCGAAGGACACGCACTGCTCAAACTCTAAGGTCTCGGGGTGCGGCGATACGTGGAACACGACACTCTGAAACAAAACATTTATAAAATTATTATAACAATAATTATTAGCCTGAAACACCCATATGAATCTATTGAACTAATTCCACTATCGAGCATCTCAAGGCTTTCACACGAAGGATGATACGCCTCGTCCTACGCAATATTTAATGTTACTCTATTGTCTATTCCATTCATTAAATATTTCAGTAACCATTGGATACTACAGAATTTTACAAATACAATAAACCTACATATGTAGGTAAAAGCACATTTTATATTTTTCTTTCAAACCAACTTTGTGCTTCCCACCAATAAATATATTTTTGGTTGTTTTTGCGGAATAGCTCAATCAATAAGAGATTTAGTTCATAACGCTTCCATGAATGAAACACTTCTCACCGTCTTCGAGATTATTTTCATTATTTGGGTCACTTGTGAATCGCATCAGAACTCTATCCTCTAAATAGGAAGAGAGCAAATGCAGTGCAATGGGAGTAAACATAGTTTATGAGGGAGTATACATACGTACTATCCATTCCGATATCAATTCTAGTTCTTAACAAGAATGCTTGATTTTGAAGCCCGCCAAAATTTTTTTGGTGTAAAGTTTTTTCTTAAGTTAAACTCTGGATACGTCATCTAACATGGTGAACGAGATAAATATATACATTCCTAACAAGTCCAATGCACTTTTTATGCTCCCAAAGCGAAAACTTGCGAGTATAAGAAAGCGACTCAACTGCTGGGATTCTGCAGTGACCGTTTACACATTCATCGTCGCCTACTGACAGTTTAGCCTCTATCTTTTGACGCTTGTAAAAACTACCTCATGACTTTTTTATACTTCTAATTTGCTGTATTTCCTATTACCTTTTGAAGTTGAATCATCGTAACGAGTAATACAACTATTGTGTAATTTCCTTCTGCGTGTTTGTTTGCTACAGATTGTCTTCTTTAGTATTTTTTAAATCATCAACATATACAAGTTAATTATGTACTTCTACAACTTGTTATTACGAGTACTACAACATACTTGCTTGTGTTTATATTTTTTTACCATTTCTTATTTACTGTACCTTCATGTGATCTACATCAAATCTGTAATTGTAATCTTTGTAATATATTAGTGTACAACTGTTACCAACTCTCAAAAAATGGAGACTTGAAAAAATAAATGTAATGATTTATCGACTACACTAATTTGTGGTGACTACTGACTGAGTGGACTTGTTTTTCTTGGACTATGTGTATTCTTCTAGAGATATCAGTGGATGATCTCGTATAATAAGCTACCATTAAAAAGACGTAAAACAATAGAAGACCTACCCATTTATACTATTCTAATTGAAGTATGTACCATACTCGTAAATACATAATGCGTGAAGAAAACCTATTGTCGAATTGCCATATTCATCGAAAAAACTATCGACAAAACAATGGAGAATGAGGAAAAGGTCCAGCAACCTAGTAGTCTGAGAAGGGGGTACCTGGAGTCAGATAAGGTAGTTGTGATTTTTTGCTGACTTGTTTATGATGTTGTCCCAATGAACTATCCAAGTTTTCGACCTCGATCGCTGAATGCAACATTTTCATAATATTCTACCCATCTTCATTTTTTGCTGATTTTAACCCTGAAGGACTAGTTTTTGATTATAACTCTTAATTATTTTCAAAGTCGACTTAAGTTGCTACAATGTGAAGCGTTTGAAATCTGAAAGCGTTTCTGTAAATCCAATAGTTTTGAAATCACAGTTTTTTTTTAAATTTATCAGTTTTTCGGAACTCGGAAATGTTTTACAATATTTTGTTGTTGTGTGGGATTTTGAAAATCTTGCATCAATCAATGAATAGATCTGGCATCTTTATTGTTCCTTTTAAGACAACTGCGGGTTAAGTGACCGGCCCCTATATCTCCCTACCACCCCACCTGTTTCACTCCTCACCACTCTCTCCCCCTCAAGGCCAGGCCATTCATGAGTTATCCTATGGCAACAATGTGGTGTCCCTTTCTTCAGCTGTATGAGCTATAGCTTGTTGATAAAAAACGGTCACTGTCAATCTTTAAAACAACACCGTTTAACAAGTTATGCGTTCTAAAACATTCGGATGAAAAATTGAGAGATTTCTTCAGAAGAGCTTGTAATGTTTTCGCCTTTTCGCCATTCTTTTATTTTGTTTCAAACAATATAGAATTTTCTTCTCTCTGGGCTATGACCGATGTTTAATTTTTTTTTTTCTAAGGCTTTGCATATGTGTTCGCAGGGATGGAAAATTCCTCCCCTACAACACATAAGCCTCCATGAAAATTGGACCCTCTTCTTTGATATCTACAGAAAGCTACTTAAAGCTCTCTTGTACTATATATCTTTATAGACATATGTACTTAACTAATTAATACGTTATTTACGATCTTGAACGCAAATATACCCGTATTTATATTGTAATTAAATTCCATCAAACGTTGTGTAATTTTTTTGATTTATGATATAGGATTTTAATTACTTTCATTTTTGTGGTAACCCTCTTGGTTCTGATCGAGGTGTTGAGTTCAAAGTTGAATTAGTCTTTCTATTGCAAACCTAGACTTAAATGAATTTTCTGAATGAGCTAACTTTCCTATTGTAATTATTCTGATTCCCTGCACCCTAACAAAATCGTAGTTAAATGCTGATAAAAGATATTATACATGTTTATTTGGACAGGTAATTTAATATAACTCAAATGGTTAATTGTTAGTAAATTTGATTTTGGTAAACTCTTGTGTCTGTGTGGCGCCACTCCTTTATGATTCTGCTGCTATAAGGTACATGTAAAGATTGATTTAGTAGGTTAATGTAATTAGTTAATTGCATATTTGACGAACTCGGAATAGCCCATTTGCTGGCATAATTTGGCTCCAATCCTCCATCAAGTAAACGAGATGATCGGGAGTGGACTAGAAATTTGCACAATCCTTTGACACGGCTTCTTGATTGATACCTAAGTTATCGTGTCCCAAAAAGCCTTCCACGTCATCATGTACTGCATTCAAGTTTCCCCCCGGGTCCCGATACCCCCAAATTCCGACACCTCCTTGGACTACAATTTACTTAGGGCGAACCGGTTTCGTCCTATATACAATCATATACTCACGGTTGGTGTGGACTTACGGGTCGTGAATCCTCATTCCACGTTTAAGAGAAGATGCGATAGTGGTCTATTAGACCTAAAATGCAAGCTGTATGCAGGTCCGCATCCTCCAGTAAACAGTACGTACGAATAAATATATGTATACATACAGTTTGGGAAAGGCTTATAACTCGCAATACGAGGCTATCTACCTCGCATCCCGAGCTCGGATCTCGCGCCAAGAACTCTGCGAAGCTCTAGGTCTGGTAACCGAATATATACGTACTAATAAGGTGATACTAATAAATACTAGTAAAATAAGATCATATTTGATAGTTTGTTTTGGAGAGCTATCGAACTCCAGGCTTTTGTTTGTTTGGTTTTGACGTTTTTATTTAAGAGAATCGCCATCTCTATTGGATTTGGTTAATGGTCTTGTTATAGGAGCGACCACTGCCTCCTATTGATGAACTGTATTTGTTTTAAATTTTACCTCCAGGGTTCAACATTAATTTTTGTTCATCCTATCCCGTGATTTTCCAATTGTTTCAAGTAGTTGATTGCCACATTAGAGAGTACTCGACCCTCAAATATCTCAGGCAACTGATGGGGTTTTGTATGAGCACCCAATCAATAATATTCAAATGTTTCGTATAATTATTCGATATAAATCTGGCTAACCCGTGATTTTTCAATTGTCGATTGTGAATGATAAGTATTTGAGTGCACGCAGCTTCCAGCTGGTTCGGATAACTAATAAAAATCTATGCGACTATCTAATCAATGATATTTAAATGTTTCATGTAATATTTCGATATAAATCTGGCTAACCCGTGATTTTTCAATTGTCGTTTGTGATTGATAAGTATTTGAGAACACGCATCTTCCAGCTGTTTCGGGTAATTAATAAAATCCTTTGTGACTAACTAATTATGGCCAAGGTCGCTTCCAAACTATGCGGTTGACCCAATTCTCCAGTGAGCTCTTTATTTGTAAACAAATAATATAAACATCTCCTGACACACTAACCTAAATGTGAGATTTGTTTATTTTAAAATTCCTTAGAAGTCATTTGTGCCTCTTTACTTTTATTGCGCACTATTTATTAAAATATTTTTAAATCCTTTATTGAAGTTAAACTATTTTTCATTTCCGAATTTAGTAAATTTACTAGAAGTTAGGTGAAAATAATATAAATATATATATATATGTACACATATCTCGATTGTCAAAATACGTTAAATAAGATTACATATATTAATAAATAAATATAAGGTATATGATTCTACATGGTCTTGAATATTAATAAATACATATTTTCTTTATCAATAATATAGATATGTCCTCGGGTAGGTATTAAAAATCGCTACCATTTCGATGTTTCGATTAATAAATAAAATACATATATATAATTACATTACTCATATATATATATTCTTTATATACAATATTTTATTTTATATTTATAAATATATATACAAATATACAATATACATATATTAATGTGTAATTCTTTGTTTTGTTGTTTTAATTTAATATTCAATTGATATACTTCCACTTCACAGCCCTTCTGTGTCTCCTGGGACCTGAAAATTATTTATAAAAGGAAAACTCACCCACGTCAAGGTATTTCCGGTCGGGTAGTACACAACAACCTTGATGAAGAAATCCTACCTAATTAATTGTATTTTTCAACTAATTTCAAAATAAATCTTTTCGACTATTTATTCCTATTTAATATTTTATTCTCGCTTGAATCGTATAAATTAGCTGATATTTAATTTTTCTTCCGAACGAAATCCTAATCCAGAAAACCCGTTGATTTAATAACACCTTTCCAGTTTAGGCTTTTTGAATGATAGCTGTTTCAAATTCTTTTTCGAAATGATAGACTGATGATTAAAATTCCGGTTAGAACGACAAACACTTTTAACACTGTCGCTATACGCACGATGGATTTTAATTGAACAATTTATTAATTCTAAATTTCTTTTTATATAAATTGATAAGAAAATTTATTTCAAATTGTGCAAACTTTTAATTTACTCGACTATTAATAAATTAAATTTTTTTCTAACTGTTAATTTTAGAACAAAGATTTAAACGTTTATTATTATCGAATCCTTTTTTTTTTGTTTTTGTGTTTCTTTTAACCTAAGATGAAGTATTTATTACTATTATTATTATTTTTTAACCAAATTGACGTTAAATTATAATCTATTTTTAAATATCAATACGCGATCACGTTCACTTTAGATTAACGATAACAAACTCTTAAATTTAATTTGAATGTTTTCACTTTGAATGAAATAATTATTTTTAAATTTTTAATTAATTCAAAATTCACTTTTTGCACTTCACTTAACACTTTTAAGCACTGAGTTTAAATTATATTTATTTTCACTGTTTAACCAAATTAAACTGATTTAACAAAACTTCACTGGTGGGGTTTTCAGAATTTAGAAACTGAATTTAAGACTTTTTACAAAACTTTCTAAGTCCAGGTACTTGTTCAGAATTTAACACTTAGATTATTTCACTAGAATTTTACCAATAGACGTAGTACTGCCATGTAACAACTTTTCAAACCCTCGGCGCGACTGCCCTCCTGACTGATGAGTTCCATCTTTTATACCCCTCTCAGGTTCCAAAAGACGTATCTGAATTTCTCTTGATGCTTAATTCTATCTCCTATCAACTCGTAAATCCAAACACCCCTTCCATCAATCTCGATTGTCCTCCCATAAGATGTTCTGCTTTCCGGCTCTGGGCGGTAGTTAGTTTTTATCTCACAAATCTAAGTCGATAGGGTCCGAATCGGGTAAGTCTGTGTTAATCGCCCAAGCTCCCTTTGTCCTCTGTTCATACAGAAATGTAGTTAAAATCTCATGATTTTGCGTTCCTTTTTTTCTCAATTCGCGATAGGTCCGTCCTCAATAACATATATATAGATCTCAATTTTATGCATCTCGTGCGAAATTGTTTAAATCCATGCTGAAATCTTTACTACGCATTTTTGAATTTCGATTCGTCTGAATTCTACTCAATTTTATTGTCCCTTATATGGGCTTTTCCATTTTCACCAGTACATTCTCTCTTAATGCCGCAGATTTGAATTTTTCCTTATCTTCTTGGATTTTCTTTTATCCGCGACGTTTTCTTGCACAATTTCTTCTTGATTCTTATGTCATTTCTCATAACTCTTATAATTACTCATTTTCCAAGTCGTATTTATTAATTTCACGGATAAATTCGAATTGTATCGCTTTTCTCCACATGGATCATTTCCTATCTCCGTTCTTTACCCTTCCTTTTATCTTTTCTTCACTTTTCCCGATGTGTGTGGTCTCCTGGGAAATTTCATACTTCATTTATTATTAATTAATATATAGTTTTCCACACTTCTATGGGAGATATACCTAATTAGACTCTGGGATATCTGTCATTTTTATTGCCTGACCCAATCTCCGCCCAATTTTCTATCTTTCTCATACCAGGATTCACATAAAACATATGCACTGACATCTGTTTATGTTTAAAATTTTGGTACTAGACTCGTAAATTTAGTTTAATTTCAAACCTATTAGTTTTAATCTCTTTTGACTAATCTAAATACTTCCATAAGGTCCACGTTAAAGTTAATCGCTTTTCTAATCGTTTATTACCTTAACGTAAATAAAAATCATGTTCGGATTTCGATTGTTTACCCTTCAAAATATACATGAGACCGCCAACCTTTTGTCTTGTTTCGATCCCTCCGTAATATTGGGTAACTCTAATATATATCTAACCTAATAATCATGAAAATGTCTACTTTTCCTGAATCTAAACTATCGCTATTATGTTTAGTTTTACTGTTTTCTTCTGATACTCGATTTTCACGTCCCTAGGACCTTCGTAGCAGTCCAAAATCCCTGTACTATCCTTCCATTCGATCGCCGCACTTTTCTAAAAGTGTATTTTTTTGCGAGATTTTTCATTCAAAATTGATTTACCAATATGTCCGTTTCATCTTAAATTGATAACGATTAATTTCCATTGTTTCCACAACTCTCACCTCTCTTTAGTACGATTTTTATCGAACATGACACCCTCCTTCTATCATAAATAATTGTACTACAGTTGAAAATTCTGCCAGTGATTTTCCTTCGCTTTTCCCGTCCTTTTTTATACTATCACGTTTATAGTTTTTCCATTGCATTTTCGTGTGTGTGTTTTTCAACTTGTAAAATCTTCAAAGCACTCGATTTCAATGGTTCGCCATCACCTAAATGCCTCAGTTATTGTAAACATTTCCAGGAGTTTGTCACCTTGAAAGTCGACGTTGACCCTAAAGTGCGTTCACCTCTAATTTCTGTGGGAAAGAAGAAGCCATTAATTATCTTTTTTAATGTCGGGTCCAAGGTTCAATCCTTTGTCTTTCGTAGACACACCCCCCTTCGTTCACTGATTGGTTACTCAAAATTTTATAGCTCTTTGTTCAGATCTATTGGTTGACAAAATTCAATTTTTATTTATAGGCCTAGGAAAAGGGGAAGTACCAGTCGTCCTAGACGATTTTACGACCTCTCTGCTTTCGTCTTAGAACCTCGATATAATTTCAACTATTACAGGAGTCTACTGCAAGCAAGCTGGATCAATTCTTTCTCCGCCAGATGTCGTTAGCATGTCCGTTTTCATAAATAATTTGCATATTTTCTTGCAGCTATGGTTTATCTGTTTTTTCTTTCACTGTGATTTAAAGCCTTTCATCACAGTTCCCCCCTCTGAACTCAATTTGCTGTGGCTAACGTTGTATACTACTTTAGACATCGAAATTGTGTTCAAAATGTAGTCTAGTTTTTCTCCCCCCCCTCGTTCTGTTATTCCTTTTCCTACATCACTTCCTGTTATTTCCTTTCTCTACCTCACTCTATCATTCCCTATCTCTCTCTCCATTCTGTTATTTCCTTTCTCCCCCCCCCTCATTCTGTTATTCCCTATCTCTCTTTCCATTCTGTTATTTCCTTTCTCCCCCCCCCTCATTCTGTTATTCCCTATCTCTCTTTCCATTCTGTTATTCCCTTTCTCCCCCCCCTCATTCTGTTTGGATTGTTAACAACCTTGACTTTGAATCACATTGTACTTTCTATTTTCTTTTCGCGTAGATATTATTTTATGGAATTTTCTCTAATTTTGATAAACTCAAAATTAATCTTTTTTTTTTTTTCTGGGAAAAAAAACACGCCCCTCGACTCGCGTGTTTAGGTGGTCCTCAACCTGGTTGGACTAAGACCTCCCTCACAATGATTCATATAAAGATTGTTTGCAATCTCGCGGTCTATTGACCAACTGAAGGGCGGGTGGTCTCTTGGTGTGCAAATAATCGTTTGTTTTGGTTTTGTAAGTATTATATTTTTGTGAAATGTATATCTTTGCACGACCTCACCCAATCCGACAATCAGTGGTATACATGTTTCATTTAAACTTTTCCAGCATTTTGTTTTTTTTTTTTTTTTCTCTTATTCGCTAAAATTTTCTTTTGTGTAATTTCTAATTGTCTTTTCATAGATCATTCAAACAAGTTGTTCTAGCCTAGGTGTTGTCCATCCTAATTTTTTTAATTTCATAAATGTTCTTAACTAACCTCCAATTTTCTCATCGTTCCTGTTTCCTTTAAAATTTTTTTTTTTGAAAATTTAACCTAACCATATCGTAATTTCTAATGTTCCCTTTTTATCTTTACCTAATGTCTACTCTAAATCTATAGACAACCTTATTTCAAGTTTTCAAAAAAAATTCTAACTCTATGCATTGTCAATTTAAAATCTTGTTTTATAAAACGTACCCTATCCTATTTATAATATATATATTTTTTAAAGTTCCTTTTGTGGGTATATAGCTCCTATACGTTTTCCTTCTGTGTTCTTACTTATCTAACAAAATTTTCCTACACACTAACACACAAATTTTTTTCTAAACTAGAAAATCAATATTATCGAAAAATTTTTCTCTTACTCTATTAGTAAATTAGAATATGATTGTCGCTTATTAAGAAATTTGTTCACTCAACCTTAAAGACTTAAGGACGACCCGCCCCTCGCAAAAAACTGATAGTCTAATATTTTAGTAATTTTCTTTCTCCCTCCCTCCTTAAATTATATCGTATCCTAACATATTTTTATTTGTATTTCTCAATCGTTTGTTTATTTAAAGTTTCAAATATTTGTAAATTTCGCATTTTATTCGTTGATTTCCACTATCTCTAAACTCGGTTTTTGTTCCTTATTACATGTATAGTATTTCGCTAAATGAATTGCGCTATAATCTCCTTTTATTTCCCGAGTTACCGGATCAATTAGCGTATACGTGTTACTATAAACTTCTGACCCAATTACATAAGGTCCATCGTAAAGCAGATTGAATTTTTTTATTTCTTTTTTGAGTAGGTTTGATTGTGTAAATTTTTTCAACTTGACCAGAGTCCCAACCTCATAAGTTATTAATCTTTTGTTGAGATTATAGTATTTCTGTCGATTTGCAGCGCTTTTCTCTAAATTTTTCCGTGCCGCTAATCTTATTTCATTTATTGTTTTCGTAGATTTTCCGCAGCCTTGAGTATACCTGTCTAAACTATAAGTTGGTGATTTCCCAAAAGCTATTTCATTAGGTGAGAATCCTGTTGAACAGTGTATCGAATTATTGTAGGTTTGTTCTATTTCTTTAAGGAAAGCCGCCCACTTGGTATGTTTTTCGTGACAATAAATACGGAAAATTCTACCTAATTCTTTATTCACGCGCTCTGTTATGTTCGGTCCGGGATTTCGTATTGAAGTATGTACGATTCGTATGCCCATCCTATTTAAGTTGTTTTCCCATTTCTTCGATGTAAATTGAGATCCGTTGTCAGTTAACAAAGCATCTATTTGTATTGTTTTATTAAAATCCTCTACACAATTTAACACGGTCTTAGTACTTGCTATCCTCAATTTATATAATTTTACAAATCTACTGAATGAATCTTGGATCACGAAAATGAATTTAACCCCTCCTATTCCTCTCGGTAAAGGTCCGTATAAATCTGCCATAGCTAATTGTCCTACTTCTTTGGTAATTATGGATTTACTCGGCCCTACAGTTGGTCGAATTTCGCGCTTCGCCAGCTGACATAGGTGACACCCTCTCACTATGCGTTTTATATCTCGGTGCATGCCTGGCCAATAATACCTATCTCCCAAAGCTGTCCCTGTTTTAAAAACTCCTCCGTGTCCAATTTCTAAATGTATCATTCTTATTAGTTCTTCAGTCAACTCTTGTGGTACTGCTAACACCGTTTTGTTTAGTCCTGTTGTGTAATATAAAGTCTTGCCTATTTTTTTGTAATTTTTCAAATACCTATTAACATCTTTTGTCGGCGGCCCAAATTTTCCCTTGCGCAAATATCCGGAAATTTCTCCCAAAAATGTGTCTTGTTTTTGTAGTTCAGTTATATTTTCTAAGTGTTTTCGAATCTGTTGTCTACCTTTCACTGCAAAAGCTGCTATCTCTGGGCACGTGTTTTTCTCCTCCTGTACATTTTTTGCATCACAAGAATAACGAGATAAAATATCAGGCCCTATATTTTCCTTCCCTTTGACGTACTCTACAGTGAAGTTAAATTGATTTAAATACAAAATCCACCGTGTTAGTCGGCCACTGTACATCTTCCAGCTCTTTAAAAATGTCAATGCTTGATGATCCGTTCTAATTATTAAGTGTACTCCTCTTAAATATGTCTCAAATTTATGTAAAGCATATATTATCGCCCATAACTCTTGTTCTGACGTGGTCCATTTCAACTCCGGTCCTCTTAAAGCTTTGCTAATAAATCCAATAACGTGGTGATTCCCTTCCTCATCCAACTGATATAATTCTCCTCCTATGGCGAACCCCGAACTATCTGTCTGTAAATAATAAGTACTATTTGGGTCATGATGATGTAAAATAACTGTCTCTAAAAATAATGTTTTCACCCTCTCAAATGCGCGCTGTTCTGAGTCACCCCATCGCCAGGTTCTATTTTTCTGAAGTAAATCGCACAAAACCCGTGTTGTTTCCCCATATTTATTCGCGAATCTACGGTAATAATTACAAAGTCCAAGAAAGGCTCTAACTTGTTTTATTTTCTTGGGTACCGGAAAATTTTTTATGGCGTCAATCTTTTCCGGATCCATTTGAACTCCCAAAGGCGTTATAATATGTCCTAACATACGTACTTCTGTGAATAAAAATTGACATTTTTCGAGTTTACAAGTCATGTTTGCTTCCTTTAACCTCTCAAGCACTGCGTTTACATGTTCAAAATGATCTTCTTGACTACCACACGTATATATTATTAAATCATCTAAGTAATTAGCGCAGAATTCTCTCACCCCTGGTCCTAGAATTTTGTCCATTCCTCTTGAAAAACTCCCTACTGATGTTTTTAACCCCTGCGGTAATACCTTGTATACGTAAGATTTTCCATTGTATACAAACCCAGTATACTTGCGACTTTCTGGACTGATAGGTATTTGAAAGTAAGCTGAATTTAGATCTATTGTGGTTATGAATTTTACACCATGAAAACGCTGTATAATTTCTGAAGTTAATGGTGGTTTTTCTACTTCCGCCTGCATTCTGGTGTTTAAGAATCTAGCATCTAAGAGTATCCTAACCGTCCCATCTTTTTTCAAGGTAAATGTTAGAGGACTAGAAAACTGCGTGGCCTCTCTACTGATGATTCCTAAAGACTCCAATTCTCTAATTTTTTCATCAATCTTATCTCTGTAAGCAAATGGTACTGGGTAGGATCGCTTAACGAAAGGCGTCTCGTCCGTCATTCTTATTTCGTGAGTGTACAAAGTAGTTAGACCCGGTTTGTCTATAAATACATTCTTATGTTTAATTAAAATCTTTTCTAACCCTTCTTTTCCTTTTGAATCTAAATTTAACTCGGACACAAAGGTCGTTATTCTACGCTCGAGGCATGCCGTATTATTTATTTCAGGGTTTAATTCAATACTAATTATTTTTCCACTTGTGAAATTTTGATTTCTAACCTCCTGTTTAGGTTTCCTATGAATTACGGTTGAATTTACTAACTCTATTTCCTTCTTCCCATTTCCTGTTTTTATTTTTAACTTTCTGTTTTCTCCACATTTAAATTCAGCTGTATATTCGTCTAACCAGTTGATACCCAATATAATTGGCCTAATTAACTTTGGTATTATTAAACACGGCGTATTTATTATAACATCTCCAAATCGCAACGGTACTAGAACCAACCTAGATATTCTCTGACTTTTGTGTCCTATCGCTACTTTAATCTGTATAGTCGTTACAGGCATAATAGGATAAATTGTTTGATCATTTAAATAATTTTCATAAAACTCTTGAGAAACGCACGTGATTTGACTTCCGGTATCTATTAAACAGTGAACTTCCGTGTTATCTATCTGTGCTTTGGCTTCCGGTAATAACGGTAAAGTGCTACCCTTTTCTACTTCCTCATAATCTCTGTCTTCGAAAATGTTGTTGAACCCACTAATTTCCCTGCTTGTTTTCTCTTCGTTCACTTTCAATTGATTCCATTCATCCGTTATTTGTTGTAAAGAATTGACACATACTTCCACATCTATTTCCGCTTCCGTTCTCGTTTCTTCCGCTCCATCCTTTCGTCTTCTCACATTCCTTTCTGCTTTTATTGGGGCAATCATACCTTGTTCATTTTTTCCCAGTCCTTTCATTGGATTCCACCCCCATTTCATCATAATCTTCAATGCAGTGTTGTGTTTTGGTGCCGGCGTCCCTCTCCCTGTGTGAGTCGTATTCATGAGGGCTAATGAATCAACCCTCGGCCGTTTCCCGAATTGTTCGCGATGACTAGCTCCTTGCCGCTTGTAGTTATTGTAGAACCTCCCTTTGAAGATGTCGTAGTTTCGGCACACTTGCTGCAGCTAGCGCCTCCTTCCACACTCTCTATTGCGTGAATTCTCTTCTTTATAGCGTGGTAACGGTCACGGTATTTGTCCTTCTTGGCGAACTCCTCCCCACTCCTTTTCTTTGTATTCCGTTCTTCCGGTGTGCAAACCATTGTATCTAGTTTTCGAAGAAACTCAGCAGCGACAATCTCATCTCCTGACTGCCCTGAAAACCATAGCGATTGAACTTCTTTAGGGTAATGTCTCATAATTTCGTCAACTACGCCTAACGGTGCTTCTGTGATTTTTAATGCTTTCGCTAAATCCCAATAATTCGCGAAATGAGTGAGCATGGATATATCCCTCTTGGCATCATATACCCCTTCTGCAAGACGACGGCGAACCTCATTCTTCTTTATGTCTCCCCAATAGGTAGCTAAAAAATCTCTTTCGAAATCCAACATTGTTTCCCATCGCTTGTTGTATAGTTTGGCCCACGTTTTTGCTTCCCCTTTCAAATTCTCCCGCACGACAATTAATGGATCTGTACGTTTCACTTTTCTAGTGTATTCTTTTATATCTTCTAAGAAACTTATGGGGTTTTGATTTCCACCGGAAAATGAAGGTCGTTCTTGCTGCGGTAGCATTTCCACTACTTGGAGAACGTTTTTCGGCGCACTATCCTCTCCTGTCACCGCCACTGTTGTTGGTCTTCCTAATTGTTTCTCAAGTTCCTGCATTTTATCAACAAGCGGTGCTAAAGCTGCTTGAATTATTGTAGTAATATCTCCGATGTTCACTGCTGACGTCCCAGCTGTAGCATTTTCCTCGATTGCCGTCACTAAAGCTTCTGTTTGCCTCCCCATTCCACGTTTTCCCACCATTTTCTTAGCTCTTCCGAGTGTTACCGGCTTATGTATCTATATTTTTTCTTACTAAGCGACAACCTTAATATTCCTATTTTAATTTTCTTAATTATTTATATATATGTTGCCTTTCTTATTCTATATTTTTTTTTCAAATTTTCTCGTTTTTCTTATTTTTTTTTTTTTGTTTTTCTAGATTTTTCTTGTATTTCATCACCTGACTGTTCCTGTAAAATTTCAAGTTCGTTTATGATTTTCACATCACTCTCTTGTATACCCTCGTCTTGTTTGATATCCGAATATGTTCTAGCCTCCCCCTCTGACTGACCCATATTTTCAGGTGCCTTCAAATTCTCGACTTGTAACGAACTTTTTCGCGATCGTTTGAATATTTCTCTTAGTTCATCAACTATAGGAACTGTCTCGGTG
This sequence comes from Hesperophylax consimilis, assembly GCF_061612785.1. NCBI lineage: Eukaryota > Metazoa > Arthropoda > Insecta > Trichoptera > Limnephilidae > Hesperophylax > Hesperophylax consimilis. Next base: position 22,088,245 of record NC_142837.1, on the reverse strand, counting down.
CTTACCTTCGCGTCATCGATTTTTCTTTTCTCCGCCATATTGATTTATTGTTGAGTTCAAATCTATATTCAATTTGCAAAATTTGCAAACTCTATTATGATTTTTTTTGAAATACCTAACATGATTTTTTTCAATACCTAACATGAATTTCTTTTCAATAGGTATATATATACACATATATATATATCCCATCATAAACATTCGTCAACGACATTAAAATCTCGAGCCAACTCTGAATTGGTTTTTTTTTTCTTTGAAATTGAAACTCGAATTCTCAACTAACACTTTGTCTTTTCAAAACAACGTTTATTTGTTTGGCCTATACTTGAATTCTTTATCGAATCCATTGACTGGGTTCTCTGTGTCTTAAAATATGTTTTATTAGTCAACAACCTGATCCGAATGTCAACAAAATTATCATGAGTAAATCTTACGTTATTTCAACTTACCCGTTTATATGGTAAATTATATTATGTAAGATTAATCTTACCTCACAAAACAAAACATCAAATGTTTCACCCTCATTAATGTCTCTGCCGATTATCGAGATTTGTGATCCTGACAACAAGTATCTACATTGGCGGCACGTAGCGCGACCATTTGAATCTAACACGTGGTCCTAATGATTAACTATGATGTAATACAATTACACTTTTCTATTTTGATATTATTGTTATTATAGATCTATCTATCACATGATATGGGTGTAATATTTCCGCTTTTTATTATGTTATAACATGATCCTAATATATTACACCCCAACATCTCAAAATAATTGTTTTTCTTTTGTTTTATAATGATATTAATGTTAATCAAAAAACATATTTTTTGTTTTTTTTTGTTTATCAATTGATATTAATCAATTTTATATTTTTCGTAATCATTATTTTTGCAAAACCAATGATATCTAGTAAGGTACATTGGGTGTTGCAAAACATTAATCAATTTAATTTGTCTAAACCTTTCTATTCTTCTAATAAATCTGTCGAATGTCTAACGATGAAATAATAACATCTTTTCCTGACTTTCTGAATAATTTGTTAAGTACCACGGCCCGCCGCTGGTCTGTATTTTCGGATATAGATAAACAATAATTGTTTACGTTAATACTTCACGATATCCAAATGCAATGTTTATGTTATCTCGTTTTTGGGTCATTGTTTATTTAATCTCGACGTTTGTTATTTAATTTTTGTTCTTCAGAGTGATACGTATTATTTAACGATGTTTCCGACCTTTTTTTAAAAACATCGATGTGTTTACGCCCGATGTTTATCTTATCAATTTTTCGATGTTCTTTGCTGTCACAATACGTTCGATGTTTTTCGTGTTAGTCTTGTTTATTAAACTTGCTTCATATCAACATTCCGATTTGTTCGGTGAATCCAAAACATAAACAATGTTTTTGTTTACGGAACGCATTCCTCTCGAGTGAATGACATCATTAACCCACATATCCTTTCTTATTGTTTATATTATCGTATGAAAAGAATTTTTATTGACTCTAAAGTTCACGGTCATTTGAATTAACACATTTTTATTTATAAGGACACTTTTTGTATTATAAGATTTATTCGTTAACACTTTCTTTTTGGATTTATTGTTTGTTTACGTTAATCTATTATTATTTTTAAATTTTACTGTATATTTATGTAATGTCGCACTTTTCTGATAAAATTTTTTTCTTTTTGTTAACTCTTTAATTAATTTCGTCCTATTTATTATTATTATTTTCTCCGTTTTTGCAATAGGTTGACCAATAACTTTGTTTTTTTTTTCTCTCAAAGACTTATAAAACCTGAACCTCCTGGACACGGCTATTCAGTTGTAATGTTTTCGCCTTTTCGCCATTCTTTTATTTTGTTTCAAACAATATAGAATTTTCTTCTCTCTGGGCTATGACCGATGTTTAATTTTTTTTTTTCTAAGGCTTTGCATATGTGTTCGCAGGGATGGAAAATTCCTCCCCTACAACACATAAGCCTCCATGAAAATTGGACCCTCTTCTTTGATATCTACAGAAAGCTACTTAAAGCTCTCTTGTACTATATATCTTTATAGACATATGTACTTAACTAATTAATACGTTATTTACGATCTTGAACGCAAATATACCCGTATTTATATTGTAATTAAATTCCATCAAACGTTGTGTAATTTTTTTGATTTATGATATAGGATTTTAATTACTTTCATTTTTGTGGTAACCCTCTTGGTTCTGATCGAGGTGTTGAGTTCAAAGTTGAATTAGTCTTTCTATTGCAAACCTAGACTTAAATGAATTTTCTGAATGAGCTAACTTTCCTATTGTAATTATTCTGATTCCCTGCACCCTAACAAAATCGTAGTTAAATGCTGATAAAAGATATTATACATGTTTATTTGGACAGGTAATTTAATATAACTCAAATGGTTAATTGTTAGTAAATTTGATTTTGGTAAACTCTTGTGTCTGTGTGGCGCCACTCCTTTATGATTCTGCTGCTATAAGGTACATGTAAAGATTGATTTAGTAGGTTAATGTAATTAGTTAATTGCATATTTGACGAACTCGGAATAGCCCATTTGCTGGCATAATTTGGCTCCAATCCTCCATCAAGTAAACGAGATGATCGGGAGTGGACTAGAAATTTGCACAATCCTTTGACACGGCTTCTTGATTGATACCTAAGTTATCGTGTCCCAAAAAGCCTTCCACGTCATCATGTACTGCATTCAAGTTTCCCCCCGGGTCCCGATACCCCCAAATTCCGACACCTCCTTGGACTACAATTTACTTAGGGCGAACCGGTTTCGTCCTATATACAATCATATACTCACGGTTGGTGTGGACTTACGGGTCGTGAATCCTCATTCCACGTTTAAGAGAAGATGCGATAGTGGTCTATTAGACCTAAAATGCAAGCTGTATGCAGGTCCGCATCCTCCAGTAAACAGTACGTACGAATAAATATATGTATACATACAGTTTGGGAAAGGCTTATAACTCGCAATACGAGGCTATCTACCTCGCATCCCGAGCTCGGATCTCGCGCCAAGAACTCTGCGAAGCTCTAGGTCTGGTAACCGAATATATACGTACTAATAAGGTGATACTAATAAATACTAGTAAAATAAGATCATATTTGATAGTTTGTTTTGGAGAGCTATCGAACTCCAGGCTTTTGTTTGTTTGGTTTTGACGTTTTTATTTAAGAGAATCGCCATCTCTATTGGATTTGGTTAATGGTCTTGTTATAGGAGCGACCACTGCCTCCTATTGATGAACTGTATTTGTTTTAAATTTTACCTCCAGGGTTCAACATTAATTTTTGTTCATCCTATCCCGTGATTTTCCAATTGTTTCAAGTAGTTGATTGCCACATTAGAGAGTACTCGACCCTCAAATATCTCAGGCAACTGATGGGGTTTTGTATGAGCACCCAATCAATAATATTCAAATGTTTCGTATAATTATTCGATATAAATCTGGCTAACCCGTGATTTTTCAATTGTCGATTGTGAATGATAAGTATTTGAGTGCACGCAGCTTCCAGCTGGTTCGGATAACTAATAAAAATCTATGCGACTATCTAATCAATGATATTTAAATGTTTCATGTAATATTTCGATATAAATCTGGCTAACCCGTGATTTTTCAATTGTCGTTTGTGATTGATAAGTATTTGAGAACACGCATCTTCCAGCTGTTTCGGGTAATTAATAAAATCCTTTGTGACTAACTAATTATGGCCAAGGTCGCTTCCAAACTATGCGGTTGACCCAATTCTCCAGTGAGCTCTTTATTTGTAAACAAATAATATAAACATCTCCTGACACACTAACCTAAATGTGAGATTTGTTTATTTTAAAATTCCTTAGAAGTCATTTGTGCCTCTTTACTTTTATTGCGCACTATTTATTAAAATATTTTTAAATCCTTTATTGAAGTTAAACTATTTTTCATTTCCGAATTTAGTAAATTTACTAGAAGTTAGGTGAAAATAATATAAATATATATATATATGTACACATATCTCGATTGTCAAAATACGTTAAATAAGATTACATATATTAATAAATAAATATAAGGTATATGATTCTACATGGTCTTGAATATTAATAAATACATATTTTCTTTATCAATAATATAGATATGTCCTCGGGTAGGTATTAAAAATCGCTACCATTTCGATGTTTCGATTAATAAATAAAATACATATATATAATTACATTACTCATATATATATATTCTTTATATACAATATTTTATTTTATATTTATAAATATATATACAAATATACAATATACATATATTAATGTGTAATTCTTTGTTTTGTTGTTTTAATTTAATATTCAATTGATATACTTCCACTTCACAGCCCTTCTGTGTCTCCTGGGACCTGAAAATTATTTATAAAAGGAAAACTCACCCACGTCAAGGTATTTCCGGTCGGGTAGTACACAACAACCTTGATGAAGAAATCCTACCTAATTAATTGTATTTTTCAACTAATTTCAAAATAAATCTTTTCGACTATTTATTCCTATTTAATATTTTATTCTCGCTTGAATCGTATAAATTAGCTGATATTTAATTTTTCTTCCGAACGAAATCCTAATCCAGAAAACCCGTTGATTTAATAACACCTTTCCAGTTTAGGCTTTTTGAATGATAGCTGTTTCAAATTCTTTTTCGAAATGATAGACTGATGATTAAAATTCCGGTTAGAACGACAAACACTTTTAACACTGTCGCTATACGCACGATGGATTTTAATTGAACAATTTATTAATTCTAAATTTCTTTTTATATAAATTGATAAGAAAATTTATTTCAAATTGTGCAAACTTTTAATTTACTCGACTATTAATAAATTAAATTTTTTTCTAACTGTTAATTTTAGAACAAAGATTTAAACGTTTATTATTATCGAATCCTTTTTTTTTTGTTTTTGTGTTTCTTTTAACCTAAGATGAAGTATTTATTACTATTATTATTATTTTTTAACCAAATTGACGTTAAATTATAATCTATTTTTAAATATCAATACGCGATCACGTTCACTTTAGATTAACGATAACAAACTCTTAAATTTAATTTGAATGTTTTCACTTTGAATGAAATAATTATTTTTAAATTTTTAATTAATTCAAAATTCACTTTTTGCACTTCACTTAACACTTTTAAGCACTGAGTTTAAATTATATTTATTTTCACTGTTTAACCAAATTAAACTGATTTAACAAAACTTCACTGGTGGGGTTTTCAGAATTTAGAAACTGAATTTAAGACTTTTTACAAAACTTTCTAAGTCCAGGTACTTGTTCAGAATTTAACACTTAGATTATTTCACTAGAATTTTACCAATAGACGTAGTACTGCCATGTAACAACTTTTCAAACCCTCGGCGCGACTGCCCTCCTGACTGATGAGTTCCATCTTTTATACCCCTCTCAGGTTCCAAAAGACGTATCTGAATTTCTCTTGATGCTTAATTCTATCTCCTATCAACTCGTAAATCCAAACACCCCTTCCATCAATCTCGATTGTCCTCCCATAAGATGTTCTGCTTTCCGGCTCTGGGCGGTAGTTAGTTTTTATCTCACAAATCTAAGTCGATAGGGTCCGAATCGGGTAAGTCTGTGTTAATCGCCCAAGCTCCCTTTGTCCTCTGTTCATACAGAAATGTAGTTAAAATCTCATGATTTTGCGTTCCTTTTTTTCTCAATTCGCGATAGGTCCGTCCTCAATAACATATATATAGATCTCAATTTTATGCATCTCGTGCGAAATTGTTTAAATCCATGCTGAAATCTTTACTACGCATTTTTGAATTTCGATTCGTCTGAATTCTACTCAATTTTATTGTCCCTTATATGGGCTTTTCCATTTTCACCAGTACATTCTCTCTTAATGCCGCAGATTTGAATTTTTCCTTATCTTCTTGGATTTTCTTTTATCCGCGACGTTTTCTTGCACAATTTCTTCTTGATTCTTATGTCATTTCTCATAACTCTTATAATTACTCATTTTCCAAGTCGTATTTATTAATTTCACGGATAAATTCGAATTGTATCGCTTTTCTCCACATGGATCATTTCCTATCTCCGTTCTTTACCCTTCCTTTTATCTTTTCTTCACTTTTCCCGATGTGTGTGGTCTCCTGGGAAATTTCATACTTCATTTATTATTAATTAATATATAGTTTTCCACACTTCTATGGGAGATATACCTAATTAGACTCTGGGATATCTGTCATTTTTATTGCCTGACCCAATCTCCGCCCAATTTTCTATCTTTCTCATACCAGGATTCACATAAAACATATGCACTGACATCTGTTTATGTTTAAAATTTTGGTACTAGACTCGTAAATTTAGTTTAATTTCAAACCTATTAGTTTTAATCTCTTTTGACTAATCTAAATACTTCCATAAGGTCCACGTTAAAGTTAATCGCTTTTCTAATCGTTTATTACCTTAACGTAAATAAAAATCATGTTCGGATTTCGATTGTTTACCCTTCAAAATATACATGAGACCGCCAACCTTTTGTCTTGTTTCGATCCCTCCGTAATATTGGGTAACTCTAATATATATCTAACCTAATAATCATGAAAATGTCTACTTTTCCTGAATCTAAACTATCGCTATTATGTTTAGTTTTACTGTTTTCTTCTGATACTCGATTTTCACGTCCCTAGGACCTTCGTAGCAGTCCAAAATCCCTGTACTATCCTTCCATTCGATCGCCGCACTTTTCTAAAAGTGTATTTTTTTGCGAGATTTTTCATTCAAAATTGATTTACCAATATGTCCGTTTCATCTTAAATTGATAACGATTAATTTCCATTGTTTCCACAACTCTCACCTCTCTTTAGTACGATTTTTATCGAACATGACACCCTCCTTCTATCATAAATAATTGTACTACAGTTGAAAATTCTGCCAGTGATTTTCCTTCGCTTTTCCCGTCCTTTTTTATACTATCACGTTTATAGTTTTTCCATTGCATTTTCGTGTGTGTGTTTTTCAACTTGTAAAATCTTCAAAGCACTCGATTTCAATGGTTCGCCATCACCTAAATGCCTCAGTTATTGTAAACATTTCCAGGAGTTTGTCACCTTGAAAGTCGACGTTGACCCTAAAGTGCGTTCACCTCTAATTTCTGTGGGAAAGAAAAAGCCATTAATTATCTTTTTTAATGTCGGGTCCAAGGTTCAATCCTTTGTCTTTCGTAGACACACCCCCCTTCGTTCACTGATTGGTTACTCAAAATTTTATAGCTCTTTGTTCAGATCTATTGGTTGACAAAATTCAATTTTTATTTATAGGCCTAGGAAAAGGGGAAGTACCAGTCGTCCTAGACGATTTTACGACCTCTCTGCTTTCGTCTTAGAACCTCGATATAATTTCAACTATTACAGGAGTCTACTGCAAGCAAGCTGGATCAATTCTTTCTCCGCCAGATGTCGTTAGCATGTCCGTTTTCATAAATAATTTGCATATTTTCTTGCAGCTATGGTTTATCTGTTTTTTCTTTCACTGTGATTTAAAGCCTTTCATCACAAGCTGAAGGGCACCAAATCCTCATTATATTTAGCATTCTAACCTGTGAACTTAGATGAGAATCAAGAAACAACAAAATTTACAGTGGCGGATGGAAGTCCTCTACTTCATAAAGTTAGGTGGCCTCGAACCTCATCATTGAGTTTGGTAGGTGACATAGTGTAGTAACTTGTATTTATTTGGGTTTTGGGGTTGCTTAGATGGAAAAGTCTAGGTCTGGTACTTTTGTATCAGAGTCTAGCTCCTCACAAGACTCATTCAATCGCTCCGGAAGATTCCATCTTACACTCATTGGTGTCAATTGGTCCTGATGAATTTTACATAATTGACCCGTATTATTTACATAATCCAAATAAGTATTTATGCCTAACTTTTTTCTTAATGACTCCTGCTACCCAATTTTTCTTTCCTCTAAATTCCTTCACCATAATCTTCTTTCCCACTTTATAATTTTCCATATTTCTGTATTTTGATTTATAAAAATCTCTCTGGTGTTCTCTTCTGACAAGCATTCTTTCATTTATTTTATCAGGCATACACCTTGCCCCCTTTCTTTAAGAAATAGTTGGACAAATAAAATCAAAAACCAACCTTAACCGTCGTCCTAACATGGCTACAGCTGGCTCTACACCTGTAGTTATGTTTGGAGAATTCATGAAGTCTATAAAAAATTCGTTTACCTATCTTCCGAATCACTAGATAACCTACCATTATTTAAAATTTTCATTTAAAAAATTCTTACAGATTTTAACCCCGCTCTCAGCTAAGCAGTGCTTTAAGGGTGATTTACTCGAGATGTTATGTGTTGGATTTTATTATGTTTACAAAACCGTTGAACCATTATTAGAAACAATAGAATTTACGGTTCTAAACTGTGCAAATATCTTCGTTAATTTTCTTATCGTATTACCATGTTTAATGTTGATACTTTTTATCCATTTGGTTCTTAAAAAAATAGTTTTGGCCAACGGACCGAAAAAATCTATATGGATCCTAGTCCATGGTTTTTCTTCAATTGGCCGATGCTATCCTAAGATGTAACAGATTTAATAATTCTAATCTTACTAAATATGCTTAAAATACAATTTATAAATACCACAACATTCTGTCTTATGATTGAGAGTCCTTAATAGCTTTATTTGCGCCATGGTTACTAAGCAAAATTACAACAAAAAATTTCAATGCGAAAAGAAAAAAAAAATCAAATTTAATTTAATAATGTAACTACGTATGTGAGGATGTACTCATGCCTCCGTTGTCCGCGTATATATCTCTCTCTCTTTCTCTCGTTTTGCCTCAACATCAGAGATCAGCTCCCCGCTGACTTGATTGGTCCCTGACATCTTCTCTGCTCGTGTTACATCCATGATCAACTACCTTCCGCTCCTTGGATGCTCTCGACGGGATCATTTCCCAGCTTCTCCTAATTACTCCAGATGTATGTTGACAGACTCAGGTCCCCGCTTCATCTTATTACTCCAAAATATTATTGGTGTGCATCCACTGAATCTCGGCTTCGGACCTGGTTGCACTCAGCTCCCCGCTGTTTAAGTCTCTTCCGATGATTTTTAAGCCACAGATGTGATCTATTTCAGCATTTTCTCAAAGTACACATCAAAATCGAAGACTTTCTTATTCATCCATGCCTTTTGTGGTTGTTTCTCGACATCCGGATTCTTCGGCAAAGGGAAGGGAAGGGAAAAAACCCGACCTGCCATTTTGCTCAACACCATCGCTGCACCTGAAAAGATAGCAGCAACACGGGAGCGCATAACATTTTCTCTGTTCGGTGGCAATCCCGACATTCAGATCCTTGATGAGCTGTGCAATATCACCCATTTGTGAGGGCTGCAGTGAAAACGAACTATAATCTTATCTTAATCTTGAATGTACTTAAATACTATAAGTGTTTTTCTGTTTTTCATTATAATCACTATTAACTTAACTTTAAGTTACAATTAATTTTCTAATAAATGTTTCGAAAATGAAATAAAAATAATTCTGTACTCTAATTTTCTTTTATTGATCCCCGTGTAGTAAGTAAAAGGAGCAAAATATTATTACTTGATAAATATCGTCTTTTTCAGAATTTTCATTATGGATGGAGACCAAGGAAAGGGGCTTATGGTCATGAAAAGTTCATATTAGACTTCGGTGATGTAACATAAATAACAGGGCTAGAAATGATAAATATTAAAAATGCAGGGGGTTGTTATCCTGTGGATTCCTGTGGATTCCAAACCTTTTCAGTGTCCGTTGGAATATGGGAGGGGACATTTCCTGAAGAAAATAGGTCTTTGGGGTCTGCGTGAAAATATTTAAAAAAAAATATGACTTTGAAAAAATTATTAATTTTGAAAAGCTTTATTTGGGAAACTATTAGTTCTACAGAGACGATTTTGAGCTCAAATTGTAGAACTTTGTACTTTGGCAACGTTTAGTGTAATTGTATTTAACTGGTCCTTCAGGATTAAAATCGACAAAAACTGAAAAAAAGTTTTGGGTTTTTTTGATTTTGACAATGTTGCGTTCGGTACTCGAGGTTGCAAACTTGGATTGTTCATCAGACCAACATGATAAACAACTCACACAAAAATCAGAAGTAGGGGATCAAACGCAAGGTTCGATGGACATGGTTACTGGATTATAAAATATTTGAGTTTTTTTTAAATGTTGGTTTGCGAGCAACCTTCAAATTTGACGAACTTGATGGTAAGATGCGCAATCAACTGGAAAGGGCAATTACCTATATTGGTACTTGAATTCGGCCATCCAAATCTAATTCACAAGAAACTTATATTGAGTGAATATTATTTTCCACGTTTTTTTACATTAGGTATGGGTAAATAATTTAAAAGAGCGCACGCTTAAATATGTTTATTTATTCTAAACATAAATTAGTTGTCTATCTACTATTTTTTGTGATCTTTTTTGCTTGCTTTTATCAGCGTCAGCTGTTTTTTTTTATTTCTTCTGTAATATCCATTCAATATATAATGTATATTTAAACGGGATGTTTGTTTTTAAATAATATTAATTTTTGAAAATCCAGTACAACGTATAATTTTTTTTTCAAATCTTGAATGTGATATTCCCGCATGGAGAAAACTTAATAAAATATTTATATTTTATTAAGAATCTCTTTAAATTATTTGTAATAGGTTTAAAAATGCCTTTAACGAATAAATTGAGAGGTTTCCTAGTCAAATTTCATTAATTGTTCATAAAAATTATAATATTTTCGCATTTCGTCTATTATCAGGACAAAACGCAAATGAACACGTGTTCCCATATGTTATAAATGTACCAAAAGTGTATGTTAACAGTCCGTTTTTAAAATGATTTTAATAAATCAGCATACTCATTATTCTCCTTGTACAAATTATTAACTTATAACGGTCATAAAATACCTCTGTTAAATATAATATTGAGCTCAAATAAGGGCATGCTGAATCCTTCAAAGCGTTTGAAATTAAATATTCCATTTGTTTTCCCACACACTTGTATGTTTTTCTCTGGCAGCTGGCATTTTCCTTTAATTAATTAATTTTTTTTAAATAATTTTAATAACGAAAGACAAGCATTCCCGGGTTACGAATAACCTGACAATACTTGAAAATTTCCTGCTACCATCACAGTAAGGGGAAAATTTTTCTTGTATTATGATGGCAGACTTCAGTCGAGGAATTGGCTGGGACCCAAACGCGATGCCAACTCAGCCACTGACCGGTAAGCATTGGTGTTATGCTCTTTTGACAACTTTCTACTCGATGCTTAATATTTTTTTTCAGAAAAGCCTTTTAATGTCTTTCTCACAAAGTAAGAATTATTTGAATGTCCATTATAATAAAAATTATGTCTTGTTTTTAAATACCTACAAATACCAAAATACCAAAAAATACCAAATACAAAATACAAATACAAAATACCAACAAAAATAGCAAAATACTTTGAAACATTTTTCAATGACATTTGCAGCTTTTTCATTGATGACCCTGCCGTCAATATTCTGACATCTGCAATTCTAAGTCCAAAATATCAATTTACGAAAGTGTACTTTATTGTCAGCAACTTGGTAAGTTATCAAATATTGGATGATTTCTAAATCCAAAACGCCATACTGTGTGGCGATCACGGTTTTACAAAAACGAACCTTCTAAAAATATAACTTACCTAAAATTATCACCTCGTTCATAAAATATTCAAAGATTATTCAATTATTGGTTACAACGCTTGTAAAATTTCACAAACTATTTGCCAAATGACAATGTCTGTTATACATGTTGTCCAGAGGCAAAGTGCACTCACTTCGAGAAGTGATTCTACTTAATAGTATAGGTAAAATAGGCTGTCAACGTTTTAAAGGTAGTTTTCAGGTAAAAGAGTTGATTTTTGTCAAATGTTTGAGGCTTTCACGCCTCACGGGTGTTCTAGGTCACTATTTCAAATTATGGAGCGAGGGAAGGTGAATTCATATATTAATTTTGTTTAAATTGGTAGATTTTGTAATTATATGGAAGTTTGAAGACGAAAGTTTTGAATTCAGACATATCAAACGTTGAGCGTAGGGGAGGTAATTTTAAAAAAGGCTTCATAGATGAGAGTATATTTGTTTAGAGAGGAACAACCAAAAAATATGTGATCTAAGTTTCTAACTTCTAGACCAAGGCTGCCCAACCTTTTTAACAGTTGGGCCAAATTGACGATTTTGAACCACTGGCGGGCCACTGAATACCTGACGGTTCCTATTTCCATGGGGGAGGGGGGTTGTTAGAGAATTTCTATAAAACATAATTCCTCACAAAAAAAAGTGGGTGTGTCAAGCCTACGCAAGACAGAAGTGAAACTTCTAGTTTCAGCTGATGCTTGGCGTGGCGCAGTTCGCTGGTGTCTGAGAGAGAGGAAAGAAGAGAAGAGAGAGAACGTTCGTGAGCGGCTCCCCCACCTCAACAAGGTTTCACTTCAAAAATGCCACAGCCGAGAATCGAACCTCGCTTAACTGATTGAAAGCCAACCACGCTGAGCACCAACTGTAAGCAAAGCCGCATAAATTGATTATATTATGTAGGTTCTGAAAATATGAGAGCTTGTTATGTTTTATAATGTTACCTACATCACACCCAAAATATAATATATTTTTAAAAATAATGTACAATGTACAGAAATAGAATCCCACACAAGATCGCGTAGTGCGCTCTAGCGAACGGATATTTTATCAGAGGGAGATAGTTTTAATTTTTTTTTCTGTAAATTATTACATATTATCAAAATAAATAAATTAATTAAATAAATGTAATACAATTATCATAATATACGGATTAGATAATAATTTTAATCCAACACAATAACGCAAAGCGCGCTCTAGCGGAGTAATGTTTTATCACAGTGAGATAAGTGTTTTTATTATTTTGCAATATTATTTTCTTTTAAAAAATGTTCTGACCTACTAAAAAATAAGATATTGAATGAAAAAGGCGTTAAAAACAAAAAAATAATGTGCGATGGCCGAGAATCGAACTCGGATCAACTGCTTGGAAGGCAACTATGCTGACCATTACACCACCAACGCCAGTTGTCGGGATGAGCTAAGAAGCATTTATATGTTACTTCAAAACTTTGACTAGATCAAATGAACTTTAATCGGTGGTGGGGGTACCCGCATTTTCGTTTCGGTCATGAGTCGGTTTTACTCCGGTCCTCGAAATTGCATGACGCGCGTAAAGAAGTTTCACTTCAAAAATTCAAAATGAGTGCTCCCTACTAAATATTTGAAATCCATGGGGGGGGGGGGTTGTTACGGAACTTCGCTGAGAAAAAATTCCGCGCACCCAAAAACATCATATGTGATTCCCCACAACAATTTTTCGAATTCCATGGGGGGGGGGGGTGGCTACAAGATCCATTTCAGACGCAAAAAATACTATATCAGAACCGGTGTATTTTTGTTTAAAAAGTAAGTTTAACAGGTTAGTTTTTTTCGTCACTGATTCGTTCTGAGTAGCCTAAATAGCGATAAATCGCCTTCGTTGGCAACACTGGTGACCGCGCGCAAGCGGCATTGTTTGTTTTACCGCAGGCCCGCGCGGGTTTTTTGAAAATGGTTCACGCGGGCCACTTATAATTCGTTCGCGGGCCACATTATGACCCGCGGGCCTGGGGTTGGGCAGCCTTGTTCTAGACCATGTAATGATCTGCCCTCTCTTACTTTTCCTTCTCTTCTATCTACGATAAATTTTCTTTAAGTCCCATAGGTAACTTTTCCATAAGGCTTTGGTTATGTATCTATCCGGGGTAGGAAGGTCCTCCCTTCCGTCTTTCAAGCCTTTGCCCCTCTCTTTATTACACACCCCTTCAAGTGTGTACATCCTAGTTTGTCTACGTGACGTACGACCTTGAACGTACTCATTTCACGTGACGGTTCAGTATAAAAAGGCTTCACCGAACGTTGTGTTGGTTTTTTTTGTTTCTCGGTATAGAAACCTAGTTATCTATGTATGTGTGGTATCCCTCGGTTCTTTTGAGATAGAGTGAGTTGAATCCATTACCGCTGTGTTTTAAAGCTATTTCATAAACCTTATCTTCTAAGTCGCCTGCTCCCCAACTAGCTACGCGATTCTATCTATCGTAGGGTAATGTGAATATGATAAAATGTTAGATTTTATATATGTGATATACATACGATAAATTTATGGTGTTAGTTGTCGGCGCCATCCCTGTATATATTTTGGGAGGGGAAGGAGAGGAAAGGAAATGAATTTTTTTCAGGCTAAGATTGGCTCCTCCTCTTTACCAAACAAAACCGATGGATGATCATTTGAACAAGGCGATCGATATCTGCGTGTCTGGATATCACAACCGGCCGGGTCTCCCCTTTTTCCAAATCGGCAACCGTCACGCCAGAATAAAGAAAACCAGGTCTCATCACCAATTTCAGAATTGCCCCAACCTCATGCACCTCCAGGAAAATCTACTTTACTGAGTGTAGAAGGGGAAAACCATGACATCCCTTGTCACGAATCTAGTCGTGAAAATGTGACACGTAAGGTCCTAAGTTACGTGCCACCTCTAGAAAACGTTGTAACTCCCTCGTCGTCGGGGATTTACATCCCTTTCTAGGTCAATAACATAGATAACACACGACGATCTTGTCGACATTTAGCCTGCTTTTAGCGATAGGTTGTGTGCCTACCCATTCAGCCAATTATCATGTGAGATATATATGTAAGGTCTACTCGAAATGCCAAATTTAGGATGAGGACTGTCTGTATTTTAATATTTGGTTCCAGTATTTATTTTATGAGGTTACTAGCACCCTCGTGTATTAGGTATGGGTAACTTCTATTGAATACCTATCTTCTCAGGTAGGTATAAACGAATAATTGGTTTTATTTTTGCATTTAATTTAAAGAGGCTGCCTCCCTCTCGAAAGGTACCTGTTGAGAAAAGTTGTTCGGTTGGTAGTTTTATTTCGGAGATTACCATCTCCCTCTTTTGAATCTAGATTTGTTTTGTGCATCCTAATTCGTAGCGTAGAAAGTCAAACAATAGATGAAAAGTATTAAATTAGAAAGTCAAATAACAGAAGAAAAGTATTCATTTTTGTTCTGTCTGGTTGCATCCGATCGCTTTCTATTCGGGCGGTCATACGCTAGCTAAACTTCTCCTTCGACTGACTGTACACTGCCGTAGCCTAAACGCCTCTATCCATCATAGTGTTCGCTGTTTCAATTGTACGCCAGTGTTGTGGTAGGTACCCTGTAGATAGGTATTTTTATACTGCGAATTTATATTGGTTGGCCTAATTTGTAATAGGTATTTTATGTTTCTTCGGCGATTCAATACCTACCGCAGTGACAACGTCATGATTTGATTCGTAATGTTTTAAAAGAATAACAGATCGGCAGGTAGGTAAATTCTCAATATTATAACCCTCGGTCCAAGGCGTTCCCCTAAAACAAAAGTTATCGGCCTACATATGAAAAGGTCGTTGGCTCGTCTCTCACTCACAGCTGATTGACAGTTCGCCTAGCACATTCCTTTTAATGATAACATTATTTGGGCGGCAGGTGTCGTAAACTTAGTTCCTGTACCTCGGTTGTATCCGTCTTTTAAAAGGGTCCTCTGAAATTTAATAAATAATATAAAAATACTCACCCTGTTAGTCACCTCCAAATCCTCGTGTGAAACTTACCTGGTTACACACTACATAGCTAAATCAGTTTAATTTTCGGTCCCCTCCATATCGGCTTCTTTCCTCCCTTTAGCGAAATCCTTGCAATTCGTTCACTTTTGGTCCCCTCCCTACGCCTATAAAAGGGTAATGAAATAATTCTGTAAATACAATTGTACCTCCCTAATCTCTGTTTGGATTCGAACCCGAGTTTATGATTTGTTTGATTCTCTGGATTTCGGTCTCCGTGGATAGAATGCCATCTCGTCAAATCAATTCCTCCCTAGCCCGATTAAAAAACTTCCTGCCTTTAAATACGTTCACTCTGTTTTACAACGCAATTATTATTATTATTATTTTCATGTTTTTAAAACAAGTAATTTAGTTTGAACTACATATTTACGAAATCACGTTTAATTTAACACATTTTATATTATAATCGCGATCGCCCAACTCTTAGCGCCCCTGGGGTGATTTTTCACAAAACGGCGCTCTACAAATTATCCAATTATTATTATTGTCATTATTATTAATTGTTTTCTCACTGAGTCCAACCACTTTCACTTCACACAAACACCGGTTCAATAATATTTCACTTTAATTCAATATTCCACAATACTCTCTAACACCATTTGAATTCACTAATTAAATGTAATTTCACATATCACTTCTGATTTGTATTCCTTTCTTGGGGCTGTCAACATACCCAAGTTCAAGACTCGACTGTCTCATCGATCTCTGCTCCCTTCCCGTGGGAACATGTTTACTCCAAGCCCGCCTGTCAATAAATCTTATGTTCTTATCCCAAACAAAAAAAATTTTTTGGAGCACGTTTGTTTCGTTTGTTTATTTATGTGATTATTCAAACCATCACAACCACAAAATGTACAATCTGAGGTGTCAAGCAAGTGAATTATAAAAAAGGTGAGAAAAAACGGAAAAATGTCTAATCCTCAATCGAATAAGTGAGCAAATTTTATTTTTTGGAGAAATAGGGGAATTGTTGTAAGCACGGTTTTGGTGGGATAGTTTTTTCTATTGAGGCACAGCAGGCTCCCTTGCATTAACTAGCAATATGCCGATACTATGAACAAACGCAGGATTTATCTTTGAGAATGGAAAAATGTCAAAGAGGGGGATGTGGTTTATAAATTAAATAAATGCTTCCATGGAAAAGGATTCTTGTGTGAAAAAATAACAATGAATTTTCGCAAGAATTTATTTATTTATTTTACTTCTACCTTCAAGTGGAATGTAAAATCACCTCCCGAAGCTAGTGCACTTTTACTCCCGGATAACATGTATATTTACGTTTACAAATTATTAGCACACTCGTTAGTAATTAATAACTGAAAATTAATAAATAAATTAACATAATATATAAAATAGTAGTAATAACTTTAAATTAAGAATTACGTGTTTACTCATACATTCAAAACCATAAATATAGATTTTGCAAAAACAGTATAAGTAGTGTAGACCATGTAGACATATAGTATATCCTCTAAATAAGAGTGAGATGACTCGAATACAAATAGTAAACAAGGTCGCGAGTGAATATTCGGAATCGATTGGGTTTCTCATTTCAGCGAAAGCAACTAATTAGGATTTAATTAGCTCCAGTTGATGACTTCTGCTCTTTAAGGGTTTAATTAAAAACTAATTCGATAGTAAGAAAGTAAATATTAAACTGAATTAATTAAACCTAAATGGAATTTTAGTCATAGAAACATACAAAGTTAAATGCTTTCACTGAAATAACTCTTTTTATTTTGAAGTGCGCATAATTTGATTAATATTCGTTAACTACTTTAAAAGCGTGCTCCTAGATCACAAGGCCGGGGCATTGAAACAAATCAGCCTCCTAACTTGTATGGGAACATCCAAAAAATGTAATGTTATTTTTTTTTTTAAATTAACTAAAACATTTTAAGATGTTTTAATAAATAAGAATAAATTATAAAAAAATAATTAAAACGAATTTTTTGTTAGATCCCATACAATTTAGGAGGCTTTTTTGAATGAGTGTCCCGGCCTTGTGATCTAGGAGGTTTTGATTAAACGAAGCGCTACAGGAAATCGTTTTACAGAATATTATATTCTACATTATATAGAAATTAGTTACTGTAATAAACAAGCAGTAAAGTTGCTAAAGGAAAATAATAATATACAATGAAAGGGACTTCATGGAAAACATGTAATAAGAGTGAGAGGGTATTTCACCGTCTTCTTGATAGCTTATCCATGGGAAAATAATCGTAAGACGTAAAGCATTTTCAAGATATATTTATTTATAAAGTCTGATTTTACTATTCGGAATAGCAGCTATCTAACATTTATAAATTCGCCACATTTCTAAGATATAATAATTATTAACTACCTGTCGAACTATAAATTACAACCACTTGATGAAATATTTAAAAGTAATAAAACTCACAGATAGAAGACTTTATTATATTTTTTAAATTACTTATGTTATTATAGAGAGCTCTGATATGCTCAGCCTAATTACCTTCCATACCAACTAGAACTACTCGGTCGAAAATTATTTTCAACTGCAACAACAATTGTCATTTAGATATCCGCTTGTACATGAATTGCATGCAGTTGGCGAAGAAAAAGTATTCGACAAGGTGAACATCAACATTTTCCAAGCTTCAACAAGTTAGCTTCGTTTGGTCTTTCCAGAAGACTACTCCTTTTTATGCATATTTCCGTAATAGTAGATAGTTCGTTTTTTCTAAGCGTTCCAGTTCTTTTGAATTCGTACTATTTCATGAAAATCCTCAGGGGTCTATCCTTACACCGCTTTTGTTTCTGCTCTTCATTAAAGAAGTTGGTACAGTCATCATTCATTCGTACCATTTACTTTTTGTAAATGACTAGAAAATATATCGTTATATTAAATCTTCTTGATTACGTTCTTCTTCAACTTAATAAATACCGTGTCTCACACTGGGTCAATATAAACAGTTTAAGGTTCAGTCAAATTAACGAAATTGATTTTCCTTTCACAACAAATAAACGCTGAGGCTATTATATAATATATATACCAACGTAACTTGGCGAAAAGATTAACGATGAACTATTGGCACGAGGCGTCTACGATACTTGTAATCCACGCTCCCTATCTCCCTGCCTACCCAAACTACGCATCCAAAGTCCCCGGGAGAGCGTTTTAATTCCTTTGATAGTTAGCACTGCATATCACAGAATTAGACTTGAACTAAAAGCAAATACCGAGTCCCAAATGCAAAGGCTTTTGCTTGATGCAGGAGGGTAAAATAGTTGAGGCCACTAGAAAATTTCAGTATACGTCGAACTGTTGCGCAAATTGTAACAAGGAAATTTAATTTAAGCTGAGCACAATGTTTCACCATTATTCCAAGGGGTCACAGAGTCTAGACCACTTTGATATTTAAAAAAAAACTATTGTCCCTAATATTTTTCAATTTACATTTTTACATTACCGTCTGTTTCTTATCTTAAAAAAAAATAATTGCAAATATAAATTTTAAACATGCATGATATGATAGATAATACCCATATCCTATTTATGAGATAGAATAATGTTTCAATGAGAGGAAAGAAAACTCATACTTAGAAGTTTTTTGATGAACATTGTGATGTTTTGGACACTCACATAAAATAAACGAAACGAACGTGCTCAAAAAAAAAATTTTGTTTAGACAACGACGGGAGATTTATTGACAGACAGGCCTTAAGTGAACACATTCCACAGGAAGGGATAAAATACAGACAGTCGAGTTTTGAACTTGGGTGCATTGACAGCCCCGAGAAAGGGATACAAATCAGAAGTGTTGTTTGAAGTTACAGTTAATTATTGAATTCAAATGGTATTAGAGAATATTGCGGAATATTGAATTAAAGTGAAAGATTATTGATCCGGTGTTTGTGTGAAGTGAAAGTGGTTCGACTCAGTGGGAAAACAATTAATAATAATGACAATAATAATAAATGGATAATTTGTAGAGCGCCGTTTTGTAAAAACCCACCTCAGGGGCGCCAGGTGTTGTGCAATCGCGATTGTGTTATAAAGTTGTGTTGATTTAAACGTGATTTCGTATACAGTTCGAACTAGATTGCTTGTCTTAAAAACATGAAAATAATAAAAATAATGATTGCGTTTTTAAAATAGAGTGAATGTACTTAAAGGCAGGAAGTGTTTAATCGGGCTAAGTTATTGATTTGGCGAGATGGCATTCTATCCACGGAGACCGAAAACCAGAGAATCAAATAGATTATTAACTGTGGGTTCGAATCCTAACAGATTAGGGAGGTACAATTTTATTTACAGGAATATTTAATTACCCTTTTATAAGCGTAGGGAGGAGGTCGAAAATTAAAGTGATTTAGCTATATAGTGTAACCAGGTAAGTTTCACACGAGGATTTGGAGGTGACTAACAGGGTGAGTTTTTTTATATTATTTATTAAATTTCAGAGGACCCTTTTAATAATAGGATACAACCGAGGTACAGGAACCGAGTTTGCAACGCCTGCAACCCAAATAATCTTCCCATAAGAAGGGATACGCTAGACGCATTGTCAATCAGCTGTGAGCGAGAGACGAGTCAACGACCTTTTCATATATAGGACAAGACGCAGGTACAGTCAGTCAAAGGGGGAAGTTTTGCTAGTGTATGCCGTCCCGAATTGAAAGCGATCGGATGCAACCAGACGGAACAAAATGAAAACTTTTCTTCTGTTATTTGACTTTCTAATTTAATACTTTTCATCTATTATTTGACTTTCTAAGTTACGAATTGGGATGCACAAAAACAAATCTAAAGTCGAAAGAGGGAGATGGTAATCTCCGAAATAAAACTACCAACCGAACAACTTTTCTCAACAGGTACCTTTCGAGAGGTAGGCAGCCTCTTTAAATTAAATGCAAAAATCAAACCAATTATCCGTTTATACCTACCTGAGAGGATAGGTATTCAGTAGGAGTTACCCATACCTAATACACGAGGATGCTAGTAACCTCATAAAATAAATACTGGAACCAAATTTTAAAATACAGACAGTCCTCATCCCAAATTTGGCATTTCGAGTAGACCTTACATATATCTCACATGATAATTGGCTGAATGGGTAGGCACACAACCTATCGTTAATAAGCAGGCAAAATGTCGACAAGATCGTCGTGTGTTACCTATGTATTGACCTAGAAAGGGATGTAAATCCCCGACGGCGTGGGAGTTACAACGTTTTCTGGAGGTGGCACGTAACTTAGGACCTTGCGTGTCACATTTTTGCGACTAGATTCGTGACAAGGGATGTCATGGTTTTCCCCTTCTACACTCAGTAAAGTAGATTTTCCTGGAGGTGTTTGAGATTGGGGCAATTCTGAAATTGGTGATGAGACCTGGTTTTCTTTATTCTGGCGTGAAGGTTGCCGATTTGGAACAAGGGGAGACCCGGCCGGTTGTGATATCCAGACACGCAGATATCGATCGCCTTGCTCAAATTATCATCCATCAGTTTTGTTTGGTAAGAGGAGGAGTCAATCTTAGCTTGAAAAAAATTCATTTCCTTTCCTCTCCTTCCCCTCCCAAAATATATACATGGATGGCGCCGACAACTAACACCATAAACTTATCGTATGTATATCACATATATAAAATCTAACACTTTATTATATTCACATTACCCTACGATAGGTAGAATCGAGTAGCTAGTGGGGGGGGGAGCAGGCGACTTAGAAGATAAGGTTTATAAAATGGTTTTAAAACACAGCGGTAATGGATTCAACTCACTCTATCTCAAAAGAACCAAGGGATACCACACATACATACATAACTAGGATTCTAAACCGAGAAACAAAAAACCAACACAACGTTCGGTGAAGCCTTTTTATACTTACCCGTCACGTGAAATGAGTACGTTCAAGGTCGTACGTCACGTAGACAATCTAGGATGTACACACTTGAAGGGGTGTGTAATAAATAGAGGAGCAAAGGCTTATAAAGACCACAGGGAGGATATTCCTACCCCGGATATACATAACCAAAGCCTTATGGAAAAGTTTCCTATGGGACTTACAGAAAATTTATCGTAGAAAGAAGAGAAGGAAAAGTTTGAAGTAGAAAGGGCAGATCATTACAACATTAAAAGAATGCTTTGAATTTAAAACATTTCGTATGTGAAGAATAAATCTGATGCATTTCGACGAGTTTATTAATATCAGGCTCAAATTCACTTCACAAGACGCCGCCTTCAGTAACTTGCAGCCGATTTCTCTGTTTAGTTAACAACGTTGCAACAGCACTAAATTCAGGTTCACACAAATACTACGATGGAAATTATATCAGAAATCATTAAACAACCGACCATAGTCCGGGGTACGGTTGGGAGATTCGCTTTTACAGCCAAAATTCTTAATAGTCATTCTTGAATTTTAATTCCCTTATTATTCGAATTCTCGCAACTGTGAGCTAACATTTAATGGTTCTCAATCTATTCTATGATAGAAATTTGAACTGGTAATCGATAATTTACATGTTTTTCACGATCATCGTACACCTGAAACCTCTTAGGATAATAAATAGAGACGGAAAATGCCTGCTATTATTACATGGACCAAATATTATTATGATAAATTTAAATGGGTTTTATCTGCATTTATTTTTTTCAAATGGTGAGACTTATTTTGTGTAGGTACCTATTCCGATAAAATTATTATCATAATGACTGTACACTGTACAGCTTAGGATTGTTGGAAACAAAAGTGGCGCCCTCTGTTATTTTCAAAAATAACCGTTGAAGTTTATCACAGCAAAGGCGTCAGCGGATTTTTATTTTGCAAGTGTTGAAATAAGGAAGTCTTGCTGACGTTCAATATGAATGAATAGTTAAATTTTCAATAAAAGTATTTTATTGTAACTTTTGTTGAGTGTATTATCAATCAAATGGTTACGGTTCAGTTTGATTCTTCCTCCCGGTATAATACATACATGATGACATAGAAAACTTGTGATGAATGTGGGATTGTCACATTTTGAGTCGATTTTGTGGTTAAACTTTTTTTGATATTAACTTTCATTTTATTTATTTATATTATACGCCCATAAGAGCTTTTACAAACATTTGATAGTATGAAGATAACAATTCAGTGAAACAGTAATCAATATTAAAATTTGCATCTAAAATTATACAGAACCCATACAGAAGAATGGTATTATGCTAAACTAAATTGTTATTATTACTGAGGTATGTTATTATAGCCTTCTTGTAACTATATTCCGTACAGATAAACACATCTACAATTTCTAAGAAAACATTGCCAACTACATAAATGCAATCTAGGTACAAGCGAGTATCTAAATGACTCAGTCCTGATATTTTTATATCAATCAAAAAAGTTTTGGATCGACTAGTTCTTACAGGTATAGGGAAGTTAATTAGACTTAATAAATCAGGGCTGTCTATAATACCATTAACAATTTTATAAATAAAAATCAAGTCGGAAACAAGTCTTCTATCTGAGAGTTTTAAAAAGTTTAGTTCTTTCATCAAGTGATTGTATTTTTTTGTTTCAATTGGTAGACCGAGTTTATGGTTAATGAATCTAAAGAATTTATGCTGAAATTTTTCAATAGAGTCAGAATGGATTTTGAAGTGAGACACCATCACCAACAACTAAAATTGAATTAAACATTGAAAGGAATCTCAGTCAATATGTTAGCGCTTCTAGCGGCCAGTATTGCCACTATTTAACTGGAGTTGGACGAATCTGATAGTATTAGTATCTGAATGCCTGTACTTTTAATTTTTTGATGATTTTGTTTTTCTAAACTTACAAGATTTTTTTTTCGGGGTCGGCGCGCGAATTTCGTTCTTACGACGTGTGTCGAAAGGGTCCGTGTGTTTATTTTCTGTGGCTCCTCTCGCCTAACGTCTTTGATAATGTGTCAAAGGACGTGTTTAGTGAAAGCTTTACAACTTGATCATGACATTTGATTTTGCGTTGTCAAAAAACGGTAAAAACGGCGTTAAAGTTCGACAGTGAATTCGAAAGGAGACAAATGAGGTGATTTTGCACTAGAACGGCGCTATACAAATCATCCAAATATCATTATTATTATTAAAATATTTCATTCTACCAAGACATCTGCAAGATGAGACTTACCCATATTCCACTTTTTATTTATTGCTTGACTGTTTATTTTAAAATAATTATGTCCCCAAGATCTCGTGGTCCGAGCAAAGGTATTAAAGATATTTTAAACTTCAAAAGCAATAAAAATAAAAAAAAGTAATTTTGATCACATGGATGACAAATTGACAAAGTTTGGAATTGAATTGAATTGAATTGAATGAACGTAAAGGATTTGATAAGATCCAGTTTATTCTTTTGTTTATATTTTGGTTATTGACGAATATTGTTTTTGTTTGCTTAATATTTTGGGGCACTGATTTGAAGGCTTGTATTACTTTTAATAACATACTTAATGCCCTATAGAAAATCGATTTTATTAATCTATTTCTTAATTGCTTATGTTTTTGTTTTTCAGTCTGTTTTTATTCATTGAATTTCACAGGAGAGTTATTTATTCGTACACGAAATTTGTGAATGGATGAGATATTTTTATTTTTATTTTCTTGGTTAGGTTTTGTTTTATTTTCAAAGAGCCAGGAATATGCAAGAAAAAGCAAGAAGAAGAAATCGGCTAGAAGAAACAGAAATACACCTGAAGAATCGATTAGAAGTGAGAAGATACAGGGAGAGACGAGAAGATGCAAGAAGATGCAAGAATAGGCAAGAGGATCCAAGAAGACTCGAAATGGGCCAATAAGAGACTAGAAAAGACTAAAAGTGACAAAAAAGTGTGGTAAGACAAAAGAATTTGCAAAAAGAGACAACATGAGCCAAAAAGGAGCAGGAAGTGGCAAGATGAGCCATTAGGAGAACAAAAGAAGCAAAAGGAGATACAGTAGGCAGTAAGAAAACGAAACAATATGCAAAGATCGATAAGACGAGCAAAAAAGGGGCAATATAATGAAAATATATGTAAGAAGATCCAAGGTGAGCAAAGAAGAGGCGAGAAGAGCCAAGACATATTAGATAAACAAGAAGAGACAAGAAGAGCTACGAAGAGACAAGATGAACCAGTAAAAGCAGCCAAAAAGAGGCAAAGAAACGTAAGAAAAAGGAAGAAATAAAGAAGAAAAAATAACGCTCAATCATTTCCTTTCATAATAATAATAATGGAAAATTTTCATAGCACCACTTTTGTGAGTTATTCCTGCCCATCCAAATTCTAATATTGGCTTATTAGTTTGCCATGTAAACCGGTCAATTAAACTCTAACCTCCTTCCAATCCTCAGAGCACACGTTCCAAGCCCTACAAAAATCAGTGCCCCTGGTGCACCGGTCACACCGGGAAAGGAGTGCTCATGGCTTGGGTGCTACAATCGTATCTTATTTTCCCGGAAGATTTTTCTTCAGAAAAATAAAATTTGCCATCATGGAAACTTATATCAAATTTAAGTCCTACATATTCACAAATGGTTTTTATTTTGATATAAAAATTAATAAGTAGGTACCTATGGGATAGATATTTTTTATTAGACTCAACCTATTTATATTACAGCATTTGCTTTAACTCGCAGAAAACTGACTTTATGAGACAGAGATTTATGATATTTAGTGCCGCCCGAGTAAACCAATGTTTTTGTTCAAAAAGGGAAAACAAAAAATTTACTACCTACCCTTTTGTGGCTTGCCTATGAATTATATCAACTCTTGCAATAGACGATACATTTTTATATTTAAAAAATAAGGTTAGTTCTCTTATATACATATATAAATATAAATATATTTATTTATTTATTTATTCGATAATTTGTATAGCGCCGCTTTTGTGAGATATCACCTCAGGGGCGCTTTACAGTTGATGCAGGTATTTCAAAAAATATAAATATTACAAAAATAGAGTGAAGTTAAGTTAAGTAAAATGAAGTATAGGAACAGGTGACAAGAAGATAGAAGATTGAGACTCTGCAGCAAGAATCCTAGGTGTTGAAGAAACTGGGCCAGCTGCTGCAGCGAAAGAGTCCACCGCGTCCACCAACAGTGCCAGAACGAGGTTCGTCATCCGTCCAGGTATGTGTCTGCTGCTAATAAAGCGCTGACACATTATCCTCTCACAGATACCAGACCTTGGCAGCACCGCTGTGACGTTCTACGAAGATAGAAGATGGAGACTCTGCAGCAAGAATCCTAGGTGGTGAAGGAACTGGACCAGCTGCTGCAGCAAGAGAGTCCACCGCGTCCAACAACAGCGTCCAGGTATGTATCTGCTGCTAATAATAAAGCGCTGACACCTCACATAGATAAGAGACCCTGGCAGCACCACTGTGACGTTCGGCAAGTCCATCATTTATCTCCATGTAATCCTGTTCCTGGTAATTGTTGAAATTTGTGAATGGATGAGATATTTTTATTTTTATTTTCTTGGTTAGGTTTTGTTTTATTTTCAAAGAGCCAGGAATATGCAAGAAAAAGCAAGAAGAAGAAATCGGCTAGAAGAAACAGAAATACACCTGAAGAATCGATTAGAAGTGAGAAGATACAGGGAGAGACGAGAAGATGCAAGAAGATGCAAGAATAGGCAAGAGGATCCAAGAAGACTCGAAATGGGCCAATAATGCATTCTGCCCGCAATAAAAAGCGACGGGATAATAAATTACCCTGGGCTTAATAAAAAAACTTGCCAGGGTCCAAACTTCCCCAGTTTCCGAGAATTACGTTGAAAACATCTGGAGTGCATTTACCGATCGCCGTTCGTTTCGAATGTCCAATATTTTTGAGCAAATGTCCGATTATTCACTATTAAAACACTGCACTCAAATAACACATATTATAAAGTTCTAATAATTATAAAGATTATTTTTATTTAAGTTCAAATGTTGATTGATTGATTTTAAAAATAATTTCAATGGGATGTTGCCTCATTTCCCTTGAAAATACTAAAAAAAATACAAAGCGGTTTAGGACGCGTTAGGACGCATCCTGCTGCCACGAAGGGCGCGATACAACTACGTATATATATGTAATATACATAATATACATACATATATGTTAATATATAGATATATTACCCACGTTTTGCACAAACCATATTAAATAAAATGATTATCAACTCAAAAAATATTTTGTATTAATTTCTTTTATAATTCATCATATTTGACAGATGGTCAAAAGGCGATTAGGTATGTGTAATAAAACTGTATGGTTTTTATTACAACTTCCCTTCAATACGGAGAAGAAATAATGTTAAGCATCAATATATCCCCAGTTAGTCACGTAATAGCACTATTTTATTTGGTTTTCGCATGTCTGCGCGTTTTATGAAATTAACTACTACCTATGCATAAATAAGCTTCCAACTGCTCGGAGCCAGTGGGGCTAATGCAATCCAGGCTGAAATGGTGGTGAAACAATGTTGTGAAGTGAACTTCTGGTAAGAGGGAGAATATTTTAGTTGGCCAAATGATTATTTTTGTAAAGGTTTTAATATAGTACGCTGTAAAAAGGAAACAAACATAACTACTCTTTTCTAACTATTCAGTTCTATTTACCTATAATATGATGTGTTTAATGAGTTTTCGTACTTGAAATAATCTACTTCGACCTATATCATAGTAGATATTTTTTCTCTGAGTTAAGCAACATTTTGTGTGGGTAAAGTCGATGCGAATAAATGGCGATCAGCGCTAAAATGGTCACATAAGAAACAATAACAAAACTATTATGTAAAAATAAGACGTGTCTTCAGCGATACGATCATCAGTTTGCTACTGATGTACTTTTATACCCATAGAATTTACGGAATAGTGTTTACCTTTGGATCATTTATTACAACATCATTTTTGGGGAGTAATTTAACCTCGAATACGTTGTACAAGGTAAAAATAAAACTTAAAATGATTATAATAACTCTGTTTATAAAAAAGAAAATGAGTTACATATTTTTTAACGGACGAATAGAAGTTGTTAGCTCCAAGAACCGGTATTCTTCATCCCTTTGAAAGTTCCCCTTTATTAAGCACAAAGTTTACAATAAAAAGTTTCAGAAACTAATGATGCATACAATTCTGCAAAAAAATCCAGATTCCTGAATGTTATTTTTTTTATATTTATGGAATTCAAACATGTTTTCATTCTATTTCAGATCATCTGATAGTATTATTATCTTAGCTTCTGGACGATGCAGGCCCTCTGATTGGTCAAATTCAAATTGTGTGTTTCGGGTAAATTTCGTTAACTTGAAAATTAATACGAGATTTCTTCAAAAGCATCGTGTCTGCTCATATAATTTTTAAAAATATCGAAGAAAATATGTTTTAGAAAGTTAAATACATTGGATCAATTACATTACAGTAAAAATTATCCACAATTACGTTTTATATATTTGACGTGTGTCAAGAATCAAACTTTCTAAGGTTCCTTAAAAATGTAAATCCCTCCTTTATCGGCCGCTGGAGTAGTTTCCCTATTGGCCGACAGAGCGCATTAGAGCGATATACAAATACGTACAATTTCATTTATTCAAACAACGGTAATTATTTGCGTAAAACTACTGTTTTAATACGCATTTACAAATAAAACAAACATTCGATTCAACTTAATGACAATAAACAACAACTCTTTGCATGTACGATTTTGAAAAATATTAATATTGAATATAACCCCGCACTATTTTGAAAGAACAGAATACTATCTATGGTTGTCAATGACAGATGTCATCCTTTATACTGCTCCATTGAAAATAGTGAAATATTTGCTAAAAAACAGATTTATACGATATAAAACGCTATCAACAGTGACAGTGCAAAGCTGTAGTAAGCTGAAGAAAGGATTGTGTACAAAATCCATGCAAGTGGCCTATTAAACGCTCTTACGATAATCAACCGAAAGTGTCTAAAAAAGTGAATTCGAGCATACAAATTTGAAAATAAGTGCAGTTTTGTGCGGGCTATAACGGTGTTCTTTTATCCTCTCGGTATTCCATCGGAAAATATTACAAGTGCAATTTTTACAAGTGATATTCTAGCGAATAACAATAATATTGTTAAAACCGGGTAGTTTAAGTAGCTGCATGACGATTGGTTGAAAGTGAGCTCACTTTGTTTACCTTTTACCAGTGCTAGCCGATTTGCGGAAAACAGGCGCATCTTTACCAATTCCCATTATACAAATAAAGTGCTAGTCCGATTGCAGACAAATAGGCGTTATCTATTCCAAAAGCGAAAATGCCATTCAGTGAACCCGAAAACGACAAGATACTCCCTGAAGAGAGGATAAAGAATGCTCGAGGCATACAAAAGGATATCAATAATTTATTGGCGTCTAACATCCTAACAAAAGATCAACGGACGACCATAAAGAACGGCGTAAGTTGCTTAATAGATTACGTAGTGGAAATGGCAGATCATTTCTCCCAAATTCACTCCGAAACACCTTTAAAAAATGTTATGAGAAGCATCGAATTGCTCTCCAATGATATTAATAAAATCAATAAAAAGCTGGACCAAACCCCTCAAGCTACAACGTACGCGACTATTGCAGCTAGGCAGAAGACAACCCTTCAGAATCATGCCTTAGTAATAAGCTCCGACGACCCACAGAAAAAATCAGCCGACATTGAAAAACTCATCAAAAAGCACGTAGATGTTCGCACTCTGGGGATCGGTGTTGCACGCATGCGAAAATCGAATAACAGCGACAAATTAATCTTCAATATGGCCTCCCTGGAAGATAAAAATAAATTTAAAGAAGAATTAAATAAAGGGCTACAAGGCAAAATAAATATAGCAGAAGGAAAAAAATTGAATCCTATGGTTATAATTAGAGGCCTTATCAAGGGAGCTACTAATGATGACCTAATGCATTCCCTGGAGAAACAAAATAATGGGATAGGTATAGATTTCTCGCAAAAAATATTAATTAAATACAAAAAAAATCATAGGAATGCACTTCTTTGCAATACAGTATTAGAACTATCGCCAAAAAACTGGAAAAGCTTGATAGAAGCTGACCATATCAATGTGGGATACCAACGTTTAAAAGTGGAGGATCAGTCACCATTGGTCCAATGCTATAAATGTATGGGTTTCGGACACACCCAATTGTTCTGCAAGGAAGAAACGGCCTGTGTTCACTGCGGGGGCAACCACAAATTCGAGGCCTGCCCTAACGAAAAAGAGCAGCCTACATGTGCCAACTGTAATAATGTAAGTCATAACGATCACAGAGCCACCAGCTCAGAATGTCCAATATGGAAGATGATGGATAAACGTGTTAGGGAAAAAGTAGACTACGCCGGAATTTGTTGAAAAAAGCTGCTGACCAATCAATCATACAAAGGAAGTACCAATCGGTGGATGACTATATACCTATAAAAAATAGCTTGAGAGTCCTGTACATTAATGCCAGAAGTATTCGAAACAAAGTAGACGAAATAGAAGAAACGCTCAAAAGGATACCGGATACTGTGCACGTCTTAGTTGTCACCGAAACATGGCTGGGAGATGGAGAAGGATTATTGTTCAACATCGATGGCTACCAGGGTAATTTTGCTTCCCGGACTACTGGAAGAGGAGGAGGAGTGGCGATATATACTCACAAAACATTTAACTGTGAAGTTATTGAAAAGTGGTCAAATGAAAACTCTTTTTTAGGAGTTAGGGTTCAATATAAACATTTTAAACCATTAAATATATATGGTATATACAGGAAACCTAACAACAATATAAATGATTTTCTAGTATCTCTTGAATCTATATTACAAAAAAGTAGCCTAGATACACTCATCTTGGGGGATTTCAACATTAATGTTCTTAAAAAAAATGACACAACAAAAAAATACATCAACACTTTATTTTCATATAATTATTTCATATGTAATAATACACATCCCACGAGAGTTACGGAAACCAGCAGTTCTCTTTTAGACCATATTATATCAAATAGAGAAAACATATCTTCAACGACCTCCAATATTGATAACCAGATAAGTGATCACAGTATAATGATGTTAGACTACCAAAACTCTTTGAAACACCACTCTAACAACAGAATACCACCAAACATAAACATCAGTATCAATAAGAGGGCTCTGAGAACATATTTTGAAACCCAACCGTTTTCTCACAACACTACCAATATAACCGAAAATTTTAATCAATTTTTTAAATATATCAAAACAGCGATTGACACTTGCAAATTTAAGCCAAGGTTACGAATAGGAAACCCTAAGCAAGGTAATACACCATGGTTTGACAAAAAATTAGATCTTCTTATTAGAGAAAGAAATACTTATTACAAACAGTGGAAAAAAGATCCGCTAAACAGTCTTCTTATATCACTTAAAAATAAGTCGAGAAATTCGGTAACTAATTACAGACGTTTCGCCAAAACAAAATATTACACAGATATTTTTAAAGAAAACATACATAATCCAAGACAAACTTGGAAAACAATAAATTCAATCATAACTAACAGTCCAAAGAACTTGACAAATAAAATTGAAACTCTTACCATCAATAATATAGACATAAATGACCCGAAGCAGATATGTACAGCGTTTAATGACTTCTTTACATCGGTTGGTGAAAATCTAGCTGCGAGCATCCCATCTCATTCAGATGACGTAAATACAATAAACGTGGAACCAAAGCCATTACAGTCCCTCTACATGACCAATACAAACAAACTAGAAGTTTTAAAAATTATATCAAAACTAAAAACTAATGCATCTCCAGGGGTCGATGGTATGACAACTAACTTACTCGGATTCTGTAAAGAAAAATTAGCGGATCATCTTGTTATTCTCATTAATCAATCATTAGCGAGTGGACTGTTTCCGGATCAATTAAAGCTAGCAAAAATCGTTCCAATTCACAAAGAAGACTGCAAAAAAAATCCATCTAATTATCGTCCAATATCAATACTCCCAGTCTTTTCCAAAATATTTGAACATGTAATCAAAAATAGACTAACAAAATATCTCACAACTAATAATATTCTCACGCCTCAACAATATGGGTTCAGAAAATTCTCCAACACGAAATGTGCTGCCTTTGATTTTATACTAACTCTTCAAAAACACTTAGATCAAGGAAAATATGCAGCGGGCATTTTCATAGACCTCAAAAAAGCGTTCGATACGGTTGATCATAAGATTCTGTTAGAAAAGCTTGAATATCTGGGCATCGTGGGCAAAAATCTAAAACTTTTATCTAGTTATCTTACGGGTAGGTGCTCTTCGGTTGTTATTGGAAAAGAATCAAGTGATCATAGAAATATAACATGTGGTGTACCACAGGGCTCGATTCTCGGGCCTTTATTATTCTTGATTTATATAAATGATATTGCAAAATGGGGGTTGAAAGGTACCCTTCAACTTTATGCTGATGACACAATATTATTCTATCATAATACTAATTTAAACGAAATGGAAAAAGACATGGAAAGGGATTTGGGTCATCTAGCCGAGTGGTTGAGAATCAATAAACTTAGCCTTAACATTAAAAAGACTCACTATGTGCTATTCGGGAATAGGAAAGGACAACGCCTAAACATTTCCTTGGGAATAAACAAACTGGAACAAACAGATGTCGCGAAGTATCTAGGACTTTTAATTGACTCACGGCTTACATGGAAAAACCATTTTGGCCATGTTAAATCAAAGATTGCTCCGGTGACCGGTGTAATGTACAGACTATGTAGATTGCTTCCCACAGCCATACTGCGATCATTGTACTATGCTATGATTCACTCCCACTTGGCATATCTTTCGAGTATCTGGGGCTTTGCTACCAAAAAAATGATATCGGAGGTGCAAATAATCCAAAATAGAGCCATGCGTAACATTTTTGGCTTGCCTTGGGATATACCTGTTAAAGATATTTACCGTCACGCACTTGTTTTGCCATTTAAGATGGTTCCTAGCTTTGAGATAACAAACACCATTTTAAATATTATTCAGTGTAACACCCACACAAATATAAAACTGAACTATAACAACGATGTTCACCAATATAATACACGACAACACAACAAACTACATATATCAAAAATACACTCAACAAAGTTCGGACTGAAATCATTAGAATATATTGCCTACACTAACTATAACAAATTGCCTGAAGAATTAAGACAGGTATATATGCCTCTAACAAATCTCGAAACGATATATTGAAATACTATTTTTTCAAATGTTATTTGGAAAACGAGTCATAAGTAGGTACAAACTCTGTTTCTGATAGCCGTCCTAATTATCTCCAAATACCAAACTTTGTACATCCAGAGATGATGAGCTTTTATAATCTTCTCATGTATTTTGAATGTAAAACATCTTGTATTAGGTCTGTTTATTTTTGGCCCCGTACTTTTTAATGTATTTTCCTGATTTTGTTTTTATGCATTTATATAGTCCATCATTGAGGATACTTTTTCAACTTTTTGACACCAACAGTACATAAATCAAATGAGTGATTATAAAAATTCATAAAGTCTTATAAGACAATTTTTTTTGTAACATATCTGTAAAGTGATTCTTCATATGTTGTGTCTGTATGTTGCTTCTGTGAAATGTTTTGTAAATGTTTTCTTCATACATTGTGTCTGCACATTGGGTTGGGTTGGTTATTTTTAATTTTTAATCTAATTTTTCTGTACAAAACGCTTTTTTTAATTTTTTTTACTCTTCTATTTGAAAACTACCAATTGGCGATCCCTTAATGAGTTCAATAACTCTTGGGAATACAACATCGTTTTGTTGTATGTTTAAAAAAAAAAAAAAAAAAAAAACACTGTTAACGCATAATACGCGTATGTTTGTAGGAAGTATAGGCACTGCCAACCCAATAAAATAACATGAAAGA
Source organism: Hesperophylax consimilis (assembly GCF_061612785.1). Classification (NCBI taxonomy): domain Eukaryota; kingdom Metazoa; phylum Arthropoda; class Insecta; order Trichoptera; family Limnephilidae; genus Hesperophylax; species Hesperophylax consimilis. The sequence continues at coordinate 22,054,605 of NC_142837.1, read as the reverse complement.
CAATCGGAAGATAGAAACGCTTCGTTGATTGTAAAATTAGCCAACAAATCTCTTATCTGACATGTACTTTTATGTATAATAAAACAATCATTTTGCCAGGTATACAGACAAAAGAAAATGTCATCAACAGGAATTATTCCGGCTATGGTCCCATACAACGAAAACGAATTTTCATTTTACGAAATTAAAAATTAAAATGCTAAATTTAAAAATTTCTGTAGAAGTGCTGTTCGATTCCTTTTATATTATTCAAGGTAAATCAGAAGGTTTTATTTAAAAATATTTCGTATTTTCCGTGTCCAGCGATTCCAAATATTTACCTATTGCTCGGGCCAGTTATTGTTGCATAGTATTTGGTTCGAGTTGTTTCCCACCCGCGTTCCGCGCCTTTCACCTACATGAGTCAGTTGTTAAAGTATCGCGCCGCCCGCAAGGTTCAACCGACCGCTTCCGCATAACCTATCTTGAGTTATTAAAACCACCGCGCCGCGCTGTAAACGGCAAATGTCATACTACAAAATATCGCCGTGAAATAGTGCATAAAAATAGCAATCTATAACGCATTGAACCATTTCGCAAAATCCAATATCACTATTCCCTTTCCTTGACCTCCTCCAATACTAACAATTACCTTACCGGTGATTAAAGCAGAGCAAAGTGGAAAGGTGCCGACAGTTTGGAGATATTGGTAAGTCGATCAAACAATATCACAAAATACCGCAATTACAGTCCATTCACGCCGCAACATTTGGTCCTATTCGAGCCGCATTATTTAAATTGAGAATTACATTTTGGTAATTCTAGAACCATTTGTTCCTATTCAATCGCAAATCGCATTCATTTTGTGTAAGAATTCAGTTAGCAATACTCGCCCGCTATTTGAAATTACATGCCTAGGTATAGGTACTCTTTGATATTTTGGGTAATTAAATTATTTATCGATGTTGTTGTAGCAAATTTATTCGGTGCAAATCGCAAAGATATTCCAGCGTAATATATTCGTCTATGTATTAATGCCAACCTAAGTACGTACGTAAACATCGCTTGAGTTTATGGCACAATATATTTAATTATTTGGAAAATAACTTCTCCACTATAATTCGTCAGTACAAATTGTCGCCCAGTACACTTGTGTTTCTTGCGCATTATTTTATAAATAATTAAACTTTTAGTTTGCAAATAATTCTAAAAATGGAAGACAAACTAAAAAGACAATTAGTTTTACTAAAAGGTAAAAGAGATATTATTCTAAAAAGGATTCAAAATTTAGTTTTGCTTGCAAATAATTTGCCAATTAATTTCGAAGCCTCACGTTCAGGTGAGGCGTTTATGTCCGAATCTGAAAGTATTTTAGAAATTAAAAATAAATTTGAATTAATTATTGATCAAATTAACGAGAATACTCTTACGTCAGACCCGAATTCTGAACCAGATTATTCAAGCTGGGAACAGTTTGAAGAATTATACACACGTATTATTCGCGCACGAAATAATTTAAAACCAAATTTAGCTACGGAACGCAAACATCTACATCTGCGTGTGCTACTACGAGTAATAATAATAATTTTATTAAGTTACCCGCTATAGAATTACCTACGTTTGATGGACGGATGGAAAATTGGCACCTATTTTATGAAACATTCAAAACAAATGTTCATTTAAATTCACAACTATCTGATTCGCAACGCGTACAATATTTAATTGGAAAATTAACTGGAACCGCGAAAAATGTTACGTCAGGTTTAGTGCCAACTGGAGACACATATAAAATAATCTGGGATACGCTAGTCAATAAATATCAAGATAAGCGATCTCTTGCCAATTATTACCTGAATAACATATTTCATTCAAAAACCGTAGCTCACAACGCAAACAACCTGACAGTTTTTATAGAAAAATATTCAGCATCTATCGCCGCACTAAAACAATTGGGGATAGAAGACCTTTCGGATTTTATATTACTACAATGCGCTTTGCAGAAGTTAGAGTCGCAAACTGCACAAGCATTTGAGCTCTCAGTTCGAGAAATTGAGATTCCCACCTGCAAGCAATTGGTGTCGTTTGTGCAAGATCAGGTCAAAATTCTGCAACGAACTTCAACAACTCGTGGACCTAACACCGCCAACACACATTCAACCAGTTCCGGTGGAACTGGTCGCACAGCTCAACTCCGCACACATCATACTTACACGAGTACGCAATCAAAATGCCTTTATTGTCTAAATGAGAACCACACGCAACTGTACACTTGTACACAATTTTTAAAATTATCACCAAAGGAAAGGTTTTCCTTTGCAAAGGAAAAATCTTTGTGTTTTAATTGCTTGAGCCCGCAACATACATCTACAAAATGTAAATCAAAAGGCACTTGTCATAAGTGTCATGGCAAGCACCATACTTTTCTTCATTTTGATAAACCCAGTCAAGCAAACGCCTCCACATCCAATGGAGAAACTCAATCTAACGATGCAGAACCGCCGATATGTACTATGTCAGCAACCACGCGACAAGGGGCAACCACTGAAGTTCTTGCTACCGCCAAAGTTCACACTGTTGATCGAAACGGTGAAGAGAATACCGTCCGCTGTCTTCTAGACCCAGGCTCACAAAAACATTATATAACTTCACAATGTTGTGAAAAATTAGGCCTGGCAGTCAGTTCAGGAACGCGCTTCGCAGTCCAGGGTTTAGGTGGCAAAACGCAATCAATAAGAGGAAGTGTCACATTGACAATTCAATCTAGGATTGATCCCTACTTCAAATACTCCATAACCGCTCTAGTTTTAGAAAAAATTACCGCTCATTTACCTACTTGCACGGTGGACTTGACGTCATATAAATTTATAAATGTTCCGCTGGCAGACGACACCTGGGCAATGCCAGGCCCAATCGATTTGCTAATTGGCGTCAGTCTGTTCTCTCAACTGTTGCTACCAAATAAGATAATCACCCCCGGCTTTCCAGTCGCGATTCAAACCACATGAGGTTATGTTTTTATGGGTGATGCCCCAGTAAATTCTCAACCAAACACCGCATTAACTTTCTGCGCTACGCACGAAATTGAGAACTTAATGCAAAAATTCTGGGAAATCGAAGATATTGGTTCGGAACCAGTTCACAGCCTCGAAGAAAAAGAAGCTGAATACATTTTTAAAGGCACCACAACTTGCCTCGAGGACGGTTCTTATGAAGTGGCTTTGCCATTCAAAAGCAACCCTTGTGACTTAGGTGATTCATTGCAAGCTGCGCAAAATCGGTTTTATGCACTAGAAAGAAAATTTAATCATCTGCCAGAACTAAAACCGCTTTATGATGAAGTGATAAGAGAACATATTCATAAAGGTTATCTGTCCCAGGTGGAAGCCTTACCGTCAGAAAACGCATACTACATCCCGCATCACGCAGTTAGGCGTGAAGATAAAATGACAACAAAGGTGAGAGTGGTTCTGGACGCAAGCGCAAAGACAAAAACTGGTTTATCTTTGAACGATATTTTACACACGGGACCAAGCCTACAGAATGATTTATTTTGCATTCTTCTGAATTTACGCCTTTTTCCTATCGCAATATCCGCAGACGTTCGTCAAATGTATTTATGTATAAATGTTCGCAAAGAAGATCGTCGTTATCAACGAATTTTATATAGATTCGATCCGCAAAAGCCGCTTCAGGCTTACCAATACAATCGCGTAACATTCGGTCTTAAATGTAGTCCGTTCTTAGCCCTTCGAGCAATCAAACAATTAATGTTAGATGAAGGCGCTCGCTTCCCTCTTGCAAAGGATGTTTATGTAGACGACATCGCTAGCTCTGCTTTAAATGAGCAAGAAGCTATCCGCGCGGCTGAAGAGTTGATTGAGCTCTTCCAGTCAGGAGGTTTTCAACTCGCTAAGTGGGCATCCAATTCCAGCACAGTTTTAGAAAACGTTCCATTGGAACTTCGCCTATCGCAAAGTGTAACTTTCGATAATGATGCATCGCTAAAAATCCTTGGGCTACGATGGCATCCTTCGGATGACATTTTCGCATTTGAAGTTACTCCAGACAATCGAACTTGTACGAAACGCAATATTTTATCATCTGTCGCTAGACTCTTTGACGTGATGGGTCTGGTAGCACCTATAATTGTACAAGCCAAGCTTCTAATAAAGGAGCTGTGGAATTTGAAAATCGATTGGGACGAAATCCCACCCGCAAGGATATCACAACAGTGGCAGCAGTTCAACGCGGAATTGCCGTCAATATCGTCGATTCGTATTCCACGTCATATAGGAGTCACGGAAGGATGCACGTTAATACTTGTTGGATTTGCGGATGCCAGCGAAAAAGCATATGGAGGAGTGGTATACGCTCATGTGACCACTCCTGATAACCGAATTAAGGTTCAATTAGTTTGCGCAAAATCAAAGGTAGCGCCGCTAAAAATCGTTTCCTTAGCACGCCTAGAATTATGCGCTGCATTATTGTTATCGCACCTGTTAAAAAAGGTAATTGATAATTACTCCGCTAGGTTTACTATTCATTCAACATTTGCCTTTTCTGATTCGACTGTAACTTTAAGTTGGATTCATTCATCACCTCACCGCTGGCAAACCTTGGTTGCCAATCGTGTAGCAAAAATACACGAAAATTTAAACAGTAGTCATTTTTATCATGTCGCAGGTGCTGATAACCCTAGCGACTGCCTGTCAAGAGGTATGCTACCATCGCAATTGATAGCAAATGACATTTGGTGGAATGGTCCAAAATGGCTTTGCCAGCCGCATTTCGAGTGGCCTATTTCACCATTTAAGCACGCAAATTCAGAACAGTTACCGAAATTGAAACCCAATCAGTATGAACAGCCAACTACTTTTGGCTTGTGCTCTCGTGTAGCTGATCCACCCGAAATGAAACCTAAAACCGATAATCGCCTCAAGACAATCGTGTCACCTTTATTATGCACGTTGGCTTCTCGCATTCATTCGTGGTCGAAATTAATTCGAATTGTCATTTACGTGTTTCGCTTCATTAGGAAATTGCCGCGTAAATTTGAGTTAAGCCATATTGACATTGCAGAAATCGCTATTATAAAGGCAGTTCAGCAAGTACATTTTTCCGATGATATGAAGTCAGTGAACGACGGCAAGAAAGTACGGCAAGTTCTTGCTAAATTAAATCCATTTATTCAGGATGGTCTCCTAAGAGTAGGAGGCAGATTGAGAAACGCCGAACTTGAATTTGATAGTCGTCATCCTATTTTATTACCCGCTCATGATCATATAGTTGATTTAATAGTAGATTATTACCACACTAAGAACTTGCATACGGGACCCACCTTACTTATGTCTCTGTTGAGGCAAAGGTTTTGGATACTTTCTTCGCGCAATTTGATTCGGAAACGCGTGCATCAGTGCAATACATGCTTTAAAGTCAATCCCAAACCGCAATTCCCAATAATGGGAGATTTACCCGCTTGCCGCGTCCGCGAAGCTAAGGCCTTTCTGCACACCGGGGTCGACTACGCTGGGCCGCTTCAAATAATCCCGCATAGACGTCGGGGTGTTAGAAGCCAAAAGGCATACATTTGCTTATTTATCTGTCTGGTGACCCGCGCGGTTCACATTGAACTCGCTTCAGACCTCTCAACCGAAGTCTTTCTCAACGCTTTCAAACGTTTTCTATCCCGTCGGGGGCCTGTAAAGGTAATGTATTCTGATAATGGGACAAATTTCGTAAGAGCTAAATTGCATTTGAAGGCTTTATTCGAACTTTTAGAGTCACAGGACTACAAGAAAGAATTCTCAGAAAATTTGTTGGAAAACCGTATCGAGTGGAAGATGAATCCTCCACAAGCACCCCACTTCGGTGGGATCTGGGAGAGTAACATTAAGTGCATTAAATGTTACTTAAATAAAGTTGTGGGTACATCTCTTCTCACATACGAAGAGATGCAAACGGTTCTTCATCAGATTGAAGCTATTCTAAATTCACGCCCATTATCAGTGCTCAGCGTTACCGATGTTTCGGCTCCATTGCCTTTAACACCCGCGCATTTTTTAACGCTCACTCCATTACAATCTTTACCCGCTGCTGATTTGTCAGATGCGCCAGTAAATTTGCTGCAACGAAAACATCTTGTCGATCGTCTCGTCCAGACTTTCTGGAATCGATGGCGAATGGAGTATCTGAACACGCTGCAATCGCGTCAGAAATGGAATACAAATTCGAATCCAATAACGAAAGGCACCGTGATAATAATTAAGAGTGACAATATCGCACCACTACAATGGCCTATTGGCGTAGTGGTAAACGTCCACCCCGGCGTAGATGGGGTGATCCGCGTTGCGGACGTTAAGACTAACTCCGGAACATATCGCAGGGCAGTCGTTAAACTCTGTCCCCTGCCTACACAATAACTTTAACGTTATCTTAGATTTAGTTAATTTAGAATTTAGTTCTACCGCGGGTTCAGTATTGTTTATTAAATCCTTTCATAACGTGTTTTTGTTTTTCATTTTTTTTCTTTGTTGTATTAGTTACTTTGACCATTGGTCAAGGCGGGGGGCATGCTCGGGCCAGTTATTGTTGCATAGTATTTGGTTCGAGTTGTTTCCCACCCGCGTTCCGCGCCTTTCACCTACATGAGTCAGTTGTTAAAGTATCGCGCCGCCCGCAAGGTTCAACCGACCGCTTCCGCATAACCTATCTTGAGTTATTAAAACCACCGCGCCACGCTGTAAACGGCAAATGTCATACTGCAAAATATCGCCGTGAAATAGTGCATAAAAATAGCAATCTATAACGCATTGAACCATTTCGCAAAATCCAATATCACTATTCCCTTTCCTTGACCTCCTCCAATACTAACAATTACCTTACCGGTGATTAAAGCAGAGCAAAGTGGAAAGGTGCCGACAGTTTGGAGATATTGGTAAGTCGATCAAACAATATCACAAAATACCGCAATTACAGTCCATTCACGCCGCAACACCTATATTAATTTACCTTTTCCCATTTAGGCAATTATTCGGGAAATGTAAAGTTTTACGCGTACAACTTTCATTTTTATTATGCCTAAACTCCTTCCTGTTCCGAGTTTTAACAATATATACTCAGCCTCTCTCTGTGAATGACCTAATATCTACCTATTAAATGTATTTGTTGTTAGTAACACTTAAACTGGGCGAAGCCCAATCAAGTGCCGCCCGGGCCTAGCAGAAAAAAACCCGCGGAGCTGATTTTTAATTGCTTGTGTTTCATTATTATAGAACAAGTATGATCCAACAGGATGGTTATTTTAATTGGGCTTGTAGGAAGGTAAGTAGGTACTCCATTATTTTAATTGGGTTGTTAGGAAGGTAAGTACATGGGTACTCCATCATTTTAACTGGGTTGGTAAGAAGCTAAGTAGGCACTCCATTATTTGAATTGGATTGGTAGGAAGGTAAGTAGGTACTCCATTATTTTAATTGAGTTCGTATGAAGGTAAGTAGGTACTCCACTATTTTAATTGGATTGGTATGAAGGTAAGTAGGTACTCCATTATTTTAATTGGTTTGGTGAAAAGGTTATTAGGTCCTCCATTATTTGAATTGGATTGGTGGGAAGGTAAGTAGGTACTCCATTATTTTTCTCTTTATATTGGTTATCTTTTTTCCCATGTATGATGTTTTCTTAATTATTTAATCTACAATGGTTTATACTTGAGATAGTCAATATAACGCAATGTAGCTAGGTTCCGTCGTCGCGTCGTAGACCATCACACCAATCGAAAACTCTGCGATTTAACATTATATGAATTATAAATGATCCGCAAACTCTGCAATACATCACTTTGTACCTCCTCGGTATCCTCCTTTCAATGCTTCAACTCATAGCTAATTTTATTAAAGACCGTAAATTTAGAATCAAATTAGATGGAATTTTTTCCACAGTGAGATCGCTAAGAGCAGGTGTCCCTCAAGGCTCTATTCTCTCGCCAGCTCTTTTCAATATATACCTAAGCGATATCCCCCGCCCAAGCATCTATAACTATCGCACCAAAAAAACCAAAATAGGCAAACTTGCAGACGACACTGAAGTCATGTCGACTTCAGTAAGCGAAATGACCGCTACACGACGCGTCCAACACCACGCGTCAAAACTAGAATCATTTTTTAAACAATGGCGAATTAGCATCAATCCCTCAAAAAGCGCCGCTTGTGTTTTCTCCCGTAGACACCCTAAACGACCCCCTAACATCCACTTGTTCGGCGAAAACGTACCCTGGAAAAAAACATTAAATACCTCGGAATAACTCTAGACAGCAGATTAACTTGGAAAAAGCATATCACCAAAACTCTAAATTCAGCCAATAGAACTCTTGCAGCCCTTTACCCCATGATAAGCAAAAATAATAAAAAATTATCTCCAAGGAACAAACTACTAATATATAAATCCACTATAAGACCTAAACTCACTTACGCTAGCCCTATCTGGGCACACGCTTTAGAGCCTCAGTTAAAAAGACTACAAACATTTCAAAACAAAGCCATTCACATTGCCCTGGGAGCTCCTAGATGGATGAGGGTTGCTCAACTACACCGGGACTCTGAAGTTCCCCTCCTTAAATACCATATCTTAAGTCTCGCGGAATCATTTTATGCGGGCCTCCCCACCCATGAAAACGCGTCCATCAACTGTCTCGCACAGTACGATGAAAATATAATAACTACCTTTAAAAAACCCAAACAAATCCTCCGTAAACCTTAAATCCCCCCATATTGCAGCCATGTTACCTTGTAAAAATATTTTCTAAAAACAACCAAAATTAAATTAAAATATCCTACAACCAATATTTAAAATCATGATGAAAGAGAAAGGGGCCTTTTTGGCCCGGAGCTCTGTATGCCAATATTTCATAAGTCATAAGTCATTTTTTATATTTGCTTTATATGTATTCTATGTACAATATGGAGGTCGTGGGATTGCACCACCCTCCCCGAGATCTGGAATAAAAAAAATAAAAAAAGTAAAATAAAATAAATAAATAAATTTAAAAATTTAAAAAAATAAGTCACTTTAATGAATAAAGTATAAAGACAGATGACGGCGGGTTTCGGATAGCTCAAGCTTTGTCCAGGCTTATAATACAGGGAGTCCGGGGGAAAAGTGCACGAACTTCGGGGGGTGATTCTACATGATTTTAGAAGTAGAAACGTTTGATTGTAGTTTTAGGTAAAAAAGTAGAATTGTTTGTAAAGGAAAATAAATATTCTTCAATGGAAAAATATTTTAGTGTAGGTAATAGTAATTTATCTTTTTTACTTCTATCATCATAAAGAATCACCTCCCAAAGTTAGTGCACTTTACCCGGTGTTACGAATCAAATTTCGTCACAAATAAATTTGAATTATAAACTGAGTGTGTTCTCGCTGTGTGCGCCCAAAGACAAAGAATGTGTTGACAGACGTGGATTGTAAAGGAAAAATTGAGAAGAGCGGTGTAGAGTGACAGGTCCGACGAGCTCAGGAAGGAAGGCAGTAAAGAGCGAGGCGGGAGAGAGAGGAGACCAAGACAGAAGTTGTGGTGAAGTACGCGTTACCCATCCAGCGGCGTGATGCTGGGCGGTGGATGAAGAAGTTACAGTCGAGTTAGAGAAAGTGATTTTCAAGAAATGTTATCCTCCGCCCGGCAACGTAATGCTGGGCGTGAGGCGAAGAAAGTGCGGTGAGCAGACGCGGCCGGGGGGCCTGAGTTGCAGAACTGCAGAAGCTGCCACCTAGGACTTCGGCGTTATTAAGGCTAACACACAGAACCAACTCAGCGACAACAGTGTATTTACAGTGAACAATGACGATGTGAATAGTGAAGAAGCAACCCGAACCATATGACAACTAGTAAAGTTATAGATCTAAGTATAATTTATTTATTTATTGGTAAAGGTAAGAGACAAACAGCTTATTCATAAAATATAAATATATACATGTTAAATACAGTCAAGCCAAAAAAGTCTCCTATATTAAAATTGATTGGAGATGAAGTTTTATAGCAGAAAAAAAAATACATATATATATTTTAGGTGAGGAGGGGAGGAATAGGAATTTAAGTTGAGGATAGGAGATGCTCTGGATACATTCCATACTATTGTATTAATTTTCGATCGTACGTGTTACTTCTAATCGATATTTATGAAGTGTATTGCTAAAAATGTCTATGTTTTGAAATTTAGTATTATATTGGGCACATATACGTGGAATTGGTGATTTTTTTCTAAAGTTAGTTCTATTTGTAGGTAAACGAAACAAATGGGATTGCCGTGTTGATCTTGTTGGAATATGAATATTTATTAAATTGGTTAGCTCTGGTGAGTCGAGGCCATTGTTAAGAATTTTAAATAATAAGATTTGGTCAAAAATCAAACGTCGTGCATGAAGGGAGTTGAAGTTGTGGTAATTAATAGAATCGGTGTAATTTGAGAAATGTAAGTTTTTTTTATAATTTTTTTTTTTTTTTTTAAGAAAGACAAACATTCCCGGATTACGAATAACCTGACAATATTTGAAAATCTCCTACTACCACCACAAAAAGCTGAAAATGTTGCTTGTGTTGTGATGGGGGACTTAGCCGGCCGAGGAATTGAACACACTACGCCTGAGTGGGACCCAAGCGCGATGTCAACTCGGCCACCGACCGATCATGTGTTTAAATTTTTTTTTTTTAAATTCTTTCGATTCTTTCAATGTGAGCTTGGTAAAAAGGAGTCCAGATCGGTGTGCAGTGTTCTAGGTTGGGACGGATAAACGCTTTGTAAAGGGAATATAGAGTCTTAAGGTTGCGGAAAGGTTTCGTCAAACGTATTATAAATCCTAGCATTTTGTTGGCTTTGTTGATGATTGCATCAGTGTGTTGAATGAAGTTTAATTTCACATCCAGTATTACCCCAAGGTCTCTGATAGATTCTACTTCTTTGATGTGTCCCGATAGATTTAGATTTAGTATTAAAACTTCTTAATTAAATTCACCTCTCTAGTTCCCACACAAGCGACCCGAATTGATAAAAAGGCAGAACATACGACGAGGTAAGTATTTAAAACAGCGATATATTTGAGTATTATTCTGAGCTAGTTGCGGAGGATATGTTAACGATATTGTTACACCGGACACCCTGTATAATTTCAATTGATTGTAATTAATACAGACAAATATTCTTTACATAATATTGGAAAATAAAACAATGACACAGAGTTGAACAGAGGGAAAGTTAATATGCTCAAATTTATGATGAAAATTAAAATATATATTTTTTTAAATATACGATATTATAAGTCTGAATTCATTAGTCAACCAGTTCAATTTGAAAGAAAATGATACTTTAATTCAAATCACATCTGAGTTAATAAATATAAAAGCAAATTTAATTTTATTGTTGTTTAATATTTATGGCGTTTCATATAAATAACATTGATTTTTGCTTAACTTTGTTTTACAGGAAAAGATTAAATTTCAATTGCATCCAAGTAACTGCATCTAGAAAAAACATTTTGTTCACCCCTTAATAGATTTTTTATCTAAGCAAAATATTTATATTTCTTGTATGGATGAAAAAATTTATAAATCCAATTGTGCTTACGATGAAATTAAAAATTGTTGGCAATTTCCACAAGTTCACTTGAACTGATGCAGGCTGTCGTAAATTGAAAATTACTTCCCGGAACTCCCTTGAACTTCTACTGTCAAAGAGCCCTTTGAAACTGCAATGGATATTGCACGCTCTCGAACACCTTTATCGAAAGCACTTTATTTTTTGAACAAAGAGAAACCTACATAAAAGCGAGACCGACGGAGCAACGTTAGAAATAAGGTCAGCATTTATTGCACTATGCAGGTAGCTACGATTGTAAATAAGGATTCTAGCAATGATTGTTAGGTTTTGTGTGCTGCTTTTGCATTTTCTATATGGCTTGATAAATCCATTACAAGCGTCACTAATCGGATTCGCAAGAGAATTCAAGAAGTTTCATTGGTGTTTCTAGAACAATATAAAAATTTAGAACAAAGTTCTAAAAATACGCGCCTTATGTTATGAAAGTTTTCTTAAAATAAAAATAAATCTTTGCTAGTGGTGGGGAAATTACGGGTGGAAAATAGCACCTTTGGACTAATAACCACAAAACACTTTTTTTTCGTGAGACAGTTTTAAGTAAATAATCAGTCGGGGTCAATAATTTATGATAATCTTTCAGAAATTTCAATTAACTGTACCAAATATGAACCAAAAGTACAATAGTGATTTGTTTTTGCGATATTATGCCAGATTGCGCTACCTCTTTCTTTAGCCAAAGTTTTGGACAGGATTAAACTGTCCATCATCAGGGCAGATATGTCACTCACACGTGATATTTTATTGACACATTAAGATGGATAGACGATCTGTAAATCTATTTTTACATTGATTTTTACCAATCACTTTACTTTTTCGTTTAATTTTCAAATTTGCAATTTACTGCGCTCTTCCTTAGATACCTCTAATTTGATGTATTATGTTAATTCATTTTGTTCCTGTCTTAGTTTTTATGTTACTTTTCCACTGGGGTGATTTTTTGGCATATTTTGCAATTTTATGTCTCATATGTGTCATATATGTTAAATGTAGGGAGCATGCCAGATGTAAAAAACACGTGTTACTTTATGAGACTTCTCAAGATGCGTGGGATAAGCTGTACTAATTTCGGTTAGTGTGTGAGTATTTCAACTCACACCCTCAAGCTGTTAAGGAAGGAGTTAGCTGCCCACCAACGAGCTCTGCCACTCTCACTACTTCGCCATGATCTCCAGCGTGAGACGAAAGTATTTCCATCTGTAGGGTCAGGAGGGGGATCTGGAGTGAAGTTTTCAACAATATCCTCATCCATTATTAACAAAATTCGAAACAACCAAAATAAACTTTTCTTACTCACAGACGTAAGAAAAGTTTAATATATCTGGAAATCAGCGTCGAAAGTGACTCCTGTAAGATCAGGGGGAAAAGAATCCTCAATGCAAAAGACGCGTAAAGAAAGTGCCAAATAACAATCAACGTGTTTATTATGAGTTTTCCACTCCACGTATGCTACAAGAATAAAACGTTTCACAAAAAGTGCAAAGACGCGTAAAGAGAGTGCCAAATAACAAATAACATGTTTATTATGATTTATATACTCCATGCATGCTACAAGAATAAAAAGTTTCACAAAAAGCGCAAAGACGCGTAAAGAAAGTGCCAAATAAAAATTAATTACTTATTTTCCTGCTGTGTTGCCGGCATAAAATAAAAAATACCATTTTTATCTAACTAAAAACTAAACAAGCAAACGCTTCTGCGAACTACGTTAGTCTACAGAAATAACTCGGACCGGTAACCGGAGATAAGAGTATTATTTTTACTTCGTATATGTACATTTTGTAATGTATTGGTTATATACATATTATATATATATAGATACTAGTGGATCCCCCGCAATGTTTTGCCATTGCGAGTATCCTTCTCAGGCGCCTCCGACAACTTCTACCATTCCCTATTGTCTACCACAATGTTACTGTTAAAAATATTACATTACATCGATTTTAATTCGACTCCGTATCTCATTACGGTGCAGATATAATACGTTAAGTATTAAGAATTTGTATATATTGAGATTAGAAACCAGTTAGAATTTGTATATATTGAGATTAGTAACCAGTTAGAATTTGTATATATTGAGATTAGAAACCAGTTAGAATTTGACTCAACCTTTTTTTTTAGCATATTATCTTTATTTAGGGTTATTTACAATCATGTGCGCTACCCGACTCACTGGAAAATATCTGTTCTGGGCCGGGTAGCAGTATCATTACATAGCAAAAGAACACATAAAATAATTTGGATAGTAAATACATAAAAAAATATTTAAAGAATACATAAAAAAATAATTGAACAATCTTAATCTGAACTAAGTGCTTTGAAATCTATGATTGGCAGTGACGTATTTGTATATATTTTTGATTTTTTTTTTTCAGTTTTCAATTGAATGCCAAGTGTGGTGGTGAAATGGTCGGTAACCGTGGAATAAATAGTGGATACAATGGTTTTATTTTTAGTTTTAACAAAAATATGATCAATACAAGATATAGTGAGATTCTTGTCGATGAATTTAATGTTCACTGAAGGCCATAAACACACATCACGGGACCACTGCCCCGATGTTCAATTTGGCGAATTATAACTCTGATATACGGGTGTAAAGGTTTACGTATTTTTGGTCGCAATTGTGTTATCGACGTTTTGGTGATTTTTTAAACTTTTTGTCAACACCGAAAATGTGAATTAATCACTGATTTTAATTTTACTCCTTTCACCACTTAGTTATACGTACGACAGCAGTGATTGTTTATTTGAGAGAGTGAAGCTTCAAACTTTGTTTACGCTGTTTTGGTTTTTGTTTTTTTTCTTTTCAAAACACTGTTATGGTTCATCCAGGTGGAAAAAATGAGAAGGTAACACTAAAAACTCCGTAGTATTTCACAGATTGTAGTGATCCACTTCACTTTTTACCACACTTTTTGTTTGATTATTACGGAAGTATTCAAATACACGTCTGACGTTTACTTTTAGTGTCAATATTTTGGAATGCATTCTATAATATAAGACGAGTGGTTACTCGTCTCGGTATTTTTGACGTAAGAACTTCACTATTACATTGGCTTGTTTGGAGTCTGTTCTATTCGGAAGTCTTCAAATTTTTTTAATGTTGTCGCAATTGGTGTTTAGTTTTTCAGCTTTTTTTTTAATGGATATTTCAATATTTTTATTTTTTTTCATTTCCAGACCTAACAATTCAATATTACAGTTTTTTCTGCTTGTTCAATCTCTTGAATCCTATATTCCAGTGCTTTGTTACATTTTTCTAGGTATGTATTTTTGTTTATAACTTCACTAAGTTAAACTTGTTGAACACTAAGGTTGCAAACACAGTAGTAGGTAGAGCAGTACGTCTCATCTTCTACCAGAACAAATTCAAATGCCGAAAATATTTCACTACGTAAAATAATTAAAATACACTCAGTATCGCCCTGGTGCATGCACCATTCCGAATTGAAACGTTGATTGAAATGGCTTTGGCTGTGTTTGGCGGTGCCAATTCAGAAAAGCCAGGTACTTCCCCACCTACCTATTCTCCATATCCTTCCCTTCCCCATTACCTTTAGCCTCACAATCCTAATTATGGATGCCATAGACTCGCTGGCTCCAGACGGATGGGAGCACTTGGGACTCTTGTGCGGTTTCACAAAATTTTTCGCTGTTTAGTGATTCCACGTGGATTCGTACCTCTCGAAAAGAATTCCACCGTCGGCGGCCACCAAAAAGGCGGCAAATCCGTTAATGCATATAATTTAGAAACAGAAATGGTTTTTGTACATGTCTAAAAAGTGGCAACGACAAAGGATAGGCTACTTTTTAACGTGATTTTATCTATGTGCCACTTTTTTTAATTGAATTTATTGGAAACATGTTGAGATACAGCATTTCTAAGGTCGATATTTGTTTTAAATACCGTAAAAATGAACCACCTCACAATATTTTTGAATGGGTATAACTCATTTTGTGAAAAAATCGAGATGCCACTTTCTTCATATGGCTGGAGAATGTTTAAATCATGGCGTCATGTATGTTACTCACTTGAAGTGTTTTGCACTGCATGTTACTTCTTTTGCGACTTGTAAACTGTCAATATTGAATTTATCTCATCTATTCATCAACTTGCATAAAGGCTTCAGAAAACTGACTGTCAAAGAATAGACTGAACCTCAATACATTTTCTATTTAGCGGAAATTTCGATCTCTGAGGGTAGCGAGATTTTATGTATATAGTAAGCTAATAAAAGTGACCTGAAAATCTGAAGTTTAATGATTTATAACATAGATCAAATACATATAACGTAGCCTCGGCATTGAAGCAGATATTTTTTTTATTATTGTGTAAGAACATCAGGGGACAAAATAATATTTAAAAATATTTTTTGTTATTAAATCAGATGAATGAGCAAATATCTTAAGCCATCACTAATCACTCCAATCACCTTTATTTGTTTCACTTAACATAGTTCCACTCTTGTGGTCTAATATAAACAAAAATACATTTTAATATACACTTCTAATACTTACATACATCATTTTACCATTTTATTATTTTTTTTATTTTTGTAATAACTTACTGAGTAAGACCTCCAAATATAGTATTTAACCCCGGCTGGGCTGAGGTCCTGAGTTAAATTTCTAGATGCGTCAGAATTTTCTGTTTCAAATTTTTTTTTGAGAGTCGCTAATATTGTCTTCAATGATATTTTTTAATTTTCTTCGATTTCACTTAATCTAGGTTCATTTTTAATTTCATCAGGAATCATACTGTGGAAGTCTTAATTTTAATGTTTTATAACTCTTACCACTCGACTGATGTTGACCCAAATCTGTTTACTGTTGTAGTACAGCAATTTTACAAGAACTAATACGTAGGATTCTCGTGTTTATGATTTTTTAATATTTTTTTATTAATTCTAAAACTATGGAATAAACGGAAAAATAAAGGTGGTTTTACTGGGTATATCACAGTCAGTTTATATGGCTTTATATTCAAATTTAGAAGAATGATTTTTTTAATGATGGCGGGAATTTTGTCAAGATGGCTGGACATATATTTCAGTTAGTTAAGCGATCACTCGAGTGGTTTGTATTTGTTTGAACAATTGTTTATAGAAATTAAAGCACTGCAGAAATTTCTCTTTTCAACACCCATTATATCTAATTCCTTGAACATTTTCTGAATTGTTCTTTACATATTACAATTTTCTCTCTGCTCTATTCTGGATTATTTGAAATTTTAAGCTAAACTACTTTAAGTTTTAAACTAAACGAGAATACTAGAACGGTAGTCTTTGTGTGGTGCAACAATTGTTTTATAATTTATATATTTAATTTAAAGATATATTTATATAATTTTTATAACAGTCCTGATGATGGTATAGTTATAGTTTAGCCATTTTTTGGCAATGAAATGGGCAATTTGTTAAAAAAAGATATTTTTGAGTCTTTTTTTGAGAACGACAACACCCGTGCGTCAGACGGTAGGTAGCTGAATGTTTGATTTTCATCGACCACACTTCTTGAGATAGTATAGACGATTGTTATATATTACATATATTTTTGATAAACTAAATCATCGTCGCATGCACAACTCTTTTAAATAATTCAATTCAAAAAATATGCAAAGGTATCAAGTCATTCGTTTTCGTAACATAAGTCCTAAAATTTATGAATACTCTATAAATAGTTTAAAATTGACACCAGTCCCTCGAATCAGGGACTTTGGAGTAATATTTGAGAAAAAGCTTACATTTATCTTACACGTAAGTGAAAGAACAAATACAGCTTTAAAAATGCCTACTGGTCACTAGAATGTCTGAAAATACTTCTTTAGTCAGAAGTTTAGTAAGTAGTAGACTATTTGGTTCTCATTTTCATTCTAGAAGAACATTCTTGCAATATTAAAAGTGTACAGCATAATTTTAAACTGAATATTCCAAAATAATAAAATTATTCTGCTGATGCAGCAACTGAATTTGATTACACTTTCAGATAAGCGGATTATCTCTGACCTTTTTTTATTAAATAAAATGATTAAATATGGCATTGGACGCCCCGAAATTCACGCTAGCATAAAATTATCCGTACTGACCAGAAATATGAGGCAAAATGCAACCATTTTCTGTTAAAACATATTATCAGTCTCATATAACTTTAAATCGACTGCGTAAACTATGGTAGTAGATTTCGAAATGTAAAAGACACAATCAGCCATACTAAAAAAAAAACCACTTCACATTCGATAAATAGTATTTTTGTTACACATTGTACAAACACGTAACTATGAGCATGTATGAGCCGATGTATGAATGTGAACGGGGCAAGGAATGTGTGCCAAGACCGAATTGATTGGCGGTTCGTCCTTTCAGCCTACACCTGCGGGGAAACAGCGCGATGGTTAGATAGTTAGTTTGTATAAATACTGTGAAAGTTTAGATTCAAGTTGATACTAAAAAAATATCTTTAACCGCAGATTTTCCACAGATTTACAAGAGAAATTACAGTAATTTATTTAATATTTCAAATGCAAACTTTATAATAATTATTTAGTAAATATTAAACTGTCTCTTATACTTTGCGAGCATGAATATTTAATTTTTTTGAGACCGGTTACAAATAAATAATTATTGCACGCTTATACGTTTTTATACGTAATATGGTTGTTATGTTGTTATTATTACTCCATATTATGGACTTAAAATTGTGACAATGTTTTTTATACACTACTAGCAACCCGCCTCGGCTTCGCACGGGTACAATGTACTATTGTTGCGTCCCGCGCCCGAGTGATTTAGACACATTTTGGTACTATCCGATTCATGTTTTGGCACTTTGGCATTGACAGTTTATAGTTCAAAAAAGCGTATTTAGCGATGATTTTTAGAATTATTTTAAAATACATATTGTGTATAGTTTTTCAATTCGATTTTTCTTGTAAAAATACTTTTTTTGCACAGCTTAACGACTAAGCGACTTTATTATGTTATATTAGATGTAAATAACAAAGATATCTAGAATAAGACTATACGGCCAGTAACTACAGAATAATCTGTATATGCAATGCTTGCAACTATTTATTCATTAGACAGCAAAAAACAGATTTTTGCATGGAAGTTACACGTGAAAGGGCTACATATAGTTATTTGTCCATGTGAAAAACACTCAACGCTCAAATATAAATCTGCAACATTGAATGTTTGACCCTGTGACTGATTAAAAAAAAACAGTTTCATTGGAAATTGCAGTCGTTTAAATTGAAACGGTATATCAGTTGGTATTAAAAAAATTCGGGGATTGAAACAACTTTTCCAGTTTCACATCCTATACAGTATGGTATGTCTTATAATGAAAGTTTTTAAAGATTTTATCTGCAAACGTGTACCATATGCACAATTTGGGTGGAATAAGGTTCCGTAATAAAATAACCTTCAGGACATGATACCTTCGTCCCAAACGAGTAATGACGCATCAATTTTTCAGTATTGCATTGTTTGGAAATATTACAAACAACGTTGCTATCATCAATAGCAATTTTTAGCGGGAGTTTGAATGTCTACTTCCGAAAATGTAGATTCAAAGCCGGATGATGCGATGGCCAGTGCAATTTTGCAAACTAGATCTCGCTAAGAGCAAATTAATTAAAAATGATTTTCTAGCTTCTGATAATGTGTCATCTTTCAAAACACCAAATGTTTTGCATCCTGCATAGTAGGTATTATAAATAACTCTTTGTACAGTTTTAGGCTGGCCGCATACATACGTTTTCCGTATTCGATTTCCGAATTCGTTTTCCGTATTCGGACATCCGAATGCACGGAATCAGTAGAAAATACATTAACTGCCGCACACGTTCGTTTTAGTTCCGAACGGAACAAATTCCTTACGCACGTTCCAAATGCAAGCCGGCGCGTTCAGAGAAACCGAATGGAAAAAACCTAATGACGTGATGTGGAACGCAGCTCTTGCATACATTTTGTTTGTGCCGACGCAAACGTTCGGAAATTTCCGTTCAGTAATTCAGTGTTGCCAACGGATCTTGACCTAATATCGCCGTTTCTCATACATAAGGTAGCGTAAAGTAGCCGAATTTGCTGTTAGGTGGGACATGTTTAAAATTAATAAAAATGTTTTTGCGTGAAAAAAATTTCGTGGGGGGAGGGGGTGGCTAGAGAATTAAAAAAAAAAAAAATTTGTCCCCGGAAAATAAAAAAATTCATGGGGGGGGTGGCTAGAGAATTTCAAGAAAATATAAAATTTGTCCCCAGAAAAATAAATTTCATGGGGGGGAGGGGTGGCTAGAGAATTTCGGGACATGTTTAAAATTGATGTTTTTGAAGTAGCTTAATTGGCGACCAGTCGCCTTTTAGATTTTTTCGGCGCCGATTCTCGCTCTGAGTAGCCTAAATGGCGATATATCGCCCTTGTTGGCAACACTGGTCAGTACAGATAGTGATAGCTTGGTGAACGCACGACGATGGAGGACGACGATTTATTAGCAATTGCATTTCTGTTAATAATGAAGAAGAAAAAGAAACGTCGGTATTGGGTACATCCATTGAATACTCGGAGAATCTACGAGAGTCCGTTTTATCTGAAGAGAGCTAAGTTACGAGCACACCCAGATAAATTCTTTGATTTCTACAGGATGTCAATAAAATCTTTTGATGAACTTCATAATGGCATACGTGATAAATTAATAAAGCAAAATACCTGCATGATATTATCTATGGATACGGAAGAAAAACTAACCATAACCTTGAGGTAAATTCTCTTTATTTTTATATCAATATTTATTTTAAAAAAAAACAAATCCATATCTTATTATGGTTAAAGATTAGGTATTTTCCAATATTATCTTCCTGTTCTTGTCCTTGAGATTGTAGAACTAAAAAATCGCTTCGGTATCCTCGGCATGTTGAAGATTATCACCATGTAGAGATGTAGAAGGTGATGTGTAGTGATGAAGTGATGGTCGAAGCGGTGGCAGACGTGTAATAGAGTTAATAACCACTCTGGAATTGTTTGGGGCAGATTGATAATAAGTGGTTTTATTTTGCGAAGAAGATGAACTAAAGGTTGCCAATGGAGATTGCGTTTTATATAACATATTAGGTGAAGTTTCTGGTACAGGAATATATGAAAAAGAGGGGGAATGATCACGGCTTGATGCTGGCGTTACTGAACGGTGACTGGAGTTATCATAACTCAGTGAAGAAGATGGAGATGAATTGTACTCAGCATTATTTTTTTTTAACAACTGCAGCATTCCCAATTTAAAATCAATTTTTTGATATTCATTCATATGTTTCATATATGTTCTAAAGCTCAATAAAAATTTCATGTCATCGTCTTCTACTTCTTGTCATTTCTGATTGGCTTTCTGTTGATTTTGATGTAGGATACTGAGTATTTGGGAGGGGATATCCTTTTTCTTTCGTTTTGAACTATTTGCAGATGGAGGTTGTAATAAATTTGTATGTCCATCTACTTGTTCCACGCTGTGTTCTTCTTGCGTTTTAGATTCTTGTGAAGTATTATTGTGTAAATCATCGGATTGATAGTTTCCTTCGGTATTTCTTTTATCGAATACCGGTATAAGAAAATACAAAAGGTCTGCATATAAACATATTTTTTAACCTTTTTAGCCCCACTGCCTGTAAGAGCGCTTTTATTTTTTTGAATGTTTTTTCGTAAGTAGTCTCTTTATGTGTGTCCATTTTTTCTTTTCCTCAGCACCTGAAATATAATAATATTATTTTATATCTTTTTTTCAGATTCCTGGCAACTGGTAAAAATTTTGAAGCGTTACACTTTGAATTTTGGATGGGGAGCAGGACCGTATCAGCCGTAGTTAAAGAAACCTGTACAACAATATGGGATGTATTTCAACCTTTGGAAATGAAGCCACCATCTTCAAAAGAACGTTGGCTAGAAATTGCTGAAAATTATTATAGAAGAACCAATTTCCCTAATTGCGTAGGTTCAGTGGATGGAAAACATCTTCGTTTGATTTCTCCTCTGCACAGTGGATCTGCCTTTTATAACTATAAACATTTCTACTCTGTTGTACTATTAACAGTGGTAGATTCTGACTACCATTTTATAGCTGTAAATGTCGGTGCTTATGGCAGAGACAGCGATAGTAATATCTTCAACAACTGGAATTTTAGAAAAAAGATAACTCAAAACCGCCTTAATATGCCTGAAGCAAAACCTCTGCCGAATACCAATGACACATCTCTACCTTTTGTGTTTCTTGGCGATGAAGCGTTTCCACTGAATAACAATTTTATGAAACCATATCCGAGAAGTAATCTCAATACCCAACGCAGAATCTTTAACTACCGCCTCAGCAGATCACGACGTGTAGTGGAATGTGCCTTCGGCATTCTCTCGAATAAATGGAGAATTTTTCACACTAGCATGACGATTCCACCAGAATTTTCAGTATTAGTAACGAAGGCAGCGTGTGTGTTACATAATTTTGTACGCAGAAGAGACGGCTATCGATTTGAAGCTACTCTGACACATTACTTCGAAGATATACCTTTCCGTAGTCCACAACACAGATCCACATACCGAGGTCGAAACATAAGAGACAATTTTACCGAGTACTTTATGACACCGGCAGGGGAAATATCGTACCAATATAACGAGAGAATTAATAATTTACAAGAATAAATATGGCCACTATTGTAATAAAAAGTATCTAAAAAATATCTTACCTTTGTTTTTTTGTCCACTTTAGTGCACGTGTCCCAATCTTTTATAACCTCTTTAAATACATTCTCCCAGGCCAAATCTTTGACATCTCTGTTGTGATAGTCGTTATCATGAATATCCCATAGGCAGGGGTATTTTTCAACAGCCAATATTAATTTTTCTGCCTCACAAATTATCGTGTTGCGATTCAAATTAACGGAATACGTCCGATGCACGCGGTGCGGGTGCGATATAATGAACAGTGTTGCCAACGAGGGCGATATATCGCCATTTAGGCTACTCAGAACGAGAATCGACGCCGAAAAAATCTAAAAGACGACTTGTCGCCAATTAGGCTACTTCAAAAACATCAATTTTAACATGTAAAAATATCAATTTTAAACATGTCCCACCTAACTGCAAATTCGGCTACTCTAGGCTACCTTATGTATGAGAAACGGCGACATTAGGTCAAGATCCGTTGGCAACACTGGTACTGACGTTTATACATTCCGAATGAAGAAAAACGAACGTTTGCGCTAGTCTCACGGAATTCCGAATACGGAAAACGAATTCGGAAATCGAATACGGAAAACGTATGTATGCGGCCAGCCTTATGTGTGCAAAAGATGTTCAGCCTTTTACAACATTTTTCTGTTTTTTTTTCTTGTGTTTGTATGACTTGTTACATAGCTTTTATCAAATGTAATTTAATTCTTATTTTTTATGTTTCAACGTATCTGTCAAATTAAAATTATACTACCAACCATGTAAAAGCCCTCTGGGCGTTAAATAAATAAATAAACATGAAGTAACATTCTCATGTAAAAACATTCTATAAAATAAATAAAACACGCTGTCTTAGGGTGCTACTTAAGATAACTTTTCCTTGTCGCTGAGGTCTACTGGGTACGAAATATTTTTTAATTTTATAAATTAGAAGAAATTACAATTGTTGATTTTTTCAACTACCATACTAGACTCATGGCCGTATTATGGTAGTCGTACATTATTAATGTAAGAATAACAAAATAATCATTTGCATAACAAATACTAAAACATAATGGAAAAGGACATGTAAAGAATAATTCAAAAAAAATATATTTCTATGGACACCATATTGGAAATAAATTAAATTGTACTTATTGATTAAAAAGATATAAATATTAAAAGTAAGATTAAAATACAATTATTTTACATCATATATTTGTTTTCTTTAAAACAGGTACATTTATCTTAGTACGTATCTTAGATATCTTAGTGCCTACGTACTTATACAGAAATATACGTATTTAAGGTCACATTTGTTAATCTCAGTACGTATTTATCTAGAAATGTACTTATTTACGGTCATATTGGTTAATCTCGGTACGTACTTATCTAGAAATGTACCTATTAACGGTCGCATTGTCACATTTGAATTTAGTGATGTAAAAAAATTAATGGTCAGTCATTTATTCGTTAGCCTCCTTGTACCACTTCCCATATTTTTTTATTTAATCTGTCCATAAGGAGATATGAATATAAATTCAGGACACTTTCCGATTGCTTCAACTGTTCATTTTCGTATTGAGTTTGACATTTTTATTGTTTCCGATGCCATTTTTTCGCTCTGGATATGCTGTGAAATTTCTGATTGTTTTGATTTAACCCGTCAAAATAATCACATAATCGTAACCATTGGACAGTTATATAGGCGCTATTTCGTACTAATATCACAAAAGAAGCAGTGCGCGGGGACCTGTTTCGGTAACTTCCGGTCGTCCAAGATCGTTGGGAGCGTCGCGTCGCGCGTCGGGTCGAATTATTTGTAGGACTTATTGGACTATTTGGAGTAAAAGCATTATGCCTAATTGGAAGTAAACAAGGGGAACCAATTTTTTCGCTTCGTGTCTCATCTAAATGGGATAGTCTGAATTTATGACATATCCGTTCCAATTTTTGAAAATGGTAATTAAAACAATTTTCCGTTAAAAATATTAAACTGTGGGTAGTTACTTCATTGAATTCTCTAAACAAACATTTCAATTTGAAAATGAAACATATGCAATACAAAAGTTATAGAGTTGCAAAATATATTGGGGAAATTTTTGATTTTTGCAAAGAAAGTACAGTTATTTTAAATACTTAGTGCGATTTTTGTATGTTAAAAATTTGTTTTAGATCCTTTTTACAAGAAGTTTCTTTATAATACTAAGGGAAATATATCAATAATTTACAAAAGCATCTCAGATAGATAAACGGATATTTAAAGGACATCATCCTGAAAGCACGCGCACAAAGTCTATTCAATGACAATAAAATTACATAAAAACTTTCAATGTAAATTAACATAGACACTCATAATATTAACTCACTGTTAAATATTGTATTTATTATTGTGGTCAACGTGTGTCTGTCGGTATGAAAGAGACAGGCATATCTGAGTGAGACAGCATGACCGAGACGTATAAAAAGGCGTGTCTGTTGTAACTCGTTCTCTTTTCAATAACATCTCTACTACTGTCCAATTATATAAATACTTAAAACACCTAAATAAACCAAATAGTATGGAGTATCCAAACGTATTTATTTAACAAATTATCTGAGTGATAGGCACGGCAGATCACCACAATTATTAATACAGATCTCATTTGTTTTTAATAATAATAATAACATAACATTTGTATAGCGCAGTTTTGTGTTGTTTCACTCCAAGTGCGCTTAACTATAATAAACTTAAAATAAAATTTCCTATTGTGTTCTTTTTATAAAAAATTAATTACATAATTATTAAGAAAGTTATATACCTACAGTTATATACCTACTGTAATGCAAAAACCAACAATTTACATTTTAAAAGTAACTTTTTTACATTCACCCGACACAGGAGGCCCTGAGGAAAATTAATTCCCTCATAGCCTATGCCATCTTTGGGGATGTTATGTCCACGGTCATTTTAAGGAAAGGAAAAAGAGGATGTTCTGGGAAGGAAAAAGGTCTGAGGGGTGGGTAGGAATCTGAATCTGTGTACAGGAGTGACGGACGAATGATTAATCCCTCCCGCTGCGACGCAAGGCGATGGGTCAAGAGAGACCAGGTGGAGAGGTCAAAGGGTCTCCCCAACCGGCCTCTCCACGCAGCTGGTGGGCAAGTGCATCCCGAACACACCTCACCACATTAAATCACAAAACTTAGCCAACCACTCCTGCACAGGTCATACAGGTATTATTTAAATATAGAAATAAAACAAATCCATCGCTTGAATTAACTGTAAATTAGTACATCTGACATGTGACATTTTTCCTCCGCACGTTCACACAAAACCAGACAAGATGGACAAAAAAACTAAAACTTTATGCGGATTAAGAAAATGAAGATTGTGGAATTCATAAAATCATCCGACAGTCAAAACGGCATTTTTGACCTTCAAAATGTTAAAGATCTCTTTGCCATTCAATATTTGGCTGTCGCTGCCATTCTAACTCAATATTATCAATATTTGGCTGTCGCTTTCAGTCTAACTTGATATTATCGTCCATTACTTTCGCCAATTCCGCCATATCTATTACAATATTTGGCTGTCGCCGCCAGTCTAACCCGATATTATCGTCCATTACATTCGCCTATTCCGTTAAATCTATTTTGATATTATCTTATATATTTCTATCTTCCGTATTAGTTTCATGCTAAAAATGATAGCAACAGTGCGTTAACCGAATGACGTTCTACATTTCGCTCTCATTGACACTTTTTATAACTAGTATTTTAGTCACGGAACAACGGCCGTTAGTCTTGTAAAAAGATTATCAACAAAATATCATGGCACGAAGTTGACTTACCTGTGGTACGCTGCTTATGAGGGAAACTCCCCAGGCAAAATAGAGCATTTTTTTGCCCCTCCGTCTGGCGTCAGCGTCCCGCAGGGGATGGAGGACAGCGAAGTACCGGTCCAAGCACACGCACACAAGCACGTTGGAGGACAGGTACAGCCCAAAGACGCGCAGTGCCATTAAGATTTTGCAGGCATTATTTCCGGCAACCCATTGCACCGTAATTCTCCAGCCGACCTGAAATAAGTATTTGTAATTAGCGAAAACTTCGCCTACAACAATTTGGTTAAATTTTCAGCCAGCTGAAAGTTTTGAAGGTCAGTTGTAGAATTGTAGAATTTTAGTTTTTTTGTGCAATACTTTCCAATTGAAATTAAAAACTGTAGCCAATTCAACATATACAAAAAATGACAATGGTTTTGTCCAAATAAAGAAATAACAAGTAAGTTAATAAATACTCCAACATTGATTTTGCTCGTTGGGAGCGGCTCAACGCGTTATGCGGGCTTCGTGTGGATGGAACCGATAATTGTGAAGACGGAAAGGAGTAAAATTATAGCCATAGTGAAACTAAATGAAGGTTAGTATCCTTTCATTTTGTCTACCAGGTTCTTTTTTTATTTTTTTTTACTGGCAAATTTTTTGATACATACCGTACAGGTGCATATATAATTATAAAAAACATAAGACAGTAACAAAAAAATCCTACAAAGGCGAAGCCTGTGCGTAGGCATTATAGGTTATGAATTCAAAAGGTTAATACACTATAAATACATATTGAATAAACAGTTAAAGTTGAAGTAAAATAAAAGTTAATTTTGTTTCAAATGTAGACGGTAGTGGCATATTATAGGTATCACATTCGTAGTACAAATTATATAAAAAAAAATCTCTTATTTTTTCTTACCCAGCTTTTAACATTAATTTTATACGAGTTTAGGTTCTGGCACATCTTGATGGAATTAAACAATAATACTATCACAAGTGTATCGTGAGAAATGATGAGCCGTTGCAGAGGTCCCACTTCAGAGACGTGAGTACTGATATTACTGTAGTATGTCTGTATGTGTTGGTGAGATTACTGATTTGATAATGGCGGCGAGTCAAAGTTTGTTGATGTTTCATAGATAGTTTTTATTCGTCAAATAATGCATCAATTCATAAAGATATCTTGTTTAGACTTTTCAAGAGTGTAACGTAAACAAGTTTTTTTTGTTTTGGTAATAATTTACAATCTCTAAGTGCTGAGGATAATAAATAATGAGGCAATATAAAACAATTCTAAAAACCCTTGGCGTGAGAGTATCTATCTTGTGTTTACATTCGGGCAGCAAAAGGGTTAAAGAAGAAAAGTGAGAATCTATCCTGCTTTCTGAAAACGCCAATGAAGCACTAGAAAATTTCTCTGCATCACTAACTGCTTATATTAATCACGCTACTTTCCCCATTATAACGGCATCCAACAAAAAAAAGATACTAAAACCATGGATTACAAATGGCCTTATCTTCTGTATACGCAAAAAAGAAAGACTCCACAAACAAGCCTCAAACAACCCAGACCCCCAACTCTTGCGCTTCTATAAAAATTATCTTAACATTTGCAATAAACTAATAATAATAACCAAGCAAAACTATTATAAAAAAATGAAGAATCAGGATATGACAGTAAGGTAATTTGGAACGTAGTCAATGACATCTCAGAAAGCAAAAAAAAACTCACTCAAAATTCAATCACTCGTTATTAATGGGATAAATATCCAAATCCATAATGACCCAAAAACCCTAGCCGATCATTCCAATCATTTTTTCATTAACATCGGTACGAACTTAGCCAACAACATCCTGAAAGTGACCAACAAAACACAAAAACTCTTTTCCCCACGGGTAAGACAACAGAACTCTCTTCACCCCTAATTCACTCTAGCCCAAACCTCCACTACAGAAATCGTTAAAACAATCCTCACCATTAAAACAAACAGTTCTGCTGGTAATGACAATATTTCTCCTTACATAATAAAACACATAGTTTACTTGATTACCAAGCCGTTAAAACATATCGTTAATCTAAGCTTTAAAAGAGGTTCCTTCCCTCACCAACTTAAACATGCAATGGTTATCCCAATTCATCAAGGTGGTGATAAAACAAATATAGAAAACTATAGACCCATTTCCTTGCTAAGTGTCTTGTCAAAAATCATTGAAAAAATCGTTAAAATAGGCTTGTCTCCCATCTATAAAACCAGAAGGTTCTCTCGCCTAATCATTTTGGATTTTAAAACAACCTAAACACAGAATCTTCAATCTTAGACCTGACTGATAAGATCACTAACAGCCTGGATGAAGGCGATTCCTACTTAGCCATATTCTTAGACTTAGCCAAAGCTTTTGACACGGTTTCCCACCCCATACTTCTAAAAAGGCTAACTCAAATCAGGTATTCGAGGTAGAACTCTTACCTGGTTCTCATCATACCTAACTGATAGATCGCAAACGTTGAAAATTAAAAACATAACTGTAAGTAACCCCTTGCCTATTCAATTTGGAGTCCCACAAGGAAGTGTCCCAAGCCCTATTCTGTTCCTCATTTATATAAATAAACTCTGGAACCTTCCCATAACCGGAAAACTAATATCTTTTTCAGATGACACTGTACTTATATCCCGACACAAAAACTGGAAAAGAGCATTCGACATAGCTCAAAACGACATAGACCTTGTAAAAAAATGGTTAGATGATAATCTCCTTACCCTTAATGCTGGAAAAACAAAATTCTTAACCTTCAGTCTGTCAGCTTCAACCCAACATACCAACAACTAGAAGATAATAATTTACTCCTGTCTGAGAACTTGCTATTCCTGTAATTGCCCAGTTCTGGAACAAGTCACCCACATAAAATTAACAAACGACCGACAAAATACCCCTCCACTCGACTCCTCATAGAGTATAAGGTCTTAAACATACGACAACTCCACCTAAAATTTTCGCTAATACATTTCCTGTTCAAATATAAAAACAAAACTCTTCAAAGTACCTTCACTTCATACCACGTCAGCTCATAGACAATTAGCTTCTTAGCTCCTAAAATCTTTAACCTTATCCCAGAAAACCTAAAAACCGTAAGTCAACCCTATTCCTTTAAAAAACAAATTACAAAATGGATCGTTACACACGGAATACATTACGATTACAATACCCATTCATTCCACACTCTCTCAATTTAATCACGTTTCAGACAAAACATAACATATCTTTCTTCCCTAACTTAGTGGTATAGTATGTAAATAAATAATTAGTCTGATCTATTTACTAATAATTACTCAAATTATTAGTAAATAGATCTTATAATCTTCTTATAATTCTCTAACTTCTCCATTTTCTTCTTGCAACCCAAACAAGCTTTTCATCATTTTTCTTTTTCATATCATAGTAATGTATAGATTCTGTTCAAATTGAAAAATTTGCCCCCCATAACACAGGGTCATCCCTAGAATGGAGGGTGAAATATTACAATAACCATATGTACCCTCTAAGTCTTGTATTAATAAAATAGAATAAAAATAAAAAAGTACCATTAAATTTTACACATCTCTGGTTAGAAGTCAGCTTTTGCATGTTCATTCATTTGGTCTCATTTTAACTCTCATCGCTTACATATTGAAAAATTTTCACAATAAATTTTACGCTTTATTGAATTCAAAATTGCTCTTCCCATAAATTAAATCGCTTCTTTTATTGTATAAAATTGTAAATCCTATATTGGACTGCCCTGGTGCCATTTTGTCGCATTAATTCTTAGACTGCGTAACTCCGAATTTTTCGAAAAAACGTTTTAAATGCCATCTGGTGTTAAAATTAGTCCCGCATCGACTAGTAAAACTCAAAATTTAAAAAAAAATTAACCTTTTAGATAAACACAAATTAGGAAACTGCATACAATCATGGTGCCATTTTTACTCGCGAATACTTCGAAACTCCTTAATTCAGTATCGGCCGGTGAGCCGTGCACGCTTGTTGTGTTTTTGACTGAGGAAATTTATTTACGGTGTAATAGTTTTACCGTGAAATTAACTGAGATAAGTTGAATTAATTAGTTAATTGTGAAGTCACGAATAGTGTTTGTATCTGTAGTCTAAACTGACGTCTTCTGCACCGTGTGACGCTCTGCCGTAGCTCTCTTGTTTTATGTGCTTCTGCGGTTGCGTTCACCGCTTTTACAGTGGTACCTGCTTATCACCACACGCCCTCCTGATGTCATCATCACTGCACGAATTGATTTAACTAACCCGGAGCCCTTCGCGTCCTACCTAATAGGTCGTTGTTCTGTGATTATCTCTTCTTCAAGGTCACCATCTCTTTGCAATTTGATCTCCTCCTGATGCAAATCCGGATCCGGTTCTTCACTGTTTTCTTCAAACAAACCCAAAATATTGTCGGTGGAACGTGCGGCAATTCCATCTCGTCTCTCCTCAGACACAGTCCGTTCTCTGTCAGGCATCTTCCGCGGGTCAAGCACATGTCTTGGTACGCCATCTACTTCGATGTTGTTGACTGAAATAAGTCCTGTCACCCTTCCATGCACGATGTGCATCTCCCATCTACTGGCTTAACCGCAAGAAGATCGCCCACTTAGAACTCAGTCAATACTTCCGCTTCTATATTCACTTGCGCAGAAGGGTGTTTCCACGAGTAAGTGTGAACTATACTAGACAGCGCAACACCTTGATCATCCTGACTTTTTGCAGCCAAAGATTGTGCCAAAACACTGCCTGCAGGGGATCGCTTCCACTTCTGGCTGCAGTTTTCTTTATTGTTTGATGATGTCGTTCAACTATACCGTTTCCAGCTGGTCAGTATGCCGCGCAAAATCTTTGACGAACATTCCATCTCTTACACTTATCTGTAACACTGTAGGAACAAAATGCAGTACCATTGTCCATGAGAACTACTTTGGGCGGGCCTCTTTCCCGAAACACATCTTCCAAATGTCTGATAATCGAAGCTGCATTATCTGACTCGATTTCCCGCCACACGGCAAATCTATTTGGACCGCAATCGATAAATGTGAGTAAACATTTCCTACCGAAATGAGTAACATCAACTGCCAAGCGACTCCAGGTTGTCACAACATTAAGATTACCCGCTTCATGGGATGATGGCGGAGGGTCAATTGTCCTGCATTGTACGCAGGAACGCACGCATCTATCGACGTCCTTTCTTCTCGCCTCGGGATCGACCAGCCGGGCAAGATGAAGCGTTCACTTTACTCCAAAGTGATGCTGAGCATGAAGAGTTTCTACGCTTTTTTTTTTTTTTTTTTTAAAAGAAAGACAAACATTCCCGGGTTACGAATAACCCAACAATGTTTGAAAATCTCCTACTACCACCACAGAAAGCCGAAAATGTTGCTTGTGTTGTGATGGAGGACTTAGCCAGCCGAGGAATCGAACACGCGACGCTCGGGTGAGACCCAAGCGCTATGCCCACTCAACCACTGACCGGTCTAACATGTTTGCTCACCAGTTCCACTTTCAAGTCTCTCCCACCTATCTTCACACTCTGAGGAGTCTCTTTCACAACGTTTCCTGTCATGGCTACTCTTTGCCCGGGTCTTGCAAACCCTAGTAAGTACATCAGTTTTATTTCTACAGGACTCTACAAGGGTGATCGACAATGTCAGATCAAATTCTTCTACAATCTCCTTCATCAACCCCAAGCGTCACTTAACGAGCATCTCTGACACCTACTCCCGGTCAGTGTAGATCTCATCCAGCACAAAACCGTCGCCGAATCTGTAATGATCTCCAGAGTTTGAAGATTTCACTTGAGAGTCAGATTTAATCCCTTAAGGAAGGAAAAGTACCAGCATTTACAAGACTTAAAACAAACATTAGAAGAGGATTACCACTCCTTTTACAATAACCTTCCGCATCATTAAAATCATTAAATTGCATCTAAATAGACTGTCTCGACATATACATACATTGTTGTGTTTTATTTTGTGAATGTAAAATTCCTATCTTCCAAATTTTCCGCTAGGTTGTTCATAAAACTGTTCGCAGAAAAGTATGTATCTTTTGTAAAATACGTATCTCAATTCTCGGTTTTTATGTAAACTTCCTAACTCCGATTTGAAATAGAAAACCTTAACTTACAAAAGTTTAATGATTGAAAATAAATGCCGAAATATATTATATGTTCGAAACATTAATAAAAAGAATGAGCCGTCTTTCATTTTTTTTCACTACGAGGTTTTTTGTGCCCCCTGTAAAATTTTACATTTGGTGGTTACGCATTCTACAAATTAATGCGACGATTTATTTGCTGTCATTGCTCGAACCTTCGAAGCGTTCTTAAAGGAACATACTGTTTCATAACAATTTGTATTGAATTCAATCAATTAATTCAACGAATGTCGCAAATATTTTCGTATTAAGTTTTGATGCATTTAAAACCAAATTAATTCCTCACTTTTCAGTAAATGTCAAAAACAACATAAAATATTCTATGTCTTTGCTTAAGTATTCTTAACATCACATTTTTATTTACTTTATTTTTTATTTATTTCAATCGTTCTTTAGTAAGCGAGTTATTAATTTTTTTTTTCATTTTTTTTTTTACTAGGAACATTAACAGGTTTATAACATAACATGCATAGAGAGAGAGAAAAAATAAGTAAAAGAATTAGGTTACAACCCAATAACCAATGTTCACATCATGCAATAAAGATAAAGAAGGTTAAAAAGCAATAAACAAACAAAGAAAACAAAGAAAGGTTAAAAACAAAGAAATGTTAAAAACAAGGAAATAATAAGAGAAAATGTATATATATATATATACACGTATAAACACATACATACATATATATACATACACATGCATATACACATATAAATACATACGTACACACATACATATACATAGTTGCATACATACATACGCATACATACATGCATACATACATACATACTTACACACATTTTTTTATTTTTTTTTATTTATTTATTACTTGTAAATTATTTAACATTATAAATGATAACAATATGCAAATATAATTTTTTCGTTTTTTTTATTCTAATTATTTTTTTTTATTTACCTATATAAGGAACATTAAGTACCTATACTGTTTAATGATTTAATTTTTTTCTTTATTTTTATGTTATATTGTCGACATTTTTAACTTACTTTCGTTAAGTTTAAGCTTAAGTTACTGTTGACCAACCGAGAAAAGTTGCCCAAGCATCTGGAGCCAGTGAGACTATGGCAACCCATATTGGGATATGTTGTAGGGTCGAATATAGTAGGGAGGGAAAAGAAATTGGGACAAGTAAGGTGTTGAAGAACCTGGCTATTCAGATCTGGTCACTAAACACGGATAAAGTCATTTCATCAGGGCCATACTGAAACTAACACCCTGGAACATGCCGAAAATACTCATATACCTTTTACACATTACTTTAATGACAGAATTATGTAATATCACAAATTAATTAATTTTTGTATGAATTTTTTAATTCATATTCCTTTCTCACAAATTTAAATAACTTATTCCATATTATGCTGTCTCAGTTAAAGTCACAAGGAGGAAATCCATAGTTGGTTTTATTTTACTATAATATTTATGTACAAACTAAATATGTAAACTGTCAATTTCCCGAAAATGAATATATAAATTTACTTGCGCACGCCGGAATTTGTAGCCAAGGATCGAAACCACTCAACAAAGGAGGTCGTCAAAATTAAAAAAATGGCCATTAATGATCACATTCAGGAAACAATTGACCGGTCGGTGGCCGAGTTGACATCGCGCTTGGGTCCCACTCGGGCGTAGGTAGTTTGTTCAATTCCTCGGCTGGCTAAGTCCTCCATCACAAAACAAGCACCATTTTCAGCTTACTGCGGTGGTAGTAGGAGATTTTCAAATATTGTCAGGTTATTCGTAACCCGGGAATGTTTGTCTTTCTTTTTGAAAAAAGAATAAATAAATAAAAAAATTATGCTATTGGTTTAGATTTTCGCTGTTAAATATTAAATAAATTTAAAATTTTTAGTAAATAAATTTGAATAATTGTTAAAACCGCGATTAAAAAAAATACATGAAGTTTTTAATAAGCGAACCTCTTACTGACATATGTTTTTAAAAAGCGAACCTCTTAATGACATTCATGTTTTTAAAAAGCGAACCTCTTACTGACATATATGTTTTTAAAAAGCGAACCTCTTACTGACATACATGTATTTCAAAAACGAACCTCTTACTGACATATATGTTTTTAAAAAGCGAACCTCTTACTGACATACATGTATTTAAAAAGCGAACCTCTTACTGACATACATGTATTTCAAAAGCGAACCTCTTACGGACATACATGTATTTCAAAAGCGAACCTCTCACTGACATATATGTTTTTAAAAAGCGAACCTCTTACTGACATACATGTTCACTAGGTAATAGTACTTCTAATAGTGACATGTTTGTGGGTGGAACAGGGTGGACACCGGTAAAAGAATTTTTGTTCGTACAGGATGCGTTTTAGGTTCCAGGTTAATTTTGTTTGGCTGCCATTTTGGTTTGGATGACATTTTTTGACAGTCATAGAGAGTGGTCGATAACAATTTACTATCAGGCATCTAACGCCATGACGTGTTGAAATGATAAAAACATTTTATTAAAATAATTGTTCAATTGTGAAGGGCAGAGAAAATAAGTAGTGATAACGACTGGCCCCCACGAATTTTTGATTTGACCCCTCACGATTTCTTATTCTGAGGGTACTTGAAGAAAAAGGTGTACACCAATAAATGCATAAGGACAACATTCGAAACGAAAGTGCCAAAATAACTCCAGAAGTCTGCCAAAATATTATGACAAATATTGTGACAAATGTGCTTTAAACAGCTCGTCTTTACACCACGGCCAGATGTGGCCACTTGGCCGACATCATATTCCATGCGCCATGTTAAAATCCATATAATCAATCAATAACAAATAAATTATAAAATTGTATTTCATTTAAAAGTTTAAAAAAACATAAAATACACTCTGCACCAGTGTCTCAAGTAAAAATCGTGGACTAAGAGCTATGGGGTCTTAAAGAATGCTGAAAGTATCTATTGTGGCATTGCGAGCTGAAAATAAGAGCTATGGGGGTCTTAAAGCTTGCTGAAAGTATCTGTTGTGGCATTGCCAGCTGGAAATTGTTTTTAATTTCAGCTCGCAACGTTGTAACCGTCAGAAGTAACAAATGGAATATTGCAATCAGCACAACTAAATATTTGCTATCGACTCTAATGTATAAATTATTCCCGAATGTCAACAAAGATTTAGTAGCCACATCAGGGCCCCACGCATGAAGTAGTATTGTGATTTGGATGAATATTATATGTATTATGTGACAAACTAAGAAATGCTACTGCGACTTCATCATAATAGCAACTCGTCGAGGAAGGGCTATTTCGACGTACTACTTCGGTGTCATTTTACGGATAACCATTAGTAACACCTCCTTAAAAACACAATATTGATTAAATCAATATTTTTAGTGGGACTTGCGGGATGTTAGACAAATCGATTTTCTGTATTTCGTTATCTATTTGGGCCACACATATTCTAGTTTCCACACTAAACGCCAGAGTGAGCAGACCTATGAGCTGCGTTCGAGCAATTTAATATAATGCTGCAACTTTAATTCACTTATCAAAACCTTGTCAGCGTTACAGCATGATAAATAAATATGCGGGAAACACATCGATTCGTGATTCAGCTCGGCTAAATGTCGCTTTGAAGTTGGACACATTACGCATTTATCTCTCGCGGTTAGTTTGGTTTGTAATCGATGTGGTGTGATTTATATAATACGAAAGTTATTATAAGTTCAGGTAAAATATAACCGTTTTTAGATATTTTTGAAAAAATTATTGTTAAATAAACAAGTTTTGTGTTAAAATAGTGATATGTAAAAAATAGTGCAATGAAGTTTAAAAGAAAGATAGTAACATGTGTAATTGTTACCATTTACGTCTTTGCCATTCTCATACTGTTTAATTTTATAGAAAATGTGTTCAGCAGGAATAAATCGCTTATTTACGATTATAAACAAAGTAAAATGATCAACATCAAAACCATATTGTTTTGGCATCCTTTCTTTAGTGAGCGAGATTATAATTTTGGGTTTGGTAACAAGCCATTCTTTTATAATGGGTGTGAAGTTACGGATTGTTACACGACGGAAAATAAGACAATGATACATGTGGATCAATTCGACGTTATTATTTTTCACGGTCCATATCTCCACTCGACAGACTTTCCGAAGCTGCGTTCTCCTCATCAAATATATGTATACTTCAATATGGAGTCGCCGCAGAATCATCCGGTGGAAGCTCACTTGAACGGAGTGTTCAATCTGACTATGACGTACCGACTGGACTCAGATATTCAGCTGCCTTACTTCCAGATAGCAGATTTAAATAATAACATTATCTCTCCATCGTTGGACCCTAATTGGATGGAACCTTTCTTCGACCGTTCAATGATGAACCAAACTGCTATGGAATCCAAAAAGAAACCTGTGGCGTGGTTTTCATCCAACTGCAACTCAAAGAATGGGAGGGAAAGTTTTGTTAAAGAACTGCAATCATTCATCACGGTAGATGTGTACGGGTATTGTGGATATTACAGTTGCCCGAGAACAGACGAAAAAGCCTGCTTCGACATGCTGTCCAGAGATTATTACTTCTATCTGTCTTTCGAGAACTCAAATTGCGTGGATTACATTACGGAAAAGGTTCTGACGGCGTTGGAACATGATGTAGTCCCCGTCATTCTTGGTGGAGCCAACATAACGAGATATTTACCACCGTGTTCCTATATAGACGCGAGGAACCTATCTCCTACGGAGCTCGCAAGCAAACTTCACTTTTTGATGAGAAATCCGTCTCACTACTCTACATACTTTTGGTGGAAGGGTTTTTATAAAATTGGGTTTTCAGTGCCACCTTTTTGTGAACTTTGTAAGGTCTTGCACGATAAAAATTATAAGCCTAAAGCATATCAAAACTTGCAAGAGTGGTGGCACGGTACCGAGAGAGATCCGTATTGCCGAACATACAAATAATGATAGAACGACCAAGAAACATGTTTGCATTTGATATATTATGCTACTTCTTTAGGGATTATATTATCGATTGCAGAAAAACGCCCCGCAAATTCAGTTATTAGAGTTCTTTGGTGCATTTTGAGCGTGGGAAGTTTATTGACATTATCGCTTTTGTTTATTGAGGGGTGCTTTATTGAATCTGTCGTGTTAAATTAGATACACGTAATGTACGTTTGTGTATGTATGTATGCATGTATGCATGTTTATGCATGTATATGCAAGTTTCTATGTATGCATATGCATGTATATATATTAGGTCTCCATGTATGAATATGTTTCTGCAATAGATTCCTCTAGTTTTAACATAACTACTGTGACAATATGTACTTTCATACTATACTATTAAATATTTTTATCATATTAGCAATTTTACTTTTATTCGTAAAATATTTCATACCAGTTATATTCTAATTCAAATTGCTAATATGACATTGAAATTGAAATTTATAATACTGATTTGCTAATGCTACGTTTTAACGATAACTTATCTTGTTCTTAATTATTTATCAGTCACTTATTATGTTTATAAGTGTTTATGTTACAATCATTTTTTGAGCATTGTAATTCAAAGGTAAAAGGGGAACATATACATTTTAAAATTTTATTTATTAGATAATATTTTACCCTGTTATTATTGAACAAAGGCGTTTAAAACAAGAAGTTATAAAGTTAATTAATAAATCATAATGTTTATCTTTTTACCTTCTTACCAATAGGCGAGTTTTAGATTTTGCACGGCTAAAAAAAACAATTTAAAACGCGTTTATTAGTAAGGCCATAAATACATTATATTGTTTGAATTTTATACAAAATAACTATGTATTGATCACCGTGAAACAGACAGTTGTCTAGAATGGTAAGTAAATGTATCACAAAATTCTCACGTCAACACGATACGGTTTCAGAAGATGGTCTAACACTAAATGTGGAGATATTGATTTCATATCGTTCTAAAAAAACATATTGATCGTGGTGATTTTACGGCGGCAATGTATATTGATCTAAAGTAGGCTTTTGACACAGTGGATCATAAAGTATTGTTCGAAAAACTGAAACATTATGGCTTTATCGGCATTCCCCTCAAATTTTCATTTTCATTTCCTTATCTTACCCATCGAATTGCTTTTCGGCAGTAGAATTGGGTGGAGTCATGAGAGTAACTTAGGTAAAATAATTTGTGGAGTGCACCAGGGATTATTTTTTGAACCGTTGCTGTTCTTAATCTATGCTTATGAAATAACAATATGGGGTATTAAAAGAACTCTACAGCTTTATGCGAACAATACAGTATTATTTTTTAAACAAACTGAATATAGCGGAGGTTAACATGGAAATGAATGGTGATGTTTCCCATCTCACAAGCTGGTTGAGAATAAACAAACTGACCGTTAACGTAAAAAAATGAATTACATACTTTTCGGCAACAAGAGAAATTGCAGCCTCATTATTAAAATTAGTGACAACACTCTCGAAAAGAAAACGAACACAAAATATTTGGGCCTGATTGTAACTTCCCAGCTATCGTGGGACCTCCACATAATAATAATAATAATACTAAAAATGCTAAGAACTTTTTTCCATAGGAAAGCTCATAGCTCAGAAATGCACAAAATAATTTGCAAGGCAGATAGAAATATTACACCTTTAAATTTATACGATGAGAATGCCAACATTTTTATAAATCCCAACCAGGAATTATTAGATTCCTGGTCAAATAAAATTTTACACGCAAAACACTTCAATTATCTCAACCAAACGTATGTTGACAAAATTTCGTCAAACAAATGGTTGAGTATTGGAGAGTTGAGCGCAGAAATAGAAGGATTTATGCTTGCCATTCAGAATAGAGTCATTAATACTAAGAATTATAGAAAGCATATAATCAAAGATACAAATCAAATTGATGATTTGTGTAGAAAATGTTTGGCTTTTCCGGAAACTATAGAACATATTATATCGGGATGTTCTATATTAGCACCGTCCGAGTATACATTTAGGCACAATCAAGTTTTTTAAATAACTCACCAAAATTTGGTAATTAAACATAACTTGATTGACTGCCGTAATGTAGTACCATATTATGAATACGAACCAAATTCATTTTTAGAAAACGAATTTTATAAAATATATTATGATAAAACTATACTAACAGACCGAGCGATTAGTCATAATAGACCCGATATAGTTTTACATAACAAAATTTAAAAAAATAACTTATATCATTGATGTCGCTATTCCAAATACCTGTAATATTCAAAAATCTGTTAGTGAAAAAATATGAAAAAAACACAGATTTAGGAAATGAAATAAAAAGAATTTGGCATTCTCAATCTATAAAAATATTACCATTCGTTATTTCGGCTACTGGCATTATACCTAGCTCTCTAATTAAAAATTTAGGCGTATTAGATCTATCAAAAAAATTATATATAAAGATGCAAAAGTCGGTCATTTTGAATACATGTAGGATAACAAAAGATTTTTTAAATATTTATGTTGAGGGATCAGTAGGATTTATAGGCCCTGTTAGAAGTTCTACCGAGCCGAACCCTCTGATATGAAAATATCTGGAGTCGGTGAATTATTTTCCCATTTGATCTCTGGTGAGTTGACGTGTTGTTCTTGTATTGTTTTGTATTTATTTTGCTTATATAATGCACTTACATAATGTTGATTGACTAGATGATCATTTGTGGAAAAGTGAGTGGAAGGGTTAAGTTTTTCCTTTGTGGAAGATTTAACCAGGACAACTAAATCGTAAGTTATAAAAAAAAAAAATTGGATGACTTGTATAGCGCCGTTTTTGTGCAAAATCACCTCAAGGGCGCTGTCATGTGAAAGAGAATATTACCCCAAAAAATGGTGTTACTATATATTGGCTTTAAGGATTATTACCCATTTATTTACTAACTTCGGTATTTTATACTACGGTACATTCACACCTATACTATCTCTACTGTATCTGGGGATTTGCCTCAAAGAAACCGATAGCTAACCTGCAGGTGGTCCAAAACCGAGCTCTCAAAAATGTTCTTGGTCTTCCATGGGACACACATGTCAAGGACAAATATTCAATTTCTGGTGTCCTTCCAAACACAGTCTTTCCCAAACATGAAACAACGAACGCCATCCTACAAATTACCAAACAATCAACCCACACTATCATCAAGCTACTTTAAATTCAAGCATTAAAATCCGCATTCCTCTAACACACATTTCAAGATATGGTAATCTCTTAACTTTACTGCCTACACATTCCATAACTCTCTTCCAGATTTTTATAAAAACAGCCAGCATATCCAAAAAAATCAATGCAAGGATTTTAAAGAATATTTTTTTAAAACATATAAAAACGAAAATACGTAATTCGTATCGTGTTATATTTTGTCTTGTTTCTTTCTCTCTCCTTTCGTATCCCTGTATTTGTAATCAATCGAAATCTATTTTTACCATCCTTCTTATAAATTCCTAACTTGACTTTGTGCTTATTTATATAGTATATATCTCTTTATGTTTCCATTTCTGTTTCTTCTTGTTTGTTCTACCGAACCTCTCTTTTTCTGTTTTTATACTTTTTTGTATGTGAAACTTATAATTTTGATTTTTTTTTCTTTTTTTGTACTGTTACTGATACGAAAATACAAATGTAAAATTGTACCTATTAACTCCCACCTATGTATTGTAAGTTCCTCTCGTTCTACGATGAGTTTTGCAACTCATCAAGATTTCTCTAGAGAGAAATAAAAATAATAAATAAATATATAAAATGCTCTGTAAATGTCAATTGAATACCATGTGTTTCATAAATAAATAGAAAATAGACTAATGTTGACAATAATAAATTTCCTTCCCTTAATGTTTATCTATCTGTAAGTGCTGTTTTTGAAATAATGTGCTTCGAATTAGTTAGTGTTAGCAATAATTACTAACATTAAAATGACGCAAGACTCTTAATGGGGCTTCGCTCGAAGCTCACATTTTAATTGATTCCGACCATTTTGTAACATTAACATATAAATTTATATATTTATTTTTAAGAGCCATCCCTACGGATGTAAGTTATTTATACTTAAGATTAACAAAAACCGTACCTTGACATTAATTTTTTTTTGTAAAAAGGTTTGTATATTTTATAAAATGCTTTTCAATTACAAAATTAGCGGTAAGATCAAGATTTTATTTTTCAGACGATGAATCAGTAGCTTTTCCAGGAATTACTTTAGAAACATCTGAGATTTTAGTAATATGTTCATTAGAAATAATTACAATAAGCCCAACTAAAAGATCAATTTTCTTGGCTTGCGAAGGCAAAGTCGACCGTAAGTACCTGCATTACGCCGGGCCGCTCACAGAATATTGTTTTTACACCACTACATCACTTATGTCATTCGTGTGTAAGATTCCCACTTTAATTTAGAG
Source organism: Hesperophylax consimilis (assembly GCF_061612785.1). Taxonomy (NCBI): domain Eukaryota; kingdom Metazoa; phylum Arthropoda; class Insecta; order Trichoptera; family Limnephilidae; genus Hesperophylax; species Hesperophylax consimilis. Next base: position 22,012,900 of record NC_142837.1, on the reverse strand, counting down.
AATTGCTAAGGCAAACTCAACCGTAGGTATGTCCAATACACCAGGGCCGCGCGTCGTATATTTCTGTGCATGGCTTCTTCACTTACGTCACTAAGATTCCTATGTTATTTTGTATATGTGCATAATATTTTTGAGATATCGTTTGGTTAGAGAGAAAGGGTTCTAGAATAATTGCTCTAAAGTTTTTAGATATGAGAGCTTAAACTTATTAATTAATTTGCGTTTTTTAAATATTTGCTAATTAAGTTACTAAAACACATAACATATTGTGGATACCAATTTATTTGCTGTGTGTACCTTTTTAGTGGGAAACTTTAGAATTTAGGGTACTTGCATTTTTTCTGTAGGTATAACCACAATTAACTCTGGAGAGTTATTTTATATAACTTTTCAGTGCATTCTAAATACTGTTCAATTTTAGAAATATATTTACGCAATTTTGCATTTTAAAGTGATCAATTTATTTTATCAATTTAAAATGTTACAACTCTTGTTGAAACTGTGTCATTTTATTTAGGTAATACAAATCGGTTTATAGACAACAGATGGCACTGAATGTTTATTTTTCTATTACCTACAAACCTACGTAAAGTTGAATCTAAAATAAACTCCCCAATGCGATAAATACAAAATCTTAATTTTCTCAAAAACTTCAGTTGGAAACTTTTGAAGGCAACAAAATGTATTAAATATGTCTCACCATGGCTAAAAAGTAATTGAATCTTCATAAACTATAATAAAACATTTTACCTAACCTTTTCTAAAAATAGTAAAAATAAACCCCCCAATAACCTCAAAATTAGAATACATGATGTTAACTGTAATCGAAAAATATGCTCATCTTGCTTTGAACTCGGAAAAGTTGAAAAGATCAAATATTTAGGTATTATTATTGATACAAAATTTAATTGGCAGTCACAAATTAATAATACCGTCTGTAAATTAAGATATCTTACATACACATTTTTCAGACTAAAAGAAGTGCTCAATGTTGAAAAACTGAAAATTATTTATTTTTCTTTGGTGCAATCTTCACTCATATACGGAATAATAGGATGGGGCGGTGCGTTTCATGCAAATATAAAACTTTTACAAATAACTCAAAATTATATCATCAAAGTTATGTATAGTCGGAAAAGAACATTTTCAACAGATGAGTTATACAAAGAATCTAAACTATTCTGTCTTCGTAAACTATTTATTTTGCAAACTATGAAATACATCTAAAAACAAAAATAAATTCGAAATAAATGAAAACAGAACAAACATTAGAAATAATAATATAGTTTATACTCCCCAAATGAACACAAAACCAATGCAAACACACTACAGTTTCATTGGACCTCGTACTTTCAATCTTTTACCGACAAATATTTAAGTGATTACTAAACTTCCTCAATATTTAAAGGAGTTAAAATCATGGCTTTTCGATGCAGCAGTTGAAACTTTTTTTATTTAATTTGTTTCAATTTATGTTTCTCATAAAATATTCACAATTATATTACAATAAACACTTATAACTTCACTATACACTATTGTAAACACTTTTTATACAAACCGCTTAGACAAAATGTAATCTTGTTTTTGTTTTATATGCCCACAGTTTGTTTATTTCTAGGTACAATAATATAATAACTTAAATATATTACCCACGCACAGGCTGCGCTTTAGTGGGTTCCCATTATTTTATATAATATTGTATGTAATTAATGTAAAAATTGGGGAAAATAAAGTAATTAAAAAAAAAAAACTTCACTCTTGCCAAACGGCTTATGTAGTGAGGTCTTGATTATTGTAAATTCATAATTATTATTTTTAGGCATTTGTTGTTTCAGGCAAAATGGATCAGTAAATCAATAACTTAAGTGTACGAAACAATATACTGTCCGTACAATAACTGTAGATACGAAGGTAGCTGGGTACACTTTTTAGCGTTTTCAGTCTTGGTAGATGTTGTAGAGCCTTTGTGGTGGAGTTTAATGCCACGATCAGAGAGGAATTTATTCCAGATCTGAACTGACGAAAGGAATTTATTACTGGCAAAAACTGAATTTACTACTAAATAAAACACTTGAAAATATTTCTTGAGACTTTGGAGACTTGGAGATGGTTTCTTCAGGAGAGAGGATTCTCTTTCAGAGGTAGTTGTTGAACTGACTTTGTATGGAATTCGGTTCTCTATTTATAGAACGTTTTCAAATCGAATCCTCTCGGAGGTGTTCTATCCTCTTTCGTGAGGAGTAAAGTGGTTAGGTATTTTTCCTCTCTGCAATTATCTTGTTGAGAGGAAAGTTATATTTTAATATGATACCTTTCACCAAGTCAGTTCAATCTACCAAAACCATCTCCCGCAGTCCCGTTTATTTATTTTATAAATAATTATACAAGTTTTCATATTGGGTTTGAAGTTAAATATCTTTGGTTTGAACATTTCCCAAAGGGTAACAAATATAGTTAGATATAATTATTCATGCAAATATATTAGTATATAATCATTTTTTTATGTTGATATTCATTTCGTAGTTATATCTTGCATCTTTTTCCCGTAAATCCAGTCTGATGATATCACAATTAATCACATTTGAATCTGTTATCAGTGTTTGATAAGAAAGTCAAGGTGATATGCCGTGCTGTGATTGGTTGGAGACGGCGGCCATCATGGAATTCCATCCGGGGAGTAGTGGAGGGGGACCTACGTAAATACTGGGTAGCCCTCCTAGCCGTGGTCACTTCATGGGTTGGTGTGTCCGAGGGAGGTGCTGGATGATTATTTTCAGATGTTTTTCAGGTTCTGCTATTATATTCCTATGTAATTATCTTGATTAATCACATATAATACATCATTTGATTGAGTTATTTTGATGTAAAAATTTCCAAATGTGTCGGCGACACGGTATCGAGCGGTTTCGGGGTTGAAGTGTTTTTGTGATTTTGGCGTAAATATGAATTCTCTTGAAATATTCTGGAGGTCTGGATACGTATGATACACTCCCCCCGTACAGTCTCGCCTGTACTCAGCTATTTGATCAGACGTATCTTCTTCTGATGTTTTTTCAGGTTGGAGGTCGAGGGATGAAAGAAGGGGTGCTGTCCAGATTTTGCCAGTGTAGAGTCATGTCAGCACCATCCGGGGTCAGCAGGTGGGGGTGTTGTCCTGACTTTGTCATGTCAGTGAGGGATAGCCGCTCAGTCCCGGTGTCGTCAGGGGGGTGCTGTCCAGACTGCCGTGTCAGTGAGGGTTCGCTCAGTGCCGGCGTTTGTCTGGCGCCCCCTGCAGGAGTAGGAAGTGGGAGTCGATTTTGCCAGCTCAGCGCCAGCGCCATCGTGGGGGTGCGGGCCAGACTGCCGTGTCACTGAGAGTTCGCTCAGTGCCGGCGCTTGTCTGACGCCCCCTGCAGGAGTAGGAAGTTGGAGTCGATTTTGCCAGCTCAGCGCCAGCGCCATCGTGGGGGTGCGGGCCAGACTGCCGTGTCAGTGAGGGTTCGCTCAGTGCCGGCGTTGTTGTCTGACGCCCCCTGCAGGAGTAGGAAGTAGGAGTCGATTTTGCCAGCTCAGCGCCAGCGCCATCGTGGGGGTACGGGCCAGACTGCCGTGTCAGTGAGGGTTCGCTCAGTGCCGGCGTTGTTGTCTGACGCCCCCTGCAGGAGTAGGAAGTTGGAGTCGATTTCGCCAGCTCAGCGCCAGCGCCATCGTGGGGGTGCGGGCCAGACTGCCGTGTCAGTGAGGGTTCGCTCAATGCCGGCGTTGTTGTCTGACGCCCCCTGCAGGAGTAGGAAGTTGGAGTCGATTTTGCCAGCTCAGCGCCAGCGCCATCGCGGGGGTGCGGGCCAGACTGCCGTGTCAGTGAGGGTTCGCTCAGTGCCGGCGTTGTTGTCTGACGCCCCCTGCAGGAGTAGGAAGTTGGAGTCGATTTTGCCAGCTCAGCGCCAGCGCCATCGTGGGGGTGTGGGCCAGACTGCCGTGTCAGTGAGGGTTCGCTCAATGCCGGCGTTGTTGTCTGACGCCCCCTGCAGGAGTAGGAAGTCGGGATGTTGATGTAGACAAGTTCTGCCACTTGTGTAGATTCCTACTTGTTAGTATTGCAGGGAATGTCCGGTGTTGTGGGAGCAGGGAGGATGACGGCGACTTTTACTGCCGGTCTTATGTAGACTCCAGTGCTTGTTTGGATCCGAACAGTTCGGACTTGACCATCGGTTGCAGGTATTGCTTCGATGACACGACCTCGTGGCCAGCTGTTCCGGGGTAGTGCTGGATCCATGATGATTACTAGGTCGTCTTTTCTAATTGGTGTAGTCGGATGGTGCCATTTTTGACGGGCAGCCATAGTGGGAAGGTACTCGCGCAGCCATCTTCTCCAAAAGGCGTCCGCGAGTTGTTGTCCAATACGCCACTGACGGCGGAGGCATACTTCTTCTTCTGTCTTTTTGTAGAAAGATAATTGAGGGCGTTTCCCAGCTGACCCCAGTAAGAAGTGGTTGGGGGTCAGGGGTTCTTCGTCTCGTGGGTCGACCGATATATGGGTTAGTGGGCGGTTGTTCACAATGAATTCGGCCTCCGCAAGGGCTGTGTGTAGAGTTTCTTCTTTAGGCGTCCTTTCCTTAAGCGTGGCGTTTAAGGCCTTTTTAACTGACCTCACTAATCTCTCCCACGCTCCCCCCATGTGGGGACTCATTGGTGGTATGAAGTGCCACTCTATGCCTTGGGTGGCTACTGCGTCGATCATCTTGGTATCCTGGCTCAGTGACATCAGGGCGTCTCTCATTTCAGCGTCGGCTCCATGAAAGTTTGTGCCGTTGTCAGAGTATATGGCAGTTGGTTGTCCTCTCCGTGCGGTCATTCTTTGCAGGGCCATGATTGCGGAGTCAGCTGACAGTGAAGTGGTTAATTCCAGGTGGATGGCGCGTGTTGATAGGCAGGTGAAGATGGCTCCGTAACGTTTTTCTCTGTGTCTGTCGACTGTTATGGTCATAGGACCGAAATAATCCAGCCCGCAATGTGTGAATGGGCGGATGTGATGTATCAGACGTGGTGGTGGTAGTACGCCCATCTGGGGTGGTTTGGGTTTACTGCGTCGTATGTAACACATGGGGCAGGTGTGCGCAATCTTTCGGCTTGTAGTACGTAGTCTGAGCACGAAAAAATGGCTGCGTATTTCTGCTACTGTTTTCTCCGTGCTGGGGTGGTCTGCCTTCTTATGGTAGTGATTGATCAGGAGACGGGTGTATGCGTTGTCGCCATCCAGGATGATAGGAGTCCGGGCTACTCTCTTAGCCTTCTATAAGGTCTGCAGACGTGTGCCCATTCGGAGGATACCGTCAGGTCCGAAGAAAGGGTTCAGGGCGTTGAGGCGGCTGCTGGCGGGTAACTCTTTTTTTTCTTGAATGGTGTGTAGGTCCGAACTGAACGTGTCTTCCTGTAACTTCCTGATCCATCTGTGTTCTGCTGCTTTTATTTCCTCAGCTATTAGTGGTCCCTCCGGGGTTCTGTTGGGGCCCATCCGGCATCGTCTGATAAAGCGGAGAACCCAGGCAGTCGAGCGGATCAGTCGGTGCCATGATGAGAACCGTTCAACTGCTGGTAGAGCTTCGCCTCGTTCGGTGATGAGTCCGACGTAGAGAGGTTTGACTTCCAGAGTTAGGTCATCAGGTTTATGGGCGGGTGCGCGTTCTTTGGGCCATTTGTCTTCTGAGTGGGTGAGGAAGGTTGGACCGGTGAACCATCTTCCTTCTGGTGTCAGGTCGGGTACTTCGAGGTCCCGTGTGCCGATGTCAGCGGGATTGAGCTTTTTAGGTACCCATCTCCAGTCGGGTATTCTGGTCAGCTCGTCAATCTCTCCTAGTCGGTTGGCCACAAATGTTGAGTAGGCTCGTGGGTCAGTGCGTAACCAGCATAGTACTGTTGTGGAATCTGTCCAAAAACATGTGCGGCGGATGTTGGCTGTGCTCTCTTTCTGGATGGTTTGGGCGAGTCTTGCTGCAATGAGGCCAGCTTGCAATTCGAGACGGGGAATGGAGAGAGGTTTCAGTGGTGCGACTTTTCATTTACTTGCAAGGAATGTCGTCTGTATTTTCCCTTCTATGTCTTCGGTGAAGTAGGCTACGGCGCAGCAGGCTTGTTCTGATGCGTCACAGAAGAGATGTAGGGTTGCGTTACGTTGCTTTGTTTGTTGTAGAGGCAACGTCTTGGGATTGATATGCTGTTTGTGTGCAGTAAGTTCAACCAGCTTGTCCATTTCTGCGCGTGTTCGGGTGTGATAGACTCGTCCCAGCCGACGTTTGATCGCCATACTTCTTGCAAAAGTACTTTTGTTCTGATGGTCAGGCAGCCGATGAAGCCCACGGGGTCGAAAATCTTCATAACTGTTGACAGCAATTGTCGTTTTGTTGGTAATGTAGTAGCTTCGGATGGAGTCATCTCGTGAAATGAGTATAGGAAGTTATCCGTGGATGGGTCCCAGATTAGTCCGAGTACTCGTTCTGTTTCTGGACTCCCGTTGCTGATGGCTATGGTGGTATTGGTGCGATCTTCGTCAGGAAAGTTGGCAATAGCTGCTTGTTTGTTGGATGCCCAGTTGGTCAAATGGAATCCTCCTTTCGCAAGGAGGGCACTCACATCTTGGGTGAGTTGGGCAGCTTCCTGGTGAGTGTCTACTGCATCCAGTAGTTATGACGGCCGGCGTGGTCTAGTGGTATACGCTTTTGACTACAGATCCGAAGGTCGCGGGTTCGAACCCGGCGTGCGCAAATAAATTTTATTTGATTAATTTGTGTTATTTCACAATTAATTAATTTAAAATAATATATAGTATATTTGCGGCACGTTCTAGAGTGGAAGATACTCTCAGTATCGCCCTGGTGTAAGACCACCATTCAGAATTGAAACGTTGCTTGAAATGGCTTTAGCCGTGTTTGGTGACCAGATCTGAATAGCCAGGTACTTCCTCACCTTCCTCTTCCCCATCTCCCTCCCCTCCCCAATACCCTCAGCCTCACAACATACCCCAATTGGGGATACCATAGTCTCACTGGCTCCAGACGGGAGCAGTTGGGACTCTTGTGCGGTATTACTGTAAAAAAAAAAAAAAAAAAAAAGTCGTCCATGTAGAACTTGGTGCGAACAGCTGCTGCGGTGGATGGGTATTCGTGCTGGTATCTTTCAGCGACCTTGTTCAAGACAAACTGGGCGCTGCTTGGGGAACAGGTGGCGCCAAACATCATTGAAGTCATTTGATATGTTTCGGGTTCATCCTTGGTTGATGTTCGCCACAAGAATCGCTGTGACTGTTGATCTTCTGGTTTTATTTTTATTTGTAGAAACATCTCTCTGATGTCAGCAGCAATGGCGACGTTTCCTTCCCGGAAGCGCATGATGTTTCCCAGGAGAGATGACAGCAGGTTGGGTCCTGTGAGCAACTGGTCATTGAGTGAAGTCCCGCGGCATCGGCTGGCTGCGTCGAACACCACTCTGATTTTCCATGGTTTATTGGGGTTGGTTACTGCAAAGTGTGGCAGATACCATTGTCGGGGTGTACGTGTGGATGCTTCTCTATCTGACAGTTTTTTTGCATAGCCCTTGGATATCAGCTGGTCAATCTTGTCGGTGTAGGTTGTTTTCAGGGCTTCGTCTCTGGATAATTTCTTCTCCAGGGAAATTAGTCGTCTCAGCGTGCACTGTCGGTTGTCAGGTAAGGTGGCTTCTGGGTTGCGCCATATTAAACCAGTTTCCCATCTTCCAGTAGGCAGGGGTCGTGTTGTTGCAGTCATGAGCGCAATTGCTCGTTGTATGTTTGTGTTGATTCGGGTTGCTGCGGTTACGCCAAGTGAGTCGACGGTAAAATTTGTTTTCAGCAGTTCCTCCAAACGTATGTCTGAGGCCGTCTCACGTTGAAGTGCCAATGTGGTGGCTGGGTGCTCGTATCCTGGGTTTGAGCCACCATGGGCGATCCATCCTAGTGCGGTACGTGATATTATTCGTGTAGAATCATTGTCTTCTTGCACTTCTCGTGACACAATCAGGTGGGCGTTATCTTGTCCTATTAATATCTTCGGGATGACGGGCCTTCCGTTGATTTGTTGTTGAGGGAGGTTGAGGTTGCTTATCGTGTTGGCGGTGATTTGATACGTGTTGCCTTGGCCAGCTCCTCTTATCGTCAGTCGCACTCGTTGGGATAGCTTGTCAGAGGTGCACATCCCTTTAGCACCGTGGATTCGTAGACCGTGAACTGGGCCGTATGTTCTGATTTGTGCTGCTGTATCGGTGTCGACTAGTGTCACGGTCGATCCTTCGTCGAGAAGCGCAAATGTTGAACATGTGTCTTGACTTGGTGCACTGAGTATGACTGGTATGATCTTCAGAAGGACGGTCTGGTTTGTGTTCTGGCGTCACAGGTTCACGGTATTTTGAGGTGATTGTGGGCCTCCGTGAAACAGGGTGTGATGTGGGTAATAGCACCCCTCTATGCTGCACCCTTTTGTTTCCTCGCAGAATCGTGAATGATGTTTTCCCAAACATCTCCTGCACAAGTTGGCTGCACGAACTGTTTCCCACTGTAGGGCAACGGTTTTGGCTGAAAACTCTCGGCACTCTTCGATGGGGTGGTCACCGCTGCACTGGACACAACTGCTCGTGGTTACTTGGTGTTTCTGGTTCATCCCGGGATAGCTGGGTGGTGTGATCGCCTTGCGTTTGAGGGTGAATGGCGTCTTTCCTGCGTTGTTGTTTTGCCCTTGGTATCCTGCATGGACTTGGTCTCGGCGTGGGCGAGGTCTCGGACGGTCTACCATCCCGCTGTTTGGTATCGCGTTGGTTATCTCCTTCATAAAGGCAGCGAGTTGGGTGATGGTAGCAGGGGTGCGCTGTCCGCGAACTTCCATCAGCCAGGCTAGACGCAGGGTGTTTGGCAGCTTGTCGGTAATGTCGCTCAGCAATGTTGGGTTGGTGAGGTAACCCTCAGTCTTCAGGATCCGGAGGGAGGCCACCAAATTTTGTACGGTCCCGGAAAAGTCGGCCAGGTCTTCCAGAGATACGTCAGGTGTAAGGTAGGGCAGCTTTTTCACTTTTTCGAGCATAAATTTGGCTATTGCTCCAGAATTGCCATACCGTTGTTCAAGTACGCTGAGGATTTCGGGTAGTTGAAAGGGATCCATCAGCAGGGGCGATACGGTCTCTCGTGCCTTGCCTTTGAGGGCGCGTTGCAGTCGGATGAGGTTCTCACTGGCGGTCATTTGGCAGGTGGTAGTAGACTGCATATATTGCGCCTTCCAGGTAGGCCACTCGAGCGGGTCCCCGGAAAATATGGGCAAATCCTTTGCCGAAGACTGTCTGGCGATGAGTGCTGCCATCCTTGAGTCATCTTCCAGTGTTCGAGGGGTGTCCTGGGATCTGGTGGAGCGGATGGCGTCTGCCATTATCGACGCTATTTGAGTCAGTGGGTCGGCGCCTTGTCGTAACCATTCTTGAGTATGTCGTGCCCTCTCATCATTTGTAGGAGGTGGTGGGAAGAGCGGAGAGTCCAGGTTGGTCAGGAATGGCTGTGGCTGATACTCCATTGTGTGGTGAGTTGGGTATCCTTGTCCTGATATGGTGATGTTAGCTTCAGGGCTCGAGGGTACATTTGAAGTTGCTTCAGGTGCGGTTAAGTTGTGCATCGGTTGGGTAGTAGTTTGACGTGTTGCTGTGTTCAGGGCCGATTGTAGTTCTGCGATTTGTTTGGTATGTTGCTCCTCCCGAATGCGCATTTCTCGGCGTAGCATTTGGAGGGAGTCTTCAGTTGATTCAGAAGGTGTATCGGGCTCTTGGGGGTTCTCAGTAGCAGGTTCTTCTTAACCAGTGTTGATAGGCTGGTTTCGGTTTCGGCTGGTCTCAGATGATGTTGAGGCTTTGCGGCCGCTGCGAAATGACGGCATCTCTACTTTAGATGAGACTGAAGACGTGTGTAGATCCGGCTCGAAGGACCAAATGTACGAAACAATATACTGTCCGTACAATAACTGTAGATACGAAGGTAGCTGGGTACACTTTTTAGCGTTTTCAGTCTTGGTAGATGTTGTAGAGCCTTTGTGGTGGAGTTTAATGCCACGATCAGAGAGGAATTTATTCCAGATCTGAACTGACGAAAGGAATTTATTACTGGCAAAAACTGAATTTACTACTAAATAAAACACTTGAAAATATTTCTTGAGACTTTGGAGACTTGGAGATGGTTTCTTCAGGAGAGAGGATTCTCTTTCAGAGGTAGTTGTTGAACTGACTTTGTATGGAATTCGGTTCTCTATTTATAGAACGTTTTCAAATCGAACCCTCTCGGAGGTGTTCTATCCTCTTTCGTGAGGAGTAAAGTGGTTAGGTATTTTTCCTCTCTGCAATTATCTTGTTGAGAGGAAAGTTATATTTTAATATGATACCTTTCACCAAGTCAGTTCAATCTACCAAAACCATCTCCCGCAGTCCCGTTTATTTATTTTATAAATAATTATACAAGTTTTCATATTGGGTTTGAAGTTAAATATCTTTGGTTTGAACATTTCCCAAAGGGTAACAAATATAGTTAGATATAATTATTCATGCAAATATATTAGTATATAATCATTTCTTGATGTTTATATTCATTTCGTAGTTATATCTTGCAACTTTTTCCCGTAAATCCAGTCTGATGATATCACAATTAATCACATTTGAATCTGTTATCAGTGTTTGATAAGAAAGTCAAGGTGATATGCCGTGCTGTGATTGGTTGGAGACGGCGGCCATCATGGAATTCCATCCGGGGAGTAGTGGAGGGGGTCCTACGTAAATACTGGGTAGCCCTCCTAGCCGTGGTCACTTCATGGGTTGGTGTGTCCGAGGGAGGTGCTGGATGATTATTTTCAGATGTTTTTCAGGTTCTGCTATTATATTCCTATGTAATTATCTTGATTAATCACATATAATACATCATTTAATTGAGTTATTTTGATGTAAAGTTTTCCAAATGTGTCGGCGACACGGTATCGAGCGGTTTCGGGGTTGAAGTGTTTTTGTGATTTTGGCGTAAATATGAATTCTCTTGAAATATTCTGGAGGTCTGGATACGTATGATACATTAAGTATCATTTTAAGAAAACATATAAATTAAATATTAAATCTCTTCTATTTATCAATGAAAGGCACATTCTAAGTATTCCTAGAAAAAACGTTTCCCTTCGTATCTACTTTGTGTAAATAAATAAAATGTAAATTATTATCACAAGATAAGACCTAAAGTATCGACAATAGTATTTCTTTGTGAATTATTGGCAGAAGCTTTTATTTTAGTTTATTGAGAATACAAAAGGTTATACATATTTAAAATATATATATATTAAATTTTGAATTATTGCATGTAACAGTTAAGTTTCCCCATAACGTAAAAAAATATGGATGTCAATAAAGTGCAAGTGATATAAAAAGAAAAAAAAAACACGGATTGAGTACCGATATAGACACGTAATGTAAAGAATACGAATAAAGTATTTACTCACAGAACATGTAAATCTTGCAAAGACCCTCAATCAATTCGGACAATGCCTTAATTAGAAGTTGACTGGAATATGGAAGCACTATTTGGAATCCACATTACTGCAAATATGATAAGATTGTAGAATTGGGTGATTTGGCATCGCGTTTGGCTCCCACCCTTCCAATCCTTCGGCTGGGTTAATTCTCCTTAACAACACATGCAACCTTTTTGCTTACTGTGGTGGCAATATGAGATTTACAAATATCGTCAGGTTAATCGTAACCCGGGATGTTTCTATTTCTTTCAAAAAAGGAACCGGTTAAAAAAATACTAAGACTCTTATCTTTAAAATGTGGTCTACATGGCCATTTTAGATCATACGACGTACGTTTTGAATACTTCAAGATTAATACACTTAAAATTAGAAGGCAATTGTTTACAATACATTATTCATGGCCATCTTGATCCCACATATGTCTTAGGAATATTGAAATAAATTTTCCCAATTTAGATTGTTTAAGACGCCAAATCATGTTTCGTTTCATTCCGACGAGCTGGACAATCATTTTGCACCAGGGGGGTTCCAACATATTTTGAATAATATACGACATCATTCGTACATTGACTGCCGGCGAGCGAATACTGAAATATCAAGACCTTACACAGAGAAGTAAAGTTCGCTAAAGTAAGGAAAAGATTTGCGGCGCAGTCGATTATGGGACTTTTCTGTGATAAAAATACAAATGTATTCGTAGAGAATCGGGGATGTGCCTTTTGTACTAAAATAAAATACACAGATAATTGTTTGTTTTGCTGTCATAATGAGTTTATTATGTATTCCTCCGTAATATTAAATATTTTGTAACTTAACTTCAGTATTCATTTATGTATTCACGTTAAAATGATATATAACTTTTTTCTAATGAAGTCCATTCAAAAATACATAATTTTTTCTTGCGTAAAATTTTGACCACGCACTTTGGTATTTATGTTTTATTTAAATTTAATTATGCTTTAAATAATTCACATAAACGAGTTATATTTAAGAGGTTGCGAAGTGTGGCATTCCCACTCTCGGATATATTGTGCGACTGAAAGTAGTGGTAAACAAGTACCTGCCTAAGCAGATCTGATCACTAAACTCGGATAGAGCCATTTGAAGTATGTAACTAGGGCAATACTGAGAGCATCTACTACAACTAGACAAATAATGTACTTGGCATTTATTATTTTTATTGAATTATGTGTGTTTGAAATAATTCACATGATTGAATTAAAAATAAAACAGATTATTTTCGTGATATTAGCTTTCATGTGACAACCTTAAATATATTTATCATGGCTAGCTCAGCGTGCATGTGTTTTTTTTTTGCGGTAAGTAAATAAAAACTAATTTATAAAAGTGTCTTAACTAAATACTGTACAAAATATCTGGAAACAGGCTGAACTTTTTCGCTGGATTTTGAATTCGCTATTAGGCTAGCTTTAGACTTGTAAGTTTTTTCGTAAATTTACGACTTCTAGCCAATGGGCATATTGCATTTTGAAAATCCAATATGCCCATTGGCTAGAAGTCGTAAATTTACGAAAAAACTTACAAGTCTAAAGCTAGCCTTACGTAAGCTACAGCTACTGCTGCTAGCAAATTGTGCGCCATTGTAAAAAGGATTAGAAATTCGTAAGCAGATTTTATTTTCAATGTTTTAAAAGTGATAGTACAATGCGAGTTGCTTGTACACTGTCAAATTCATTTATTAACCAGTCGTTGAAAGAAACCACTCCACTCCTCATAATTTGGTTTGTTTCCCTAACCCTTATCGGCATGTCTATTGTTTTCCATGTCTATGATACCAGCAAAGTAATTATTTATTTATTTTAATATTACATTTCATTACAATAATTACGTATTGCCCATCTCACTAGGTGTGTAACGCCTGCGTTGAGATGGCAATTTACAGAGTGGTTGTTAACTAGGTTTTTGTTTACACAATATTATGAAAATGCCAGATCAAATAAAATCAGTATTTTATTTTATTTTTTAATTATAGGCACAATTCAAGAATGAATGTAGAACATGAAGACGAAGCGAGAATATATTTAAGTAATTAATTAATAAAATTTCAGTTCAACCAAAGGCATAGTATACATGTATATATACATGATAAGCAATATTTTTTATATGTTTTGAAATACTTCTAATGTATATGTTTATTGGAGGTAATCAATGATTTTACTTTTAAAGGAAATTTTGGTTTAAGTGTTTCTAATTTCAGTAGGTAGAGAATTGAATAGCTTAAATGTAAATCTTTTTTGTCCATAGGAGGTTTGACAAACTGGGATGTTAAAAGATTTTACATTTGACTGTCTCAAGGCTCTAGTACATACCTATGGGTATTTTTAAATTAATGAAGCAGGATATTTTATGGATATAATTTTTTCAGGTAAGGAACATTTAGGACGGGTTGTTTCGGAGAATTTGAAAAATTCATCAAATTTCAACGTTCATTTTCAGGTTCTGTGAAAGATTTTTTCAAGTTCTGTTTTTATTTCAGTTCTGTCAAGCAACTAGACTATAATGATATAATAACAAAACTTGAATAAGACTTTCACAGAACCCGAATTATGTGGCGTAAAAAGAGTAAAACGAGCAGAAAAAAGTATTTGACTGTGCTTCTAACTCGTTATCAATAATCTGTTTGTCGTGCCATCGGCGTGAGACAACGTATCCTAAATTAAATGATAAAACTAGATAACAGCCGATAACAATAAATTTTATCATACTTGTGATGAAAGGCTTTAAATCACAGTGAGAGAAAAACAGATAAACCATAGCTGCAAGAAAATATGCAAATTATTTATGAAAACGGACATGCTAACGACATCTGGCGGAGAAAGAATTGATCCAGCTTGCTTGCGGTAGGCTCCTGTAATAGTTGAAATTATATCGAGGTTCTAAGACGAAAGCAGAGAGGTCGTAAAATCGTCTAGGACTAGACAGGGCTTCCCCTTTTCTAGGCCTAAAAATAAACAATGAAGGTTGTCAACCAATAGATCTAAACAAAGAGCTATAAAAATTTTGAGTAACCAATCAGTGAACGAAGGGGGGTGTGTCTACGAAAGACAAAGGATTGAACCTTGGACCCGACATTAAAAAAGATAATTAATTGCATTTCCGTTCCCACAAAAATTAGAGGTGAACGCACTATGGCATAAACACTGACGTTCAAGGCGACAAACTCTAGGAAATGTTTACAATAACCGAGACATTTAGGTGATGGCGAACCGTTGAAATCGAGTGCTTTGAAGATTTTACAAATTGAAAAACACACGCACGAAAATGCAATGGAAAATTTATAAACGTGATAGTATAAAAAAGGGACGGGAAAAGCGAAGGAAAGTTACTGGCGGAATTTCAACTGTAGTGCAATTATTTATGATAGAAGGAGGGTGTCATGTTCGATAAAATTCGTACTAAAGAGAGGAGTGAGTGTTGGAAACAATGGAAATTAATCGTTATCAATTTAAGATGAAACGGACATATTGGTAAATCAATTTTGAATGAAAAATCTCGCAAAAAAAATACACTTTTAGAAAAGTGCGGCGATCGAATGGAAGGATAGTACAGGGATTTTGGACTGCTACGAAGGTTCTAGGAAAATGAAAATTGAGTATTAGAAGAAGACAGTAAAATTAAACATATATCGATAGATTAGATTCAGGAAAAGTAGACATTTTCATGATTATTAGGTTAGATATATATTAGAGTTACCCAATATTACGGAGGGATCGAAACAAGACAAAAGGTTGGCGGTCTCATGTATATTTTGAAGAATAAACAATCGAAATCCGAACATGATTTTTATTTACGTTAAGGTAATAAACGATTGGAAAAGCGATTAACTTTAACGTTGGTCTTATGAAGTATTTAGATTAGTCAAAAGAGATAAAAATTAATAGGTTTGAAATTAAACTAAATTTACGAGTCTGGTACCAAAATTTTAAACGTAAACAGGTGTCCAGACATATAATTTATGTGAAATCTTGTAAGTGAGGGATGGAGGATGGGGCGGAGATTGGGTCAGGCAATAAAAATGACAGATATCCCAGAGTCTAATTAGGTATATCTCCCATAGAAGTGTGGAAAATTATATATTAATTAATAATAGATGAAGTATGAAATTTTCCTGGAGACCACACACATCGGGAAAAGTGGAGAAAAGATGAAAGAAAGGGTAAAGAACGGAGATAAAGAATAATCCAAGTGGAGAAAAGTGATACAATTCAAATTTATCCGTGAAATAAATAAATACGACTTGGAAAATAACTAGTTAAAGAGTTATGAGAAATGACATAAGAATAAAGAAGAAAATTGTGCAAGAAAACGTCGCGGATAAAAGAAAATCCAAAAGATAAGGAAAAATTCAAATCTGCGGCATTAAGAGAGAAAGTACTGGTGAAAATGGAAAAGCTCATATAGGTGACAATAAAATTGAGTAGAATTTAGATAAATCGAAATTCTAAACTGCATAGTAGGGATTTCAACATGGATTTAGGTATTTTTCACACGAGATGCGTAAAATTGAGATGTATATATATATTATTGAGGACGGACCTATCGCAAATTGAGAAAAAAAAGGAACACAAAATCATGAGAATTTAACTACATTTTGTATGAACACAGGACAAAGGAAGCTTGGGCGATTAACACAGACTTACCCGATTCGGACCCTATCGACTTAGATTTGTGAGATAAAAACTAACTACCGCCCAGAGCCGGAAAGCAGAACATCTTATGGGAGCACATTCGATATTGATGGAAGGGGTGTTTGGATTTACGAGTTGATAGGAGATAGAATTAAGCATCAAGAGACATTCAGATACGTCTTTTGGAACCTGAGAGGGGTATAAAAGATGGAACTCATCAGTCAGGAGGGCAGTCGCGCCGAGGGTTTGAAAAGTTGTTACATGGCAGTACTACGTCTATTGGTAAAATTCTAGTGAAATAATCTAAGTGTTAAATTCTGAACAAGTACCTGGACTTAGAAAGTTTTGTAAAAAGTCTTAAATTCAGTTTCTAAATTCTGAAAACCCCACCAGTGAAGTTTTGTTAAATCAGTTTAATTTGGTTAAACAGTGAAAATAAATATAATTTAAACTCAGTGCTTAAAAGTGTTAAGTGAAGTGCAAAAAGTGAATTGTGAATTAATTAAAAATTTAAAAATAATTATTTCATTCAAAGTGAAAACATTCAAATTAAATTTAAGAGTTTGTTATCGTTAATCTAAAGTGAACGTGATCGCGTATTGAGATTTAAAAATAGATTATAATTTAACGTCAATTTGGTTAAAAAATAATAATAATAGTAATAAATACTTCATCTTAGGTTAAAAGAAACACAAAAACAAAAAAAAAAGGATTCGATAATAATAAACGTTTAAACCTTTGTTCTAAAATTAATAGTAAGAGGAAAAAAATTTAATTTATTAAGAAGTTAATTAAAAGTTTGCACAATTCGGAATAAATTTTCTTATCAATTTATATAAAAAGAAATTTAGAATTAATAAATTGTTCAATTAAAATCCATCGTGCGTATAGCGACAGTGTTAAAAGTGTTTGTCGTTCTAACCGGAATTTTAATCATCAGTCTATCATTTCGAAAAAGAATTTGAAACAGCTATCATTCAAAAGCCTAAACTAGAAAGGTGTTATTAAATCAACGGGTTTTCTGGATTAGGATTTCGTTCGGAAGAAAAATTAAAAATCAGCTAATTTATACGATTCAAGCGAGAATAAAATATTAAATAGGAATAAATAGTCGAAAGGATTTATTTTGAAATTAGTTGAAAAATACAATTAATTAGGTAGGATTTCTTCATCAAGGTTGTTGTGTACTACCCGACCGGAAATACCTTGACGTGGGTGAGTTTTCCTTTTATAAATAATTTTCAGGTCCCAGGAGACACAGAAGGGCTGTGAAGTGGAAGTATATCAATTGAATATTAAATTAAAACAACAAAACAAAGAATTACACATTAATATATGTATGTTGTATATTTGTATATATATTTATAAATATAAAATAAAATATTGTATATAAAGAATATATATATGAGTAATGTAATTATATATATGTATTTTATTTATTAATCGAAACATCGAAATGGTAGCGATTTTAATACCTACCCGAGGACATATCTATATTATTGAAAAAGAAAATATGTATTTATTAATATTCAAGACCATGTAGAATCATATACCTTATATTTATTTATTAATATATGTAATCTTAGTTAACATATTTTGATAATCGAGATATGTGTACTTATATATGTATATTTATTCTTCATTTAACCTAGTAAATTTACTAAATTCGGAAAATGAAATAAATAGTTTAACTTCAATAAAGGAATTAAAAATATTTAAATTAACTATGCACAATAAACGGTATCATAACTGTATCAGTAAAGAGGCACAAATGACTTCTAAGGAATTTTAAAATAAACAAATCTCACATTTAGGTAAGTGTGTCAGGAGATGTTTATATTATTTGTTTACAAAACAAAGGATCACCGGAGAATTGGGTCAACCGCATAGTTTGAAAACGACCTTGGCCATAATTAGTTAGTCACAAAGGATTTTATTAATTACCCGAAACAGCTGGAAGATGCGTGTTCTCAAATACTTATCAATCACAAACGACAATTGAAAAATCACGGGTTAGCCAGATTTATATCAAAAAATTACATGAAACATTTGAATACCATTGATTAGATAATCGCACAGTTTTTATTAGTTACCTGAAACAGCTGGAAGCTGCGTGCTTACAAATACTTATCATTCACAATCGACAATTGAAAAATCACGGGTTAGCCAGATTTATATCGAATAATTATACGAAACATTTGAATTTTATTGATTGGGTGCTCATACAAAACCCCATCAGTTGCCTGAGATATTTGAGGGTCGAGTACTCTCTAATGTGGCAATCAACCACTTGAAACAATTGGAAAATCACGGGATAGGATGAACAAAAATTAATGTTGAACCCTGGAGGTAAAATTTAAAACAAATACAGTTCATCAATAGGAGGCAGTGGTCGCTCCTACAACAAGACCATTAACCAAACCAAATAGAGATGACGATTCTCTTAAATAAAAACGTCAAAACCAAACAAACAAAAGCCTGGAGTTCGATAGCTCTCCAAAACAAACTATCAAATATGATCTTATTTTACTAGTATTTATTAGTATAACCTTATTCTTACGTATATATTCGGTTACCAGACCTAGAGCTTCGCAGAGTTCTTGGCGCGAGATCCGAGCTCGGGATGCGAGGTAGATAGCCTCGTATTGCGAGTTATAAACCTTTCCCAAACTGTATGTATACATATATTTATTCGTATGTACTGTTTACTGGAGAATGCGGACCTGCATACAGCTTGCATTTTAGGTCTTATAGACCACCCTCGCATTTTCTCTTAAACGTGGAATGAGGATTCACGACCCGTAAGTCCACACCAACCGTGAGTATATGATTGTATATAGGACGAAACCGGTTCGCCCTAAGTAAATTGTAGTCCAAGGAGGGGTCGGAATTTGGGGGTATCGGGACCCGGGGGGAAACTTGAATGCAGTACATGATGACGTGGAAGGCTTCTTGGGACACGATAACTTAGGTATCAATCAAGGAGCCGTGTCAAAGGATTGTGCAAATTTCTAGTCCACTCCCGATCATCTCGTTTACTTGATGGAGGATTGGAGCCAAATTATGCCAGCAAATGGGCTATTCCGAGTTCGTCAAATATGCAATTAACTAATTACATTAACCTACTAAATCAATCTTTACATGTACCTTATAGCAGCAGAATCAAAAAGGAGTGGCGCCAAACAGACCCAAGAGTTTACCAAAATCAAATTTACTAACAATTAACCATTTGAGTTATATTAAATTACCTGTCCAAATAAACATGTATAATATCTTTTATCAGCGTTTAACTACGATTTTGTTAGGGTGCAGGGAATCAGAATAATTACAATAGGAAAGTTAGCTCATTCAGAAAATTCATTTAAGTCTAGGTTTGCAATAGAAAGACTAATTCAACTTTGAACTCAACACCTCGATCAGAACCAAGAGGGTTACCACAAAAATGAAAGTAATTAAAATCCTATATCATAAATCAAAAAAATTACACAACGTTTGATGGAATTTAATTACAATATAAATACGGGTATATTTGCGTTCAAGATCGTAAATAACGTATTAATTAGTTAAGTACATATGTCTATAAAGATATATAGTACAAGAGAGCTTTAAGTAGCTTTCTGTAGATATCAAAGAAAAGGGTCCAATTTTCATGGAGGCTTATGTGTTGTAGGGGAGGAATTTTCCATCCCTGCGAACACATATGCAAAGCCTTAGAGAAAAAAATTAAATATCGGTCATAGCCAAGAGAGAAGAAAATTTTATATTGTTTTAAACAAAAAAAAAAAATAAAAAGAAATATTTAAAATTACTCTCACACCCAAAAAGGTGAAACATTACAACTGGTGCCGTGACCAGGAGGTTCAGGTTTTATAAGTCTTTGAGAGAAAAAAAACAAAGTTATTGGCCAACCTATTGCAAAAACGGAGAAAATAATAATAATAAATAGGACGAAATTAATTAAAGAATTAACAAAAAAAAAAAATTTTATCAGAAAAGTGCGACATTACATAAATATACAGTAAAATTTAAAAATAATAATAGATTAACGTAAACAAACAATAAATCCAAAAAGAAAGTGTAAACGAATAAATCTTATAATACAAAAAGTGTCCTTATAAATAAAAAATGTGTTAATTCAAATGACCGTGAACTTTAGAGTCAATAAAAATTCTTTTCATACGATAATATAAACAATAAGAAAGGATATGTGGGTTAATGATGTCATTCACTCGAGAGGAATGCGTTCCGTAAACAAAAACATTGTTTATGTTTTGGATTCACCGAACAAATCGGAATGTTGATATAAAGCAAGTTTAATAAACAGGCAAACCCGAAAAACATCGAACTTATTGGGACAACAAAGAACATCTAAAAATTGATAAGATAAACATCGAGATTTTAAAAAGTCGGAAACATCGTTAAATAATACGTATCACTCCGAGGAACAAAAAAATTAAATAACAAACGTCGAGATTAAATAAACAATGACACAAAGACGAGATAGCTGGAACAAATATAACATAAACATTGCATTTGGATATCGCGAAGTATTAACGTAAACAATTATTGTTTATCTTATATCCGACCAGCGGCGGGCCGTGGTACTTAACAAATTATTCACAAAGTCAGGAAAAGAAATTATTATTTCATCGCTAGACATTCGACAGAATTATGAGGAGGATAGAAAGGTTTAGAGAAATTAAATTGATTAATGTTTTACAACACCCAATGTACCTTACTAGATATCATTGGTTTTGCAAAAATAATGATTACGAAAAATATAAAATTGATTAATATCAATTGATTAACAAAAAAAAAAATATATTTTTTTTTGATTAACATTAATATCATTATAAAACAAAAGAAAAACAATTCTTTTGAGATGTTGGGGTGTAATCTATTATGATCATGTTGTAACATAATAAATAGCGGAAATATTACACCCATATCATGTGATAGATAGATCTATAATAACAATAATATCAAAATAGAAAAGTGTAATTGTATTACATCATAGTTAATCATTAGGACCACGTGTTAGATTCAAATGGTCGCGCTACGTGCCGCCAATGTAGATACTTGTTGTCAGGATCACAAATCTCGATAATCGGCAGAGACATTAATGAGGGTGAAACATTTGATGTTTTGTTTTGTGAGGTAAGATTAATCTTACATAATATAATTTGCCATCTAAACGGGTAAGTTGAAATAACGTAAGATTTACTCATGATAATTTTGTTGACATTCGGATCAGGTTGTTGACTATTAAAACATATTTTAAGACACAGAGAACTCAGTCAATGGATTCGATAAAGAATTCAAGTATAGGCCAAACAAATAAACGTTGTTTTGAAAAGACAAAGTGTTATTTGAGAATTCGAGTTTCAATTTCAAAGAAAAAAAATAAACAATTCGGAGTTGGCTCGAGATTTTAATGTCGTTGACGAATGCTTATGATGGGATATATATATGTGTATATATATACCTATTTAGAGGAAACATCGTGATAGTTATTGAAAAAAAAAATCATGTTAGGTATTTCAAAATCATAATAGAATTTACAAATTTTGCAAATTGAATATAGATTTGAACTCAACGATAAATAAATATGGCAGAGAAAAGAAAACTCGATGACGAGAAGGTAAGACCCGAAACAGTTCCTATAGTTGATGAACTAAGAGAAATATTCAAACGATCGCGAAAAAGTTCGTTACAAGTCGAGAATTTGAAGGCACCTGAAAATATGGGTCAGTCAGAGGGGGAGGCTAGAACATATTCGGATATCAAACAAGACGAGGGTATACAAGAGAGTGATGTGAAAATCATAAACGAACTTGAAATTTTACAGGAACAGTCAGGTGATGAAATACAAGAAAAATCTAGAAAAACAAAAAAAAAATAAGAAAAACGAGAAAATTTGAAAAAAAATATAGAATAAGAAAGGCAACATATATATAAATAATTAAGAAAATTAAAATAGGAATATTAAGGTTGTCGCTTAGTAAGAAAAAAATATAGATACATAAGCCGGTAACACTCGGAAGAGCTAAGAAAATGGTGGGAAAACGTGGAATGGGGAGGCAAACAGAAGCTTTAGTGACGGCAATCGAGGAAAATGCTACAGCTGGGACGTCAGCAGTGAACATCGGAGATATTACTACAATAATTCAAGCAGCTTTAGCACCGCTTGTTGATAAAATGCAGGAACTTGAGAAACAATTAGGAAGACCAACAACAGTGGCGGTGACAGGAGAGGATAGTGCGCCGAAAAACGTTCTCCAAGTAGTGGAAATGCTACCGCAGCAAGAACGACCTTCATTTTCCGGTGGAAATCAAAACCCCATAAGTTTCTTAGAAGATATAAAAGAATACACTAGAAAAGTGAAACGTACAGATCCATTAATTGTCGTGCGGGAGAATTTGAAAGGGGAAGCAAAAACGTGGGCCAAACTATACAACAAGCGATGGGAAACAATGTTGGATTTCGAAAGAGATTTTTTAGCTACCTATTGGGGAGACATAAAGAAGAATGAGGTTCGCCGTCGTCTTGCAGAAGGGGTATATGATGCCAAGAGAGATATATCCATGCTCACTCATTTCGCGAATTATTGGGATTTAGCGAAAGCATTAAAAATCACAGAAGCACCGTTAAGCGTAGTTGACGAAATTATGAGACATTACCCTAAAGAAGTTCAATCGCTATGGTTTTCAGGGCAGTCAGGAGATGAGATTGTCGCTGCTGAGTTTCTTCGAAAACTAGATACAATGGTTTGCACACCGGAAGAACGGAATACAAAGAAAAAGAGTGGGGAGGAGTTCGCCAAGAAGGACAAATACCGTGACCGTTACCACGCTATAAAGAAGAGAATTCACGCAATAGAGAGTGTGGAAGGAGGCGCTAGCTGCAACAAGTGTGCCGAAACTACGACATCTTCAAAAGGAGGTTCTACAATAACTACAAGCGGCAAGGAGCTAGTCATCGCGAACAATTCGGGAAACGGCCGAGGGTTGATTCATTAGCCCTCATGAATACGACTCACACAGGGAGAGGGACGCCGGCACCAAAACACAACACTGCATTGAAGATTATGATGAAATGGGGGTGGAATCCAATGAAAGGACTGGGAAAAAATGAACAAGGTATGATTGCCCCAATAAAAGCAGAAAGGAATGTGAGAAGACGAAAAGATGGAGCGGAAGAAACGAGAACGGAAGCGGAAATAGATGTGGAAGTATGTGTCAATTCTTTACAACAAATAACGGATGAATGGAATCAATTGAAAGTGAACGAAGAGAAAACAAGCAGGGAAATTAGTGGGTTCAACAACATTTTCGAAGACAGAGATTATGAGGAAGTAGAAAAGGGTAGCACTTTACCGTTATTACCGGAAGCCAAAGCACAGATAGATAACACGGAAGTTCACTGTTTAATAGATACCGGAAGTCAAATCACGTGCGTTTCTCAAGAGTTTTATGAAAATTATTTAAATGATCAAACAATTTATCCTATTATGCCTGTAACGACTATACAGATTAAAGTAGCGATAGGACACAAAAGTCAGAGAATATCTAGGTTGGTTCTAGTACCATTGCGATTTGGAGATGTTATAATAAATACGCCGTGTTTAATAATACCAAAGTTAATTAGGCCAATTATATTGGGTATCAACTGGTTAGACGAATATACAGCTGAATTTAAATGTGGAGAAAACAGAAAGTTAAAAATAAAAACAGGAAATGGGAAGAAGGAAATAGAGTTAGTAAATTCAACCGTAATTCATAGGAAACCTAAACAGGAGGTTAGAAATCAAAATTTCACAAGTGGAAAAATAATTAGTATTGAATTAAACCCTGAAATAAATAATACGGCGTGCCTCGAGCGTAGAATAACGACCTTTGTGTCCGAGTTAAATTTAGATTCAAAAGGAAAAGAAGGGTTAGAAAAGATTTTAATTAAACATAAGAATGTATTTATAGACAAACCGGGCCTAACTACTTTGTACACTCACGAAATAAGAATGACGGACGAGACGCCTTTCGTTAAGCGATCCTACCCAGTACCATTTGCTTACAGAGATAAGATTGATGAAAAAATTAGAGAATTGGAGTCATTAGGAATCATCAGTAGAGAGGCCACGCAGTTTTCTAGTCCTCTAACATTTACCTTGAAAAAAGATGGGACGGTTAGGATACTCTTAGATGCTAGATTCTTAAACACCAGAATGCAGGCGGAAGTAGAAAAACCACCATTAACTTCAGAAATTATACAGCGTTTTCATGGTGTAAAATTCATAACCACAATAGATCTAAATTCAGCTTACTTTCAAATACCTATCAGTCCAGAAAGTCGCAAGTATACTGGGTTTGTATACAATGGAAAATCTTACGTATACAAGGTATTACCGCAGGGGTTAAAAACATCAGTAGGGAGTTTTTCAAGAGGAATGGACAAAATTCTAGGACCAGGGGTGAGAGAATTCTGCGCTAATTACTTAGATGATTTAATAATATATACGTGTGGTAGTCAAGAAGATCATTTTGAACATGTAAACGCAGTGCTTGAGAGGTTAAAGGAAGCAAACATGACTTGTAAACTCGAAAAATGTCAATTTTTATTCACAGAAGTACGTATGTTAGGACATATTATAACGCCTTTGGGAGTTCAAATGGATCCGGAAAAGATTGACGCCATAAAAAATTTTCCGGTACCCAAGAAAATAAAACAAGTTAGAGCCTTTCTTGGACTTTGTAATTATTACCGTAGATTCGCGAATAAATATGGGGAAACAACACGGGTTTTGTGCGATTTACTTCAGAAAAATAGAACCTGGCGATGGGGTGACTCAGAACAGCGCGCATTCGAGAGGGTGAAAACATTATTTTTAGAGACAGTTATTTTACATCATCATGACCCAAATAGTACTTATTATTTACAGACAGATAGTTCGGGGTTCGCCATAGGAGGAGAATTATATCAGTTGGATGAGGAAGGGAATCACCACGTTATTGGATTTATTAGCAAAGCTTTAAGAGGACCGGAGTTGAAATGGACCACGTCAGAACAAGAGTTATGGGCGATAATATATGCTTTACATAAATTTGAGACATATTTAAGAGGAGTACACTTAATATTTAGGACGGATCATCAAGCATTGACATTTTTAAAGAGCTGGAAGATGTACAGTGGCCGACTAACACGGTGGATTTTGTATTTAAATCAATTTAACTTCACTGTAGAGTACGTCAAAGGGAAGGAAAATATAGGGCCTGATATTTTATCTCGTTATTCTTGTGATGCAAAAAATGTACAGGAGGAGAAAAACACGTGCCCAGAGATAGCAGCTTTTGCAGTGAAAGGTAGACAACAGATTCGAAAACACTTAGAAAATATAACTGAACTACAAAAACAAGACACATTTTTGGGAGAAATTTCCGGATATTTGCGCAAGGGAAAATTTGGGCCGCCGACAAAAGATGTTAATAGGTATTTGAAAAATTACAAAAAAATAGGCAAGACTTTATATTACACAACAGGACTAAACAAAACGGTGTTAGCAGTACCACAAGAGTTGACTGAAGAACTAATAAAAATGATACATTTAGAAATTGGACACGGAGGAGTTTTTAAAACAGGGACAGCTTTGGGAGATAGGTATTATTGGCCAGGCATGCACCGAGATATAAAACGCATAGTGAGAGGGTGTCACCTATGTCAGCTGGCGAAGCGCGAAATTCGACCAACTGTAGGGCCGAGTAGATCCATAATTACCAAAGAAGTAGGACAATTAGCTATGGCAGATTTATACGGACCTTTACCGAGAGGAATAGGAGGGGTTAAATTCATTTTCGTGATCCAAGATTCATTCAGTAGATTTGTAAAATTATATAAATTGAGGATAGCAAGTACTAAGACCGTGTTAAATTGTGTAGAGGATTTTAATAAAACAATACAAATAGATGCTTTGTTAACTGACAACGGATCCCAATTTACATCGAAGAAATGGGAAAACAACTTAAATAGGATGGGCATACGAATCGTACATACTTCAATACGAAATCCCGGACCGAACATAACAGAGCGCGTGAATAAAGAATTAGGTAGAATTTTCCGTATTTATTGTCACGAAAAACATACCAAGTGGGCGGCTTTCCTTAAAGAAATAGAACAAACCTACAATAATTCGATACACTGTTCAACAGGATTCTCACCTAATGAAATAGCTTTTGGGAAATCACCAACTTATAGTTTAGACAGGTATACTCAAGGCTGCGGAAAATCTACGAAAACAATAAATGAAATAAGATTAGCAGCACGGAAAAATTTAGAGAAAAGCGCTGCAAATCGACAGAAATACTATAATCTCAACAAAAGATTAATAACTTATGAGATTGGGACCCTGGTCAAGTTGAAAAAATTTACACAATCAAACCTACTCAAAAAAGAAATAAAAAAATTCAATCTGCTTTACGATGGACCTTATGTAATTGGGTCAGAAGTTTATAGTAACACGTATACGCTAATTGATCCGGTAACTCGGGAAATAAAAGGAGATTATAGCGCAATTCATTTAGCGAAATATTATACATGTAATAAGGAACGAAAACCGAGTTTAGAGATAGTGGAAATCAACGAATAAAATGCGAAATTTACAAATATTTGAAACTTTAAATAAACAAACGATTGAGAAATACAAATAAAAATATGTTAGGATACGATATAATTTAAGGAGGGAGGGAGAAAGAAAATTACTAAAATATTAGACTATCAGTTTGTTTGCGAGGGGCGGGTCGTCCTTAAGTCTTTAAGGTTGAGTGAACAAATTTCTTAATAAGCGACAATCATATTCTAATTTACTAATAGAGTAAGAGAAAAATTTTTCGATAATATTGATTTTCTAGTTTAGAAAAAAATTTGTGTGTTAGTGTGTAGGAAAATTTTGTTAGATAAGTAAGAACACAGAAGGAAAACGTATAGGAGCTATATACCCACAAAAGGAACTTTAAAAAATATATATATTATAAATAAGATAGGGTACGTTTTATAAAACAAGATTTTAAATTGACAATGCATAGAGTTAGAATTTTTTTTGAAAACTTGAAATAAGGTTATCTATAGATTTAGAGTAGACATTAGGTAAAGATAAAAAGGGAACATTAGAAATTACGATATCGATAGGTTAAATTTTCAAAAAAAAAAAAAATTTTAAAGGGAAACAGGAACGATGAGAAAATTGGAGGTTAGTTAAGAACAGTTATGAAATTAAAAAATTAGGATGGACAACACCTAGGCTAGGACAACTTGTTTGAATGATCTATGAAAAGACAATTAGAAATTACACAAAAAAAAATTTTTAGCGAATAAGAGAAAAAAAAAAAAACAAAATGCTGGAAAAGTTTAAATGAAACATGTATACCACTGATTGTCGGATTGGGTGAGGTCGTGCAAAGATATACATTTCACAAAAATATAATACTTACAAAACCAAAACAAACGATTATTTGCACACCAAGAGACCACCCGCCCTTCAGTTGGTCAATGGACCGCGAGATTGCAAACAATCTTTACCTGAATCATTGTGAGGGAGGTCTTAGTCCAACCAGGTTGAGGACCACCTAAACACGCGAGTCGAGGGGCGTGTTTTTTTCCCAGAAAAAAAGAGATTAATTTTGAGTTTATCAAAATTAGAGAAAATTCCATAAAATAAAATCTACGCGAAAATAAAATAGAAAATACAATGTGATTCAAAGTCAAGGTTGTTAACAATCCAAACAGAATGGAAAGAGAGATAGGGAATAACAGAATGAGGGGGGGGGAGAAAGGAAATAACAGGATGGAAAGAGAGATAGGGAATAGCAGAATGAGGGGGGGGGAGAAAGGAAATAACAGGATGGAAAGAGAGATAGGGAATAGCAGAATGAGGGGGGGGGAGAAAGGAAATAACAGAATGGAGAGAGAGATAGGGAATGATAGAGTGAGGTAGAGAAAGGAAATAACAGGAAGTGATGTAGGAAAAGGAATAACAGAACGAAGGGGGGAGAAAAGCTAGACTACATTTTGAACACAATTTCGATGTCTAAAGTAGTATACAACGTTAGCCACAGCAAATTGAGTTCAGAGGGGGGAACTGTGATGAAAGGCTTTAAATCACAGTGAGAGAAAAACAGATAAACCATAGCTGCAAGAAAATATGCAAATTATTTATGAAAACGGACATGCTAACGACATCTGGCGGAGAAAGAATTGATCCAGCTTGCTTGCGGTAGGCTCCTGTAATAGTTGAAATTATATCGAGGTTCTAAGACGAAAGCAGAGAGGTCGTAAAATCGTCTAGGACTAGACAGGGCTTCCCCTTTTCTAGGCCTAAAAATAAACAATGAAGGTTGTCAACCAATAGATCTAAACAAAGAGCTATAAAAATTTTGAGTAACCAATCAGTGAACGAAGGGGGGTGTGTCTACGAAAGACAAAGGATTGAACCTTGGACCCGACATTAAAAAAGATAATTAATTGCATTTCCGTTCCCACAAAAATTAGAGGTGAACGCACTATGGCATAAACACTGACGTTCAAGGCGACAAACTCTAGGAAATGTTTACAATAACCGAGACATTTAGGTGATGGCGAACCGTTGAAATCGAGTGCTTTGAAGATTTTACAAATTGAAAAACACACGCACGAAAATGCAATGGAAAATTTATAAACGTGATAGTATAAAAAAGGGACGGGAAAAGCGAAGGAAAGTTACTGGCGGAATTTCAACTGTAGTGCAATTATTTATGATAGAAGGAGGGTGTCATGTTCGATAAAATTCGTACTAAAGAGAGGAGTGAGTGTTGGAAACAATGGAAATTAATCGTTATCAATTTAAGATGAAACGGACATATTGGTAAATCAATTTTGAATGAAAAATCTCGCAAAAAAAATACACTTTTAGAAAAGTGCGGCGATCGAATGGAAGGATAGTACAGGGATTTTGGACTGCTACGAAGGTTCTAGGAAAATGAAAATTGAGTATTAGAAGAAGACAGTAAAATTAAACATATATCGATAGATTAGATTCAGGAAAAGTAGACATTTTCATGATTATTAGGTTAGATATATATTAGAGTTACCCAATATTACGGAGGGATCGAAACAAGACAAAAGGTTGGCGGTCTCATGTATATTTTGAAGAATAAACAATCGAAATCCGAACATGATTTTTATTTACGTTAAGGTAATAAACGATTGGAAAAGCGATTAACTTTAACGTTGGTCTTATGAAGTATTTAGATTAGTCAAAAGAGATAAAAATTAATAGGTTTGAAATTAAACTAAATTTACGAGTCTGGTACCAAAATTTTAAACGTAAACAGGTGTCCAGACATATAATTTATGTGAAATCTTGTAAGTGAGGGATGGAGGATGGGGCGGAGATTGGGTCAGGCAATAAAAATGACAGATATCCCAGAGTCTAATTAGGTATATCTCCCATAGAAGTGTGGAAAATTATATATTAATTAATAATAGATGAAGTATGAAATTTTCCTGGAGACCACACACATCGGGAAAAGTGGAGAAAAGATGAAAGAAAGGGTAAAGAACGGAGATAAAGAATAATCCAAGTGGAGAAAAGTGATACAATTCAAATTTATCCGTGAAATAAATAAATACGACTTGGAAAATAACTAGTTAAAGAGTTATGAGAAATGACATAAGAATAAAGAAGAAAATTGTGCAAGAAAACGTCGCGGATAAAAGAAAATCCAAAAGATAAGGAAAAATTCAAATCTGCGGCATTAAGAGAGAAAGTACTGGTGAAAATGGAAAAGCTCATATAGGTGACAATAAAATTGAGTAGAATTTAGATAAATCGAAATTCTAAACTGCATAGTAGGGATTTCAACATGGATTTAGGTATTTTTCACACGAGATGCGTAAAATTGAGATGTATATATATATTATTGAGGACGGACCTATCGCAAATTGAGAAAAAAAAGGAACACAAAATCATGAGAATTTAACTACATTTTGTATGAACACAGGACAAAGGAAGCTTGGGCGATTAACACAGACTTACCCGATTCGGACCCTATCGACTTAGATTTGTGAGATAAAAACTAACTACCGCCCAGAGCCGGAAAGCAGAACATCTTATGGGAGCACATTCGATATTGATGGAAGGGGTGTTTGGATTTACGAGTTGATAGGAGATAGAATTAAGCATCAAGAGACATTCAGATACGTCTTTTGGAACCTGAGAGGGGTATAAAAGATGGAACTCATCAGTCAGGAGGGCAGTCGCGCCGAGGGTTTGAAAAGTTGTTACATGGCAGTACTACGTCTATTGGTAAAATTCTAGTGAAATAATCTAAGTGTTAAATTCTGAACAAGTACCTGGACTTAGAAAGTTTTGTAAAAAGTCTTAAATTCAGTTTCTAAATTCTGAAAACCCCACCAGTGAAGTTTTGTTAAATCAGTTTAATTTGGTTAAACAGTGAAAATAAATATAATTTAAACTCAGTGCTTAAAAGTGTTAAGTGAAGTGCAAAAAGTGAATTGTGAATTAATTAAAAATTTAAAAATAATTATTTCATTCAAAGTGAAAACATTCAAATTAAATTTAAGAGTTTGTTATCGTTAATCTAAAGTGAACGTGATCGCGTATTGAGATTTAAAAATAGATTATAATTTAACGTCAATTTGGTTAAAAAATAATAATAATAGTAATAAATACTTCATCTTAGGTTAAAAGAAACACAAAAACAAAAAAAAAAGGATTCGATAATAATAAACGTTTAAACCTTTGTTCTAAAATTAATAGTAAGAGGAAAAAAATTTAATTTATTAAGAAGTTAATTAAAAGTTTGCACAATTCGGAATAAATTTTCTTATCAATTTATATAAAAAGAAATTTAGAATTAATAAATTGTTCAATTAAAATCCATCGTGCGTATAGCGACAGTGTTAAAAGTGTTTGTCGTTCTAACCGGAATTTTAATCATCAGTCTATCATTTCGAAAAAGAATTTGAAACAGCTATCATTCAAAAGCCTAAACTAGAAAGGTGTTATTAAATCAACGGGTTTTCTGGATTAGGATTTCGTTCGGAAGAAAAATTAAAAATCAGCTAATTTATACGATTCAAGCGAGAATAAAATATTAAATAGGAATAAATAGTCGAAAGGATTTATTTTGAAATTAGTTGAAAAATACAATTAATTAGGTAGGATTTCTTCATCAAGGTTGTTGTGTACTACCCGACCGGAAATACCTTGACGTGGGTGAGTTTTCCTTTTATAAATAATTTTCAGGTCCCAGGAGACACAGAAGGGCTGTGAAGTGGAAGTATATCAATTGAATATTAAATTAAAACAACAAAACAAAGAATTACACATTAATATATGTATGTTGTATATTTGTATATATATTTATAAATATAAAATAAAATATTGTATATAAAGAATATATATATGAGTAATGTAATTATATATATGTATTTTATTTATTAATCGAAACATCGAAATGGTAGCGATTTTAATACCTACCCGAGGACATATCTATATTATTGAAAAAGAAAATATGTATTTATTAATATTCAAGACCATGTAGAATCATATACCTTATATTTATTTATTAATATATGTAATCTTAGTTAACATATTTTGATAATCGAGATATGTGTACTTATATATGTATATTTATTCTTCATTTAACCTAGTAAATTTACTAAATTCGGAAAATGAAATAAATAGTTTAACTTCAATAAAGGAATTAAAAATATTTAAATTAACTATGCACAATAAACGGTATCATAACTGTATCAGTAAAGAGGCACAAATGACTTCTAAGGAATTTTAAAATAAACAAATCTCACATTTAGGTAAGTGTGTCAGGAGATGTTTATATTATTTGTTTACAAAACAAAGGATCACCGGAGAATTGGGTCAACCGCATAGTTTGAAAACGACCTTGGCCATAATTAGTTAGTCACAAAGGATTTTATTAATTACCCGAAACAGCTGGAAGATGCGTGTTCTCAAATACTTATCAATCACAAACGACAATTGAAAAATCACGGGTTAGCCAGATTTATATCAAAAAATTACATGAAACATTTGAATACCATTGATTAGATAATCGCACAGTTTTTATTAGTTACCTGAAACAGCTGGAAGCTGCGTGCTTACAAATACTTATCATTCACAATCGACAATTGAAAAATCACGGGTTAGCCAGATTTATATCGAATAATTATACGAAACATTTGAATTTTATTGATTGGGTGCTCATACAAAACCCCATCAGTTGCCTGAGATATTTGAGGGTCGAGTACTCTCTAATGTGGCAATCAACCACTTGAAACAATTGGAAAATCACGGGATAGGATGAACAAAAATTAATGTTGAACCCTGGAGGTAAAATTTAAAACAAATACAGTTCATCAATAGGAGGCAGTGGTCGCTCCTACAACAAGACCATTAACCAAACCAAATAGAGATGACGATTCTCTTAAATAAAAACGTCAAAACCAAACAAACAAAAGCCTGGAGTTCGATAGCTCTCCAAAACAAACTATCAAATATGATCTTATTTTACTAGTATTTATTAGTATAACCTTATTCTTACGTATATATTCGGTTACCAGACCTAGAGCTTCGCAGAGTTCTTGGCGCGAGATCCGAGCTCGGGATGCGAGGTAGATAGCCTCGTATTGCGAGTTATAAACCTTTCCCAAACTGTATGTATACATATATTTATTCGTATGTACTGTTTACTGGAGAATGCGGACCTGCATACAGCTTGCATTTTAGGTCTTATAGACCACCCTCGCATTTTCTCTTAAACGTGGAATGAGGATTCACGACCCGTAAGTCCACACCAACCGTGAGTATATGATTGTATATAGGACGAAACCGGTTCGCCCTAAGTAAATTGTAGTCCAAGGAGGGGTCGGAATTTGGGGGTATCGGGACCCGGGGGGAAACTTGAATGCAGTACATGATGACGTGGAAGGCTTCTTGGGACACGATAACTTAGGTATCAATCAAGGAGCCGTGTCAAAGGATTGTGCAAATTTCTAGTCCACTCCCGATCATCTCGTTTACTTGATGGAGGATTGGAGCCAAATTATGCCAGCAAATGGGCTATTCCGAGTTCGTCAAATATGCAATTAACTAATTACATTAACCTACTAAATCAATCTTTACATGTACCTTATAGCAGCAGAATCAAAAAGGAGTGGCGCCAAACAGACCCAAGAGTTTACCAAAATCAAATTTACTAACAATTAACCATTTGAGTTATATTAAATTACCTGTCCAAATAAACATGTATAATATCTTTTATCAGCGTTTAACTACGATTTTGTTAGGGTGCAGGGAATCAGAATAATTACAATAGGAAAGTTAGCTCATTCAGAAAATTCATTTAAGTCTAGGTTTGCAATAGAAAGACTAATTCAACTTTGAACTCAACACCTCGATCAGAACCAAGAGGGTTACCACAAAAATGAAAGTAATTAAAATCCTATATCATAAATCAAAAAAATTACACAACGTTTGATGGAATTTAATTACAATATAAATACGGGTATATTTGCGTTCAAGATCGTAAATAACGTATTAATTAGTTAAGTACATATGTCTATAAAGATATATAGTACAAGAGAGCTTTAAGTAGCTTTCTGTAGATATCAAAGAAAAGGGTCCAATTTTCATGGAGGCTTATGTGTTGTAGGGGAGGAATTTTCCATCCCTGCGAACACATATGCAAAGCCTTAGAGAAAAAAATTAAATATCGGTCATAGCCAAGAGAGAAGAAAATTTTATATTGTTTTAAACAAAAAAAAAAATAAAAAGAAATATTTAAAATTACTCTCACACCCAAAAAGGTGAAACATTACATACTGGCAGTTTTGTGAACAGTAAAAAAAGTGTCTTTATGATTTTATTTATTTAATAACTCAAAAACAAAAATTCATCTGAAATTTGTAAGTATGTAAGTACTTAAATACCCACATAATTAATTACAGGGTGCGCCAGAGAAACTTACTTATTTGAAAGTTCAATAAAAACAAAAGCACTGTAGTTATTGTTGTAATTCTTTTTTTATTTAAAAATACAATGTACCAAGTTTTTTTTCATACTGTCTTAAAAATTACATCTTTTAAATGGCGACCCTCATCGCGCATACACTGGTTAAGTCGTTTTTTGAAGTTCTCGTCCAATCTTCTCAGCATATCAATCGGAATATTGGCAATAGCATCGCGAATGTTGTTCTTCAGGTGATCTATGGTCCGTGGTCGATCGACATAAACAAGGGATTTCAAATAACCCCATAAAAAAAATCACATGGAGTCAAATCCGGAGGAGGAATTTCGAAGCGAGCGCGAAAGGCACGTTGCGTAGCAACAACTGAGCGACCGTTACAAAAGAAGCTCTCAACGGCGAAGGCCCGCTGCTCTCTAGACCACAGCATAATGGCAACTGACGAAAATGGAAAATAAACTTGGGGACGTCCTCCTCTAGATGCGCCCCCTCCCGCCCCTCTACCTGCCCAACTCAACGGTCGGGAATTTTTTCAAATAAGTAAGTTTCTCTGGCGCACCCTGTATAAACCATCAATATTTTACATACGAGTAACTTTAAAATAAATTTCAAATGAGGAATTATACAATTTGTCAAAAGAAATGTCACCGTCTTAATGAGAATTGTAAAAGTTTCTTCGGGCAGGTGCAGTCATCTGTCAAATCGGAATAATCAATATGATGGTATTGGCTATTCCGATTTATAATATATTGAATACTAACTAACTAACTAACCATCACGCCGTTCCCCCGCAGGGGTAGGCAGAGAGGACGGACCACCAAACAACTCGGTCTTGGCACACTCTCCTTGCCTCATTCACATTCATACATCGTCTCATACATACTCTTCTATTGTTCTGACTCTTGACATGGCCCAACTCAAGTATCTGATTCACTTGGTCGTGCCATGTCTTCCTCGGGCGTCCCCGACTTCTGCTACCATTCACATTTGCATCGTATATTCTCCTTACACTCCTTTCTTCGCTCATTCGCTCTACATGCCCAAACCATCTAAGCGTCCCTTTCTTGATCTTAATCATTACGCTTACATCAGCCTTGCACTCTTTGCGGATATTCATATTCCTCACACGATCATAGATGGTTTTACCACACATACGCCTCAGGGATCTCATTTCAAAGCACTCAATCTACTTTCATCCTTTCTTTGCCAGTTCCATGCCTCACTTCCATACATCAGGGTAGGTACCAGCATTCCATTGCGGATTGCTAACTTCGCTTCTTTGGACAATTTTTTGTTAGCGCCAACTGCGTTCAGTCCTCCATTAATGGAGTTACCTGCATTTACTCTTCTTTCAATATCTCTGTCAGCCTTCCCATCTCTCGTAAAAATGCTTCCTAAATACACAAATTCATCCACCTGCTCCAAGTATTCCTCATTCACAGCTATATTGCACACTGTTTTCGTACTTTCTCTTTCAAACACCATTACTTTAGACTTACTTACATTCATCATTAACTCATTCTTCACGCATATTTCGTTCATCCTAAATACGAGAGACTGCAGATCATCCATACTATAAGCAATCAGCACCGCATCATCAGCATACAATAGGCAACATACTTTCAGATTACTCAAATTCGCGCCCAATCCCACCTCTTTCAATTCTTGCATACAATTATCCATGTATAGATTGAATAACCACGGTGACATTACGCAGCCTTGTTTAACACCTTTTGTGGTATCAAACCACCCAGTAAAACCACCGTTCACCCTAACACATGCAACGCTTCCCTCATATAGAGACGCAATTGCCTGAGTCAAATTTGCATTCACTCCATACTTGGACAACACCTTCCATAGCTTTTTCCTGTCGACTCGGTCGTATGCTTTTTGTAGATCTACAAAAGCACAGAAAAGTTTCTGGTTTTTTGCCAGAAACTTCTCGGTGAGCATACGCAATGAGAAGATCTGGTCCATGCACCCCTTTCCACTCATAAAGGCACCTTGCACATCCCATATTTTATCCTTTGTTTCCTTTCTTACCCTTTCAATCAAAATTCTACCATACAGCTTGCCAACTGAATTTAGCAGGCTAATAGCCCTATGATTCCCACATTCCATACGTGACCCTTTACCTTTGTATAATGGCATGATCACTGCTCTTCTCCAATCTAAAGGCGTGTAACCTTCCTTTAAACATTGGTTAAAAAGATTGCACAACCATGTGAGAGTTATACGGCTACCTCCTTTAAAATATTCAGCAGCAATATTGTCGAAACCGACAGCTTTACCTTTCTTCATACACTTAATTGATCTTTCTATCTCATCCATGCTAATTTCGGTAACATTCAGTCCATCATCATTCATTCATATCTGATTCGCCGCTAGAATCACTGTCACTCACTTCGCTTTCAAAGACTTCCTCGAAATACTTCATCCATCTCTCTTTTATTTTTTCCTCATTCGTCAACATTTTTCCATCTTTCGATTTTATCACTTTCATGCTTCCGGTTTCAGGGCCACACCGGGACCTTTTGACTTCCTTCCAAAACAACTTAATGTTTTCGTGGAAATGGTTTGTCATTTTCATTCCTTCTTCCTCTTCCAGGCGTTTCTTTCGTTCTTTCACTCCAACTCTTACTTTTTTCTTACATTCCTTAATACTTCTTTCGCCCGATCCTTCTCTTCGCTGGAAACACTGCCAGCCGCAATCAGACATAACCATGCTTTCTTATTCTCTGAGACTAGTGCTTTAATCTCATCATTCCACCATGCATCACCTTTCTTCCTACCTTGCGTACTTATTCCACAAACCTCTCTAGCAGATTCACAAAGACTCACTTTTATGTGGTTCCATGTTTTGTCTATGCTTAGACTTTCCATTTTCTTCTCATTCAATCTCATCTCTGCACAATTCACATACTTACTTCTCTCATTATCGTTTTGTAGTTTTTTCTATTTTGATTTTTGTTGGAGTTAGTACAGTTTTCACTTTAGAGCGCCAACCGCGAAAGAGGTTTATTCTCGACACCACCAAAAAGTGGTCAGTTTCAACCTCTGCCCCTCAGAAAACTCTCGTGTCCTCGGTAACAGCTCTCAACCTAGAGTCAATTACTACAAAATCGATAATTGACCTCTCATTTCTTCTTTCCGACATATATTGGTAGATACCTTTATGATCGAAAAAAGTATTGGACACAAACAGATTCCACTCTAAACATACTTCAAGTATTCTGTTCCCGTTGTCATTCGTTCTTTTATCCCCACACATACCTAAGGCCGATTCAAATCAATCACGTCTAATTCCTACCCACCCATTCAAATCGCCTGCCATTATAATCCTTTCATTAATATTTTTCAGTCTCATCACATCATTCACACCAGTCCAAAATTCATCTTTCTCTTTGTCACTCTCAGAATTGACAGGGGCATAACAAACAACTTGAAATACCCTTGTCAAACCGATTTTGAACCTGATCCACATTACACTCGGACTTACACATTCATACTGCAACATACATTCAATCATTCTGGGAGTCAGTAGTGCTGCAACACCCTGACACGCCCTCTCCGTATCTGGTCTCCCAGACCAAATGACGAGCCTATCATTATGCTGCATTGTACCGCTCCCTTTTTTCATACTCTCTGTTACACAAAGTATGTCCAAACATTTGCTAACCATTGTGTCACACAATTCATTCATCTTTCTTTCCATACCTCCTCTAATATTCCACGTACCAATTCGACATTGTTCGAGTTCCTTCCTCCTCTTTGCGCCACCGAAGGGTTGGCGATGTGATGGATAGCGAGCCTCATCGACACCTGTGTCGGCCATTCCCTTCTACGAACTGCTTATCTAGTCTAACATACTGATACTTAATTATAAATCACTAACATACAAATTAATATAATATTTAACTTAATCCTAACGCCATTAAAACTGTTCCAGATGTCCAAATGAAAAAACTTAATTCTAAAACAAAAAGTATCGTATCACTATAAAAATAAACTATTCACTGCATAATTGTTTGTAATAGTTCATATTAGCAGAAGACAAAAGACGCGGCTTCATTTCGATTTCGTCTTTCCTAGGGCGTAGGGGCACGGGGGCGGTCTAGCGGGGGTGTAGAAATTGCCAGATGATTGTCTTGCCAGATGGTAGTCGGCGATTCAGTGACCGAACCACGGACAGGTCATATGGCCGACAGACGTCTATAACGCCGCCAGTGAAGGTAACGGCGAGCATGGTGGCGGCAGCGGGGGTTGAAATATCGGCTATGCGACGGCCGATGAGGTCTCCAAATCTGGTAAAAATTATCAAATGCCAAACTCGGGCTCACTGACACTGCTTTTTTTTGCGGCACCGGGGGTTGACTTATCGGTACGGGGTGGCGAGAGACACGGGTAGGTTGCTGCGACCGCCGATGAGATGTCCACATCTGGTAAAAATTCCGGACTCGGGCTCACTAACACTACATTTACACTATCCCTTGGGAAAAACAATCTTGATTAATTTTCTTAAAACTCGTCATTCTTCCACACCTGTCACCGTAAAATTATTATAACTGCAGTTACGTAACTGACAGACAATTAGGCACATTTACGTGTACTTTTAACGGCGGAATATATTAAATATCCCTATAAATTAGGGAAGGATAGCGAGACCGACGAAAAACACGTCAGGCTGTCCCGAGAGCCCGACCTAATACCCGATTGAATACAATATTATATAATGTACCTGTACACCTGATAATAATGATTAATGAAAATTTCTATTAGACAGCTCATGGAACCACGATCATGCGAACTCTGGCGGGATAAAAATATAGTATCCAACACGGTCACTATTTTGGGACTGAAACTTAACAATCAAATTTACAGACAGATAGAATTCCAAATAGTTGAGTTGAAACAGGACTTTGCAAACTCAGTTGATAGTGAAAAAATTGTTTTAATTTATCCTCTTTTTATGATATCTTTTGGATATTATTTATTTTGTTTTGTTTGTAATGTAGTAAGTACCTAGTTGTGTATAAACTTCTTTAATAATCGAACTTTATCTTACGTTAATTGCACAGTGTACCTAATCGTATTATTATATATATTTTATTCCTAAGCACCCACAATAACCTTAATAATCGAATAACAAAAACAACATTAAAGCTGAATCGTGGCAAGCATGGTTAAAAAACTGACCCGATTCTGCACTATTGATCAAAAGGAATTTAACAACTTTTTTTAACAGCCACGTGACGCGCCTGACACCTTAACCGTTTGAGTGCCAAAAAATTCCTACAGTTGCTTGTAAAATGCCACCAAAAAAACATTATTTTTTATGAAACTATATTTTTTTTTAAAACCCCATAAATTCTTTGAATTTTCAAGAATTTCGATGATTTTTTCGGTGTTTTATTAAAGAATATTGGTTAAGAATCACGCGGGAGAGGATCCCAAAGTCCAGGCGTTTGGAAAATATGAGAATTTTCGGTATAAAAATTGGTTTCGGGAGGTAAATTTGAAAATGAGTAATTTCCGGTGTTACTCTCCATTTCTTGGTCACGATCCAAAGAATCCTGCGGTTGGGAAACACAGGTATGACATCACTGACATCACTCTCATCAGAGCTACTCTTACTCGAACTTGAATTAGAGGAGTGGAAATCGTTGCTCCTGCAGACACTTCAGAGGACGCCCTCGACGTTATATTTTTTCAATTAACTAAAATAAAAAAAAATAATAAATTAATCTGAAATTTGAACGGTTTACTACGATCTTGCAACTATTAAGATAATATTAGAATAATATTTACCAACGCCGCAGCACCACACCCGACTTAGTGTACGAACACAAAGAACGCGTGTTTCGGCTTTCAGATTACCAGCACTCAGTGCCTGAGTCCGCCGGAGAAGATAGGCGCCGAGTTGTGGAAACATAGAACGCCGGTAAAATCCGCGCCATTTGCGCGGTAGCCTGATAGCAGCTGTCAGTTTTAACAAAATGTCAACCTCGTCGGAAGAAGATTTTTTACTTTTGTAGAATTCTTTCTTGAAATTAAGAAATAAAACAATTAGTATTCATCCAATTAATAGTAGTAGAAAAAGTCATGGTGAATATCATCACTTGTTTAGTGAGCTTAAGGCGGACGAAGAAAGATTTTTTAAATATACTTTATTTCACTCGTGACATTTGAGGTTATTATAAAAATTTTTCAGTTCGTGCTTTTGTTCATACCGTTTTCATTCATATCCTTACTGATTTCTTTCCAGCACTTGTAGACAACATTTCTGTTGCTATTTAAACTGTTTCTTTTATCCCAGATCTGCGATTTGTTAAAAACAGCAGCAATTAGTAAGTCGTTCATTTTGACAGAACTTGTTTATTTATGTTTTGACACTAGCTTCCAAAACAAGCTTCACTAACCGGCCGCACCGGCGAGCCGGAATTAAGAATTCACTCCGGTAAAGCTTCTCGGCGGGCCAGCGCACGGACACAAATCTGAACCTGCCTTCACTATGTGCGTTCACACACGTTTAGATAAAAACATTCTTGTCAGCGCGCCTGCGCCAGTCGGCCGCTTACTCGCCAGCTAATCTGAAAGCTGAAACACGCGTTCTTTGTGTTCGTACACGTACGCGCGAATCAGAACACGACTGACGCAATCGACGGAAATCGACGATCGGCAATCTTCGTTAAAACACGAATCGACGAAATTTGACGATTGGCAATCAAACGGTTCAAACATTACGCTTTGCGAGTAGGTTTAGTTGCTCAGTTTATCTAAGTAGTTCGGAATGAGGCCCACCTATTTCGAAGCCGGTCTCTCAAAAAAAATAATACTACTTCAATCAAGTACCTACTTATGTAACAGATATAACAAAACATTAATATTTAAAAAAAAAACTAAATTCCGATTCTCTTTAAGGACAGCTTGTTGACAAAATAACGTAAACAATGAGGTGTCTTATTATTAACAGGTTATGTTATAGGTTATCGGTTTTGCAATGTTTGTTGTCAAAAAGTGTCTTCATCCTGCTGATAACGCCATTTAGGAATTGGTGCAGGTTTGTGGTACACGCGTGGGCCATTGCCAGCACCAGTGGAAGTGCGAGCAATAAACGATACTTGAACGGATATAACAGACGTCAGTGTGACACATCAATTGGAGTGGATTCAACGTAGATAGTGTTTGTTCTACTTGTGAGTTGCTAACACGCGTACGGTGATTAGACGCTAATTATCTGCTTACGGGGAAAATGTGAGTCTCCACGCGTAATACACGATCGCTCTGAAATGTGACTTATTAAAATACTGGTGCAATATTGAATACACGTTTATTTTATAATTTGGATCCTAATAGAGCAACGATGAACTCTAACGCAAACAATACTAGTAACTTTGTCAAAGTCGCCCTCATAGCGGCGATGACGTTGTGCATACTTGTGTATATAAACAAATCTGCAACGAGCTTAGAAACAATCAATCAAACCTACGTTGAGTCTGTTCCTAGAGTTCGCCAAATAAAACAAATCCTATTTTGTAATAGGTTCTTCTCCGACCCGACCTACGAATTCGGAGTGGGATCGCAGCCATTTATCAGTTACAACTGTGCAGTGAAGGAGTGCTTCATCACACGAGATAGAACCGAACGACTGGTCGATCAGTTCGACGCCATCGTCTTCCATGGACCGGAATATGACCCCAACCACCCGGATAATACCCCGAAGGACAGATCGAAACGCCAAAGATATGTCTACTTTTCTATGGAATCACCGCTCAACAGACGGGCTAAAGAGAATTTTGATGGTTTCTTCAATTGGACGATGACTTATCGATCAGACTCTGATATTCTGACTCCATAATTTGAGTTTTATGACGCCAGTGGACAGAGAGCCTCGTACCTTGATGATCCGCCGTGGAATAACCAATCAAACCGTTTGCAATCCAACAGACACACGTCAATATATCAATAAAAAAAAAACCTGTTGCTTGGTTTGCTTCAAATTGTGGTAGTAAAAATAACAGACAAGAACTTGTAAAAAATTTACAAGTTCTTGTCTGTAAGTAGATGTCTATGGAGAATGTGGCCCTTTCAAGTGTCCGAGAAACGATGCACGAGTTTGTTTTGACAAGCTTAGAAGGGACTATTTCTTTTACCTCAGTTTTGAGAACTCCAACTGTAAGGATTATATAACGGAGAAGTTAACGAATGCAATGTTGAATGACGTGATTCCGGTGATGTATGGAGGAGCTAATTTCTCCAAAATATTGCCACCTATTTCCTATATCGACGCCTCAAAGTTGTCAGTTAGTGAATTAGCGGATAAACTAAAATCAGTTATGCTAAATGCAACCGAGTATTTGTCGTACTTCTGGTGGAAAGACTTTTACAGACTGACCTATCGGACTGATCCTCAAAATCAACCTTTTTGTAAATTATGTGAAATGTTACACGACCCTAATGTGCCATCGAAACAATACAACGATTTCAGTAGTTGGTGGAACGGTGATTCTAATGGCAAAGTATGCGAGGGAGGATTTCATCCGTAATAGTATCATATCAACTGTTTGTACCAACTTACTTTTATACGACTGTAGTTTATAATAATCTAATCTTAAATACTTCAGTTGCTTCAAGAAGAACGATAAACAAACTTCACATTGCTGGGTTATTAGATTCTTATAATTTTATACTTATTCAATAAAGATGTTTTTCTTAGAACGAAATAAATATTGAAACTTGACACGATTTTACAGGAATCTACATAATAAATAATATCTTTTAATAATATAATATAATCAACGACTGAGTAAAATAATATTATTGAACTGAAACAATCACTAAGTAGAATATACTCGTATTTTAAGTAATTCATTATTGCCTTTAATATAAGTATTATAAAAAATCGCTTATTTTCAAGCTATATTATTATCAACTTACATAGTGATTGTGTCATTTAACTAGTGGTTCATACAAAGTGATTATTTT
Organism: Hesperophylax consimilis; assembly: GCF_061612785.1. NCBI lineage: Eukaryota > Metazoa > Arthropoda > Insecta > Trichoptera > Limnephilidae > Hesperophylax > Hesperophylax consimilis. The sequence continues at coordinate 21,969,706 of NC_142837.1, read as the reverse complement.
TTTTATATTGTATTGCATTGTATCAACACGAAAAAAGTGGTAGATTGACATCTACTATAGATGTTTTCAGTTAATTGAATTCTTGATTTTTGTTTACAGCACCACGTTGTAAATAATTAAGTCGTTTTTAAGAAATCTTAAGTATGTTGTGATATAAACCGTTTCATTGCATACCTTTGACAAGTCGATTTAGAAGTGGCTGATTACAATGTTAACATGTTTATAAACATTCAACAATCACTTACGATCAACATTAGAAGATATACCACTCGTTGGCTTGGTGCAAAAAGGTTTAAGTTTTAATCTTACAGAGAAAATTTTAAAAATCTTGTTAAATGAAATGCGATACATTGCGGGAAAATGCGGGAAAATGCAAATGCGGGAAAACTATTACAAACTGAATGTCCCTCAGAACTGTACTATAGTTTGAAAAATATATTTGATAATATTTATTCTTCCTCGAAGAAAGAAATATCATTTGTAAATAATCTTAGGCACAGCAATCCGTGGGTTACTGAAGAAATCAAGAACATGATTAAAAAAAGAGATTATCTTTACCGAAAATGTAAGAATCGCCCAAATAACCCGGTATTTCGTTTAGAATATACTAGACATAGAAACAAAACAAACAAACATATTAATATTACTAAAAACGCATTCCACAAAAATGTAATAAATAGCTTAAACGGAAACCCGAGGAAACTCTGGGACGAAATAAACAAACTAATAGGAAAACCTAAACAAAATTTAGATAAAATAATCCTTCAACATATGGGAAATCAAGGAGACACAAAATTTTTATGCGATAAATTTGCTACAACATTCGTAAATGAAATAAAAGACATTAGACACAATTGTACTACAAAATTCCTAGATCGTAACATGTATACAACTCCTGCTATTATGTCAATGAGATTTAGACCTGTAACAGAAAAAGATATAAAAAAATAATTAATGATATGGATATTAAAAAGTCAGAAGGCAACGACCAAATAAGAATTAAAGACCTGAAGTTAATTGCTGATAATATAATTCCAGTCCTTACTAAATTAATTAATCTTTGTGTAAATAAAAGCATCATGCCCGACGAACTTAAAACATCCATCATCAGACCTATTTATAAATCAGGAAATCACAAAGATTTCACAAACTATCGACCAATTGCGATTCTCTCGTGTATTGATAAAATTATTGAAAGAGCTATTTTTAACCAAATACAATTTTTTATAGAAAAAAACAGAATCATAAATCCCATACAGTACGGGTTTCAAAAAGAAAAAAGTACTACACAATTACTTTCTAATTTCACTGACCACATAAATTGTCATTTAAATGAAAAATATTACGTTGGTATAATTTTTATAGACTTTAAAAAGGCCTTTGACACATTGGACCATCAAACATTACTAAAGGCAATGGAATAATGTGGTATTAGAGGTCCTTTAAAAAAATGTTTAAAAATTATCTGTTAAATAGAAAAATTAAAGTTAAAATTGACGGAATTTACAGTGATGAAATGTTAACAGACACTGGAGTAGCAACAGGGTCGATATCGGGACCTACGTGTTATTTAATGCAAGTAAACAGTTTACCTAACGTAATAAAACGTTGTAAATGTTACATGTTTGCAGATGATACTTGCATCATATGTGCTGACAGAAATCTACAGAAAATTGAGGAATTTTTACAAACAGACCTAAATAACATAATTAAATGGTCCCACGACAATGGAATTATTATTAACGCAAAAAAAACAAAATATATGCTTATACACTCTCCATATGCAAGTTGTCAGGATAAAGAACTGCATATAAAAAGTCATTCATACGATTGTTTTCACACAAAAAACCAATCTCTGCCATGTAAATGCCCAAACATAGAAAAAGTTTACCAATATACATACCTTGGTCTTACAATAGATGTCAATTTTAACTGGTCAAATCACATTGAAAATGTATGTTATAGATTAAGATCCATATTAGGGAAATTTTATCACCTAAAAAACTTTGTCAATAAAAATATATTATACTGTATATATAATGCAATAGCGGAATCAATTATAGGATACGGAGTAAATAGTTACGGATTAACGTATAAAACGTACTTAAATAAAATAGAACAATTACAAATCCGTTTCCTAAAATTGATATCAGGCAAAAAAAAAATACAATTATGTGTAGGCGATTATAAAAAAATGTTTTCTTTGTGTAATGTGCTCTCTATACATAGTAGGATAGATTACCAACTAACGCTAGATGAATTCTGGAATACAGAATTCAAAAAACCTGTAAACCATAACTACCCTACTAGGCATAGAGAAGCACAAATGTTTATTATTCAAATATCGCAAAATGTATACGGAGATAAAACAAAAAGACATAAAATTCCGGAATTGTTTAACTCATTACCAGAAGATATTAAAAATGAGACATGTCATTCAAAAATAAAAACGAAAATTAGATCGTTCTACCTCCGTCAAACATAAAAACAATTAATATTGTGGTACCAAGATATCAAGTTGAAATTAAATATATTGTTATAAGCTAATAAATAGAAAAAGTGAGAGATTTCTTACAATTAAACTGATTGATCAGTTTTGTAAGATCTAAGTAAGAGAAAATAATGTACAAATAAAAAAAAACTGAATAAACACATATATATCTATATTAAATAATAAAAAATAAAAATAGAAAAAAAAAAAAAAAAAAAAAAAAAGGTGCTGAATAATGGATTGGTTAGTTGAACATGTTCATGATGAACACAAATAAAATATTTATTTCTTATCTTAACACTAGAAAGACCGTAGTCTTTATTTTGACACCTGTCCGATATTATATGACTTTTTTTTAAATTTTCACGATTCAAAATTTTAGATCCGTGGTGAAAAAAGCAGGTTCTCATCTGATTTACTTTTTGAAACATATTGATTTATACACACAAATACCGCGGCTTTCAATGTGACGGTTAGGGCCACTAAGCCGAATTATTTCCAAACATACCCATCCCACCTACATGAGGACCAGATCTGAATAGTCAGGTACTTCCCATCCTTCCCTTTCAAGCCGCTTGCAGCCTTACAGCATAGCTAAATTGCGTGCGCCCATAGACATATGAATATTAGTAGACCTGCCCTAAGTGATTAAAAGCGTATTATTCCCCACTCCCCATACCGTTTCCATTGGAGCCGGCTGGGCTCGCGTATGGCCTCCCGTGAATTTAGAAAACGTGACGTCATCATTCTTGTTCGAACTAGCGTCGAGCTATGGTCGAGGCATTTTACGAAATAACACGGCAAAATAATAGCTTGTGATATGAAAACTTGTAAAAATAGATGTGAAAAAGAGAATAAACCCAATTGTCGTATTACATTCCATATGTAAGCATCATTTTAAGCTTATTCACATCGTATAATATGAATCAGTTGTAGAAACATATACTATCACATCGAGATACATCTGGTCGAATGTAGCGATTCTCAAGTGTGCGCATCGTTGTTACTGGGAAGTAAATTATGAACACTTATAAAAGTGTCTTAACTAAATACGTAAACAAAATATTCAATACTGAAAAAAGAAGAATTTTTTTTTGCCGAATTTGGACTTTGCATATTTGTTCATAACGTGGCGAGTAATTTGCGCTCCCATGTAAAAATGTCTATTCATTCAAAAGCAGATTTTACTTTTAAGAACTAAGTAGTGATATTATAATGCGAGATGCCTATATACTGTCAGATTGATTTATTGACGAATCACAGTCAGCTTTACCCCCATTCGTTCTTCAACAGTTGATTTTACCCCTCACCTTTAATTTCTAGTCTATATATTCATATGTCTGTGCGTGCGCCATATTTTTTATTGTCCGAATTGACTGTTATTTTCAATTGTACCAAATATGCTTCGGAAATAATTTACCAAATGACCCGTAAATTTTGTACTTTATGATTTATGTACTTATATGTCAGTAATCTGTATTATTCGACTTATGTTATGTCCGTAAAAGTCCTACGGGTGTTTAATAAATAAACACGTAATCTAGTCACATAGTAAGATTACAAAAAATGTTTTTCGTTGGAGAATAAAGGGCATGGCATACAAATACCAAAGCTGGTCCAGTTATATTTACTCGAGAAGAATTGACCGAAAATAAAGAAAGTAACCTACAAATAATGCTCCCGAAAGTTCCAAATTAACTTTTTATAAAATTTAAGAAAAACCGAAATAATATAGCGAGTGATAATTGCAAGATAGGGGTTTGCGAAAAGTGCATCGGATAGAAACAAATGGCCAGCTTTCTCTGTTTTAATGGAATACACAATAAAGTAAATTAATTACAGCTTTTATTCATTTATGAATAAACGAAAAAGTACTTTGGTTTTTTTTCTATCAAAAATAGAGGCAAAATAATATACGCGGTTTTTATAGTTTAAATGTACGTTCTTTCAACAGAATTCTATTTCACGAATAAACTTAGATGATCGAAAGATTATAATAATCATAATATTAAATTCTAAAACAATAAAAATAAATTAAATATTAATGTTTTGAACTAAATACTAGGCCAAATATGCGCAAAAATCTTAAATAGGACGTAACTGTAAAACTTAAAATGCCTCTAGAGATGTACATATTTTCAACTAGAACTTGAAAACATATTAAATACAGCATTCTAAACTCATAACTGAATTTTTTTATTTTGTGAAATAATTCTATCATTTTGTTAATTTTATAGTTATTAGTATAATCAAGCGAAAACTGTATTTCTACTAACTGTCTTTACTTGTTTTATAACATTTTGCAATTCCTTATAATATATTTTTTAAATATTTCTTTGTCATTTATAAATATATTATATGGGTACAAATACTAAATAACCAACTAAACTTAATGGAACTTTATTGGTCTATAATATTTGAATATATACTGTTTATGCTAAATGACTGTTTGTTTCCTAAATAAAAAAAATAAATAAAAACAAAATAGCTTGTACAGTTTACACGGACAAAGTTTTATGCCGAATTTATACTAATTAAATAAATTAATTATTTTAAAATATTTCAACCCTTGGAGTGCCTGCAGGCATTCGGGATTCCCACAAATATGTGTATGTCCTGTTTGTAGTGAGTTGTGTTGTGCGATACTTTAATTTTGTATGAATTCTTATAAGTTTAGGGGTTTTAGTTAGTAAAAATACTCACCTGGTTTTGAGAGTTTTGACACTGGTTGAGACAACCGAATGGGGGAAGCGGTGGCGTGGTTCTAATTGCATCTACGTTGCGGGCTCTTATTTAGAAGCGAGTCATTTTTACTCACTAGTACCCTTCTAAGGTTAATTTAATTAGAAGTTGGAATATTCGAAGAAAATTAAAACACTATTTTAGTGCGAACTAAATTCAATTACTGACTAAATCGGTTATTTAGATTTGGATTTTAGATTATGCTACCAATAATGAATGGACATAAATATTATTAGCGCTGTTCCGTAAGAATAGCTTGTTTGAAAATATTATTAGCGCTGTTCCGTAAGAATAGCTTGTTTGAAAATATTATTAGCGCTGTTCCGTAAGAATAGCTTGTTCGAAAATATTATTAGCGCTGTTCCGTAAGAATAGCTTGTTTGGAAATATTATTAGCGCTGTTCCGTAAGAATAGCTTGTTTGAAAATATTATTAGCGCTGTTCCGTAAGAATAGCTTGTTTGAAAATATTATTAGCGCTGTTCCGTAAGAATAGCTTGTTTGCAAATATTATTAGCGCTGTTCCGTAAGAATAGCTTGTTTGAAAATATTATTAGCGCTGTTCTGTAAGAATAGCTTGTTTTAAAATATTATTAGCGCTGTTCCGTAAGAATAGCTTGTTTGAAAATATTATTAGCGCTGTTCCGTAAGAATAGCTTGTTTGAAAATATTATTAGCGCTGTTCCGTAAGAATAGCTTGTTTGAAAATATTATTAGCGCTGTTCCGTGAGAATAGCTTGTTTGAAAATATTATTAGCGCTGTTCCGTAAGAATATCTTGTTTGAAAATATTATTAGCGCTGTTCCGTAAGAATAGCTTGTTTGAAAAATCAGCAAAAATGACTTTTGGCTTTTCCGTAGTATGTGTTGTTAATTTTAAAATCGTGACATTGCCATTCAGGTTTGGGCAATATCGCAATAAAGCTAATAACACTATTCAGGTTAAACTTACGCTAACTGCATATTTACAAATCATTACTTTACTTTTATTTGTGTCAGTGTTTGTTTTAAACGGGGTATTTTCGAATGAAAACTCCACATGGAGAGTTTTAAAGAGATTGGATTGTGATTGGATTGGATTGGATATATGATTTTTTTGAATTATTACTCGATTTTTGCATTATGTCGTATGTTTAATTAAAATTATTGATTTTTTTTGTAAATCGAGGCACGAAAAAAATACTGGTTTAAAGAACGGTGGTTATGAATTCATATTAGACTAACGTTATCTGTAATATCTTAAAATAAGTTTTTTTCAAAAGATTCACTGTGCCTACTTTAAATAATGTTAATTTTAAAAGATTCACAGTACCTACTTATAATGATGTTTATTCCAAAAGATTCACAGTACCTACTACTTATAATGATGTTTATTCCAAAAGATTCACTGTACCTACTTTAAATTATGTTCATTTTAAAAGATTCACAGTACCTACTTATAATGATGTTTATTCCAAAAGATTCACTGTACCTACTTTAAATTATGTTAATTTTAAAAGATTCACAGTACCTACTTATAATGATGTTTATTCCAAAAGATTCACTGTACCTACTTTAAATTATGTTAATTTTAAAAGATTCACAGTACCTAATTATAATGATGTTTATTCCAAAAGATTCACAGTACCTACCTACTATTGCGGTTATTCAAAAGATTCACAATACCTGATTCACAATGACGGCCGGCGTGGTCTAGTGGTATACGCTTTTGACTACAGATCCGAAGGTCGCGGGTTCGAACCCGGCGTGCGCAAATAAATTTTATTTGATTAATTTGTGTTATTTCACAATTAATTAATTTAAAATAATATATAGTATATTTGCCGCACGTTCCAGAGTGGAAGATACTCTCAGTATCGCCCTGGTGTAAGACCACCATTCAGAATTGAAACGTTGCTTGAAATGGCTTTAGCCGTGTTTGGTGACCAGATCTGAATAGCCAGGTACTTCCCCACCTTCCTCTTCCCCATCTCCCTCCCCTCCCCAATACCCTCAGCCTCACAACATACCCCAATATGGGGATGCCATAGTCTCACTGGCTCCAGACAGGAGCAGTTGGGACTCTTGTGCGGTATTACTGTAAAAAAAAAAAAAAAAAAAAACCTATTCCAATTATGTTTATTCCAAAAGATTCACATTACCTACCTAAAAGTAAAAACCCGAGCTAGAGCTGTATAAAGTGGATACATAGAATTTCAATTCGATTAAAATCTAATAGAAATTAGTACTGACCAATGTTTTAAACATTTTTGAAAGTCTCATTGTTAAGCGTAAATAATGTATGTTTTATCAAGATACCATTTTAAATCAACAAAACATTGAAAGTGAATAATATCTTTATGTTATGTATTTATTTGTAATTTGGTTCCATGATAACTCAACACAGTGACAATTCTACATAACCTAACCTAACCTAACCTACTTAACCCGGTTTTCCAAGTTTTTGTTTCATCACTTTCCATGACTTTATATAACTTTTTAAAGATGTGATGAATTATCGTTGTAATGATTTATCCGGTCACTGTGTAATTTATTAGTTATTTCTAGTTAAATAAGTGAAAATGTAATTTTCTTTTATCTAGAATAAAATTTTTTAAAAATATATTGCTAATTACACATTTACATACCTGATATGCATTTGTAGCTAAACTTGTTGATTTATAGAATTTTTTTCTATTGGAAAGAAACACAAAACAATAATTGATGTCACCGCAAGATATATTTGTCGTGTAGGTAAAACCACAAACCATTTATAATTTACAGAATTAATAAAGAATACATAATTGTTTGAAAGGGAAGCAGAACAAGTGTTGTTGTTCTAAAAATCATTATGTTTTATGCCTTTTATTGGTTTTGTTGAGTATTTTATGATTGTAAATGTTTCTTTGCCATAACTTAACAATGCCACAAATCAAGAAAAAAAAAACGTTACCGTTGAAGTAATTAATATTTGCGGTAAGTTTACCCACATGCTCGAATGTTCCATTATTGAACTATTTCATAATTTTCATGTACCTAAGTAGTTACAAAATTTGTAGATAAAACGTGACTTTTTGGGATTATTTTTGAAAAAACATTTTGTTTTATATTTATCTTATGATTTATTTATTTATTATTCATTGACGCACTATCTGGCTTTTACAAGGAAAATTAACAATTTATGTATGTAAATGTAACCGAACACACGGATAATAGCATAACTAAATATATATTTTTTAATACTAATACTGTGATTAACATCAAATCCAAATAATAAAACCAGATATTGCAAATAAAGCAAAGCTTCTAATATAAATGTAAGTATGTACATTGTACATTCGTATTCGTTTACAATTATTCAAGTTTGTTTCAAACCCGTAACAATGAAAACAAGAAAATAATTTATTCGCAGGTATATACTAATATTATAAAAGAAAAGAATTAAAAAAGAAGAAAAATAATATCAGTTATCTATTATCGGAAAAAAGTTAATAAGTAATGGCAAAAGACTAATGCCATATTTAATATCGAATTTAAATAATGGGACCTGAAATGGTAAATAAATATAAGTATAATATATAAAGCAAGTATGTTCGTACATGCAAACAGTCATTAATATGTGTGTTAAAAACAAATAAACTAAAAAGGAGCATGCGATGTACTTGTAGGAAGGTACAGAAAATTTTTTTTTTTAAAAGACAAGAAATAATAAACTGTCTGACTGAAGAATGACCATTAAGTGAATTCATTCCGACTTTATCCCTTTTATCGCATTTACATTTATTAGTTTTGTTTTTTATTACCATTTTGTATAACGATATATGTACAATATTGTATAATTGTTTTTATATTTTCTTATTTATGTTACCACTATAATACAGGCATTTGCCTACGCTCAAAATAAATGGGGTATGAATAAAAAATAAATAAAGAAAAAATTGCAATAATAATAAATATAATATATGGGCTGGGTTTATGTTTTCTTATAAAATTTATGTGTTTAAAAAAGTGTGTGACATCTGAAGGAATAGACTTTTCCGTGTTGAGTATGTGTGTTTGATATAATTTATTGGCGAGTATTTTACAGTCAGTACTTTATTTGTGAAATTTATTTTAGTCTGAGATAGAGTTGCTGTCAGTGTTATAAGTCATTATCAAACCATTTGGGAAACTTTGATGGTTTTGATTTGAATTGATAGTATTTATGAATAGCCGTGTTGGTGATGAAGTAAAAAATGGACAATATCAGTGGGAACATAACACGTCAACCGGTTTAATTGTTGGCAGATGAATCATCTAAATGTGGTAAAGATTCGTTTTAAACGATATATAAATCTATACTTTTCTATAAATCCAGCTAACCCATTGAGCGCATTTTGCACTCGTGTTTCTAAAATTAATTATGAAACACTCTTATATTGTAGAACTCCCTTCTTCTTCTGACGCTAGAAAAAGTATTTATCGATTTATTTTTAAATTTAAAAATGTTAGTTGTAAGTGTCTACGTAAGTAAACATGTTTAAGCCTTAGTCGTAAGTCACTAGAAAGTCTTAGATGTAAGTCAATAGTTATTATGAATTCTATTTGTAAGCCAGCAGTTTTATTATTTAATAAACATATTTGTACAGCGCCCTTGAGGTGATTTTTCACGAAAACGGCTCTATATAAATTGGCCAAATATTATTATTTTAAAATACAAGATTATGGTTAACATTTTTGTTTTTGTCTAAAACTACCAATCTGCATTTTCAATTTGTTTTATTATTAGTGGATATTCTGCTCTGGCAATATTATATGAGTAGTTAGGAACAGCGCTGGAGTGTGTGTTAAGGTAATTGGTCATAATGGTGATGTTAAAGTGAGAATGACGTGAATCTATGGAGAGAAGGGTGTCTATTGATTTACATAATTTACCTATACACACATTAGGATCGCTACTAAGTGCGAGGTCTAAAATGTGGTGATCAGAATTAACTACATTATTAATTTGACTAAGTCCTAGGAAATTTGACAAATTTATTAACATAGATATTAAAATGTACTGATGTATTATTAATTTTGGTAATCCAGTCTATATTTGGAATATTTTAGCCACCGATTAGCAGCATTCTAGCTTCTGGATATTTCTGCTTGAGGGTTTCAACATCTTCAATGTGATTTTTGAACAAATAAACTACAATTATCTACTACGGTTATCTAATCTATTAAATTTTAGTGACAGAAAAACTGTTTTCTTTTTAAAATCTTGCATAATATGATTGACAGCCCTGAATTATTGGCACTCATAAATTTGAATGTCTAAGCCAGAAACAAAAGGTCGGTACTACCATTTTATTGTGGTAACACTACGACCAGGGCGCAGTTCAATATACCACTATACAGAATTCAAAACTTGGGAAATATGTATTCGCACATAGATGTATGGAATATGTCACTGATACAATATAAACATGAAATAATCAAATCATTTATTATGTTAAATTTATCAAACTAGATCGGCAAATCTACTAAACATATCTCTACCTAAATCTTATAAATTAAATGTATGATTTGTAAGAGTATTATAAACCATCATAATCTGTAGTATTAATAAGTTGTAAGAAAAAAAATGTTTTTTATAATTACAAATTAACTTGGATGAAATATTAAAATCCAAATCGGACAGTTCCGAACTCCTGCAACTAGCTAATTCCCCTGTACAGCGGTTTCGTACCATGCGACACCAATACCGAACCAATACCGTAACAATAATATGGTGGTTCTCTGATCACGGTACTTTAATTTTTTGTTGATGTAATTTTATATCTTGTATGTATTTTTTTATCGTAACTTTATTTTTATTATTTTTCACTGTACTTTAAATTTTTGTTGCTCTATTTTTAATTCACGTATGGATGTATATTTATTTCTCATGTTAAATTGTTCTGCCTTTATGTAAATATGTAAAAGCCCTCTGGGCGTAAAATAAATTAAAAATAAAATATTTGTGTCACTGATCCAGGTGGAATATAAAAACATCCAAGAAATAATTCCCTAAGTTTGTCTTAGACTAGACGAAGTTATAGATTTGGTAACAGATATTATTACACCCCTCGTCTTGATTTGGTGCTAGTAGTGGTACTTCTATCGTGCCTCTATATTGAAAGACGGATCCAACCAAGTTTCAGTCATGAAATATATTATACGGTAGCCCCTTATATTTTGCTAGTAACCCATAATGTTGATTAGATGTACATCCAATCCTGATGTGTATCCTGTGAGTGTACATCCAATCCTGATGATGTGAATCGTTCACGAAACATGTAGATGGTGTATATAAATAAAAGTGGTAATGGTGTATTTAAACTAAGTTATTTGTCTTTTTAATAAATAAATTTACAGGTATATTGTTTTTGTATTTTATTGTGAGTCCGGATTCACCATCTTGAGTTTTTTGATCCAGAGTTAATCGTAGATTGGTGAGATAATTTAATTGGGCTGGAGTTGGGTCAGAATAAATTTTAATACCCGGGTACTCGATATTGTTGTTTTTTTTCCTCGATATGTCTATAGCTTGGCTGATATTGTCAATAAATTTAATGTCTATTCTACATGATAATATGGCACATGAATTTAACAAAAGTAAGCCTTAATAATTTATAACCGTGTTTTCATATTGTTGTAATTATATATTCAGCGCGTTGCAGTTTAAATAACATGCGATTAAAAACTAACACAAAAAACCATTATTTTAATAATACTATTTCATAGGGTTTTTACTGACATTTTATTAAAAAATGACCTTTTAATGCAAAAACATTTATTTTGCTTATCTCCACAGCCGAAATAATTTTCAGAACCATCTGAGTTGTATTTCCGTAGATACTTGTATGATGAAGTTCTAACATCAAGTTTTTGAGGCTTCCATTATTTGACAAGGTTCTAACATTACTCTGACTATTGTTACGAGTCACGGTGTAGTTCGTCACTTTAGTTGGAGTTGGTGAGAATTCTTAATCATTTTGTTTAAATAGAAAGCCATTTACTGCCAACCAGAATTGTTATATATAATAAAATAAAAATAAAAAGAACAGCCATTTAATAATATCTCTAAAAACTATTGTATGAGGAAACCTAACATAATCCATTTATGAAAGTGTTGTCTGTAATTGTGTGGGCGCCCACAAACCATCAATAATATTATGTAAAATATTGATGGTGTTATGACAATTTCAGCTACCATTTACATTCAGTTTTCTTCACATAGGTCTTTAAAAACTTGGTAGAATTCAATGTAACTAACTAACTAACCGTCGCAACGTTTCCCCGCACACGTCGCGGCACACACTTCTTGCCTCATTCACATTCAAACATCGTCTCATATATACTCTTCTATTATTCTGACTCTTGACATGGCCCAACTCAGGTATCTGATTTACTTGATCGTCCCACGTGTTCGACTTCTGCTACCACTCGCATTTGTTTCGTACATTCTCCTTACATTTCTTTCTTCGCTCATTTGCTCTACATGCCCAAACCATCTAAGCGTCCCTTTCTTAATCTTACTCATTACGCATACATCAGCCTCGCACTCTTTGCTGATCTCCACATTTCTCACACGAAGAATCAATCAGACAAAACCATGTTTTCTTCTTCTCTGAAACCACTGCTTTAATCTCATTATCCCACGATGCATCACCTTTCTTCCTATCTTGCGTACGTATTCCATTATTATTTGTTCAAACAATATATTTTATCATAAAATATCGTTTCTAATACTTATGTCTGAAGTTTTACTAAAGACGAGTTGTATTGTCATATTATAATTAGGTTAAATTCCAGCAAAAAAAAAATTACGCAGTGCGCATTGTACTACATTGTTTCAAACGACTATTTTATACGGTATGTAGATATATAAATATATATTACAATATTTAATATTTTTTTCATGTTCTACGAAAGTGGAAAGACTTAACTATTGTCTTCGGTATATAGATGTGCATATTTCATTATATTATACATTGTTTTCATATTCTACGAAAGTGGAAAGACTTAACCATTGACTTCGATATATAGATTTGCATATTTCATAATATTATACATTGGTTTCATGTTCTACGAAAGTGGAAAGACTTAACTATTGTCTTCGGTATATAGATGTGCATATTTCATTATATTATACATTGTTTTCATATTCTACGAAAGTGGAAAGACTTAACCATTGTCTTCGATATATAGATTTGCATATTTCATAATATTATACATTGGTTTCATGTTCTACGAAAGTGGAAAGACTTAACTATTGTCTTCGGTGTATAGATTTGCATATTTCATTATATTATACATTGTTTTCATATTCTACGAAAGTGGAAAGACCTAACCATTGTCTTCGATATATAGATTTGCATATTTCATAATATTATACATTGTTTTCATGTTTTACGATGTTGGAAATTCTTAACCATTGTTTTTATTTTAGAAAGAGATGTCTCTATTGTATGTCTCCAGGTAATGCGTTACTCTTCAACCTATATGTTACGATCCTTTTTAATGTTCTTCTTTCAATGAAGTCCGCTCGAAGGATCTAGCAGCATTGATACCCTGAGCACCGTTCACAGTTCATGTTGATTTATAAGAACGGGTCGTTTCTTTGACTCATTTTTGTGTAAGTCGGCTCGCGTGTGGAGAAAGCTTCCGTCATCTTCAAGACCCGCATTGATTTGATTGACCCGTATTTGATCATGACCGTACCGGTGGTTAGAATATTTTTTACCTGAAGCACGTGAGTACATGGATATACGAGACTAGGTTATTATATTTATATTATGTAATGTATAAGATGTACCTATCCTCATCATTAAACTGAGGTTGTGTGTATAGGGGTGTTATTATAGTACCTATTATACTTAACCTAACCTAATGTAACATAACGTAACCTAACGCAACCTAAAGTAACCTAGCGTAACCTAACGTAACCTAACAAATATATATTTTTATTTTCATTTTTTATAAAACAGTTCAGATGCAACAAAAACATGAATGCTAACTATAGTGAAATTCCACAAATTAACACGGGAAAAAAACCACTAGGCGTTTATTATACGACTGCAGTCTAGATTTCTGGTATCTTGCATCCTGCATCTGCACACATCAACTACGCCGTTATTTATTTAAATAATATTTTTGAGAGTTGAATAAACAAAGAAAGCTTTAAAGATATTAATATTTACTGTTAGAACCAACAGCGAGAGCGAAAGAACGAATTTAATTTTTTTTCAATGTTTGATTACTGTATTCCCCCTCAGGCATTTTGCTACGGAATATTTTCTAAGAAATGCTATATTGCCGGCAAAATTCATTCGGTTATATTTGTTTTCTGCAAAAGATAATTATGTTTATATTAAAGTTGTCCTTTTGATTACAATTTTAAAATTACGATTCTGCCGTAAGTAAGTCGCTACTCTCTTCGCTTTTGCGCTCTAATTTAAGTGCTATTACCTTACTGCGACTTAAGAAAACTTTTTGTAAAAAATATTTTCGCATTCAAAAAATAAAAAGGTTATGAATATATCTTTATTAGATTATATTAAAAGTTTTTTCTTGAATCAGATAACACTGCCAGTAGCTACAGAATGTTTTTATGTACAATGCAAACAACTGTTTTTTCGATAGACAGCACAAATAGATTTTGATGAATATACGCAAAAGGACTATGTCAATTTTATTCAATTCAATTCTGTTTATTCATTTCAAAAACATTACAAAATTGTTAATTTCAATGCGTTTTTAAAATATTTTTGTAATAAGAGTTCTTTGATTAATATTAACAGCGTTCATATAAACTTTACCAGTAATAATAGATCTTGCCTTTTAAATGAAACTTCATTGATGCTAAAAATGTCGATATCCGAATTGATTCTGTTCAAGAGCAAGATTGCTCTCCCCACAGGCATGACCATTGGCAAGTTAGTTCTGCAGGCCGGGAGATAAAATAGTCTATGTTTTCGGTGACGTAGGTAACCATCGGGAACATAAAAATGAATGCTCTCCATGATGACCGAGTTTTCAAACCATCCACAAATCAGTCTAAAGAAATGTATAGCAATGCGCACATCCCTCCTGACCCGTAGATAGTTCATTCCGAGCATACCCAAAAGAAAGTCAGTGAGATAGAGCCACGGGTAGTAGCCATACTCCCTCATTTAGAGAAATCACAAGAATTTCTTCTGAACTCTCTCCAACATGAGAGAATACTTTACCTGGTGTGGACTCCAAATCACCGACCCACCTTCAAGTCTACTCCTTACTAAGGAATTAAATAAAACTATAAACACCCGGTTATCTCTAAAATTCCTTGCAGTGCGTAGAACAAAGCCCAGAATTCTCAGTGAAGTGCTACATTACTTTTCATGCTCAATATGAGCATGAAAAGTCAGCCTACTATCAAACAGGATTCCAAGATCCTTCATTGTCGAGGCACGTTTTAAACTTCGGGCGTCCA
This sequence comes from Hesperophylax consimilis, assembly GCF_061612785.1. Classification (NCBI taxonomy): domain Eukaryota; kingdom Metazoa; phylum Arthropoda; class Insecta; order Trichoptera; family Limnephilidae; genus Hesperophylax; species Hesperophylax consimilis. The sequence continues at coordinate 21,954,016 of NC_142837.1, read as the reverse complement.
TTGTATACCGGTAATATGGTATGGTATTGCCAGGTATGACTCGCCCTAGTGAATGACAAAATTAAATATTTAAAAACATTAAACTCAATCCGATTTATTTTACCCCATTCAACAATTCTATCAATGTCTGACTGGAGTTATATAGTTGTCCATTTCAAAAACACTCAACGCTCAAATCTAAAACTGCAACATTGGATTTTTGACTCTGTGACTCTGTGATGGTCGTTGAAAAAATAGTTTTACTGGAAATTGAAACGGTATATCCGTTGGTCTTAAAGAAATCAAGGAAATTAAAAAAACTTCTACAGTTCCACATCTGGTCAATATTGTATACTCTATTATGAGAGAATCAAGATATCCACTCGATAGATTTTTGGCATACAAGTTCGCAACACGCTTTGAGCGATCGTTTCGAGATTAGAGATTTGATACAGAAAATTATAAGTTACAGAATTAAGCCACATATTGCAGATATTGATAAATTCACAGTAGATAAACGACAAAATGATAAGTACGATATATGCGTCGAGGATTACCTGCAATACTGGTGTGACCAGTTAACATCAGTTTCGAACTAGGCAGTGCCTGTTCTAAGAAACTAATCACGACGTACAGTAGATAATAAAAAAAATTTGAGAGAAGAAATAAAAGCTAAGAGAAAAGTCGGTTTTCGGTCTGTCAGAGATTTCATATTTCCTCGTAACCGTGTTCTACCTTATGTTACCATAATTGATTATTTTTTCAATACTCTTATGGAACTCTTTTGTCTATGGAAAATGGCTTATGTGACCTTAAAAAAGAATATTATTTTTGTCTAGTATTATTTTTTGTGCACTGATTTGTGTTTTGTTGTTGAGATGTTGGTATATTATGTAAAAAACCTAGATATCTTATTTGATAGGAATATATCGACTGATTCCTAATTTAAGATTTTTAGAATATTTTAATACTACAGAAAAGGCGTTTGCAGACGACTGGCCGGCCCAAGTACTAACTGAAGCCACCGCATCGAAAGGCTCATACTTCTCTTGAACATTTTGTTTATATTATTTTTAAATAAAATCTCTATTCAGTTCCCGAGTTACAAAACCCATCTGGTTCTGTTATTTCACATAGGTATGAAAAGAATTACAGTGAATCTTTGAATGCAACTAACTAAGATGTTGATAGATTTTAACCGTATTTTAAATAAGATGCATATCTCTCTTTGAAACCACCTGTAGTAATCTTTTTCTTCTTTTTGAACGCTTTTAACGGAGCTCACTTTTCCAGATTGTGGAAGTGTTCTTTTAAGGCTCACTTGATCACAACATACCTCACTTGGGGATTCCATGGCCTCACTGACTCCGGTTACCACTTCCACTTCCACTCCAACACCCCTTATCATCACAACGTAACTCACTTGGGGATTCCATAGCCTCACTGACTCCGGTAACCACTTCCACTCCCATTACTCCTTAGCATCACAATATACCTCAGTTGGGGATTTTGTAGCCTCAGTGACTCCGGTTATCAGACCCAGAGTTTTTCATCAGAATTTTCGTAGACGAATGTTGAGGGATTTTTCATTTATTTAAACACATTAATGTAGATAATTGTTTGAACAAATACGCAACAAACTATAACATTATTACAATGTTTTTTAAACCTCTTTTTTTATTTCTTTTTATTATGAAGAATTTTTTTAAGTACATTTATTGTGCCATATGTACAACCAAAACAAAACTGATGCATATAGGTATATAAATACATCAGTTTATATATACATATATTTCGATGTATTTTAGACAATATATAAAAACCATAGACATATGAATATTAGTAGACCTGCCCTAAGTGATTAAAAGCGTATTATCCCCACTCCCCACACCGGTTCCATTGGAACCGGCTGTGCTGGCGTATGGCCTCAAGTGAAATTTGAAAACGTGACGTCATCATTCTTGTGCGAACTATGGTCGAGGCATCATCGGTTCATTTTACGAAATAACACGGCAAAATGTTGACTTGTACTATGAAAACTTGTAAAAATAGATGTGAAAAAGAGAATAAACCCAATTGTCGTATTACATTCCATATATAAACATTATTTTACTTTATTTTAAGCATATTCACATCGTATAATATAGATCAGTTTTAGAAACATATTATACTATCACATCGAGAAACGTCTGGACGCGAAACACAAAGCTGGTTGGTTGCTGGGAAGTAAATTATGAACATTTATAAAAGTGTCTTAACTAAATACTTAAACGAAATATTCGACTCTGAAAATACAACCGAATTTTTTTGCCGAATTTGGACTTCGCAAATTTGTTCATAACGTGGCGAGTAATTTGCGCTCCCATGTAAAAATGTCTATTCATTCAAAAGCAGATTTTACTTTTAAGAAGTAAATGGTGATATTATAATGCGAGATGCCTATTTACTGTCAGATTGATTTATTGACGAATCACAGTCAGCCTTACGCCCTTCGTTCTTCAACAGTTGATTTTACCCCTCGCCATTATCTTCTCGTCTATTAATTCCTATGTCTGTGATAAAAACATATACTGTACAGGTATAAATATATGATTTTATAATTTTTAATGTTTTGACGTGCAATGTCTCACCAAAAGTTGTAATTAGTGTGTTATATATTTTAGGAGCATTAAAACTAATATGCCTTTTATTAATTTATCATTCAGTGAAATAAACCCTCTGTTCAATTTTTAAATGCCCGGTCAGCACGTTGAATTATAAAATCTTGCATGCTGCTTCGAAGCTGCAGATGTAACGACCAGATTGATGTTTCTACATTTCATTTGGTGATTGTATGCTGAACGTAGCTTGATCGGTATCTTTATTTACACATATAGTAACGTATTGTATTGATTTTACTGAATTGCACAACTCAAAGTTGATGTGACCGTCGAAAATTTTGATAAGTTGTGAGTTATAGGGAACGACCCACCGGTTATCAATTTGATGATTTCGCACAGTGGCAGATTGTCACCTTCGTCTGGCGACCGTCGACGATATTTAGGATATCCGTCGTCACTGATAGATCTTTGCCTCTGGAATGATATAGGAAATATTTTTGTACATTTGCCATCTCGTATACATGGATAATTAGGATTTAAGGCTTCACAAGGGCCGTGGACCATGTGTTTTTCTACGATATCGTACAGGGTTGGATCTTCTTCTTTATACGGTAACTATACTGAAATAACGCTATCAATTTAAACAGGTATAACTTTACTCACTAACCATACCAGCAGATGGAAGTGTGGTAAAATACGTTTTTGAAATTCTATAGTGTTCATGTGGCATCGCGGTGGTTCAAATAAATGAGTCTTGTTTATGAGAGAAGGTACTTTTAAATTGTATAATCTGTCCACTATATCGTATCTGTCTTGTGGAGTTAAATTAGTGTTGATATTTTCCTTGATTTCTGTCCAGTTCGGGTTACATGTTACAGTTATAAAGGGATCAGGTTTACCAGTATATCTGACAAAGTCATTGCGTCCTTCGATTTTTCGTACAAATATCGAGACCAACCCGTGAACGATGGAGTTAGTATAAAAAGTTTTCCAATATCACTGCTGTGTTCATTTGACTTCGAAGCACCCTGAATTTTATTCTCTCAATTTAGTTTGAGTGTTACGGATGTAAGCTAATCGCTCTGATTCAATTTTTGCATATTGATCGACCAACGATTGGTTTGTTAATTTTCAGTATTTAAGTAAGGGGTTAAAATTGTTATGTCTTGTCATTAAACGATAGTAATAATAGTTAATTCATCGAATTTCATGCATTGTGTAACACTATTAAACCGCGGTGATGCTCGTGTTTCTGGATCTGAGATAAAGTATATTTGCAGAAATTTATTTTTATCGGGCCGATATGGCAGCAAGCTCCCTGCTAAATGATATGCTTGCCCCTTAGATTAAAATACAGACATAAAATTCCACTCAACAACCTGCGTACTCATAAAAGTGGACATTTGAAACGCATTGTTAAAACTACGTATATTGCGCATGAACTGTTTAGATTTAGGATACACCCGTCTCCCGATTCTGACACCCGTCAGAAGAGAGTATAATGGTTCGGGTGGAGGAAGAATTTCTTCTAATTTTACTTTTCCATGTAGGTATTATTATAAGATGTTAAAACAATTTTGTCTACATTTAAAGCCAAATGCATATAATAAGAGAAATAGGATAAGGATTAAAACTATATCGCTCAAAGAAGCATCTTTTTTTTCTCTCTAACTAAAAAGTCTTTTTATTGCTAGGCGTTGTTTTAAATCTATAATATCGTCATAGAAGTTCATTTAAATGATTTGCTGTAAAGGGCAAATTTGAATGATTTTTTTTAAGAAACCAAACATTCCGGGATTACGAATAACCTAACAATATTTTTAAATCTCCCACTACCACCTCAGTAAGCAGTAAGAAAGTAAAATGTTACTTGTGTTGTGATGGAGGACTTAACCAGCAGATTAATTGAATAAACTACGGCCTGGGTGGAACCCAAACGCGATGTCAACTCAGCTACAGACCGGTAAATTTCTTGGGTAAATGCCCAACGTAAATAACATAATTAGTTTTGCCAAGGATTTATACTGTATTGGTCAGAATAGCTTAGCAAATAGCCCATCATATATGTAAAACATAAAAATGATTACTGTGGGTTATCCTTGGGAGATAGACACATACAACGGCGCATACACGTTTCCAAAATCTTAGAATTTTTAGTTCTGGAAGAAATATATCCCACACTATTAAAGGTAATAAATGATAAACATCATGGCTTCATTAGAGATAGATCAACTATAACAAATTTACTAGTTTATTATTTTTTTTTGATAAATTAATGTTTTAAAGACAAGATTTTATTTATGCATAGCACAAAGGATAACAATTATTGCTTATAAAAATAAATTTACTAGTATTTCAAAACTGTATATTGGAGTCATTTTCTAAAAATAAACAAGTTGACTGTATATATACTGATTTCTCGAAAGCTTTAGATAAAGTGTCTCACACAGTACTGATCCGAAAACTTCTTCATGCTATAGGAATCAGAGCAAATATTTTAAGCTGTTTAAACGGCTACATATCTCGTACAACTTTATTTTTTTAAATAAAATCTTTTTTATCTTAATCATTTTTGGCCACCACAAGGTAGTCATTTGACCCAATTTTACGATAATTGACGATATTAAATTATAAAAAGAAATAACCTCCTCAAACGACTGTCAAGTTCTTCAATCTAATATAGACATGCTAATAACCGGTCTTCACAAAACAATTTATAATTAAATATAGAAAAATGCAAATTTTGACCTTTGTAAGAAAAACAAACATCATAATTTTTTGGCTATTCAATAAATGAAACAAATTTAGAAAGAGTAAGGGAAATGCGACATCTTGGCATAATAATAGATGAGAAATTAGACTTTACGGCCTACACTCAACAAATTGTGAATAAGTGTATGAAAACATTAGGATTTATATTAAGAACACTTAAAAACTTTGAATATTTACAAATCATAAAAATACTGTACATATCCCTTGTTAAAGCCTGATAGAGCATAACTTATAGTTTTGTCGCCCTTTTACAATGTATATATTCATAATGTTGAAAGAATTCAAAGAAAATTTCTACGCCTCGTAAATTTTAAACTTAACATCCCTTCAGAACACATAAATTACCTGTCGTTAGTGAATATTTTTAATATTCCAATAAAATATTCCAACATTAGAAAACAGAATAAAAATAAACGACCTAACCTTTTAATTAAAATTATTGAACTCTATGATTATTGATTGTTGTGAACTCCTGCATTTAATAAATCTACACATACCCACACCAACAACCAGACAAATATCAACATTTCACTCACTTACCTCTCATTCCAACTATAGTTTTCACTCTCCAATACAATGTTTACACAGTCTTGTAAACAAATACTTAAACAATATAAATGTATTTGACAATAATTTGAACTCGGCAAACTTTAAACGGAGTAGGTATGTGCGAACTATTTCTACCTACTTTGTAAACTAATGTTATCAACAAATTTTATACCTTCTTATTATCATTTTCGTTGATTTGGAATATTTTGTCAGATTTTCTATTTTTTGTCTCACTCTATCAAACCTATATTTTTTAAACTCATATTTTATGTAACCTATATTTTGCTATCGCTGATTTGTTTTATGTAATCTGTATAACTAAAAAATAAATATGTACATTATTATTTGTAAAAGCCCTATGGCCGCTTAAATAAAATAAAGTAAAAATAAAAAATAACACCGAAAAATTTTCTACGGGCCTTTTTAAGATATACAATTACACAGTACATTTTGACGTATCTCATAAAGTTTAGCCAGCGTTGGCGTTTTACGACTTGATTACAAAAAAAATGACTTTTATCTACTTTCTATATATCTAATGTGCACGTATTATACACATAAACCTTCCGGAAGAAATTCAGAAATATTAGTGAAAACCTTATCAAAATCCGTTGCGTAGTTTAGAAGAAATAAACGCACAAACAGACAGACGCGAATAGCGACTTTTAAATTTATTTTATACTCTTTAGAGATTATTAGACATATATTGTAAAAAGTGTTGTTCAATTTTGTAAGAGATAAGGTTTAATAATCTGGATACAGTCGTCATTTATGTATTGTTTGAATAGTTAATGATTAGAAATGGTGTGAATCTGTGCTAACATTTTTTGAGCTCTATAATGTCGATAAACAGTTGCCTTCTTTTTCATTGTGTATGTATATCAACTGTCAATGGATTAGTATTTTTAATCTATAAAGGGCCTGTTCTCAGTCTAAAAGTGTTCTTTCCTTCAGAAATCTATCACAATAAACAGTGTTTATCTGTACAAGGGTCGGGGCCCGTTATCAATAAAGAGTTATTGTTAACGTAGACATTTAAAAAGCATGTTTTGTGATAAGTAATAAAAAAGTTAAAAATACGACCAAAGTGTTTCCAGTCAATTCCAAAACCAGAAAAATATACATGGTCCTTACGAACCGCATTATAACCAAAGGATTATAAAAAACAAGAACCAGCTGCCAGGATATAAATCAGATTGGAAGCCAGACTGGAAGCAAGAAGAGGATGATCATTGAAATCGAGACTACGCTTCAGGTCACGTAAGATAAGTGCCCCCTATATCATATTCCAGATCCTTTCAAAATTTAGTCAAGCCTCATGTATTGAAAACGTGTTATTTTATTGTTTTTGAATATTAGAATCAGTGTTCAAAAAATAATTCACTACCCACACGATAGAAACTGCAAAGCGATAGTTAAATAGCAATTTTAGGTACAAATTTCGAATATTGTCATTGTTTTATCTTTAAAACGGCTTAGTCAAATTAATTTAATACACACTCACGGAAATAAATTTTTGCGTCGCAAATAAATTATATTATTGTCGTGCGGAAACAACAGACATGGAGAAATTAAAGCTGTTAGTGTCTAAAAGGGGCGTGATTAAGGGAAAATTGACTCGTTTTGCAGAGGCGATAAATACATTATCAGCAATTGAGATCAAATTACGATATGATATTACGAAACAATTCAAGAACAGATAGAATCATCACCAGAAACAAACGAACTCGTCAATGATAACCAGAGGGAAGCGTTTGAGAATCAATATTTCGCGGTATTAGCAACGGCTAAGGGGGCGATGGATTCGGTAGAACAAAGCAAAGTGGAAATAAAATTACCACATTTACAATTGCGCGAATTCAATGGCGATCAAAAAGATTGGGTTAACTTCGTCGAAAACTTTAAAATCTTGGTCCATAACAACACTTCTTTAAGTAACGTGCAGAAATTCTTTTATTTGCAATCCACGCTGAAGGGAAATGCCTTGAAGGTTATTGCCAATTTAGAAATCTCCGAATTAAATTATACTTCGGCTTGGGAATTGTCACAGGAGAGATACTCAAATTTAAGAGCTACCGTTCATAAACATATCCATAATATGCTGTTTAAATTAAAAGAAATGAAACAGGAGGACCCGGTCGCGTTGAGATATTTAATAGACGAAACGAATGTTAATCTGAAAGCGTTACAAAACATCGGAGTTAAGGTAGACAAGTGGGACGCATTGATCATCTATTTAATTTCATCCAAATTAGACACGATTTCTCGTAAAACATGGGAACAATGTACGTTGTAAGGTGATCTACCTACGTTAAAAGAATTGTTGAAGTTTTTGACCACTAGAGCCCAGGTGTTAGAATTAATGAATACTTCCGAGAAAAAAAATGCCAACCTACATCCAAGGCAAATAGGCAACAACTACAATAAAAAAGATTCAACGGTATTTTTAGCTGTAAAACCGAATGATTGCGTTTTTTGTAAGGAAAAAGGGCACCAAATATATTACTGCAAGAAATTCCACAAATTAAAAATTCAAGATAGGATCGAAGCGGTCAAATCAATCCAAGCATGCTTTAAATGTTTAAAATTAGGTCATCTTGCACAGAGTTGTAAGGTAACATTTACTTGCAGGCATTATGACAAAGCAAGTCACAATACTTTGCTACACAAAGAAGATCATCCGAGGGATACTTCAAATTTAGATCCTGATGCCGAGGTGTCAGTCTCGAATCATTCTGCAGCCAGAATAGCAGAAAATTTGATATTATTTTCAACCGCCATGATAGGAGTGGTAAGTCGTGACAGTAACATTTTTAAAGCACGAGTCTTGATTGATTCAGGGGCGCAATCTAACTTCATGACAAAAGATTTCGCAAATAAATTAAAATTAAAATGTGAAGTGATAAACAAACCCATATCTGGAATTCATAACAACATCACACACATTAAGGAAAGAGTTTCAGTGAACATGAAATCTCTTAATACTGAATATAAACGTAAAATATCTTGTCTAATATTGCAGGAAATTACGACAAACCTTCCACAAGTGACCCTGGCTAAAAAGGAATTCAAGCTGCCGTCGGGATTGGAGCTAGCGGACCCAAAGTTTCACATAGCTGCCCCTATCGACATACTTTTGGGCGCAGAGAGCTTCTGGGAAATCCTGACCCACGCCAGACTAAAACTTGAATCTGGGCCTACGCTTCAACGCACACAACTAGGATGGATTGTATCAGGGCCAATCAGCATGAACCCTAAGCAAAGGCCTCTATCAGATTTTTGTAGTTTATCCATAAACAAGATAAGTAATCAAATAGAAAAATTTTGGAGACTAGAGGAAATTAATCCTTTTAAGATTCAAAATCATGAGGAAAATGCTTGCGAAGCCAGCTTCGCTAACACTCATACTAGAGATGCGGACGGTAGATACATGGTACAATTACCGCACCGAGCATGCATTGATCAGCTGGGGAGCTCACTGGCCACTGCGGAAAAAAGATTTAAAAATATGGAAAAGAAATTTTTGTCAAATACCGAATTGTGTTCACAATATATACAATTCATGCGTGAATATGAGAAGCTAGGCCATATGGAAGTATGTGACCAATTAAAAGAGGATTGTAACTCCAATTTCTTACCACATCACGCTGTAATAAAAGAATCAAGCACCACCACTAAGGTGAGGGTAGTTTTCGATGGATCAGCTAAAACATCTACTGGGATTTCACTCAATGACGCCTTGATGATAGTACCGGTTATGCAAAAAGATTTATACACCCAACTGTTACATTTCAGGAAACATCAAGTCGTCATAACAGCTGACATCGAAAAGATGTACCGCCAAATCAACGTATGTGAAGCTGACCGCAATCTGCAGAAGATACTTTGGCGCGAGTCGCCGCAGGAGGATCTCAAACATTACCGACTGAGGATAGTGACCCATATTAACCCATATTAACCTAACCCATATTAGGACCTTCCTCCTTCCTAGCCACAAGGTGTCTACAACAACTCGGTATGGATAACCATATTTACTTTCCTAGAGCTAGTCATGTCATAGAAAATGACTTCTATATGGACGACTTGCTAACCGGAGGAGATGATGTGGAATACTGTAGGAGACTGAAGGAGCAGTTAGTCAGTATATTGTTGTCTGCAGACCTATGACCTTACGAAAATGGAGATCCAACGCTTTGGAGTTGTCAGCCGAGTCGAGTCAAACGGAAATTTCTGAGTCAAGCAATCCTGGAAAAATCATTACTGACAATCCAAAGAATGAGAAAATATTAGGCCTAACCTGGAATAATGAGGGTGACTATTTTTCTTATGTAATAACAAGCCCATCAAGTCAAACCGAGAGCAAACGTCAGATATTGTCATGCATCTCCTCAACCTTCGATCCGCTAGGCCTTCTAGGACCCATTATAGTCGTAGCATTGATAATGCAAAAACTATGGCAGTCTAAAGCAACGTGGGACGACCTATTGCCTAATGAAATACTAGCACCCTGGAGGACCTACTTGCAAGAATTAATTTAATTAAATGTATTGAAAATTCCAAGGAAAATTATTTTCAGGCAGTCTCGAGATCTGCAACTGCATGGTTTCTGCGATGCATCTGAAAAGGCTTATTGAGCTTGCGCTTACATTGTGTCAATGGACCATAATGGTAAGCGACATTCGCATTTAATAACATCCAAATCACGAGTGGCTCCATTGAAGTGCATATCATTGCCTAAGCTAGAGCTGTGTAGTGCTGTACTACTAGCAAAATTAATAAAAAATGTAAAACAGGCGCTAAATTTAGTAGAGAATGATACATATTACTGGTGTGACTTTACTATAGCGCTGTGTTGGTTGAAAGGTCAACCTACTCGTTGGAACGACTTCGTAGCAAACCGTGTAGCTGAAATTCAAGAACTCAGTGATTCGGATCGATGGAGACACGTATCATCATCCGACAACGCAGCGGATATACTGTCAAGAGGAGCTACCGCTGATAAATTAATAGATTCTTCAATATGGTGGGATGGACCAAGTTGGTTGACCAAGGAAGTCAACGCTTGGCCTAAATCAATTTTTTCTTGCTTAAACCCTCCTGAACTCAAGAGCAAAAATGTTCTATTATCCACTGAAACTCAGGAATGGGATGTATTCAAAAAAATTTCTTCATTTACGAAATTGAAGAGAGTTACCGCATATGTATTACGGTTTGTTAATAATTGCCGAAATCTCAAAGGAATAAGTTCGGGCAATTTGAGTGTGGCTGAACTGGAATCAGCTTTAAAATGCCTATTGCGTGCAGCTCAAGAACAAGTCTTTCAAAAGAAGTTGAAAGAATTGAAAAATCACGGCACAGTAAATAAAATTAGTAATTTAAAGGCGCTTCACCCCTTCTTATGTAAAGTTCTGATACATGTGGGAGGTAGAATAAATTTAGCTACGCACCTATCGTACCAGTAAAAACATCCCATTATCTTACCTGCGAAACATGAGCTGACGGAATTAATTATACGCCACTTCCATTATGTAAATTTACACGCAGGACCTCAAGCCCTATTAGCAGAAATACGGTTAAAATTTTGGCCCATATTTGGGAAAAATACTGTCAAAAGGATACTACATAAATGTATTGTGTGTTTTAGATGCCGTCCTCGAACCGGTCATCAAATTATGGGTGATCTGTCAATCGAAAGGATCACTCCGAGCCGACCATTTGCAACCACAGGAATCGACTATGCAGGGCCGATAGCTATTAAAAGCGGGACACTAAGAAAGGTTTCTATCGTAAAATCGTATTTATGTATCTTTTTTTGCCTTTCCACAAAGGCGGTTCATTTAGAGTTAGTTTCGGATTTGACAAGCGATGCTTTTTTAAATTGTTTAAAAAGATTTATTTCCCGTTGAGGGCAGCCTAAAAAGATATTGTCTGATAATGCATCAACATTTAAAGGTGCTTGCAGCAAGCTCAAGGAGCTTTACGCCAGTTTAAGGGAAAACAATGACAAGATTCATAATTACTTAGCAAATAGAAGTATCGAGTGGAAATTTATCCCCCCTCAAGCCCCAAATCACGGCGGGTTGTGGAAAGCTAGCAAAGGGTAGCAAAGTTTCATTTGTATAGAGTCACTAACGATTCTACATTAACTTTTGAACTTATGTACACTCTAATTTGTCAAATTGAGGCTTTTGTCTGAACTCCTGTCCCCTAACGTCATTGTCCGACGACGTCCATGACTACCAACCGCTCACACCTAACCATTTCCTTATAGGCACTGCATCTTCCGTCATACCTGAGAGCGACGTCCAGACGATACCGGCCAACAGGCTAACCCAATATCAAAAGATCAATTCTCTAATTCAATCCTTTTGGTCCAGATGGAAACGGGATTACCTGATGGAGTTACAAAAAAGGACTAAATGGCAGACCAGCAGTCAACGGGCGCTGAAAAAAAACGACCTGATTATACTGAAGGAAGACGATTTGGCTCCTACTATGTGGAAAATGGCTCGGATCCTGGCTACTCATCCTGGCGCTGATGGTGTAGTTAGAGTGGTCACTCTAAAAACCTCTCAAGGAACTTTCGTGAGGCCCTTCACCAAAATATGCTTGATGCCCATGGACTCGGATCCAGAACCTGAAACTGTCCGGCCCAACCTCCCGGACCGCTTGGAAATTCCGGATTCTCCCGAAGTGTAAAAAAAAATCTCTCACTCATTAGATGACTTCAGGAACAACTGATACGCTGATGAGTAATACAATGACGACTCATTTAACTCTATAATCAACCTCAAGATGTCCAGGAATTTTTATGAGTTTTACTGCAACTTCCTGAGAAGCCCTTAAAAACATCAACTTGGATGGATCAAGCAGAGGCCAGTGAAAATGAACAATTGTGTTTAATTTTTTAGTGATTTTAGTCTAGTGATTTTAATTTTTTGTGATTTATTTCTTGTGCTTGGTCTGTGGATTAAGTATTATTTTGTTATTATTATTACTTACTGTCTTAAGGAATTTCAAAAATCAATTTTTTAATTGATTTTCTCATCCCCGGCCCGGCTGCATATTCAATTTTGTAAAAGATAAGGTTTAATAATCTGGATACAGTCGCCATCTATGTATCGTTTGAATAGTTAATGATTAGAAATGGTGTGAATCTGTGCTAACATTTTTTGAGCTCTATAATGTCGATAAACAGTTGCCTTCTTTTTCATTGTGTATGTATATCAACAACTGTCAATGGATTAGTAGGTTTAATTTATAAAGGGCCTGTTCTCAGTCTAAAAGTGTTCTTTCCTTCAGAAATCTATCACAATAAACAGTGTTTATCTGTACAAGGGTCGGGGCTCGTTATCAATAAATAGTTATTATTAAAGTAGATATTTAAAAAGCATGTTTTGTAATAAGTAATAAAAAAGTTTAAAATACGACAAAAGTGTTTCCAGTCAAGTCCAAAACCAGAAAAATATACAAGTGTATTAATACATATGAATGATGATTGGCGGCAATTTTCATGAACAAACCGGTTAAGTCAAGGTTTCTGCAATGTAATTAAACTATTTTATCTTTTAATTTATCTGAAAATAGTTCAATAGGTAATTTTTAGTCATTCGAGTGTAAATAAAATATATTTTTATATAACCGGAATTAAATTTGCTCACCTACTGATGTATGCGGCAAATCCGCGTAGATTTGTGTTAACATAAATGATAATAATTTATCCTCTATTTAATGGTATCAAATATTGACATGAGGCGTCAAAGAGCAGCACTTTTAATTTTTTTTACAGCACAAGAGTCCCAACTGCTCCCAACCGTCTAGAGCCATCGAGACTATGGCATAACCAATTGGAGTATGTTACGAGGCTGAAGGCATTTGGTAAGGGAAGGAGGTGAAGAGGAGGAAGGTAGAGGAGTGTCTGGCTATTCAGATCTGGTCACCAAACACGGCCAAAACCATTTCAAGCAACGTTTCGATTCTGAATGGTGGTCTTATACCAGGGTGATACTAAGAGTATCTTCCACTTTGGAACGTGCCGCATATATACAATTTATTTTATTCTGAATGAGTAATTTGTAAAATAACGCGAATTAATCACATCATATTTACTAGCACACCCCCACCCCAGGATTTGAACCCTCGACCTCAAACCAGCTAGTCGAGAGCCTTACTAAATAGAAGATTTAATTCTTCGGAAAATACTCGTACTTATTAATAACTCCAACCTCTGACAAGTCTCTTACATTTGGATGACAGTATGCTACAATAGCGCCTCTAGCGGCCCGAGATGCCAGCCAATACTTGAAGTAAATAAATACTACCAATATTTTACTGAGATAGACGTAGCGGCCACAGACTGTGGGTGAAATGGGTTAAGTATAGGACGTATATGTTTTTGTAATTTATTTTTTTATAGGAATTATACAATTTATCCGAAGAAATGTCTAATTAAAAATATTTTTCTTAATTTGAAAACTTTCTTCATAATGTACAAGGTACCAAAATATTGAAAAATACGAATAAGAAATTCCAAATAAACGCGATGATTTTCCAATTCAAAAAATATCTTTCCTAAACCATTAAAACGGCCACCATCTTGAACGGGAAATGGATCGTACCAACAAATTTACAGTTACGAAATGAGAACGCTCAGTCAATTATTATTGTTGATTTGTTTAATTTTGCATTGTAGTCAGATAATTAAATGAAAACTATTACTGTGTTTTATTGTACGTACTCCCATTAATTCTGAATAAATCGGAGGTACGTCAACAACTGCTTTTACTGGTTGTATATTAATCCCATAGTGTCGTTAACGAGAAGATAAACAAACACCAGTTTTCAATTGTGTACATTCCGAATTAACGCAAATGGGTTATGAAAAAATACCTGCTTAGGAAAATGATGTGTTTACAAAAAAATATTAGTGACTAGCAAGGTAACTGAACCCAGCTTTATAAAAATTATGGTTTTATCTTGAAGTATTATTTGAAATAATAATTTCTGTTGTGTTTCTCTGTACCGTCTGTAACTTTGGTTTAACGGACTCTGAATTTGAGATTAATTTTCAAAAGCGGAAACGTTTGTTTTTGAGAATATAAAATAATTGCCATTTTCAAAATTGATAATGAATTGGCAAGAGTTCAGACTATCCCCATTGATGAATTAAAATATACTAAGCGAAAAAATGGTTACAACTTTTTTACCTTCAATTAGTCTAATTTTACCACCATCGCCCCAATCATCTAACGCCCAACGACCAAAAACTACTGATTCCAGTCCGCGTGCACTACTACTAGCGTGATAATAGTAGAACACTTTTCGATGAAATATTAGTATACAATAGCGCCGTAATTTTTTTTCATGCTATAAATTTTTAAATATTTTAATTTTTGGTGATTTCTTCAACTACCATACTAGGCTCGTGCCCATATTTTGGTCACATCGTCATAATATGGTTACATTATGGTCGTAAATGATCAATGTAAGAATAACAAAAGAATATTTTGTAGAACAAATGATAAAACATAAAAGATAAGGACGTGTCATGATAAAACAAAAATTAAAAAAAAAAATTATTATATAAACTATTTTAGAAATAAAAATAAAGATTAAACTGATCTGTGGCGTCGAGAAAAATCTAGATTAACTAATAAATAATAAACCGCTCGACCTCCTTAGTACCTACTCCCGAATTATGTACCTGCAGTCGAAATCGCATCGTAAACAAAGCAGTCTACGCACTACAAGCAACTACTTGTCTATTGAGGACAATAATATCGCAAGTCCGTCTTTCACATTACGAGAACTCGCCAGAAGGTTTGAGTATACCACCTAGGCATAATTTCCACGCCGTCGAAACTTCGCGAAAGGGCCAGACCGAGCGAGTGGCCTCGATTTAGTTGCCATTTAACTACCTGCTGTTGCCATCGGCGGTGTAGTATAAATAAGCCTGACGCACCAAGTCAGTCAGTCAGTCAACAATCTGCCGTCAGTTTACAAATCCCGCGAGTGACAACTGGTGCGCCCCACGCCCCTCCGCGAAGGACATATACCCGGCTTCGCCCGTACCATCATGGACTCTATCGGGACATCATCTTAGCGCCTTGTCCAGATCGCCGTCCCTGGCAAGCGCCACATGGATTACAAGCGCCCTGGTTCCAGTGTCTCTGACCAGCGCTTCTTCCACGCCACCATGACCACCACGAGGACACGCAGCATCCTCACTGGTCTACGCCGCTCCCGTTCAACTGCCTTTAAGGTCCGCCGCACTTTCGGCCTCCGTCAGCACTGGAGTATTGATTCCCCAGATCGCCAGTGCCTGACAGTCATCGAGTCCCGGTCACCAGCGCCCAGCGTCGACTCACTGACCCGCGCCTGACCAGCACATCATCGCAGCAACCGGAATAATCTACATCTGTCCTACATCATCTCCTCATCTCGGCTCAAACTGACTCAAAATAAACACTGTGACCTTCACCACACGCTTTTTTATTTCGTGCCTCTCACCACTGATCCCCGAAGATTGATAAAAAGATATTTTAAAGAAAATCAAAATTAAAAATTAATGGTAAGATTAAAATAAAATTAATTCAACTAAACTAGAAACAGATGCATCATATTTACTTTTCTCACAAAATTATCCAATTGCCCAAGTAAACGAACAAAGATAAGTAGACCAAAAGATAAAAAAGTTCAAAAATAATTTAATTCCTGTAGATTATAATCAGATTAAAAAGGAAGTAGCAGATAATTGCAAATGGGGAATAATTTAGAACAAATCAATACAAGTAATAATGTTATATCAGATGCTTTGATGTGGATAGTTTAGTTAATATTCTATTCGAAATGTCCAATGATATTACAGTAGATTAAAATAACTTAAAAGTTATAAAGGGAAATCAACATTGCAAAATTAAACTTAGTAGATGATAATGTAGTAGAATTAGCTAACTTACTTCATAATAATATAAACTGATAGATTTAGAGACCAAAATTCCCAAAGTTGCATACGTCAGAGAAATTATCTAAATTAATTTCTGAATTAAATAATACAATTTTACCAAAAATAATATTAGACGACATTAGTTTTTTAGATCTTCATACAAAAGTTTATGCTAGTGGTATCACTATATGTAATAAGTTTAGAATTATTCCTGAAAACCTAAAAACCGTGAGTCAACCCCATTCCTTTAAAAAAACAATTACGAAATGGATCATTACACAAGGAATACATTACAACTACAATACCCATTCATTTTACACTCTATCAATATATGTAATCACCTTTCAGACAAAATTAAATTTGGTAACAAGAAAATTTTGAAAATCTGTGAATTTTGAAGACCCTGTGAATTTTTACGAGGCTAATTAAAAAGAATCAAAACATAATCTTATAATACTACGAAACAAAGCTTACTTCTTGTGAATTCAAATTAGATTTTATGTCGAGGAAGCTTAACGTCCTGATGGCTGAGCCAATAATCAATATCATTCACTTCTTCTAACGGGAAAATAATTTGATTTCTACGAAAGCTGATAAAGGTAACAGTATCATCATTATGAATAAAGAGGATTATGTGGAAAAGACAGTGGATTTTTTACAAGGTGATTAAATAAACCCACTTAATAAATGTCAAGAGCAGATTAGGGATTCCCTAAAAGATTGTAAAAGTGATATGATTGTTAATTTAATTAAAAATAGGAGACTAACTGTCAAAAATCCACAAGTCCCTAAATTGTACAGTTTATTTAAAATTCATAAAAAAGATCAACCAATAAGACCAGTGGTCTCAAACTGTAACGCACCTAGCAATAAAATATCTTCAACAATTATTAGAATTATAATGGATTCACATATTTTTCATCCTAAATACACTATTAAAAATTAATTTGATTTGATTGAACACTTAAAATCTTTGGAAATCCCTGACAAAGCATTTTTAGTATCATTTTACATTGTTTATTTATTTCCAAGTATTCCAATTGAAGAATGTAAACCTATTATTAAAGAACTTTTATTTTCATCAATTTTATCAAATGACTTTTCTCAGGATTTAAATTTATTATTTAACATTGTTTTAAAACATAACTATTTTCAATTCAATGATAATATTTTCAAACAAAAAGATGGTCTGACAATGGGTGCTAGTACCAGCCCTTTGGTCGCGGATATATTTATAAATAATTTAGAAAATAAGATTTTTAACAGCGGTGCGTTATTATTAAAATACGTACATTGTTGGAAGAGGTACGTGGATGATATATTTTGTGTGTGGACAAGTACATTGAGACAACTTAATATTTTTCTTAATTTCTTAAAAAAACTCCATAAAAACATAAAATTTACCGTAGAGATTGGCCAAAATTTGAGAATAAATTTTTTGGATGTAAATATTTCAATAATTAATAACAAATTTGAATTTAATATTTTTCGTAAAAATACATACACAGACATTGTAATCCATAACACCTCAAATCATCCAATGTCTCAAAAAATGTCTGCTTTCCATTCTATGATTCATAGATTAGTAAATGTACCCCTATCTCTTAATAATTTTTCAAGGGAACTCAATATCAATAAACAAATTGCAACCAATATATAACACCAATTCAATTGAAAACATTCTTAATAAAAAAATGAGAATAAATTCCTTAAATCATACATCTATCTTGTACAAAAGGATGAGAAAAAGAAAAAATGGAGGAAAATTTTGTATTTTAATAATAAAATTTCTAATTCCTTAACAAAAAATGTACCTAATGAAATTCTTCCTGTATTTTATGCAAATAACAAACTTAAAAATTACATTAAACAATAAAGATAGAGATTTAAAAATGAAAAAATCTGGAATATATAAATTGAAGTGTAATGATTAAAAAAAATTTGATAAAACTAGTCATACCTTTTATATATTTTATATATTCTTTTATATAGGTGAAACTTCTAGAAACTTTGAAATAAGGATTAAAGAACATATGAAATCTTTAAACAATAAAAGTTTCTCGGAGTTTGCCAACCGTTTGTTGGAAACTAGTCATAACTTCAATAGTGGAATAGAATTAATACATTGTAATGTCAATGGCATTCAGTTGGATAAACTAGAAATTTTAAAGATTAGAAAGAGTGTGAATGCAAAATTGAATATTATTAACAATCAAAAATTATTTTTAAATGACCCAATATTAAACCTATTCTCTTTGTAAATTGTTCCATATTGCCTCTCTTTCCCCTATCCATTCTCATATTTTCATTGTTGCCATTGTCTATGTCTATTATTTTTTAATGACACCATTGTCTATGTCTATTATTTCTCTATTGACACCATTGCCTATGTCTATTATTTATAATTAGTATTATTAAAACCCTAAAGAAGTGAGCGTTGCTTATGAAACATGTTGGTATTTATAAACAATAAAAGTGGTAAAAACTAAGTATTTTATTAATTTCAATATCATTCAGTTTCGAAGATAAAAATGAAACAACTTTGTAAGATATTTCAGTTCTATTGTAACACAATACCACGTCTCCACCACAGAAAACAAAAAACATTTTATCGATTGAGGAAAATCTAAATTTCGGACGAAGGGGCGAATAGGCGGAATAGTAAGTAATCCTTTTGTAACGTTTTTCTTATTCGTAGAACGTCATTTTACTCGAATTAATTACACCGAGATCAACAGTGAAGCTCATTTCATCTAATAAAATGTGTAAAAAAGGTATCGGAAATTCATTAAAAATTGTAATAAAAAATTTTATTAACTTAGTTTTTTAACGATTTATACATTATATGTGCGACCTGTTATAAATTTTGGGAATATTTAAGCAAAGGGAAAACATAAGTTATTTAAACTTTGTCCTCCGTTCAAAGTGACGTAAAAGAAATGAAATATCGAACTCTGCAGCATATCGAAAGTCTACTTGTATTTATTTCTAAAATTAATGAGCTCTTGTGACGGTGGTTTGGTAAAATATATATTCATCTTGTACAATTAACGTAGGTATGTTACTCTGATACTATCAGACCTTTTGTGGTTTGTCTAGATCTTTATAACATCCCAAACTTCGTGTTATTATTTTCCCTTTCATCATTTCTTGATGAAGTAGTAGAATTTCGAGGTTTAGTTACGGCACAGTTTGTTACTGGCATAAAAAACTAATACGGTACATGAACAAGAGAAATATCGAACACGATAGTTGGTAAATAGGTAGGCCGAATACGATAGAAGTAAGATATCTGAAGCGTATAATGTAATTTCGTGTCGATGACATATAGGTTTTTTGGTGTATTTTGGAGGCGTGAATGGGTACTGCAGCCCCGGGAACCATCCATTGGATAACCAACACCTACGTCACAGATCACCTCAAGTAGTTTGCTACGTTTGGTGACTTAGCAGGGGTACCCGGTTCATGGGAGTGATTATTGTCTAGATCTCGGCGGCGGGTGCATCTGTTATGTGGCGGGCCGGATTTGGAGAGACTGGTTGAGGGAGATCTTTTTTCTTCTTCAGCAAGATTCGACCCATCGCTTTACAGAGACAAATTCATACCTCCGTCACTCTTGGACACACTGACCCCCAGATTCTTACCGGGCTCTCATACCTTTTCCTTTCCATATCTTCATATCCTTTATTTTTGTAAAAAAACCCTGCACATAGAATCCCCAAAGATAACACAGGCCCTGTGGGGAAATATCTTCCACGGGGCATCCTGTGTAGAGCTAATATAAAAAAGGTATCCAATAAACAAGAAAACGCACCTGAGTTGATTTTTCATCAATTATTGCCATAGAAATCTATGAAGAAGATAAACAGAAAAAAGAGTGTCAGAAGAATAACTTTGTGAGTATGTCGAAGGAAGAAAAAAATTACAAAAATGATATTGCAAGATCAAAGTAAAACAAAATATTATTGTTTACATTAGAGTTTTTTTTATTGTAAGTACCATATTGCCCGAAGCCATGGGGATGTATTTTCAGGTTAAAAGTAGAGAGGTTAGGAAAAATAGAAAGTCTGGAATACACCTGGATTTTCTGACCTGGTTGCCAAACATGGCTAGAGCCATTTCAAGCATCGTTCTGAATTGTGTTTTTTCGCAAGGGCGATGCTCAGGGTATCTATGGTATCTACAACTCTGGGAATAACTCAAGTGAATGATGTTTGAAAACAAGTGTGGGGTGTGGGTGTGAGTCAGCGTGGGTTTTATCCCTGTCAGCCATACACGTCACGTTTGTCATTTTTTGAATTTTAGTCGAAAACGTCTATAAATCACTTGTGTGAGTATAAGTAATTTCCATAAGCGGATAGGAAATTCTAAACTGATATTTTCTCTAAAACAGAACATTGTTAATGGCACAATAGATTGATGTTTAATGAGTCTGAACGCATATGAGCACTGTACAGGCAACTTGAACACGGCAATTGTAATTATTGTTTCACTACGTAGCTCAGTTTTGTCTTTACCCTCGCTAATCTTGTTAGGCTTGTTCGTTTTTAATAGCGGCTTATTTATGTGACAAAATCATGTTTTCGTTCATGAAAATCACATCTGCTTGTTTTTATTCTGGAAACACTGACTCGTTTCATAATAAAATACATTTCTGGTAAAACTTTTGCTAACAAACGTCAAATGATACAGCCCCAAAATAATGAAATTTTATTTAAAATAAAAGTCGATTTTTATAATATTTATTGCACTTAACCTTAAATATCAATATCAAAAAATAATATTGTATGCTTTGATTTAAGATTATTTATCGCTTCCTTCCTAAACTAAATGCAAATTGATAAGTATTTAAAATGAAAATAAAAGTTGTAGTTCGTATTATTATAAAGTAGAATAAGTTAGATTTTTACCTTTTTGTTTATATCTTCATCTTCCGAAATCGAATTATTTCGCCTATTCAAAGACTGCACAAACCCAATTACAACAATAAACTCTACAGATCTGGTAATAAATATTAAGGTACAAATTAATAGACTTGCATATGCATATATCAATGAATGTATCATAAGCTCCGAGCTGGAGCAGGCGACGTGGGCAGGGGGCGGGGGGTGGGCATTATAATTCAAATTTCACATCTTACACCCCTACCACACATATCTAAAAATTCAAACCATAGAAAAATATTCATGCACATGCCCGTGTTGTGTTTAAAGTGTACAAACCCAATTTCAATGAATCTGTTTACCTATTTATTAGACGGTATAATAAACGGTTCCATGATAACTCAACACAGTGACAATTCAACACACTTTTAAAAAGTGATATAAAGTCATTAGAAACGATGAAATTTTTTTTTAACCCAACCTAACCTAACCTACATAACCCAGTTAATAAAGTTTTTGTTTCATAGCTTTCCATGACTTTATATAACTTTTTAAAGATGTGTTGAATTCTCATTGTGATGATTTATCCGGTTACCATAATAAACGTCTCTAAAAAATTTCGAC
Organism: Hesperophylax consimilis; assembly: GCF_061612785.1. NCBI lineage: Eukaryota > Metazoa > Arthropoda > Insecta > Trichoptera > Limnephilidae > Hesperophylax > Hesperophylax consimilis. The sequence goes on along the minus strand of NC_142837.1, from coordinate 21,931,664 downwards.
CTCGAATGATTTTGAAATTATGAAAAACTAAAAATAATCTCCAAAGTACTCGTGGCATGTTAGAGAATAGTACGCCTAAATATATGATTTTTTATGGGATCAGCATTTGTAATCAATTACGAATGAATATTTATTTCAATTAAAATAAATTGGAGAGAGTAATTAGCAATCATTGCATCAATAATTAGTATCACGTGAAATAATCATGGTTTATGATGGACGATCATTTAATTTCATATAATTTATATTATTCATTTTAATGTTTTTTTGTGTTATCATTAGATACTTACCTTTTATGTTTTTTTTCGTGTTATTTTGATTTTTCATTGTTCTTATTTCTCTCTTGTACATAGGTATATATCATGTAATATGGCATACTGGTATTGCACTTCCCTCCTAGTCCTGCTGGATTAAAAACTTAAACTGGACCTTATTTGTCCACATTATGGTCAACTTGCGAACATCCGCGAGGCCAGCTGCCCAAACTGTAGGTGATTTAAAGAGACATATTAAAAAAAATTAGGAAATATTTCACAAATTCCCGCGTCTTGGTAACTGCGATATTCTCCTAGATAATTATTTCGCCCAGTAAATGATTTCTCTATTTTTCAATAGATGTCACCCATCTCCATAAAGTGCTCTAAAAAACCAAGATTTTTCCTATTTAAAATTTTTTTGAAATGCTGTTGTATGAAAAAAAATTTTTTTTTGAAGCTAACATTTATATTTTTTATTGAGTATTTTTTTTATTTGTATTCGACTCAAGCGAAACGATAGGAAAACCTTCAATTTATCTAAAGCATATTTTTTTGGTATTCATAATGTACCCCAATTCGTTATAAAGATTAATCAAAATAGTGATTTAGCACTAAGCTTCGCCTTAATCTAAACCATTTTTGGTAACAATCAGACAAATTTCACGTTATTGTGAATTTAATGTTTTTTATTAAACCTACAAACTTACAATAAATTACGAAATATAGGTAAGTTCATTTGCTTTAAACGACTGTCTACAGTTTATCGGATTTTTTATAAATATTTAAAGGTATGATTTTTTTAATGAGCGCGGGCGGATTCAAACCAAAGGCATGAAAATCTTTTCCCTAACGCATTTCAACGTAAATTATTATAAGCAATAATTAGTCGCTTGAAATATCCATTCAAAATAAACTCCTAGCGTGGAGGACAATATACTATACTTTTATAATACTAATGTATTTGAGAATAATTAAAAAAAATAATAAAAACGAAAAAACGACGGGAATTGAACCCGCACCTTCTGATGTCCGGTCAAGTGCTATGGATCACTGAGCTACGTCGGCTTATTCCCAACGCGCCAAATAATTCAATGTGTACTAGTACTTCAATCAAAAACTACTGCTTATTTTATTTTTTTCGCCTGCAAACAACCGTTTTTATTTTGTAGGAAAGGCTTTGTTAGTGCTAAATTTCCCACTAGATGGCGTCGATGTATATTATTTCTACATTTGTTGGTGAAATATTTTGAATTATCAAATATTATTATGGATGTTTCAGGCGACTAATTATTCATTATAATAATTTGTTATCCTTTGTGCTATGCAAAAAACCTTGTATTATAAACATTAGTTTATCATTACAAAAATAATAAGTATTTCATCGTGAATATCTTGTCACTCCAGTGGTTAATGATAACAGATATTTTCATAAATACTTTGTAAATATGAATGGTAAATAAATTGACTGTAAACATTTTAACTGTATCCTCGCTAGGTCTTGCCTGTGTAGGAAATTATCAAACATTGGGATAACTCAAATGTTGGAAATATTTTGTAGGGAAGTAGGCAGGGCCGCATTTACTACCAGGGCTGCAGCCGATGGGCCCGCGCCATATGAAGACATTTACTACCAGGGCACCAGCCGATGGGCCCGCGCCATATAAAGACATTTACTACCAGGGCTGCAGCCGATGGGCCCGCGCCATATGAAGACATTTACTACCAGGGCTCCAGCCGATGGGCCCGCGCCATATAAAGACATTTACTACCAGGGCTGCAGCCGATGGGCCCGCGCCATATAAAGAATGTCTTCGTTTATAATTAAATTTTATATGACTTCATAAAAACAGTTTTACACATGGAGAATAATAACATTCAATGTTTGTGCATTACTAAATAAAATAACTACAACTAAATAAACTAATTTCTATACCATTTCACAGGTATAGTTAATTAACTAACTAACTAACCATCAGGCCGTTTCCCCGCAGGGGTAGGCAGAGAGGACGGACCGCCAACACGGTCTTGGCACACACTTCTTGCCTCATTCACATTCATACATCGTCTCATACTCTTCGATTATTCTGACTCTTGACATGGCCCAACTCGAGTATCTGATTCACTTGATAGTGCCATGTCTTCTGCTGCCATTCGCATTTGCATCATATATCCTCCTTACACTCCTATCTTCGCTCATTCGCTCTACATGCCCAAACCATCTAAGCGTCCCTTTCTTAATCCTACTCATTACGCTTGCATCAGCCTTGCACTCTTAACTAAGTTGTAATATCAATACTAACTCCTACAGAACCAATGTGTTTTTTTGTATAATTTAAAAATATTTTCGTAAATCAAATATTGATTATTGAGTATGTGGGTACCTTAGATTCCCATATAAAATGTTTTTTTTTCGAAATATCGTGTTTTCTACAATTTGAAGTATATTTCAAATACAAAAATCTAGAAGGTAATATTATTTTTTTTATAAATGGTATTTTAAAAACCTCTCAAATATTCCAATATTCGTTGAGAAAGTTTATTATTAAAAAAATATTACTGGAAAATGATAAACAGCGGGAATCTTCTCGTCGTCGTAGAGAAGGGTGCGAAGAAGAACTACCTAGTCGTTCTATTATCAAAATTTACGGTTAGTTCTCGTTGTTTTGTTGCACATTTTGTAGACTAACCTTTGAAGATAGAAGAGACATTAAAGATTTGATTATCATTGATTTGTTGATGCATTTTACTGTGTCATTAATTTTTGGTGAACCTCACTCCCACCCATAGACATATGAATATTAGTAGACCTGCCCTAAGTGATTAAAAGCGTATTATTCCCCACTCCCCATACCGGTTCTATTGGAGCCGGCTGTGCTCGCGTATGGCCTCAAGTGAATTTAGAAAACGTGACGTCATCATTCTTGTGCGAACTATGGTCGAGGCATCATCGGTTCATTTTACGAAATAACATGACAAAATGGTGGCTTGTGGTATGAAAACTTGTAAAAATAGATGTGAAAAAGAGAATAAACCCAATTGTCGTATTACATTCCATATAACATTATTTTACTTTATTTTAAGCATATTCACATCGTATAATATGGATCAGTTGTAGAAACATATACATCGAGATACGTCTGGACGTGAAACACAAAGCTAGTTGGTTGCTGGGAAGTAAATTATGAACATTTATAAAAGTGTCTTAATTAAATACGTAAACGAAATATTCGACTCTGAAAATAATTGCAAGGAGGACAGTGTTTAGATTTGGAAGAATTGTTTTAATTAGTAAAAGGTGGGTAGGTACACTGTTTGTCCAATAACGAACAATGCTGATTTTTGAAAAAAATTACTTACACGTCGTTTTTTTTACGTTTGGTCAGCCGTACATAAGAAAATTAATACCATTTTATACTAAAAATTAATTGTTTACCCAAACACGGCCCTGTCTAGAGACATTTTTACCATTTAAAAGAGCTTACTTAGAGTACCATTCTTAACTCATTATTGTTCTTAACTTATTATTATGATAGTTACAGTTATGATAGCCCCGAGGTGATTTTTCATCAAAACGGCGCTTTACTAATCATCTAATTATTATTGTATTGAGCTATGTACAAAAATCCGTTACATTAGTAAGTAAGGTACTAATAAAATTAAAATCAAATGGTAGGTCAAAGTTAGAAATCAAGGTTAATGACAGGTAATATATTAATAGTATTATCAAAAGAGAATAAGTTATATTTTACACACAGACATAGGAATTAATAGACGAGAAGATAATGGCGAGGGGTAAAATCAACTGTTGAAGAACGAAGGGAGTGAAGCTGACTGTGATTCGTCAATAAATCAATCTGACAGTAAATAGGCATCTCGCATTATAATATCACCATTTACTTCTTAAAAGTAAAATCTGCTTTTGAATGAATAGACATTTTTACATGGGAGCGCAAATTACTCGCCACGTTATGAACAAATTTGCGAAGTCCAAATTCGGCAAAAAAATTCGGTTCTATTTTCAGAGTCGAATATTTCGTTTAAGTATTTAGTTAAGACACTTTTATAAATGTTCATAATTTACTTCCCAGCAACCAACCAGCTTTGTGTTTCGCGTCCAGACGTTTCTCGATGTGATAGTATATGTTTCTAAAACTGATCTATATTATACGATGTGAATATGCTTAAAATAAAGTAAAATAATGCTTATATATGGAATGTAATACGACAATTGGGTTTATTCTCTTTTTCACATCTATTTTTACAAGTTTTCATAGTACAAGTCAACATTTTGCCGTGTTATTTCGTAAAATGAACCGATGATGCCTCGACCATAGTTCGCACAAGAATGATGACGTCACGTTTTCAAATTTCACTTGAGGCCATACGCGAGCCCAGCCGGCTCCAATGGAACCGGTATGGGGAGTGGGGATAAGACGCTTTTAATCACTTAGGGCAGGTCTACTAATATTCATATGTCTATGATTTTACATGATTTTCTGTTCGACAAGTGGAACAAACAGTTTTATTTATTTTTAATTTACAATAGAAGGGAACCACCACCTGTTTCAAAATAAGAAATAATACATTTATTTTTATTAAAAAATAATAAACATGGTGAAATGCTGAATGCTCATTAAAATTTGCTGAATGGTAAGATAAACAATGGATCTGTGGGGTGAGTGGGCGCGGGTTCACGAAATTCCCTAAATTCAGGAATCTAAATTCCTATTTTTGACTCCGGGTAGTAATGTAATTGAATACATATGAACATTGAAAAAAAAATTTCTACCACCCTTTTTAACTTGTGAAGGAAATCAAAAACGAAACAAGGACATGTGACAAGGAATAAAAGTCATCATTATAAAATACATTTGAAAAGACTTTGTCGGAAACCTTGAGACTCATTCAAAATGTCAGAATTACTCAGAATGTAAAACATTCTGCAAATTCATAAATATGTCATAGTGGTCTTTAAACTTCACTACCTATTATCTAGACATTAATAAACACTGAATTGTGTCACGTTCATATATGTCACAAACATATTGAGTATTGTCAGAAATAATAACACGCGAGGAAAAAACTTCACATTTGCTTTTTATTCCCTATTCATTTTACAGCATTTATCTTACTGTAGCGATTTCAAATGGAGGTATTTTTGGCAGATTTCTTTCTTTTAAATTAAATAATAATGTCAAATAATAAATATCAAACAAATCACACCTAAACTCTTCAAAATAATGCACATATTCCTAAACATAAGAAACACATGTAAACTAAAACAGATGAAAACAATATAGCTTGCACTTTGTCAATCCATAATAGAATCATTGTTTTAGGAGGAGCAATACACTCAGCCTTCGGTCATATGGAAATCTGGTAGAAAACCATCTATTAAACCGTATAGCGTATACGATAATTATACATAAAAACACTACTAAACTACGTTTTTGACCAAAAAAACAAATTTTAAAAAGACAAACTATCATTGACAGACCAGTTAGACAAGAGTACAAAAATAACATTAAAAATCTGACGGTAAACATAAACTTTGGATAAAGACACCATAAATCCCAGGCAAGGAAAGCATTAAAAAATCTTCACTCGACACAAAAAATGAGGGAAACATTTTTCAAAAACAAATAAGACATGGATTAAAGACCAAAAAAAGATAAATTACAAAAAAAAATCTTAACAGAACAATCAATATACCTACATATTATACACAACCGGACCAATACACATATTGCTAATTTTTTATAACTTTCTTAATTGTTTTATTTTATACATTTACTTTTCTCTTTTTCCTTTATTTTATTTATTAATATTTAATTTAAAACAATGAACTAAGGTAGTTGGTAATTTTGTAAATAGGTTTTAATCCGATCTAGAACAGGGAATGGAAAATTCAATGAACGATTGACATAGTAGTAAAAGTATAGATGTAAGGAGAATGTATGACGCTAATGCGAGTGGTAGCAGAAGTCGGGGACGCCCGAGGAAGACACGGCGCGATCAAGCGAATCAGATACTTAAGTCGGGCCATGTTAAGAGCCAGAATAATAGAAGTGTATGTATGAGACGATGTATGAACGTGAATGAGACAAGGAGTGTTTGCCAAGACCGAGTTGTTTGGCGGTCCGTCCTCTTTGCCGATCCCTGCGGGGACGCGGCGTGATGTTAGTAGTTAGGTATGAGTTTTTGAATGAGCTCGGGCCAATCCAAACCCGAACAGCCGGAAACATCCATCGCTCAATACATTTTTTTGTAAATACGCCATCACTCGTGTGAATCCGGTGAACGACATGTTTTAGAACTGTTTGCCATAAGGCCCCGTAGTAAGCATTCAAAGATGGTTTAAAACGGAGATATGTAAATACGAATGTCAGAGAAAATGGTGAAAATATTTAATTAAACACGATTCGTAAGAAATAGAGCAAAAATCTCTCGAGAAATATTTTAGTTGCATTTAAAGATATACTTTGATTTTTTTCATGCCTATAACATATTAAATAATAGAATAAAACGTGGTTTTAATAATTTTCGGAACTTCCAGTGCAATTTTTTTTATATCGAGGGAATTTCATAAAATTATAGTTTCTTCTTGTTTATATATATTATCTTCAAAAATAATATATTTTTATATGTATTTTTTTTGGAACTTAAAATCTTAAAAATTTAAAGAGAAACTTATTATAAATCGGTAGAAATTGGGAATGCGGGGTCTTAAAGTCTGCGTATTGTAGCGGTTATTGGTAGCCATGTAAAACAAACGCGACAGCTTTCTATGAGCGGAGAGGAGTTACAAAATTGAAGTACATAATTTTGTTTTCTGTTTTACATATGATTTTACTTGGATACATTACAAAATATAAATATTTTGACACATTGCTCACTTATGGCCACCTAAAAAAATATATGATTTTATTATTGTTCAACGATTTCTTTTATTTAAAAAAAAACTACCTTTCAAATTGAAAATGTCCCCAGACGTAACAGCACTGGTGCGGAGGTAATAGTGGACAGAAGGAAGAAATCATAGGTCCGAATGTATAATTGTCTTGTGTTCCATCATATCTGCCTATTCATTGAGATAAATATTGTGATGTATGTTAATTAGCCACTAAGTTGATGTTCGTGAATTCTTTATCCAAATAAATGTGTTTTTTTTAATGTACACTTCCATGCTTATGAAATAACTAAGAATTGGAAAGCTACAAAACATTACTTGGAAGCTGTCGGAAGTATTCCGTAGATACTGAAAAATGGAAACCAATTCAAAGCATTCAAGTAAAATAAACCTTTTAAAGTAGTGGTTGAATCCCAAACTGGATGCAAATCCAAGCCTTTCCGGGTCTAAATGTATACGGTGAACTCTCTTCAAGCTCTCAAAGCCATATATTCTATATTCAACCTTTATTTAATGTCTGTCGGGTTAGTCATAGAAACACAGAGCTTAGTTGACTCAGTTGACACAGGCTGTTAATATCGAATACGAGTCCTGCCCCAGTTTGAGTTGTGTTACGTGGCTCTAGTAAGTGTGGGAGGGGGAAGTGGGGGGAGTCGAATGTCGGGAAATACTTGACTACTCTGTATTCTGACATGGCTACATAGATGCTGAACGTAGCTAAAGGCATTTCAAACGATGATTGCGCTCTGTGTAGGTTAGTAGATAAGCCCATTAAGAACATTTGAAGATCCTTCCATACAAATTTAAATGGAAACAAATAATTTCGCCTCTGATTTTTGGTTTCAAAACATTTAGCGCGCGCTCTGTCTCTCTTACGCTTGATTGGCATTGTATATCGCCAAAATCATGGTGAAACACACTATTTTTTTGGAAATTCTCAGACTTTTGAATACCGTTGTAACAATCTTACGTTAATTTGCTGATGTTATCTTAATTACGTTGGGCATCAGAGTATAATGCATACATTTTATCACAATGCGCGACAAATGCATTCCATTAAAAGTTATGATTTAAATTGGAAAATACGATAAGATTATTTTAAAATCATCATTGGTGTCATCAATCAAAATCCTTAACAACGGGGTAAAGCCAGACATAAAATCGTTCCATCTGACTCTGACCAAATTCTGAGATAGCGGGCTTCAAAGATTTGAATGACTATATTTCAATTCGTATTGATAAGACAAATCAACCTACGTCTATTTTGTATTTATTTGTTTTTCCTGAGGACAGAAGGCCTCTCAAGGGACTGCGCTAAATTCATTTCATATTTTAACTGCAGTAATGTCATCCAATTTCAGAAAAATGATTAGTTTTATTTCCACCAAAAGTTAATAGAATACATTGACAACGAGGCTATCTATCCAGTTTTGGTATCGGATGTCGAGAAGTGGGTTCATTTCCACTTACTAAACTTGTATTAATTTACAAAAATCATTAAAACTTGCACCAAAAATTTCAAGGTCCTGACTTAAGACAACAAGTCTTGCCACTCTGAACATCGGTGAATGGTATCCATAATTTGTGAAGTGTTGGTTGAGTCTAGGGGAAGGAATATTGAAAAGGACGAGTCAATTATACCATTAAGAAGAGATCAAAGTCTTTCCTACGTTTTTCTAAAGAAGAAATAATGAATTTTACTTCAAATTAATTGCCTTTTTCTAGCCCTAGCCATCAAGAAATTTCCCTTGAAAAATGTTGCTGTACGGATTCGATGTGATTAATGTAAACATCATGGAATGGAGACATATTCTAGATTAGAACGAACTAACGAACAGTTAGTTGTTAGGGTAATTATATTATTGAAATCAGAGGTAATTCTTATTTAGTAATCAGTAGTAATTTAAGACATAGTGTTCATAAAAGACGGCCCACATCTGAAGTAATACCAAGATCAAGTAATAGATCAAGTAATACCCAGAAGTAATACCAAGAGTGTACAGTAGATAAGCTGAGATCATTTAGTTTATAATAAAAAAATAATTGGCTTCTTTGTTCCATAAAATGACATAATTTTGCAGTTGATTTCAATTATAACATTTAGTTTCAAGCATTTGATTTTACACCAATCATTGAATAAGTTAAGATCTAGTTGAAAAAGAAAACAATTTTAGTAAGAATTAATTATTTTGACGGTCTTATTGAAATGATAATATGTTTTTATTGATATTGTATAATAAACAAAATTCTTGTATCCTTTTTTTATTTTTAAATTTGGATTATTTCTGTATAATAATTATGTATTATTTCATATGTGCCTGTGATGTAAAGAGTTTGGACTATTTGGTATAGGAGGGGGAAGAAAAAGCTTGAGAAGTACCTGGGTTTTCACACACGGTCACTATAAACGGCTAAATCCCTTTCAAGCAATTTCGATTCTGAACGGTGGTCTTTCAAGGCAATACTGAGAGTATCTACCACCCGTGCGACTCTGTGTATAAATATAATTACTCTCAACACTGATAAGTACGATAACACCGATACGTAGCTAAATGATACTTTCAAAATTTAATGTCTACAAAGGCGACATATGCAAGGCGCTAATAACCTCGATCCTACATTATGATTATAATTGTAACACTGCAAATATTATGGAATTTTTTTCAACTATTAACAATTTAAGTACCTACTTAAAAAACTGTTTTAAATTTTACTAAAATATTATATAAGTTTGAGATAGTATGAAATATTAAGGACTGAAGGGTGAAAACAGAAAAATGAGGAGGGTGGAATTAAAATCCGCGTTTTCTTAGTATGGTGGCCACAAAGGATTAAAAAAAAAATTGAATCAACAAAAAAATTCAACTAGGCCTGACGGATAGTGTAATATCCAATAAGATAATCAATAATGGTGTAATAAACATAACAATTTGCACCTCATAAAATTATGGGCGTAATAAAAAATATAATCGACTTTGACGCCGTGGGCAGAAATGATGTTAACTCTTGACAGGCTAAGTAAGATGCCAGACAAATCGTCTGTAACCTAGTAGGTCTTCCGACGATTTGTCTGGCATCTTAGCCTGTTAACTCTTGACAGGCTAAGATGCCAGACAAATCGTCTGTAACCTAGTTGGTCGTCCGACGACTCCATGCATTTTTCTTTCTTACGGGCTTTTAAACTATAGAAATCCCTTTTATTCATTTCAAAGTCAATTATTAATGGTAACTTATGCGTAAAATACTAAAATGATATGTCAAATATTAAAGCTAATGTAGGGAGGATAGTAATTTTGAATACTACCTACTCCTCCCACTAGGCTGTGGGATAGTTAACAACCAATGTGACAATGATTGGAATTTCGTACAATGTTACAGATTAGTTGAAAGTTAGTACGTTAATGAAAATATTTTGTTATTAATAATATAACATATATCCATGTCCAAATTGTTTAGCAACCAGATACAAAAATCTTTTTTTTCATTTTTTGTTTTTCTTCCAATGTTCTGCCCCGTCTTTTCACTCTGCCTCACAAAAAAATAGTTTTCGATCAATCGAAAAATTTGTTTAGTTGTTGCGTCAACAAATAAAAAGGTACATTACCTCACATATCTGTAAAGAGCTGATATTCTCTAAATTGATAACACTATCTTTCAATATCTCCCTTTACGGAATAGTCCCTTAATTACCAAGGAATTACCTATAAGTTCTACAGAATACATAAAATTACCATTATTCAAATTAGGACCGATGGTAAGTGTGCCTTGCTATACGTTAATCAAATTCTTCATCCTTGATCACGTTGCTCCATTTTATTAATTAATCATTGCCCTGATGGGCTTTTACGTGATTTAGTACACGATACAGGGGAAAATAGGTATTAAGGTTTAAATAACGACAGTATTTAAAAAATGTCTATAATGTATAGGTACATATAAATGTATAATGAAGTTCGTATTTCACGTCCAAATGTAACCAATGGTTGATAGCATTGAAATAAATCTCTAGCTAAGCGTATTTGGTATAAATAAAACTATGAATGTGTTTCAATGGTGGAACGACAAGCTAACGCTCATAAAATTATTGCACTAAACCACTTTTATGGTATTCAACAACATTTATTTTGATACACGTTCCTTGTCAACAGATTTTTTGAAATCGTAGTAAATTGCATCTACCTAATGGCCTCGATCCATGTCAGTAAACAAGAAATTAGAGTTAATAAGTAAATTACTCACGGTACATTTCCTTTGACAAACCCGTGTTGTTGGTCTGTAATTTTTGCGGCAAGCTGGGGATATATATTAGCATGAAAAATTATTATTTATTACTATATAGGCGATTATTTATCTCTTCGCAAAGAAGCACTTTCTCTGCTATTTGACAACCGGATTTCTTCTTTTTCGTCATTAAGTCGTACAAAAAGCATTATTTGTACCACGACCTATATTCAAACGTCTACGTTTTTGAGACAAAATAATTAATATTAAATATTCAAAATTATAACACAACATTGTAATAAAAATAACTTGTGTTTCATCCTTGAAAACAAAATAATATTGTCAATATTTTTACGAATTTTTCTGTAGGCCTTTTCAAGGGTGACCGGATAACTCATCGAAATGATAATTCATCACATATTTTAAAGTTATATAAAGTCATGGAAAGTGATGAAACAAAAACTTTATTAACTGGGTTAAATAAAAGCTTAATTTTTTTTTCATCGTTTCTTATGACTTTATATCATTTTTTTAAAGTGTGTTGAATTGTCACTGTGTTGAGTTATTATTGTCATTATTACATAGTCTGTTCAGGCAAAAATTCTGCTTAGAATTCATTTTGCATTGATCCACCCTGAACAAATCAGAAGAGTGTATTGAACGGTACATTGAATTGAATCTTATTTAGCAACTCTGGGGATTGAATATTATTGTTAACTACTTTATACAGGAATAGTGCTTCCTTACGATGCCTCCGTACACTCAGTGAATTAATTTTACTAGAAAGGAGAGTATGAAGCTGCTTCTGCATAAATATTAAATTATTTTTATAAGCAATAATTGTTCGCCTGAAACACTCATCCACATTGAAAAAAACTCCTGATAAAAAATACATGACGCCAACGGGACTCGAAAATTATTATATATATATAATATTATTATTATATATATTTTTATATATATATTTATTATTTATATATATATATATATATATAAATAATTGTTAGTCTTTGTGCTATGCATAAATAAAATCTTGTCTTTAAAACATTAATTTATCAAAAAAATAATAATTAAATATTAAATCTTACAAATAACTTGTAACAATGATATATTTGGAATTTGTTTTCAATTGCTTCGATTTTCTGTATGTGGATTTTGTAAAATGGAGACTAAACAACTGATGCAAACTCCAAATACGTAGGCAAAGTAGAGTAGAGTTGCTTAATGATATCGATGCTATTAAAAAGTTTTGTGTTTCTTATGATGAAGCCTAACATTTTAGCAGCTTAATTTGTGATTTGATGTATATGAAGGTTATATTGTAGTACTATCAAGGGTTATTCCAAGATCACGAATATCTGAAACTTTTGCAACGTTGTTGTTGTAGAAAAAATTAACGATAATTTATTATTATTTCTCGAAAAGACAATGTGATGGCATTTTGAAACATTTAGAGATAGTTGATTTTGCTGGCAATAGGTGGATATATTGCTTAAATCTTGTTAATTGACACAATCGTAAAGACTTTGTAAAGAATCTAGATTAATTCATTTATAAAAAGCAGCTCGACGCTACTTAGGTACGTACTTGCATCTGCAAAACAAAGCAACCTACCTACGTCGCAGTCGGTCTGGCACACTACGACAACTCGCCAGAAGGTTCGAGTCTACCGCCTGTGCATAATTGCCGCGCCGCCGAAATTTCGCGAAAGTTCCAGACCGAGTGAGTGGCTCCAATTTAGTTGCAATTCACTACCTGCTGTTGCCGTCGGCCGTGTAGTATAAATAAGCCCGACGCAGCGAGACAGTCAGTCAGTCAATCTGCTGTCAGTGGATAAATCTCACGAGTGATGATCGGCGCGACCCGCCGCAAAGTACAACGCACCCGGCTTCGCCCGTACAATCATGGACTCTATCGGGACATCATCTTAGCGCCTTGGCCCAGATCGCCGTCCCTGGCCAGCGCTACACTAATTACAAGCGCCCTGGTTCCAGCGTCTCTGACCAGCTCTTCATCCACGCCACCATGACCACCACGAGGACACGCAGCATCCTCACTGGTCTACGCAGCTCCCGCTCAACCGCCTACAAGGTCCGCCGCACCTTCGGCCTTCCCGTCAACACTGGAGTGCCTGAAGACCTACGTTCTTCGCCAGTGCCTGACAGTCTTCGAGTCCGGTCTCAACGCGCCGTCGCCAACTACCGCCTAGACCACATCACCGCAGCAACCGGAGTATTCAACATTTGTCCTACGTCATCTCCTCACCACGGCTCAAACTGACTCAATAAACACAGTGACCTTCACGACACGCCTTTTATTTCGTGCCTCTCACAGATCCCCAAAACTTAATTGCTTAGCATCAGCGCAAATATTTCAGAGTATTTTGCAACATTCATCAAATCATTAATATGTAAAATGAAAAACAATGGTCCGAAATGAGAACCCTGTTAGATCCCAGAGGAAATTTCTTTGAAATCTGACTTGAAACCCTTTATTGCTACTGCCTGTGATATGTTGAGTATATTAGATATAACCCAACTAAATAAATTACCACGTATACCTAATGACCACAGTTTTCTTAGTAATAATGTTTTGTTAATTTTATCAAATGTTTTGTCAAAGTCTGTTTATATTGTATCGCCATTTTTGTGGATTGGTGTTACATAGGCTCTTTTCCATATTTCAGGTACCGTGCCTTCGTTCATTGATTTATTATATATATAATGCAAAGAGGTTTTGCGAGTGTTTCAGCGCAATTAGCTATAAAGTATGATGGAATATCATCACACCCCACGCATGTGTTTATTTCAAATGCTTTTATTTATTTTAAGACTATTTCTCGTGTGAATTTAACTATGGTGATACTTATGTTATTTGTGTTTTCTGATATGACGAATGCAGGTAGGTTTATGTAAACATAAACAATATCGTTTATGTAAACTGATTGGAAATATTCCATGAAAATATTATATATGTCTTTTTTATCATCTAGGTGCATTGTATCGAACATCAAATTACAACCAGATTAACTAAACTTGTTTCCACTGGTCACTTCTTACAAAGTAAGAAAACAAAGTGAAGTGAACACTTGCGAGTTTGATTACCTCTTTTTCCAAATTACCAATTAGTGTTACCATGCGGCAATACGACTGTATCAAACATGAAACAGTTCGATGACCCTATTTTCAAAAACGAAATCATAATACCAAGTCTAAAAGCTGTTACTAGGCAAGAAATTATTGGCGCGCAATATTAAAACTGAAAAACATGTTTTTATGCAAGCTGACTGTGGAACACCTGTGAAAAGCACTATAAATATGTCACTAAAAACAAAAAAAATATTATTATTCAAGAATTACAACCTTTAGATGCAACATCTATGGTTACAACTGAAAGCTGTATTCGTTTCTGTTCCTCCATCACGACATAATCATTTTAAAGATTACAACTATGTGCAACGAGCTGTTTACTGTCGGCACTTCATCAGCTGAGCGAGACGCATCTCTTATTTTTAGAATAGTATCCCTGCTGCTTCCGATTGCTGGTCACTGATGCCGACAACCTGGAGGCTTAAAAATTCTTGCTGGCTACCGACTGAATTAGCTACTGACGCTGACAACCTAGAAGCTGGCCGATTACTGCCGGCTACTGACCGAATTAGCCACTGCTGCTGAACACCTAAAGGCTGGCCAATACCTGCTACTGCCGATCTGGTCACTGATGCTCACAACCTAGAGGCTGGCAAATCCCTCCTGGCTACCAACTGAATTAGCTTTTGGGGATCTGGTGAGGAGACACGAAATGAAAGAGGTTGTGAAGGTCACAGTGTTTTTATTGATTCAGGATGCCGTATATGAGATGACTTCAGGACCGATGATGAAGACTCCGGATACAAGTGGTCAGGTGTTGGTCAATATGCGAGCCTTTGAGTCGACGCCATTGCTGGGGTCCGGACTCGTGGAGGTGTCAGGTACTGGTAAAGACCATGGGTCTTTTGAGTGCTCCAGTGCTGAAAAGGGAAGCCAAAGGTTCGGTGGACCTAGTCAGCAGTTGTGCGCGAGATGCATGGACCGACGAGGATGCCTCGGGGCTTAGGTGCGTGGATGTAGCGCTGGTCAGATGTGCTGGAACCAGGGCGCTGCGATGATCCCGTCGGAGTCCATGGATGAACCGTGCAAAGTCGGGTGCATCCTCCTGTGTGCAGCGGAGGTGCGCAGGTTGTCACTGACGACGGACTGCTCGCTGCGTCGGGCCTATTTATATAGTCCAGCCAACGGCGGTAGTAACTACGAGAGGACGCTGGTAAACTGGAGACAACTCGCTCAGTCCGGATATTTCTGGTAGTTTCGATGGCGCTGGAATTATGTCTGGGTGATGTTCCTGGTCAAACTTGCAACGTGTTGACGTAGGTAGTTTTCTCAACGGCAAGTACTCGTATGCCGTAGAGGGGAACGTAGGAACGTTTCGCATTGCGTCTGGAGTGTTCTAGATAAACCTCGTAGCATCGCTACAAGCCATGCTAATGTTGATGCTAACAACCTAGAAGCTGGCCAATTCTTGCTGGCTACTGACTGAATTAGCCACTGATGCTGACAACCTAGAGGCTGGCCAATTTTTTCCGGCTACCGATTGAATTAGTCACTGCTGCTGATCACCTAGAGGCTGGCCAATCCTTGCTGCTGCCGATTGCTGGTCACTGATGCTGACAACCTGGAGGCTGGCCAATTCCTCCTGGTTAACGACTCAATTAGCCACTGATGCTGACAACCTAAAAGCTGGCCAATTCGTGCTGGCTACTAATTGAACTAGCCACTGCTGCAGCTGTCGCCTACGCCATTTGCTGTATCGTATGCAAAATGTGCTCCAATCTGAAATTAATGCTGAAAGAATTCCCATTGTCTTAGTTCCTATCTGTATATTAAAACCCAGTTGTATTGAAATACATATAACTATTTCGTGTGAATTGGGTTGGCTGTAAATCATAGGAAGTACCTATAAGCTACACCTCTACAAGATATATACCAGTACAATAAATCTAATTAAAATGTAAATTTTGATTTGAATCTTCTTTTTTTATGATGGTTTGGATAGAACACCTCAAGGTGTTTTACTTAAATCATTACCCAGGTTAAGGGCTGATGTGTGACGATGCTTATTGTTTACAGTATTTTCTTGTACTGGCAAATACCTACCGTACATGCATCGTACACGACGACGAAACACAATCGTCTCAATTTTTTTTTTATGTTATTGAAATGATTCCAGAAGAGTTTAGGATTACCATTCATGTTATTTTTAGCAGTATGTATATAATTAAAGTAGACTTGTTGTGCAATTCGTTTTTGAATTGATCACGAATTGATCTATCTTAAGAGTGAAAACGTTTGGTAGTCAAGTGGATATTGAATTATTTTTAATTTGTTTGTTATTTATTTTTGCCTTTAGTTATTTTTATATGAGAGGTACTTGTTTAGTTGGTACATAATTTATGTTTATATTGTTCAATATGTTGTAGAAGACGTCATTTGCGGGTTGAATATTCAAATGGTTCAGTTTATGATCCCAATCAATTCAGTAACGTATGTGTTTATTATTGAATAATCCGCTTTTCTGAATTATAATATTTGCTATGCTTTAGTTTTTAGGTTTTTATTTTTTTTATTAAGAATCAGGATTAGCGGTGTTTTATGATAAACATCTTCTGGTACTAATGTGATATTGTTGTGCGTCATTCTATTAGTTTGTTGCTTACAGCTAAGTCAAGATTGGAATAGTTTATATTATTACTTTGAAAGTTATATTTTTTCAGATAAAAACTCATAAAGTTCGAATCTGCGGGATTTAATGAGTTGATGGGTTCGGTGTACATATAGTCACCTTCCTCATTTATTGGTGACCAATGTAAGTGAGGTAGATTGCAATCTTTTACCGTAATGAAACTTTTATTATTGTCATCTGTGATAATTTGTGATGCTTTGTTTATGTGTGACGAAAATTTTTGAGGTGTTTATTATATGGTGGGAAATGTGAAGTGCATATGTGAATTATTTTACCCCATTCAATTTTTTGATCAGAAATTAATTTACTTTTGACTGCAATTAAAACTCCACCACCGCGATTTCAATTGAGGTTATGATAATCTCCATCTCGTCTATAAACATTGTATCTTGAATCGAAAAGTTCCTCATTAAAGATTGAATTGTTTAGCCATGTTTCACTGAAACATATAATGTCATAGTTGTTTAATAGTACATTTTGAAGAAAATTATTCGTTTTAGTTCTGACACCTCTTAAATTTTGATAATATGGCTATAAAGATTCCATTTACAATGCAGTTAATATGGAAGTTGCTGATATGTTCTAAGCGTTGTTGATGGAAATATCGTATTTTTTAGTTTTTATAGATCGTTATAAGAGTTTATGCAATAGTGATCTTAGTTTTCATTTAGTTTCGCATAAATTTTACAATTTTTAATCCAGCAAAATTTGAATTTATTAATTTTTGTAAACTCTCTGACCTTTTTGTAGAGTACTTTATTTTTATGAGTTAAATGTTCTTTAATTTAGATCCGATATTTTCCATTCATCTTCTGCTGTTAGGCTTCACCTTGTCCGGATTGCTGCCATGATGTAATCTTTTTTTGTTTTCTGCACATCAATTTAACGATAATATTTTGCGGTCTTTTTTTAATCTTCTTCTTGGGGGTTACTCGGGTGGCTTATTCGATTTTGTCAGGATTTACTATTTTTAATTCTGAATAGATGCTTTTGATAATCTCCGTCAGGTTTTCTTGTTTTTTTTCCGGTATCCCAATGATTTGTAAGTTATGAATGCGTGCGTGTTGTTCGTTAGCATCCAACTGTTTTTGCAATTCGTTACATTCACTTTGAATTACGGCATTCTGTTCCAGTGTTTTTGAAATGCTGTTTTTTTGTATAATTTTTTTTTCTGATTTAATATTTTGTTTTTTAATTCTTTGATTTCTTCTTTATACTCGTTTCTCAGAGTTACAATTCTTTAAACATTTTGTCAAGGAGCTGGAGGAGTTGTGTGTCTGTATTATTTAGTGCCGTCTTTTCAGTTGCCCTTGTAGTCATATTGGCACGGAATATTAGCTAATGTAACTAATATATCAACACTCCACTATTATAAACTTATTAAAATATAGATATTTAGATTTCAGCTACGACTTTTGTTTTATTTTGTAATATTTCCAGAGAGCGATGAAAAACACGACAGCTGTCATTGAATATTATTATTGTATTTTTAACTATTTAGAGTTATCGAACTCAAGGACAGCGCATTTGACTATTTCTAATCTCTGTTCAAGTCTACCGCTATTTAACAAAGGTACGTGGTATGTACTGCTTTGGTATTGGCTGACTAGAGCATTTTCATTAGAAAGTCCTGTTTAATTAAATGCCGATTAACAGGGAAATGTCATTTCCTCTCCACAATCCGGCCCAAAGGGGTTCGATTAAATTGAAATGCATTTATCGGGATCCGGGACTTTGATTAACCATATATTATTGGATTATTCTGCTAGTGGGGTGGTTCTGTTTTATTTTTAAGAGACGAGTTAATAGTTCATTTATAATGCCAGATTTGATGTTAAATTGTATAAGGTCATAACATTTTAATCGGTGCTAGAAATATGATCATTCTTAGCAGCAATCAACCAGCTGAATAGGTGATGACCCTATTTCCTGAAACACAGTACCCACCTACCTATTTTTAAAATGAAAGCTATGTAAGATATTTTTAAAATAATAAAAAATATTTTTTGTCATTTTTCCATTGAGTCCGTAATTGTTCAGTTTATTATTTCAGAAAATGGGAGTCCACGTCAACAAAGTGTTATACTTGGAAAGTAAGTTTACAAATATAATAATATGTCACTAGAAGAAAGGTATTTTTTCGCTTGATTAATCGTGTCTATCCAGAGCTCAATGTTAGGTTGGCATAAAGGTAAAATTTATATTCGTTAATAGGAAAAAACGTTTTCCAAAATTTTAGAGTATTTGTTATTTTCCTTTTTCTATTATTTTTCTTTCATTCGTAGTATTTGTCTATTATGTAAAATTCAAACACGAGAATTGATTCCTTGATCGATAGGGGCAGCTCTGTAAAAAAATGTACCCTTTTATTGAACTATATGTATTTTTTATTATATTTAATTTATGTATATTAATAAAAAATAAAAATAAATTACGTATCTTTTTGAATCTGATTTTTGTGTTTGTATTGTCAATACTCACTAAATCTGTAAAAACTCAGTTTTACAAAAAACATAATTTTCAAGTAGTTTTAAAATTTGAGCCGGTTGTAAATAATTTCATTTACTGTAGCGAAATGGCCACAAACTCGTAAAGATGAACCTTTACTTAGGTTTAAGAAAGACTTTTGTAATATTTAATGGTTAGTGTACAAGGTGGTGTGTTTATGGTTTTGCCAGTGATTATAATTAATCGAGCAAATTATTGCTTCCAGGGGTATCTCGTAAGCAATAAGTTATTTATTGTTAGTGGCCCTCAGGGTTAAAACAGGGATCTAAGCATTTGTAGGCAATACTATCACACTACTTATCACTTATTTTAACATTGCCCACAAAACTGTGGGTAATGAGAACCTTTAACGTCATTTATATATTTTTCAATATTTTACCACCATTTCATTCAAAGTGCGCGAAAAGAAAAAAAACAAGTGTTTCCAATCCAAGACATTCGGAAATTTAAAATGGGTATAGATAAAATCAACAATGTAATTTACCTTCTGAAGATTTCCGTGTTAGAGTTAAAGCTATGCGATAAAAAATAAACTCTTTATTTTTTATCGCATAACTTATCTTTTCCCTCTCTTCTTCCTTCAGATTCAAAACATTTCACAGTTCAAGTACTGGGTGGACAAAGGCGTTATCTCAAACAATGTTCTGTTTCCATTTTTTCCGGCCGACAAAAACTCATTTCAATATACAACTTATTCTTATCTGTGCGTATTTAAACGGACTAGTCAAGTGTCGTCCGCCGTCTTTATGTAACTACTGCGCACTCAACTTGTCAGTTTTTCGGATGATTTTTTAAAACCCTAAAAATACTGTTTATTAACATTTTTTTATTTTATTTATATGTTTATTTTTATGTATTATATGTACTTCTTATATTTTCATTCTGATAAGTTTATATTATGTATAATACTTAAACACTAATATTACTTAAAAATCAATAACTTTGTTACAAGGGTGTAAAATTGCATGGTACCCATGTCCAATAAAATGCATTTAATAAAAATAAAAAATAAAATATATATATATGTCATTGGCAATTGATTAAGAATACTTAATTGACAGTTTCTTTTTTTAAATTTATTTTTTACTATACATATTTATAAATATTATTATTTTTTATCTATGCACGTATATATTGTGTTATAATTTTTAACTTTTAATTTTAATTTTTAATAAACTTCTCTATGTTCCCGCCTTTACACACGAGTAATTTAACTCTCGTAAAGGTTATATATTGTATACGTATATGTGTTTTTACAGTTTTTTAATCAATGTTGCAGGCTTAATTACTCATGATTATGTTACATATGTATGTATACAAAAACTAATAAAAAAAATAATATATATATATATATTTGTATAAAGCATACTTTGAGCCACATTATATACACTTTTTTTTAATGCCATTTTGTTTAATCAACCCTTAAAAACTACCCCCTCACAGCTATATACGTCTATGATGTACCGTTTAAAATATATATCGATACATACATCTATAGCATACTTTGAAGACATATTTTTATTCTGTACAGACGATAGTTTGAAGACAGTCCTCAATGTATGCGTTATATATAATTTCCCGTCGTGGTCTCAAATAATGCTTTTCACAGGGAGGTGTTTCGTGTACATATAGCATACTTTCGACCTTATGGTAAGTAGGAAACTTCCATTGGAATAATGAGTAATTATTAATATTTTTGACGCCAGATGGCACAAATAATAATATCAAATATGTAGATATTTACGCGCTGTGAATTTGGTACATTACGATAAAGTAATGTTTCGTCTTCAAGTCAAATCCTTTGTGAAACTTTTTCGCTGGGTTTTTCGAAAGATAAGAGTGAAAATTTAATTCATCTCGAAAAAAATACATATTTTACTTATTGTTAATTTTTGCTTTTTTATAGGTAACAACAAACTTTTACCCATAGATAATAGAAACAAAGCGGATATGGCATTGAAGCGTGCCAACTGTCATCGAGCATAGACCACACTGCACGGGTTGTACGTTTGGTGACTATGTAGGAGTGTAGATGCAGGGCATTGTTAGGTTGTATGATGTTGGCGACACTGCACACAAACTAACAACAATCAATGGCCTATCTTCCCTGTTCCGGTACACATTTTAACTTATGTGTTAGGTAGGTACCTAGATGGTTTTACCCATGGATAATAGAAACAAAGCGGATATGGCATGGAAGCTTGCCAAATGTCATCGAGCTTAGACCATACTGCACGGGTTGTACGTTTGGTGACTATGTAGGAGTGTAGATGCAGGGCATTGTTAGGTTGTATGATGTTGGCGACACTGCACACAAACTAACAACAATCAATGGCCTATCTTCCCTGTTCCGATACACATTTTAACTTATGTGTTAGGTAGGTACCTAGATGGTTTTACCCATGGATAATAGAAACAAAGCGGATATGGCATTGAAGCGTGCCAACTGTCATCGAGCATAGACCACACTGCACGGGTTGTACGTTTGGTGACTATGTAGGAGTGTAGATGCAGGGCATTGTGAGGTTATATGATGTTGGCGACACTGCACACAAACTAACAACAATCAATGGCCTATCTTCCTTGTTCCGGTACACATTTTAACTTATGTGTTAGGTAGGTACCTAGATGGTTTTACCCATAGATAATAGAAACAAAGCGGATATGGCATGGAAGCTTGCCAACTGTCATCGAGCTTAGACCATACTGCACGGGTTGTACGTTTGGTGACTATGTAGGAGTGTAGATGCAGGGCATTGTTAGGTTATATGATGTTGGCGACACTGCACACAAACTAACAACAATCAATGGCCTATCTTCCCTGTTCCGGTACACATTTTAACTTATGTGTTAGGTAGGTACCTAGATGGTTTTACCCATAGATAATAGAAACAAAGCAGATATGGCATGGAAGCTTGCCAACTGTCATCGAGCTTAGACCATACTGCACGGGTGGTACGTTTGGTGACTATTTAGGAGTGTAGATGCAGGGCATTGTTAGTTTGTATGATGTTGGCGACACTACACACAAACTAACAACGATTAATGGCATATCTTCCTTGTTCCATTACACATTTTAACTTTTGTGTTAGGTAGGCACCTAGATGGTTTTACCCATAGATAAAAGTAACAAAGCAGATATGGCATTGTATTATTTCACAATTTATCTTTAAAAATAATATAAGGTATATTTGCGATACGTTCCAGATTGGAGGGTACTCTCAGTATTGCCCTGGTGTAATACCATCATTCAGAATTGAAAATTTGATTGAAATGGCCGTGTTTGGTGACCAGGTACTTCCCCACCTTTCTCTTCCACATCTCCTTCCTCTCTCCAATACTTTTAGCTTATCAACGAGCAATTTTGAGCTACCGGCATCTGTTTGTCCTCCCTCCTATAATGCGAGCCTCTTCAAGGCCCGCATTAATAAATATCTTCCTACAGCCCCTACCTTAATCCGCCTCACAACGCCGCCCAACCGGGTGGTGACATAGTTCCCCTGTCTGTACACTGCACAGGCAGGGACGCTCTTGTGAGGTGTCATATAAATGTAGCCGTCTGAGCTTCTCTGATGCCCCATGACACGGAATGAACACATACAAACGCATTAAGTCGTCAACAATTTAGGCTCAAATCAAATTTACTTGCGCACGCCGGAATTCGAATCCGCGACCTAAAAATGCGTAGCCAAGGATCGTAATCTCAACCTCAAACACTATACTATTGACAACTATTTTGTAGTTTTTAAAATATTGCATTATTAATTTAACATGGCGATACTGAAAGTACCTATTTTCATTCTTGAACGTGCCGCAAATATACGATATAGTTATTAACGTATTATTTTAAACTAATAAATATTGTGAAATTATACAAATTTATCAATTCACATTCGCACTCCGTAATTTGAACCCGCGACCTCCGAATTCATAGCCAAGGATTGTTATCTCAATCTCAAAGTAGAAACTGGTAACAGTCATTTTTGTATTTTCTGTTTCGTTCGGGCTTTAATAATAGACATTTGTTTCAAATAATTGCCGCAAAAGAAATCCAAATGAGATAATATTACTTTTTGAATAATAATACAATAGTAAACGAGGCTGGTCAGTATATAAACTGCCGATGCGCGACGACCGGATGTGCAGATGTTTTTTTTACTGTTTTTTTTGTTGTTGACATTTTTTGTCTACAATTATTATTAGTTCTCAAACTGTGAAGATATGTTCGTGTGTGTGTTTTTTTTTAAATATTATTTTTTTATACTTTTAAATACACCTTCTTGAATTTCACTTGCGTTTTCTTAAATGAATGTATGAATGAAGTGGAAATTCACCCATTTTCCAACATCCAAATAAAGCTGAAATTCGGCATATAGACTCGTTGTTGATTACAATGAACTGGCGGCAATCACGTCAATACACGCGGACATATTTGCATTTCTCTGAAATTGAATGACATTATAGCAGTTAATATAAAAAATAAATGCCGGTAATACCAAATCAGGATTTAGCTCAGTTAGTTAGCGCGGTTGATTCCAGTCTTTGGAGAGGAAGATTCAATCCTTAATCAAACCAAAAAAAAAATATTTTCAAATACATCTTTTGATAAAAATAGATGCTTCATATATTTAGTAGACGAACTTTTTACGGGTTGATTTTTCTATTTCAAAATACCGGAACCGTTAGGTTTATTGCTTATTAGCTATTTAATGATTTATTTCTTATAGAAAATATACCTTACGTTTGCATTTATGGTCTAATAATGAGTTTTTATAGTATAATGAGATAGATAGTAAAAACAAAAACAAATATCCATGTAAGCAAGAAAGAAAACGATAAAATTAACGATAAAATAACGATTCGAAGGAATAGTAGACCCGCGTTAAATGCGTGTAATCAAATTTTTGGTTTTGTTTTGTTTTTAATAACTAGTTCATTTAATTTGATGAAAGTTTGCTGACCACATTTATTTAAATATTGTTGTTGCGCCCGCACTACGCAAATAAAATATTAAATTGCATTTTTTTTTAATTTCCAGAAGCCACACTATACTTACCAAAGATATAAGAATTTCTAATATATTTGGTAAGAATAATTTCTAATATCTTTGGTAAATATAATTTCAAATAGTAGAATTTCTAATATCTTTGTAAGTATAAGTTCTAATAGTAGAGTTTCTAATATTTTTGATACCTACCTACCTCCGTTTTCATTTTTTACCTGATTTTGGTTCATAAGTCCAACCTCGGTAAAAATAACATAAAAAAATTAAGTTCTACTTAATTAGTTTCAAATTTTTGCTAATTTTACGGACACCGTGTTCACGGGTAATTTAAACATGTATCTAAATTAATAAGTTATATTTTAATATAGTATGTATATATTTTTTTTTACACGCCCATAGGTCTTTTACATACAACGCAGTATATCTTTTTATGAAAAGTTACAATGAAAATAGAATATAAAAAATATAAGTTATGATATGAGGCTGTATTTTATATTCCTTTGTAAATAACGCGCAATTTAATTTATAAATAATTATCTAATTTTTACACGCCCATAGGTCTTTTACATGCAACGCAGTATATCTTTTTATGAAAAGTTACAATGAAAATAGAATATAAAAAATATAAGTAATGAAATGAGGCTGTATTTTATATTCCTTTGTAAATAATAATAATAAAATATTTTGATGATTTTTATAGCGCCTTTTTTGTGCAAAATCACCTTAAGGGCACTATAAAACATGTAAAAATATCTCTTCTAAAAAATACAAATATTAAATAATAAAATAATATTATATAGTTGGCATCGCGGCTGGCGTCGTAAATTCAATTCCTCGGCTGGCCAAGACTCCAACATGACACAAGCAACCTTTTCCGCTTACTACGGGGGTAGTGGGAGAATTTCAAACATTGTCGGGATATTCGTATTTGGTGTTTGACTTTCTTTTAAATTAAACATAAATAAATAAAATTGTAACCGTTGTAAAGTTCAAAAAGATAAGAGATTATTTCAAAAATTTAGAAAACATAATATATATCCGAAGATAAGATAAAAAAGAGCTATTATAAGATTGATGCCAATTGCGGTATTTTCGTTCCTTTCCCTAATTCGTGGGTCGACTCGATAAAACTTTGCCTGCTTATACGCACCCTTTTACTATACATTGTAAAATATAATAAATGTTGGCTGTCCATATTGAAATAAATTACAAAAATTTAATTTGATAAAAAAAAGTTTGTAATTATATTAATCAGTAATCCTTAAAGTTGGAGAATTATCGGTAGGCGCGTTCTCGACCGCGAGTTGTCAAAAACCACCAGTAGTTAAAAAGTCCACCTGTTAAAAAGAGTTAGTTTCGGTTATTGTTCGACAGGAGATCCCGCCTGGCGCTTTTTACTTATTGCAGATGAGATTATTTTAAAATTAGGTACTTGCCCCGCGCAGACTAGACAAACCATGCGCACGGAAACAGAAGTTGCTTGATTTTTAATACGGAAGAGATTTTAAAATAATGATGAAAGAGAAAGTGGCCTGTTTGGCACGGAGCTCGTATGTCACTATATCAAAAAAATACGGAAAAGGTAAGAACGAAAATATTTTTAGCGTCCATTCCAGGCAATTTTTTGAAGAATCAACTATACTTTCCAGGACCGAAAAGCACCTTGCTTGGAAACATATAAGCAACGTATAAAATGTTTAGTATTCATATTTTGATGTTTTGCTTTTCTATTGCTAAACTAACTTACCAACCATCTCCCCGTTCCACCGCAGGGGTAGGCAGAGAGGACGGACCGCAAAAAAACTCGGTCTTGGCACACACTTCTTGCCTCATTCACATTCATACATACTCTTCTATTATTCTGAATCTTTACATGGCCCGACTCTAGTATCTGATTCACTCGATCGTGCCACATTTTCCTCGGGCGTCCCCGACTTCTGCTACCATTCACATTTGTATTATATATTCTCCTTACACTCCTTTCTTCGCTCATTCGCTCTATATAATGCCCAAACCATCTAAGCGTCCATTTCTTGATTTTACTCATTACACTTACATCAGCTTTGCACTATTTGCGGATCTCCACATTTCTCACACGAGCATACATGGTTTTATCACACAAACGCCTCGGGGATCTCATTTCAACAGCATTCAGTCTACTTTAATCCTTTCTCTGCCAGTTCCATGCCTCACTGCCACACATCAGGGTAGGTACCCATTGTGGACTGCTAGCTTTGCTTCTTTGGACAGTTCTCCATTTGAATGGAGTTACCTGCACTTACCCTTCTTTGCCTGCACTTAACCCATATTTCTGTTGCAGCAGCATTAGCTTCCAAGCATTCGTTTTTTTTTAAATTTATCTTTTGTAGTAATTACCACTTACTTCTGTAAACTGCAGATCGAAACATTTTTTCTTGGTGTAATTTAAATAATTTTTTCATTAATTTTTAACGTTTTTCAAATTCTTGAAATGACCTGCCATTTAATTTATTTTTTATTTATGTTAATATTAACCCGCATAAGTGCCCCAACTGCTCCAAGCCATCTGTAGCCGGTGAGACTATGAAATCCCCAATTGGGGTATGTTGCGAAGCTGATAATAGTGGGGAGGGGAAGAGGAAGGTGGGGAAGTACTTGGCTATTCAGAACTGGTAACAAAACACAGTTAAAGTCATTTCAAGCCGTTTCAAGACTGGTGGTCTTACACAAGGGTGATACTGAGAGTATTTTCCACTCTGGAAAGTTCAGAAGCCATCTGGTTTGAAAAAGATAATAAAAGTACTAGAAGAGGCTACCAATAAATAATACTGTAAGCGCCATTGAGGTGATTGAATCACAGAGCGGCTCTGTATTCACTGGCGAACTGTAATAATTACCACTAAATAATGAGTTTGTTTTGTTATATTTTGAATTATAATGTCACATCACAAAGTATCTGCTTCCTATTCAAATATTTTCATTAATTACTCTTTGTAGACCTACTTATACAAATAGAAGACTAAAATTAAAATAATGTCCGTTCTTCTCCGTCACAAAATGTTCAGGCATATAATTCAAACTGACCATAATAATGATAGATATTGGTAATTCACAAATTGGTTAGCATCTTATCAGAATCCGATTGGTGACATTTCAAAGCACACTATATATGCGCAGTTGTATTGTACATACGTTATTGAAATGTATCTTTACAAATAAAATATGCAGAATATATTTTTTTAAATTGGGTTTATTTGCATTGGATAAACTTTCATAAAGAAACTGAAATCTTGACATAAACTTTTTAATTCAAGATTTCTTGCCATTATATTTTGTGAAATATGTGGCAATATTTCACAAAATATGATATTTTTTATTTATTTAAAATGCGATAAAAATTATTTCCTTGTCTGTCAAATCATTTTTATTTTATTTTATTTGCGTTGTAAACAATAATAATAG
Source organism: Hesperophylax consimilis (assembly GCF_061612785.1). Classification (NCBI taxonomy): domain Eukaryota; kingdom Metazoa; phylum Arthropoda; class Insecta; order Trichoptera; family Limnephilidae; genus Hesperophylax; species Hesperophylax consimilis. The sequence goes on along the minus strand of NC_142837.1, from coordinate 21,903,544 downwards.
TAACCATAAATATGAAGACATGAAAGTATAGGCCAGTAATTTTCAAAATAAAATCACTGTGCGCCCGTGAGCGCCTTCTGTAGCAAAAAATTATCACGCGTATTTTGCATGTCAGTTGGTGCTATTATCACGTGTATTTTGCGTGTCAGTTTTCAACATAAAAGAATTTTATCATAGATGAGCTTGGAACATCTTTTACGTTCTCATACTTCCGATGGCTGAATTAGAAAGTATCTTAACAGTAGCGTTTGTAATTTCGCTTCGAAAACTTACTGTGTCATTTCTTGTGAACATTATTTTTATAGCGCCGATTTTGCGTACACCACTCTAAGGATGCTTTATATCTGACTGAGATATATAACATAAACATCATATTTTTATAAATACAAATTTTGGCGACACTACACACAAACGAAAAAACAGTTTGTGGCCTATCTTCATTATTTCCGTCCATGTTTAATTTAGCTTTATTATAGGTACCTACATGGTTTTATTCATATATATTAGAAACATTAGAATAACTGTCATCGAGTATAGGCTATACTGCACAGGTTATAAGTTTGGTATATAGGGGCGAAGATGCGATTTGCATAGAATTAATATATAAGTGAACTATGTTGGCGTCACTACATACACACTAAAAACGGTTCATGCCATGTATCTTCCTTGTTTACGTTCATATATATACACACATATAAATAAATATATTTTTATGTAACTTTATGGTTTTATCATAGAAGCAATGGAGATATGGCGTGGAAGTGTGTCGACCGTCGTTGAGCTTGGTCCTTACTGCTCAGGTTATAAGTTTGGCATGTATGGGCGTAGATACAATTGGCATCAAATAAATGTATAGGTGAACTATGTTGGCGACACGACTAGTACTGTATCAAAATATAACTAGCCGTCGGAAACAATAGTTTTATTGTTTCAACATCCAACTCTGTTGATAATAATTAGCGCCAATAGTTGAAATATAATAACTACTTGCGAATATTACTTAACGAAGTCAACGATTCAACTGTCTAATAAATAAAAAGATTTAGAGTTTGCACTTCGTGAACAACATTACTCGATATTTCAAATGGTCTTTTGGTTACGTAACTCCTGCTAGACGTTTTACTTTTATTTTTCCATCCAATATGGCCGATACGCATCGCAAAGGGACAGTCAAATTTATCAACGACAAGCAAAATATATCTTCAATGTCTTTAATATTTCAACAGGGTAATGTTTTCAACACCGAAATGAACGTCTTCCAACAGTTTCAACTTTCAACTTTATTATAGAATTATTATTACGTGTGTGGGGCATAGAAATAATCGTAATACATCAATTATCTGGGGAACAACCCGTTAATAGGGATTCTAATACGATTTTGATCTATTTTTTGTTAGTATCGTTTCGATCTCCTATACGTTTAGTTTGATTGTACTGGCTTGTCGCGCGTCTATTTAATCTGTTTTTGTTAATTGTTTTACTTAGGAAGTAAAAATAAATAGGTGTTTGATATAAATTTTATGACTAAACTAATTTCTAAGTGAAGAATAATTATTAGTGTTAGTGTCGTAGTGTGATTGAACTTTGAACTGATGATAAATATTAAACAGTTGAAGTGCTTTCCTAAATAGATATCAAATATCAATGGCGAACAATAATCAGAGTGATTTGTGGAAGTATTTATAATCTGATGGAAAGACAAAAACTGCAAAATGTAATGTTTGTAAGCGTGCACTCTCACACAAATCAACAATTTCCAATCTAAAATGCCATTTAAAGCACAACCACCCGATTGAATTTTCTTTGCTTGGAGCTCATATATCCAGCGAATGTGGTCAACACGGAACCGTTTCTAAATTAAAATAATTTAAAAACCGTAATTACTAAATTATCTAAAAAAAGATAATAACATATGTGATGAATGAGGTTTCATCGAGTATGGAGAATTAAGCACTGAAAACAGACCTGAGCTAATAAATCATTACAAATAATCAATTATAGTTGCGTTAACGTCGGCGTTATTTTCAACAGTTGAAAATCGCTAACGATAACAACGTTGGCGTTGGATGGAATTATCGTCAACGCCCAGTACTAGACACGACCCACAAACTATTCATCGACTTTTCAACGGTTCATGGCCTATCTTTCTTGTTTCCATTTATGTGTAATTTAGCTGTTTTATAGGTATTTATACAATAGAAGCAATGGAGGTATGGCATGGAAGCGTGCCGACCGTCGACGAGCGTATATCATATGCATACTGCGCGTATACTTCGCAGGTTTGGTATGTAATTTTAATAATAATAATGAAAAATATTAATTATTATTTTTATTTGCAAAATTTGAAGAAATTAATAATAATATTTGGAAAATTTCTATAAGGCCCTTTTTATGGGCAATGACCTTTGTGCACGCACAACATGAACCTAAAAAGGCCATGTTGGCATAATAGCACATAATACTTTGTGCAGGGTTGCCGATGCAAATGCATTAAAAACCCACAATATTAGTTCAAATGTTTAAATAAAATAATTTTACAAACAAAATTAAACAAAATTCTACGAAATTAGTTTTTTTTATTATCTAGTCATTTTCGGCTTTTTTCTTTCGTTCAGACTTTAAAAGTAGAAATTTCGTTGAATATTTACTCCTAAAGAAAACCAAATTATAGTACATTCTCACAATTGTTGTAAATATTATTTTTAATGTTGTTGGATAATCGATAAATGTCTAGACCCCCGCATTCTATACACAGAATATAAGTTCTTCCCGCAAAATAACCAATTCAGAAAAAAACTTGAGTTGAGTTGAGAAACCCAAGAGTTTGCAACCCAGGATGTTTTTGCAATCCTTTCTACATCGGCACTGTTGCACTGGGTGTTTCCAAACATACAAAGAGATCTTCAATATGTCATTTTATTAGATTTTTTCTGTATTTATTTTAATATTAAAATTAATTATTTAGTTAGTATTTAAAAATGTTTACTAAACTTTTACTAATGAAATGTTTTGAAATGAAATGTAATGAAATTATTATAAAAGCCTCATTTTATATTTTTTAGTAAACAATATTTACTTTTCTTTAAAATAAAAAAATAAATATTTTTAATCTAATAAGAAACTAGCATCGAGTCAAGTTCAGATTTGGCCGAAGCCGAAAAGTGAACAGTAAAAAAGGTTTACATGGCTAAATAATAAAAATTCAAACATCAGAACAAAAGGGCCGAATAGAACACATTCTGTATCCATCTAAAATGTTCAGAAATGCACTGGTTTAGCAGGAATTCTTATTTTTTGTTCCAAATTTAAATAAAACAAGATTTAAAATATTTTTCTTTCTTACGAACCTCGGGGTTAGGCCTATTACCAAAAGTGGTCGCATCCATTTTATTATTAATTTATTTTTTATATTTTTAGTAATAGCTATATTAAAAACACAAGCCAAAGAATTTTATTCAAAGACCTCCTCACTGGGTATTCTTGTTTCGAGGCGGATTGTAGTATGTTGTAAGGGTGTTATGTCATAATTTAATCTAATTTGATCTAATGTGTCTACAGGTATGTTGATGTTTTAGACCACAACAATAACAATAACTATACTTAGAATGTTTCCATTTACCCCCCAACTTACACAAACTCCATAAATACAAAGTATAGAAAGATGGGGAATTTCGAGAAATACCAAAAAGTACCTATGTTATATACTAAATTTGTACGGACCAAACAAATACACAATCTATATCGTATCTGAATGCAAAAAATACTTAACCCTCGCTCTAACACTACGAGGAGGTATGGTAAAGTTAGTAGATAGGATATTAGAAGCAATGAATTATTTTTAAATACTTTAATAGAATCAGATGATGTTTCATATCAATAAATTTAAATATATCTAGAAATAATTGTTGGTGAAATAGTGATCTTTTTTTATTTTTCGAAACTTTACCATGGCATTCAAGTTATGTGAGAAAGGAAAAAAGATAACATTTTAAATTTATTTTAATGTAATTCTTGAAATCAAAAGGGTTCAATTCCCTCGCGATCTTTATGTGGCTAAAATTAGAATTTTCGAAAATTATGTTGAAAGTTCCCAAAAGAAATCAGCTCGTAGTATGATTGTTGTAGGTACCTAATCCTACATGTTGGGTTCTGGTTTGGTCTAAAATAAATGCACACATTTTTATTATTTGTGAGCTAGGTTAATATGTGAACCATCCTATAACACGTTTTAGGCGCGTGATCGCTAGGCCTGGCTGAAAGTACCTATCTACATGTACCTACATATTTGGTTGGGACACAAGTTCATGCTAAACAAATTCGGGATCGGACATTTTTACCAAATTATAAAAATGATAATATTATATTACCATAGGTACCTATTGATAGGTGCATATCTCATGGTCCGATTGTTTCATGATTTAGATTATTGATTTTACGACAATTTGTAGGAATGTAGTTATGTTACGAACGTTTACTAGTACCAGGTACGGGGAGGGGAAGGAGATGAGAAAGAGGAAGGTAAAGAAGTACCTGACTCTTCAGATCTGGCACTATTATATTTTTAATTATAATGTCAAAACACAAAGTATCTGCTTCTTATTAAAATAGATCTATTTATATATTATGTAATAATTACCCTTTAGGTATTACGGTTTTACGGGAAAATCTATATTTAATTGCTTTGTGTGAATATTTTAGATTACCTGGAGTCCCCAGCGTTGCCCGGGTATTAGTTTCCGAAATCTAATATATACTCTTGTTTTGAAGGCCAAGTATTAACTGTAGAGATGCCCCCGCCACAGCATCTGTAGAGTCAAGCCAACTTGGGATTTGGGAGGTGGGTATGGGTACCGGGAACCATTTATTGGATAACCAACACCTCTGCCATAGGTCACGTGGTTCGCTAAGTTTGGTGACTTAGCAGAGACACCATTGTTTAGGTCTTGGCGGCGGATGCATCTGTCGTTCTGTGTGAGGGGCCGGATTTAGAGAGACCGGTTGAAGGAGATCTATTTACCTCTCTGTTTAACTCTCTCGACCCATTGCCTTGTACCGAATTGGGAGTAATGAGTTTAAACATCTGTCACTCCTGGACACACTGACCCCCAGATTACTACCAAACAAACCCTCATACCTTTTTTCGTCCTAGATCTTCCTCTCCTAAAACGATTCATTATGAATCAACAAAAAGTTAGGTGGCAGAAATTTTTATAATACATTTGTCTATTACAATATTATTTTTATTCGTAACGAGTCATTTAAGACCGGTCAGTGGCTGAGTTGGCATCGCGTCTGGTTCCCATCCCGGCTTTGTGAATTCAATTCCTCGGCTGGCTAAGTCCTCCATCATGACACAAGCAACATTTTCCGCTTACTGTGATAGTAGTGGGATATATTTAAAGATTGTCAGGTTATTCGTCACCTGGGTATGTTTGCCCCACTGTTGTACAAATCGCTAGCCAAATAGCCAAGAGAGTGTGCAGAAAACTATCTTTAGAGCACAGCCGTGAAGTATGTGTGCTCTTATTGATCTACCGGTATTACAATGAAAGATGCTCTGAAGAACCAGCATCATTGATCTCTTCGGTACCTTCTCGTTTCGTATCTACGACTGGTTCTTGAGTTCAACAGCTCGGCTGTGGAAAGATTTGCCGGCCTCTGTGTTTCCTCCCTCCTACAACATGGGTCTCTTCCAGTGCCTTGTTCAATCCTTCCTCTCATCCAAAAGACCCTTCACACAGTATCCCCAAAGATGTCATAAACCATGAGAGAAAACATTTTTCCTCGGGGCCTCCTATGTGATGTTAATGTTAAAAACAAGTCTGAGCGGAGCGCATCATAGTAATAAAATATGAATCATTATAGTATAGGTACCAACGTATTAAGTAAACATAATAAACTGTTAATTACACCTATTTATCAAATATTTTTTTCTTGCGCACGCCGTAATTTGAACCCGCGACCTCCGAATTCGTAGCCAAGGATCGTAATCTCAATCTCAACGGTGAAACAATGAACAACTATTTTGTAGTTATTTAAAATATTGCATTATTCACGTAACATGGCGATACTGAAAGTACCTATCTACCATTCTTGAACTTGCCGCAAATATACCATATAGGTACGAACGAATTATTTAAAACTAATAAGTATTGTGAAATTATAGAAATTTATCAAATAAAATTTACTTGCGCACGCCCTAATTTGAACCTGCGACCTCCTAATTCGTAGTCAAGGATCGATATCTCAATCTCAACGGCGAAAAATTTAACAACTATTTTGTAGTTATTTAAAATATTGCATTTTTTACGTAACATGGCGATACTGAAAGTACCTATCTACCATTCTTGAACTTGCCGCAAATATACCATATAGGTACGAACGAATTATTTCGTATAATTTATCAAATAAAATTTACATGCGCACGCCCTAATTTGAACCTGCGACCTCCTAATTCGTAGTCAAGGATCGTAATCTCAATCTCAACGGCGAAAAATTTAACTACTATTTTGTGGTTATTTAAAATATTGCATTTTTACGTAACATGGCGATACTGAAAGTACCTATCTACCATTCTTGAACTTGCCGCAAATATACCATATAGGTACGAACGAATTATTTCGTATAATTTACTTATCAAATAAAATTTACTTGCGCACGCCCTAATTTGAACCTGCGACCTCCTAATTCGTAGTCAAGGATCGTAATCTCAATCTCAACGGCAAAAATTTAATAACTATTTTGTAGTTCTTTAAAATATTGCATTATTCACGTAACATGGCGATAATGAAAGTACCTATCTACCATTCTTGAACTTGCCGCAAATATACCATATAGGTACGAACGAATTATTTCGTATAATTTACTTATCAAATAAAATTTACTTGCGCACGCCCTAATTTGAACCCGCGACCTCCTAATTCGTAGTCAAGGATCGTAATCTCAATCTCAACCGCGAAAAATTTAACAACTATTTTGTAGTTCTTTAAAATATTGCATTATTCACGTAACATGGCGACACTGAAAGTACCTATCTACCATTCTTGAACTTGCCGCAAATATACCATATAGGTACGAACGAATTATTTCGTATAATTTATCAAATAAATTTTACTTGCGCACGCCCTAATTTGAACCCGCGACCTCCTAATTCGTAGTCAAGGATCGTAATCTCAATCTCAACCGCGAAAAATTTAACAACTATTTTGTAGTTCTTTAAAATATTGCATTATTCACGTAACATGGCGATACTGAAAGTACCTATCTACCATTCTTGAACTTGCCGCAAATATACCATATAGGTACGAACGAATTATTTCGTATAATTTATCAAATAAAATTTACTTGCGCACGCCCTAATTTGAACCTGCGACCTCCTAATTCGTAGTCAAGGATCGTAATCTCAATCTCAACGGCGAAAAATTTAACTACTATTTTGTGGTTATTTAAAATATTGCATTTTTACGTAACATGGCGATACTGAAAGTACCTATCTACCATTCTTGAACTTGCCGCAAATATACCATATAAGTACGAACGAATTATTTCGTATAATTTACTTATCAAATAAAATTTACTTGCGCACGCCCTAATTTGAACCTGCGACCTTCTAATTCGTAGTCAAGGATCGTAATCTCAATCTCAACGGCGAAAAATTTAATAACTATTTTGTAGTTCTTTAAAATATTGCATTATTCACGTAACATGGCGATACTGAAAGTACCTATCTACCATTCTTGAACTTGCCGCAAATATACCATATAGGTAGGAACGAATTATTTAAAACAAATAAGTATTGTGAAATTATAGAAATTTATCAAATAAAATTTACTTGCGCACTCCCTAATTTGAACCCGCGACCTCCTAATTCGTAGTCAAGGATCGTAATCTCAATCTCAACCGCGAAAAATTTAACAACTATTTTGTAGTTCTTTAAAATATTGCATTATTCACGTAACATGGCGACACTGAAAGTACCTATCTACCATTCTTGAACTTGCCGCAAATATACCATATAGGTACGAACGAATTATTTAAAACTAATAAGTATTGTGAAATTATAGAAATTTATCAAATAAAATTTACTTGCGCACGCCCTAATTTGAACCTGCGACCTCCTAATTCGTAGTCAAGGATCGTAATCTCAATCTCAACGGCAATACATTTAACAACTATTTTGTAGTTATTTAAAATATTGCATTTTTTACTTAACATGGCGATACTGAAAGTACCTATCTACCATTCTTGAACTTGCCGCAAATATACCATATAGGTACGAACGATTTTTTAACGATTTTAAAAATGCGACATTCTCCGACAAAAGCAAGCGAAAAAGAATACAAACATAAATTAGGTAAATAGGTACCGAGCCTTTGCTAATTCGAAAATTCTCAATAGAAAATTTCAAAAATCTGAGAACGATACGATAGTGGCATCTATGGATATTTTAGTAATGTATGGCTCAAAGCATGCCTTCTGCATAATTTTCAAATTGGCTTCAATCTATGCGTTGCGTATATAATGCAAAGTGTTAGTTTGGGGACAGATACTTTGGGCCTGTCCCCAAACTATACAAATGTCCCCGAAGTATGGGCGCGCTCGAAAAACTGTCCTCATTCTATGCTTCCCACATATATATATATATATATATATATATATATGTTTTTTTACTACATATTATATAGAATATATTTAGGTTCTCCTTATTTTGTAATCATTTTCTATAACTTATCATAAAGATTCATCGAAACATAATATGAAGAAAAGCTTGATTGCGATTATCTTGTATTTTTAGCGATAATTAATCTATTCCATCCAAATGCTTACTTTACCTTGTTCACCGTGCTTTTAATTGGCGTTACCATAATGTCCCTGGGTACGAAGATCACTTATTATAATATGACATTCAATGAAAGATTCATGGCTCGAACAAAGCACTTTAAGCAGGAAATTAAGCGATCGTAATATCCTATCGCCTCCACCAATTCTTTATTTTATTTTTACCGGAAAGTACATAATTTTCGTAAGGGGTTTATTGTTTAATCGTTTTGGCATTTGTCGAAATAAGAACGTCGATATCAAGGCGATTTTCATAATGATGTAGAAATACAAAGGATTTTAATTATGACACTAATATGTAATTAATTAGTTTGGGTGACACCTAAGAAGGTAGAGCAGGCTCTTGTGGTGGCCTTTCCAAGCGGAACCGCTCTTATTCTATTGCTGACATCAATTTACCGTTTATGTGGAATTTCCGGAAAAAAAATTATTGCTTGTAGTACATGATTAAACCGTGGGCAATCTACGGAACTTTCAAAATTCGGTTCAATTCATTACATTATATTGTCAGATGAAAGCTCAGGAACCAAAAAAACATTTTTTATTGGAAACAAGAAGAATGCGAGAAAAATAATGAATGTAATAATTATGAAAGTAATAATAGTACTAGGAAAGGTGTTGTTTTTTTTGGTAAAATTATTTCATAGATAGGGAAGAGATATCAAGATGGCTAGAGATGAAAATAATTTCCCTCGGGGCCTGTGTCATCTTTGGGGATGGTGTTCTGGGAATAAAATAGAGTGAGAGGTGGAACAGTGTGTTCAGGAGTGCCGGTCGAGAAAGACCTGTTGGTCTCCTCAAACCAGCCTCTCTTGATCTGGCCCGCGACACAGCTGGGGCAGGCGCATCTACCGCCAAGACCTCAACACAGCTCACCCGATGAATCCGTTAACCACTGCTAAACACCAAACGTAGCGAACCACCTGGGGTGACGCAAAACAAGAAAATAATTTAATCATTTTCGGTACATAAAGAAATTGAATTATTTAGTTAGTGAAGTGAGCTAGCGAAGGGGAGGCATAGCGGATTTTAAACTGATAGAACTTTTGAGATCATTATTATATATTGATTTGTCTGCTCCAAGATACACAAGATACACAACTCGGACGTGATTTACACAATTTCCGCCCGGAATTATTATGATCAGGATAATATTGGTGTAATATCAGGGGTTAGTTTACATGCAAAACTTTTGGGTATGCTTCTTCGTAAGCGTTATGTTATAACTAAGAATCTGCCAGCAGTTTGGCGCATACATACATTAGATAACTGATTATGTTGCTGACTAACATTGTCAAATAGCGGTAGAAGTAGATACACAATATTGATAAAAAAAATTATCGTAATTCTATGCAACCCTGTGACAGTGGGACTACAGCATCCCTAACTAAAGCTAGAATGTCAGGCTGATGGTAGCGGGTATGGGAAGGTGGTGAAATTTAGCTAACATCATTTCAACCTCCGCAAATGCTTCGATTCTGATTGTTCACAAGAGACACAGAAAGAATGCGATATATCAAATTTCGCAAATGCTTCGATTCTGATTGGTCACTAGAGACATAGAAAGACTGCGGTATTTTATACTTACTATCTATACATATACCACAAAATACACAAACCACGTAGCAATAAAACCAAAAAAATCTTACAAACTTTAAAAAGAATGCAACATTTAAAAAAAAAAACATTAACGTACAGAAAATTAAAAATCTTGACTAAACAATGAATCATCAACAAACTTCATACAATAATTGGACAACTCAAACAAAGGGTAAAATTCGGTTTAGGGGAGTCACTCGAATAACCGAAATTGAACTTGATTTAGACTAATTTAGGGCTGGGGAATCCGAATCTGTAAGAATTAGGTAGGGGTCGGCGCTATTAACTGAGTTATAGGGTCTTGAAATTTCGTACGCGATACATAGAAGCCATGTTTTATTTATCAACTATGACTTAAGAAAAAAAAATTAATAACTATTTAATACTTTTGAAATTTCAGTAGTGCTAACCAAAAAAAGAAAAGTGTTGACATAAAATAATAATATTTTTTTACAAAATAGGTTAGGTTTTTAGTTTGGGTTAGAGTAGGCAGAAGAACATGAGAAAAAGGTATTAGAATTAAATCACAAACCAGTCTATACAAACCTAGCGTAGTCCACAAACTAATTGAAAACAGGGATATAACTCTAAAGGGGACGCGAGCAGGCGTTATTAAAGGGGCAAATTTTTGTTACAGAAAATGACATGGAAAATAGGTATTAGAATTAAAACACAAACCAGTCTATACAAACCTAGCGTAGCCCACAAACTACTTGAAAACTGGAATAAAACTCTAAAGGGGACGCGAGTGTGCGTTATTAAAGGGTCATTTTTTTTAATAGAAAATCACAGTTATGTTAGGTTAGGTTAGATTTTAAATAATAAACTACAAATCTGGCAAATGGTATTTAATTTTCAGAATTTTCTATGCATTGATATTATTTTTATATGGCAACACTATTTATTTTTTGGTTGGCACTGCTGAAATGTCACTGTCGAAGTATAAAATAGTTGTTAATTTGATTGTTTTCAATTCATAGTTGAAATAATATATAAAACATGTTTTCAAAGTGTCGCGTACGAAACTTCAAGACCCTATAACTCAGTTAATAGTCCCGACCCCCACCTAATTCTTACAGATTCGGATTCATCAGCCCTAAATTAATCTAAATCAAGTTCAATTTTGGTTATTCGAGTGATTCCTCTAAACCGAATTTATTCCCAAACAAATCTAATCTTATCTAATTTAGTAGATGTTTGTTTTCGGATTTGTTTTACAGCAAACGATTTTATAGCTTGATGTAAATGTCAAAATTTCGATCTTTTTTTATTGTTTACATGCGGTTTCCATAGATACGGGCCAATCACAAATATACAATGTTGCCACGGCGAGCTCACAGCGAATTCATTGGGTAAGTAAACACACTTTTTATTGGTTATGTCTTTTTTGTATGGAATAAAAGAAGTTAGAATTTTGGAAATAGTTGGTTCTCTTTTTTACTCATACAGTCATGTACCATCATCATCTACCATCTACCATCATCGTCACCTGCCGAAGTTAGTGCACTTTTCCCCCGGTCTCCTTGTATATTATGAAATTTTAATATTAATAAATAATTTAATTTCGATTAAAATCATAAAAAATGTTTGTGGACAACAAAATCTACGGATAATCAACTCTAATTATGCCTTCCTTTGATATGGCTGGTGAACTCTAAATACTCAGACACGGGGGCTCCATCGACGCCAAAATTAAGTTAGGCGCTCAGAAGCTGGGCAAACTGTAAATGGCTCACAGGCAATTCAACAGTTTTCAACAACTGTTGTTCACCCTGGGGCGGAAAGATCCTGATCTTGCATCGAGTCAGGTGACAGTAATCCGGTGCAGCCGTCCCACGAACCACGGGTGACTGAGGTTAAACAATCAGTTTCATCACACAGCCGTTTGGAAAGGGTGGGTCCCCCCCAATGTTGTTCACCCTATTCAAATCGCAAGTGCGTCCCACTGCTGAATTTGGCAGCCTCTACCATGGAGCCTCAAAATACTTGGTAAAACCCTCGACTAGCGATCGCTTAAAACTGTCTTGCAAGCTTGGCATAATATGCCAAAAATCGACAAAGTAGATAACTTGATTTTCTCGAAGATTAATGCACCGACGCAAACATACTACTCTGTTGATACTGTGCTCGATATTAAAGAGGCTGTTTATTTTCCCAAAGAATTTCTCAATTCCTTGTAGCCCTTTTGAGTCTCCCTGCATAATTGATGTTGAAAGTAGGGTGTTTATTATTTTATTACGGAACTTTTATTCACCCATATTTTGCAATGGTACACGTTTGCAGATAAAATTTTCAAAAATGTACCTAGTGTACAATACTGACCGGATGTGGAACTGGAGAAGTTGTTTTAATTCCCTTGATTCCTTTAAGACCAACAAATATACCGTTTCAATCTCCAGTAAAACTGTTTTTTCCAATGATCATTAATAAATCGCAGAGTCAAAAATTCAATTCTTAATCTATTCTATTAAACGGAAATTAACTGTAAATCAAATCCACAAAAATACGACAGTACAAAGCTCATTCAATTGGTTTTGAAAACTCACGGGAAAAGTGGAATAAAGGAACAGCCTACCTTGAATTCCCAAGAATCCTGGCAATAGGGCTCTTGACGCACTGTTCAGGGGGTGAAATTTCCTCCAAAACGAGATAATCTTTGATGTGATTTTGATGTTTGCAAACAGAGCACAAAGCATGTGAATAATACGACAAAAACACGACGATTGCACCTTTTTGCTACACGAAACAAATTCGAATGTTATACTTGCGACAATTTACAAAGCAACAAATCATCTTCTTCTTTTCAAGTAAAGCTGTTTTTAAGGAAGGAAATTGATAGTAGATATATGATGGGAAAAATGATAGATATTATCCAAAACTGTTTTAATACTTAACAATATCGAAGGTTTAGATTTTAGCGTTGAACGTTTTTCACATGCCAACTTTTTATAACCCTTTTTGTGCGTCGATCAAAATCTGTTTTTGCCGTCTAGCATAAAAAAACAGGTGTTTAAATAGTAAATAAATATATTTTGTAGTTACTTGCAGTGTTGTCCGGATCAAGAAAAAATTTATGTTTATAATAAAATATTCATAAAAAACAAAACACATTATGTTAAGTAAAATTATTGCTAAACGCACTTTTTTGAACTATAAACTGTAAATGTCAAAAGGCCAAAAAATGGATCCGATAGTGGATGTGTCTACATCACTTATTACACCACATTGCAACCGTGCGAAGCCGGGGCGGGTCGCTAGTATATAGATAAATCAATTACAGTACAAACATTTAAAACAATTTAATGTTTCACAATGTTTGATGATTCCATGAAAAATTATTTTTAATTTTTAATTAATTTAATCATCATTTTTAACACAATTTTCAATGTATTTTTGATTAATTTAAATTCGCACATCTATTTAAAATGTAAATAAAATGCCTAAAAAATTTCGATGCAAAATCACGAATCTTATGTCATAATATTATGCAAGGACTTGACTTGCATGCCATGGCACTTCTCACACCTTCGTCTCCGCAAACGAAAACATTTATTCCGTGACTTGTTTACACGATGTTAAGTAGATACTGGAAACTCCTCACTTTCCAAAGTACACATTTTTCGAAATCGGAAAAGATATTGATAAAATGCCTGAGTATATAATGCTTGGAAGCAGCACGGAGATATAAAAAGCAATGAGTTAGTCTTTATGGAAAAAGAACACCTTTAAACTATTCCTTTTATAGGCCAGTGCAATTAGCGCCAAAAGGGGGGTCGCGATCGAAGTAATTCCGGTAGTCCCAATTTTTTTACATGTTATATAAACTGATCTCCTGATGTAAAATCTGAGTTTCCGACCTTGGCGCACCTGTGCTCGCGCCGCCATTTTGAAAAAACTGGCCGAAATCTGGCCAAAATCTAGTTTTTCCCAAATATCTCAATTCCAATGCAAATTTCGGCTAAAATACAAGTATGTTAACAAGTATAATAGAACATAAAATAACCTACAACTTTTGTTGAAACAAATTTCTTCTATCTCTAATAGGTACCGAGGTAGAAAGTCGTAAAGGTGCGTATATTTTTGAAAAAACAAGTTTTTTGCGCGACTAGGTTTGTTTTTTTATAAATACCTCGTTTCCAGTGGAATTTCATGATAATTTTATGAAAACAAATTATGTAGAACATAAAATTTCAAAAAAATCTGTGCAGTTTTTATGTTTTTATAGTTTTTTTTACCGATGTAAAGAATAAACAAATCTAGGTAGGTACGCACAGAAAATCTATCACGGTTTATTATCACGTTATTAGATTTTTGTTTGCATTTTTAAATACATACATCTATAAATTTACTAGAGGGCACTTCGGTATGGGGGGGCTACCCCTTCCCCACCCTTCTACTCCTCCCCTCCGATTCCCTTCACAGACAGTTCCATCCTTCGTTGGACTGCTGGATTCGTTTATCTGCAAAACATTTGTGAGGGTATCGAGTCATTCTGTGGGATTGAATCAGAAACGTCAGAGCAACATGTAGAGATGAGGCCTACAAGAATTAAGAGGGATAATCGAGACGTTCAAACTCTCATTGATTGGTTGGCTTGCCATGAACCATTTCCTAAAACAAACGTGATTATGTCTATTAGCAGTGGCACAATCGGGGATTGCAAAGTCACTTGTCACATGGCTGAAAATATGGGGAAATTAGCTTTGTCTAATGTTATCAACCAGGACTTTGGAAACCTACACTTAAAACGTAATGATGCGATAGTTTCTCTTGCGGCGGTGACCAGCAGTGTCAAAAATCAGGGTATGACTATGGCAATAGATCCATTAATGCTATTCAATATGAACTCTCTCCTGTACCATTGTCTCTTTTCTCAGAGGAAGGCATGCGCAAAGGAACGAAGTCTATATTTTATTCATCATTCAACCCTCTTTCAAATAATACAGAACTAGGAAGCAGTAAAATACACGTAATTGATGGAGGATATTTACTTCACAAAGTGGTATGGGGTCGTGCTCAACCTTTTTCAGTAATTTTCCAGCAATATGTCAGGTATGTACAAAATCATTATGGATCCAATGCAGTAGTGGTATTCGATGGATACCCATATTCTATGGAAAAGAAAAGCACTAAAGGGGTGGAAAGAGCACGGCGTGCCAGAGTTACAACATCTGTTGAAGTTTTGTTTTTTGAAAGCATGCACCCACAAGTGCCACAGGAAAAGTTTCTGGGAAATGAGAAGAACAAGTCTCGTTTTATTTCCCTACTCAGAACCTCATTTGCACGATCCCACATAACGACAGTACAAACTGAAGAGGATGCTGACGTTCTCATAGTGAACACAGCAAATTTATTGTTATCTCAACATGATGTAGTCATAATCGCACCTCTCTCACCTCCCAACGTATATTAACGTATACCCCTTAACTATCAATACAAAATTAATAATGTTTCTCTCGCCTCTGTAAGTGAAATTAACGATCTCGGCATTATTTTCGATTCAAAATTTAACTTTCTTTCACATGTAGAAACAGTCACCAACAAAGGATTAAAAATGCTCGGCTTCATTCTCCGAAATGGCAGAGACTTTAAAAATATTTCAACACTAAAAATCTTATATTCCTCACTTATTCGAAGTCAAATCGAATATAATTCTCCTATTTGGTGTCCTTACTTTAAAATCCACTCCGACTCTATTGAAAAAATTCAGCATAAATTCCTAAGATACATTAACTATAAACTCGGTCTACCTATAGAATCAATAAATTACAATCACTTGATGAAAGAATTAAACTTACTTAAACTCTCAGATAGAAGACTTATTTCCGATTTGACTTTTATTTTTAAAATTGTCAATGGTATTATAGACAGCCCTGATATATTAAGCCTAATTACCTTCCATATACCCACTAGAACCACTCGATCCAAAATTTTTTTTAATTTCAATAACAATATCAGGACTGAGTCATTTAGAAACTCGCTTATACCTAGATTGCATGCAGTTGGCAATGCTTTCTCAGAAGTAGTAGATGTGTTCAACTGCACGGAATATAGTTATAAGAAGGCTATAATAACATACCTCTGTCGTAATTATCAATGTTATTAGGCATAATACCATTCTATTCATAAGTTATCACAGAACCTAAATTATGCACTTACATCAGATATCAGACAGAAGAGTGTTATCTAATAATTTTATATACTTAATCAAAACTATAATTTTTCCCAAAATTGTTATGAGATGTCTTACTGACAGCCCTGATTCAATAGAGCTAACTCTTGGTTCTCAGCAAATTCAACCAAATTCAATATTGAAGGTAACAATAACCTCAATACTAAACTACTGTACGGATTGAAAATAAAAATGCTATTGTACCTATGTATACCAGATGTTATTCTTGTTTAATTTTCAACATAATTTCTCAGTAATTATTCTGTTTAACATAATACTGTTTCGCTCCTGTGAACCACTGTAAACATAAATCATGTATATTGTAAAAGCCTTTAACGGCGTCTAAATAAATAAATAAATATATTACCAAAAAGTTGGAAAAAGTAAATCACCTAACGCGTTGTACTCGAACAAATGTTTTAAACACATTGAAATAGTTGAAAACATTTTATTCCTTCATACCATAAGTGGTTGCGATACAACTGGAGCTCCGTTCGGTCAAGGCTAACACAAATTTTGTAATATTCTTCTCAAGAACCACTCAGTGAATGAACTTGTTCGTGTATTTCAAGACCCAAAAGCAAAGACAGAAACAATCACTTTGGCTGCCGAACAATTATTTGCACTTTTGTATGGCGGCAACGAGAAATCAAATTTGGAAAATTTAAGGTACATCATTTTTGTCAAAGGAGTAAAAAAGAACAAATTCAATTTATCCAGGCTACCACCCACCAAAGATGCAGTCCAGCAAGACGCTTCAAGAACATACTTGCAAGTGCAGACTTGGCTTGGTCACGATAAAGATCCGACTGAATGGGAGTGAAAAAAGGATGCTGTTGGGTTACTTACTCCAGTAACAATGTTGAAGGAAGCTGCACCTCAGGCCTTGCTGAACTTCATATCATGTCAATGCAAAAAAGGTTGCGCTGGAAAGTGCACCTGCAGAAAGTCGGGTTTGAAATGTTCCCTACTCTGCATTCATTGCAATGGCAACTCTTGCGAGAATGACGAGGAATATGATGACCCAGTCGCCACAAATTTGGGTGATGAGACAGATGAAGAAGCTATTCAGGGCCAGAAGTAAGAAACTATAGTCAAGGGCTCGTACTTCTGTCTAAACTGATCTACCATTAATTTTATTTTTTGTTATGCTGACAACTTAACTAATAAAGAAAAGAATGTCAATAAATGTTAATTTTACGAAAATACCAATTTTTTATCTTTTTTATGTACCTTATCATCTTAATTGTATTAATAATCTTAAATGTATGTTGTGATTACGTTGATAGGCATGTCAGACCAAGCTGCCAGCACAAATGTAGTGGCTTGGCCAATTTTAGTGGTCTTCCCATTGGGAATGTATGGCGACCGATATGCTGAAATAGTCTATCTACTATATTTATAGCTAGGTCTGACACAGGCATGACGATTGTTGTCAACGTATATGTTTTTAGAACAATAATTATTAAAGAAAAATAAAATCAAGAAATGCCAAGTTTAAAACACCTAACCTCTGTTTCAATTTTTGGCCTGGTTAAGGTGGATTAGAGTTTGGATACGTAATAGAGATAAAAAATATAAATTATATACCTATTTCTTTAACGAAATTTTATTTTCTACAAAATTATTATCAATAAATTTTTCACAAAATTGTACTGGAAACGAGGTATTTATAAAAAACCAAACCTAGTCGCGCAAAATACTTGTTTTTTCAAAAATATACGCACCTTTACGACTTTCTACCTCGGTACCTATTAGAGATAGAAGAAATTTGTTTTAACAAGAGTTGTAGGTTATTTTATGTTCTATTATACTTGTTAACATAATTTAGCCGAAATTTGCATTGGAAATGAGATATTTGGGAAAAACTAGATTTTGGCCCGATTTCGGCAAGTTTTTTCAAAATGGCGGCGCGAGCACAGGTGCGCCAAGGTCGGAAACTCAGATTTTACATCAGAAGATCAGTTTATATAACATATAAAAAAAATTGGGACTACCGGAATTACTTCGATCGCGAATCGCTAATTGCACTGGCCTATTTACGCCTCTTTTGCCTTTTGATGGATCCATTATTTTTAAAGTTTTTTTAGAATTAAGTATTCTTACCATCACCCATTTCCCGTAGTGGTAGACAGAACAGATGGACCGCCACTCGGTCAACTCGGTCTTGATGCAGGTTTCTCATACGTTTATTATTATATGAGCATCGTATCATATAAATATTGACAGGGTCCGAAAACCATTTTTTATAACGGAAAACATTGACCAGCTGTATAAAATAAACGAAAATGTTTGTGAGACTAGCGACGAGTGCAACGATGTTCTGGACGAGTGTGATCCTCTGTTTAGTATAATGCATATAAATATAAGAATTTTTGGTGCAATTAGATTTAATTAAAAAAAAAACCGGGAGTTATAGTGTTAACCGAATGTCACTCCAATACCAATACTCACTTTGATTTTCCGAACTACGGCTGCGTTGCGACAACACTCAAAATCAACAAAAATTCGGGAATATTATTATTCATTAGAAATACATTTATAGTACGGAATATTGAGGAAGTTGCTTTTGACAAGGTAAACTGTTTACGTGTTGTATTATGTGTAAATAAACTGACAATTAATTTAATTGCAATCTACAGGACACACTTGTCAGACCTTTCGCAGTTTATATGTTAACTAAATGAAATTCTTTGCAAAACACGGGATTCGTTTACGTTTTTAGTTGGTGATATTAATTTGGATATATCTGAAAATCATCGATCTCATCTAAAGGATGAATATATTAATATGCTAACTGAATTGAATTTTAAATCATGTATTAACAATTTTACTCGTGACGTCGCCGGTCAGAAACCTTCATGTATTGACCATATGTGGGTAAATAGTAATAATACTAAGAGATTTCAGTCTATTGTTTATAAAACCGGTATAACAGACCACTATATGTGCCTACTATATTATAATGCAATAGCGCGTACTAATCAATTAAAAGATAGAAAATATAATATTAAACTAGTGTTAAATAAAGAGCTTCTCCGGGAAATATCTAAGGAATCCTGGGCTTGTGTATTAAACAGCCCGGATATATTAGAGAGCTCTCGCCTCTTCGAGGAAATTTTAACAAAACATGTAGAGGCGAGCACCGTCTCTAAGGTACAGAAGCTAGTTTCTAAATACCGCCCAATAAAACCGTGGATTAGTCCTGGATTGGTGAAATCTGTGCGTGAAAAACAACGTTTATTCATTCTTTGTAAAATAAACCCTTTCAATTATATATTAAAAAATACCTTTGTCAAATATCGAAATATGCTTACAAATTTAATAAGGAATACTAAAGAACAATATTATAAAATAAAAATGTCACAAGTAGAATATGATAAAAAAATGTGGTCAACAATTAATGAAATTATTGATAAGAAACGGAAAGGGTCGGAAATACACAGACTGACGTACAACGGTAACTCTATAGACGTAAAAGATGAGCCGACTCAATGTGCGAACTTATTTAATAATTTTTTTGCTAATGTTGGAAAAAATTTAGCACAACAAATTAACCCTTTAGCTGCCAGCAAAACCACTGAGGCTTTTGAGAGAAATTCAATAGATACAAATAAAATGCAACTTCTTGGACCCACATCGGAACAGGCAGTTGTAAATATAATTAGTTCACTGAGCGGTGGCTCAGCGCCGGGATACGATGAAATAACAGTAGAAATCATAAAAAATCTTAAAGATTTTCTAAAAACACCTATCGTGCATATCATTAATTTAAGCTTTTCGGTTGGAAGATTTCCAAATAATTACAAAAAAACTGTTATTAGTCCGATTTTTAAATCTGGCAACCCAGAGGAAATGACTAACTACCGGCCTATATCTTTGACATCTAACATTTCTAAAATAATTGAAAAAATAGTGAAAAAGAGACTATTCCTATTTCTAGAAGAAAAAAAAATTCTGCATTCCAACCAATATGGATTTAGACCTAATCTAGGAACTCATGATGCAATTGCAAAATTGACTTCTCTAGTTATGGGGAACTTGGATAGACGTCGGAAGTGTCTGGGAATATTTATCGATCTAAAAAAGGCTTTTGATAGTGTGTCGCATTCTAGGCTGATCGCTTAGCTAGAGAAAATTGGACTGGAAGACAAAGCTTTATCTTGGTTCCAGAGTTGCTTAAAAAATAGAGAACAATACGTTAAACTAAATAATTCACTAACTGAACCCTTGTCTTCTGAATATGGAATTCCACAAGGCACAGTAATTGGGCCTATACTTTTCCTTATATATGTCAATGACATGTTCACTCTTCCTCTTAATGGAAGTGTCATCTCATATGCGGATGACACAGTCGTCATAATCGAAGGAATAACATGGACAGAAGTGAATATAGCTGCGAATGCTGACATTAACATATTGAAGGAATGGTTTGATGATAACTAACTTAGTCTTAATGTAGAAAAAACATCATATATACCTTTTTATCTTAATGATCCTGTCACAGATTCCAATATTAGCGTGATAGTGCACAGTCGTTCGTGTAAAGAAGGAGAATGTAACGATAATAATTGTAAAATCCTGAAGAAAACCCCAGATGTCAAATATCTAGGGATCACTATAGAAAGTAACATGAAATTTAAGAAACATATCGAAAACTGTGTAAAAATAATTAGAAAACTTACTTTCATTTTTATACAATTAAGAAATATCCTAAATCTTTCAAATATTAAAATGGTTTGCTTTACTCTTGTACAGTCAGTGTTGCAGTACGAAATAATCGCATGGGGAAGTATCTATAAAAATAATCTGTATTCGATAGTAACAACACAAAAAATGATAATCAAAGTTATTATTAAAAAAAACAAGAATTTTTCCAACCAAGGAACTTTTTGAAAAATTTAAGGTCCTACCGATTTCAAAACTATTGCAAAGAAATGTTATTCTAAAAGTTTTCAAAGATTCTGAAAGGTGCTCAACGCGAAGTATAAGACCTAGAACAACTGGGAACATGTATGTACCTAGATGCAACACGACAGCTGCACAACATCATCATGAATATATAGGCCCTAAGTTATTTAAAGATTTACCGGATACAATAAAAAGTGAGAAAAATTATTTTAAATTAAAAAAAAAACTTTCGTTGTATTTTTACAGAGAAGATCGTCTTACTTTTATCGATGATTTTCAGATACATTCTGTTGCTTATTTTCTGTTGCTTATATTTTTGTTGATTTTTCGTTGATTTTTGTTGATATTCTGTTTCTATAATTATATGTAATTTTCTTATTGTACAATATTTTGTAGGATTTTACAGTATTTTTGAAAATATTCTTTATCCATTTTTGTAACTATACATATTTTAATCTATATATATAATATATATATATAAGCACATAGACTAGCTCCCCAGTTTGACCCGAGAATATTTCTCTACAAATTGGGTAAACTAAAAAGTGATGTCTGATATGAAATGTAATATATTTTTATCTCTTTTGAATATTAACTTTTTTTTTTAAATAAAAAAAAAAATAAAAAAAATAAATAAAAATAAACAATAGAGACATAACATTATTCACAAACCATTAGAGAAATATTCTTTTATGGACCTCTGTATTTGGTAAGTTCGCAATTGAAAATATCCACCTTGGATAATACGCTATTAATTGTAATTATTGCATGGTTTGTTCAGACAAGAATTCTGCTCAGAGTTTATTTTGCATTGACTCACCCTGAACAGGACAGAAGAGCGTGTTGAGGTACATTGAATTGAATCTTATTTAGCAACTTTGGGCATTGAATATTATTTTTAACTTCTTAATACAGGAATAGTAGGGTGGATCGATTTTTTGTTTTTCTGTTTTTCTTAGCAGCGGGGTGTGGAATGAATGCTCTATGGGGATACCTTTAAAAGTCTTTATGATAGCATTAAGATATTTCGAGTGCAAGTACTGCCCCAAGTCAATTCAAATTTTAAAAACACAACGAAAAACTAGAAAAAGAAGGGTTTAATATTTGCTCAATAAAAGTTGTTTAAATATAAAAAAATAACAATTCTTTTACTAATAATATTATCTACTAATCAAAAAACAATAAAAGTACCATTGCTACACAAAAAATCACAAACAATGTTAAAAAATAAAGTCAAAAATCATAAAAGTTATTGTGTTTTAGAGTCCTTCTTCGAATTGAATACTGGCATTATACGACAAGATTCTAGCTTGTTTTGTATCCACCCTTCACGTCTTTCAGGGCCGCAAACAGTAGAACATGATGCCGTTACCATTTTTATGCATCTTTCCGTGGCTTGCGTGTGACAAGGCATCAATCGGAACCTACACAAAATGTTGGATTCGATAATTTCGTGGTTTGCAATGGCATCAATTATTGTCTCGCTAAATATCAGTTTTGTAAGAGGTGGTTCTGATGGTTTTTCCCAGTAGATCAAGTCAATATAGTCTGCTGCGTTGAAATTAAAAGTAGGTAGCTTAAATACTCTTATTGGAGAGAACCCTGACGTAAGTTCTCGGATACTTTGAATCCGTCTCAGATCCAACTCTCTAATTTGTTTTCGTTCGTCGTTTAACATACTAATAGGTATATTTTCGCTGTGTCCGAAATACCCGTTGCGTTGAATTACGGAATCGACCACCTTTTTCAAATGCTCTGGAAGGTAACGAGACAATTTTATGGTTTCGTGGAGGTGTCTCGCCCAGTAAACACACGAAGGTTGTGTTTTTATTTTAAACCACATCAGAGCATACACTCTTAGCACAAATTCAGTCAATAACACGTGATTTTCTGTCGGATTCTTGGTTTAAATGTAAAATCGGAGAATAGTATTGGCTGTTGTTAACCAACGCGAATGACTGATTTTACCCGGGTTTCTTTTCGCTGAGTTTTCGTTTCATTGTCTTTCGGCGATTGCTCGGCACATTTCCAATAAATAAAGCTGGTCTGTGCTAAGGTCGTCACGGGATTTTGTAATGTCCGGTAAGTTGCATTCTATTGCTTGAAATTCTATCACAGGAAGATGTTCACAGTTCTTGAGTAACTTTCCTAGTTGGCCGCTAAAGCTTCTAAGATCTGTTGTCGTTCCATCAAGGTATTCGAAAAGGTGTCTCAAACTTAACTCGTTAGCAAGTAACTGACAGACCAACCTCTGAAGTGGACGATAGAGCTTTCCTTCAAGAAGTCGAATAATGTCAGACTTAATTCCATTATTAACTGCTTTTCCGTCACATCCGATGCCTACAATGCACGCTTAATCAATAGATTTTGCCACAAAATATGCAAACAATTTGTGAGCTATTGTTTTAGCATCACAGAACTAAACGCCTATGTGGCTAATGTATTGTTTGCCAGGTTCTTTCAAAAGACTGATAGGTTTTTCTCTCACAACTTTTCTGCATCCATCCTCCATGATTAATGTTTTATACTTTCGACCGTTAAACGATATAAAATGCAAGAATCAAAATGGGGCTGATTGATGGCAGTCAGTGTGGTCCTAGCATGGTCCTCATTTGCAAGCAGCGATATCAAATAACGTCTTGCTGCGTCTTTTGAAATCATCCAGTTTTTTAAGGTAACTCTCACTATGCTTTCTACTTTTTCATGGTTTAAGAATCGCCCGATATGTTTCATGGTAGTCTTTTATTCGCGCCAAAATTGTGAGATGTTCCACAATTGGTAAAGACGCTCGTTTCCAAATATGTTCTATTTTAGTAGCAACAATTTCACTAGTCTCTCTTACCAAATCCTGGAATCGTTTTTCTGTGCTTTGCGAGACGTGAATAAAATATTTCATCATGTCTTCATAACTTGGTAACACACTAGCTGCTAATTACAATTGTTTACTGATGATTGCAATAACGCATGCAACACCCCCGCGTAACTGCGTGCGGGAATGCGCGGTGCGCGAGCGAGGGACGAAAATGGACTCAGCAATTTGTCAAATTTTCGCAGGAAAATAAATATTATCACATTTTTTTATTAATATTATTTAAGGCGCGGCAATTTTTATTCATTATGAAATGTAAAAGAAAAAATTTAAATATTAATATTGACACAAAACTGTTTTATAAAGGGACAATTTTTTACTAGATTTTAAATAATTCAACTACTTTGGGGCAGTACTTATTATCAAAATTTTAAATTGATATTTTGTATGCTTAATTGTATGTACCTAGAGCATCTATTCCGCACCCCGCAAAATCTGATTTATAAAAAAAAAATTCCATACAATGGCGATCCACCCTAAGGAATAGTGCACCCTTATGATGCCTCCGTACACTCAGTGAATTGATTTTAAAGTATGAAGCTGCCTCTGCATAATTATTAAATCTTACAAATGACTTGTTACAAAGTTTTTTTAGGAATTTGTTTTGAATTGGTTCGATTTTGTTTATGTGGATATTGTAAAATGGAGACCAATTAACTGATGCAAACACCAGATGACTTCGTACGTAGGCAAAGTAGAGTTGCTTAATGATATCGATGCTATTTAGTAGCTTTATTTGTGATCTGATGAACGTTATATTGTAGTTTATCAACTAACAATTTGTAGGCTTTTAAGACAGTTATTTAAATTACAATAAAAACTATAGCAGACTTAAGATCATGCGATGACCAGTGTTTTTTATATAGTTTCCTCTGCGTGCAGTTCTATCTTTTATAAGCATAAACTTTTTAATATAAGTGTGTTTGTCGGAAGTGACTTGCCAGGTAAGTATGTTTTGGTATCTTTTCTAAATAACAAATGTAGATCCTAGGAAATAAATTGTACAGCGCCCAGCGCGGTGATTTTTCACAAAAACGGCGCTCTACAAATTATCCAATTATTATTATTATTTTTTTTTTTATCAACGGTTATTCCAAGATCACGAATCTGAGACTGTTGCAATGTTGTTGTTGTTTAAAGAAAAATTAAATAATATTTTATTTTTAATTCTCAAAAAGACAATAATGTAAAACATTTTGAAATATTTAGATATAGTATAGTATAGATTTTGTTGGCAATATGTGGATATATTGTTTTAATCATGTTGTAAATTGACGTAATCGTTTAAACTTTTTGTTGGCTTGTGTAGTTTAGCATCATCAGCAAATAATACCTATACATGAGAGAGTTTGGTTTTTACCCATGGCTGTTTCCAACAGCATTTATCTCGGGAATGCTGAATATCTGCAGCCTTAGTTCCAGACGGGACGTCGCATTATTGTTGATGGCTTACAAGCTTCTGAATGGTTTACTATCAATTCCAGACATTCTGTCAAAAATAGGACTTTATGTCCCGGATAATTTCACGAGAGGCCGCCAACACAGGCTTTTAATTCTTCCCAGGTCCAGAACTAACTTACCAATGGTGATGCCCCTGGGAAGACTCACTAGGTTAATTAACTCCCTTCCAGCTAACTTGGATATTTTCCATATGTCCTACAACGACTTTAAGCGCGAAATATTGTATTTGTTTTAACTGTATACTTATGTATAATTTTTTTTCCATATTTGTTTACCGCTTTGGGATATGTTTTAACTGTATACTTACGTATAAAATTTTCTTCCATAATTTGTTTACCGCTTTTGCAATGTATTGGTTTTTGTACTGTTTTCGCAAATAAATAAATAAAATAATTCTATTTCAGAGTATTTTACAACATTGATCAAATCATTGATATATAAAATGAAAAACAATGGTCCAAGATTAGAACCCTGTTGGATCCCAGGGGAAATTCTTTTTAAATCTGATTCGAAGCCCTGTATTGCTACTGCCTCTGATTTGTCGAGTATATACGATTAAGATGTAACCCAAGGAAATAAATTACCACGTATACCTAATGACCAAAGTTTTATTAGTAATAATTTTTGGTTCATTTCATCAAATGCTTTGGCAAAGTCTCTAATGATATCTACTTGAGTGCGGTTTTCCATGTGATCTACGATGAATTCAGTAAGAAAAACGAGATTACTTTCCACATTTCTGCCTTTTGGAAAAACCGTGTTGCTTTGTTGTTATGATATGATTGGTGTACATAGGCTTTTTTCAATATTTCAGGTACCGTGCATTCCTTTATTGATTTATTATATATAATGCAGAGAGGTTTTGCGAGTGTTTCGGCGCAATTAGATTTTTTTTTTTTTTTACAGAAAGACAAACATTTCCGGGTCACGAATAACCCAACAATGTTTGAAAATCTCCTACTACCACCACAGAAAGCCGAAAATGTTGCTTGTGTTGTGATGGAGGACTTATTCAGCCGAGGAATCGAACACGCGACGCTCGGGTGAGACCCAAGCGATATGCCCACTCAACCACTGACCGGTCGAATAAGTTATAAAGTATGATGAAATATCATCACACCCCGCGCTTGTGTTTATGTCAAGAGCTTTTATTTCTTTTAAGACTATTTCTCGTGTGAATTTAACCACGGTATATTTATGTTATTTGTGTTTTCTGGTATGTCGAATAATAGAGGGTAGGTTAATATCGTTTATGTCAACTGATTGGAAATATTCCATGAAAATATTACATATGTCTTGGCTATTTTCTGCTTTTTTATCATCTAGGTGCATCGTCCTTGGAAGTCCCTTCCAAGAACGACGACGAAACACGATCGTCCCGATAGTGTTTTTTTATGTTATTGAAATGATTCCAGAAGAGTTTAGGATTACCATTCATGTTACTTTCAGTAGTATGTCTATAATTAATGTAGAGTTGATATGCAATTCATTTTTGAATTGATCTGTGAGTGAAAATGTTTGGTAGTCACGGGGATTTTGAAATTTTTTTAAATTTTTATATTTATTTTTGCTATGGTGAATAATCACAATATTTTGCTTCTTTAGTTCTTACATAATTTATTTTAATATTGTTCAATATGTTGTAGAAGACGTCACTTGCGGGTTGAGTATTCAAATGGTTCAGTTTATGATCCCAATCAATTTAGTTAAGTTTTGTAAAATCCGCTTTTCTAAATTGTAATATTTGCTTTTTTTTAGTTTTAAGGTTTTTATTTTTTTAGTAAAAATCGAGATTAGCTGTGTTTTATGATAAACATCTTCTGGTACTAATGGGATATTGTTGTGCGTAATTTTCAGTACTTAGTATGTTGCTTACAGCTAAGTCAATATTGCAATTATTCATATTATTACTTACTGAGAGTTATATTGTTTCAGATCAGTAAATGACGAAAATTCATAAAGTTCGAATGGGCGGGATTCAATGAGTTGATGGGTTCGGGTACATAAAGTCACCGTTCTCATTTATTGGTGACCAATGTAAGTGAGGTAGATTGTAATCTCATACCACGTGAAACTGTTATTATTGTTATCTGTTATAATTTGTGATGCTTTGTTTATGTGTGACTTAATATTTATGAGGTGTTTATTATCTAGTGGGATATATGAAGTGCATATGTGAATTATTTTACCATGAAGTGAAATAGTTACCCATATATCTTCCGCTTCAGAGCCCTATTTTTTTGATCAGAAATTAATTTACTTTTGACCGCAATCAAAACTCCACCACTGCAATTCTTATTGAGGTTATGATAATCTCTTTCTTGTCTCTAAACATTGTACCTTGAATCGCAAAATTCCTAATTAAAGGTTGAATGGTTTAGCCATGTTCCACTGAAACATATAATGTCATAGTTAATTAATAGTACATTTTGAAGAAAAGTATTCGTTTTAGTTCTGACACCTCTTAAATTTTGATAATATAGCTCTAAAGATTCCATAATTTTGCTTTTTGCTTTTGTGTGACCACCCTAAGCACATGTTGCGTTAAAAATAAAGGCGTTCACTAGTCGTGCACCTGTTTTTTATTGCGGTTAGTAAATTAAAACTTTTTTGTTAAAGTGTTTTAAGTAAATACCGTAACAAAATATTCGATTTCGGAAACACGCAGAACTTTTTCGCGATATTTGGAATTTTTGATAAATTTTATTATTGCTGCAAGCAATTCGCGCGTCGTGGTTAAGGACTATTAATTTGTAAAAAGGTTTTATTTCAGAAGACTCAACCCCTCAGGCTTTTGGAATATTGACCGTTATATTTCTTAATGACGCTATTCTACTTTTGACAGATGGTCCGACTATTTCATCTTTGCAATACATTCCAAATAAATGGAATATTTCTGAACATATCTGAAAACTAAAAACTATTTTTGATAGACGATAAACGAAGCTTTCATATTTTAATGTTTGAAATAAACATATAATATTTTACACAGTATTTTACACAACATTAAATAGTTAAAAAAGTTTCATATTTTTTTATCAATCGACCTCGGAACCTTTGAGTTTATAGAGGTGCACATTTCAATTCTTCTGTAGTTATCTTCTAGATTTGATTATAAAACTTAATGCTTTTTTTCTAACACCATTTAGATCATATTTTTCACTTTGGTAGAAAGGGGAGACCATATGAACAATGTCCAAAAACGAACAAATTGACCCTGCGAGTAATATAAGTTTGTTCTTTATTATGGGTTAATAGTGGTTATTACAATGCGAGTTGCCTGGAAAGTGTCGGATTTATTTTATTTTCATTTATTGATCAGTCATTACTACGCCACCTCTCCGCTCCTCGCCAATTATTTTTTTTTATTTTTACGCCCAGCCGGGATTTTACAAATCATTTGATAACAAAACATATCTAGTAAGATATCGAAAATTATAAAAAAAAATTAAAGCTGATAAATATATAATATAATATTAGTAAAATGTAACAGTATCATAAAATATAATGCTACTGTGACATGATACAAGTATGGATTAAATATTATGCCACCGTTACATGCTGGTATAGATTACGCTTAATTCTATAAATGGTGTCGGTAAATATATCAATAGGACCCCCCACACTTGTTGCCCAGATCATGCATCCTATGATGATCAGGCACATGGAATTTAATAGTGGTAACGATGGCAGGACTGTATATTAAGTTGTTAATGACTCTGTGTAACACAATCAGGTCCGACATAATTAACTTGGTTTATCCCCCTCACCCTTATTGGCATGATATATATGATTTCTGATATCCATGGAAGTTAAGCAAAAAAAAATACAGTGTGTGGCAAGCCTACGCACGACAGAAGTGAAACTTTTAGTATTTTTCTCTCTCTCTCTTTTCATTTCATTCTCTCTTTTTTTCTGTCTATTGACATATTTATAAGTAGCATGTGATAAAAAAAATTAAAAGTTATAAAAATATGGGATTTGAACCCGGGTCCTGCATAACGAGTGTCGAACGCTCTGCCTCTAGACCGCGAGCAGAGGTATCTCGTGCGTACGAGAACCGCGTATACAACGTGTACTCCTCAATTGACTTGTCCCGCGCAAATTTTTGTTTTCAAACACGGCAAATGAATAATATCACATAACGTCTCGTTAACGCTTTATATAGGGTCGAATCGAAGA
Source organism: Hesperophylax consimilis (assembly GCF_061612785.1). Taxonomy (NCBI): domain Eukaryota; kingdom Metazoa; phylum Arthropoda; class Insecta; order Trichoptera; family Limnephilidae; genus Hesperophylax; species Hesperophylax consimilis. The sequence goes on along the minus strand of NC_142837.1, from coordinate 21,873,512 downwards.
TATATCGGCAGTGTGAAGTCATATCTGTCGTTTTTCAAAATATTTCCGTATATTTGTCCGTTTTGGAAAAGATCTATTGTGTTTTAACAGTCTCATACCCGTATAGAGTCTAAATTTGAAAAACATTTCTAAATTTTGAAAAACTCACTAACGGCAGTGTTTTTTACAAAAAAAACTTGTCACGCACGTCTGCGAGGGTAATTAGTCGCGTTATCGGCCTTGATTAGTAATTTTAATGATTCAAAATAAAAATAATTAATCAAAATACCGAGCGACTCTACTGGCTCGATTTGGAAGCTATATTTCGACCAAAATATCATATAGTCAAAATATCTAAAAGTCGCAGCACGAGAGCATTTGATCACTTTTCCTCGTATTAAAAAAATCACAAAAAAAAGAAAAAATTAGTTCAAACGGGGATCAAACCTCGGTTCTTCACGACGACAGTCGGGCGCTCTGCCTCTAGACCGCGAAGCTGAGTTTGGAGAGTGACCTTAACTAGGTATATAATATTAGCTAGGCTCCTATAGCGAAATGATCACGGTTTTTTGTGACGGTCAGGAGTCGGTTTTACTCCGGTCCTCGAAATTGCATGACGCGCGTAAAGAAGTTTCACTTCAAAAAGGATGGAATAACAAAATAATTCGGTATTTTAAACAAAATATGTGATAAGCCTTCAATATAAAAAACTCGTGCTGTTTTCAGTGAAACATATTTTTTCAGATCTAAAAAGGCTGTGATCAACAGGCACTTCATTTTCGGAATTCAGGCGCCATGATAGTCGATAAACGCGGAAAAGTTATTTATTTTTCGTTGCTGCGTACTTACTGCCGTGTTTTCAATGTTTTGTTTTCTGTTTTTGCTTCTTTTTTATTAAATTTTCCTAAAAATTAATACTGTGTGTTCAATTTTCACATATAAATATGCAAAACCTAGAAATATGTTTAAAAATGTTATACCAAATACCCACGCACAGCCCTTGAGGATTTTTTTTTTAAATATATAGGTTATCATTTTTATGTAACCTTGTATTTTGAAACTTCCGATTTTATGTAAGGGTTTAACCTTCCACATAGGAAAAACTAAACCCTTCCACACACTTTTCCACAAATGATCATCTAGTCAATCAACATTATGCAAGTGCATTATATAAGCAAAATAAATACAAAACAATACAAGAACAACACGTCAACTCACCAGAGATCAAATGGGAAAATAATTCACCGACTCCAGATATTTTCATATCAGAGGGTTCGGCTCGGTAGAACTTCTAACAGGGCCTATAAATCCTACTGATCCCTCAACATAAATATTTAAAAAATCTTTCGTTATCCTACATGTATTCAAAATGACTGACTTTTGCATCTTTATGTATAAATTTTTTGATAGGTCTAATACGCCTAAATTAAAAAAAAAAAAAAAATTATATTACCCTGTATTTTATAATTCTCCAACGTATCAAAAATATTATATAAATTTTTTTGAAGTGTCCATTTTTTTAATTTATAGGACTGCAAAAACTTCTGATTTGAAACAACAATATAATAATTTTAATAAACCTAATTTTTATTTTGATTTTCAAAGAAAACTTATTTTTTCAACAGAAACTAATTCCAATAGAAACAACATTATAAGCCCATCTTTTTCATAACCCCAAGAAAGTAACAAAACTATTTCGCCGGGAACATTTCTTTTCGTTCAGGAAGCAATAAGTTATTTCACGCGTCAATTTATAGGTGATTTTTCACGGGAATCAGGCAACTTCAGGTCTTAGTTGAATGTGTGAAAAAGAGTTCAGAAATATAATTGTTTCGTGGTATTTTTAATGAAACACTTGAAACAAGGTGGGTAGGCGTATTATTTTTCATTATCGTTTTAGTGAGGCGAGTCTAATTCAAGTTGGATGATGATAATCAAATTACTCAAAGTAAGCAGCTTCCTTTTTAATTAAGCAACGTTAATTTTTTTTTTTAAGATTCCTGTTTTAATAAAATTCGAGGAGAGTAAAAGAGCATTTTGTTAATCTTTGTTGTATTTCGAGGTATTTATTGAGGTTATGTACATATTGTACATAACAGCGGTGACTGGAAATGGTTTTAGTAATTAGTGGTATCATTTCAGCAGAAACACGGATAACAAAATAATGACTAGCATTATACATTTCATTTTCGAATAATGTTACTTTTCTTTATTTATCACTGAAATAAATAATTGTCTGAAGTAAAATGTAGACCATACGTATATTATGTTTGCTGAAGATGCAAAAACTCTAAAATGGTGAGCTCTAACGTCATAAAAAGGCCACAACTTGTTTAAAAAACCTAGGTGTATGGATCTATTTTAGGCTCAAAACGTCATTTTGATCAAGATCGTTGTAGTTTTAAAATACCAATTTAAAGGCATATTTTTTTTAAATATAATTTATTTAGCTATAAATTTTAAATGTTATATCTTTTGTATATCTAAAATTACTATACTAATATTATATTACCCACTGCTTATATTTGTGCTTCACAACATTGAGACATAACTCACAAAAAACTGCAAGTTTTAGCTCCCTCAAAATTTAAATGGAGTTCATTGAGCATTTTAAAACCTTCACAATAAATATTGTTTTGTGTTGCCGAAAAATGTGTCTTAGGAAGCCTATAATCATTGCGGCTTCTTGTAGAATAGTTATTGACTGTACTATTAATACTTACATCTTTTAAAAAATTTTGGTAACATTTTAATTTTAAACTCAATTATAAATTAAAAAATTCTAGAGCCAATTATAAATATAGTGCTAATAAATATAAATTACAAATTCCAGGGCTTATTGTAAATCTAGGGCTAATAAATTATAAGGGCTAATTATAAAACTAAGGCTAACAAATAAAAATAATAAATCCTAATGCTCATTATAAAACAATGGCTATTAAATATAAATAATAAATACTAGGGCTAATTCTATGGACTAAACGTTACCACACACTTAGAATATTGTGTTGGCGTTGCATTGCTTTTATCCTACAGCACAATACAAACCTCGTGCTCATCTTCTGAATTATTTCCATTCTATGACTTGTATTTATTTTCTGAGAAAAATTACACCTATGCAGTGATTGAGGTGGAAGCAAAAGTGGTTTTGTAGACCAATTACCTTGTTTGGGATATGAAAGTTTTAATTTAAAAGTAAACAGATATTGAATTCATGGGCAAAGTCAGATACAAACTATTAGCAATAAAAATAAAAATTTAGTTTTTGGAATAGTAAAATAATAATAATAATTTGTCCTAGATGTGACCGTATCTTTTTCTGATGTATCTGTTTCAAATTTTTGTTTTAGAATCGCTAATATTGTCTTTAATAAATGAAATAATGAACCTACAATGATGAAGATAAACAGATTTTTGGGACGATAATTAGAAGGACGGAAATTGTTGTAATGTTTGTTAGATTTCAGTGTTTCATTATATCAGTGCTTGCCATTTTGAAAGAACATATTACGTGGAAGAGTAACCCCGTGAATATTTTTATGAATCTGTTCCTTTCGAAGATTTCATTGATCAAAGTGAAGTGATGTACCATAATATTTATGCATTATATAGATTATGCCTTTATTATTATTTTTATTACATGAAAATAAATATTTTATTAATAGATTTTTGGTCCAAACACTCGCAGACACTTATTCAGACATCTGTTTTAAAAAGTTTGTTAAATATAATAATATCTTTTATAAAAATATTCGATTTTTTGTTTAGCTTACCAATGGTAGTGCCTTTAAGTAATTAAAAAAGCAGCACAAAGAAAATAGTCAGAAGAGTCGCAACCTCACTGAACCTGCTATGGCATACCCGATTGGGGTATATTGTAAGGTGAAAAGAGATGGGACTAGAACTTTGGGAAGTGCCTGACTATTCAGATCTAGCCACCAAACACGTCTAAAATCATTTCAAGCAACGTTTCAATATCGTCTTTTAATCATATATCCACTCTAATATAACATATAACTAACTATCCATCACCCTGTTTAACCCGGGGATGGGCACAGAGGACGGACCGCCAAACAAACAGCTATTGGCACAGACTCCTCTCCTCGTTCACATTCATACATCGCCACATATATACGCTTCGGTTGTTGATGATCCAACATGATCCAACTCAAATATCTGGATAAGATGATCATGTCTTCCTCGGGCGCCGCTAACTTTTATAAATAAAATATATCATACATAATGTACACACACTATTCATAAGACGTGTTCTTGCGACATTTCTTAATTTAAATAATATTAAAAAATGTAAGCATTCATAAATAAAAATGTAAAGCTGAAACTACCCATTTTACATTATATTTTGCTTTTTACTTCAAAACATTTAAATCCCTGCCAGATTAGATTTATGAAAATGCTGGAGTAACTCAAATGTATTCAGTTGACATATATTTACGATCTCACAACTTATTCAGTTACAAACATATCTGATAAAAGGTAGGATTGATTTAAATTTTATAGAAATAATTCGTCATAATCATACAAAATGAACCTATCACAGATCTTACGTAATAAAAAGGTTATGTTCCTTATTGTTCAGTGTGCAAGATACTCTTTACTTTTGAGATTGGCAAATCTCTAAATAGTATAAAATAAAATCGCTATCCGTGTCTGTGCACTTAGTTAATTTAGTTAAATTTTTTTTTCGGCCTCTTACATTGCTAACGCTAGCTAAACCTTAGAAGATACAAAAAAAACAATGCACAGGAGCCCTAGCCATAGCCCTAACCATAGCCCGAGCCATAGTCCTAGCCGTAGCCCTAGCCGTAGCCTTACCCCTAGCCATAGCCATAGCCCTAGCCGTAGGAGGTTCCATGATAACACCTCAAAATGACAATTCAACACACCTTTAAAAGGTGATACAAGGTCATTAAAGTGATGAAACAAAGACTAGGCTAAATATTTACATATGTAACCTATTTAACCTACATAGTTTATGTTTCATCAGTTTTCATAACTTTATAAAACTTTTTAAAGGTGTATTGAATTGTCATTTTTATGAGTTATACGGTCACCGCCGTAGGAGTACTGAAGACAATCCTGAATGTTCCGGTTAGAACCGAGACAAGAGACGGAAACCGATACAAATTTTAAAAACATTCAAGTTTTCAATGTAAAAATAAATTTTGTAAAAATTGTTTTATCTAAACTATAAAAAAAACTTACCTGAATACTCCACTACCCAACGAAAATACTCAAACAGAGCAAATATATTTTGGTTATTCCCAGTTTGAATATCAAATTTCGTGATACGAAACTATATAATCATAGAATAACGCTTTTTTAATTACGTGTTTATAATGCTCTACCAAATCAAACTAAAATTAACTGAAATGAAAATATTTGAAACTAAAGTAATAAAATAGCTGAGAGAACATACTAAAAATCAATTAAATTTTAAAATATAACGAAATACGCTCCTCCCAAATAATGAGGGCCGTGAAAATTTTCTATTTATTTTTCTATTATGCTAAAGAAATTAATAATAAAAAAATACAAATGAAATGGCGTTAGTCAGGTTTCGTGACCAGATCTGAATAGCTAGGTACTTCCCCAATTTACGCTTCTCCATCTCCTTCCTACCATACCACCTCACTAGCTTTACAACACATCCCAATTTGCGGATGCCAACACAGCCCACTGGTTGGGACGCTTAACTTGTGCGGAATCCAATTTTCTGAGTTATTAAAAACTCGTTTTTTTTAAATAATTTAACTCAATTTTAATATTGTTATTATTATAATTTGAGTGGCGGATTTGAGTACCGCTGGGAACCATTTATTCAATAACCAACACCTCTGCCATTGATTACCCCAAGTGGTTCGCTACGTTTGGTGGTTTAGCAGGGATGTCCGGATTCATCGGGTGAGGTGTATTCCAGATCGAGAGAGGCTGGTTTGGGAAGATCTCCCCAACTGGTCTCTCAACCCATAGTTTTGCACAGCAGTGGGAGGGATATATCAAACGTCCGTCACTCCTGGGCACACTGATCTTTAAATTCCTACCCTATTCTCATATATGTTATCTTTCCAGAACTTTCTCTCCTTCCTTTCCTTAAAAACCCCCTACACACAGCATTCTAAAAGATGACATAGACCCTTAGAGAAATTGTTTTTCCTCCGGGCCATCTGTGGTTAAAGTAAAAAAAAAAGATATTAAGCTCTGCAACTGATTCGGCGTTCAATGCCATTTTCAAACTGTGGTCAGGCCACGTTGAGACGACTTATTTATACGAGTCCATTTACCCCCTCCAAATTTCGAGGTGTGTGATGTCTAAAATAATGTATTTTAATGATTCAACATAAACTTGACATATTTTATCTACATAATTTATTTTAACAAACATGGGCCAAATAATTCAAAATCAATTTTGGTAAGTGGGTATGGGTACCGCCGCCCGGGGAATCATTTGTTCGATAACCAACAGCTCGGCCATAGGTCACTCCAAGTTCACTAGGTTTGGTGACTTAGCAGGGGTGCCCGGGATCATGGGGATGAGTCTTGTCTAGGTCTGGGCGCAGAATGCGTCTGTCTACCTACTGTGTGGAAGGCCGGGTCGAGAGAGACTCGTTGAAGGAAGTCTTTTCACCTCTCCGGCCGGACTCTCTCGACCCATCGCGTTGATAACAGATCTTTCACAACCTGCAATATTTTTTTGTATCGAGGGATGACTCTGATAATAATCTAATACCGTGTCATCGATTATTGTAATAGTAATGGTTAAATCAGAGAATTTTAAATATAATATTTAGGCTTTAGAATGCCTTTTAGTAAGATAAGGATAGATCGCTGTTGAGATTTAGGAGTGCGGGGGTTAACTTAAAGCATTTTAAATCAAAATAATTTTTTGAGAAAGATTAATATTACTGGAGCTTCTTTTTATTGATTATAACAATTCCCAATCAGTTTAAACATTTCTGATATTCGATTCCTTTAATTTATTTCCTAACTGGAAATTATTGATTCAATCTTTTTAAAGTAGAAATCTGACTTATATATAAGTCGTTTTTATAACAACTGATACACTTGGAAGTTTCAACAAACTGCAACTATTAGTATAAAACTCTAAAATGACGAGAATTAATTAATCTCGATTATGCTTCATCCTGGTTTGTTTTCTTTCGAAAGCTTGATGAATAGTTCGATTTTCGTTCGCAACAGTTGATTTTTGACGATTAAACTTTCAATATCAAACACAAATAATATTAACCATTCTTCTATAAAACTCATCTAAAAATATAATTCAATTTTATCTTGACTTATCGTATTTGTGTAAGCAAGAATGTTGTAAAACATAAAATAATAATTTGTCACTTACCTCTAGTGGTATCAACACGAATGTCACTATGAGATCAGCGACGGTCAAATGCGATATCATCAAATCAATCCTCGACTTCCTCCGCCTGGACTTGTACAAGGTAATGAACACTTTCAGGTTACCGACTGCCGCAATTACGAAAAGGATACAATACACAATCACAACCGACAGAGAATTGTAGTCGAACAGAGGTATATTGAGGAACGTCGCGTTCAGAGGCACGAACCCTTCACCATTTTTGAGTATGTCGTTGAGGAGAGTTTCTCCACTCTTTATACCCACTATATTCGGGTTAAAAGGTGGAAAGAGGGATGAGAAATTCATATCTAGCGGTATGTCACTCAGCATGCTTGTAAATAAACTCAAACTTGACGTGCAGCAAAATTTTCAATAAAGAGTCGTTGAAAATATTGCACTAACACCGCTTTAAAATAAGTTATTTTTTATCCAATAGAACAAATATATTTAGTCAATTACACAAAGGGTGTTTTGCATGGATTCAACACTTCACAACACATATCAAGTAATGTCAACACCTTCCTAACATAAAATCTTTTTACAAAGTTTATAGGCAACATTGTCCTTAAAGTAATTTTTTAAGTATCGCTAATTATTATAGTTAAAATTACTTTTACTAGTTAAAATAATTACTGTTACTGTAAAGTTTTTAAAACACCAATATAATGATTTTAAAACACTTAGAAATTTCACAAATAATTAGTTAAAATATGCAAAATATCACTTTTCAAATACCTTTTCATTTGTCGAACAGCACCAATTTCACAGATTTCTTATAAACTTTTCATGATCATCAAATAACTTTGCGTAACTTTATTTACTTTGTCATGGATATTTTCCGCTCTTTTTGTCGTAACGGAAAGTTTCGTGATTATCTCTCCGTGCGTGGAACGGTGTCCACCCTGAGGAGGATTGATGGTAACTAGGAGCTTTTAATGGAGTTTGCCGGAATTGCTTGGGAGGCTTTTTGCGCACGCGCGAATCATTTCGGATGCTGTGCAAATCATAGTAGTTTCTCTAGCCGCCGATGTGGGGAGGGAATATATCATTTAAGGCCCGTTTTACCACAAAGCCATGTAAACAATTGGTACGTATTATGGAAAAGAGCACAGGAATAAAAAGCTATCGATTTTAAGCAACTACGGGGTTCCCCCGCTTCTGAAAGTCCCAATGAAATTGTTTATCGCAGATACTTACTAACGAACTAACTAACCATTCCGCTGTTTCTCACAGGGATAAGCAGAAAGAACGGACTGCCAAACAATTTGGTGATTGGTGTATCATACATAACCTTTAAGTTATCCTGACTCATAACATGGCCCGACTCAAGTAAATTAAATGTCACTTGATCTTGCCACGTCTTCCTTTGGCGTCTCCCCAACTTCTTCCATCATTCGCATATTTATATTCTCCTCACAATCGCTCTACACGCCTAAACCATCTTATCGCCTGCTTATATCAGCCATGCATTCTTTGCAAATCTCTACATTATAATAACGAGATTTCGATTGTCTCAAAATTGTAATAAACAACTAGGAAATTTTCATATAGATTCGAAAAAAAATAATTTCATAGGTGCTGTAGGTAGGTATTGTAAAAGTGTTCATATTATAGACCGAAAATCCCATGTTTAGTCAACTACAGTATTCATAATTTTATATTTCTTGACTCTAATAAGCGAAAACGTATCTATATTAATAATATACTCCAGTTTGAATTGACCTTGAAATTATTTAGAATGTCTTTTTTGTTTTAATATCGTCTGCAGCGTGTTCCATACCGCGTCTTATGCTACGTATACATCCGCGAGCCGAACTGCCGAACTGAACCTCAACTTATGGGAAAGAAACGAAGCAACCGCAAATGGTGCGAAACGCGGCTTGCAGTTGATTCGTTCCTTTCCCGTAATTCGTGGTACGGTTCGCATTTCAGTTCGCAAATGTATATGTACCCTTTTACCGCCAATTCCGGAGGTGATTATTATTTTTTTTTCTCTAGTGGCAAATAATAAAAGTTATCATAAATTTCTTATCTTCGAGTAGTTTATAAACCTTTGTATAAACACGCTTTTATAGTAAATGTTATTTCTCCCCGCTCGGTCAGCTATTCTATTAATTTTGATTTTGAACAATAATTTACTTGTTTATTAAAATAAAACAATTATTTTTTTTAAAACCACAACTTTTCATTAATTTATTGACCGACCGGTTTCGTTTAGCTCAAACATCATCAAGGTGCAAATTATTTATTTTTTTATTTATTGCTTGTTTGTAAATATTACATAATACAATTAATGAACTTAAAATGTCCAACTAGGCGATTGCCCGTTTTAGGACATTCCAATATGATAATGTTTTTACATGTAAAATTATAGTAAATTATAGTGTTGACTATTCTGTTGTTAAAAAAAATACATATGTATATTCATATTCTAGAATACTTTCAGTTATATCACGACATATTTTACTATTGTTTAGCTGACATAATAAACTAAAGAAATATTAATAGATAAAAACAAGAAAATGAATATGAAAATGAAACTGAATTGAAGAAATTCTGTTGGTAAAGTAATACAAATGTATATTCATAATCTAGTATACTTTCAGTTATACCACGACATTTTTTTTTTTTTTTTACTATTGTTTAGCTGATATAATAAACTAAAGAAATATTAAAAGATAAAACAAGGAAATGAAAAATAACAAAAAATAAAAAATGAAAGTAAAGAAGGAACTTTTCCTTTAAGGAAAAATATCACGAAGAATTGAACAATTTTCGAACTTTCTTTATGTAAAAATACAGTTCCTGTAATGCTAATATAATACCAATATAAGTTAAAATGTAAAGAAAACAAAATTTACAATTTAATTACTGTTTTTTAGCATATTCTCGCATTCAGCTCTCCCCAAGACCAGAAGCCAATTGTTTACCTGCATACGCAGAATATTAGTACTCTTTGCCTTCCATGCATCAGGTATGAGATTGAGCAGTTTAGGGCCTAAGTATGAGAATTGTCTCTGTGCTAAAGATGAGGAAGTGGTGGGCGGAACTGTTGGGTTTTTTTTTGCATGTCTTGTATTATGACAGTGGTTTACGGAAGCTAAGTAGTGCCTCTGTTTTTGAGTATGTAATATGATTTTCCTCATATATAATTGTCTTACATCAAAAACACGAAACTCTGCGAACAATGAATCGCTGGGGTACCTGAAAGGTTTTTTCAGTATGACTCTTATAAGCGATTTCTGGGATTTAGCTAAGGGATCGAGTAAGGTTTTAGCACAACCTCCCCAACCTAATGAAGCATAGTCTAGTATGGAATTGCACATTGCAAAGTAAATTCGTTTCAAATCATTTAGGCATAGAATATTTCTTATTGCTATAAACAGATGTGTAAGTTTCCTGACCTTTGTGGAAGTAAAGGCTATGTGTTTGTCCCATCTCAGAAATTTATCAATGATAATTCCTAGGTATCTTATATTGTCCACACATTCTAAGGTATTGCATTTACATGTAATAGTGTCGTAACAATGGTGTATTCTAATGCTAATAATTTCTTGTGGTTGACCCGCTTGAGTTGAACTGAAGCAGATGAATTTCGTTTTATCCGAGTTTAGAGTGAGGAGATTACTATCTAGCCACTGTTTAACTTTGTTTATGCCAAATTCAGCTTTAATGCAAGACTCATTCCAGGTTTTGCCTTCGAATAAAAGTACTGTATCGTCAGCAAATGTAATAATGTGGTCTGCAAATGAAGTATTACATAAGTCATTTATATAAACATTAAACAATATATATTAAACAATAATTAATACTACTTATTTCTTTATCTTTTTACTACCCAGGCCTCTGCCATATTTTGACGGAAGGTCTTCCGCTTTGCAATAAAATCCAAATAAATGGAATATTTCTGAATAAATCCGAAAACTTAAAACTGCTTTCCGCTGAACGAAAAAAAAATTCACCATTTTATGAAGCAAATGTATTACAAAAACTACTCTTGCATCATTTTTTGTCATTTCATGTAAAAATAATTAATAAAAAATTCATGATATTTATTTTTTTCACAAAGGTGCACATTTTAATTGAAAAAAATAAAGCATGATGTTTTCTCTATCTAAAACCGTTAAATCATAGAGATAAACGATTTCTATGAGTCCATATGAGTTGTTCACAAAAGCGAACAAATTAGCCTGTAAGGTTAAACGAAAATGGGAACATGTTTCCAAATGAGTAACCAACTTTATCCATGTACCTTATATCTCTCAGATGTTATCATATCAAGTTAGTGCATTTCGCGTTAGTAAAAGTGAAGCTAGGATTACAGCAGTCATTTTTTTTACGTTTATTTTTTTTGCAATTAGAACCGCCGCCGTGTTTAAAGAAGTTTATCAAGATTTTTTCTTTCATAAATTTTCATGAATTCCCGAAAGTTTCACGGTATGAGCGTGGAACACGATTTATCAAGAAAAGTGTTTGTGGCGGCCGCCTGGCTCGCACTAGGCGGTTGGCGTGGATTTTATTTTCACACAAAACTACAGTTTTAAGCCGAGACCTCCTAAACAAGAGGAAGGTCACTATCTACATTTGATTTAAAAAAACGCAACGCCCGAGACTACAGCTAGTCCATATATCTATTTATTTATAAAGATGATTGCCTATTATTTCACTTTCATTGATTTCCGACCGGACCGGTTTCAGACGTATTTCAGACGCCCACCTTCATTACTTCATAATAAAATAACAATGGAATAAAAAGAAGAATAAAGAGGAAAAATTGGTGTCGATACTTTAATAACATTTTAATTATTTCCTTAAGTTTTTTTTACTTATTTGATAGTATTTACAGTGTGCTCCCATTAAAGTTTTTGACTCTTGGTTTTTCTGAAAAATAAAAATTAATTATCTCTAAAAGGATATTTTTAACCATTTTTAGCTGTGAAAATACTTAATGAATTCATAAAAGTAGAAATGACTATTCAAAGATAATTCTAGATTCACTTTTAATCAAAAAAGTTTTCTTTAAATATTTGGGATTACAAATGAGAATCTATATACAATGCCCTTGACGTGACCTTTCACAAAAAAACTGCCCTACGTAAATTTTATCTTCATTTGATAGTATTATTGTCCTAGCGTCTGGACGATGTAGGCCCTCTGATTGGTCAAATTAAGATTGTGTGATTCGGATAAATTCTGCATAGGTGGTCTGCATGCAAAAAATACCACTCTGCCCCTCAACTTAAAGCAACCGTAAGGTTCATTTCGGTTTGCAGGCGAACGGATACAAAAAAATAAGACATTGAAAATTAAGACACGATTTCATACTGAAATAGAATCGCTACATGTAATGCGATATTTCTTCAAAAATATCGTTTCTGTTCATAGAATTTTTGGATAATATCGTAGAAAATATGTTTTAGAAAGTTCATAATCCATTGGATTAATTACATTACAGTGAAAATTATCGACAGTTACGTGATTACGTTTGACTAAAAAAGCACGCGTTCCTTCAATATGGCCGATACACACCGCGGCAATAGATGGCCGACAGAGCCCACCTCTGGCGGTGTAAAAACGATCCAAATTACTGCCGCGAATATTTAAATATGCAAAATTACTTGACCATCAAGCGTTTAATAAGAAAATTTCTTCTGGAAGTTTATTTAAACTTTGCAATGGCATTTTTCATTATTATTTATATTTTTTTTTTGCTTATTAATTATATCTGATTTTATATTGACATGTTTTCTAATTTCTAAAATTTCTAAATTATTTATTTGCGATGCTTTAATCCTGAGTGAAGTATTTTAAGACCTGATTTTTTATCGAAAGTGTGATTCAAAAGATGATTTGCAAACTCAGATTCACTATTTCCATTTGGAGAACTGAGATTTTTTTTATATTTCTGACTTCAAAGTTTCTATTGGTTCTACCTTTGTAAAAGAAATTACAATCATTCCAATTGAGTTTATTAACTCCTGATTTTTTTGTTTGATTTTCGCCATCTTTATTATTAAGAATATATTTATTTATTTTGTTATTAGTGTAAAACGCCGGTTGAATAGTACCAGGAATGTTTTTATATATAATTTTAGAATTATCGTTATCCACAAACAGAATTCTACGCCATTGTTTATTTTTATCTTAAGAAATAGGGTAAAAATACCGGTTGAAGAGAATATGTTTAATTTTTTTATTTAGTATTTCAACTATCAATTTATTAGAATAACCGTTATTAAATGTTATTTGTCTTATGAATATATTGTTTTATGGTTATATGGTATTTTTTCAGGTCTCAAAATACTTCACACAGGATATAAAGCATCGCAAATAAATAATTTAGAAATTTTAGAAAAAAGAGAACATGTTTATAAAAGCAGATATAATTAACAATTTTTTTTATTAAAAACTCACTTTTAAATATTTTCCCACTTAACTGGTCTTTCATATTGTAATTCCTAATTCTTATAAACCCAGCCTACTCTTACTCCCCCCCCCCTCCTTCCACTTCTTTTTTCCAATTGCAATCTATATTTAATTTTTGACTTCGAGGTATACTTCGTTCATGAAACATGTATTGGTTGTATATAATAAAGTGATGTTAAAAAAGTTATTTGTTTTTTAATAAAATAAAGTTTAATCGGATAACATTATTTTATCTATTTCCGTTGTATATCAATGCATACGTACAAAATAAAATGTAAGCATTATATTTATTTATTAATTGGACAATTTTCATAGCGCCGCTTTTGTGAGATATCACCTCAGGGGCGCTATATTGTAATAATCTACCTTTATATAACTCATTCAATGTAAAAAAATTGCCCACATTAACTTTAAATCCGATAACTCCACTGACTGCTATAAATTTTTTTCTGTTTTACGAAATAAATGTAAAAGTCTATCTAAAAAATGCTATTCAGATTATATTACAGATGTAGAGCAGACTATCAAGTCAAATCCAAAACATTTTTGGAATTATGTGAATTCTCTTAAAGACAACAACGGCTGTCCTCGATCAATGTATTCAGGGCGAAAACATGCTGACAGTGATCAAGAAATAGTTGACCTCTTTGCTGATCATTTCTCAAGTGTTTATGAACAGAAAAATGATAATGTAACTATACCTGAATTTAAATACACCAATGTAACTGACATATCAACATGCCACATTTCTCTGGATGATGTTAATACAAAGATCAGATCTCTAGATTGTAAGAAGGGGTCAGGTTCTGACAAAATTCCACCGGTATTCATAAAGGAATGCGCTCAGTTTATAGCAGCTCCACTTCAACACATATTCAATCTGTCACTTCAAACTGGAATATATCCTGATCCTTGGAAACTTAATCACTTGACACCTGTATTTAAATCAGGTGATAAAAATTGTGTTTTAAATTATAGACCAATTTGCATACTGTCTACCACCCCGAAAATGTTTGAAAGTATTGTCTTAGATAAAATTGCTGTTAAGTTTAGGCATATTATTACTCCAGAACAGCATGGTTTTGTGACCGGTCGGTCTACCACAACCAATCTTCTATTGTATGAACACTATATCTGTGAAGCTTTCACGTCTCGTGCACAAGTAGATTCAATATATACTGACTTTTCAAAAGCCTTTGATAAGTTAAATATTAATATCCTTCTCGCGAAACTGCAAGCCCTTGGTATACATGGATCATTCCTAAAATGGTTGAATAGTTACCTCTGTAACCGCGAACTGATGGTAAAATTAAATAATAAAGTCTCATATAAATTTAAAGTAACATCTGGAGTTCCTCAAGGCTCTCATCTGGGCCCACTTCTCTTCGTATTGTTTATAAATGATTTATCTTTATGTTTCGAAAATGTCAAATTCATTCTATTTGCAGATGACCTAAAGCTTTTTAAGATTATAAAATGTTTAAATGATGCACTTATCCTTCAGCATAATATAGATAGACTTGCTAGCTGGTGTGAAATAAACAAATTATTCCTAAACGTAAAAAAGTGTTTCCACATGTGTTTTTACCGTTCACGGACTCCAATAACCATATCGTATTCAATTAACAATAATGAAATTGCATTAGTACCATTTATCAAAGACCTTGGTGTTATTTTTGACAGAAAACTTACCTTTGATCGTCACTGTGAAACAATTTCCAATAAGGCCATGCAAATTCTAGGTTTTGTAATGCGTAACACAAGGACTTTTCAAAACATTGAGTCAATTAAATTACTCTACTGCTCTCTTGTGAGATCGCACCTAGAATATGCATCTCCTGTATGGTCTCCGATTTATACCTGTAACTTACACCGCTTGGAGAAAGTACAAGGAAAATTTCTTCAATACGTTCAATTCAAATTGAGACAGCCTGTAATTGATATCTGCTATAATACATTAATGTCTGGTCTAAATCTACCACTTCTTTCTACCCGGCAAACTATTAATGACATTCTTATACTTTTTAAATTACTGAACAATCTCATAGACTGCCCTCAAATGTTAAGTGTTATAAATTTTCGTGTCCCTGTTAAATCAACTCGACTCCACCATCTTTTCCACAGTGACAATCATAGCACTAACTATTTGTATCATTCACCGTTGGCGCGTTTTCACCGCACTGCCAACACGTATACAGACCTTTTTGATATTTTCAAAACCTCACCGTCTTGCATCAAGGCAAAAATACTTGGTTATGAATGTAATTGATATGTTTGTGAAATGTTAAATGTCTGTTTGTACTGCATCATACTGACTGTTGTGTTCTTCTTTATGTGTAACATATACATGGTGTTCTATACATATACATTCCACATATATACATATATGTGAAATGTATATGTATAGCATCAATAAAAACTGCTTGTGGATGTATTATTTTAATCAAAAATGCTATTTCTAATTGTCAAGTCTCTGACAGCCCTGAACTGTGTACTTATAATCCCATGTTTCACATTACTGTAAAAGCCTTTTATGGCGTTTAATAAATAAATAAATAAATAAATATATAGATTTTTACTCTCCTGATGAAGGTGTGAATAATCTAACTTTAAACTTTATTAGATACAGTAACAGTTTTAGGTAAAGAATTACCACCAGTTGGATTAAAATTCACACCTTTTAATTAAACCGACTGCTAATCTCATCGCACAATTACCCTCTTTTTATCCATAAACACGGCTACAATTAATCAATATGTAATAATCTATTATTTCAGTCAACTTTGTTATAACTATCTTTAATTGTTGTGACAAACTATACGATATTGATTCAACTTATAGACATTGACGGTTGTAACACATATTTAAGCACTGCAAGTCCTATGAGCAAATTATATTAGGTACCATAACAGTTAATGTCAGTTGTAGACATGTAGTCAATAATAGTGTTTCATTTGAAATAATCCATCACAAATACGTAAAATTTAATTTATTCAAACAACTGTCATTCTTATTATGCCTAAATCTAGCATTTTATTATTCATTAACTCCTTTTTATTCCGTGTTTTAACAATATATACTCACCCTCTCTCTGTGAATGACCTTATATCTATCTATTAAATGTAACTGTTGTTAGTATCACTTAAACTGGGCGCAGACCAACAAAATGCCGCCCGCAGGGCCTAGCAGCAAAAACCCGCGGAGCGGTTTTTTAACTGCTAGTTATTATTACTATCCAACCGTAAGAGTCAATTTCAAGTGTTAAGCTATCGTTGTATTATTGCCGTTAGGTACATTAGAAAACTATCGACTGTTAAACTTAACACGCGTAAACTACAGGATCTGCTCGGTTAATTATAGAGCTATAAATACAAAATAAATAAAGAGCTAAATAAATAGCTAAACATGAAAAAGGGCAGTCAGTAAATGAAATTTATAAATTATAAAAAAACAGACAAAAACTGAATATACAACGAAGGTTAAACATAACAATAGTAATTAGGGTTTTAACAGGCGTTTTTGTAACAAATAGATATAATGATATCCTTACTGGAATCTCCCGTGCTGAGAATTTCATTTACATATGATAAAAATTTGGAAGTACGGATATTTAAAGTAATTATAAAGTGTTTTTTTTAAATAATTATAAATATATTGAATCGTGTGTTTTCTGACATAATTATGAATATGTTACGAGTTGTTTTTTTTCAGTTGATTGGTTTCGGTTTCAGTCTGTATTTTGTGTCAGTGCATAATCTATTTCTGATCTTCCTGTGTTTTGTATCCAGCTTTTTCTTTGAGATTTGAATGTTATTAAAATATTGTTGTGAGTTTTGAATGATAGTGGAGTATTTTTGTAGAGTTTAGTATCATAGTAAAGGAAGATTTTTTGTCCAAATGTTGTATTTGTAGTTGCTTTTTGAGATATAGTGTTTCTAACATATGTGTTATTTCTTGTGTTTTGTATTTATGAATGTACATAAATGAGTAATGTTTTGATGTTAAGTTTTTTGAAGATTTTGGCAGTGTTAGTTATTTCAGGGCTTTTTGGGTTTTAATGACTGATTTTAGGATATTGTTATTTGCTTTTCCCAATCCGATAATACCAAAAGCATAAAAAACAAGTTTAAAAACATTCAAGTTTTCAAATAAAAATAAATTTTGTAAAAATTGTTTTATCTAAACTATAAAAAAAAAACTCACCTGAATACTCCACTACCCAACGAAAATACTCAAACAGAGCAAATATATGTTTGAATATCAAATTTCGTGATACGAATCTATATAATCATAGAATAACGCTTTTTTAATAACGTGTTTATAATGCTCTACCAAATCAAACTAAAATTAACTGAAATGAAAATATTTGAAACTAAAGTAAGAAAATAGCTGAGAGAGCATTGTAATAATCAATTAAATTTTAAAATATAACAAAATACGGTCCTCCCAAATGAAGAGGGCCGTGAAAACTTTCATTTTATTTTTCTATTATGCTTAAGAAATTAACAATTTATATGTCAATGGCAGAATCTATTATAAGGTATGGATTAACCATATGGGGAAATACTAGTATAACTAATCTGAAACAAGTCCAAGTTGTACAAAACGCAATTGTAAAATTACTAGTCGTCCCTAATATTTTTAAACAGAGACATAATACACCGTTGCTGTTTCAGAGTGCCAAAATTTTACCTGTTAAGGCTATTCTATGGCAAAAAATCATAATTCAGTATATATTTACCCCGCAGCATAAAGAAAAATTAGAACATAAATTCAGTACTAGATTCACGCGCAATGACGGGTAAATAGTTCCGAAATTTAATAATAAATACGGACAGAGAACGTTTGAATACAACATAACGAAGATATTTAATTTATTACCTGACACTATAAAGCAATGTAAATCTATGAATAAGATTTAATATATGGTGAAAAATTGGCTATCGGAAAAAAAATATTTACTTTAATATGTATGAAAAATTGTATGAAAAAATTGTTGATTCTGTAGATATAAGATGTAAATTATAACTTATAAAAATGAATATGAAACTAAACTTTAAGCACCTGTTGACAAGCCAATTCAATTGGCTTAGCAGGACTTGTTTATTGATATGTATTAACTATTTATTCAATAAAAAAAAATAATAATAATAATAAAAAAATACAAATGAAATGGCACTAGCCAGGTTTCGTGACCAGATCTGAATATCTAGGTACTTCCCCAATTTACGCTTCTCCATCTCCTTCCTACCATACCACCTCACTAGCTTTACAACACATCCCAATTTGCGGATGCCAACACAGCCCACTGGTTGGGACTCTTAACTTGTGCGGAATCCAAATTTTTCGAGTTATTAAAAACTCGTTTTTTTTAATAATTTTAATATTGTTATTATTATAATTTGAGTGGCGGTTTTGAGTACCGCTGGGAACCATTTATTCAATAACCAACACCTCTGCCATTGATTACCCCAAGAGGTTCGATACGTTTGGTGGTTTAGCAGGGATTTCCGGATTCATCGGGTGAGGTGTATTCAAGATGCGATTCCAGATCGAGAGAGGCTGGTTTGGGAAGATCTCCCCAACTGGTCTCTCAACCCATATTTTTGCACAGCAGTGGGAGGGATATATCAAACGTCCGTCACTCCTGGGCACACTGATCTTTAAATTCCTACCCTACTCTCATATCTGTTATCTTTCCAGAACTTCCTCTCCTTCCTTTCCTTAAAAACCCCCTACACACAGCATTCTAAAAGATGACATAGACCCTTAGAGAAATTGTTTTTCCTCCGGGCCATCTGTGGTAAGAGTAAAGAAAAAGATATTAAGCTTTGAAACTGATTCGCAAGCTCTGCAACTCTAAAAAAATGTATTTTAATTATTCAACATGAACATGGTTATTCACAAAGAGAAATCACAATTATAAAAGAAACTAAAATAATTGCAGAACTTCATAATAACATCATGAAATATGATATTATTTATTTTTATTATTTTTAAAAGTTACTGTATAGTATGCAGGTGTCTTTTGTACATAATGATATCTAATATTATTAGTGGATATGTTAGGTGTTTCACCTTAAATTTTACCTTGGTAACTTTCTCTAAGCAATAAACTTTTCCATCAAAATCAAATATTTGTCTTGCCTTTATCTCTCGTCTGTCTAGTGTTTGAAGAATTAAGTATTGCTTCAAAGAAATACTCAGCTAAGGTTGTATTACGTTTCTCCGGATCAGGAGAAAC
The DNA here is from genome assembly GCF_061612785.1 of Hesperophylax consimilis. Classification (NCBI taxonomy): domain Eukaryota; kingdom Metazoa; phylum Arthropoda; class Insecta; order Trichoptera; family Limnephilidae; genus Hesperophylax; species Hesperophylax consimilis. Next base: position 21,853,467 of record NC_142837.1, on the reverse strand, counting down.
GTAATACAACCTGCAACCCCTATATGCCAATAAATGCGAAAACCTAAAAGCTCCGTATTTGAGACAATTGCGGAAATAAGTTTTTTTCTCATCGACCGTTTGTGATTGATGTACTTGCAAATCTTTTTTACTCACATAAATTTGATTTTTTATTGACAAAACCAAATTGAAAAAATCGTCATGTTCAATTCAATTCAATTTTCAATTCAATTTGTTTATTCCTTTAAAAACATTACAAAATTACATTTTATTTCGTTTTTAAGTACATTTGTAAAATGGTATTACATAATAGTTAGCGGTGTATAAACTATACCAGCATCAATAGAGCTTGCTTTTTAAATGCAGCTTCACCGATGCTAAATATGTCGATATCCGAATTAATTCTGTTCAACAGCAAGACTGCTCTCCCCACCGGCATGACCATTGGCAAGTTGGTCCTGCAGGCCGGGAGATAAAACAGTCTATGCTGTCGGTGACGGAGATAACCATCAGGAACATAGAGACTAATACTCTCCATGATAGTCGGATTTTCAAACCATCCACGAATCAGTTTGAAGAAGTGTGATACAATATGCACATCTCTTCTGACCCGTAGATGGTTCATACCGAGCATGCCCAAGAGAAAGTCAGTAGGATAGAGCCACGGGTAGTAGCCATACTCCCTCAGGTAGAGGAATCTCAGAAATTTCTTCTGCACTCTCTCCAACATAAGGGAATACTTCACCTGATGTGGGCTCCAAACCACCGACCCACTCTCAAGCCTACTCCTAACCAACGCAATGTATAGCACTTGGAGAACCCGGGTGTCTCTAAAATTCATCGCAGTGCGTAGGACGAAGCCCAGCATTTTCAGTGAAGCACTACACGTCATTTCGATATGAGTATGAAATGTCAGCCTACTATCAAACATGATGCCAAGATCTTTCATAGTGGAGACACGTTTTAAACTTCGGGCATTCATGGTATACCGGTAAAACCAAGTATGACGTGCCCGTGTGAAAGAAAGAATGAAACATTTAGAAACATTGAATTCGATTCGATTCCGTTTACTCCAGTCAACAATTCTATTAATGTCCGATTGGAGTCGAATGCAGTCTTCTAAAGTTTTAATTTCCAAGAATAGTTTTAGGTCATCAGCAAAAAGAAGTGACCTAGAATGCAGAATATTTTCTGTAATATCGTTAATAAAAATCAGAAAGAGGAACGGTCCTAAATTAGAGCCCTGTGGAACGCCTGACAGCACAAGGAATAATTTTGACAAGAATATTCCATGAGATACAAATTGCTTTCTTCCAGTAAAATAGCTTGCAAAGAATATGAGAAACCGTAAAGAAAAACCTATAGTTGACAATTTATTTAATAATATGTCATGGTTTACGGTATCAAATGCCTTCGAGAAATCATTATATTAGCAATCTACTTGGTAAGTAACGATATATATTCTAGTTCAATGATTAGTTGCGGTCTATTCTCTGTGCCTACCTCAACACGACGGTATATTTCAACGAAGAAACGAGTACGATATATATTCTAGGTCAATGACTAGCTGTAGTCTATTCTCTGTGCCTTCCTCAACAAGACGGTATATTTCAGCGAAGAAATGAGTACGATATAGATTCTAGGGCGATGACTAGTTGCGGTCTATTCTCTGTGCCTACCTCAATACGACGATTTTTTTCAATTTGGTTTTGTTAATAAAAAAACAAATTTATTAAATGTGAGTAAAAAAGATTTGCAAGTACATCAATCACAAACGGCCGATGAGAGAAAAACTTATTTCCGCAATTGTCTCAAATACGGAGCTTTTAGGTTTTCGCATTTATTGGCATACAGGGGTTGCAGGTTGTATTACGTTTCTCCTGATCCGGAGAAACGTAATACAACCTTAGCGGAGTATTTCTTTGAAGCAATACTTAATTCTTCAAACACTAGACAGACGAGAGATAAAGACAAGACAAATATTTGATTTTGATGGAGGAGTGGAGAAAATGTGTTAATCTCAGTTTATTGCTTAGAGAAAGTTACCAAGGTAAAATTTAAGGTAAACCACCTAACATATCCAATAATAATATTAGATATCATTATGTACAAAAGACACCTGCATACTATACAGTACCTTTTAAAAATAATAAAAATAAATAATCTCGTATATCATATTTCATGATGTTATTATAAAGTTCTGCAACTATTTTAGTTTCTTTTATAATTGTGATTTTTCTTTGTGAATAACCATGTTCATGTTGAATAATTAAAATACATTATTTTAGAGTTGCAGAGCTTGTGAATCAGTTGCAAAGCTAAATATTTTTTTTTTACTCTAACCACTGATGGCCCGGAGGAAAAACAATTTCTCTAGGGGTCTATGTCATCTTTTAGAATGCTGTGTGTAGGGGGTTTTTAAGGAAAGGAAGGAGAAGAAAACCTTATAATAAAAAAAATGAAACACATTCCGAGCTTAAAACCAAATATAATAAAATCGAATTCTTAATTTTATTATTCCCGAAATCGATTTTCTGATTTAATTATTCCGACACCGAAATGAATCGTGAACTGCAGTACGATACTGCAGAAATGGCAGCGATTGTTTCTCACAAAGTCTTACTACTGACTCATGAACAAAAACCCATTTGCGACCGCATTATGCTGGCTATTTAGGCTGGCCGCATACATATGTTTTCCGTATTCGATTTACGAATTCGTTTTCCGTATTCGGAATTCCGTGAGACTAGCGCAAACGTTTTTCTTCATTCGGAATGTATAAACGTCAGTACCAGTGTTGCCAACAAGGGCGATATATCGCCATTTAGGCTACTCAGAGCGAGAATCGGCGCCGAAAAAATCTAAAAGGCGACTGGTCGCCAATTAAGCTACTTCAAAAACATCAATTTTAAACATGTCCCGAAATTCTCTAGCCACCCCCCCCCCCCCCCCCCACGAAATTTTTATTTTCACGTAAAAACATCAATTTTAAACATGTCCCACCTAACAGCAAATTTGGCTACTTTACGCTACCTTATGTATGAGAAACGGCGATATTAGGATATCCGTGCGTTTGCGTCGGCACAAACAAACTGTATGCAATAGCTGCGTTCCACATGATGTCATTAGGTTTTTTCCATCCGGTTTCTCCGAACGCGCCGGCTCGCATTCGGAACGTGCGTAAGGAATTTATTCCGTTCGGAACTAAAACGAACGTGTGCGGCAGTTAATGTATTTTCTACTGATTCCGTGCATTCGGATGTCCGAATACGAAAAACGAATTCGGAAAACGAAAACGAAAAACGTATGTATGCGGCCAGCCTTAAATTGATAAGGTGGATTCTTTTTTTCGGATGCACTTGGTAGAACTGGCAAAACATTTCTCATTTCGCTAATTCTCGCCGAAATACGATCAAATAATGGCATCGCATTGACCGTTGCATCATCTGGCATTGCAGCAACTTTATTTGATGGAGGCAGAACAGCTCATTCAGCATTTAAGCTGCCACTGAATATCCAAAATAACCCAGATGCAGTGCGTAACATAAAAAAACAATCGTCCATGGACACAGTGCTGAAATAATGCCAAATCATCATCTGGGATAAATGCACTATGGCACACAAACATTCTCTGAAGCGTTGAACAGAACACTCAAAGATTTAGAAAAAACAACGACAAACTATTTGGCGGCACTCTGTTACTCCTTTCAGATGATTTCAGACAAACACTTCCCATCATTCCACGTTCAACGTACGCCGATGAGATCAACGCTTGCTTGAAATCATCACCCTTGTGGCGTAATATTGAAAAAGTCCAGCTAAAAATAAACATGCGCGTCCAAATGCTACAAGATCCATCCGCTGACACATTTTGGAACCTATTGTTAGGAGTATTTAGCAAAACGGTCAATAGAATGGCATTTTATCGCTCCACGCGCACCAACGCAAGGAGGTCTGTGGGATGCCGCAGTCAAATCTGCCAAATATCACTTGTATAGAATTACTAATTGTTCATCTTTAACTTTTGAGCTTTTATATACTGTACTATGTCAAGTCGAAGCCTGTCTCAACTCCAGACCCTTAACACCACTGTCGATCCTAATGATTTAAATCCTCTGACTCCTAACCATTTCCTTATGGGCACAAATGCATCTATTATTCCAGAAAAAGATGTCCGAGATGTACCATATAACAGACTAAATCAGTATCAAAAAACGACAGAACTAATTCAATCCTTTTGGTTCAGGTGGAAAAAGGATTATCTGGGATAGCTTCAACGGAGGAATAAATGGCAAACCAGCAACCAGAGGTCCCTCCAGAAAAATGATCTAGTTATTTTGAAGGAAGATAACTTACCCCCCACTCTATGGAAAATGGCTCGCATACTATCCTGCCATCCTGGAGCTGATGGAATCACAAGGGTTGTCACCCTCTGGACATCACAAGGGACGTTCGTGCGACCAATTACAATAATCTGTCTGCCACCCGTAGAGGACAACCTTGAACGCCAATGACTGCTTCGTTCAACAAAGGGCGATATGAAGAAACACCAGGATCGTGCAATTTATGTTTTTTCGTTGCACGCCACAAACTGATGTAACCAAATTGATGACCCTGGCTCAAATTGATGAATCCTCGTGCAAAACTGATGACCCCTCGTGCACAAGGTTATTTTCATGGAAATCATAACAAAGAACCCATCCAGATGGAATTAGAAGATGAAGCCAATCAAGATTTGTGTTGTGTTGTTAAAAACTGAATCATTTATATTTTAATATGTATTTTGTTTGTTTTTTTTTTTTTTTTTTCTTTCAATGATTTTAGAATTTTAATTGTTTTTATTTGGTTAATATTAATGGCTATATGTAGTTATATTTTTTTTTGTATTAGAAAGAACCTTAATTGGTGAATTAAAATTCTTTCGGGGGGTGCATGTATAATTTTCAGAGTAATTATGTACCACTAGTGACACCTATGAAGGTTAGATTATATTATTTATGAAAGGTTCTCGCCTCTGCTATTTGTTTATGATTAAATTGTGTCCGCAAAGACGATCCCTGTTTTGCGGCCCTTTTGAATTTGAAGGTGTCAACAGTCTTTGTCATATAAAAGGTCGTGTTTCCTTAAAAACGCTCTCTTGCTCAAAAACAACCGAAAGTTTCACCTTTCCTAAAGAACTACAGGAACTAGCCTGTACCCAGAGTATTTATTAAAAAGTGCCTAGTCATATCATGTGATAGTGGAGGTTTATTGTTAAATAAAAGTGATTAACTTTTCTCTCAAGAATGGAGTTTTTTAATTCCAAGGACCCTGATTTATAACAGATATCGGCGATTAAAAAGTTGCTTTCTGTGAAAATACTGGATACATAAAATTGCCCACAAATTTCTTCAATCGTTGATAAGCAAAATGCTCTCATTGACCGCATATTTCCCGATGTACGCATAAAATACATAAATCATACGTAGCTGGCAGAAAGAGCCATTTTGGCAGCAAAAATGTGGACGTCGACGATTTAAACTTCAAGTTACAGCAGTCGTTGCCAGGCGAATTGGTATCATACAAATCGATTGATACAGTTTGCAATGCCAACGAAGCTGTAAATTATCCAACAGAGTTTTTGAAATCACTGGATTTGCCAGGCATGTCACCCCACTTTCTACAACTGAAAGTTGGATTTCCAGTCATTTTACTTCGTAATTTGAACCCACCACGGCTGTGCAACGGCACGCTATTGGTCATTAAAAAAATTTGAAAAACATTATCGAAGCCACCATTTTGAATGGAAAATTCCAAGAAGAATATGTTTTACTGCCACGAATTCCAATGATTCACACAGACGTGCCAATTGAATTCAAACGCATTCAATTTCCTATTAGATTGGTATTCGCAATGGCAATCAATAAGCCGCAAAGCCAAACGATGTCTGTTTGCTGCTTAGATTTGGGCTCACTTCGCTTTTCACACGGACAATTAATTATACGTGGTATGTTCTCGCGTGGGCAAACTATCTAGCTTATTAGTATTGGCCAAAGACAACTGAACTTACAAAAAATATTGTACACTCAATTGCTCTTCGAAATTAATATTGTTTTTCTTTATTTCGTTTTCCCACTTTATAAAATATATTACTTTTTTCACTTTTCATTTAACTTTAATTTTAAGAGATCAAACAATGAATATGTCGATTACTTTAATGAAATTTATTGAATTGAGAAAATTAATGTTTGTTTTTTTTTGTTTTTATCGGCGGTCATCGTTAACGGCGCTCCATTCCTCTTTCACAATTCCCATCCCCACACACTTACAATACATTCGTTATTTTTTATTTAACAACCAAAATATTGACTAGAAATAATTTATAAGGCAAAACAACGTTTGCCGGGTCATCTAGTAATTAATAAAAATTAGCCAACAAATCTCTAATCTGATTTACTTTGATACAAATAAAACAATCATTTTCCAGGTATATTTATATTTAATATTATTTACTCAAATAATAATTTTCGTGAAAATTCAATATATTTATTTACCTTTAGCCATTAAGGCAATTATTTGGGATCGCTGGCCACGATTAATACGAATTTTATTTAAATAAAAAGTTTTGATTTTAGGTTAGGTTAGTTTGGGTTTGTATAGGTTAGGTTAGGATAGGTTTGGTTTGGTTGGGTTATCATAGGTTAGGTTGGGTTAGGATAGGTTTTTTTTTCCTCTTTAGTGTTCTATTTTTTACCTAATCTATTATTTATCAAAGTGTATTTAAACTATTTTATTTTACGTAATTGTAAAAAGCATTCACTTTGTGGCTCATCATAATTTACAATAAAAACACATAAATTTGTTTTTGACCACTATAGTTTTATTTTCATTCTACCGGTTTCGGAAGAACCCTTCTTTCGTCAGGAGAATATTCCCTCAATAATAACTCCAGTATAATAAATAACCAAATGAATCTGTCTTATAGTCCTATTCTAGACATATTTCCAGTTAACCACTCTGTTCTTCCTGGAATTCTTGTAATTACCCCTTGCACTTTGTCCACCCCTCCCTCAAACACTTGTATATATATATGTCAATATTTTGTGTAGTAGATCAGTTTTAATATTCTCCTGACGAAGGAAGGGTTCTTCCGAAACCGGTAGAGTTAAAATAAAACTATAGTGGTCAAAAACAAATTTATGTGTTTTTATTGTATTTTATTTTACTATGTGAGCTATTGAATTGACTTTTTCATGCATGTTGGGATAGTTAAAGGATCATGTAAATTTAGGATATGGAGAGGTAGTCCAGTCAAGATGTACATCTGTGCTTGCAAAAGGTCCAGTCATTCTGAATTTTTTATATGTTTTTAGGACCTAAACCAGTATTAAAAAAAAAAATTTGCAACTTAAAAAACCAGGAAAATTTCAGATTTTTTTCAGTTTTTGCTCAATATCTCAGTAAAGGAAGGGTCTGACCGGTGTAGTTGGTTGACATACTTTTTAAGTAGACTAAATTTGCTATAATTTGAGAACAAAGCAAGCTATATAAAGCCATTGGTTTTCAAGATACAGTTCTTCAAAAATAGGCATTTTTTTCCAAAAAGTGAAATTTTTTCGAAATGGTCACTTATTTTGTAAAATAACTTCTAAAATACGCATCCCACGTCAAATATTATTGGAAATAAAGTTGTTGTAAATTTAATTAACTTTCATTTGAAACTAGATTAATATCTGTAGACTTAACGATTCTCTCAAAAATGGCAGATAACCAAAAACAGTCATAAGTGGGTTTTGGGTGAAATGCAAATAAACTGTTCTCGCGTCTTTTTATGGTTTTATTGTGCTGTGAAGTAAATCCATTAATCATCGTGGGTTTATCCTAGGGTTATAATATAATTACGACTATTTCAAATTTCAAGTACCCATTAGTACCTATACCCATGGGTACCCATATGAATGGGCACGCATATTCACGAGCTATTCGAGCCAACATTTTATACAGATATCCACAACTGATTTTTTTATGAGGTTGACATAACTCCTGAGGAGCGAGACGAGACTGAAAAATTGCTGCGAGACACTGAAAGGTCTCTCACTATATCAGCAGAAGAAATTGATACCTACCAAATACTAAAGGCAAAATTTAAAAGTGCCTTGGAGAAAATGAAAGCAAATGGTCCAACATCACAGTTGTGGGTCCAATACTTTCGTATGACCACTTTGATAAAATTATTCATCCAGGCAGAGCGTGCTGGTGATTGGAACCTTTATTTGTACACTGTCCACAAGATGCTCCCTTTTTTCCACGCAGCTGGACATTTTTTGTATGCTACGAGCGCGCACCTCTATCTTCAGGATATGATGGCTCTATAAGATCGGATGGATAAATGTGAATACGACATGTTCACAAAAGGATCCTTCACCATTTGCCGGTCTGACAAGTTTGGGTCTGGGTTGTGGTCAGACCTAACAATTGAGCAGAAGCTGATACAATCCATGAAAACCTACGGTGGGTTGACCCAAGGAAGAGGAATCTCCAAAAGTGTTCTGGCAATGTGGAAAACAGGAATGGTGTTTATGTTGAACATTTGTGAAGAACTGGAAAGTTTTTGCAGCTTATCATGTCATACTGGAGAGCAGCATGTAGACATGAGACCTTCTCAAATCATCCGAGATAATAGTGATGTGGAAAAACTAAAAAACTGGTTTGCTCTCCACCCTCCATTTCCCAAAACTGACAGTTTAATTTCTATCAGTAGTGGTTTACTGGCAGGTCCTGAAATTAATTGCCACACAGCTCAGAGAGTTGGAACGGAAGGAGTAATGAAAATTGTGGGGAAAATGTACGACAAGGTAGTAATAAAACGGAAAAATAAAGTTACCACGCTGGCATCGATCACCTCAACCGTTAAACTGCCGGACAAAAACAGAAGAGTGGCTGTGGATCCGCTCACAATTTTTCAGCGAGTGTGTATTGCAAAAAAATCTGAAAAAGATTTACAGGATGACTTCAAGTATGAGTTGGCCCCGTTCCCGATGTCTCTGTTCAATGAACAAGGGATGCGCAAGGGCACAAAATCTACTCTGTACTCTGCCTTCACTCCTCTTTCCAAACACACGCCGATAGATGCCAGCACTCACGTCATTTTGGATGTTGGCTACCTCTTGCACAAGGTCGTGTGGCAGCGGAAAAGCACGGTTCGAGCACTTTTGGCGCGTTATACCACCTACGTTCGAACCCACTTTGGGAAGAACGTCTCCATCGTTTTTGACGGCTACCCCAAAGATGCTACCAAAAAAAACACCAAAACAGCGGAACGACTCCGGCTCTATGCAGCTCATTCCAGCTACGAATTGACTTTCGATGAATCCACAGTAATTCAAATTGCTCAAGAGCATGTTTCGGGCAATGATAACAATAAGAGACGCCTTATAACTCTTCTCTGCGACGCCTTTCAGAAAGAGGGAGTAGAAGTGGATGTTGCCGAAGAAGATGCTGATTGAGAGATCGTCATGATGGCGTTAAGAGCAGATGCCGATCGGGTCGTCATAGTGGGAGAAGATTTCGACCTGCTCGTTCTTCTCAATGGTTTAGGCGCTGAAGAGACAAACGTCTATCTTCAGAAGAGCACGAAGGGTGAAGCTGGTTGCTGTCACTACTTTACGACCTCCTACAACAACCAGGACTCCCGACAATTACCAGGAACGGTACTATTTACCCACGCGTTTGCTGGGTGCGATACCACCTCAGCACCGTTTGGCCAAGGAAAGACCAAAATCAGCACACTTCTGAGCAAGAGTGAACCACTTGCTGAGCAAGTAGAGGTCTTCCTTCGGCCAGACTCTACCCCACAAGCCGTGAGTGAAGCAGGCATCAAGTGCTTCGTGACTCTATATGGGGGTGACATCGCGAGGGAGTTTCTGAGGTATAAGACGTTTGTCACTTCAACAAACATAAACCTCGCCCGTTTGCCACCGACGGAAGATGATGCATGCAGCAAGGTGCTACCTCCAAGTGCAGAAGTGGCGGGGAGTCAACTTGAATCCCACTGAATGGGGGTGGAAGCTGTCTTCTCAAGGACTCACCCCCATCCCCACCACGATGGATCCCGCACCTCTTGCCCTTTTGCGAAAAATTTCGTGTAAATGCAATGAAGGATGCTCTGGGGGCTGATCTTGTAGAAAGGCTGGGCTCCACTACTCAGTCCTCTGTCAGTCATGCGGTGGCAAATTTTGCATTAACGTCCCGGATGTGGAGCTGAAATGCTCGGACGATGAAGATGACCCAACTACAGACTGGGCGCCTCTCCCAGCTAAGATAAAAAGAAAGACATGATTTGGCAACCAAGACACAATACCTACATGATTTATATTAGTTTTATTTTTTGTGTACATGTAATTTGTCCTTATAGTAGGTACCATGATGTTTGTACAAGCATTTTGGTATGTAGGTATATAAAACAATGTTTGAAGATGACGTAATTCCCGATAGATGTAATATCTTTTCTTTTTTTCATCAAAAATCTGTTAACTGTTTGATAAATAAAACCATAAAAAGACGCGAGAACAGTTTATTTGCATTTCACCCAAAACCCACTTCTGACTGTTTTTGGTTATCTGCCATTTCTGAGAAAATTGTTAAGTCTACAGATATAAATCTAGTTTAAAATGAAAGCTAATTTAATTTACAACAACTTTATTCCTTTTAATATTTGACTTGGGATGCGTATTTTAGAAGTTATTTTACAAAATAAGTGACCATTTTGAAAAAATTTCACTTTTTGGAAAAAATGCCTATTTTTGAAGAACTGTATCTTGAAAACCAATAGTTTTATATAGCTTGCTTTGGTCTCAAATTATAGAAAATTTAGTCTACTTTAAAAGTATGTTAACCAACTACACCGGTCAGACCCTTCCTTTACTGAGATATTGAGCAAAAACTGAAAAAAATCCGAAAATTTCCTGGTTTTTTAGGTCCACCGCCGCTCGCACAGCACTTTCGAAGTTGCAAATTTTTTTTTTATTACTGGTTTAGGTCCTAACAACATATAAAAAATTCAGAATGACTGGACCTTTTGCAAGCACAACCCCCTTTTCATGTTTAACTTGACTGGACTAAGGGATTAGTGGGACTGTCTAACATGAGGTATCAACTACTCCAACATTTATTTAACAGCGTGATCCCTCACCATGTAAAACCTCAGCTGGAGCAGTATTGTGAATCTGAAAGAAATGTGGATGTTCATTTAAGATAATAATTGCTCACCCTCTTAACAGAATCATTTGTAGGATAGGAAGTGTTCTTTAGCGTTTTCAGTTTGTTATTTCTTGTATTGGCTATGTTGTAGATTGATTATATTGTTATAATGTGAAGCTTTGATCTTACTTAATATGATTTAAAGTTAATCAAAAGTCTTTTGATAATTATTTATTTTATTCCTTAATTTTAATTATGATTTTTTTGCGAACTTAATGAAGATTTTTCGGAGAGGTATAATTTGTATGACATCAGAAATGTCAGTAAAGTTTATATCTCTCCTCTGGCATTCTTTGGTTATTTGCCATATTTCCGTCGTGAACATTGGGTCTAGTCTAGCAACAGGTGTTTCACTGTTTGGTCCGATAGTTTATCCGGACTATCTTTCAGCTTGAATCTGTGAAGATAGGATAGGTTCACTCCATGACCGGTAAGGATTTGCGTGAGTTCGAATGTTGAAGTTGTCTTTTTACCAAACTCTTTAGCTTCTGTCATACTCCTGAAAAATAGCCGTGTTCTTTTACCTGTTTCACAGTTTTTATACCTTTGGTCCCATTCTTCAAGAATTGCCTCCTTTATTTTGAAGTTTGCGTAGCTCAGTGGGAATTCTGAATTTTTTTTTTGAACTTAGAGAGAGTTTTTGTGGCTTGGTTTTTAGTGCAGCGTCTTTTGCTAAGGATAGGTTAGGTTATGTTAGGTTGGGTTATTATAGGTTAGGTTGGGTTGCGTTATTATAGGTTAGATTAGGATAAGTTAGGTTAGGATAGGTTAGATAAAGTTTGGTTATGATAAGTTAAGTTAGGTTGGGTTATTATAGGTTAGGTTAGGTTGGGTTAGGTTAGCTTAGGTTAGGTTAGGTTAGGTTGGGTTATGATAGGTAAGTTTAGGTTGGGTTATTATAGGTTAGGTTGGGTTAGTTTATGTTAGGCTAGGTTAGGTTAGGTTGGGTTGTGATAGGTTAGGTTAGATTAGGTTAGGTTATTTTGGTTCAGGTTAGGTTAGGTTGGGTTATTATACTTTAGATTCGGATAGGTTAGGTTGGTTTATTATAGGTTAGGTTATTTTTGGTTATGATATTATCGGTTAGGATATGTTAGGATAGGTTAGGTTGGGTTATTATAGGTTAGATTAGGATAGGTTAGGTTAGGAAAGGTTTGGATGGGTTAAGATAGGATAGGTTATGTTAGGTTAAGTTGGGTTTTTTTAGATATAAAAATATTGTAAAAAAACTTGCCTTAATACCCTTATTTTAATAAATAGCGAGTTTTTTATTTACCTTATTTTTTATCGTAAAATAAATTAACACATAATTCTAAAAATATATTTTCCATTATTTATACAAAAAAATAACCGTCTTACACATTATCACATTAAATACTTTTAATTATATTTAGATTATTGTGATTCTAGCTTCCGATTGTGTTTCATGTTTTTTATTGTTAGGTTGGCAGTCTCTACACCGCCTACAAATAATCGCGAATTATGCGCTTACTCCATATCGGTGATCTGTCAAAATGGTGCATCGGTTGGCAAATTTTCGGGTAAATTATTATTTACGTAAATAATATCAAACAATATTTTTCAAAATAGTAAAGGCAAAAAGTGTATGTTTATTGTCATTAAGTTGAATCAAATGTTTGTTTTTTTAAATGCGTATTGAAAACGGTAGTTGTAGGTAATTTTTTACCCAAACAACTGTCATTCTTATTATGCCTAAATTAAACATGTTATTATTAACTAACAACTTCCTGTTCCGTGTTTTAACAATATATACTCACCCTCTCTCAGTGAATGACCCAATATCTACATATTAAATGTATCTGTTGTAATTATCACTTAAACCGCCCGCAAGGCCTAGCAGCATAGTAACTTCTATGTCCAATTACAACACATTATGTCTTTCACAAATTTAATACAAAGAGATGTGTTAAAAAACAGGATAATTAAAAAATGTCTGCTATAGCAAAAATAGGGCACATAAACAATAAAGATAATGTCAAGTCAAAACAGGAACAAAGTTTTGATGGAGTTTACGACTTCTGCCACATCAATTTAAAATTTAAATATAAGTAAATTAGCTACCGATGTTTAGGATGTTCACAGAAGTCTTTCGAATGCAGAGGTGAAAAAACAAGGAAAAACATGCCGGCAGTTGACAAAAAAATAGTTTAACGTGCCTAGTACCTTGTACCTATGTACTATATATTATGTTCTAGTGCCTACTTTTTATAAGATAATTTGAGTGTCGTGAATTGATTATTTTTATCTACCATTTATTGATAATTGTGACTTAATAGTTTGATATTAACTAACTTTTATTAAAACAAATTGTTATAGCCATGGAAATGTATTTATAAAAGTTATTGGGTTATTGTTGATTAGCATACGTGCTAATGAAAAGGGGTGTGTGAAAATTTATTTTTAAGGAGCTTTTTTATTATTTCGGGAAAATTATTTACAAATTAACATTACCTAGTCATTAATGATTTCTGAAACAAATAATTTAACACAAAACGACTATGATATGCTTTGTATAAATTCTATTTATTTTACCATTGTTCAACCAACATATTTTTCGGATATCACGGAAATTAACTAAATTACTCTAATCGAAATAGGATTTTTTTTATTATTGCAAGACGAGGAGGACGAGAAAAATGCATCACTAGTCACTATTTCAGAAAAAAAAATATTTTTAATTAAACTTCTTAGTGAAATAAAATAACAACCGGCCTTACTTTGAGAGCTTTCGGGACAGAGTATCTCATTTTTGTTGTACAAACATCATAATTATTGTACGTTGAAAGAATGCAATATTTTATAAATGCAACAAGGCGGTAGGTATATTGTGGTAAATTTATACTATGATATAAACACGTAATGTTTGTATTTGATGGTATTTTACGTAACAAGTTTTTCATATTAGTACATAAAATTAGTAATGTATTACACCTTTTTGATCGACATAAAAACGTTAAATATTTATAGGTACATTGAAATGTGACTTTATTTTACAGACAAAGAGGGGTTTTGTTAGCATCGTCGAACATAGCTCAAAGCACACGAGCACGAAACCATAAAGAAAAAATAAAGACAAATACACAATAAAGAAATAAGCTGGCTAGTTTTTTCATTGTTTTCCATTATATTGTATTCTCACTCACATAAACGCTGAGTTGTGCGGTTCAGTAAAATAAATCCAATGCGTTACTAAATGTAGAAACAAAGATACTAATCAAGCTACGTTCGAGATTCAATCACCAAATGAAGTGGAGAAATATCAATCTGCAGATACGAAGAACTATGGAGGATTTTATCAGTCAACGTGCTGACCGGGCACCCACAATTACCCACCTTGCCGTTCATTTAGAAAATAAACAGAGTATATCTCACTGAAAATAAATTTAATGATGTTATTACTAATCCGCGGATACATAACAAAGATTATTTTTTAATTATGTACTCATTTCGCAAAGACACAGACATATGACAAAGTCCCAAGCCATTATAAGTGGAATCAGGCTGCCAAAACCTTCCAACGGAGAAAGCAATGTTCTCCAGTTGACGGCTTTACTGACGACGGTCACCCTAAGCGGTTCGCTAGGTTTGGTGACTTAGCAGGGGTGCCCAAGTTCATGGGGTGAGGTTTGTCTAGGTCTTGACGGCAGTTGATACAGATCCAGCTAGACTCTCTCCTTGCACCGCAGTGGGAGGGATGGATTCATACGTCCCAGATTCCTACCCACTCCTCATACATTTTTATTTCCAGAACTTTTTCTCCTTCCTTTCACTAAAAAGACCCTCCACACAACATCCCCAAAGATGATATAAAACCTGAGGGAAATTATTTCCGTAGGGTCTCCTGTGTAGAGCAAATGAAAAAAAGTTTAATTACTTGTGGGTAAACATGAATAGGCAAGAGAAACCTAGAATCAACAACGCCTGTTGAAGAAATTCACTAAACACATTTTTGTCTTTCTAAAGTACTTGAGCAAAGATATTTTAGTTTTAATCTGTAAGCATACTTCACTAAATTTTTACATTCTAATTCATGAAGTCGTTTTATTAAAGAGAACGCAGCTACTGATTCAGATGTATGAACGTGGAAGTCTGGAAGCAATAATACTTGATGAGCGTCTTTTTGATTAATCTAATTATTTCTTATACACTTGAATATGCGGACAAAAACTAAAATATAACAAACGATAAACTTTCATTAGATGAATGGCAGTAGACTAGATTTAATAAATGTAATCGTTCTATTAAAAACTGTTTTTTTTTTAAATTTTGTCATCATCTGCTAATTAAAAAAAATTACATAGTAAATTAACTACAGTTTGTAATACACTATCTATAGTATTGTCAGAAACATTTTAAAAGGATCGAATCGATAATAATATAGTATTAAGTTCGTTGAGAAAAAATTTGTTCACCTAATTAATTTAACTGTACATTCAACAACTGTACATTTTTATTTAGTTTTAGTTTTACAACTGCAGATGCAATCACTTTTGGAGAAGGAGTGGTGGCAAGATAAAAAAAACACGGAACTTCCTCTTTTTTCACCCAGTATTAAAATCATTTGGTAAGTTATTTTTTACAATGCAACCTAAAAGTCATACAAATATTTGAAAAATGGTTCTGCGATTCAAAGACCTTATTAGAAACAATGCTCTTTTCTACTGCTATTTGTAAATGAAGAAGTTCTTTCTTGCTTTTCCTTGCATCCACATTTTCTCGGGCTGCAGTCGGAGGCGCTTACTGGTAGGATTTGATAATTTGGCAGAATTGAACGCACAACTCCTGGAGCAAACTTCACTCTCTTGTTGTTCATTATACACTGCTCTCCAGTTTGTATATTCGTATTCACAATGGTTTTGATAATGCCCTCCTCTCTAAAATGCAGGACCCAAACCTCAAAAGTGATTACTTAAATGTTAATTTATGTTTTAATGTTTATTAATAAATGTAGGTACCTCTTTCTTCTGCCAGCCTGTCTTCCAAGTATATCAAACTTCAAAAATTAACATAACATCAGATCTGGCAATATTTAAATTAATCAAAAAGCAACAAGAAATACTGTGCTGGTAGGTATGGAAACTTATATTAAACATATATTGGTATACACCAAGAAAACTGAATGCTGAATACCATAACTGTTAATCCATTTGTGAAAATCAACATACATCATTGCACACTTGGATATATACATGTAAATGTAATGTGGGCACATTTTCACAGTGAGGACAATAATCCATTTCTGTTACATTAGATCCTTCCAAAAAATAGTAATCATATAACCGTTCTATATTAAATAACTAGGTACCTACACAGCACATCGCAGTTGCTTCAATAAAATCATTGTTTTCCACAAACATTGAGGTTATGGTTAGTTTTTGTATATAATTGAATCGTCGTCGTAATTCTACAAGGTTGTATTGCATTAAATAAATACATTGGACTTACCGTTGTATATTTAGTTGGTGTAAAATCTCGTCGAATAGCCTTGATCTATTTTTTACATAATATTTGATCATTCGGAAACTTTAAGGTATAATGTTTGGGTCCGTTGTCATAATTCCGTCTACAAGTGGAACTATTTTTGCAAATTGAAGACACTTCTGCAGATAATAAATATGTTAAATTGTTCGGAGGTTTCCTTAAAAAACTTTTAATTTGGAGTTTTTTGCGGAAATCTGCCGTCGCGGTGATTTTCATTGAAGTGATCGCAGAAATGTATGAATTTGACATTTCCAGCCGCCAAGGATCAGCCTCCTTGAAGCAAAACTGCCGCTAGAGGCGTAAACTGGGGTTTGGTCTAGTGTCTCGGGGGTACCGGTCAGACCCTGTCAGGATGCGGAGGGTTAATATGTCTATAATAACAGTAGTAGGTGTCAGAGTTTTGACGAGGATATTGCTATTTTAGACCCGATCAGCATGATACATAGAAGCTTATATTACGAACAGAAATATAATTACAACTGTCTATGATCGTTCGTGGATATATATTGTATACGGAGAGTTATGTTTATGTTTCGTGATTCAAATATAAGCCCGATTTGGTCCAATACTTACATATATAACTGTATTTCACCAAGATTACAATTTAAAATGGGATGGTAATATACAATTTCAGCCAAATTTAAGAGAGACAGACCGCGTGCTAAATGGTCTAGAACTAAAAGGTACTCAGCCACTAGCATAATTGTTTACATTAAAAAAAATTTTGAAGGCACTTTTTGTTATCTTCTTTATTCTATGACTGCATACTCCTTCAGTTTAATTTGTTCGCTTTTGGAAACATCTCACATTAGCTCATAGATATCGTTGCATCTCCCTTACTGTCAAGATGAGAAATATTATGTATTCAAATCAAGAAGTTAACCACTGAAAAATTAAAATGTTCACGTTTAAGAAACCAAAGGTAACGAACGCAATTTGAAATAAAATTATGAAACTTCGTGAAATTTTCATTAATTATTTTTATATTTAACGACAAAAAGTGAGGTAACCGTAACTTTCGTAATACACTTATCTAATAAAATGCATGCGCTTTTATATATTTTTCACTAACAGTAAATTTTGTTACAGAAAACATAAGGTGGAGAAGCAGTAGACTTAAAGTCATTTAACTTAAAATTTGAAAATTAAAATTAAAAATAGTGGACAGGATAGACATATCTGGTCAGTTATTGTATAGATTTTGCTCTGCAGGTAAGTGATAATGAAATACAGGCATCTGTGCAAGCAGTTGGATTCATCTGAATTATATTGTTTGACAAAAGAGGGCACCACTATTCCTGTTTGGTCGATTTAAGACTAAAAGATTTAAATATTTTTGTCACAAGAAAGTGACAGTACTTTTATAATTACAATGTGTTAATTAAATTTTACTCCCTTAAGATCTTGTTGTGACAGATCATTATTTCATGGTGCGAATGCAAGTGTTGTTGTGCTGATTGCCGTCCGCTGCCGAATTTGGAGATTGAGGAATCGCTGCTAATCTCAATGCGAGTGATATATTCGGTGAGTTCTCTGTTTTTTTTTTTGTATTTGGTGGCTGGATGATAATTTGTTACGCTTTCTGTAGAGTAAATTTTGTATTCAACCCATTTTTTCATAGGGAATTAATTATTCCCTGATGGTCTGTGTGGCTTACAATCCAGACCATCACCATAAGGTAAGCCATTTTTTATTATATTCATAATATAAATTGTAATGTATCAAAAATTGTATTCATAAATTTATTATTAAAATTTTAAAGCGTATTTTATCACCTTATAAAAGCCGGTTTTACTTTTCAGATACGTTCAGAAATATTCAATTTATTTGGATTTCATTTCAAAGCGGAAATAGAGACCTGAGGTGTAATTTAGTTTAATTTGAATATCGCAACATTTGTCTCGATTATTTTTAGCTGAATAATACGGTAATTGTATTCTTCTACAATTGTACTAAGCAAATAAGGGGAACCTACCTCATTAGGTTAAGAGTATTTTAAGTAAGTGGCGTATCTATCTACTTTGAACGTTACATTTGTCTCGATTATTTTTAGCTGAATAATACGGTAATTGTATTCTTCTACAATTGTACTAAGCAAATAAGGGGAACCTACCTCATTAGGTTAAGAGTATTTTAAGTAAGTGGCGTATCTATCTACTTTGAACGTTACATTTGTCTCGATTATTTTTAGCAGAATAATACGGTTATTGTTTTCTTCTTCAATTGTACTAAGCGAATAAGGGGAACCTAACTCACAAGTATTTTAAGTAAGTGGCATATCTATCTACTTTTAACGTTGTATTTGAAAGCGGGAGGATTTAGGGGAAACCATAATAATTGTGGTTCCAAAAAATTATTTATTTACTGTTAATGTTTAATTTGTAGAACTCTTTCAGTTTTTTTTATTTTTTAAATTAAGGCAATTTACAGATTTTTTAAGTTTGATATATATGTAGCATTAGGTATCTTCAACGTATCTTTAAAATATTCCCAATTAAAGTACATTGTTATGTTGTTCACTTATCAAGATTGAACAGTTTAATTTTTAAATTATTTATTTAATTTTCCGTTTCCAGGCTATCGGGAAGGAGATTTTAAATGTGTAGTGTGCATGGCTTTCGCTTCTTTTACCACTTTCAGTCTTTACTGTATTAGTGTACAATTTATAAATTGTGTCAATATCAAACTTTTGGAAATTTAGGAGTGAAACAAAATATTAAATAAAACAGATTGTTAATAATAATTCGAATTGATAAATGAGGTGATTTTGCACAAAAAGGGCGCTTTAAAAATCATCCAAATATTATTATTTTTATTAAAGAGCAATGATAATAACACAAAATCCAACAACTATATGACGGAAATTTTATATGACTTAATATATTTCTTATTTATTTGGGAGGAACAATTAATTTAATAACCAACACCAATACCATAGGTCACCCCAAGTGGTGTGCTTAGTTTGGTGACTTAGCAGGGAGGGCCGGGTTTGTGGGGGTGAAATATTTTCAGATCTTTGCCGCGAATGCGTCTTCCTACCAACTGCTTGACAGGCCGGATCAGGAGAGACTGGATGAGGGAGATCCTTTGACCTTTTCAGCCGGATCATCGATCATCCTGAGAAAAATTCTTTTTCTCATGACCTCATGTGTGGAGTTGATATATTTTTTTAAATGAGGTCGAATGCCATGTTGCTCTTCCTTATTCTTTAGCCAACCTATCGGAGAGCATTACAGTGCACAGTAGTAGTAAACCGTGTTCTATTCACTGACTTCTGAACTCTCATGAGACTGAGTGGAGAAAAGAGCTCGCTCTTAGACATGACTACGGAGGAACATGACCTTCTCAATGGCACTGTAACACTGCTGTACGCATAAATGACTAGGTATCCGAACAGTTGTATGATTGTAATTAGAGCAGTAGAAGTTGTAATTAGAGCAGTCCACTTCGGGCGCTGAATTTCCAAGGGTGATAATACCTAAACCAACGTAAGATTATCTTTCACAAAAACCACGCTACGCATACATAAAAATCATCAAAATATAATTGATTACTGTGATCGCCTATCTACTACCTAGGGCATAGGAATCTACTGGTTTTGACAAGGAGCGCTAAAATTTTACTTGTGCCATGCGCCATTTGTCTCAGGGCCGACCCTGACTAGACGAACAACAATAGTAACGCCTTTTGACTTTTACTTTATGGTATAATGTAAATCATCATACATAAACCATAATATAAGAAATAAAAATCGTGTAGAGTCACGTGGGGTAACCGTGCGCAATTTTTACATTGGGATTTTTGTATTAAAAAGCTTTAGGTATTTTACTCATTTTTTTTGTTTATTAATATGATCGATTATTAAGGCATCCCAAATAACCATAACCTCATATGGTTCATAAATCAAACAGTTATATAAAAAAGTTTACATGCATGTCGATTGCGCACATTTACCCCGTGTGCGGGGTAAGTATACGCATACCGTAGGGTAAGTGTTCGCACCGCGAAGAGTTACCCCCATTGCAATTATCACACTTAAATTGCCCCTTATCGTAGTCTGTGCAGTTCTCATGCCACCATGCTTTACACACAATACATTCTATCCAATCTTCTGTTGGTGGATCTCGATATTTCTCCGAGTTGGGGTAAAAATAGTCCTTAGAAGCCTGTTTTTGTGCTCTCTTTAAACAGTTATGCACGCTGGAATCTCCCGCCCTACGCTTTGTGGTGATTCTTTGTGGTGTGACTTTCTTGAAAAGAGGTGGTCGTCCGATTTCCATGGTTTTAAATATTGGTTTTCGGACGATTTTTGCATCTGCATCTGTCTGTTTCTGCTGAAGTTTCTTTTTATAGGGACTTGAGATAATTATTTCAGACTTGCAAGCATTTTTCTGTTTACGTAAAACCGCCGAACTTGAACAACGTTAAACCCAATAGCTCTCGCAATACTTGTGGGAGTAGTCTGTCTTAAAACAGGGTTACGTTTTAAAAATCCATACACCCAATCATTGCCAGCCGTTTTTGTAATGTTGTCAAATCTGTTCTCGATCTTGTTGATTTCAGCATACTCGTAAACAATTTTTCTCATTGTTTGCATAGTCAGGCCGTAGAACATTTCGTCATTTTTTTTACAATAATCAACGATTTCGGCCTGAAAATAAATGAATAATTATTAGATCAGCAGCCCGCTGACTCTTCCCCTCTTTCATAAGCCTTTTTGCAGTTTCAATCTGCTCTTGAGTGCAAACTGACCTCTCCGGGTGCTTTCTCACGTACACACGCGGCATATTTCACTGTAAAAAAATAACGAGAGTTGAAATATTATGCTATAAAATCAATTTTATCTATCGGGGTAAGTGTTCGCACTCGTCCAACTGCGAACGCTTACCCCAGCACACTTACCCCATCTCACCAAAATTCAATAATCTTTAAAAATCAGATTAGTGGTTATCTTTATTAGAATTATCACTTTGCACCCGTCTAACTAACAATATTTCACTAAAAAATATCATAGACCACGTCGCTCTGACACAGCTGGTTACACAATAGCACACATCGGTAACAGAGATGAAAAATTTAAGAAAAGCACGAAAAAAAGTAATTTACCTACCAGTTTTTATTGACAAATCAGCATCCACTGTACACATATCCTGCTTCGGCGCGATCCAGAAGGCTACTGAATTAAGGAACGCGCGGGCGCTTAACAGGCACAATCTTGTCGGAAACATCACTGCGAACACTTACACTCCGCGTACGGTTACCCCACGTGACTCTACATAATAAAAGCTTGTAAAGAAATATAGCTTGAAAAACGACAAAAGATATTATGAAATAGAAGTTAAGAACATGTAATTAATATTTATATTTTGGATACTGACAATTCGTGATGGAATCTCTTATCTATAAATAGTACAAAATAAAGTGACATTCGCGTCTGTCTGTTTGTGCGCTTTGTTCTTCTTAACTATGCGACTGATTTCGATAAGGTTTTCAGCATCATTTAGACAATTTCTTCCGGAAGGTTTAGATAAACTCAAGTGTCTCAAGTCTCAAGGTGACATCTTGTCGTACGGACGTAATAACCTGTGCTCCTTATTAACCATGGCAACAAGATCAACCCAAGCCTGGGAAACAGTGAGCCAAGCAGTCAATAATATGACAGATAAGGTGGAGTACTAAGCTGCAATAATTGTTAAACTCCAGGATACAATCGGTGAGAAGAATTCACTCATTTCTAAACAAGGCGGCACCATTACTAAATTGTGCGCCAAAATTATTCAACTAGAAGCTATAACGCTGAAGTACGAAGCAGACAGGCAAACCGAACGTAGCCAGGGACCAACAACCAGTGAACCGTGCCCCACAAACACCGGCAGCTCTGCAAAGTCAGGACCGTTCCAGGAAAAGGGTAAGGTACCGGTGACCACAGGAAAATTGAAAAATAAGCCTGAAAAAATCTTGATCAGCGAGGAGCCCCACACTTCTACTTCTACTTCAACTTCAACTTCTATTTCTATTTCTACTTCTAAAGTGAGTGAGGAAAATCGCACTAACGACGCTCACAACGCTGAGTGGCAGACAATTAAACGTAAGCCGCGTAAACGTCTTCCCATCGTTACGGGTACCAAAACGGATTCAACATTACGAGCCATAGCTTGTAAGTTCTATATTCACGCGTGGCGATTTACCGCGGGAACTGAGGTGCCAGTTATAGAGGAATACCTAAAAACGATAGTCTCTACCGAATTTGAGGTAGTTAAATTAAACGCTCGAGGAAACTACAGCTCATTTAAGATAGGCGTCCCGGAAGAGAACCGAGAAATCTTTCTTAACCCATCAGTCTGGCCAACAGATATTGCTGTAAGTAAATATAAATTTTTACAAGCAGCTAATAAGGAACGTATCTAATTAAATGGCAAGCTTAGATATACTTTACCAAAATGTTCGTGGACTAAATACCAAGACGGAAGAATTTTCGAGGAATTTACTACTACAAAACTACGAAATTATCTGCCTGACGGAAACATGGTTGACCTTATCTGTCTTCGACTCGGAATTATTCGACAAGCGCTATACAGTCTACAGGCGGGACAGAGATAACGATGCACGCGGAGGCGGTGTATGCATAGCGGTTAATAATACACTAACGTCCCAGAGAATGCAAATCCTAGAAACGGAAGGCGAACACATCTGGCTGAAGGTGACAAAAAATAAATTTACAGCGTACATATGTGTTGTATATTTCTATTGCCCGGATGATTCAGAGAATAGAATAAAATTCTACGATTATATTGATCAAGAATATCAATCGAAAATATTTAAGGATAGAAACGTCATTATAATGGGCGACTTCAATTTCACTAACAAATTCGATGAGGTTATGTTAGAGCATTTATATTTTTTGAATTCTAATGATTTTAAACAACAAAATGTGATAAAAAATCATTTTGGCAATATGCTTGATTTAGTATTGAGTAACACGAATAGATGTGACGTCAGTCGATGTGATGAACCCTTGGTCCTTGAAGATAAATTTCATCCGACCTTATCAATTCTTATGAAGTTATTCAGGACAAAGTG
The DNA here is from genome assembly GCF_061612785.1 of Hesperophylax consimilis. Classification (NCBI taxonomy): domain Eukaryota; kingdom Metazoa; phylum Arthropoda; class Insecta; order Trichoptera; family Limnephilidae; genus Hesperophylax; species Hesperophylax consimilis. The sequence goes on along the minus strand of NC_142837.1, from coordinate 21,829,668 downwards.
CAACCGACGTCAGTTGCGAAATAGTACTAAACGCCCGGCACTATCTACCTACAACTATCAGTTCCAGTACAAACGAGCAAACATGCCGTTAATAAATGACATACTCTCAGAATTCAACTGGAACTACCTATACACGATATCGGATGCAAATGACGCAGTCAAGTACTTAAACAATGTTATATTCAGTGTTTTTGAAATTTGTATCCCTACTAGAAAATATGTATGTAAAAATGTTAACCATCCAGCGTGGTTTTCTAAAACAATTATAGATAAATTAAAAAGCAAAGAATCGCATCGAAGAAGGTACAAACTGCGTGGGGATCACTCAGATTACTTGTTATTTTCTGCGATGCGATCCGAGCTTAAAAAAGATATTGCAATTGCAAAACGCCAATATTTAGAAAAAGTTCAGTTTGGGATCAAAGATGATGTCAAATATTTTTAGGATTTTATTAAATCTCAAAAAGCAAATCCTCATACCCAAATAAACTTAAGCGACGGAACGGCGACTATTTCCGATCCCGAAATAGTTAGCCAAAAATTAACTGACTATTTCAAATCAGTGTACAGCCAGACAGCCCCTCTACTAAATCTAGACTTTACTCGAACAGAGGAGCCCTGGAATATCGGAAAAATCAGTCTTGGGCTAACCTGTGCAGAGGAAGTAGATGCCTGTACTCGGACTTTAAAGCTCGATAAGGCGGCAGGCCCAGACGGAATACCCCCTAATACAATTGCTTATATGTCAAAAATCATAAGTCATCCACTGAGTTATATATATATTCTAAGCATTTCTACTGGTTGTTTCCCCCATTCCTGGAAACTCACGCGTGTGAGCCCAATTTTCAAAGCTGGAGAAGAGGCTGATATTAAGAATTACAGACCTGTTGCCATTCTGTCAACTATACCCAAAATATTTGAAATGATTATTTATAAGAAATTACATCACCAAATTATGCCGTTTCTAGGAGAAAACCAACACGGTTTCATGCCAAGAAAATCCACGGTATCAAATTTGTTAACATTTTCGCGATTGGTGGCCGTCGGACTGGACTCGAGACACCAAACCGATGTAGTGTATATGGATTTTGCTAAGGCTTTTGATCGAGTTGATCGTGATATCTTATTACTTAAAATGTTTAAACTTGGCTTCGATCAACTGACACTTATCTTCTTCGCGTCATATCTAAAATCCAGAAGAAAATATGTATCAATAAATGGACAGGAATCTAAACAATTCCCCGCCTTGTCAAGTATTCCCCAAGGGTCAAACCTTGGTCCTCTGTTGTTCCTAATACTTATAGACGACATCCAGGTCTGTGTAAAATATAGCAGATGTCTTTTATTTGCGGATGATCTCAAACTTTTGATGGAAATAATATTTTACAAAGACTGCTTGAAAATGCAATGTGACCTTGATGCTATAGCAGAATGGTCAGATAAAAACAAATTAGAATTTAATATAAAAAAAATGCGTAAAAATGACATATATCCGCTCTCAGAAGCCCGTAGTTTTTGATTACACCATTAAAGAGAAAAAAATTATGCCGAGTCAATAGCTATAAAGATCTCGGTATCGTCTTTGATCCCAAGCTAACATTCTCGGACCACATATCACGACTTACTACAGCATGCTACAAACTCCTGGGGTTTATCACCAGAACATGTAAACAATTTCACGACCCAGATGCAATAATAGCCATGTTTGATGGCGTCATACGAAGTAAGCTGGAGTATGCTAGTGGTGTGTGGACTCCGCACCAAACTAAGTATATTAATATGCTGGAACAAATCCAGAAAAAAATCCTCAGGTATGTCTATATGCGGATGCGTGAAACTTATCCAAGGTTCATGCACCATGTGGACTTACTTGAAGCAACAAATAGATTTAGCTTGGAAACTAGACGTCATGCAAATCTTGCAATACTTAGTTTTAACATAATCCATAACTATATTGATAGCCCGTTCCTCTTGGAATGCTATGGTTTATATGTGCCCGAAAACTTCAGCCGTAGTCGTCGACACGACTTATTCAAAATACCATACGGCAGAACAGAATATATTCTAGCACAACATAGCATGACAAGAGGAATGGTGCTATTGAATGAAATCTCAGAAGCACTAGATATATATAATTCTTCTTTAAATAGCCTAAAGTTTTTTTTGCATAATAATTATCTTCATAGGTGTTAAGATTGTCAAATTGAGAATTGTACAGTAATTGGATAATCTATCTGTTGTGCAATAAATAAAAAAAAATTAAATAATACAAAATAAAAAATAAATAACACATGCATTGACACATATCGATAAAAAGCAGAGAAAAGTCGATATAAAGATTATTTTCGGCCGCTTACATTGCTAACGCTGGCGAGACCTTATGAGAATATCAAAATAATGTACTACGGAATTGTATACCTTAAAAAAGCCTACACAAAAGTCTGTTATATATATATATACAAATGTTATACATATCGCAGCTGCCGTCTGGTCCCCAAAATCTCCAAGTGCGTCTTCTGTTTCCTTGGAGAAAGGGCTGCCGTCGGACCAATGCAGCTCAAAATGCCCTTTGTCTTACCTAGAAAAAGACAAAATTTAAGACCAATGATTACACTATTCCAGTATTGTACACATATTTAATAAATTTCATGGATAAAATTAATTAAAAATATTTTAAGAAAAAAGAGACATTAGTGGTGATGGATTAATTCACTGTTAAACTTTCTTGTATGGGAAAAAATCGCGTTTTATGCAGTTTCTGCAGAATTTGTAGGGAGCGAAAACAAAACTTCTTGAGCGAGTTTCACTGCAATATAAATTAGGTGTATACCTTCAAATGAGGATTCCACACTGTTGAAGCGTACTGTAGGTGACTTACATCTTATAAATATAAGTTAAAGAGTAACAAATTTAAGTGTTAATTATTACTGCCACAGCACTAGAAGTTATTCAAATTCTCCTGCAAGGGTTTCATATAATTTTCACAGATTTGTCGTCAGCAAACATTATGGAAAATGTTGGTTATCTGAATAAGGTACTTACATGATGCAATTCTGGAGAGATTTCAATGACCTTGTTTGATGTAATCGTGGCTTTGTTTAGCAGTTTTAGCATCCTAATACGTGGTTTAGTATCGCGAGGGAATACGGATAGGTCTGAAAAAGAAAATTAATTAAATTATTAGCCAATGAAGTACATTCAGAAATCAGGAACATTGTATCAAAAAACGAGAAGTTAGTACCTGTATTTAACAACGGGTTCGGGTCTTTCTTTCAATTGGTGGAGATAGACCGGATAACACACTTTAACACAACACGGCATTAATTTATCACCTTGAAGAATTCTAGCACGCAACATTACTTTTAGATGGGTGAAAGAAAATTCAAAATATTTACGCAAAAAACATCAACTGACTTCAACTTGAAATGGCGTCTTGGAAATTACCGGATCAAACTACAATTTTTGCTCTGAGCCAATGAGATCTGAGCTTTCAGCCACAACAGCTTTTTCTACAAGAATTTGGGTAAAGGATAACTCCTTCCATCAGGGTTACAAGGTAATGCGGGAGTTATACGCCCCTGGATAATGCCTTAGAGGTAAGGGAGATGAGATCTCGCGCGGATGCGGTTTTATTGTGAGCGGTTCGGGTTATTGCAACATACTGATTACCAAAGGGCACCTAAATTAGCAGGAATGGAAAGGAAGGTAGAACAAATGGCAATAATACTATCTCAGTACAGTGGTCGCAGGTATGTGTGTATGTGTGCATGAGATGTTTGTATAAATTAATGTCTAATGCGCATTGGCGCAACCAAATTATTTTATTTGTCTAATTGTATAATTATAATATATTGTTTTTTTTTTAATTAATTACCCAACGTCCTAATGAATGTCTTTCAACGCCTTCTTTAAAATGTATTTTGTTCTTCAATATTATTGCATTTCATGTTCTGTATTGTCTTGGCACACATTTGGAATGTGCTGTGTGCTTATATATCCTAGCATTTCCTGTTTCTGTGATATTCACATTATTTTTGGATTAATTTATTGATTAAAACCTCAAATTGAAACATTTTATCATTTAAAACAATATTAGCGACTCAAATGAATATTTAACCAGAAAAAATTCATTAGTACACACTTAAAATGTGTTTTGTGCTCATGAATGCTGCATTCATATTATTTTTTTAATAACTTTATGACTAAAACCTCAAATTGAAATATTTAATCATTTAGAACAATATTAGCGACTCAAATGAATATTTAAACCAGAAAAAGATTCAGTCGCAGACTAAGTTTACATTTAAAATGTGTGTTGTGCTTATAAATTTATTTGTGTTTCCTGTTTCTGTCATATTAGTGAAATAAAATAAAAATACTTCACAACATGTAACAAAGTTTTTCATTTTTCTGAAAACAGAGAAATGTTAACATTCAATACTGTCGTAGAAAAGCACAATCATTGTTTGATAATGTTTTTCCTTTTAAAGTAAAGGAATTCCAATTTCAAGTAATTTTAAGCTATTTTTACGACGGCCTCGGGACGACAGATTTTCAACTTTCAAAGCGCCGTCCTGAAAGATACTGTGGGACTACTTTATTTCCTCCCACATGTGGCAACACATACTCAAATTAATCCGCCGCTAGACGCAAGCGAGCACGAGAACAGAAATCTTCATTCCGGTTTCAACCTTCGATTCTACCGCCACTATCTCTACTTTGTCTGCCACCGTCTCCGCGTTCTGTAAAATTGTAAATTCATCCTCACGAATAAATTTAATTAATATTGCAGACACTCATTTTAATCTTCCATCTCCTAAACACAATTTACGGTTCGGGCAGCCACCGTAAATTACAAATACACACACACACATTGCTGCCACAATACCTTATAGCTCATTTTTGCAGGACCGCACTTTGTGACTTGGAACCTTGTCGTCCTCGGAGAATTTGTTAACATTTATTTTATAAATAATATTTTGGGCTGATGAATGGCACAATAGTGATCAGTAATGATCTTTCCTAAGTGCCTACCTAGGAAAGGTCATATTGTCTATGGCCGCGCCTTTTTTTATTGTTTCGGCTACCTTGTCTATGAAACTCTAAGGCTATAATGACGTTATCGGTTGAATAATAGTGGACAAAATTTCTCCCTCCAAAAGCTCGGAGTTATCAATCTAGTGATTGGTTTATTTATGGCAGTTAGCATCCTCTTGGCTGATGATCGATGAATCCGCTCGCTATTATTTTCATAATTTAATTTTTCAATCTCGTCATTATTTTAAAGCTGGAGGGCGATTTTCGTTCTACTTAATGACATTAAAATTGTCCTTTCCTTCAAATTAACGATTTTTTTGGATTTCTCGTATGAAGTGATTCAGGTTCTCTCGATAACAGATGGAATCCTTAGATTTTCGATTGCGCGCTAAAACTCATAGCCTTCCGCGAAGGGTACCCCGGGGGGTGTCTTTATCTTGCCGAATGCCAGCGTTCGCGAAGAATTGGCTTCATTTATGTGTGACGTTTTGACAATTTACAATTAACAAGAGAAAACTTAATATTATCGTAATTATTGACTGTAAACATGATTAGTGACTTTTTTGTGGCACAATAATGATATTAAATCAATAGAATAACGTAATTGCGATGTTTGTAAAGTACGTTACATGTTGAAAGCCAGATAAAAGTGATTTATTTTACAATAAACTATACATACCATTGAAGATTTCTACATAAATAATAATAAATTTCAGATAAAATGGCTGCAGGATGGCTGGCGCTTGAAATTGTGGGTTTTGAAGTTCACCACAACGTATCTTAAAAGACGCCCAAAATCCCATGGAAATAGGGCAAACGGAGTTCCTGAATTTATTCAGAATATCTAAGGAACCTACTACCTGGTAATCATCACGGGAATCGGAACGATTCCCTTAATCACTCCGATTCCCGTGATGATTGCAGTACAAATATTCCTGTACTGCAGGACCAACGATAGCTATATGAGTGAAGTCAATTGCTCCTATAGAACCAGGGAAAGGATCACCGGACTGCTCAAATATTTGTCTGGCCTTTTGCCTATCTGCAGCAGTCAAAGGAAATTTGACCAACGTCTGGAGTAGTTTGTCGTTGATCGCCGATGAAACATTTAATATGCATCGGCTAACCGACGACTGACAGACAGCCAAGCCCCACTCGTGACCTAAACCTCTCTGGTACGAGCCCACAGCGTAAAATCTTACTGCAGTAAGTACCTGTGAAAAATTCAGCTATTTTTGTTTAATTTTTTTTTTTTTATTATTTTTATTTTATTGATAAATAGTTAATAAATATCAACAAACAAGTCCTGCTAAGCCAATTGAATTGGCTTGTCAACAGGTGCTTAAAGTTTAGTTTCATATACATTTTTATATGTTATAATTTACATCTTATATCTACTGAATCAACAATTTTTTCATACAATTTTTCATAGGTATATATTAAAGTAAATATTTTTTTCCGATAGCCAATTTTTCACCATATATTTAACCTTATTCATAGATTTACATTGCTTTATAGTGTGAGGTAATAAATTAAATATCTTCGGTATGTTGTATTCAAATGTTCTCTGTCCGTATTTATTATTAAATTTCGGAACTATTTACCCGTCATTGCGCGTGAATCTAGTACTGTATTTGAGTTCTAATTTTTCTTAATGCTGCGGGGTAAATATATACTGAATTATGATTTTTTGCCATAGAATAGCCTTAACAGGTAAAATTTTGGCACTCTGAAACAGCAACGGTGTATTATGTCTCTGTTTAAAAATATTAGGGACAACTAGTAATTTTACAATTGCGTTTTGTACAACTTGGACTTGTTTCAGATTGGTTATGCTAGTATTTCCCCATATGGTTAATCTATATTTATTTATTTATATAATAAAATCGTGGATAAAATAACAAATTCATTCTCTGTACTCCATTTAAATATCAGATCAATGAAACAAAATTTCAATGAATTTTTACTCTCAATTAATTTACTAAATCATAAACCGGACGTTATAGTTTTAACGGAAGCATTCACCAACGTATACAATAAATTTTGCATACCAGAATATACCTACTTCGCAACATCTTGTGCTATTAATAGAAATAGTGGTATTGTTGTATTTGTTAAATCTTGCTATTCAAACATCGCAGTGGAAGAAGTACCTATGCAGCGAGTTAATTGCTTAGATATTAATCTAAATGTAAATAAAATGTGTTTTAATATTATTGCAATTTACCGAACACACGGATCAAACGAGTACACATTTATGGATGAATTGAGAAGCATTATCTTATCAAAAAAAAATAAACAGAACATAACAATAATCGGCGATTTCAACATAGATGTTTCAAACGAAAATAGTAACAGAATAAAAACTGAATTTATCAATTATATGACGGAAATGAATTTCATATTGTGTATAAATAAATATACTAGAGAAATTACGGGTCAACGTCCATCTTGTATCGACCACATATGGAGTAACACTAAAGATACCGACAAATTACACACGATAATATTAAAAAATAATATTACTGATCATCACACTTGCATCTATATACAAAAACTTAATATTAATAATTATATTGATTCAAAATGCAATACTTTTACAAAAAATTCACTAAACCATCATAAATTAAGCCTAAAAATAAAAACAGAAACATGGCGTTCCGTATTAGAATCAACATGTGCTGAAACATGCGCAAATATTTTTGATAATATACTATGCAATTATATTACAGCATCAACAGATATTAAAACCATAAAAATTAAATCAAAATTCAAAAAAATAAAACCATGGATTTCACATGGCTTAATCGTGTCTATTAGAAAAAAAGAAGAGTTATATCGCTTGACAAAGAAATTTCCCTTAGATAAAAAAATATACACAGATTATAAAAAATTTAGGAACAAATTAACCTGTTTACTAAAAACAACTAAAGAAAACTTTTACAAAAATGAAATTGATGTGGCTAAACAAAATGTAAAACATATATGGAAAACAATAAATGAAATAAATAGTAGAAAAAACAAAAAAACTCAAATTAAAAAAATTAATATCGGAAAAAATTCTATTAATGCCCTAATGGAACCGACAAAATGTGCTAATGCCTTCAATAAATATTTCGCTAACGTCGGACAAAATTTAGCTACACGGATTGATGAAAATTATAAAATAGATAATTTCGAAAAGGACTGTCACAAACAAAATAATCTGTCAGTTTTCAAACCGGTAACAACAGATGACATAAAAAATATTATAAGTGAATTAAAAGGTGCATCTGCACCAGGGTTTGATGGAGTCACAGTAGAAATGTTGAAAAATTATAATGAATTATTAATTCCAATTACACACATTATAAATATTAGTTTAAATAGTGGAATATTCCCCTCCGTTTATAAAAAATCTATTGTAACACCCGTTTTTAAATCTGGCAGCCCTGAAGAAATATCAAACTATCGACCCATATCTGTTGTCTCAAACATTGCAAAAATTTTCGAAAAGATCGTAAAAAAGCAACTTTTATACTATATTGAAAATAATAAAATAATTAGTCCTAGCCAATTTGGATTTAGAGAGAAACTAGGCACTCATGATGCCATTGCAGAACTAACTTCAACTATATACCGTGCATTAGATAAAAAAAATAAATGCCTTGGCATTTTCATTGATTTACGTAAGGCTTTTGATAGTATCTCCCATACAAAACTAATTAATAAATTAAATGATATCGGGATTATTGGTAAGGTAAGGTATTGGCTGCAAAGCTATCTAACTCAAAGAAACCAAAAAGTAAAACTTAATAACTCACTTAGCGTAGATGAAACTTTAGAATTTGGAATTCCCCAAGGGACTGTTATTGGACCAATTTTATTTATAATTTACGTTAACCATATGTTTAAATTATCACTTAATGGTAAACTTATATCCTTTGCTGACGACACTGCAATAATTATCGAAAAAAAGACATGGAACGAAATTACCAATGCAGCGAATCAGGATATGAAGGTTATAAAAAATTGGTTCGATGGCAATTTATTATCACTTAACACAGAAAAAACATATTGTATTCCTTTCACTCTACAAGAAGATGTGCCAAATAACCTAATTAACATAACAATTCATTCTAAAAACTGTGTAAATGACGGTACATGTAATACGGACTGCGCGAAACTAAATCATAAATCCAATATAAAATATCTTGGTATCTTAATAGATAAAAATGTTAAATGGAAAGACCATATTAATCTCACTGTTGAAAGAATAAGAAAACTTATCTATATTTTCTATAATATACGAAATATTTTAAATAAGAAAACTATCAAAATTGTCTATTATGCATTAATTCAGTCCTTATTGCAGTACGGGATTATTGGGTGGGGAGGGGCTTTTAAGGCTTCTTTACAGCCCATAATTACAATTCAAAGAATAATTATAAAAATCATCCTTAGAAAACCATATGACTCCCCTACTTTAGAGATATTTCAGGAATTTAATGTACCATCTATAACAGAATTGTATAAGAGAATCGCCTTATATCAAATTTATAAAGAATATTTTATTTATAAAATTCACCCCTCAGATAGCATAAGCAATAGATTCAAAACAAATGGCTTAATAGCCATTCCTATGCTTAGAACGACCACGGCTCAGCACCACTATTCGTATTTAGGTGTGAGATGGTACAATATATTATTGTCCAAAAATAAAATTAGTGTAACCGAAACTGTGAATTATGAACAATTCAAAAAGTTAATTAAGTCCCTAAAATTGGATAATGATATATTGTACCCCTAATTTTCTTACACTTACTCAATCTGTAAAAAATATATATTAATTTGATTGTCTTTAAAAAAAAACTACTTTTCTAAATTTTTCTTGATATATTGTACCCTTAATTTCCTCACGCTTACTTAATCTGTAAAAAGATGAATTATTTTAATTATCTTTAAAAAAACAATTTTCTAATTTGTGTACCTATGTTAATATTATGTTTGTATTTATTTCAAAAGTTTTTGATTATTGTTTAAAAAATCATTAGAACTAAATGTAAAGACTCCTCCCATAAACACGAGCTCCTGGAGCTCAACTTATGGAGAAATAGAATAATAATGAACAAATTATTTATAAGTCTGCATATTGTTATCATTTATAATGTTCAATAATAAAAAAAAAAAAATAAAAAAAAAAAATATCTTATAATACATTCTGCCATTGACATATAAATTATTTTAAGTGTTTCAATTGATAGGAAAAAAATTAATGTGTACATTCTGCCAGCAATTGATCTGAGTCTTTTACAGGTTTTTTGAATGTTTGTCCCATTTTAAAAAGCAATCTACTGTAACACCAAGATATACATATTCTGTAACTAATTCTAAGCTTTCACATTGACAATTAGTCGGAATATTTTTATGGATGCAATTAAAATTATGAGGAATAATATTAGGATTAAATTGAAATCTGGCATTAGGTGATCTTATTTGCATAACTTTGGTTTTTTTAGTATTTATTAATAGTCCTGCATCATGTGACCATTTACAAAGTTGATTAAAGTCAATTTGCATGAGTTCAATTGCAATTTTAGATCTTTATGTGATATGACCAATGCCGTATCATCTGCAAATACAAAATGTTTAACAAAAGAGAATTTTCATTATAGTTACATAAATTATATATAGTGTGGGTCCCAATATTTTTTTTATTTATTTATTTTTTTATTTTTTATTATCAATATAAAGTTTTTTTACAGGTTTTTTTTTCGATGTCTGTCTCACTAGGATAAACCTGTGTCGAGACAGACGTATTTGATACATGAATTAATGTTTACATATTTTTTGATACATAAAATATTTCATTACATTAAATGACATTGTGAAAAAGATACAAAATAATAAATAATAATAATAAATGATAAATTTTTTAATCAGCATCTAGTTGGAGTACATACTTATGTAGGGATTTTTATAAAATTTTTGATCATGGATCTGTCTTGGCTGATGATCCCAGACTTGATGTCTGTTTTATATTTCAAAAAAAATTCGTTCAGTCTAATGGCTAGTGGGAGAGCATTATATAGCCTTGTTGCAAAATATCTAAAATTTCTCTGGCCAAAAGTTGTTTTAGCGAAAGGGATTTGTAAGAAATTATGTCCTTTGGTTCTAGTATCACGAGCAGTTTGGATATTGTCAAAAGTAGTTTTGAGTTTGAAGAGGTATGTTAGTATGTTTTTGACATAAAGTTGCCTAATGTCCATAACACAGATTTTCCTAAAGATTTCATCCGAACTGCTTGTGATTGGTAGTTTGAGGATAATCTTTATTATAAATTTCTGAGCTTTAAATATTGGATCAATGGCGGCAGCGTTTGCTCCTCCCCATGCTATGATACCATATTCTATTAAAGATTGACAAAGTGCATAGTAGATTGTTTTGAGCTGGCTTAGGTTGAGAAAGTTGCGAGTTTGTCTAAAAAAGTAAATGAATTTTCTAAGTTTGTTTGCTGTAGTGGTTATATTATGTTGTTTCCACTTTAAATTGCTGTCAAAAATAATACCTAAGTATTTAATTTTAGTTACCTGTTATAAATAAGGGCAATCACGTATTATCGTATTTGTCAGGTTGCAAGCACATATTTTAATTTGATTTTCTGGGTTTCTTAAGGAAGGATTAATACTAAATTCAATGTATTTAGTTTTGGTCACATTCATTGTTAGTGTATTATTGTTTAACCATCTTTTAACCACAGTTATGCCCCTGTTAGCTTTTATGTATACATCATTCCAATTGCTTGATTTGAAGATGAGAATCGTATCATCAGCGAAACTTACAATTTTGGCATCTATTTGAAGATTACATAATTCATTTATGTATATTAAGAACAGGGTAGGACCTAAAACACTTCCTTGAGGCACGCCGTAGCTAATTGGTAATTGATTGCTATTGCAGTTGTTGATTTTCACACTTTGCTTTCGGTTTGACAGGTAATCGCTAATAATAGTAAGTTCATCACCAATTATACCAATATTAGATAGTTTTTGTAAAAGTTTAGAGTGAGAGATAGTATCGAATGCTTTGCACAGGTCTAAGAATAAATATAATATGGAACCTTGTGGAACTCCTGCAGATACATTATTTGTTTTACTAAAAGTATTATTTATTTTGGTACATATTTTTTCTATTTCTAAGATAATTTTTAAATAAATTTAACACATTTCCTCTTATTCCAATTTTTTCTAAGGTTTCTAGCAGTTTTTTAGAGTTAATTTTGTGAAAAGCTTTAGAGTTATCGATAAATAACACAATAACATGTAATTTATTATTTAATTGATTATTTATGTAATTGGAAAAATCTTGCAGTAATTTTTCAGTTTTTTTTTTCTTTGAAAGCCATATTGATTTGGAAAAAGGTAGCGAATTTTCCAATGTAATTATTTAATTTATTTGAGAATTTTTTCTAACGCAGGTAGTATACTAATAGGCCTATAATTTCCCAGTTTAATGTGTTTTCCACCTTTACATATTGGTCTAGTAATGCTTCATTTAAATTCTTGTGGAATTTTCGCTTGCTTTATTATCGTATTGATTAAATGAGTAATTATTGGCCCAAGAGTTTTTATATTTAGTGTATAATAGTGTATCTTATTTTATCATGGATTACATAGTTAATTGAATGTACCTCTCACCTGTGACTGGACAGACAGTCCATGCTTTCTTCTCGGTTGTAAAATAGGGGATAACGAGTTCATTAGAAATGGCCAATTTCCTTAGATATTCTAAATAAATTCAGGAATTCCGTTTGCCCCATTTCAAATGCTAGCATTCGGCCGGCGAAAGACAACTCACGGGTTACCCTTTGCGGAAAGCTATGAGTTTTGGCGCGCAATCGAAAATCTAAGGATTCCATCTGTCATTGAGAGAACCGGAATCGCTTCATACAAATAATCCGAAAAAATCGTTAATTTGAAGGAAAGGACGATTTTAGTGTCGTTAAGTATAACGAGAATCGCCCTCCAGGAGACTTCATTCTTGGATATTGGAAATCGGAAGACATCTGATTATACTGCGTCCAGACTGGCATTTCACATTAAAAGAGCTGGCGACAAGGCTCCACGTTCTCTCGAAAAACGTTTTTTTTTTTGACATACGGCTTCTGCCCTCAAATCCTGCACTCCACGTAGTTCAACTTTAACATCGCCACGAAATTGCACGGTATCGCACAATTATTACTACTACGAAGCAAGCAGATATAAATCTATCTTCAGATGTCTTTGTTTTGAGTATAAATCTTGAATTTTCAACAGTTCTTTTATTTTTTTTATTGTATAACTCTTTTAAATTTGACAATATTGAAAAATGATATATCTTATGAAATTGTTAAAACATAACGTTTTTTTTGTAAATACAGAATAATCGTGATGACAAAAAATTATACATACCCAAATATAAAAGGATTCATCAGACGTTTCGTATGACAAAAATGTATATTTAAGTTAATCCAACAATAAAATTATCCCATACTTGAAGAAAAGGGGTTTAGGAAAGTTTCTGATTAAATAAGGACATTAAAATGCTTCCCTTCATCAAGAACGGATTAGTTTGCACCGCGTGTAAAACTTATTGATCGATTTGAATATTGTTGAGAAATCCAAATGCATTTAGCTGTTATTTACTAGGAGCATGGGAGGAACAGTGCACTGAGTAATTGAAAGGTCATTTCCTCACCGTGTACGCTTTGTCCGTACAACTTTTCTTATTATTCTAAGAAAAACTCATCAGTCTAGAAATGGAGGTTAAGTACGGTAAAATTTCTAAGAAAAAACTGGGCAAATAGTGCTTCAAAGTATATAAACTTATAATACGTCGATCAACGCAGGTGCTTAGTAATAAATGACTCATGTATTTAGAGACAAAATGAATTATTTTTAGTTTGTTTGTTAATTATTTTTATTACTAAGCAAATAAATACATACATTACGCGAACGGTTTTCTACCCTTTTTAATTAGTCATATTTTTTACTTTAAGTTACTCTTCGTTTTAATCATTTTAACTTATTCGGCATACGGCTGCACTCCTACAATTGAAAATTAATTTATTCTAGCTTGAGCTGCACTCTTACAGCTGAAAATGAATTTATTATAGCTTGTGCTGTACTCTTACAATTGAAAAATAATTTATTCTAGCTTGTGATGCACTCTTACAGTTGAAAATGAATTTATTATAGCTTGTGCTGCACTCTTATAATTGAAAATTAATTTATTCTAGCTTGTGCTGCACTCTTAAATTTGAAAAATCATGTACGATAAACATCTTACAAATAAATATTTATACATAAACAAATAATGATTTTCCCTAGCAAAATCCCGCTACGAGATTAATTACTTACTGGAAAATCTCGTTTTTTGAAAGTATTCGTGAAAACCTAAGAAGGCCTGAAGGCTTTCTTAGGTTTTCTCGAATGTTAGGTTTTATTCTTAGGTTTGTTTGAAAACAAGTAGCTACTTACGCAATATTAATCTGTAATAAGAAACTGACATTGAAAATAAATATTTCAGTTGTTATTTTCATATTGTTGAGTTAAGTAATAAAATCACCTCAGGGCTTAAGGTTACCGCGGTTACGTCAGACGAAGTGAATTATGTATGTTTCTGTGAGGGGAAACACATTAAGGGATGAATATTAAATCTCAGGGGTTATCAAGATTTTCGTTTAACACGCGACTAAACGGGGTCCAATTTGATAACGCCTCTAGTCTACTGAAATATTTAATCAACACAATTTGAAGCAGGTAGGGCTTGAATTTTTCTTTTTTTATGAACGTTCTTTTAAAAAAACTCGTTGCATTTAGCCAAAAATAAGTAAAAAAAAAAACAGTAAGAACCTTGCAGCTTTGAAAATCAGAAGCTAGGAGCAATGGGGTCTTGTACAATTATTTTAATCAGTTTAACTCTCAATTTTACTTTTAGAAACTTACAAAATCGTTATAATATTTAATCATCATTCCAATAACGATCTGGATTCCAATCCCAGTTGCAAAGTTTACGGTTATACTATGCGATAAGCCATGTTTCTTTTTGAAATTTTCTTAATAATATTAATATTAAGATTATTGGTACAGAACCGTTTTTGTGAAAAATCATCTACAAAGCGCTCTTAAAGATAATCTTATAATTACAATATATTCTGCATATTCATTCTCATAAATATCACATATATAAAAAAAATCTTATATTCACGCAATTGGCTGTTGGAGCATTGTTGTACGAACGGAATGAACTCAAAGTACTACGCAAATGAAACATTTTTGCCCCAAAAATATTTTATCTACGGATAATATAACAAAGTAACCCAAGTGAATAATGGAGAAGCAATCTAGAACCTTTTGAAACATATGACAACTAGTGTTTCTACTATCGTGGTACGAGAACACCAATGAAATACGATACAAATACACAAGATCTAGTTTCCCTTTGTCTTGAGTTTAGGTACGTATAACATAGGTACGTATACGTACGTACGTCTGTAGCTCTAGCCACACTACTCAAGATACTGGAAATATCTCACATTTTAACTAAAAATACAAAGAAAATATTCGTATACTAACTGCTGCAATCTCCTACGATTTCAGAAAAATGCGGATATGTCCGCGTGTATGTAAGTGGTTGCAACCAAAAGTTGATAAAATGCATTGTAATTGACAACAAGTCGGTATGCCGAGTTTCAGCTTGATCGGATGTTGAAAAGTGGCTTAATTTTCCAAGATTTGCAGTCATTCATTACCGAAAAGAATAGTAAATTCAAATAGATGCATTTCAAATTAAAAATACCAATGTTTACGGTGGGTTAAACATAGTACCTATGTGGAAGAATATTAAAATTTTTATCGTCACATTTCAATTTAGTGATATGAAAGAGATTGGAATAATACTCATGGACATATTAAGTAGTATACAAACAGGTCACATTAATGACAAAAATAAACACCTTTTGTCACCCTCACCCATTATAGTCCAGTCAGTGGGGGATAAAAAAGGGCTCCACCTTGCAAAAGGTTAGGTAGTAGCGATTTTCACATATGTTGTTAAGATTGGGACTCTAAAGAAAAAAAAAAGTTTTCGACCTTGGGGGGGTCGAGCTCGATCCGCCATCTTGGATTGAAGGTGCAAAAATTTGGTTTTTTCAAAATAATTATGAAGTGGTTGATTTTACAACCAAATTGTCGAACGTAAACTTAAAGACAACTAAATTACCTACATTTTTTGTAGAGAGTTTTTTTTTGTAAGTCTAATAGGTAACGAGTTACAGCGGTTGAAAGAATAAAATTTTGACAAAAAATTGTAAAACTCCAGTTTTCTTGATAAATTTTGTACGAACATATTACACAATATCATTTTAACGTATTTCTACGTTACAATATACTTATATAGCATCATCCGTGTACTCGATGACGTTGATTTGTTATAGTGGGATCCTAGTCTACAGCTGACTTGGCAACACTGATTGAGTCCTGGTTACCGGACGTTGCCTGGATGCTCATGTCTGCAGATGTTCTTTTCGATGAAACAATGCCAGTTCAAGTTTCACAAGAACGATTTTTAGCCAATGAAAATAACAAAGTCCATCTGATTTCGATGCTTACAAAGCAATGTATACAGGATGATTTTACAGTTAAGCAGGCTGAAGAAGATGTTGATGAGTTGATTGTCAATACTGCGATTTCCTTGTGATCATCATATGACGCTGTTTTCATTATTGGCGAAGACGTTGATCTCCTAGGTCTGCTGACAGCATTAGCACCACCCAAAAGTAGTATATATCTTCGCAAACCCGAGAGAGGCAAAACTTTTGAAAGACTGTGTTCCGCGAATAGTGTGAAATACAAAGAGGCGGCTGAGAATATTCTGTTTCTTCATGGCATTTAGCGGCTGCGATACAACATCGTCCTTCTTCAACCAAGGAAAAACAAAATTTTGTTCGCTTGTGCAAAACGACACAAGACTCAATGCCATGATAGGAATCTTTAAACAACATGATGCAACACCAGAAGACATAGCAGTTGCAAGAACACGCTTTCTTGTTGCTTTGTACGGGGGTGACATGGATAAGGAAACCTTGGAAGAAGTCCGCTACAAACGTTTCGCAAAGTCGATAGCAAAAAGCAAATTCAATCTTGCCTCTTTGCCACCAACGAACGACGCTGCACGGTACCATGCATTTAGAACGTACCATCAAGTCCAAAAATGGTATGGAATCCAAAAAAATCCAGAAACTGGGGCTGGAAACGTGACACCAACGGGCTTGTTCCAGTAAGAATGACAAAGAAACCAGCACCCGAGACTTTATTAAAATTTGTTTCATGCAATTGTAAAAAAGGATGCGGCGTTGCATGTAGCTGCACGAAAGCTGGATTGAAGTGTTCTATTGTATGTGGGTGCTGTAATGGTCAAACATGCTGAAATTCGCTAGAGGTTCACATCGATGTCGAGGACGAAGAAGAAGAGATTTTGTCAATGAAAGCCCAGAATCTCAGTATCACAGGCAATGAGTTAGATGATGACATTGGTGACGAAGACTGTTATTAAGTAACATAATTTATAGTAACATAATTCATAGTAATGTAACATAATTTCGAAATCTACCATCGCTGGTATATCTGTGGAGTAGACTTACTGGAGATACCACAATAAAAAAATACGCCATGTTCTATACCTCATGGTGGTGTGGAAATGAGTTTACAAAATTATTATAATTATGTAATGAATAACCCGAAAAAATTACAAAGTTGGGAATTTCATCATTTTTTAGAAAAATATTCACATTTCCGCCACTGTAACTCGTTACCTATTAGACTTACAAAAAAATACAATGTACAAAAAATGTAGGTAATTTAGTTGTCTTTAAGTTTGCTTTCAACAATTTGGTTGTAAAAACGACCACTTCACAATTATTTTGAAAAAAACAAATTTTGGCACCTTCAATCCAAGATGGCCGGTCGAGCTCGACCATCCCAAGGTCGAAAACTTTTTTTTTCCTTAGAGTCCCAATCTTAACAACATATATCAAAATCGCTACTACCTAACCTTTTGCAAGGTAAAACTCCCCACTGACTGGACTATTAACCCGTAAACAATGCTTGCTGAGCAACATAACTTTCTTTTATGTATTATTATATTATTATTTAAAATTCTTCATTATATACATCAGTAAATTATGGTATGTCTCTAGCCCAAAGATACTATTTTTGATCATAGGTCTTGTTATCACCACTGTCTTAAATCTTAATTTGAATCTATCATATGAATATGTGGAGCTTCTTATTGTTATTTTAAACAATGTGTCAAAATCATTGCTATTTTTTATGCCACTTACTGTGTTTTGTTACAAACTTTATAAATGGTAGAAATAGCCGATCAACTAGACAATTTGTCTCCAATTACATGTACAGAAACAAACAGTTCTTTAGAAGTTCAACAAATATTAACTCTATCGGCCCTAAAAATTTTCTCAATGAATATCAGAAGCATAAACCATAATTTTAACGAATTATTGAGAGTTCTCACAGACCTGAACTCCGACTTTGACATAATCATTTTGAGTGAATGCTGGATCAATGAAAATTACCTTCCCAAAAACATAACAAACTACACCCACTACAATACACAGAATAACATAACTCAAAACGATGGAGTTATCATATACCCAAAAAATCACATATCTCACACAGTAAACGAAATCATAATCAGTCAATCTAACTGTCTCAAAATTGTAATAGATAAACACGTAACCATATTTTCTATATATCGATCACCAGGTACATCTAACATAACCCCTTTTCTAAATTCACTGACCTCAATATAAATATAATTAATTCTATGCATCCTCAAGCCAATGATTATATAAATATGCTTACTCTTCGTGGCCTCGTCCCAGCCATAACAGCCCCCACAAGAGTATCTGGCTCGTCTGTAAGTTGTATTGATTATGTTTTTTCAAAATGTAAATTAAAAACTATATCTCTTGTATACCAATGCACTGTCACAGACCACTACGCTACCATAACTCCTCTTTCTTACAAAGTAGATAAACCACAACCGCATGAAAATCCAAAAAAAAAAATCCTATACCAAACTTTTTGAGCTGGTCTCACAAGAAAATTGGTCAAATCATTACAAAAAAAATGATCCTAATTTAGCCTGCGAATCTCTTGTCGAAACACTACATAACCACCTAACCAACGCTACATCCAGCATACCACACAAAACAAAATATTTTGACACTAAACCTTGGATAACTGTAGGTATCCTTCATTCTATACGTAAGCGTGATAAACTCCACGCACTCTGTAAAAAAAATCCCAACGATCCCAAACCTAGTTAACAACCACTATGTAAATTGCCATCTCAACACAGGCGTTCCACACCTAGTGAGATGGGCAATACGTCATTACTGTAACTAAATGTAATATTAAAATAAAATAAATAAATAAAATAAAAAATTCGCACATTCTTCTGATTGGATCCCTGACACCAGCATTTGTGAGCGTCCGGCTAATATGGAATAAGTCGTTAAGCCTCGTCGTTCTGGGTGGTATTTTAAAATTTATTAGATTGAGTAAGCCAGGACAGTCGATAAAGTTGTTACAAATTTTGTACAAGGTCATTAGGTCAAGGTAAGTTTGCCGGTTAGTAAGAGTAGAGACGTTATATTTCGAGAGCATATTTGTGTATCCCCGTTTAGGTGCGCTCATTCTGTGGTTGAGGTAACGCAGAAATTTCTTCTGGATACTTTCAATATTTTCTTTATAGATATCGTAAAGTGGAGTCCATATGGAGGTTCAGTATTAAAGTTGAGAACAGACCAGCGTATAGTAAAGCAGAAGGTAGGTTTCAGGTTTTCGAAATACGCGGCTGTTTCTGATAACAAAGCCTAGCATGCAGTAAGTTTTATTCACAATTTTTTTAATGTGCGCATTGAAATGAAGTTTGGAATAAAAAATTACGCCAAGTTCACTTATACAGTATACACGACCTAGTGAATAGTTATTAATATAATAATTATGTATAATAGCGTTATGATTTTTAGTAAAGCGAATTTGTTTACATTTGTTGTGACTTAGGTAAATTTTGTTTTCATTTCAAAACGCTTCGAACCTTACTAAGTCTCGTTGGATGAGCAGACAATCATTTAAATTAATCACAATGGCAAATATTTTTATGTCATCGACATATAAGATAAATAAACAATGCATGAAACATTCAGAAACAGTATTATTCGTTGATTACCGTGTCAAAATCTGATTATGATCTGGCTTGTAAGCCACACAGACCATCAGGGAATAATTAATTCCCTATGAAAAAATGGGTTTATTAGAAAATTCACTCGGCAGGAAACGTAACAAATCATCCAGCCACCAAATACAAAAAACAGAGAATTCACCAAATATATCACTCGCATTGAGATTAGCAGCCATTCCTTAATCTCCAAATTCGGCAGCGGACGGCAATCAGCACAACAACACTTGCATTCGCACCATGAAATAATGATCAATCACGACCAGTTCTGAAGAGAGTAGGATTTAGAATAAAAATTCCATGAACACATTGTAATTCTAAAAGTACTGTCATTTTTCTTGTGACAAAAATATTTAAAATCAGAAGATGAAAATCAAGACTAGTGGTGCCCTTTCTTGTCAAAGAATATAATTCAAATGAATCCAGCTGCTTAAATGCACAGACGACTGAATTTCATTGTCACTTTACCTGCAGAGCAAAACCTATGTGAGAATTCCCAGAGAGGTCTATAATATAACTATTTGTAATTTTAAGTTTAAAATTTTAAGTTAACTAAGTTTTAGTCTACTGCTTCTCAAAAATCAAAACACAATAGTATTTATATGGTAATAAAATATATTATTATCCATTTCATACGCTGTCTTGGAATAAATGCTTTTGTTTTTTGGGGTCTTAGACTATCCATGTTCATCTGTACAGATGACATAATAATCCCCTGTTCATCTACGTTGGTTGCAAATAACATTGTTGTCATTTTTCAAAACAACTTGGAGATTATTATTCTTTATTTTGGCCCACCCATTAGGGGTGATCTTGGCCATACACAATTAACATAACGTAACATAAATAAATCAAACATAACATATAATAAACATAACATACTTAACATAAACGGTACAGAACTGGTAACAGTAGGTTATCACAAAATTATAAAGATAGGAACCTGTGTACAATATAAGTGGGCGCTTTTCGTTATTTAACGAAAGATTTTTTTTAAATTAGTAGCTTTTTTTTAAACAAAACTATGAAATTGGCATTCTTATAAACAAACACAGCATATAAGTATAACATAAACATAACTTAACAAAAACAATGCAGAGCTGGTAATAATAGCTAATTACAAAATTATCAAAATAGGAACCTGTGCACAATAGTAGTGTGCGTTTTTTGTTATTTAAAAGAACAGATTTTTCCAAAATTAGAAGCATTATTTTTTAAAAAACACTACTAAGAAACAAATATGAACAAATACAATAAAAGAATCAAGAAAAATTTACAAATGCACAAAGAATAGTGTTTTAACTCAGTCAAAATATGCAGAGTTGGGATTAGTGAAAATATATGAAAATAAAGATGAAAATAGGAGCCTGAACAAATGAATACAAATGAAAGTGAAAGAAATTTGGTTTATATTTATTATTATGGTCAGATATTAAGGCCAATGGTAAATTTCAGGAGTGTTTAGACTGTTCAAGAAGGCAGGGTAGGAAATTCAATATCAAGTTTTACCAATTCATACATGAAGTTTGGAAATTCGTCATTGATAGGACACTCAAAAAAATTATGGTCCAGAGTATCCTCTGACCCATTATCACAGTACGGCGAATTTATTATGTGCAATCTGGCAAGATGGCTAAGACAACAAGTGTGAACCAGCCGCATTCGGACTACGGAAGAAATATATTTTTTAGGCATGGCAGTGTATTTGTGAAACCAAAGCTTAAGAGGCATAGAAGGTTGAATTAATGAGTAGGTACTGCTGACCTTTTATCAAAAAGGATTTTTTCCATTCAGAAGACCATTGGAGTTGGTACCTAGTTTTTAGAATGGGGAAATGGTCTCTAACCGGAATAGGGATATCCATTGATGTATTATACTAGATTAGCCCTGTCTAGCTAAATTCATTTTTAAAATGACCCCTCATAGCGTACGTCACAAATATGGAGATGAACTTAACAACCCAACTCTGTTTATACTCCTTGTACAAGCGTTCAAACTCGTAATCAAAACCACGGAGAATTTGTTGTCAGAGGTTTTGTAATATGGACATAAAGCCAAAAAGAAACTAACACTTACAGCAAATTTTATGTGCTGAATAAGGGTTGAATAAGGAAAGAATTGATAAATAACACAAAAATGATTTTAATTTAATTTATATTTTGTTTTGGAATTCTATACAGGTCCTACAAAAGCAAAAACGTTCACATTTTTATTATTGTGAAGAGGTTTTTTTTTAATTTACCATAGTATTTAGATAGAATGGTATATAATTATTGAAGAAAACAATCACTTTGTGATTTGAAATCATTTAATTTAATTTGGTTTTATGCCCGGTCGGGCTTTTGCATGCATTTTAAAACAGAAGATATCTAGTAAGCTGTCGAAAATTATACAAAATAATTAAAACTGATGAATATAAAATAATATTAGTAAAACATTTAACAGTAATATTAACATAAAATTATAGAGACTAGAACAACATTACATATCATTTAATAATTATACTACTATCATTCAATTAAAAGTTATTTTGTCTTCGACCACTTTGTTAGAATTAAGACATTGTGTCAACTAGTTTTGGTCAGCTAGTTTCTCAACCTTCTTCAAGATAGCATTATTGAAAACTAACCTAAGTACTAAAACTAACCTAACGACTTTACATTAAACATAATGTAAGATTAACATAAAGAGAGAGATAAATCATCAAATATTGCGGGTTCACAAGCGAGCTGAACCACGACTTATGGGAAAGGAACGAAGCAACCTAATTGAATAAGCAACAATGATGAGGACAGAGCTTCAGAGAGCGTATGGGTAAGGGGTAAGGGGGGTGGAGATTACATGATTACAATATATACTTATTTATTTATTTACGCCCGTTAAATAGGATTTTACGTATTATTTACGGTATTCACGAACATCGGTTGTTGCAATTTTGATACAGGAACAACCGGCTATTCGATTACAAAAGAAGTTGGCGAAACAATGGCGGTATCTATATTCGCAGGACCTGTGGCCATGGTGGACAGCGACTGTCCAATATCAGCCTGAAAACAACGACATTATCAATTAAAACCTGATCAATCCATAATAAACTTTCTTAAGTCTTTTATAATTACCGGAAAAACAGGCAAAGCTTTGCAGTCTACACGTCGGAGGCCGCTTGCAGTTAGATAAATATGTTTGAAAATTCTTAGAGCAAACGCGGTTTCCTGCTGATGGGAATTCGGATTGTTTCTAACCATTTCTCCATTTTTTCCGGTTTGTAGGGAAACCAAAGCGAAAATACCCATAAAATAAATGAATTCATTAAATGACGCAAATTTATTTCTATCAATTCTTCTACAAAAAATCTAAAAGGCGAAGTAGATATTACCCGAAAGGCAATAACGACTTAATACAACCCTGATTGGCAAAATGCACGGATTAAATATATCACACACTTGAGTTGTCGCGCGTGTCAACGCTATACGACTAATACATCAATAATTATCACGCATTGGTTGCGTGATATTTGTATGCTCCCCACCTGATAATAATTAACAGGAATCACCCAATTGGTGGATTCCTTGTGGGTGTGTTATTCATGTGACGTCAGGAATTTTACCAGCAAAAATAGCTGACAAGCAAAATAGCTTAGCTCTAGACCAACAAAAGGTAAAACCCAATGCACAGTGCCCATTTCTCATTGCGACACAATGCGTGCGCCTTTTCATAAATGTGCACGTGAACCAAACCAAAATTGTGTTGGGGTCATTTTTCAATGGTTATGCCGTGTCTAGTCTTATTTAGTCTATGGGTATATCACTTAACGGACCATGCTGTCATGACCATGATATCACTTAGCAATATAATCAGCCATATCATTTCAATTAACACCGAGGTGTCCCGGTATCCAGGCTAGGACCACTGATGCATGAACCAGTGATTGTATCGTTACTGCTACATTCCAGTAACCAAGCAACTATCGTTGCCAAAATTAAATATTCTAATTTAACTACCTTTCAACATTACAAATCTATAATATATTATATTCCAGAACAACGTTATAAAATTAAAAATATACCAATAAAAATTTTATTTTTTCAAATGAATGTCAAATATTGTTGTTTACATTGGTTACTGGAGTCCTCACATATTTTTTTTAAATCCTATTTATTTACCTGAATATCCTATGACATACTGGTAGTTATATAGTTATTTATTGCGTTATCTAATACTTATCTTTAAAAATAAATATATATATTTTTAAAGATAAGTTTATATATATATATATATATTTATCCCCTCTCGTACTATGTTGATCTCGCGCGACGGTACGCCAGGTATATGTTGATCCGTTTGCATTTGTTGATCCACCCCGGATATGTTGATCCACTACCCAAGCTGGCATACATATGTAAATCCCTACAGATCAACTTGTGTCATCGAGATTTTGCTGTAAGCCACGCCCATTTTTCGGTCGCATATACATTTTACACGATTTATTTTGTTGATCTATATATTTCTGACAAACTTGACCGCTTGCATGTGTTGTAACTTGTAACCGCCAATTTCGCGCGCGTTGTGGTACTTTTTAGATTCCGTTAGAACATCCATATTCTATGAAAATGACTCTGTACTTAAAGAGGATAGACTGCCTCACGCGTATTTATATTGAAATGGAACTTTCAAAAACGTCAAATCCATGCTTAAAAAATCTTTTGAACTTGATTAAACAAAAATGTAACTTTAATGCATCATTTACTACGTTTCGTGACTTAGCAGGGGTGCCCGGGTTCATGGGGTGAGATTTGTCTAAGTCATTTTATAAGAGAAATTTTGAGCATTGATTGAATAAAATTTTATTTTAATGTATCTTTTACCATCTCTCCCGACGTAAGTTTCTTGTAATGATTAAGTTGAAACAAAGCGTAATATCCATAATATGTGCCTATTAAAATTGCGGTGATTAGATTGGTGAGAATTAAATTTTTCAAATTTTAAATTGAAATTGCTGAAAAATTTATTCCAATTTGTTTTTTACTAAACATGGCTAAAGTCATTTCAAGCACCGATTCCAAAAAACGATGTTTTAGTATATGTTCGTCAATCAACAGGAGCCATAATGTCTGTACATCAGAGCCCTCGAGAATTATTACAATTATGTGTACCGCCGCCCCGGGAGCCATTTATTAGATAACCAATACACCTACCATTAGTCACCGCCAACGATTTAGCGAGATAGTTGTTTATTTTTTGTATTTTTTTACATCCTCTCCACACAGGAGGCCCTAAGGAAAATCGTAACCCTCAAGGCCTATGTCATCTTTGTGAATGCTGTGTTGGGGGTATTTTGAAAGAAAGGAAGGTCAGTGAGTTCTGGGAAGGAAATAGGTATGGATGGGTGGGTAGTATTCTGGGGGTCAGTGTGTTCGAGTGATAAACATAACATTCCAACTCTCCTACTGCGTTGCAAGGCGATGCGTTGAAAGAGGATTAATCGATCCGGCCCACCACGCATTTGGTAGGCAAGCGCATCCGCCGCCAAGAACCGAACAAACCTCACCCCATAAACTCAGGCACTCCTGATAAGTCACCAAACATATCAAACAACTTGAGGTGGCTCTCGACTAGCAATCCGAAGGTCGTGGGTTCAAATAAATTTTATTAAAATTAATTTGCACTATTTTACAATTAGTGTTTGGTTATATCTGAATAGCCAGGTACTCTCCCACCTTCCTCCTCGTCATCTCCTTTGAGGTCTCTTTTGAGGATGCCATAGTCTCACTGGCTCCAGACGGAAGTTTTTGTAAGTCTCCATATTCAAATTCGGCGGTATGATTTTTTTATGTGACACCTCTCACTAGAGCGCCCCTGTCTTTACACGTTAAATACATAGAAACTATGTCGCCAACCGGTTGGGCAGCGTTATGAGGCGGGTTAAGGTAGGGGCTGTTGGAATGAATTTATTAATGCTGGTCTTAAAGAGGCGCGAATTATATGGACGAGGAAAAACAGATGCTGATAGCTCGTTCCACATGCGAGCCGACTTACGGTAAAACGAGTCGGAGAAACGACCCGTTCATACATAGATAACATCAACTTTACTGTGAACCTGTGTTCCGCTCGTGTCCGTCGAGTATCACGCACGTGCACGGTGCACCGGGGATCAATGCTGCTAGCTTCTTTTAACAGGCTCTTATAAAATACCTGTAGAATAGACACAGCATACGCACATTTCGTCATACATGATTTTACTGCACATATGCCTCAGGGATTTCATTTCTACAGTATTCTGTCTACTTTCAGCCTTCTTCTGCCAATTCCATGCCTCATTTCCATATATTAGGGTAGGTACCAGCACTACATTGTGGACTGCTAGCTTCACTTCTTTGGACAGTTTTTAGTTAGCTCCAACCGCGTCCAATCATCCATTAATTACCCATTATAACCAAGAACCCGGCCTCCCTTACTAAGTCACGAAGCGTAATCAGGAGAGATGGTAAAAGATACAGGTTCAAAATTTCCTACATAACATTATTCCTTTTGCCGCCATTTTGGATTTTTATGGTCGAAAGGTATCCCTCAACGAGTTTCTTTCGATCCGGCCCGCCACGCAGTAGATGGGAAAACGCATCCGCCGCCAGGACTTAGACAAACCTCACCCTATGAACCCGTGTACCCCTGCTAAGTTATGATTTTTTTATGGATTTGTTTTTGCGAAATTTTTGTTTCAATCTAAATACGCATACATTTCTTATAAACAATTCAAAAAACACACGTCATTTTGATTTGAAACGGTACCATCTCACAGTCATTTCATGCGATATTCGACTCTAGAGACTAATACTTTGAGTTCAATATCACAAAAGATTACGGAATCACATAAAACCTTGTGATGAACAGTCCACCGATTGCCCCTTGATTGGTTCATTTAGTAAAACCATATATAGGGACACAGATCAACTTTGTCTAATAACTTCTTACCTGGATCAACATACTACGGGAATAGATCAATATATATGAGATCAACAAAATCTTTTGAACTTGATTAAACAAAAATGTAACTTTAATGCATCATTTACTACGTTTCGTGACTTAGCAGGGGTGCCCGGGTTCATGGGGTGAGATTTGTCTAAGTCATTTTATAAGAGAAATTTTGAACATTGATTGAATAAAATTTTATTTTAATGTATCTTTTATCATTTCTCCCGACGTAAGTTTCTTGTAATGATTAAGTTGAAACAAAGCGTAATATCCATAATATGTGCCTATTAAAATTGCGGCGATTAGATTGGTGAGAATTAAATTTTTCAAATTTTAAATTATGATTAGTCTTAGTCACTTAGGACGGGTTGTTTCGGAGAATTTGAACAATTCATCAAATTTCAACGTTCATTTTCGGGTTCTGTGAAAGACTTATTCAAGTTCTGTTTTTATATCATTGTAGGCTAATTGCTTGACAAAACTGAAATAAAAACAGAACTTGAAAAAGTCTTTCACATAACTTGAAAATGAACGTTGAAATTTGATGAATTGTTTAGATTCTCCGAAACAACCCGTCCTTAGTCAATGTACTTATTTGTTCGTTGTCCTCTCGTTCCTAATGTGAAGTTGCTATTTTAATTTTAATTCATAAATGAGATCCCTGAGGCGTATGTGTGGTTAAACCATGTTTGATCGTGTGAGGAATGTGGAGATCCGCAAAGAGTGCAAGGCTGATGTAAGCGTAATGAGTAAGATTAAGAAAGGGACGCTTAGATGGTTTGGGCATGTAGAGCGAATGAGCGAAGATAGGAGTGTGTAAAGAGGATATATGATGCAAATGTGAATGGTAGCAGAAGTCGGGGAAGCTCGAGGAAGACATGGCACGATCAAGTGAATCAGATACTCGAGTCGGGTCATGTCAAGAGTCAGAATAATAGAAGAGTATTATGAGACGATGTATGAATGTGAATGAGGCAAGAAGTGTGTGCCAAGACCGAGTTGTTTGGCGGTCCGTCCTCTCTGTCTACCCCTGCGGGGAAACGGCGTGATCGTTAATTAGTTAGTTAGTTAAATATACAAGTTGTTTGGGGGAAAGTTTTATCTCATTCATAAAAAAAAAACTTTTTTCCTTCTTTTTTATTGAGATTAAAGCAAACTATGATATAAACATAATTTTATTTTTTTATTTTATTACACTAAATAGTTACGGTTCGTGACTAGACTGATTTTCTTGATGCCAGATAGTGTATTACGTTAAACATAATTGAAATTTTGAAAAATTATTATTCAACTAATTAAAAAACTTCTTTTCCTCGTCGAAGTTATTAAAATTGGTCAACTTTGGTTGAATTGGTTCAATTGGCCACATATAGAATTCATTTGGCCCAATGTAAAAAAAACTTCATATAAAATATAATCGAACAAATTGATTAAATATAATTGCATTTGTAACCACCTTGTAGCTGTTTTTTAGTTTATGATTTATTTATTTCAAAGAAAGATGCCGACTTCCGGTCATATTGTTGTATAATATTAAATATGAGATGTTTCTTTTAAGAGCATTTCATTTTATTTAGAGAACTTTAAAATATAAACATTTCCGGTAAGGGTTCCATGATAACTCAACACAGTGACAATTCAACACACCTTTAAAAAGTGATGTAAAGTCATTAGAAACGATGAATAAAAAATTTAAACCTAACCGAACCTAACCTACTTAACCCAGTTAATAATGTTTTTGTTTCATCACTTTCCATGACTTTACATAACTTTTTAAAGATGTGATGAATTATCATTTTGATGATTTATCTGGTCATCTCCGGTAAGATGTAACAATCGTTTATACAGAATATTAATATTTGAAGTTGAGTTGAGTTCTGCGATTATTAAGCTTACGAGTTTTTTTAAATTCTAAAATAATGTGATAATCGATAAAAGATGGGTGGATTCATTGCTTATAATATAGATCATTTTGTATGTCTCTATATTCAAATTCAGAGGTATGACTTTTTTATGTGACACCTCTCACAAGAGTGCCCTTGTCTTTATACGTTAAATACATAGAAACTATGTCTCCACCCAGTTGGGCAGCGTTATGGGGCGGATTAAGATAGGGTCTGTAGGAATGAATTTATTAATGCGGGTCTTAAAGAGGCCCGGATTATATTGAGGAAGAAAAACAGATGCCGATAGCTCGTTCCACATACGAGCCGACTTACGATAAAACGAGTCGGAGAAACGACCCGTTCATATATGTATAGATAACATCAACTTAACTGTGAACGTGTATTCCGCTCGTGTCCGTCGAGTTGTCGAGTATCAAGCACGTGCACGGTGCACTGGGGATCAATGCTGCTAGCTCCTTTTAACAGGCTCTAATAAAATATCTGTAGAATAGACACAGCATACGCACATTTCGTCATACATGATTTTACCGTACATATGCCTCAGGGATCTCATTTCTACAGTATTCAGTCTACTTTCAGCCTTCTTCTGCCAGTTCCATGCCTCACTTCCATATATTAGGGTAGGTACCAGCACTCCATTGTGGACTGCTAGCTTCGCTTCTTTGGACAGTTTTTTCTTAGCTCCAACCTCGTCCAATCATCCATTAATTACCCATTATAACCAAGAACCCGGCCACCCCTACTAAGTCACGAAGCGTAATCAGGAGAGATGGTAATAGATGCAAGTTCAATATTTCCCATATAACATTATGCCTTTTGCCGCCATTTTGGATTTTGATGGTCAAAAGGTATCCCTCAACCAGTCTCTTTCGATCCGGCCCGCCACGCAGTAGGTATTTTTTTAATGGATTTGATTTTTGCGAAAGTTTCGTTTCAATCTAAATACGCATACATTTCTTATAAACAATTCAAGCAACAAACAGTCGAATGAACACGTCATTTTGATTTGAAACGGTACCATCTCACAGTCATTTCATGCGATATCCGACTCTAGAGACTAAAACTTTGAGTTCAATATCACAAAAGATTACGGAATCAGATAAAACCTTGTGATGAACAGTCCACCGATTGCTCTTGATTGGTTCATTTAGTAAAACCATATATAGGGACACAGATCAACTTTGTCCAATAACTTCTTACCTGGATCAATATACTACGGGAATAGATCAATATATATGAGATCAACATAAGTATGCCAATTTAGGTAGATCAACATAAATTATGCATCCGATTTCCATACAAATTTAGAAAATTTTATGAACAGTATATCAAATGGTTTTTCTGGCAAACTGGCAACATTGATAATTATTGTACCACTGTTGTCAATTCATTCAGATGTATTCCACAATAGCCAAGTTATATGGTGTTAAAGGTGGATCAACATAGTCTAACAACTTCTTACTGGATCAACATACTACGGGAAGAGGTCAATATATATATATATATGTTTTGGGATCAAAGCTAATTCTTTTCTATCTGATATAAAGCAAATGCAAAGCATATGCCGTGACTATCGTTGCCAGGCAATTTTTACTTTGCCACAAGCAGCGATTATAATATGTATTTGAAATTATCATTGTGGATTATAATGATTCGAATATAACAGGTACCATAAACGAAAGATTCTAGAAAAGATAAATAGATTCTTCATTATATAGTGACACGGAGAGCACACTCAATTTTACGCTTAACACAATTTAATATTTTACAGTATTTTTAAACAGTGAAACTAACAAGTTAACGAGTCATTGAGAGACTGCAAGTTTAAGGAAGTCGGAGAGCAATCCTGCTGGTTCCTAAATTCATAACTGAGTGAGCATTGTCAATATAATTAAAAGTCAAAACATTAAGTATTATTGTCACCCAAACTACTACCGCGCGGCTGGGTCCCTAGTATCCACTTCAAATCACTCCACCTTAAATACAGGCTGACCCATCCTCCATTTTTCCAAAAAAAAAAAAAAAAAATTTAAGTTAATAAAATGGATTCCCAAGGATTCATCAATCTGGCGAGAAACGCGGTTGAGGCCCTCACTGAATTAATAATTGACCCAACAAGCAAATTAAACAAAGATCAAATTGCAAAAATGGTACCAAAAACAAATGCTATTCTCGGAACCATTGCTCAAATGGCTGCCAAAATGGCAGCACTCGAGGGTGAGCTGTCAGCTTTTAAAGCATTATCCAATAAACCTAACTCAGTAGTATCTACTTGTGAAGCAGCCGACAAACTCGAAGAAAGAAAAAAAAGAGCAAATAATCTAATAATCATAAATATTCCTGAAAGCTCTAAGCTCAACCAAATAGAAAAAATACAAGATGACAAAATACAAATTACAAATATCTTGAATAAGATTGATAGTAACATTGAAATTAACTCTATCAACACTTTACGCCTTGGAGCAGTGAGGCCGGATAAACCTAGGCCCGTTAAGGTTATTCTAAAGAACTCCACTGAAGCAATAAATATCCTCAGGAGAAAGAACTTTTATCTGACCAACTCCACTGTTAAAATCTTTTCCGACCAAACACTGAACCAACGAAAATTTTTGTCGGACCTCCGCCAAGAATTGGAAACTCGGATAAAGGGAGGAGAAGTTGGGTTAACAATAAAATATATGAATAACAAGCCCACAATAATAAGGTCAACTTCAAAAAACTCAAACACATCATCGGATACGGCCAAAATATCCGAGGCTGCCGTACCAAACTCATAGAGCTACAAACTACTCTTCCACTACTACAACACATTGAAGTTTTTCTTCTTGCCGAAACTTGGCTTGATCCTGATATTCACACCGAGGAACTTGGATTTTCATCTTACAACACCTACCGCCTTGACAGAAATCCAGCCACTAGTACTAAAACCAGAGGAGGAGGAGTTCTTATATCCGTTACAAAATTACTGCCATCCACTCGATTAATTTGTAAACATCTGGACGTGGAACAGGTATTCGTTTTACTAAAAACTAAATCAGGCAAAATTCTACTGGGATGTGTCTACATTCCTCCTGGATCCAATATCACAGTCTACAGAAACCACATAGATGACCTCGAAACCTTTAAAAATAAATACCCTGATGCAAGAACAATTTTATTTGGTGACTATAATACCCCTTGCATTGATTGGATGAATAAGGACTCTTATCACAACTTAAGCCTACCAGAAAATGCCCGCAAAATAATAGATATGACGAACTTACTCTCTCTACATCAAGTCAATCAAGTCTACAATACCAATAATCGGCTGCTGGATTTAGTATTCTGCAGTGATACCTCAGTCCATATTGCAAAATCAGTTGACGAGCTTCTCCCCCTAGACTGCCACCACCCCGCTCTAAGCATAACCATCACTACTAATAACTCACCAGATGACACAACTGTTCTTCCTAACCTAACTTATAATTTCTCCAAAGCTGACTATTCTAACATGAATCAATATCTTGCAAATGAAGACTGGTCATTTCTTCACCATAATAATACTATTAACTTTAATCTTGAATTATTTTACAAAATTATTAATAAGGCCATTGAAAGCTTTGTACCACTTTCACACTTCAAGGAAGCGAAGTTCCCAAAATGGTTCAGTGGCGAGCTAATAAACCTAGTTATCTGTAAAAAAATTGCACACAAAAACTTTAAAGAATCGAACTCTCTTATCGACTACAAGATATTTCACAACTATAGAACTCAATGTAAAAAACTATCAAGAAATTCATATTTCAATTATATAAATGGAATCGAAAACTCTATACCTTCTAATATACAAAACTTTTTCACTCACGTTAACTCTCTTAGAAAAAACAAACAAGGTTTACCCCTTTTAATGCACTTCAAAGAAAAGAGTAGTACTGACATGAATGTAAAAGTTAACTATTTTGCTGATTATTTTAAAAGCGTCTATGACGAAGATATCCCAGACAATTATATACCACCTTCGTCGCTTAACGAGAGCATACATATCCCTGCCATACACATCAACATAAACGATGTTATAAGTAAAATCAAATCCTTAGACAAAAACAAAAAGGCTGGACCTGATAATGTACATCCCAATATTCTGATAAATTGCATTACTTCACTGGCTGAGCCGATTTTTCTATTGTTTAATCAATCCCTTGACACAGGGTGCTTCCCTGATATTTGGAAACGTTGTTATCTAACTCCTATATTTAAAAAGGGTAATAAAAGTGATGTTACTAACTATAGACGAATATGTAAGCTATCTGTAATTCCTAAACTTTTTGAAAAACTATTACTTGATAAAATTTCACCATGTATTAACCATCTCATTGTTCCGAATCAACACGGATTTTTGTCAGGTAGATCAACTCTGACAAATCTCTCGTTATATGAAAACTATATATCAAACGCATTAGCTAACAGAACTCAAGTCGATTCCATATATACGGACTTTATCAAGGCCTTTGACAAAGTATGCCATAAAATTCTCCTGATCAAACTACGTAAGCTTGGTATTGGCGGAAAACTTTTAGAATGGTTTGCTAGCTATCTAACTAATAGAGTTTTACTTGTAAAAATCAATTTGTTCATTTCCAATCAATTTATAGCTACCAGTGGTGTACCACAGGGGTCTCATTTAGGCCCAATATTATTTTTACTGTTCATAAATGATATTGTAAATATATTTGATGAAGATATTAATACGTTACTTTTCGCAGATGATTTAAAAATATTTAAAATAATCAAAAGTGCTGAAGATTGTATCTGTCTACAAAATAATTTGAACAGGTTAATTAATTGGTGTTCTCTTAACAAACTTCATCTGAACATAAATAAGTGTTATTCAATTAAATTTTACAGAATAAATCAACCAATTATTCATTCATATAAACTCAATAACTCAATCCTTACCTCTGTCGAAGAAATTAATGACCTGGGGATAACTTTCGACTCTAAATTAAACTTCATATCGCATATAAATAATATTAATAATAAAGGAATGAAAATGCTAGGCTTCATTCTTCGAAATTCCAGAGGTTTCAAGAATATTTCAACATTAAAAATTTTGTATACATCCCTGGTTCGTAGTCAAGTCGAATATAACTCCTCGATCTGGTCCCTCCACTACAAATTACATTCAGATTCAATCGAAAAAATTCAACATAAATTCCCAAGACACATTAATTTTAAACTCGGTATTCCCATTGAAAATATAAATTATAATTACTTGATGAAAAATCTAAATTTATTAAAACTCTCAGATCGAAGAATTATATCCGACTTAATATTTATGTTCAAAATTGTAAATGGTAGTATAGACAGTCCTGATTTAATTAACCTCATTGAATTTCATATACCCACGAGAGCTACTCGTTCTAAAATTTTGTTTAAATGCAACAATATCAGGACTGAGTATTCCAAACACTCGCTTATACCTAGGTTGCATGAAGTTAGTAATAGATACGCAGATGTGGCAGATCTATTTAACTGCATGCAAGGTAGGTACAAGAGGGCTATGCTATCAAATCTTTTCAATCAATATTAATTTAATCTAATTCTACCTTATTTGCACTATACAAACTTATGTACTTGTATCTCTTGTTTACTTACTTACCTACTTACTCTCTAATGTCATTTCACAATCAAATGCCACATATATTTGTAATTCGTTTTTTTAAATATTTTAACTGTGACATGTTATCATTGTTTATGGTATATTTATACCGTTGATATTAAATAAATAAATAAATAAAACTACCATGTAATTTAAAAATAATATATGCCATTGAATCACCAAAGTGTAAACAATCTTTATTTACATTCTAGGCTAAATGTATGGCAAACATTTATTAGACTACCTAAATTCAACATTATATGTATTTACATCAGATCACCGGATCAAAATTCAGCTGATTGAAGTGATAAAGAAGCATTTTTCTGATGGTTAGTTGTTAGTTTGATGGAGTCACACCATTTTTTCCATTAGTAATTAATGTAGGTTTTTAAACACCGGTAAATTGTTTATTCGGTGCGGTTATGGGTGTATTTTTGCACTTTGGTTTAATACAGTAACATTTTATCTGTGTTATTCTATGTTGAAGCGGGTAATCTTTAGAATAAAAAAGTATCGACTCCCGTGTAGGCTTTTTCACAGGCTCAAACGTAGGCTTTTTGAGACTTATGACGTGTGACGTCACACCTCACATCCATTGATTTGGTGCGATTTTGGGAGACCTAAAAAATGAAGACTTTACTATCAAAACTTACCACAAATAAAAAAATATATGTGGTATTTAAGTAACAAGGTTATTATTGAGTTTTTTAAATGACTGGATTCGTTATTCTCTCAATTCCTTTGGATCGCACGCGAAATAAATACTTGATGGTCTTGAACTAAACATTGATTTACTACACGTGGGTTAAACAGTTTTACTGTATGCCATAAGAAAAAAAATAGTGAAAAAATATTTTCTTTGCTATTTCTACACTAATGAAAAGACCTAGCTCTTGAGTTTGGTGTAGGAGTAAAAAGTAATATCATAGAGCGTATGATATACAAGATGTGTAGCTTCCTGCCAAAGGGGTTCATTCAATTTGTACGAAATTTGAGGAATTCATAGAAGGTTATGAGTTGAAAATGTATAAAATTGGATTTTTTCCATGTTGTGTTATATTTTTGTGGCAAAAAAAGCTTAATTTCCATGGAAATTTCTTTTCAAAATATTGTTGTTTTGAAGTTAATAATAACTCTATGAAGGCGCACACTTATACAAGAAAATGGTGGGTTAGTTGGGTTAGACTTTTTATGAAAAATAATTGACACACAATCAAAAAAAGATTTATCATACTAAATTATAATTGAATAACAAAACACAATCAAAGTTTAAATAAATATTACCTACATCCTATATTATCAGAGGCGGGTAATTTGTTAGGCCGGTTTAGCCACTGCCGCCCCGGGAATCATTTATTGAATAACCAACACCTCTGCCATAGGTCACCCCAAGTGGTTCGCCACGTTTGGTGATTTATCAGGGGTGCCCGGGTTCATCGGGTGTGTTCAGAATGCGCCTTCCCACCACCTGGGTTGGGGAGACCCTTTGACCTCTCCATTTGGTCTCTCGACCCATAGCCTTGGGCCGCAGCGAACGGGATATATTATTTTGTCCGTCACTCTTAGACACTCTGATCTTTAGCTTCCTACCCAAGCCTTACACATTTTACCTTTCCAGAACTTCCTTAACTTATCTTCCTTAAAAAAGACCCTCCAAAGAGCATCCCAAAGACGACATATGCCCTAAGGGAAATTATTTCCCGCAGGGCCTCCTACGTGGGGTTAATGTAAAAAAAAGAGGCACTTTTGAGTTCTTAAATCGCTTCGAAACGTTTTTCACTGCCGTAAACGGTGAGCGTGGACCAGATATGATAGTTTCCGGTCGTTCGGCGCTAGAGCTTTGCTAGCGTTGGAGAAGTTGGAGGTCAATTGAAGGTAAAAAAGTGGGTAACGGGACAACTCAGCACAGTGACAAATCAACATACTTTTAACGTCATATAAAGTCATGAAAAGTCATGAAAAAGGGTTAAATGGATTATGTTAGATTAGTTTTATAGTTTTAGTCACTAATCGAACATAAATTTCAACAAAGGCATTTTTTAGTGAATTTGTGTTAAAAAACGGCGAACGCCCTACTATTATAAAAACAAACTAATAGTGTGAAAGTATTAAAATTTTATTTTCTTTATTTTTCTTTTATTTTTTTTATTTTCGACTACCATAATACGGACATGTGTCTAGTGTGGTAGTCGAAAAGCATGTAAAAAACCTGTATCCTAATATACTTTTATGAATAAAGAAAATTAAAAAAAAAAAAAAATTAAGCAATTATTATATTGGTATTTTTTAAAGTTTTTTTTATTATTGCTAGCGGTCCATTTCATTTTAAAATGAAACTTAAGTAACGAAGAGTGTTTTAACCAACTCAATCACTTTCAGGGCATTGAGTGATTTATTGAAGGCAAAGATAGAAACCTATTCAACGAACTACACCGCACCTCGTAAAAACGATCAACTGTCAGATACAAACAAAACGGCAATTGCAAAAGATTTAATGAAATGTTAAAACCTTGCAAAATAAAGGAAAGCTTTAAAAACTTGATGTTAAAACATAGTCACGCAACTATCTACGAAAATACAATTCAAATGGCTCTTTAGGTTATAGAAATGAGAAAAAGAAATGGTTTTGCATTAAAAGGTCGTTTTTCAAAACATTTACAATTAGAACCTTGTCCAACTGAGGTGTATTTGGGTTTTAAAACGGAAATAATTGTTGAAGCGGATCAATTAATGAACTTGCTTATTTTATCAGATAATTTGTTGATTTAGTGAAAATCTCCAAAAGCTATCATGGCGTTTGGAGTGTCTGACTAGTAGTCAATGGTTGAGTAAAATCCGAATGAATCCAGAGAAATGAATCTTGGTAATCCGAGTGCAATAGTGTAAGCAAATCGTCAATTCTCCAATCGTCCAATAACGTCCGAAGTGAAATTACATACGCCACGCGATCTTAATTCGTCGAGCTAATAAGTACAATTATATGATAATGAAATGCTTTTAATACACCACTTTATATCGATAATAATCTTTATGTTTCAAATCCAATGGCTTCTTCGACAGGATAGCGATAATTAAGGAACTTAAAAAAAGTAATAAGTACTTATAGAAAAAATATACATTTGTTTAAATGAGAGGTGATAAGTTATATTATTATGCATAAATCGAAAACTTTTATAATTCAACATAAAATAGTTACGAGAAACTAAAATAGATAAAAATAAGAAAAATAAAATAAAAATACAAAATAACTATTATCTATATTGGTATCAAAGCAAACGTCAACTTAACAGGTGGCAATTTAAAAAAAAATAATGGATATTAATAAAATTTAATTGACTATTAACATTCGTTTTCATTTTAATTTAATTAAAATTACGCAACGAAGTAATTTTAAAACTATTGAAGAAGTAATAAGTAGAAATTCAAACCACGCTGAAACCGTCGTTGTGCGTAAGTAATAAGTTTATTTAAACAATTTATCTTTAAAACCAGAATGAAAGCTTTCCTTATGCCCCCGTCGAAAGAACGCTCTATCCTGCCGACCTGGACGGTTTTTTCTGCAAAGGAACCCGGTAAATCCCTGTTCATTCTCAAAATAAGCCTTCAGTATTATTCAGTATTCAAATCTCTCATCAAATATCCTAATTTTAATTAATCTTATATAAAAAGAGTTCTAAATCAAAGATTGGCGTAAGAGTGCGTATAAACAGGACAATAATAGTGAAACCTTGGGTCAAATAATATAAAGTGGATTCATTCCGCACAAGGTGTGAAAAATCAGAAGGTGTTGGCATTCACATAAACCTACCCACCAGTGGCCCATAAATAAATTAACCGGTCAGACCAGTCATTAGTACAAGTTTGAAGGCTTTTAAACTGGGCCGGTTAATAGTATAATAATTATAATTTAGATAGGAAAAATAACTCATTTGATTTTATTTCTATTATTTTTCATAACAGCCTGTAACAATGCTTCGGTTGCAGACTAAATTACGAGACGACCACCAAATACTAAATATTGTCGGAAAACATTACGTTTTGTAAAAAAATTAAGATTAATTGTTGCAATATCTCAGGTTCTATCATAGACATTAAAATTGATAGACCAGCTAATCAGATTTAGGGCGAACAAACCAAGTACGCGTAGCGTGGGGAGCGGCGTGACCGCCTCCCTTTGCGTGATTTGTTAATAAGAATTCTGTCAGTATACAGGCAAATCACTATTACCAGTCCTTTTAACATCGGCGCATAAATTGCTGGTTGCGTAAAAAACCTGTCTACAAATCCCAAATCAGGTAATCAAAAGATCGGGCTTATTTTCAAAATTAGTATAAATTTCATTACACTGTTTAGTCGCTTTTCCAAATGTGCTATAATTTACCAACCACACTCATTTTTAGCGGATCTTGGACGGTGACCGGATAAATCATCAAAATGATAATTCATCACATCTTTAAAAAGTTATATAAAGTGATGAAACAAAAACTTTATTAACTGGGTTAAGTAGGTTAGGTTATAGTCCAAGCGATGACCGTAAAAATCCCATCCCATAGGCCACATGAACCAAATTAGTACTGTCGGCACGTCGGATATTTTCATCCCAAAAATGATACCGGAAGTCGTCGCTTTCCAGGACTCCTCCCGGGCCAAAATCTGGATGAATGCGTTTTTTTAACTAATCTTATTTGGGGTTAAAGCCCAGTACTAATTTGGTTCATGTGGCTTATGGGATGGGATATTTACGGTCATCGCTTGGACTATTAGGTTAGGTTAGGTTAGGTTTAATTTTTTTTTTATAGTTTCCAATGACTTTATTTCACTTTTTAAAAGTGTGTTAAATTTTCACTGTGTTGAGTTTAGCGAGCTTTAGTTTTAATCGCAGGGTCTGGTTATTTCAGTGTACGATCTTCGGCACATCTTTGCCTACAGCTATTAGAAATAATATCAGATTGCATGTCTTGAAAGTATATATATTAATACCTTTATATCACCGAAAATATTATAAATTTGAGGTACCTAAATGTAAGTATAAAATAACTATATGGTACATATATTGGAACCGTTGCCCCGGAATCATTTATTGGATAACCAATACCCCTGCCAAAGGACACCGCAAGTGATTCTCAACGTTTGGTGAATTAGCATAGGTACCCGGGCTTATGGGGTGAGGTTTCTCTAGGTCTCAGCGGGGGGTGCATTTGCCCACCTACCGCGTGGCGGGCCGGATCGGGAGAAACTAAAGATATTAGAAGAACGAGATGTGCTATGAGCAGTTCATACTGTGAGGAATTGTTTTGCCCAGTGTCGCCGGTTTTGTTCACCAATACTACTGCACACCTTCGCTTACGCGAAGGACGTATCGTTTCAGTTGGCACTAATGCATAGAACAGATTTCTGTGCGTACACGTCCCGATAGTATTCAAAGTACCCTAATTAGGTAGTACTCCGCCTACGGCCCGGCGGCCAACATAGCATATCTCGTTCTTCTAATATCTTTGGGAGAAACTGATTGAAGGATACCTTTTTTTTACATTTCCAGCCGGACTCTCTCGACCCATCATTTTGCACCGCAATGGGAGGGATGGATTTGTAGCAGCCGCGTCACCGCTGCTAGGATCATCATATCATAATCAGATTGCACGTGTAGGATGGCAAAGAAAAAAAGCTGAATCAATAATCAGACTTACGAAACATCAATTGAAATATCGACCTTTGATACCGCGATACGTAAACTGCTGATAATACGAATGTGAAGGAATGCAGGGTGATGCAAAACGTTCATACAATGAACCGAGTCAGCGGTCCTGCGGGTTCGATGTCCAGACGCTGCTCCAACCTGTGGAAGACAAGCACAAAGAAATCAGCACCTATATAAACGGAGAAAGAACCTAAGTACATCATCATTCCAGAAGTTCGACTCATAACTCCACGTAACGGAGGAGTCGTCCGTTATGGACGGTTCCCCCCGGGTTGCGCCTTGCTCTTTCTTCACCACAACGTTTCAGGACCTACTCACCTACACCCGGTTTCGCACCGACTACAACCATGGACTCCTTGGGATTCACCTCAGCGCCCTGGCCCCGGCTTTTATTCCTGGCCATTCCTGGCCAGCGCTGACTTCACGCGCCTAGACGCCGGCCAGCATCTCCCGCTTATCAACAGACCAAACCGGAGAACACAGAAGACCCCACGCCTTCACCAGTGCTGAACACATCCACAAGTCCTGTCTCCATCACTCCATCAACGTGGCGTCGACTTACTGACACGCGCCTTGACCACATCATCGCCGTCTAGACCTGGTGTCATCATCGTCATCGGTCTAGAGCTATCTCCCTACTGCGCAATTATACTGACTCAAAATAAACACTGCGACACAACACCATCATTATCTTTCATCGTCACACTAAAAGATCCCACAGATCCATACGGCCTGGACACATTGACCCCTGATTCCTACCCATCTTTTTCCTTCCCAGAACTTCCTCTCCTTCCTTTCTTTTAAATGACCTTCCACACAGCATCCCCAAAGATGAAATGGGCCCCAAGGGAAATTATTTTCCTCAGGGCCTCCTGTGTCGAGCAAATGAAAAAAAAGTTTTACTGTTTAGTGAAACGCATAAAAAAAAAGTTGTAAAACTCTCTAGAAGTAACGTTGCAAATGTCAATGGTTTATGCAAAAATCGGTAAACAGTTGAGTCGCTCTGTTCATTGGCGATATTACTATTTATTATTTATATTTTATTATCGACATAACTTTAAAAACGGTTATTTTATGCGTTATTTTAGGGGAACGGCTGGGCCGCCTTTTTCATACAAAACTTAAATTTGGATTTGAGGCCAAAAAATCCAACCAAACCGAATATTTTTTTCAAACAAAGGGCTTAACAAAAATCAGGTACAGATAATATGTACTACTTTATTTATTTGTGCTTCACATTATAAAATATGGGCCATATATCAATGAATGTTGAGAAGAGCGGACGTAATTTAACCACCTCGGTTTGTTTAATCCTTTCAGAAAGTTTTCCTTGCTAAGAGATTGCTGAAAAGTGTTTAACATTCGTGTTTTATATAGTGCGTACCTTCTTATTTCGTTTAGCCGGAATTTGCAATTGTTATAACATTTTAAACCAAAAAAATTTGCAAAGTGTAGCAAGAAGGACTCTCAATGCAGCCGGAGATTTTATACCTGGCCCCTCAAGTGTCAAGTGGTGTCATTAGTTAGGGATTTACGGGAGCTCTTCAACCGTGGATATCTACCTATAAAACAGATAAGCCATATTTTATGTAATATTTTTGTTTTTTTTTGTTTCAGATGACAAACATACATTATCTTCATTTCGATTTTGGTTAAGATTTTTGTTTGTGATAGCCTGCGATACGCGAGCCCTCTGAGTCTGAGACAAAGGTACGAAATCTTTGGACCACGACACAATAGAATAAATTGTAATTTTTAATTTCTTTGTAAGATTTTTTTATTTAGGTATTAGAGCCAGGAAGAGGCAAAATAGGAAAGGATAAGAAGTCATCTATAAGACATGGGAATAGACTAGAAGACGAACCTAAAAGGGTCGAGAAGATGCAGTAAGTGGCATGAATAGCTAAGAAGTGACTAAAAAAGATTTCAATAGACTATAAGAGATGAGGTGATTTTGCACAGGGACGGCGCTGTGTAAATCATCCAAATATTATTATTATTAAAAATAGAGACTAGAATGATGGACTCGCCGAACGTCACAGCGGTTCTGTCAAGGTCTGTTATCTATGTGAGGATATTGTGTCAGCGCTTTATTAGCAGCAGACATATACCTGGACGGATGACGAACCTCGTGGTGGCACTGTTGGTGGACGCGGTTGACTCCCTCGCTGATGCTGCTGGTCCAGTTTCTTTACCACCTAGGATTCTTGCTGCAGAGTCTCCATCTTCTATCTTCGTTGAACGTCACAACAGTGCTGCCAAGGTCTGTTATCTATGTGATGATATTGTTTCAGTGCTTTATTAGCAGCAGATACATACTTGGACGGATGACGAACCTCGTGCTGGCACTGGTGGTGAACGCGGTGGACTCTCTTTCTCTGAAGCAGCTGGTCCAGTTTCTTCACCACCTAGGATTTTTGCTGCAGAGTCTCCATCTTCTATCTTCGTGTCACCTGTTCCCGTTCTTCATTTTACCAAACTTAACTTCACTTTATTTGTGTAATATTTATATTTTTTGTAATACCCCTGAGGTGATATCTCACAAAAGCGACGCCATACAAATTGTCCAGTAAATAAATTAATTAAAGAAATCGATTTTTCAAGATTTTACAGGCAAGTTTGGTAATTATTTGTGACTTAATGATAATTAACAAAAAAATAATCCTACCTTTTTTAATATGCAAACATAATAAAATATAAAATATGAATTGTTAAAAAAACCTATTGTGATGGGTTTAATTTTTAATTTTTAATTTCCATTGGAACACAAATTTGTCGTGAATAAATTTTAAATTCAGGCACAAAAATTCTTTTTTTCAATTTTTATTTCGTTATATTTACATACTAAAGATAAATTTTTAATTATTTGCCATTAACTTGCAAAAAAATGTCAAAGTAGCCTCTGAAATACTAATATATTCAATTATTTAATTGCTTTTTTTTTCTAATTTAAAACTCGAATAAATAAAGCAGCCCATATTCGTATTAGATATTTGCCACAAAGTATTTTGGCCTCAAATCCAAAATCAAGTTTTAACAAAGAAAGCCGCGCAGCCGTTCCTCTTAAATACATACAAAAAATTGAGTACTTCCCAAGATTTTAAAAATTAACTCTGAGCGCTCAAAAAAACCGCTGGCAGTAGCTAGCAGCAAAAGACAGTATTTGTTGCAAAATCAGATTCGAGGAAGTATTCACGCCATTCAGAAATATCTTGATTTGAACGAATTTAATTGGAAAATTATTTGATGAATTTGATGAGGAATATTGCATTCCTTGATGATGCATTTTAAATTTTGTTCATCGTTTCCCTACTCACATTTTACAGTAGAGGTGGTTTTTTTATTTATTACAATAAAACAAAGGTAAGGTAATTCTTAGTAAAGTGACTAATTGTCATTTTGGTTTTATAATGGAGATTTAACAATTTGCTATTGATTTTTTGGACAATTAAGCACTAGGCGACGTACTGGCAATCTATTTACTCAGTATGGATTGGCACTTTAATTAAACGAACAACCGCAGGCAATCAACGGCAATGGTCGAGTTTTCAATTTAATGCTTTCAAATTCAGTAACCTAGTAA
Organism: Hesperophylax consimilis; assembly: GCF_061612785.1. Taxonomy (NCBI): domain Eukaryota; kingdom Metazoa; phylum Arthropoda; class Insecta; order Trichoptera; family Limnephilidae; genus Hesperophylax; species Hesperophylax consimilis. The sequence goes on along the minus strand of NC_142837.1, from coordinate 21,785,554 downwards.
AATTGCTTATATGGGAATTGGTAGTGAGACGATGAAATATGATGTTGTTGCCACAGTGTTTATTGAGAGTCAGTTGCCGTGACGAGGAGATGATGTAGGACAGATGTTGAATACTCCGGTTGCTGCGATGATGTGGTGGTCAAGCGCGGGTCAGTGAGTCGACGCCGGGTGCTGGTGACCGGGACTCGATGAAGGTCAGACACTGGCGAAGAACGTAGGTCTTCAGGCACTCCAGTGCTGACGAGACGGCCAAAGGTGCGGCGGACCTTGTAGGCGGTTAAACGGGCGCGGTGTGACCAGTGAGGATGCTGCGTGTCCTCGTGTTGGTCATGATGCGTGGAAGAAACGCTGGTCAGAGACGCTGGGACCAGGACGCTTGTAATCCGAGTAGCGCTTGCCAGGGACGGCGATCCGGACAAGGCGCTAAGGTGATGTCCCGATAGAGTCCATGATGGTACGAGCGAAGCCGGGTATATGTCCTTCGCGGAGAGGCGCGGGGCCCCCCCAGTTGTCACTGGTGAGATTAGTAAATCGTTGGCGGCAGATTGATGACTGGCAGACTTAGGTCCTCCACCGCTTATATAGCTGCTGATTCCTTTGTTCTCGTCTGCCACGGGTTGGAGTAGCGTCTGGAATTCGAACCCGCAGGACCGCTGACTCGGTTTATTGTATGAGCGTTGGTATCACCCTATATGCAAGTCAGCAGTCTACGTATGGTGGTACCGAAGTTTTGTAAGAATGATTTCTGTCTCGGCTGTTTAACACATGCCGTCTGGTTATGATTTTATGACCCTAGGAGCGGTGACATAACCGCTACACTTATACAATAATACTGATGGTCCAGTGGAATTTCAGCAATGATTAAACAGAAAATTTAAAATTACCTTACATATACTTAGAAGAAACTGGTCGACTATTTAAGCGGTGTTTGGCGCAATATCTTCGTTTCCTTTTTTCCAATCTTTTTTTAAGCACAATAATAAAAAAAAAATTGTTTCGGTTAGTTTATATTTCCTAATATTTAAACAAGTACCTTAAAGATTGTGTTCATGCCTTTATGTATTTATGATGTGCACTGAGCTGGTAAGTACTTACACGAATGCATGACAAATGGTTTAAGTCTATGCTTCAAAAACAGAACCACTTGTCATCTTGTGCTTTTTCGGTATCTATTGTCAACTAATATTGTTTAAAATTTGGCATCTGCAAGTTTAAACAAATTGATTAACGTGCCACCTGACAAGACAAAATTCTGCAACGCATTTTACGTGGTCCAGAAAAAACCTAACGATTGCTGGAAGGGATAAACAACAGGTTGGTGCACGTTTTTATTACACGTTTTGACAATTCTTGACCATAATCTTTGAGATGAGAATAATTTGTCAGTTATACTTTCTTGGGTATAAAGCCCATTTGGTAATTATTTACCTGCAATTACCGATTATAATACGCATTTAAAAAAAAATTACCAAATGATTGTATATTTTTAAATGCGTGTTTAAAACGGTAGTCGTTGGTAAATAATTACCAAATTTTCTAAATCTTGCAAGTGCATAAAATTGTCACATGTTTATGTTTATTAAATTAAGTGACCAGACAATTTGAACTCGTCACACTACATTTATATTTGTTTACATTGTGTGCACTCTAGATTAACGATTAAGGAATTTTTGAAATTTTTGGATACCATCAATCTAACTTCTCTGAATTTTTAAAATTTCATTTTCAAAATCTAAATTTACTGTTGTCACTGCGTTTGTTTCCTTGCTATATCAAAACAATATGTCATTCGAGGACACCCAGACATCGAACAAAATCGGCGGTAATAATCCCAAAATGGATACAACAATAAACTCTGTCTCAGTCCGGTCTCGGTTACCCTTTTGCTGGCACGATAATATTGCACTTTGGTTCGCACAAAGCACGCTGAAAGCCAATTTTCTAACTCATGAGTCAGGAATGATCTCACCAAGTATAACATTATTGTTGCCGCTTTGGATATGGAGACCCTCAGAAACGTGAGCGACGACGTTATTAATCCCCCTGCAGCAGACAAGTACACTGTTCTCAAATCAGCACTCATCGAGAGATTACAAGATTCAGAAGAAAAACGATTCACTCGTCTTCTAACCGGACTACGGTCTGGACTACTTCGACTCATCCATGAACTCGCTGGTTCCGGGCTATCGGAGAGCGCAATTGTACGCATAATTTGGCTGCAAAGGCTACCTCAACAGGTCCAGGCCATGTTGACCGCACTACCCGATGACAAGCTGTTACAACTAGCATCTGCAGCAGATAAAATTTTGAAAGTATACCAAAAAACAGAATGTGGAGCAGTGGAAAAAAAACAACGTAATGACAACATTCAGAATGTAGATTTAAACTTATGTGCTGCACTCCAGAGTTTGAAAGAGCAAATTACGTCACTCACTCTCGAAGTCAAACAACTCAAAATGACTCGAAGAGATGGTCACGGACAGGCGCAAAGCTATTACGAAAACAGCAATCCCAGCACCCGCCAAGAACAGCGACATCCATCGACATCGTACTCGAATTCCGCGCGACGACCTCGTTCCATTTCACGCGGTAGGCCAATACACAACAACAAGACTTCAAACGGCTATTGCAAATATCATGTAAAATTCGGTAACAAATTGCACAATTGTACTAAACCATGTACTTTTAATAGCAACAAGTCGGGAAACGACAACGGAAAACCGCAGTAGGGACGTGCGATTTTCCTCAACATACTTGTCGTCTCTTTATCCATGAACTCGTGACGCGACAAAACTTTTTGATCGACACCGGTGCTGACGTATCCGCACTCCCAAGGTCAAGCAGGAACACGAAGAATACAGTCACCACGGATACATACCCCACTACGTTATACAGTGTTAATGGGAATACTATAAAAACATACGGTACCAGAACAATCAACCTCGAATTTGGCCTCCAACGCGAGATGAAATGGGAGAAATAAATTTATTTATTTATTGTTTTTATTTTAGTAATTTGTACATTTAAGTTTACAAATGACTAATTAATTATTACATACAAATATACTATGTTTTTTTTTCTTGCTTGATGTGGCTCCTACACAACATCTTGAACTTTTCAATTGGGGCAGACTTAAGGTTTTCCGGCAGCGCGTTATAGTATTTCATCCCTTTATATAATATAGTATTCTGGGTATTCGCTTTGTCCTTCTTTGGTAGCCTAATTTGATTGTACGTCCTAGTTTTATGTTTGTGTATGTCCTTGTTGTATACAATTTTATTCGAAAAATATTTGGGTAGCAGGTTGTTTACAATTTTGTGTAAAAATATCATCGTGTTCAAGGTCAACATCTGTTTCACCGTTAGCCAATTTAGTTCGTTTAACATTTTATTTACTTTTGAATACCTATTTCGTCTGAGTATTGTTCTCATTGCCCTATTTTGGAGAATTTGAAATTTATTGTATCCGGCGTTTCTAGAGCCATCTTAGGAGCGGAATTTTTACATCGCTACAACTTAAGCGTCAACTTAAAGAAAGGAACCCTAACGGACCAGTCGACAGGATTGCAGATTAGAGGTGCAACGCTACAAGGACCCTCATCTGGCATATTGACGCAGTCTACCAGTCAGAAATACCAGGACATCTTACAAAAATATCCAGCACAGACCCGCCCAAACATAAAGACGCACGTCGTGACGTTCCGAGTCACAATGTTACTCACGTCATAGAAACCAGATGACCGCTGGTAACTGAACGAGCTCGCAGGATGGCACCAGCACTGCTAGAAGCTGCAAAGAAGGAGTTGAAATATCTAATGGAGCAAGGAATTTGCAGGCTGTCCAAGAGCAGCTAGGCAAGCCCACTACATATGGTTCGAAAGTCCAGTGGGAAATGGCGCCTTTGCGGCGATTACAGGCGTTTAAACGTAATAACAACGCCAGACAAATTCCCAATACCGCAGCTCTACGGCTTTGCACATAAATTGAACAAGGCGAAGATTTTCTCAACAATTGACCTAGTGCGGGCCTACAATCAAATACCAGTCGATGTGGCGGACATTCCAAAAACTGCAATAATTACACCATTTGGCTTATATAAATTTACATCAATGCAGTTTGGACTATCTAATGCAGCCCAAACCTTTCAAAGATTTATGCAAGCTGTAACAAGAGACTTAGAATCATGTTTCGTGTACATAGACGACATCCTGATTGTCTCAGAAAATGAGGAAGAACACATAAAACATTTAAATGCCCTGTTTCAACGCCTCACAGAAAACAGCCTGGTGATAAACCTCAACAAGTGCAAATTTTGTCTACCAGCCGTTGATTTTTTAGGCCACACACAATATCACCGGACGGTATCACTCCCATTAAGGAGAAGGTGAAAACCATTGTAGACTTTCCATTTCCCAAAACAGCGCAAGGTTTAAAACGTTTTTTCGGAACGCTGAACTACTACAAAAAATTTGTGCAAAACTCCAACAGCATCCAAATTAAACTCTTTGACTTCACATCAGGTTACAGGAAAAAGAACAAAAGAATCCTCACTTGGACTCCGGAACTGACAACTGCCTTTGAGGAATGCAAAAATCAGCTGGCAAACGCCACCCTACTCGCGCACCCGGATTGTCAGGCGAAAATCGCTATAGTGGTCGACGCGTCTGATTTAGCAATCGGCGCATCCCTCCAACAGTTCAAAGGTAATGCATGGCAATCTTTAGGATTTTTCTTCCGTAAATTTACACTAGCTCAATGTAAATACAGCACGTTTGACCAGGAGCTAACAGGATTTTACGAAGCAATTAAGTATTTGGTTTAGTACAATTTAGGAACAAAATAGAGGTTAGAAATTTCAGAGCCTACACCGATCACAAACCAATTACATTTGCGTTCAGCAAGGAACGCGCTTTTAGCTCCCCGTGTCAAGAAAGACAGTTGGATTTTATTTCACAATTTACTACCGACGTCAAACACATCTCTGGTCATCTCAACACCGTAGCAGACACGCTGTCTCGAATAGAAGAGATAACCAGCCCCCCTGTTATTGATTTCAGATTTATGGGAAAAGAGCAAATTCACGACGACGATCTAATTAAGGCACTTGAGGACTCCTCCCTCATCTTGCAGAAAATGATAATTCCCGACACTGAAGAATTATTATGGTGCGATATCTCCACTGTTCGTGTGAGATCTTTTGTTCCTCGAGACATGAGAGAACAAGTAATAGCCAACGTACACAACGTATGCCACCCAGGCGCCTCTGGCACCTTCAACAACATATGTCAGAGATTCGTCTGGCCCAAGATGGAAAAGGACATCAAAACCTTCGTCAAACAGTGTGTCGTTTGCCAAAAAGCCAAAGTGTCACGACACACAATTGTACCCACAGCGACATACATCCTGCCTGAGGACCGATTCTGAAACGTCTACATCGACTTGGTAGACCCTCTATCAGCTTGTAGTGAGTATAAATACCTGCTCATAATGATAAACAGGTACACTCGCTGGCCAGAAGCAGTCCCATTAAAAGATATGTCGGCAGAGAACGTAGCTACAGCCTCAATGTCACAATGGATAGCTCGACACGGCGTCCCAGAAACAATCACCAAAGACCAGGGACGACAGTTTTAATCGTGTCTTTTAGGAGCCTTACTCAAAAATTCGATATCAAACATTATTGAACCACCGCCTACCACTCACAAGCTAATGGAATTATCTAAAGGTGGCACAGGACCCTTAAAACACCTCTGATGGCGCGTGATAACTCGGACTGGTTGGAAAATCTCCCACTCATACTACTCGGTTTGAGATCAACTGTCCGTGAAGACATAAAATGCTCACCCGTTGAAATCACTTACGGAAGAACACTTTGGCTACCATCTGATTTCTTCACCACAATCCCCCGCGAAGAACCCGACACCTACGTCGGACGCCTGCAAAAAAGGTTTGATGAGATGAAACCCATCCCCGCCAGTAATCACAGTACTGGAAAATTTTTCATCCACAAGGATTTACCGCACTCGTCACACGTTTGCCTACGCACTGATGCCAGAAGGAAACCGCTTCAAAACCCCTACGAAGGACCCTACAAAGTCAAAAAACGTGACGATAAAACTTATGTTATCATGGTCAACGGTAAACAAAAAAGAGTCTCAATAGATCGAATTAAACCTGTATTCTTCCAAAACTCAGAAGAAATTCCACCAAGAATAATCAACACACAGCCTCCAATAACAAAAACGACAATTCAATTCGGAAGACATGTCCAATGTCCATTTCCCGGATAGATACCAAGCGCAGTAATAATTTGGCAATACCACAATTAAGTCACGGTAATTATTAAGAAAAACTAACCAGAAACCTTATATTGACGTATCCATAAATTTCACAAATTATGTTGTAATTTTTGTATCACAAATGACAGACAATCTAATAAATTACTGTTACTTTAAAAAAAAAAAACTTAAATTATAAAAATGCGCATATCTAGGTAGTCAACAACTAAATTCTTCATTATGTAAATATTTACAATTGCATGTACTCTGTCAAAAGTGCATTAGTAGTTAATACACATGTCAAAACTAGCTTATTTTAAATCATTATTAATATTCATAGTAAACACAGGTAGCTTGGTACCACTCTAGGTATATAGACCGCCGTTCATCAACAACAAGGTCAATAGTATTTATAGTGCAATTATGTTTACCTTTAGATTAATAATGTTGTTACCGACTTACTACGGCGAATAATAATTCGTACGGCCAAATATAATTCAACGCTACTCATAGGTACATAGTTACTATGCAGCGTCGGCGTTGAGTCATTTTTTTTTTTTTATAACTTCCGATTTAGTTGTCCGGGTTAAATCTTCCCCAAAGGAAAAACTTAACCCTTCCACTCACTTTTCCACAAATGATCATCTAGTCAATCAACATTATATAAGTGCATTATATAAGCAAAATAAATACAAAACAATACAAGAACAACACGTCAACTCACCAGAGATCAAATGGGAAAATAATTCACCGACTCCAGATATTTTCATATCAGAGGGTTCGGCTCGGTAGAACTTCTAACAGGGCCTATAAATCCTACTGATCCCTCAACATAATTATTTAAAAAATATTTTGTTATCCTACATGTATTCAAAATGACCGACTTTTGCATCTTTATATATAATTTTTTTGATAGATCTAATACGCCTAAATTTTTAATTAGAGAGCTAGGTATAATGCCAGTAGCCGAAATAACGAATGGTAATATTTTTATAGTCTGAGAATGCCAAATTATTTTTATTTCATTTCCTAAATCTGTGTATTTTCTTATTTTTTCACTAACAGATTTTTGAATATTACAGGAATTTGGAATAGCGACATCAATGATATAAGTTATTTTTTTTAATTTTGTCATGTAAAACTATATCGGGTCTATTATGACTAATCGCTCGGTCTGTTAGTATAGTTTTATCATAATATATTTTATAAAATTCGTTTTCTAAAAATGAATTTGGTTCGTATTCATAATATGGTACTACATTACGGCAGTCAATCATGTTATGTTCAATTACCAAATTTTGGTGAATTATTTTTAAAACTTGATTGTGCCTAAATGTATACTCGGACGGTGCTAATATAGAACATCCCGATATAATATGTTCTATAGTTTCCGGAAAAGCCAAACATTTTCTACACAAATCATCAATTTGATTTGTATCTTTGATTATATGCTTTCTATAATTTTTAGTATTAATGACTCTATCCTGAATGGCAAGCATAAATCCTTCTCTTTCTACGCTAAACTCTCCAATACTCAACCATTTGTTTGACGAAATTTTGTCAACATACGTTTGGTTGAGATAATTGAAGTGTTTTGCGTGTAAAATTTTATTTGACCAGGAATCTAATAATTCCTGGTTGGGATTTATAAAAATGTTGGCATTCTCACCGTATAAATTTAAAGGTGTAATATTTCTATCTGCCTTGCAAATTATTTTGTGCATTTCTGAGCTATGAGCTTTCCTATGGAAAAAAGTTCTTAGCATTTCTACCTGATTATGTTTCAAAGAAGTTATTTTGACTATACCTCTACCTCCTAAATTTCTAGGTAAATTAACTCGTTCTATAGCTGAATTTGGATGATAGCAATTAAACTTTGTTAGCGTAGTTCTAATTAATCTTTCTAAGTTATCTAAATCTGTATTAGACCATTTAATTATGCCAAATTAGTACGTTAATAGAGGTATTGCCCAAGTATTTATTGCTTTTACTAATATTTTATTTTATTTTATTTTATTTTATTTTTTATTTTTATTTTTTATTATTTTCTTTTTTTTATTTTATCATTGTTATTATTTTTCTTTTGTATACCGAACGCAATAATAATGCACATGATGTACTTTATATTATAATCAATAGGAAATATAATATCCTAGTTAAATAAAAACTTTACTTTCATTTCTTGTTGTTATAGGGTAAAGGTTTGATTAATGAACAATATAGTAAATAAAACTGAATATTTATTTTTTAAATTTTTCATGACATTATAAACATTTTTATGTGAACATCATACATTGTGACAAATTAAAAGTGTTCATAAATTTTGTAAATATATGTATTACGTTTCTTTGTATCGCGTGGAGACGCTGGTAGGGAGGTATGTGGGACTACTTTATTTCCCCCTGCATGTGGCAATACTAACGTGAATTAATCCGCTGCTATACGCAAGCGAGCATGAGAAGAGGAATCTTCATTCCTGTTTTAGCGTTCGATTCAACCGCCAGTACTACCACTCTTTCTGCCACCGTCACCGCGTTCTGTATAAATTATAATATTCGTCCTCACGAATAAACTAAATCAATTGTGCAGACACTCGTTTCAATCTCCCAGCTCCTGAACACAATTTACGGTTTGGGAAGGCGCCGTAAATTACAGCTAATTACAAGTCCTATACAAGCCCCATTTGCCAGACTTTTTTTATTATTACTATTGGAGCAAATTTTTGGGAGGTCATTCACCAAATTACCTTCTTAGTTAGTACTTGTTATTCTTTATGAATGGCATAGTACTGTCTTGCATTTAAACTTTATATTATTTCATTTATTTATATAATATCCATCGTCGTCTTTTTAACCATGTGTCTAAAAACGTACTTTTTTTCTACTTTTACATATTACATACTTTATTTATTCATTTCTTTCGAAGTTTATCTAAATTTAACATTTCCTAAATCTGTCAATAATATTGCAATGAAATCTACTCTACATTCCTGTCACCTACCTCAGAGTAGGTTATACCCAGAAAATTAACTATGGCAACAACTTGTTTTGTTGTTTTCTTTACTATATGAAAATTTAAAAATTATATTTCAATAAGTTACAATTCAGTAATGAATTGAAGATATTCCCAGTATAATCCATATCATTAAATACTAGATATATTCTGTTTTAAAATACATTTAAAAGCCCGGCTTGGCGTAAAACCTAATAAAATTAAAATATCATTACCCCCCAGTAGTTTCCTGGGTAATGAAAAGTTTATAATGGTAAGTAGTTGGTCCCAGAATTTCTGCAACGAAAAAATATGGCATTGGTGAAAACTTAAAAATAAAATATATGGAATGGAATGTAAAAAAATTACTAACCAAAATGAGCACAAACTTTGGCGAATGCCCATACACAATTATTCATAGCATTCGAGATCTTTCTAAATGGATTTCCCGATGCTAATAAAATAGTGTTTGAAAAGCCAAGGATTGAGTAAAATCTGTTTTATTTACAATAAAAACACATACATTTGTTTTTTGTATAAATACCACTTTATTATAGCATGCATTTTATACATAATACAACAGAGTCAATAAAAATCTCATTTAGCATTTATTTAGTAAAAGCTAGTTATTGTAACCTTTTTGAGTATTTGGAACAACTTGTTTAGTTATGAATCCCTTTTTAGATGTTGTGGAGCATCGTAAAGCGATGTTAAAGAACCATTGATGTAAATTTATTCTATGTTAAGAACTGATTGGTTTATTAATGTCACAGGTGTCAACAAAGATCAGCATGAATTTGGGAATGTGACGAAACAATAAGGAATGTTCAGTTTTTGAAATCAAGGGATTTTGTATTACCATACAAAATAGATACCTCTAGGGACTGAAAAATAACACAGAAATGATGACGGTTTTTCAAACAAAATTTAATGTAGAATAAATAAAATTAAGTCGTTTAAGTGTGAATTTGGCCACTACCCGGAGGGCAACCTGTTGTCCCGTCATAATAAAAATGATATCGAGAAGAATGGAATTAAAAAAAAGTTAATGGAAAATAAATAAATCTTAAGTCTTAAGTGTGAGTTTGGCCATTACCCGGTAGGAGACCTGTTGTCCAATCAAAATAACAATGACATCGGGAACATTGAAATAAAATAAAAACACAAAAAATCTTCAATTTTTTGGACACACAAAGTTGGACCAGAAGATTAAAACAACACCTACTATCGTTTAACAGTTGATAAGCATTAGTATCTGTAATTACTGTAAGAAAAAATAAGTATCCAAATCTAAAACTCCGGTACTAAATCAATACAGTTTTTCTCAGTCTACAAAGTGATATTATTTATCTGATCTACAAACGCTGATAAACATCAATAACCAAATAAATCTCCAATAAATCCTTGTCAACATTCTGTGCTAAATAATAATATTGAAGTGAGAAAATAGTATCGTCACTGAGGGTTCTCCGCAGTGAGGAGAACCCTCATTCGTTATTAAATCTCTACCCGTTCTTTTATTGGTTGAGTGTTCGAAGTTAAACTAATCACGTTGATAATTATTTTTTTTCAATTCAACAAGTGATATTCCAATTTAAACAACAAAATGAAAAATAATACGAGGGCAAACAAACAAAATACTGACCATAATCCAATAAATTTTAGTAAAATCCTTAACCAGTTCTCAAAAACCCTCGATTGCAGACTTAAGAAGATGGAAAAAAATATTGTTTGTAAGCTAGAAGCAAGATTCAAGGACTTTACAGATCAATTGGAACCTATAAACATCAGTGGAATTTTTATATTGAAACAAATTGAAACTTTAAACACCAAAATGTTAGCTTTGAGCAATAAAACCGCTAAAATTGATTCTCTGGAATGCGAAGTTATTCATTTGAAAGAAGTCGGAAAGGACATAAATATGAAAAGGAATCAACGAGAACAATACGATAGACTATTTAATGTTGAAATTTACGGAGTAATTTCAGGATATTATTATTTATTTATTTATATAATTTGTTCATTTATTTATAACAATTACAGGTAATATAGCCTAAGACGTTATAATTGTACCATTTATGCAGTGTATATGCAATGTATATATAATGAATATATCCCAGAAAGTTGAGTACCAACTACAAAAAGGGGATATAAAAACAGTTTATTTTTAAACAAGTTCTGCTGTGTAATTATTATTACGTGTGACAGCTGTTTCGCCCTCTGAAGGCATTATCAAACTGATCAAACTTATCAAACTATCAATGACAGTTTGATAATGCCTTCAGAGGGCGAAACAGCTGTCACGCGTAATAATAATTACACAGCAGAACTTGTTTAAAAATAAACTGTTTTTATAAACCCAATAACAATATTATTGAATATATAAAAAATAAAACAATAAAATGGAGTTATACAAATTAAACTTAATAACAATAAACAAAAAGGGGACATTGACTTCATTCATAGAGTGTGAACATGGCCAACGGAAACTTAGGACGGGTTGTTTCGGAGTATTTGAACAATTCATCAAATTTCAACGTTCATTTTCAAGTTCTGTGAAAGATTTTTTCAAGTTCTGTTTTTATTTCAGTTCTGTCAAGCAACTAGCCTACAATGATATAATAACAGAACTTGAATTGGACTTTCACAGATCCCAGAAATTAACGTTGAAATTTGATGAATTGTTCAAATACTCCGAAACAACCCGTCCTTATAAAATGACATCCACAATTCCACACCCACATCTATATCAAATTAATATAATCGTACGTCTTCATCGGCAAGATTGCAAGGACGCTTTGTTAGCATCTGCTCGTCGCCACTGGACCTTGACTTCAGCAGATATCGGCCTTCCAGGAGTAGCAAGCCGTATATTCCTCAATGATCACCTCGCGCCTTCTAACAAGTTACTTATTAAGAAAGCCAGGGAACTTAAAACTGAAGAAAAATTATAAATACCGGTGGAAAAAAACTGTTACATATTTATTAGAAATTTATTTATCGAATTTCCTCTGAGGTAGATATAAACAAAATAGCATGACTCCTTTCAAACACTCCAATGATTTCACTTACACTATTTAATCATAATCTTTTTTCTTTTAATTTATTTTCGCATTTAGTATTTTTAAGTAGCATATACAATTTAAAACTACTCATTGATCTTATAACTTCCAGTAAACAAATTACTTTTAATCAAGTTATGGCATATCATACATCCCGTAAGAGGTTAAATTTACATCGCACACGTTTTGTCTACATAAATCGAACTCGCATTACTACTTTACTTTACCATTATTTTCATGAAAATGGAATTTTTGTGATATCTTATTTATGTTTTACAATATGGTTTCTTTAACATATATTATCAAAACATACGTGGATTGCGTACAACAACCTTTCTTGGGGCTGTTCTAAATAATGACCTCGATGTTATCGGTATTTTATTAACATGGCTTCTCGACAATATTTGACGACATTTTAGACGTAATAGAATATAATAAACCATAATCTCACAGGTGGGAGGGAGTGTTTTTATTGCCGCCAGTTCAAACATAATGTTATTTATCAACCTAGCTGTTCCACATTAGAGGTTAAAGATATATGGGTAACTATTACTTATCCTCAAAACCGTGAGTCAACCCCATTCCTTTAAAAAACAAATTACGAAATGGATCCTTATACACGGAATACATTACAACTACAATACCCATTCATTCTACACTCTATCAATTGAATCACCTTTCAGACAAAACATAATATATCCTTATTCTCTAACTTATCGGTATAGTATGTACATAATTAATTAGTGTGATCTATTCACTAATAATTTCTCAAATTTTTCATCGTTTTATAATTCTCTAACTTCTCCATTCTCTTCTTGCAACCTAAATTAGCTAACTATCATTTTTCTTATTTTTCTTTTTCATATTATAGAATATATAGATTCTATGTCCGAAAACTGTATAATTCACCCGCAATAACACAGGGTTATCCCTAGCATGGAGGGTGAAATATGACAAAAAACCACATGTACTCTCTAAATCATGTATCAATAAAATAAAATAAAATAAATAAAAAACTACCCATACTAAACAAAATATATTTGCTGTTCTTGTCATCCCCATGGCAAAAATCATATTAAAAACCTTAAATATCACTTTGAATCTGCTAGTCAGTTCAGTTTGAACTATCCTGATGATGACTTTCTTTTGATTGGTGATTACAATATTTCTAGACTTAACTGGGATGTAAATTCAGAAAAAACAAATGATTCCAAAAGCTGCTACTGACGAAGCTAGCTCTACTGTGATTGACTGTTTATCTCTTTGTAACTATTATCAATATACTAACATTTTAAACGTAAATCAACGCGTTCTTGATCTAGCTATAAGCAACATGAACAGCTCGTTACCACCTTGTTTTTCTCCTCTTTTAACTGAAGACTTGCACCACAAATCCTTCAAAATTGAAATAAGATTTAAAAAATGACCATACTTAAAACATCAACCACAATAAGTTTATTATTTTATTCAGCTAGCTTTATCAAGATTAGCGAGTTTTTAGAGCAATTTAACTGGTCAAATATGTTTAATACAGTGGGTATGGAAGAAGCTACTAATAAATTCTACAAAATTATTAATGAAGCAATTTTTTTTTTTTTAAATTTTTTAATAAATGTTTACAGGTTACATTTTTTGACATTTTTGTAACTACCATAATAGGCTAATGCCCGTGTTGTGGTAGTTATACATGAAATAATAATAATAATGACATAAAAGAACTAAAAAATACTATTTTATAGAAACATAAAAAAGAAAACATATAAAATGCAACTTACTAAACTGATAACTAACTTTTTTTATTTTGTGAAATAATCCTATTATCTTAGTTTATTTTATTGTTTCTATTATAATCATGCGAAAACTGAATTACTACTAACTGTTTTTAATTGTTTTATAACATTTTGTCATTCCTTTTAATCTTTATTTTTTATATTTCTTTTTCATTTATAGATATATTGTATAGGTGCAAATATTGAATCAACGACTAAAATTAATGGAACATTATTGGTCTAATATTGTCAATAACAATGAGCTAATACAATGAGCTCTATACTCTGTTCAAGGAGCTAAACGTCACAAAATTCATAAAACTGGGAAGACTTCGGTGGCTAGGTCATGTGGAGAGAATGACCGAGCATCAAGAACCAAAGTCTCTGCTGAGCTCAAGACCGATAGGGAGAAGGAGCCTGGGAAGGCCAAGGTTAAGATGGAGCGACAACGTCCTCAAAGATTTGTCTGCCTTGGAGCTTCGAAACTGGAGAGAGCTGGCGCGGGACCGAGATGAGTGGAGGAAGACTCTTGAGGAGGCCAAGACCCACCAGGGGTTGTAGAGCCAAAAGTGATGATGATGATGATGATTGTCAATAACAGCTGTTTATACTAAATATATAAATGACTGTTTGCTTCCTAAATAAAATAAAATTCAAATTAAAATCTAATAAAAAAAACAATTACCACGGTTTACATATAAGAAAAAATATTCTTTACACAAAAGGCTTTACCTTACCTAGACAAGTTTTTTCACATAATATCTACTCGCAATCATCGAATTGGTTGCTCAAAAAACTTATGACACAGTGGAAAACTTTAAGTTGTGCGACCACTACATAACTACTTTTCACGTAGCAAACAGACAAGTACAACCAATAGATTAGTAGGCAATAGCATACTAAATAAGATTTAAATTAAAAGCTACTCGCTACTGAGCATGCCCCTGACATGTACATTAAGGTGAGGTGAAATTTTTTTTTTGAGAATTTCGTAATCGACATAGTTGGGAAAGATGCTCCTTATATTAACAATTACAACAAAAATAATAAAAAATATATATTCACAATACCTGGACATCGCCAAAGCTTTATATTTTATCATTTTCACGATTTTACCTAAGTATTTATAGCTCATGTACGCGAAATAAAACACACATAAAATTGGTATTTTACCATTTATTTTACAGATAATACATTTGTTGATTGTTAGAATGGAACAAATAGTGGAAATAAAAAATGTACATATATTATTTACCGCACTGAAAAACTTGAAAATTACAAAAGTTACTATGAACGGTACTGCATTTTGGTGTTAAAAATAGGCACAAGGTGTCGTGACTCTAACCTTGCTTTTATTAATCCATCTCAACTCAAGGGTCCACAAACAACGGCTGAGCCTTCTGGTACAATTTTCACACATCTGTCTGTAACTTGAGTGTGGCAAGGAAAATTCTTTATCATTGGTAGTATGACATCCTCAATTTTCGTGTGATCGGTAATGGATTGTAAAATTGTCTCGTCACTTACAAATTTGGTTAGTGGTGGCTCGGTTATATTTTCCCACTTTATAACATCAATATAATCATCTGCTGAAAAATCAAAAACAGGCACTTTGAAGGTACGAATAAAGTCTGATTGCATTTTCATTTGCCGAGCTTTCAATATTCTTCTCAACGCCAACTCTCTTACGTATTTTCGGTTATCGTTTAACATGGCTTACAATATATTTTCGTGATGCCCAAAAAAGCCATAACGCTGGATTACTGGATCAATAATATCTTTTTAATCACTGGGCAAATACCGTGAAAGCACTATTGTTTCGCCTTGCACCGGAAAGACATAATGGTTTGGTCTTAATGTTGAACCACATAGGTGCGTAAACTGTTTAATAATAATAATAATAATATTTGGCTAATTTATATAGCGCCGTTTTCGTGAGAAATCACCTCAAGGGCGCTGTACAAATATATTTCTTAAATCACCTCAAGGGCGCTGTACAAATATATTTCTAAAATAGTTAATACTAGAACTACTGACTTATCTCTAAGACTAATATCTAGTGACTTACGACTAAGGCCTATAACTACTATCTTAACGACATATATACGAGTATTTACATATTTAGCAACTTACAACTAAAATTAATATTAACAATCTAATTTTACTAACGCCAGAAGAAGAAGGAAGTTCCATTATATTAGGGTGTTTTATGGTTAGCTGGATATATATGTTTTTTTTTTTTTTTTTTGTATTAGGCAATTCACCCTAAAAAGAGTGCTATGTGCCGTTAAAGTTAGGGGAGATGGTTATAATTTTATGGGAAATCTATACGGGAATAGGAAATCTCAAATATTGAAGTCATTCAAGTCTATGAACTTGTATAGAACTGAGAAAATGCGAGAATTGTTAAGAGAAAGTAAATATGGAATACTAAGGGGAGATTGGTGGGTGATTTTTATAAGTAAACGATAAATGCCTTTGAAAGATGAATGATTTTTACAATTAAAGAAAACATGATCAAGAGTCTCATTTTCCATGCCGCACTGGCAGAGTGGACTATCGAGGACCCGGATTTTAAACAAATGGGATGCAATGGAGCAATGACCAATTCTCATTCTCGAGATACAGGAAATAAATCTTTTGGATTTTTTCTTGCCGTGGAACCAAGGTTTACTTGGTATATGATTTTGTATTCCAGCATAAAAAGCACCAGTTCGGGTTTTCGTATTAGACCAATTTTCTTCCCAGGAGCGAATCATATTGGATTTAAGAATTGGGATGACGTCAGAGATAGGAATTCTAAAATCTAAAGGATTAGAGCCAGAAATTGTTCCAAGTTTAGCTAGAGAATCGGCTTTCTCGTTACCCTCAATTACCTAATGGCCAGGGACCCAAACCAATATTGTCTCGAAATTTAATTCATTTAAAGATTTAAGGGTGTTTCTGATATTATAAATAATATAGTCTTCTGGTTTATGGATATTTGAGGAAATTTTCAACACTGCGCTTAGTGAGTCAGTGCACAGTAAGGCTCGTCGAATATTGAAAAGCTGGATTTGGCTCAAAGCTTGTTCAATTGCGAAGCATTCTGCAGTAAATATAGAAATTTCTTTAGGCAATTTATAAGACAAATCTAAATCGAATTCGGGAATGTGTACCGCAGCTCCACAATCTTTGTTATCAGACTTAGAACCATCTGTGTAAATGAGTGAAAATTCTGGAAACTTAGAAGATGTAATGTTTTTAAATTTTTCCTCAACATTTTGATTAGATGAGGTTAAAATATCAGTTCGGAAGTCTGAAGTTATAACATTGGGGATATAATTGATAGAATCAAATGGGATAGTGAAAATAGGAAGGATAGGATCTTTTTGTAGATTTTGGAGATATATATGTTAAATGAATGAAATTAATGAATAAAATCAATCGTCAATCTTAAACGCATTTAGATGATTCATCTGCCAACAATTAAACCGATTGACTTGTTATGTTCCCGCTGATATTGTCCATTGTCCATTGGTAGGCAAGTTAATAGAAAAATTGAATAAACGGAATCGCTAGATAATGTAACAATTACAGTATAAAAAATGAAAAAATATATATATTTGGATAGAATGACGGATTTATGGAAATGAGTGTCTGAAAAAGTGAGTTTTTAGTTTGGATCTAAATTCTGTTGGGCTGGTTATACATCTCAATTCCATAGGAAGTTTATTCCAAGCCTTAGGGCCGGATACTCCGAATGCACGATCACCAAACTTAGTGTTCGGATTTCGCTTAGGCTCTTTCAACCTTCCAATTGCAGATGATTTCGCTGATCTAAGACTTGACTGCCTTAGACCAGTATTTTCCGGAATGCATAGCTCAGTAATATACGGTGGCGCCATTTCGTTGATAGCTCTAAACACCATCCAGCATAGCTTGTACTGGATCCTTTCAGGACACTTCAGCCAGTGAAGATTTCGGAGGTGCTCCGAAATGTGCGAAAACTTGGGTACCCCGGTGATAAGCCTTGCTGCGGCGTTGAACACTGATTGTACAGGGTGCGCCAGAGAAACTTACTTATTTGAAAAAATTCCCGACCGTTGAGTTGGGCAGGTAGAGGGGCGGGAGGGGGCGCATCTGGAGGAAAACGTCCCCAAGTTTGTTTCCCATTCTCGTCAGTTGCCATTATGCTGTGGTCTAGAGAGCAGCGGGCCTTCGCCGTCGAAAGCTTCTTTTGTAACGGTCGCTCAGTTGTTGCTACGCAACGTGCCTTTCGCGCTCGCTTCGAAATTCCTCCTACGGATTTGACTCCATGTGATTTTTTTTATGGGGTTATTTGAAATCCCTTGTTTATGTCAATCGACCACGGACCATAAATCACCTAAAGAACAACATTCGCGATGCTATTGCCAATATTCCGATTGATATGCTGAGAAGAGTGGACGAGAACTTCAAAAAACGACTTAACCAGTGTATGCGCAATGAGGGTCGCCATTTAAAAGGTGTAATTTTTAAGACAGTATGAAAAAAAACTTGGTACATTGCATTTTCAAATAAAAAAAGAATTACAACAATAACTACAGTGCTTTTGTTTTTATTAAACTTTCAAATAAGTAAGTTTCTCTGGCGCACCCTGTAGTTTATCAGTTTCGCATTTAGGAAGATTTGCATAAATGCCGTTGCAATAGTCAAGACGTGATACTATATATGAGTTCACAAGTAATTTAGTTGCCTCTGTAGAAAGGTTCCTACGAACTGACTTAAGTTGTCTAAGGTAGAAGAACCCCGTGCTAACGGTCTTATTTACCTGACTTTTTAAAGAAAGGTCTGAATCCAGATAAACTCCCAGAAGTTTGACGGTTGTTTTAGCAGTTACGTCGTTGCCGGAAATAGCGATTGGTGAGTTTTCTATTAAATGTTGGCGTCTATGTGTGGCTGCCCAGAGAAACTCCGTTTTTGAAGGATTTAGCTTAAGTTTATTTGAGGACATCCAGAGATTGATTGCTTCTAGACACTCAGCTGTGCGAATTTTTAGGCCGTCGATCACATTTGGTGAGCAGTAAAAGTATATTTGCTGATCGTCAGCATAACAGTGAGATAAAAGACCAAATGACTCGATAATTTTTGCGACGTCATTTGTAAAAAGAATGAAGAGAAGTGGACCCAAAACGGATCCCTGGGGTACCCCTGAAGAGAGTTTTGTGAAGTTGGACTGTTTATTTCCAACCTTTACTGCTTGCGAGCGATTGGATAGATAGGATTCTAGCCAATATTTGATGTTAGAATGTAAACCAAACGTTACTTCTAGTCTCTTAATGAGAAATTCGTGGTCAATGGTATCAAATGCAGCGCTCATATCCAAAAGTGAAATAAGTGCTAACTTACCTGACTCTATGGCAAGGGTTATATCTGACAGGACACGAAGTAATCCGGTTTCTGTTGAGTGGAACCTCCTATATGCAGATTGACGATTGGTGATTAATTTATTCAGATTTAAGTGGGAGATTATTTGAGAAGCCACAATTTTTTCTAGGAGTTTAGCTACGAAAGGCAGATTTGATACAGGTCGATAATTACCCAGGTTGTCAGCATCAAGTTGTGGTTTTTTAATAATTGGAGTAACTACAGCAGACTTAAGTGGCTCCGGGAAGTCACCTGTGCTTAGGGACTTATTAAACACGTGAACTAGGAAAGGGGATAACACGCTGCAACATTTCTTGAGAAGCCACGTTGGGATAGGGTCAAGAGTACATTGTTTGTTTGGCGAACTAAGGATCAACTTTCCTACTTCTTCCAGCGTTGTAGGTTCAAAAGATGACAGTATCCTTGTGGAATTGGCTGTAAATCTTGGCGGAGGGGCAGAAGATGTGGAGGCGCGTGTGGTTTCTATTTTTTCACAGAAAAACTTAGAGAAGGCCTGCGGTGTAATTTCTGTAGCAGTTGGAACAGTATTACCAGCGATGATAGTTTTGACCGAGTTCCAGAGACGTCGTGGATTTTTCCGCTCAGAGTCAATTTTATTGATCCAATAATCTGATCTTTTGGCACTTATTCTGCTTCTGTACTCATTTTGTGCATTTATCCACTCATCTCGTGTAGTAACATCGGGGTTTCTTCTGTATGACCTCTCTAGTTTCCTCATTCGTTAATACAAATGACGTTAAAGTTAGCGTATTTTTTTATGGTTTTAGGGTAGAAATGTAAAGCCGAAGAATCCGATTTGCTGTAGTGAGCCACCTGGATTGTACAATTTTACCGGGATTTTTTTTGATAAATTTTCATTGCAGAATCCGGAGTCAATTGTTTTACACATTTTCAGTAGATACAGCTGATCTGTACTTAAATCCTGTTTATTTTTCATACTTGGTAAAGAACATTGAATGATTTAAAATTTCACGACAAGAAGTTGTTCACACTTATTTAAAGATTTACCAATAATTCCAGTGAAACTTTGCGGTGCATTCGTGGTTCCGTTGATGTTCTCAAAGAGATGTCGCAAAATTAGTTCGTTTGCTTGTAATTGACAGACAATCCACTGTAAAGGCCGTTTGAGATGTGATTCAAGGCGCCGAATAACACCTCCTTTGTACTCCGTATTAACTGCAGTTCCGTCGCATCCAATTGCAACAATTTTTTCCAAAGCAATATCTTTCGAAGACAGTAATGAAATAATTCCATTACTTATTGCTTCAGATTTTCCGGTTTTTAATGAAATTTGGTTCTTTTACTAAACTAACGTGTTCTCAGGTATTATTTTTCGCCGGCTGTCCTCCATGCTTAAAGTTTTGTCCTTCCGTTCGTCGAAGTATAAACCAAATTGATTGGAATCGATTACTAACGGCTTACTAGTAAGGGCAGTTCTTTTCTTCATTCGAGCTCGACGAATTTTACTCCTATCCACAACGCGAGATGTATCGTTCTGTGAAATTAAGCCAACATCTTGTAATACAGCGAAAACAATTGCAGCTCCTGCTCGATCTGAAATACAATATCTCTTTAGTGTTCTGGCCACAACAGGGAAGTCTTTCACCTCATGGTGAGAATTATTTGGTTGTGCTTCACTTTGCATTATTTCTTGAGGAATTGAAGACGAAGCACAATTTTTTGAGAGTCTAAAGTTTAAACTACAAGAAGGAATAGCGTCAGTACCCCGATCTACTAGATAATGTCTAGCGGATCGGAAACTTTGCCAAGATGATACGCGATACACTTCAATCTGTTTGATACGCGTTTGGGGTAGAAGGATTCGTTGCTGTGTGGGAATAGTTTAACTGTTCCTACAGCCCTACTTTATAATTATATTATAAAATAATAATGTAATTATATCATAGGTAATAAATAAACACTCAATTTTTTTTACATAATTATAAGCATTTCTAAGAATCGGGAGAACATGATTGGTGTTTTCAGTGTTTTTATCAAAAATTCAAAGTGGTGGCGATGTCGTAATTATAAATAAATATTTTTTATATTTTTTATTTAAGATAAATACATAACGGAGCACCAATCCCGCGTATGCCGAATTCTATATTACGAGAAAAAAAATCTCCATACTAGACCGCTCCACCTTAATGTACATTGCACATAATAGCTACTTTAGTTGGATAAAATAAACTCAAACCATTTACCCTTTCAGTCACGAATTATAAAACCATCGTTGGATGATTTCCTTTTTGTTACAAAGCAGAACATAAATAAATTAATAAATAAACTGTTTTTTGATAATTTAATAATAATAATATTGAATATGTAAAGGAAAAACCAATACTTAAAATGGACTTCTACAAATTGAACTTGACATCAATAAAAATATATCTACCTTAGGTTACATGAGTACTCAGATAGTCCACTGTCCCTTTTTTTTGAAGATGTGTGTCAAAGGGATTCATGGTAGCAGTTTTACGATTTTGTGACATGCGTCAATTTATAGCTGAATTGTTTGTAAATAACGTTGAAAATGTCTATAATAAATAATGAATAATAATAATCAAAAGAAAGAATTTTAATAAAAATCTGTGTTTCCGGCACAGAGTAAGATCATTCGGTGTGAAAAGTCTCCTTTCCGCACCCAACTTTTAACAAGTATGCCTCTTTTACTTCTTCAAAATAAGGAAAATGACTAAGCCCGTCGAACCGCATGGGTTCAACAGGTTAATTTTCCTTGTAACCCTTAGACATTCGCGGTGCCATCTCTGTTGAGCTCGTACCTTGACTTTTTTTGGCAGTGGTTTTCCAGCTTAAACTTTAAAATTAGCGCTTCGGCAATCTGTAGCTGGACATTACACAAATCTGCATTGTTTTATTTGGTAATTTGGAATAGAAACTATTTCTGGTTGACCATTGTATGTTCAAGAAACCGTGTCCTCTGTACAGGACAGATATTTAGGTGGTGATTTACATTTATGTGTTTTTCAATGTACAAAACCTAACCCTAATTTAAAAAAAATATATACTACCTATCTCAAAATAATGTAAAATACACTAATAATAAACCCTAAAACCATGGAGTGGTAATACTCCCTTTGATAGTCAGACATGAACTGATGCTAACTCTTGGTTACTGAAATAACTAGTTCAGTATAGTGGACAAAATACCGGTGGATTGCTCCATTTGAACTCTGCCTACACAAATTGGATTCAAAATGCTGTCTTCTCCACAGGCTACTATATCTGAAAGGGTTGAGAAAATAATTAAGTTTCCTAGCACTCATTTTCTTTTAGTCTTTTAGCACTCATTGTCCGCAGGAAAATGGTTTTTAAAATGATCCGCCAATTACAAATATATAACTACCTATGTATAATCTACTTTACATAATCAGTCTATATAAAGGCATTAGCTTTCTACTACCTGGGGTATTAAGAAAGTTGTATGAAATAAGTATTTAATGTAATTAAGGAAAGCGCTAGGAAGGTGCAGAATATTATAAATAATTATAAAATATTATAAGCACTTGTACTTCATGAGTCCCTAAATGAATTATCACTGTAGAGGTAAATCATAGTGATGTATTTTAAAGAACCTTTTTAATATTTTTAATATTTAATATCTTCAATAATATTGTATTAGAACTTTGTGGCATAATTGAAAAATAATAATAATAATTTGCTCCGTTTTAACTACTACTTTCAATAATAAATATCAACATATTTCAGATCCAATGGTGAAAATAAGTATCCTTTATATCCTGAAGAACTGATACTTCTGAAAATGATGATATGTGTTATTGGAAGTTATATATGTGTTATGAACAGTTATTAGACCTCGCGTCCAAAAAAATACGTTTCTGATTTTGTCTTATTTAATAAATCTAAACCAAAATTTCCCCTGAAATCATAAGATTTGTAAATACCTACCTGCATACTTATAAACCATTTATTATTTTTTTTATTTTCTTCGGGTTGGTAAGTACCATAATCAAATTGGTAAAAATCAAATTAAAAAGTCCAGATAAACACATTTTAATGTATGAAAACAAAATCTCTATGGAATCATTAAAACGACGACCATCTCGAAACGGAAACAGAATGTACAAAGAAATTTATACACAAATGAAATGCAAAACGGTCGAGTTAAATTAGGACTTTGCCACGCTCCTTGGTCAATTCTTAAAAATAATGCTTAAAATTGTGATTTACTGTACATATTTTTATAGTGCAGATGAGATGTTCTGTCAAACATTTCATAACAGAGGTCAAGTATACAAATAATAACCTTGCAAAACAGAAATAATTGATGATTTTGATTGAGATTTTTTTTAAATAAAACCTTTTGATTCACCTTAATTACTGTAAAAGGAAAACATCTGCATTTGAGCAATTTTAAACTCAAACACTCACTTATATCTTCGCAAAATGAAAATTTGCTTTGATTTCAACCATTTCCAATAATTTCTGTCAACGATATTTTTATATGTTGGTATTCCTAATACTACATGCAGGGCTAGAAGAAACGTTATTACCATTTAATTCATGCATATTAGGTAGGCACTCTTTTGGCAGAACTCTGGAAAAAATCAAATAAAATTAGGGTATTTAATTTAATAGGGCAAGTTGTTTTTTAGCCATTCTTTAATAATTTTGTATGTAAAAAACTAACCTAACCCAACTTAACGTAACCTACCCTTAACTAACCTAACCTAACCTATTCTAACTTAACCAAACATATATTAACCTAACCTTTACTAACCTAACCTAACCTAACCTAACCTAACCTAACCAATACTAACTTAACCTAACCTATTCTAACCTTACCTAACCGATACTAACCTAACCTATACTAACCTAACCGACGTACAACAAAATATTTAAAACATGCCTAAATACCTTTATTTTATTTCGACAGTTCGCCAAAACAGTACCTAACTAATTTTCCTAGAGCAAATAGTAATAACGTATCTTCTAGCCACTCGTATAATATCGGGAATACCAACATAACAAAATGTCATCAACATATTATTTTAAATGGCTGTCACCCCATGTAACAAAATGTTCGTTTAAAGTAATTAAAAATTAGAATGCTAAAATTTAAAAAATTCCCAAATGCAGATGGTTTCTTTTTATATTAATTAAGGAGAATCAAATAGTTTTCTTTAAAAAAAATCGTATTAGGCGGGGCCAGCAATCCCGAATAATTACCAATCCAAGTTTTTATATGTCGATTCAGTTGTTTTTTGTTACGATATTGTATTTTGTGTAAAAATCATTTAATTTTCTCCCCAAAATATTGGTGTATAACCGGTTTATATAAAACATGAAGAAATAACCAAATGAAAATAAATAAATTTTACAAAATTGCGTCGCGAACGACGAACTAAATCTATTGATATCCATAGAAAATCAAGCTAAACTCGACTTTTGTACATCTGTACTACTGTTAACAGCAGTTTTTTTTTTTTCATTGGAATACCGGACGGGAATCTATGGGAGTCAAAATTGCTTCCAATCGTCTGGAGCCATTGAGACTATAGCATACCCAATGGGTATGTTGCGAGGCTGAAGGTAGCAAGGAGGAGAAGGAGATGGGGAATAGGAAAGTGGGGGTGTACCTGGCTTTTCAGATCTGATCACCAAACACGGTTAAAGCCATTTCAGGCAACGTTTCAATTCTGAATGGTGGTCTTACACCAGGTCGATACTAAGAGTATCTTCTACTCTGGAACGTGCCGCTGGTTTTACTATGTATTATTTTTAATGAATAAATTGTGAAATAACACATATTCATTAGATAAAATTTACGCGACCGTCGACTTGCTAGTCGAGATCTTTACCCTTAGACAACGGAGGCCGTCGTTTATAACATGGGAGTGGTTCCTCTCCCTACCGCCTTCGTGCATTGTAATGGTTAATTTTTACTTTTGAGATGTTAACACTAATAAAACCGTAGCCGTCATTTTGACGGCCGTTCTATGTAATATGACGATATTTTTCTTACTTTTCGTGATTATTGGTTAACATCTATGGTGAAACATTATCAAAACGAAATCATATTTAGTTTTTGAAATTTCATGATTTATATCTAAAAAGACCGCCGCCGTAAATGTGACGATAAGGGCCACTAAGCTGAGTTTTTTAAAACCTTTTTCCTCCAATTTTACAACATACCCATTCCACCTTGCAAAATGATAGTACTAATCTGTCTGCCTGTTTCTTTCGGTATCGCATATCATTAGAACTCGATCTGTACGTTGATTTGTCACTGTCGTTTGGTGTCAGCTGTTAGTATTCTCATGTTGATCTCTGCGCCCGTATTTCAAGTCACCGAATA
Source organism: Hesperophylax consimilis (assembly GCF_061612785.1). NCBI lineage: Eukaryota > Metazoa > Arthropoda > Insecta > Trichoptera > Limnephilidae > Hesperophylax > Hesperophylax consimilis. Next base: position 21,759,706 of record NC_142837.1, on the reverse strand, counting down.
TTCGTTTCCTTTGTGTTTTTGAAGATTATACTCACTTATACCAAATGTGTAACGAATTAAATAAAGCAAGCAATTTCATTTATTATTATTGTTTTATTTATTTTATACTATGCCATAAATTACACTCACGTATGATCAGCCGTCAATATGGAGTTCGCGATTTTTACAGGTATGAAGCAATACCCGGTAGTTCTTGTGTTTTTTTTAAATATTTTTTTTACTGAGCGGAGATGGTTTACATATAGTTCACGTGAGCACTTAGGCCATAAGCCCATTGTAATCTCCCATTTTACATAATATCTTTAACAGTCACCCATTCCTTTTTATAAAGTTCTCCAGGGTTGTCATTGGATATGTGGCTATGTCTTTTGGTTCCAAAATGTGTCTTCCCAAGTCGCATCTCTCCTATGCAAACTCTCATAGTTCTCTTCTCCACTCCCTCTTGGTTCAAGGCCCTACAAGGGAAGAGGGAGTTTTCTAATGGTCCATTTTTTGTCCCATGAGTATGTAAGGAAATGAAAGGTCCACTCCAGCAGAGTCCCGAATTCTGGGTAAGGACTAAATAATCCTAGATGCGACCCTGTTTCTCGGAGGCACCGTCCGTGATACTGTTCCCAGGTCATTCAGCCTGAGCACTGTAGCTCACACCTTAGCTTGGGATGGCTATTTTTTTTTTTTTACTTTATTTATTTTCATTTCTTTACATATATTATACATATTAATAGACAGTAAATAATAACATAATATATATTACCTACCATAATAACATAATTGTATACACAAGAAATAAAAACCCACTAAGGTACTGCCTGAGTGTGGGTAATATAAAACCATTACTATATTTCAAGTACCTAAGTATAATATATATAAGTAGAAAAAGTTTTTTTTTGTTTGTTTATAGTTTTTATAAAAGTAAAGAGAAAACATTATGTACAATAGTTTATAATGTTTCAACAAGTGAGTTGTAGAAAGGATCAATAAATTTATATAAAAAGCGTTTCAATATCTGCGTCATTCAGCCATAATTTTACCTCCTTAACATATTCTATTGTTTTATTTATCATTTGAGTTTGTAGTGGTAGAAGGTTAAATGTACGAGGACCAATGAAACTGCTATGTGTCTGCATTCATTTAGTATTTGTTTGGGGGGTGTAAAATATATTATTTGTTCTTTTGCTCATTCTGTTTTCATTTATTTTGAAATTATTTTTGTTTTTAAATAAATATTTCATAGTTTTTAATATAAATAATTTACGAATGTTAAATAATTTAGATTCTTTGTATAATAGGTCAGTCGAGAATGTTTTATTTTTGTTATATATGACTTTAATTATGTGTTTTTGAATTATTTGTAGGGGCTTAATAAATGTATCAGGTGCACCACCCCTTCCTATTATGCCATAAGTGATTGCAGATTGCACTAGGGAGAATAATATAATAATAATAATAATTGCATAATTTGTAGAGCGCCGTTTTTGTGAAAAATCACCTCAAGGGCGCTGTTCAAGAAGTAGATCATTTTCAATTTTTCAGCGTTTAAAATTTCCCTGAGTCTATAAAATATGTAGGTAAGATATCTTAGTTTAGAAATGGTTTGATTAATATGTGATTTCCAATTAAGATTAATATCTATTGATACTCCTATTGAAGGTCGTGTTTCTACTCCCTGAGTGATGGGTTCGCCACACTCCCTCCGCTTAGCCAGAGGCGGATTAACTGTTGAGAGCGCCCTAGGCAAGCACCTCATCGGCGCCCCTCTAGCGACCACATATTATAAATTTTAACAAGTACCTAAAGTAGCCGAATTTGTAGTTAGGTGGGTTTTACGTGAAAATAAAAATTTCGTGGGAGGGGGGGGTGGCTAGAGAATTGTTTAAAATTGATGTTTTTACGTGAAAATTATGTTTTTAACTTGACTCTGAAGTAGCCCGACCAGTCGCCTTTTAGATTTTTTCAGCGCCGATTCTCGTTCTGAGTAGCCCGATATATCGTTGGCAACATTGCCAGCTATCTTTTTTTTACATACCAAGTTTCATCACAATCGGTTCAGTAGTTTTTTTGCATGAAGAAGTAACATATACCTATACAAACACACACATATACACTTTCGCAGTTATAATATTAATAGGGATAATTAATAAAACATAAAAAAATTAAATGATCAATTATTTATGTAAAGGAATAAGTACTCACTAATAAGTACCTACCTAGAAATGCCTAGGATCCCTTTGTGTTTAAATTACGAATTTTATTTTATGCACTTTTCAAATGTCACTTATGTGTTGTCTTGGTTACATTTAAACAGCATTTATTTATGAACAGCATTGTGTACTCGCTATGTGGCTGACTGAGTGACTAATAAAAATAATGTAATTTTTTAATATAAAAAAGGACGACAAATAAACTTTAAATATCGTTTCTTTGTACTTCAGAGCAACGCATTGTTTTATTTCTCTTATAAAACGATATTTTTAGTGAAGAAAAATGGAAAAGTTACGATTCACATTTACAGTGTTAGCAGCATTGGGTGGAAAAACCGGTGTGAACTGCATAACTTCAATCGAGTCACCCGATGAACATTTATTTGATATTCCTGATGATTTGAAACTTGCAAGAAAACACACCGCCATAACAACTACGGACGTTTTTACTAAAATTCAGGGGTGAAATGCAGATCACGCCAAACTCTGGGAATTGAATAAAAATGCACTTTCTAGATGAGAAAAGTGTGTAGAAATTCATTAAAAAAAGAATTAAGGCGCGGAAGAATAAATTGAGGGAGATACAGCCGATCAAAGTTTAATAAAATTGCACTTCGCGATCTGAGGGTAAAATTCGGTTTATGGGAGTATAACCGAAATTGAACTTGATTTAGACTAATTTAGGGCTGGGGAATCCGAATCTGAAAGAATTAGGTGGGGGTCGGCACTATTAACTGAGTTATAGGGTTTTGAAACTTCGTACGCGATACATATAAACCATTGTTTTATTTATCAATTATGACTTGAAAATCAAATTAACAACTATGTGTTTACTTTTGAAATTTCAGTAGTGCCAACCAAAAAAAAAAAAGTGTTGCCATATAATAATAATATTTTTTTACAAAATAGGTTAGGTTTTTAGTTTGGGTTAGAGTAGGCAGAAGAACATGGGGAAAAGGTATTAGAATTAAATCACAAACCAGTCTATACAAACCTAGCGTAGCCCACAAACTACTTGAAAACTGGGATATAACTCTAAAGGGGACGCGAGCAGGCGTTATTAAAGGGGCAATTTTGTGTAACAGGAAATAACATGGAAAAAAGGTATTAGTATTAAATCACAAACCGTCTATACAAACCTAGCGTAGCCCACAAACTACTTGAAAACTGGGATAAAACTCTAAAGGGGACGCGAGTGGGCGTTTTTAAAGGGTCATTTTTTGTTATAGAAAATCACAGTTAGGTTAGGTTATATTTATACATAAATTAAGTATTTACAAGATTTTAAATAATAAACTACCAATCTGGCAAATGATATTTAATTTTCAGAATTTTCCATGCATTGATATTATTATATGGCAACACTTTTTATTTTTTGGATGGCACTGCTGAAATTTCAAAAGTAAATACATAGTTGTTAATTTGATTTTCGTGACAAAATATGGCGGCGGACTGTCATAATGTGGTAATAATATCAGATCGCGAAGTGCAATTTATTAAACTTTGATCGGCTGTATCTCCCTCAATTTATTCTTCCGCGCCTTAATTCTTTTTTTAATGAATTTCTACACACTTTTCTCATCTAGAAAGTGCATTTTTATTCAATTCCCAGAGTTTGGCGTGATCTGCATTCCTCCCAAATTCAGAATTCTCTAAAGAAAAAACATCAAACACGGAAAATATTTATTAACCGGTATTTCAATGGAAGATGCTCCAAGGAACTAGCATCATTGATCCCCTCGGCACCGGTGCATAGTCGGGAAACACACCAAACGCGCGCCCAACATATGTACACGGTTGACATTTATCATGTGACAAATGTCAAACGGGTTGCTTCTACGACTCGTTATTGTATTCAACAGCTCGGCTGTGGAACGATTTGCCGGGCTCTGTGTTTCCTCCTTCCTACAACATGGGTCTCTTCAAGACCCACGTTCACTCCTTCCTCTCCTCAAAAAGACCCTCCACACAGCATCTTCAAAAATGACAGAGGCCCTGAGGGAAATTATTTTCCTCAGAGCCTCTTGTGTTGGGTTAATGTAAAAAAAATATAGGAATTACCTTAACTTTTCAGTTTTAACTTTAAGTTTTAATTTTAACTAAATTTGAGGAAAATTTACTTAGATGAAGGTGGGAATTTACAATTTGGTGAACAATACCTGGACGAAATTAAACATGATACGAGACTTTCTGAAAATAATAATAGTAAGGGTAGTGAAAATAAAAATCTAGGAAAAACAGCAGAAAGATTTTTACTCGAAAAGTTTTCAGGAAAAACATCAAGTGTTAACCAATGGATCAATGATTTATTTATTTATTGTTTGAAACACTTACAGAGTGTTAACTTATTAAATTATTACATTAATATTATTGCGTGGGAATGTGCACAGATATTAACACTCCAATTAAAAATGTTCACAGCATGCGTAAACAAGGTTCAGTTGTTACTAGGCGAAGATGCTAGTAGTGAGAAAAAACAGAAATAATAATAATCAAAAAGAAATATAAAACATGAATATAAAACACGAATATATATATTTTGATTTTTTTCTTCTTTTTCCTTAGCCTTCCTTTTATAAGCTGCACCACTAGGTTTCTTCTTCAATTCACTCATTATTTGGGTAATGAACTAAAACGCAATGTACTATTATTACTATTAATAGAAGCGCGCGTAACCGGCAACATCCAAGCTGAAAGTGATGAGTGTGACTGTCACCCCGTCATCCGTTCGGAAGTCCGGTGCCGGCCGCTTAGCCCCTGCCCCCGCTGCGCCCTTTGCCCTGCAATCTAGCAACGCCCGCGAACGAATCCACGAGCGAGCGGTCTTCTATTAAAAAATCATGCGATGGAGGCATGGAGGAATAATCAAGAAGGCGAGTATGCTTTGGAAGCTCTGCATCTCTACAGAAGTAAATAATCTTTTATATTGTGTAAGCAGGTGCATACTTACTTACAAAATTATTTTTATATATATTTTTTTTTTAATTCTGGGGGCGCCCGCCGGCGCCCCTTTGTAACTGGCGCCCCTAGGCACGTGCCTACTTTGCCTTAGGGTTAATCCGCCACTGCGCTTAGCGTTCTAGTGTTAAAACTTCATTTATAAACGGGGAATGGTTTCTTTCCAGATTTCCTGGGAAATTAAATGTTTATATATGCATTTAATACATAAAGAACATTGAAATGGTGCAATTATTTCAAAAAATATTTTTTTTAACTATAATAAGTTTTTCATGACGACATTTCCATTCCGAACATGGGAATGGTTTCATTCTCAACGACCATAAGCAATTTCTATTAAATTGATTTTTAGATATTAAAATACTAAATTCTGAACACAAAAACATTTTTTTGTAGAGTGCCGAGGGTTTAATTTTTAGAGATTGTGTAAAAAACATCATGCATAGTTGCGTTCAGGGCTTGTAAATGTTTGCCCCCTGAACGCTAACACTGGACTCAATAGTTGCGTTCTGAACATGGAGATGGTTTCTTTACCGACCGCCTTCATGCATTTTAATCCTTAATTTTGACATTGGAGATGTAAAAACTATACTCATGAAGTAGGAATTGGGTTTCCTCTCGGAGGGTCAACAAACGTAGTTGTTTATAGATGTAATGATCAGAATATTGATAAATGCATTCAGAACCTGGAAATGGTTTCGTTCCAGAGTGCAAAGAATGTGATAAAATTTAACAATACGATTTCCCCAACGCACGCTTGTATGGTGGTAGTTACTTCCAACATGTACCTAAAAATACAGGTAGGTATCGAGGTGCATGATGGTAGAAGTAATAATAGTGATTAACTTTTTTCAAAATTCCAATGTTTATTTTCCCATACAAAAATATTTTTACATAGAAGAAAATTTAATTTCCCATACATTCCAAATTCCACTTTTTTACCTAAAAAGTATCTTAAATCATTGGTATTTCAAAAAAAAAAATTCTTCTTTTTACTTCTAAAATCATGTAGAATGAACTCCCGAAGTAAGCGCACTTTATTTTACTTTATCTGTATGAATAAATTAATAAAAGCCACAGGAATTTTAGACGAACTAAAATTTAATAATGTCCTTTATTATCGCGAAGGACAACTATAAAAATACCCGGGCCACGCAGAGGGCGTACTGCAGTAGGTGTAACTAAATTCGATATATTATATATTTCCGCTCAAGACGCCTCTTGAGTGGAAATCCACTGTACACATGCCTCGCCAAACCTCTGAAAGAGTAGGCAGTGAGAATATCAAAATACGACTTTTGTTTTTTCGGTATATCCTCTCTGCATATGCACCGATGAGGACGTACCTACAGAAAAAATAATACATTCAACTGTCCGAAGAATCAACTGGCAAAGGACTCAACTGTCAGTGAGCCAACTGACGGCTGGCCAATTTTCGGGGGATCAAGAGTCAGGTCACCATTTTATTGAATTCGGCAAAAAATAGATTTAACATTCACTTTCCGTAATATTTTACTTGTGACAAATACATTTTAGCAAATTGGGTACCGTTCATTTATTTCGTATGTTCTAATTTACGTGGGAACTTCCATCGCAAAATCGTGCATTGAACTGCGAACTTTTGCAAGCTGTTTTTCTTTTGCGCATATTAACATTAAGTTATACTATAATAATATAAATTTTTCAAAACCTAGATATTTGAATAGGTCGAAATTGTTTTTATGGTAATGTGGTCATTTTAGTAATACCTACCATTAAACTTTCGCTTATGAATAAAAAAATGGTCAAACCACACCTTCAAAAATACTTTTAAATGACAAGTAGTTTTCAAACGTGTTACTGTTATTGTTTCGATAGTTCTTGGACTATTTCATGTTTCTTGTGTACGAAATATAGAAAAGGGAATTGAATGGAACTCTGAGAGGATGCCACCAGAATATTGAAAGCCGTACCTTGTATTAAGTGTTCTCAGTGTTCCCTCTCTCTACCAGCATAAAAACCTGTGATCGGTTGCGTGGTAGAAAAGGTACTGTCTAGGTATTTCCCATCTCCTGGTGACAAATATGATTGAGCGGGATGGGGAGTAGGTAGGGAGTAAACTACATCTTAAAGATAACAATCGGCTATATGCCCAAACAATTATGAAGCATAATTGTACTACTTGTCTAATTTTTTTTGGCTACACCGAACATTGCATATATTTGCACGGAGCCAGTGGAACAGTGACAGAGGGGCACTAAATACAACCTACAAGCCATTTCAGAGTGGTCTCCCGATTTTCTTCAACTTTTGAACGAGGTACAAATTAGCCATGATTTACTTGAATTCAATGAGAAAAGTAGCCTCCCAAAAACTTCAATATATTTAAATTTACTCACACCGGGAGCTGAACCCGCGACCTCTGAGGGCTGAGTCAAGGAGCTGCGTCGTAAGGTATTTTGATTAAAATCTCGACTAAAGAGCCTCAAAAATAAAATTTGGCGAAGTGATTTTCGGTAAATAAAATCGGCGAGATATTAATCTAAATGAGGCAACCAGAGTGGCACAAACAGCGGTCCCTAGTCAAAATTCACACTAGTACACGAAAAAAAATGACTATTGCTAATTTATTAGCTATCTCTTAAAAAAATTGGTACTCCGGTTAAAATCATTGATCGATAATGAATTAATGGGCACGTATTTATTAAAATCCGAATATTTTTGATTTCCGTCATGATAAATTTTTAAGGCAAATGCGAGTGTCCATTTGTTTGATAAGATTAGCATATACGTCCGAGCAAAGAATGTTATGCGTATTTTGACTTGAAATGGTGTATGTAAAACAAGGTATTCGATCTATTATTCTGAGATGGTAATTAAATACACATTAATTCACATGAGCATTATTCTTCAGAATCAAGGGTCAAAGTTTTGCAGATTTGTTTAAGGGCCGAAATTCCAATATTCTACACATTTATATCATATTTCCCTTGAACACTTTAAGTTTCTAGGTTCTCTAAAAATATATGCTATTTTTCAAGATATTATCTGAATATATTTAGGGCCGAAACGTTAATTACATAAAATTCCCTCAATAGAAAAAAATTGCAAAGTATGCTCCAAAAATTATTATTTGCACATTTGTTTCTGTTATATTACAAGTTATAGGTGTGAAAAAATTCACATTGCTTTTTTAAATGCTACTTAAGGTGTTTAAAGAAATTTTTGCTCTATTGAAATAAGTCGTGTTTTATTAAATATTTTATTATATCATGAAGATTAACCTATCTTTCATTGCAAAACTTCATTGACCAACTCGAGGGCTTTGTGAGCAGACGTGTCGTTCAACGTTCTATGATCTACAGACGTGCGATTACGTGCAAATATTTGAACCTATAAAGATAATTTTACGCGTGTAAAGTATATCAGTTAGTAAATATTGTTTTTTCAAAGATGGGAAATACGCGAAAGACATCTCGTATTTCAAAGAAAACAATATATTTCCAAAGAGTTCAACGCATGATGCAAGCTAATAAGTGAGAAGAAAAAAATACAATATTTGATTTATAAGCTTATATTTATTATAAAAGATAATTTATTATAAAAATTAGTAATTCATATTTTTATTTATGTATTGTGTAGTAAAAAGTTATAAAAATTATTATTTTATTTTTTTCGGAATACGTACTTTGGGAAATAAAACTAATTCCAATGCATTAGAAATTACGGGGTAAGTTTTTATTGATTTAGTTTGCTTGTTGAGGATAACTTATATGATCGTGATTTATTTGTGAATTAACTTTCTACGTACAAAAACACACACGTCACTTCACATCTGCTCTAATGATTGACACTGCAACGATGTCCGAAATATAATAAAATATGTAATAATAATATATGGGCCATCGGTTTCAAATAATAATACTCGAACGTGCAAGCCAGAAAAATAACGAACGGGCGAGCGAAAACAGCTATTGAAAGTTCTGAAACTGTGGGGAATTTAATTTAATTCAGTGATGTTATTTTTTTATGTCGGAAGGAGGCCCTGAAGAAAATAATTTCCCTCAGAGCCTGTGTCATCTTTGAGATTGCCGTGTAGGGGGTCTTTTTTGAGGAGGAGGGAGTGAACCTGTCCTGAATGTCAACTGTACAATTTCTACCCAGCATTAACTTTATTGTACGTTTTTTGACTAACCGTACCTAGGTGTTCTATTTTCAATAAACTCTTTAATGATGTTTCACATGTGAAATCTATACTCCGCTACAGAATGTTTTGCCCGAGTCTTGTAAAGATGTTAAAGCACGGAGGTAATAATAAAATCATTTGAGCCCTTTACTGTTATTTGAAAGGTCACTTGAAGTGCAGTTATAATCAATGATTTTATTTTTTTCTAGCTTCCACGAAAATCTGAAAAGGCATTACCTAAGGATTATACTCTTAAGGAGAATATAGAAAATGTAGAAAGGTGAAACGGATTTAAGATTTTCGATGAAATTATTGTGTTGTGAAATATTTATTTTGATATTTATTAATTTATTTTTTTTACAGTTTATCTGATGTACGTGTCTACGTCAACAATAACCAAAACAAGGCCAAAAACAAGAAACTTATCGACCGATTTGGTTTTTCGCAATGCATTGACAAAAGGTATGTTATAGTGATCTATTTTACTAATTTTTGTTATTTTACCATCGATAAACGATATGTTCCAAAGAGATGAATTATTAATCTACAAACTATCTGCTTCATGGGAAAAAATAATCTTCAGTAATACAAGCATTCAAAAGTTTATAATAGTTTTTAAATCAATGTATTTTTTCATAAATCGGTGTCCATTTTTAACGCTGATTTTGCTTTTCTAGGTTGGATAAAATTGATACAGCCGAAAGAGGCCAAGAAAGACGTATCGTCGACATTTGTTGTTTTATTGACCAATTGAAATCCATATCGGACCATCCTCCTTTTGGATGCGGATTTGGAAATCTTATTGTCATATCTGAGAAAAAATTTGGCCTTATGTTCAAAATACTGTTTGAATGTAACATGTATCGTGCCAAATTTACAGTCAACACATGCGACCCAAAACCTAAACATACCATGGACGTCAATGTAGCAGCAGTATCGGAGATGACTCCTGCAGGAATTGGACTTGCTGAACTGTCCGAGCTTTTGACGGATGTTAAAATACCCCCGATGTCCCAAAAATTGTTCAACAAGAAAAATGTGTTAATTTCAAGGGAGTGGGAGAAATGTGAGTTAGTCGCCATGACTGTAAATTTGACGCGACACATGTCACACTCCAGCAGTATTTTTGACGTTAGGCCAACTCTTTGCTCAGATTGACGATAAGGTTTCCAGATCCGCATTTCGCTCGAAGCATGTTTAGGGTAATAAGTTTATAGTTTAGGGTTCTTTCACCGTATTTATGGGAACATTTCGGAACCACCAATCCTTCATTTTGAGTGAATCTTGTGTTTGTGATTAAAATATTTTTGACAATTTAAACAAATAATATTTAGAGAAGTTAAAAATAAAATTGAAAGTTCTCTGAAAGCTTAAACTATTAAAAGTAGTAATTTCATAAAAATGTAAATAAATTAAGCACTTTTCACATTTTAGAATATAATTTTATGTTGCATACATGTTTTAGTACTCTTTATAATTATTGAATTGTTTAAATGAATAAATAAATAATTACAAAAAAGTCTTCTGATTTGTAAGTCCTTAGGAGGCACTAAGGGTCTTTCTATCTATCTGTATAATATAATAAATTTGATGAGCTTAAAAATGTAAACGTCTATATAATTTATATAAATGTACAAAAGTAGATATTACATGTGTATAAATATTATATTACGCATATTATACAAAATGTCGGGGGTAAAGTGCACAAACTTCCGGAGGTGATTCTACTTGATAGTACAAGTAAAAGAGAAAAAAAACTTTTTTGGAATTCCAAAGTTTTAATATAGTTTTCGGGTAAAGAAGTTTATTTTTTTGTATGGAAAAAAACAATTTCTTCTACGGAAAATAAATTTTTGTGGAAAAAATTTGGTAATTCGAAAAATTTCCATTTCTTTTTTACTTCTACTAGCATTTAAAATAACCTCCTGAAGTTTGAGCACTTAATGTTTGTTATAGAGGTTGCTGTGGTGGTGGTTGTGGTTGTGGTTGTGGTGGTGGGGGTTGTTGTGGTAGCAGTTTGGTGTATGTTATTGTGGTGGTTGTGGTGGAGGTTGTGGTAGAAGTTGTGGTGGTGGGGGTTGTTGTGGTAGCAGTTTGGTGTATGTTATTGTGGTGGTTGTGGTGGAGGTTGTGGTAGAAGTTGTGAGTGTGGTTATTGTGGGGTTTTTGTGGGGGTTATTGCGGTGGCAGTTGTTTGGCAGTTATGGTGGTGGTTGTGGTGGTGGTTGTGGTTGTGGTGGTAGTTGCAATAGTTGTTTTGGAGGTTGGTTAGCTTAAAAATCTAGTATTAATTATTAATAAAAAACGCAAATTATTTAAGCCGTAGGGTAAAAGATAATGCGGCGTCAGTACGTTTTTCGAATTGGTGGATGAAAACATGTGTATTTATTTACAGGAAAAAAAATACTGCGTCTTTACCTACAAAGAAAGGTAAAATGGCGATAACATCAAAAAGAATAATCTAAAAAAATCATTTTTTACTACAAAAAACGTGATATTAAAAAAAAATGTGGTAAAACATAAATATTTCGATACTAATAACTTCCCATACTCAACTCATTTTTTGCTAATTTTGGTAATTACTGTGCTTTAGTTATGACGGTAATATTGTGTTCAGGGTAATTAAATAATTACATAAAATATACGTCAATACAGTGATGAATTTAAAAATGATTTCATTTCAATTATGATAAACTACTTTGTTAATGCAGGATTTCTAAAAAAAGGTGGTCCAACAAATTGCTACATGGCTACTTGTCTGCCGGTTCTATCGAAACATTTTCTTAGAAAGAGGTTAATTAATTAGAAAAAGGTGGTCCAGCAAAGCTGCAACATGGCTGTCGGTCTGCCAGTTCTACCGAAACATTTTGTTAGGAACAAGTTAATTAATTAGAAAAAGGTGGTCCAGCAAAGATGCAACATGGCTGTTGGTTTGCCGGAAAAGAAATTAGAGATGATAAACAATCATTTTTTGAGATCAAGTGAATATCTTTAATTTATTAAATATATTGCAAGAAAATTAGACGAGGTAAAAAGCAGTGTAGTTTTTCATTTCGTAAAGTTTGAGTGGACGCTATTTATAGGGGATTTTGAAAAATCCTTATCCTTCATTCCCACATTGGGGTGAAAATGTACCATAAAAATTTGCTTTAAAGCGTCTACTTGCTCCAAATAACGTTGTAGGAAATAATAAGGCTAGAAAATGTACGAGTTGCAGCCTTAAATCGTTGAAGGAACACTACTAGTATTTAGCAATTCAAGAATTGCCTGTGAAACGACGTCATACCTGGCATAATCCAATGCACGGTCATGTTGTGCATTTTACCAAAAGATCAGAAAGCAATTCCTAACTTAACCTAACCTCCCTTATATCGCAGAACTTTAGAATTTCTAGAATTTCGTCGAAACTTTGCCTATCGACGTTGGATTTGAGTTCAAATTCTCCCTAATATTCGCTTTACTGATTTTGAATTAAATCGAGATACTCTCGAAGTTGCGCATTTTGACTTAAGGTTTGAGTTTACCTCATCATTAACCTTCCTTATATTGATTTTGAACTGATTCAGTGCAGAACTCTCGAGTTTGTACATATACAAACATAGATACGTGTACAGAGAACATACTTCATATATTAGTTTCATCATTTAATATAGGGTAGAGAAGCCGAACTTCGCGGTGCAGGCAGTGGTGCGATCTGAAACGCATCATATTTCTGCAAACTTCCGACCGAAATATTCACAAAGTTATGCCGAAAGGCTTTGCTAACGGATGTGGTATGAAGACTACGCTCATGCAGGATGTGTGCTAAGCTAAATGCCTTCCAGCTCATATGCCTGCCTGCACAGGTGCTGGAATAGGGCATCATTAAATTAGTGATTATTATTAGTGACAATACCGGAAGCACTCGGATAATTTGAGAGGCGGGTTTTGGTTTTGGAACCATTTATTGGATAACCAACACCCCTACCAAGGTCACCCCATGTGCCAAGCTACGGCCGGTCCAGCTGCGTGGCGTGCCAGATCGGGAGTGGCTGATTTACGGAGACGCTTTGACCTCTCCAACTGGTTTCTTGGCCCATTCCCTTGCGCCGCAGTGGAAGGGATATATTCATATGTCCGTCACTCCTGGACGCACTGATCCCTAGATTCCTCCCCAACCCTCATACCTTTTACCTTCCCAGAACTGCCTTTCCTTTCTTTCCTTAAAAAAGACCCTGCATCTCAAAAGATGAGAAAAGGAATGGGAGAAGAAGGCCTCCTGAGTGGGATTAAACTTTTAAAAAAATTTCGATGAACAGTACACGATTCAAGATAAATACAACAGGCCACAATAATACAGAACCCACCAAGAGTAGCAACAGCTAGGCATTATTTTACCTACTGGAAGCTGATAATTCACCAACTTACAAAATAATATGAAAAAACAAATAAAAAAAACAGACACAGAATAAAAATTAATGTTAGTACACATTTTTTCCAAAATCTATTTGGGTGCCCCGGTTTTGCACCTACGTAATTTGTTTCATAAGTGGTTGAGTTGCCTAAAACATGTGTTGCAACTCCAAATCCAATCTCCCGAAACCCCTTGCAACCACAAATGTACCCTAATGTGAACGCAAAGCAGTCTGAAAAAAAGGCCTCCTTGTTGACAAACGCAGCGCAAACCATCGAATATCACAGTTACGCACCGCAGAGGTATTCAGAAACAAGAATGTAAAGATAAGTCTGTGGCAGTTCCCGCCCTGTTTCTTTAATCCTTACATTACAACAGTCAGGGGCGCTTTTGTGAGGTGTCACATAAAATATACAAATTATATTTATTCGAACTCTCTCGGGTGCTTTTTAAACTTAATAAATTTATTTAAAAATGTATTTAAATTACAGAAAAATTATCAGGCGCATTCCTTTCCAATAATAATATCAAATAGCCTTCGTTTCCGAGACACTTTCTGCGTAGAATTCAGATCTGAAATTATTCCAATTAAACGAAAATGTTTCCCAAATAAGCTCACTAATCTAGTATCAGTCAATTTATTTGGTTCCTTTTCCTTAGGTTTTAGCCCAAATAATATAAATAGTTTGTAGGTACCTACTAAAAAAAATTATTATAAGTGTTTTAATAATATGGCTACACCCTTGACAATTAGACGATCGATGTTTTTGGTTGTTTTAATCTACGTTAGAGTTCTGGTCGAATGTTATAATTGATTATTATAATGTTCAACATTAACGATATGGAAATAACCTACAATTAGTAGAAAAGAGTTACTATATAATACAACCTAGTTTAATATCATACAAATTTTAGAAGTATTAAAATATAAACTTACAGGAAATACCTATTGAAAATGAGAGATATCTTACAACCAAACTGATAGCTCGGTTTTCTAAGGCCTGTGTAAAATACAATGATTGTACAAAGAGCAACTGAAAAAAAATGTTTTTATGGAAACTTCTACACTTAATTAAGGCAAAATCGTTAGACTTGACCTGAAATTTGGCATTTTTGAAGCCAATTTTAGACGAATAAACACTTTTCTAGAAAAAAAACACAAATTAATTTCGAAAGATCGTTATTTTATCTAGTAAAGTAAGATGTTAAATTTTGAAAAATAATATTATTTTCATATCATAATAAAGTGTTACCGTTGGTCGATGCGCAGAATTGTCGCATTTTCAAAGGTGACTTTGTATTCAACAACAAATATTTCAAATCATATAATAATAATAATGATTTCTTTAATATATTAATAATGATTATTTCTTATAAAAATATAGATATAATGATATCCTCACTGGGATCTCCCGTGCTGAGGATGTCAAATAAATTTATTGATTGTTTATATACAGTATAAACAATCAATAAATTTAAATAGTGAAGACAATATTAGTGATTTTTTAAACGAAAATCTGAAACAGAAAAATCAGAAAAGGAAATGGTCACATCTGGGACTCGAACCCAGGACCCTTGTCTTTCCGGGACAATGCTCTACCAACTGCGCTAATGGGACCCTATCCTCCTCGGTCACTTTTAACTGTATCATACTTCGAATAAGAACTACCAACATTGTCTTCATTTTTTCACCGCACATTTTTATTGGCAACTATCTTTATGTATGATCGCAAGATTCAACCCGTACTAAATGCAATCCTAGACAGCGTCTTTTTAGATAAACCTATCTTATTGTTTTTATTTTTAATGTGCGACATCTATTGACTTTTCTGCAAGTCTAGAAATGAAAATTATATAACTTATTGAAAATTAAAAGTAATTTATGACCAAAAAATATATTTTTAAAGTATATAATAGTAATTAATTTCGATTCGTGTTTGTTGTTTGTTCGTTGTTTGTGATTACCGCGGCGCAAACCGAAATTTTGTCACTCTCCGCTGTACAGGGCGGCGAGCGGACGTTTAGTCTACGCCGGTATAGTTAATAAAAATTTAAAGAAATTCCCCGCTTAAAAATGGGGGGGAAAATACCCTTGGAAAAAAGTTTTATAAGAAAACACAAATTACGACATCAAAAACGTACGTGGGAGATATATTTTCAGAAAAAACAAGGGTTAGTGATATTTAGTTATCCTTGTACATTGTACGTACTTATATGCTACAGGGTCGTTCGAATAAATCAGTCAGAATACGCATATATTTTTTATAACATTTAGCGATAATTTTATTTTTTAATTTCCAGGGAAAAGAATCAACTATGGACTATCAGGAGTTTATGTTTATCATCGATGTTTCATGTATAAATATTAAAACTTATGCCAAAGTACATGAAACTGTTTGTGATTGGTGGTCAAAAATTGCCACGAACCAAATAAATTTTGATTTGTGATGTGCGATTCAAATCATGTTTTTGTTAATAATTTCTATTCTATTGTCCAATTCACTATTACATGGGTATAATTTAACATATTTAATATTTTTTGTGTTACTGTTTGTCAGTTTCAAAATGTCATGTTGTGAATTGAGCCTCTTGTATTAGGAAAAAAATATTATTTTATTTATTATTGATATCCTTTATTTTGATATCCTTACCTATGATTTTTCAATTGAAATTTACCTCGTGAATTTAATACATTTCGAAAATCAAACAATAGTCAGGCCTTTCTACCTTCGTTAACCATGAAAACAAATATATGAAAGCGATACAATATTATGCAATCGCATAACTGCATATGTAGGTAGGTACCGTAGAAAATAGTTGGAAATAAAACCTAGTTTTAATACATATACTACTTCAGTTGTAAAGAATGAACCCTATTTTCAATATCATACGTATCAAATCAAGTAATACTTTAAAGATAAGTATTAGAAATAAAACTTACTGGTAATATACATACACATTTTACAGACTAAAAGAAGTGCTCAATGTTGAAAAACTGAAAATTATTTATTTTTCTTTGGTGCAATCTTCACTCATATACGGAATAATAGGATGGGGCGGTGCGCTTAATGCACATATCAAACCTTTACAAATAATTCAAAATTATATCATCAAAGTTATGTATAGTCGGAAAAGAACATTTTCAACGGATGAGTTATACAAAGAATCTAAACTATTCTGTCTCCGTAAATTATTTATTCTGCAAACTATGAAATACATATTTAAAAACAAAAATAAATTCGAAATAAATGAAAACAGAACCAACATTAGAAATAATAATGTATTTTATACTCCCCAAACGAACACAAAACAAATGCAAACACACTGCAGTTTCATTGGACCTCGTACTTTCAATCTTTTACCGAAAAATATTCAAGTGATAACTAAACTTCCTCAATATTTAAAAAAATTAAAATTATGGCTTTTCGATACAGCAGTTGAAACTTTTTTATTGAATTTGTATCAATTTATGTTTCTCATAAAATATTCACCATATATTACACTAAACACTTATAACTTCACTATACACTATTATAAACACTTTTTATACAAAAAGCTAAAACAAAATGTAATCTTGTTTATATTTTATATGCCCACAATTTGTTTATTTCTAGGTACAATAAAATTATAACTTAAATATATTACCCACGCACAGGCTGCGCCTTAGTGGGTTCCCATTATTCTTATTGATTTATATAATATTGTATATAATTAATGTAAAAATTGGGAAAAATAAAGGAATTAAAATAAAAAATTTAAAAAAATAGTATATTCATATACCTAACTTTTTTGTATCTACTAGGTCAACGCACTGCATTTGTATTTGTACTCCGGCGTATAATTTATAAATATGTATGTAACTACTTATTAGGAAGAAAGCTACAACCGAGAATTCAACAAGAATAATTGTTATTTCATCGGAACCGTGCTGTAGTTTTTGTCAGCCGCGAGGATGTACGGGTCGCAGTGGAATGAATTCGGTATTTCTGTCTCGTTCTAAAAAAACGTCCGATCGCGAGACCGTCTTTTAACGAAATTTGAATTCTCGGCCGCTGGTTGAGACGCCTTAAGGTTCTTTTATCCCCTTTCTTAGCACCAACAAAAACTACCCAACGGTGAATCACTTTGACTCTTTATTTATTGTATATGAGATTCTCAAACATATTGTACCTATGTATAATAAGATTTATTGCGGAACCCAGAGACCTGGCCTCTACAGCTCTACCTCCAACATGCCGTTTTATATAGTGACGAGTTTGTGTGATCAATTGAAAGGCTTATTTTATAGTGGTAGGGAAGTTATTACGCCATATTTAGGTTAAACTTTAAATATTTTGATGATTTTACTAATTTATTGGCACTGATACACGGAGAAAAATGAGGTTTTTTCTATTAAGATGCTGTTAAAAATATGACCATTCCTAATAAAGTACCAGTTATTCAAAATAAATCTGAACACCTGTTCACGCAGGTGGCTTTGTCCGAAATATAAAGGACGAGATGCGAAAATATTATTATTTTCAAGAACACGTTTTCCGACTTCCTCATAACATACTCGTGATTCACTGGTAGTTTGTTATGAAAATTGTCAAATCAGTCGTTGTAGGCCTCCAGTTGAATTATTTTAACAATATTTCAATGAGTAAGTTTTGAAATTAATTGTCATGATTCATGACAGAAAAGCTATTATATATTTCGGTGTTTATTTTTAAAGAGGATTTGCTAAGAATTTAGAGGTTTGAATTAAGGGGTGGTCCTTTTTCAATCAGGCTACATTAATGGTATCCAGCATGTATCGAACATAAAAAATTATTTTATTGCATTTAATATCAATTGCGGCTAAAGTTGCACACCTGCTAGTTTGATGACCCCTTTTTCCAAATCATAATATTTACCAGTTGAAAAATGCATCAATCTGTTACCAGGCCTCAAAATCGACTGGGTCGAACATGAAACAGTTCGAAACTCTATTTTCTTAAACGAAATTAAAATACTGACAAAGCCAAAAGTTGTTGCTGCGCGATATATAATTCGCACCACAATACCTGCATTTTGAAAACGTAAACATGTTTTTGCTAGCTGACGTCACACAAACGCTTGTAGGAGATATTATAAATAGCCCATTAAAACCATATATTGGAGCATTCAAGTTTTAAAACTAGGAGTAGCGACAACGCCAGTAACAACGCGATCTGTTCTTACAATTTCTGAGTGTTAATTGAAATCTGTATTGGCTAATGTTCCTCCATCACGGCACAATCATTTTAAAGATTACAACTATGTGCAACGAGCTGTTTACTGCCGGCACTCTATCAGCTAAGCCAGACGCATTTGTCATCATTACAATAATGGGGCGTCTCCGTCTGCCGGCCCTTATAATAAAATGACCATCCCGCCGCTGAATTCCTGCTGGTTACCGACTGAACTGGCCACCGCTGTTGATCGCCTAAAGACTGGCCAATTTCTGCTGCTGCCGATTCCTGGTCACTGATGCTGACAACGTAGAGGCTGGCCAATTCCTCCTGGCTACCGACTGAATTAGCCATTGATGCTGACAACCTAGAGGCCGGCCAATTCTTCCTGGCTACCAATTGAATTAGCGATTGATACTGACAACCTAGAGGCCGGCCAATTCTTCCTGGCTACCAACTAAATTAGCCATTGATACTGACAACCTAGAAGCCAGCCAATTCTTCCTGGCTACCGACTGAATTAACCACGGATGCTGACAACATAGAGCCTGGCCAATTACTGCTAGCTACCGACTGAATTAGGCAACGATGCTGGTTACCTAAAGGCCTGACAATTTCTGCTGGCTACCAATTCAACTGGCCACTGTATCACCGTATGAACATATAATCTGAAATGATTGCTGAAAGAATTCCGATTGTCTCAGTTTCTATCTGTGTATTAAAACCCAGTTGTATTGAAATACATATAACTATTTCATGTGATTTGGGTTGGCTGTAAGAAATAGGAAGAACCTATAAGCTACACCCCTTTGTACGTTCTGTATACCAGTAAAATACTTGTAATTAAAATGTAAATTTTGTTTTGAATCGTCTTTCTTTTATGATGGTTTGGATTTGACATTGCTAAGGTTGAGGACTGATGGGTGCCGGTGCTTATTATTTACAATCTTTTCTTGTACATGCAATTACGTCCCGTACACAGCAAAACTTCCATATATTCTTATCTGCGTAAAATTTTTGTACTGTTTCATTTAACTGATATAGTAATAATTAAACTCTCTTACTTACATATTCTACTTGCATTTTTGATTATTGTAGCGCATAGAATTTTTTTACAATAATCTGATGGAATGTGTGACTGGAATGAATGGCTGTTCGTGATTAAATTCGTTTTTTTTTAATTTCCTGTTAAAATTGGCAACAACACGAGTTAAACCAGTTTACAGACACGTCCAGTAAAATGAGTCCTCCAAAAATATCACATATTTCCTGTCCAGAGCACAAAGCTGATTATTTCCCAGTTTCAATATTCGGGTGATGCAAAAGTGCTTTGATTTGGTCATCAAAATCACAAGCAGGATGCAGTGGTGATTTTTTTAAATTTATACTTGATACGTTGTGTGTGTTTTTTTTTCAGATATCGGAGTACTCGCTTGCTCCATTTGTCCAATTTAACGTACGTATTCCAACATTTCCCATATCCTTCCACTCTCTATTACTAGGTAGGTAGTGGGTAGGGGATGGAGATGGGTCTTTAAAAAGTTATTTAACGATTCAGTTTGCCGAAAAAATTGGAAAAACTTGGAACCCATTTTTTTTGTTGTCATGAAGATTCACCAGGTTCTTGCTTGTACTACGAGTTTCCGGACACCATGTATGTAATATACTGTGATTTGAATGCCATTTATAATAAAAATGATGATGGCTCATTTTTTTATTCATTTTCAATTACGTTTTTTTTTGACGTGCTTGGCGGTCGAGGAGTAAGGCTCTTGACTCGTTCTAACCCCCGACGTGCGCAAGTACATTTTGTTTGATTACTTTGTGTTATTTCTCATTCACTTTTCACATTTACTTTAATATTCACATTCACATTTCACATTCACATATCACATTTCACATCCACATTCACATTTCACATTCACATTTCACATTTCACATTTCACATTCACATTCACATTCACATTCACATTTCACATTCACATTTTGCATTCACATTCACATTTCACATTCACATTTCACATTCACATTTCACATTCACATTTCACATTCACATTTCACATTCACATTTCACATTCACATTTCACATTCACATTTCACATTCACATTTTGCATTCACATTCACATTTCACATTCACATTTTACATTCAAATTCAGTGTTGCCAAGTTAGCATATTATATGCTAAATTACTCCATGTTTAGCATAACTATTATGCTTTTAGCATATAGCATATTTATTTGGCTTATTTTTACAGAAACATGAAAATAATAAAAACCAATTTTTTAACTAACAAAAATGATATCGATTGAAAAACTTATTAAAACAGGCTTATTTTTAAAGAAACATGAAAATAATAAAAACCAAATTTTTAACTAACAAAAATGATATCGATTGAAAAACTGGTGTCTCAATGGAGAAACATAGTTCACATTAAATGGGAATCCTTGACTTCCACTGTAGAGTTTTGGAATGAAGTCATGCAATATAAAGATGCAGCTAATAATAACCCCTTCGGTGATTTATGTCAGTTTGTAATATCTATTTTAACATTGCCGCATTCAATTCGGATTTTTTTGTTACTCTTTCATTCTATATTACTATGTATGTACCTGAATTGTATATGTATCAAAAATTTAGTTAATAAAAAAAAAAAATAAAAAAAAAAAATAAAAAAAAATGCGGACATAGAACGTGTATTAAGCCAAATGAGTCTGGTTAAAACAAAACTCCGAAATCGTTTGGCGGTGAGAACCCTGAATGCCATTTTGTACGTGAGATTTGGCCTAAAGAGAGCAGGAAAGTGTTGTTATTCTTACACTGTTCCTGACGAAGTACTACGCTGCATTGGAACCAAAGAAAGTTACGACCCCGTCTCTCAGCCTTCCACATCAGCTGCTGTTAATGAAGAAGAAGATGAAGATATTGATATTTTATTTCACTGATTTTATTTCTAAGTTAAATTTATGTTAGCTTTTTTTTTGGCATTTTTTAAAGTAATTTAGCATTTTTCTGGCATTTTTCTCATCACTTTATTTCTCAATAAATACAAAGTTAAATTTATGTTGGCTTTTTTGGCATTTTTTAAAGGAATTTAGCATATTTTTCCCATCACTCCAGCATATTTTGAAGTAGTTGAGTTGGCAACACTGTACATTTCATCTTTCACATTCACATTCACATTTCACCTTTGTTTTTTCATGAGTTGGCCAGGCAGGTAAAAATGAACTATCTGTCGTCTGGTTCATTCAAATATGATGCCCATCTTATTTAAATGGGGCTGCCGCGAGGCGGAAGGCCTCGGCATCAAGCGTTTGAATCAGACGCGGGATCTTTCAGCCCCACAATTGACGTGCCCTAGCTCTAGGAGCGTTTGCTTTGTTCTGGCGGATGACGGGTCACGGCCGCGGGCCTCGTTTGTGCCGTTCGAGTGCCACAGGCGCCGTGTTTGCGGCACATGTTGGAACTAAAAACTGAAAGGTTTTATCCGGCACTCTGGGAGTCTGTAAGGTATTGCTTATTTGCGTTACTTAACAATACCTACATCGCAATCATAAAACCCTTCCTATAGCCCCTAAACTGCCTAATCGGGTACACTACACAACACTGCACTATACAGACAGGAGTGTTCTTGTGAGATGTCACATAAAAAAAATCGAAAATGTGTATTGATTATTGTAAAATTTTGTGGATTACGTAAAAGACTTATTTAAACACTATTCCTAAATGGAAGTTATATTTATGTAAGCCAGTCAAATCGCTGTATTTTTTAATTTATGTTCTATTATTTTTAATATTTTTTTCTCATGTTTCAAAACTGTCATTAAAATTTTACCACCTACATGTAAAATCCCTCTGAGCGTTAAATAAATGAATAAATTGTAATTATTCTTCTTTGGCTGCAATCGTCCATATTATAGTGCTATACATTAACGATGGTACCAACTCATTTTGGATTGTTAGACTAGCACCATTTTATTACTTCTTCAACGGGTACCTAACTACAGCATTCAGAATTCAGAATACTGCCGGCTTTTACCTTTTTATCTTAATTAGACTTTTTACACAACGAGACGTTTAAGCTTAGGTTGTATTGAATATGATTTGATATTTTCACCGTCAAAAATATTTTCGTGATTTATTTTTAGGGTATTATTGCTAATAATGAACGTTATAGAAAATAACTGAAACGTTATCCGAAATTTCAAAACGTTGTCTAAAGGAGAAGGAAACGCAACACAGCATAAGACCCCAAAAATTAAATCACGGAAATTACGAATGTGAAATGGTTTTCTTTCTGAATTTTGAAAGAAGAATAAAAAAAACTGTCCACTGTCTTATATTTAGAAATTTAGTACTGTAGTAGCCTTATATTTATAAATGTAGTACCAAACGTAATGAATTTGAAACTGTTTCAAGCAAAGCAATAGAGTCACTTGATGTAAACGTACGCAATGTTTACATAAGATTCTTGTATTAAAAAGCTACAGATATTTTATGCCAATTTACTGTACATTATGATTGATTATGGTATCTCAAAACAAACACCAAAACCTTATAAATAAAATAAACATGTATTCAAAAGTTCCCATCAATGCACATCGATTACGTACACTTGAACTTTAGCTGGGTAAAGTTCAAGTGTACAAGTAAAGTTCAAGTGTTCAAGTTTACCGTAGTGTAAGTTTACACAATTTGGTTTCAACATACTCGAATTCAAAATGCCTTTTCCGGATGCTTTCTAAATTTCTAACATACATACTAAACTGGTCAAAATTTAACTGGAGATAAAATATACAAATCCTTCAAAATCATTTTTATGCGGAGGGGTAAATGTGCGCACCCACACTACCACGTACGCTTACCCCCGAACATATTTTTTCAATGACTAAGTCCTCCAATCTACTTAGATAATTCTTCTCAAGATATTTATTTATTCAAAAAAACAGTTAACATAAAAAACATACTCTGCATATCTCACTAGGGCATTCCTGTATCAAGATGTGCAGCGTTACAATTACATAATTTTACAAAATACACATATGTAAACTTAATATAATAATAACATTAAATTTAAACCCAAAAAAGAAAAGTTAATGACACGGTTGTTAATGAGACCGGTAGACAAAAATAAACAAAATTTTAGTAACAAATATACGGAAAATAAAACTAAAATTTCAACAAAAAAAGCGTTGAGCAGTAAGTTTATAATAAGTTGGCAACAATAATATTCTTATGTTAACTAAAGTACAAGGTACCTGTGCTGGCTTATCAGACACAAGCAACAATTACAACATGGATAGTATGAATAATAAATTATAAGAAAAAATAAAATAACTAAATAAAAATAGGTAAATAATAACCGATAGGTAAGTAAATAATATTAATAATAATTATAATAAATAGTAAGTAAGTAAATAAATTAGCTAGGTAATAATTCAAGTAAATAATAATACGAGAATGAAGTAGATAGTAATAAGTACATAATAATAATAATAAATAGATATTAATAAGTATGTAATAATAATAATAATTAGATATTAATAACAAAAAGAAAATAATTAAAACAAAAAGTTATTTTAGAAGTAAATAAGTACATATGCACTGCAATAAGTAAATTAGGATTGTATTGAAACAGAGCTTCCACACGGAATTAAGATAAGAAAAGAATATAAATAAAAGCATTCAAATTTGTAAAAGGAGAAAAAAATAAAAGCTGCAACCCGGCGAAGAAACCTTCTAAAGGTCAAAGGTAATAATGTAATGTAAGTATTTACGATAATAGCAGAAAACATAATAGCCACATAAGGTATTCCACAAACCGCCGAGTAGCCTAAATGAGAATGCGCATGGCGATCAACCAAAACCTCCTAGATCTAGGATATTTTGGATTGAAACCCGAAGTCCACTCCCTAATTGTGCCTCCAAGGAATGTATGTGGGAGAGAGGGGAAAGTTTCCGAAAATCCTGAGGACAGAGGGTGCTCCCGGTTGTTGAAGGAGGGCGGATCGCTCGTCAGGCTCGCGCATGTCATTGGGGTCGTGTACATATGACCTGATTCAAGGCGACCCAAAGTGCTACACATTTTACACTTACCCGCCGTGTATGATTACCCCACATGACTCTATCGATTAAAAAATAGGAGTCCTGAGTGATTCCTTTGAACTTTCATACATCCGGCGTGTGCTTGTTTGAAGCATGCGCCGGATGCAATAAAAACGTTTATGAAAGAACAGTTTGTAGTCAACGCTTTTGTGATCTCATTTCCTCGCTCATTCTATTCGTAAACGATTGAAACTTTTTTGTTGTTTGTTTTTGGGGTGTTATGCCGTGTTGCGCTAACTCCTTCTTTAGCTGACGTTTCGGACAGCGTTGCAGTGTCCATCATCAGGGCAGATCCGGTAGATCCGAAGATGTGTGATCTACCGGATCTGCCCTGATGATGGACACTGCAACGCTGTCCGAAACGTCGGCTAAAGAAGGAGTTAGCGCAACACGGCATAACACCCCAAAAACAAACAACAAAAATGCTTTTGGCCGTGAAAATCTAAAAACTTACCCGATTGAAACTTTGTTTTCCAACGTCTCATAATATCCAATAGTAACATGGTTATCTCGAAGTCCATAGCTTTTGACGGGAAACGAAGTAAGGGTAAACGTCTAGGTACACACCCAGCTTTCCGCGTCAGGTTCAATGTTGATTAACGAAAATCAGCCTTTCAATTTGGGAGTATGGGTACCGCCACCAATCCCTCTGCCATAGGTCACCCCAAGGGTCAATCTACGGCCGGTGACTTAGCAGGGTTGCCCAGGTGAATGGGGTGATGTTTGTCTGGGTCAAGAAGGCGGATGAGGATGATGGGGAGAGTGTGATGTTTGGATACTCACATAAAATAAACGAGACAAACATACTCCAAAAATTTTTTTGTTTAGAATATGAGGAGATTTATGGACAGACAGGCCTGGAGTAAACAGATTCCCACGGGAAAGGAGAGACCGGAGCGACAGTCGAGTTTGGAACTTGGGTGGATTGACAGCCCCGAGAAAGGGATACAAATCAGAAGTGTTGTTTGAAATTGCAGTTAATTATTGAATTCAAATGGTATTAGAGAATATTGCGGAATATTGAATTAAAGTGAAAGATTATTGATCCGGTGTTTGTGTGAAGTGAAAGTGATTCGACTCAGTGGGAAAACAATTAATAATAATGACAATAATAATAATTGGATAATTTGTAGAGCGCCGTTTTGTAAAAACCCACCTCAGGGGCGCCAGGTGTTGTGCAATCGCGATTGTGTTATAAAGTTGTGTTGATTTAAACGTGATTTCGTATACAGTTCGAACTAGATTGCTTGTCTTAAAAACATGAAAATAATAAAAATATTGATTGCGTTTTAAAATAGAGTGAATGTACTTAAAGGCAGGAAGTGTTTAATCGGGCTAAGTTATTGATTTGGCGAGATGGCATTCTATCCACGGAGACCGAAAACCAGAGAATCAAATAGATTATTAACTGTGGGTTCGAATCCTAACAGATTAGGGAGGTACAATTTTATTTACAGGAATATTTAATTACCCTTTTATAAGCGTAGGGAGGAGGTCGAAAATTAAAGTGATTTAGCTATATAGTGTAACCAGGTAAGCTTCACGCTGAGAATGAGAGGTGCCTAACTGGGTGAGTTTTTTTATATTATTTATTAAATTCCAGAGGACCCCCTTTAAAAGACGGATACAACTAAGTTTACGACACCTGCCGCCCAAATAATGTTATCATTAAAAGGAATACCCTAGACGGATTGTCAATCAGCTGTGAGTGAGAGACAGGCCAATGACTTTTCATATATAGGCCGAGAGGCGCGGAGTACAGTCAGTCAAAGGGGAAGTTTTGCTAGCGTATGCCGTCCCAAATTGAAAGCGTTCGGATGCAACCAGACGGAACAAAATGAAAACTTTTCTTCTGTTATTTGACTTTTCTAATTTAATACTTTTCATCTATTGTTTGACTTTCTAAGTTACGAATTGGGATGCACAAAAACAAATCTAAAGTCGGAAGAGGGAGATGGTAATCTCCGAAATAAAACTACCAACCGAACAACTTTTCTCAACAGGTACCTTTCGAGAGGTAGGCAGCCTCTTTAAATTAAATGCAAAAATCAAACCAATTATCCGTTTATACCTTACCTGAGAGGATAGGTATTCAGTAGGAGTTACCCATACCTAATACACGAGGATGCTAGTAACCTCATAAAATAAATACTGGAACCAAATATTAAAATACAGACAGTCCTCATCCCAAATTTGGCATATCGAGTAGACCTTACATATATCTCACATGATAATTGGCTGAATGGGTAGGCACACAACCTATCGTTAATAAGCGGGCAAAATGTCGACAAGATCGTCGTGTGTTATATATGTATTGACCTAGAAAGGGATGTAAATCCCCGACGACGTGGGAGTTACAATGTTTTCTAGAGGTGGCTCGTAACTTAGGACCTTACGTGTCACACTTTCGCGACTAGATTCGTGACAAGGGATGTCATGGCTTTCCCCTTCTACACTCAGTAAAGTAGGTTATCCTGGAGGTGTTTGAGATTGGGGCAATTCTGAAATTGGTGATGAGACCTGGTTTTCTTTATTCTGGCGTGAAGGTTGCCGATTTGGAACAAGGGGAGACCCGGCCGGTTGTGATATCCAGACACGCAGATATCGATCGCCTTGCTCAAATTATCATCCATCAGTTTTGTTTGGTAAGCGGAGGAGCCAATCTTAACTTGAAAAAAATTCATTTCCTTTCCTCTCCTTCCCCTCCCAAAATATATACATGGATGGCGCCGACAACTAACACCATAAATTTATCGTATGTATATCACATATATAAAATCTAACACTTTATTATATTCACATTACCCTACGATAGGTAGAATCGAGTAGCTAGGGGGGGGTGAGCAGGCGACTTAGAAGATAAGGTTTATAAAATGGTTTTGAAAAACAGCGGTAATGGATTCAACTCACTCTATCTCAAAAGAACCAAGGGATACCACACAAAACATAAATAACTAGGTTTCTAAACCGAGAAACAAAAACCCAACACAACGTTCGGTGAAGCCTTTTTATACTGAACCGTCACGTGAAATGAGTACGTTCAAGGTCGTACGTCACGTAGACAAACTAGGATGTACACACTTGAAGGGGTGTGTAATAAAGAAAAGACGGCAGGGAGGACCTTCCTACCCCGGATATATATATAACCAAAGCCTTATGGAAAAGTTACCTACGGGACTTTGGGAAAATGTATCGTAGAAAGAAGAGAAGGAAAAGTTTGAAGTAGAAAGGGCAGATCATTACAAGAGACAGGTTGAAGGAGGCTTTTTGACCTCTCTAGCAGGACTCTATCGAACCATAACCGTAGTGAAATGGAACGATCCATACGTCCATCTCTCCTGGACAAACTTACCTCCAGATTCCTTCTCACTCCTCATTACCTTTTCCTTACTTGAATCTAATCTCCTTCCTTTTATATAAAAACCCTCCACATAGCATCCTCAAATATGATATGCCCTGAGGGGAATTATTTTCCTCAGGGCCTCCTATTTAGAGCTAACTCAAAAAAGGAAAACGGTTTAGAGAAAATAAAAATTGAAGAGTTTTTAATCAATAAATTTTACATGTAGGTAATGGATTTTTTTTTACATATTTTTAAACTAACTGCATTTTCATTCAACTTAATACTGAAGACTTGTAGACACCTTTGGGCATGTGACCTATTTAACCTTCATCCGCTCGTTAGGAGGGCAGTATAGCCGTCTTTTTCAATTTTCTCCCATAGTGCTGAAGAGCTTGTAATCTCCTGATTCACTGAACTTCGCTATATTAAATCGTGATTGAGTTTAGCCGAGCCAATCCCTCCCGACAGCACAGTCGCAGTAGGTACAGCTACAATCTCGGTGGGGTGAGTAAGATGGCTAATTTGCCGTCCCATCGAGTGGAAACGAGACTTTTTCATCACTTATTCACGCTATTGTATTAATTTCAAAATACTCTGGAACTCTAAATTATGTAAAGGACTTTTTGTATGCATTTTTACAAGTTTTTATGTATTTACTCCCTTGTAACGGTCAAGAGTTTACAAGTTTGACGGCCGGCATAGTCCAGTGGTAACACATTGGACTGCCATTCCGAAGGTCGCGGGTTCGAACCCGGCGTGCGCAAATAAATTTTATTTGATTAATTTGTGTTATTTCACAATTAATTAATTAAAATAATATATAGTATATTTGCGGCACGTTCCAGAGTGGAAGATACTACCAGTATCGCCCTGGTGTAAGACCACCATTCAGAATTGAAACGTTGCTCCAAATGGCTTTAGCCGTGTTTAGTGACTAGATCTGAATAGCCAGGTACTTCCCCACCTTCCTCTTTCCCTTCCCCACTTACCTTCAGCCTCGCAACATCCCCCAATTGGGGATGCCATAGTCTCACTGGCTCCAGACGGGAGCAGTTGGGACTCTTGTGAGGTAATCACTGTAAAAAAAAAAAAAAAAGTTTTTTTATAATTACAATATTTTGTAGTTCTGTTCAGTCTAGGTCGGAAATCGACTATGTGCATCTCTGATGAAGAAATCGTTCGAGTCCTGTCTGATTTGGATAGGAGGAATGGTAGGAAGGAGGAGCAGGTCCCGTTTTTATACACCTATTTGAATTTCGATTTTATTTTCTCGATTGAATTAATGAATTAATGAAGAGGAAATTAACCCATTTCCCGACATCCGATCGAGCTAAAACTTGACAGATCCACTCGTTGTCGATGAAAATGCATCCACATACACGCGAGCACGCACGCATGTTTCTGAAATTGGATGACATTGTATTTATCATACAAAAGTTTAAAGCTGTTTATAAATAATGATATTCTACCAAAAATGTGTTTTGTCATAATTCATTGGTCATAATAATTTCGAAACATGCACGTTAAATGATGAAGAACTCGCGGTCAAATTGACGTCCAAGTGTGCGGTAGCGTGAAGGCACGAGCTGATGAAGGTTAAGGAGGGTATTTTTTCTACAGGAATTAGCTAACCGGTATTTGAGGAGATATCTCTTCAACTTCCAAATTAAAAGCGGGAGATAAAACAATAACCGGTCAAGTCGTGTTGTTTGCTCTGTCTGAAAGAATTTACCACAAATAGCCAGACTTCAAAAGAAAAAAATACTATAAAATATTATTGAAATTGGAGTACTTACTACTAGTAACCACATTTTTTATGATGTTTTTTAAGGCATCAGGCTTACAATAAATAATTACTTGCTCCTTTTTTATTTATTTTTAGGAATTGAAGAGGCCAGACAGAATGTATTAAGGTGTATTTATATATATACATACATATTTACTCTCGACAACAAATATACAGAACATAAAAAATAAAAAACAATTTGAAATGATTTCTTCTCACTATTGCCGGATCTAAGAAACAAAAGTAACTAACTAACTAACTATCCACAGGGGTAGGCAGAGAGGACGGACCGTCAAACAACTCAGTCTTTCCTCACACTTCTTCCCTCGTTCACATTCATACTTCGTCTCATACATACTCTTCTATCGTTGTGACACTTGACATGGCCCGACTCGAGTAATTGATACACTTGATCTTGCCATGTCTTCCTCGGGCGTCTCCGACTTCTGCATATATTTTCCTTACACTCCTTTCTTCGCTCATTCGCTCTACATGCCCAAACCATCTAAGTGTAGACTTTATAATTAAATTTATATGCTCATTTTGAAAATAATAATTGTGAATAAGAGTGCTAGGGCACTTTAACTCAGTATTACAGTGTTATCTCATCACGAATATGCTCTGTAATTAGCCTGGGAGCGAACAGATCAAACGCTTACGCTTACGTTTTAATGAAGAAATCTGAATTGACCAAGAGCGGAGAAAATCCTCAACTCTAATTTATTTTATTTTTAGGAATAAAGAAGGCACATACTTTGAAGGAATATCGCCATTTCCTGATATCACAATTATTATTGCGAACGACCCTGTTACTATCAAGCACCTCCAGGAAAGCTTGACTTAAATTAATGTTAATTAATTAACTCTTTCCAACCGCTTGAGCCTGAGTCAACTTCATTTTCATGAACACGCTGTGATAATGATATGAAATTCCGCAAAGTTTTTTCAGTTGATTTTTGTGGTTTTTAAGTTGAATGGCTGATGGAAACACTGTCGAAAACCTCAGCGGTTTATGGTTTTGGCTTTGAATTGGAAGGTAGGGGATCTGTGGCCTTGATGTATAATTCTTACTAGTGTATATTTATTATAACGTAGGCCCTATATAGGCCAATTCAAGAATTACCAACCTTGCGTTGAAAAAGTCATGAAAATTGTTTTAAATGTTGATTCATATTATTCAGTTTAAGATATATTTCTCTATTTGTTTTATTTTTAATTTCTGCGCAGATATAAGAGGATTTACAACGGCCAAATTGACAACTCAACAACATCGGACCGATATGCTTAACTAATGACGAATTCATATCAATTTCTCGAGCACGGTTGCGCCCGTCGTCGGATCTCAAGTCCGTCGATTGTCAAGCCGATACTGATAGCGAAATAAATAAGAAATCGTTTTACAATGGCAACACCGGCAAATATTGTTTATGGATCAACATTTCCAAACGTCAAGCGGCTACGTCAAAATACGAATAAATTGACAATGTTGAATTGAAATTCTCGCTTTCATAAACATCGGTAATCCGCGTGCACTTTTTCACATTAAAAGTGGAGTTAGTTGGTTAATTCGTTCTTTAATAACTTTCGAATTCCTTTTTTTGTGAGAAATAATTAAAGGGCACTCAAAAAGTGCCTACAAAGAATTGAACAACATTAAACTAAATCTACATGTCTTACACACGAAGTTTGTACGTGTACTTGGAATGAGATATGTTTGACGATAAAGCCAGACACATTGCATCATTAAAAGTGTTAAAAAAGGTGAAATTTTAATTCAATAAATTTTAAAAACCTGTGCCACACAGCTAATCTGATCAATAACATTCCCGAAAAAACAAATCACCAGTTTTTCGACCGAGTGCAGAACCTATTGCCAACGCAATTTCCTCCAGAAGAATTGGCACTTCTATCAAAAGGCTTAAAATATAATTTAAGCTGCAGTAAAGCCAGTCTCAATGATGCAATTGAAAATCTTGCTGTTGACATAGAGACTGCTCTAGATAGCCACCCATATCCTTACTCTTACTAATGCTTTAAAAAAATGGGTTAGAACTGGGTTTACACAATAAACCCAGTTCGGAACACTGTTAAGCATTCGTAAAAAGTTAGAGAATTACCAATTAATTTGTCATCATGTCATATCATTTGTCTAAATGTGATCATCATTCAAAATTGGATGATTTCATTAATAATGAAAACTTCTTTTTTTTAAAGAAAGACAAACATTCCTGGGTTACCAATAACCTTACAATGTTTGAAAATCTTCTACTACCACCACAGTAAGCAGAAAATGTCTCTTGTGTTGTGATGGAGGACTTAGCCAGCCGAGGAATTGAACACACTACGCCTCGGTGGGACTCAAACACGATGTCAATTCAGCCACCTTATATCAAAACACAAGAAATAAAAATCTCGATTATGTTAAAAAAGCATTAAAATTATGCAAAACCCCAATCTTTATAGATAACTCACATTACAAAATTATATGGAGTTCTAAAAATTAATAAAGCTAATACCCCTATTTTGATTCCCCCCGACTGTGGTTGAGGGGTAAGGCTCTCGACCAGCAAGCCGAAGGTCGCGGGTTCAAATGCCATCGTGCGCTAGTATCTTTGATGTAATTAATTTGTTATTTCACAATCAAGTATACTGAGTGAAGGATACGTGTGGTGTACGACCACCAATCGGAATTAGAACGTTTCTTGAAATGGCTTCAATCGTTTTTGGTCAGAACTGAATAGCCCCACCTTCCTCTACCCTTCAGCATCACAACACACCTCAGTTAGAGATGCCAAAGTCTCACTGGCTCTAGAACCATCCAAGAAGCAGTTGGGACAAATTTCTAATTCATTTATCATCTATCTTCAACATATTTAATAACTCCGTTATGTTTCCCCCCAAATACACTATTACTCAATAGACCAAGTGAATGAGTTATGAGACCTACTTATTCCTGCTTACAACTAAACTAGGTACGTAATTTCATTTGATGAAGTATATTTGTCCCTTAATGAAAACAAATCTCTAATTGGTACTTTACTGAATAATTTGAAATTACCAGGTGATTTTACTAATCACCTCTCTCGTCTGATTAAACCGAAATTGTTTTTAATTTAACAATGTTATCTATCAGCAAAATATGGGTTTGCCCGAGGGTTCTCAAACGTCCCCTTTTGTCGCTGACATATTTATGGATAATCTTGAAAATAATATTTTTTCTTGCAAATCTCCTCACTCAAAGAACATCATGACATGGAATAGATATGTAAATGATATATTTTGTATTTGGACAGGTTCGGATCGAAAACTAAATGCTTTCCTCCAGATTATATATTCAGTTTACCGTAGAAATAGGAAATAATTCTTTCTTACTTACTAGAGATCCTCTCCCTATCGAATAATAGAATTGAATTAAATACGATTATATACCGCAAATCAACCTACGCTGATATAACTATTTATAATACATATAATCGTCCCATCTCTCACCAACACTCGGTCTATCATTCTACTCGTATTATACACGTGATCGAGGGGTGAGGCTCTCGACAGTCGAACCGAAGGCCGCGGGTTCTCATCCCGGCGTGCGCAAGTAATTTTTATTTGATTAACTTGTGTTCATTCCCTATTTAATCATTTAAATCATAAATGGTATGAGTACATTTGTTCCAGAGTGGAAGATACTCTGAGTATCGCACTGGTGTAAGACTACCATACAGAATGCAAACGTTGCTTGAAATGGCTTTGGCCGTATTTGGTGACCAGATCTGAATAGCCAGGTACTTCCCCGCCTTCCTCTTTCGCACTACCTTCATCCTCAGAATATACCGAAATCGGGGATGCCTTAGCCTCACTGACTCCCTGATGTTTGGGAGCAGTTGGGACTCCTGTGCGGTTTCACAAGACAAATAACACATACTGCGACACCACCATGCTTGATTGATAATGATACGAATTTTTCGTGCTCATTTTTCACTGTACGTATTTTAACATAAACTGTTTTACAAAGTTGTTTCCTCGATTACGTTAGTACCGTCTGTTAAAAGATTTGTAAGAATATTATTTACTTTCCTTTAAATAATATTTGTCTTTACCTGTAAAATCTTGTGAACTGATTTGGTACTTACGCTATTCTGGACAAACAGTTTTAGGTGATAATTCCGTAACAAAAAACAATTAGGTACTTAATTTCAATAATAAATAAATTATTATTTAACAAATACAAATTTAAATCTTCAGAAATTCTAAAATTAGAACGTATTTAATTATTATTTATTTATTTGGTATTATATTCATAAGTACAAAACCCAAGAAATAACAACATACACGTACAATAGAAACACTAGATCTCATGGTCAAAAACTTATCCAACAAATAACTACTAATACAACTTTTGGGCAAAAAAGCTTCTTATATCTTAGTATTAAACTCTACAATAAAATACCACTCTCACTCAAAAACCTCAACATTATAACATTTAAATCTCAAATAAATAGCTGGATACTTAATATAGGGAGATCTGAAATAGAAAATATACTGATATCAAACACAGACTAAAACCTAATCTACTAAACTGAACTATACAAAAAAACACTATCTTACTTATTTTAAAATTATTTAAAAAAAAAAAATAATAATATTACTTCATGATATATGTTTATAATTAAATACATATGTTACTTTGTTGTAATATTAATTTATTATAATTAAATTATAATATGTAAATGACATCCTCAGCACGGGAGTTCCCAATGAGGATATCATTATCTATTATGTTACCAATGAAAAGAAGTCAATAAATATTTTTTTTTAATATGATATTTATATGATACTTCCGATTTTATGTCCGGGTTAAATCGTCCCAATAGGAAAAACTAAACCCTTCCACACACTTTTCTACAAATGATCATCTAGTCAATCAACATTATGCAAGTGCATTATATAAGCAAAATAAATACAAAACAATACAAGAACAACACGTCAACTCACCAGAGATCAAATGGGAAAATAATTCACCGACTCCAGATATTTTCATATCAGAGGGTTCGGCTCGATAGAACTCCTAACAGGGCCAATAAATCCTACTGATCCCTCAACATAAATATTTAAAAATCTTTCGTTATCCTACATGTATTTAAAATGACTGATTTTGCATTTTTATATATAAATTTTTTGATAGATCTAATACGCCTAAATTTTTAATGAGAGAGCAAGGTATAATGCCAGTAACCGAAATAACGAATGGTAATATTTTTATAGTCTGAGAATGCCAAATTATTTTTATTTCATTTTCTAAATTTGTATATTTTCTTATTTTTTCATTAACAGATTTTTGAATATTACAGGAATTTGGAATAGCGACATCAATGATATAAGTTATTTTTTTTTAATTTTGTCATGTAAAACTATATCGGGTCTATTATGACTAATTGTTCGGTCTGTTAGTATAGTTTTATCATAATATATTTTATAAAATTCGTTTTCTAAAAATGAATTTGGTTCCTATTCATAATATGGTATTATATTACGGCAGTCAATCAAGTTATGTTTAATTACCAAACTTTGGTGAATTATTTTTGAAACTTGATTGTGCCTAAATGTATACTCGGACGGTGCTAATATAGAACATTCCGATATAATATGTTCTATAGTTTCCGGAAAAGCCAAACATTTTCTACATAAATCATCAATTTGATTTGTATCTTTGATTATATGCTTCCTATAATTTTTAGTATTAATGCCTCTATCCTGAATGGCAAGCATAAATCCTTCTATTTCTGCGCTCAACCCTCCAATACTCAACCATTTGAATTTTTTTTTTTTTTTTTATATTCAATAATATTGTTATTGGGTTTATAAAAACAGTTTATTTTTAAACAAGTTCTGCTGTGTAATTATTATTACGCGTGACAGCTGTTTCGCCCTCTGAAGGCATTACCAAACTGTGGGTAGCCCACTTACAGACGATACATTTATATTATTTCTAGGTAGGTATTTTAATTTCAATTACTGATTTCTTAATTGATTTTTGAGTAAAATATTAGAAATTATTAATGGTTATTACCCCAGCAATTGACGTTATTGACATTATTGACGGCCGGCGTGGTCTAGTGGTATACGCTTTTGACTACAGATCCGAAGGTCGCGGGTTCGAACCCGGCGTGCGCAAATAAATTTTATTTGATTAATTTGTGTTATTTCACAATTAATTAATTAAAAATAATATATAGTATATTTGCGGCACGTTCCAGAGTGGAAGATACTCTCAGTATCGCCCTGGTGTAAGACCACCATTCAGAATTGAAACGTTGCTTGAAATGGCTTTAGCCGTGTTTGGTGACCAGATCTGAATAGCCAGGTACTTCCCCACCTTCCTCTTCCCCATCTCCCTCCCCTCCCCAATACCCTCAGCCTCACAACATACCCCAATTGGGGATGCCATAGTCTCACTGGCTCCAGACGGGAGCAGTTGGGACTCTTGTGCGGTAATACTGTAAAAAAAAAAAAAAAAAAAAATATGAAAGGAACACCGTCATAATTAATGGAATTTTTATAAGTTTTGACTTGAAATATTTCGTAATAAATTGGAGGTTTAAAGTACTAGGTTCGTCAAAGGGATTCGATTCGAATCGCCTTCTTAATTAATAGAGCCGTTGAAGGAAAGTTTATGTCAAAGCCGTTACACCAATTATTTTTCCTTTGATATTCGGAAAAAATCTTTTTATTTGGATTCTGAAATTTGCATTGTGTTTCTCTTGATAGTTCAGAATTATGTCACACGTGTACTACAGTTATAAGCAAAAAGACAGTTATTTGACAAAACTGAAAAATAGAACTAGACGTTTTTTTATAAAATTCTATAGCATATATAATTGGAGTAGGTTTCTAAAACTGTATTTCAGTGACAAAAACGTCATACTGTTTTTAAGTTTTTCAAAAAGACGACCGAAATACTAAGCAATAAAACAGTACACCAAGAGTCATAACCTAAAAATACAGTATACGAGTAGGTGAGGCAAATAGGTAATGTGTTTTTGTTTATATGATACTCGATGTTTGATGTTTTGACAATCAGAGGCATTGTTCAGCATTCTGGGAAAAGTAGAGCAGTTTTTTAAGTTTTTCTTTTTATGAAGTAATCGCTAAGTAATAGGTACTGTGTTTTTGTACATATGATACTCAATATACAGTGTTTTGACAATCAGAGGCATTGTTCAGCGTTCTGAGAAAAGTATAGCAGTTTTTTAAGTTTTTCTTTTTACGAAGTAATCGCTAAGTAACAGGTACTGTGT
Source organism: Hesperophylax consimilis (assembly GCF_061612785.1). NCBI lineage: Eukaryota > Metazoa > Arthropoda > Insecta > Trichoptera > Limnephilidae > Hesperophylax > Hesperophylax consimilis. The sequence continues at coordinate 21,722,273 of NC_142837.1, read as the reverse complement.
TTTTGTACATATGATACTCAATATACAGTGTTTTGACAATCAGAGGCATTGTTCAGCGTTTTGGAAAAAGTAGAGCAGTTTTTTAAGTTTTTCTTTTTACGAAGTAATCGCTAAGTAATAGGTACTGTGTTTTTGTACATATGATACTCGATATACAGTGTTTTGACAATCAGAGGCATTTTTCAGCACTCTGGGTAAAGTAGAGCAGTTTTTTAAGTTTTTCTTTTTACGAAGTAATCGCTAAGTAATAGGTACTGTGTTTCTGTACATATGATACTCAATATACAGTGTTTTGACAATCAGAGGCATTGTTCAGCGTTCTGGGAAAAGTATTGCAGTTTTTTAAGTTTTTCTTTTTACGAAGTAATCGCTAAGTAATAGGTACTGTGTTTTTGTACATATGATACTCAATATACAGTGTTTTGACAATCAGAGGCATTGTTCAGCGTTTTGGGAAAAGTAGAGCAGTTTTTTAAGTTTTTCTTTTTATGAAGTAATCGCTTAGTAATAGGTACTGTGTTTTTGTACATATGATACTCAATATACAGTGTTTTGACAATCAGAGGCATTGTTCAGCGTTCTGGGAAAAATAGAGCAGTTTTTAAAGTTTTTCTTTTTACGAAGTAATCGTTAAGTAATAGGTACTGTGTTTTTGTACATATGATACTCAATATACAGTGTTTTGACAATCAGAGGCATTGTTCAGCGTTTTGGGAAAAGTAGAGCAGTTTTTTAAGTTTTTCTTTTTACGAAGTAATCGCTTAGTAATAGGTACTGTGTTTTGTACATATGATACTCAATATACAGTGTTTTGACAATCAGGGGCATTGTTCAGCGTTTTGGGAAAAGTAGAGCAGTTTTTAAAGTTTTTCTTTTTACGAAGTAATCGCTAAGTAAAAGGTACTGTGTTTTTGTACATATGATACTCCATATACAGTGTTTTGACAATCAGAGGCATTTTTCAGCATTCTGGGTAAACTAGAGCAGTTTTTCAAGTTTTTCTTTTTACAAAGTAATCGGTAAGTAATAGGTACTGTGTTTTTGTACATTTGATACTCGATATATAGTGTTTTGACAATCAGAGGCATTGTTCAGCATTCTGGGAAAAGTAGAGCAGTTTTTAAAGTTTTTCTTTTTACGAAGTAATCGCAAAGTAATTTATTGTTTTTTGATTTTATATATAGAATACTCTATTAATATAAAGAATCATGTTTAATGTCCTTATCACGAATCCCGCCAGAGTCCAGAGTCAAGCATTGTAGCGCACTGTAGAAAGTATTGGTCCCGTCAATACATTCTTCGCTGTACATTCCTACTTTTATATATCGTATATAATTATTTTCTTACATTTATTATTTTCTTATTAGTCTCTTTTTAATTTATTTATAATTATTTACTTACTATTATTAACTTATAATTACTTACTTATTCTTACTTACCTGTTTTTATTTGCAAATTTTAGTATCATATACTTATTGTTATTAATTATTAATACTATCTCTCTTGTGATGGTCAGAACGGTCAGTACGGCCACCTTATGATTGTGGCTGATAAATTAAAATAACACTTGATGAAACATATGCATAATAAATAAAAATTCATTATTCTTATAATGAACGACTTCATTATATGGAAAGAATACATTTTAAGCTAATGGTTTTTTTTTTGTTTATGTTTCACGCATTTAGTAATAATGCGTAGATTTCAAAAACAAACCGTTTTATAAACGGTAAGAAAAAAAAATTGAATAAAATAATACAATAGTAACTTTCGCACAACCGGTTCAATTAGCAATCTTCGAACGAAAAATTCCTAGAGATATCTTTTAATCAACGCAACTCTAGAATACAGAAAATATGAAAATGAGCCATGAACTCAAAAGCACGAAACCATCCTCAGATTATGTAGATTTCAAAGACTGCAATCGGCTGGTCATGTGGAAAGAAAACATAAAATTTTAATGAAAATAATATTAACACACATTTGTACACAATGTTGGATGTCTTCAAACAAGCTGAAGCTCAATCTATCTAATACTGAGTTTCTCTGGGCAGCCACAAACAAAAGTCAACATTTTATAGACGATTCACCTATTACTATTTCCGGCAGCGATATCGATTTCGGTGTCAATTTAGATTCAGACTTTTCGTTTAAAAGTCAAATATAAAAGAACTGTAAGCACCGGTTTTTTTCACCTAAGACAACTCTGACAAGTCTGTCCGAAGAAACCTTCCTACAGAAGCATCAAAACTACTTATCAACTCTTAAGTAGTCTCACGTCTCGATTATTAAAATATCAAATTGACAAACTTCAATCAGTGTTTAATGCAGCAGCGCGGCTCATACCCGGTGTTTCAAAATATTCGCACATTTCAGAACACCTTCGTAACCTTCACTCGAAGTGCCCTGAAAGAATCCAGTACAAACTGTGCTGGATGGTGTTTAAATCCATCAATGAAATGGCCCCACCCTACATCTCTAAACTACGCGTCCCGGAAAATACTGGTCTGAGGTAGTCAACTCTTAGATCAGCAACATCACCAGCTGTAGGCAGACTGATAGAACCTATGCGCAAGCCAAATACTAAGTTTGGTGATCGCGCTTTCGGAGTATCTGGGCCGAAGGCTTGGAATAAACTCCCTCCGGAATTAAGATCCATAACAAGTCCAACAGGTCTCAACTAAAAACTTACCTTTTTAAGCTGTCATACCCTTTAATTAAATATACCATTCCTAAGAGAAAGTCCAGTTATATTCAATTTTCCAATTATGTCCTCAATCCTGTATCTAAAAAATTAGATAATGTTAATTAAGTGTTAATCTCAAGTGACCTACCAGGTAAGTATTGTACTATATATTATCTCCATAAACAGTTAGTAATAACATAGATCACTGTAGAAATGTATTATAAGTTTGTACAGCGCCCTTGAGGTGATTTTGCACAAAAACGGCGATATACAAGTCATCCAATTATTATTATTATTGTTTTCATTATAACAATAGTACATAACATCTCATCTTAACAATCACTCTACATTCTGTTCGCTTATTTTAAGATCGAACAGTGTTTTATTAAACTTACTTATTCGATTCTCCTTTTTCAGTCTATCGGGAAGGAGATTGTGAATGTTTAAACCCTTATGGCGTATGCTTCTTTTTCCACTTGAATAGTGCATGTACTTGTGGTATTTTTTATAAATGTTGTGTTCGTGTGTATAAGTTAATTTTATATTTTTTTAGATTAAAAGGTATATGTTATATTCATACAATTTTGAATGATTTCTAGATATAGTTTTTTATTTGGCGTATTTGGGTAACGGTTTAAGAGTTATTTTATAACATTATTCTGTATTACTTGTAAATCATGTAAGAATGTAATATGTGTTTTCCCATATTTCTATCAGATAAGTTGGGCTAATGCAACGGCTCTTTACTTATGTTGGTAGACCATGACCGATTCTACAGAACACACCAATTAGTGGAATGATCAGTTTTTCCCTCAAATGATCGGTTCACAGCTGGAATATTTGTAAATATGTAAAATACGTAAGCACATGTATTTTTTACTACTTAGAATGTGTAGGTTTCTTTCTTGTATCTGTAATGGTTTACTTTTAGGTAAGCTTGTGATCAGAATTGAGACATCGAAAAACATACGTAAACAATATGATAACCTATATTTTATGTTTCATTACTTTCAGAAAACAGTTTCACGATTTAATATATTTTTTATGAAGACCTAAAAATTTCTAGATATAGTTTTTTATTTGGCGTATTTGGGTAACGGTTTAAGAGTTATTTTATAACATTATTCTGTATTACTTGTAAATCATGTAAGAATGTAATATGTGTTTTCCCATATTTCTATCAGATAAGTTGGGCTAATGCAACGGCTCTTTACTTATGTTGGTAGACCATGACCGATTCTACAGAACACACCAATTAGTGGAATGATCAGTTTTTCCCTCAAATGATCGGTTCACAGCTGGAATATTTGTAAATATGTAAAATACGTAAGCACATGTATTTTTTACTACTTAGAATGTGTAGGTTTCTTTCTTGTATCTGTAATGGTTTACTTTTAGGTAAGCTTGTGATCAGAATTGAGACATCGAAAAACATACGTAAACAATATGATAACCTATATTTTATGTTTCATTACTTTCAGAAAACAGTTTCACGATTTAATATATTTTTTATGAAGACCTAAAAATTTCTAGATATAGTTTTTTATTTGGCGTATTTGGGTAACGGTTTAAGAGTTATTTTATAACATTATTCTGTATTACTTGTAAATCATGTAAGAATGTAATATGTGTTTTCCCATATTTCTATCAGATAAGTTGGGCTAATGCAACGGCTCTTTACTTATGTTGGTAGACCATGACCGATTCTACAGAACACACCAATTAGTGGAATGATCAGTTTTTCCCTCAAATGATCTGCTCACAGCTGGAATGTTTGTAAATATGTAAAATACGTAAGCACATGTATTTTTTACTACTTAGAATGTGTAGGTTTCTTTCTTGTATCTGTAATGGTTTACTTTTAGGTAAGCTTATGATCAGAATTGAGACATCGAAAAACATACGTAAACAATATGATAACCTATATTTTATGTTTCATTACTTTCAGAAAACAGTTTCACGATTTAATATATTTTTTATGAAGACCTAAAAGTAAGTAGCACATAACATACGAGTACTTCATCTTAAGAATCGATTGGTATGAAGATCTAAAAGGTACCATACCAGAGAATCCGTTATTTTCTACAGGAAAGAATTACACTCACAACACAAATATGGACGGCTCACCTTCTCCGAACATTGTCTTAACAAAGATCATAAATTTCATCATTTCATGTTAAGGAAATGCACTACGTAGTAATTTAAAATCATGTGTTTTTGGTTTGTAAATTTAATTGCCTATAAATATTTCAGATGCTTTAATTAAATACTGCGAGTAGAATACATCCTGGCTTTTGAAATAATCGAGTATTTTTTAGATAAGTCTTTTTATAAGCCCAGAAACAAATAATGTATTGGCCTATGAAAACTGCTTTAAAGTTCAAAATCTCCTACTTACGAACCCATTTTAGGTTATGGTTTTATTGTATAATGTGGCAAATTAAGTTATTTATAAAATGATCGAAAAACATTTAAATATTTGTGCCTGAACATCCACAAAATAAAATAAATTCACTTTTTGCTAAAGTTTTTTTCTTGCATAAATCAAAACAGGTGGATGGTGTGAAGCGGGAATTTAAACCTTATCGCCATATAGTTAAGGTGTGTTATTGATAGCGGCTCGATTCAAAATATTACGCCTAAAAAATTAAAATATTAAATAATATCGCATTAAGACCAAACTATAATTATGGGTTTTATTCATAAAAATAAGTTTCTTACGGTGATGAGCATTGAATACTATTTTAGTCCCTACAGAATATTAATTAATAAAGTTTTGATTCTCAGATTCTAGAATTTCCGACAAAAATTTATATTGAAGGGAGGTAGTTTATTGTCAGCAAACACTTATTTCCTTACTGACTTCCTTTAAATGTTAATTTCTTTCCAAGGTTGCCTAGCAAATGTTTAATCCAGATGATAAATAAAATTTTCTAAAAATATTATACAGAATTGTGATAGATTGCTAAAACATTTTGGGAAAAGGCATATCTTGGAAAAGAAAATCGCCATATTTACTTTTTATGGATATAGACAAGAAAGTAAAAAATTTATATCGTAATTATAACCATATGAATATATTCGAAACAGATTATAATTTTACCAGGATTTTTCACGTGACGACATATGTAAAACCCAATTTATATAAATGTTTCTTCGATAAATGCAAAACAACTTTGAAAAGAGAAAAAAATTTCTTCAAATAGCTCTAATTGAGAACATACTCAAATAAAATCAAAACGAATTTCTGAAAAACGGCTTTGAATGATTATGTTCTAGTGACCTTTGCTCTCGGCAGATTGTTGTAACTGTCAGAACAATCCCACGTCAACCAATTTGAATCCCACAACCAACTGCTAACTTTGTTATTATCAAAACAATCCCACATAGAGAAAGTTGAATCCCATAACCAACTACTTACTTTGTTACAATCAGAATAATCCAACATCGAGCAAGTCGAATCCCACAGCCAGCTGCAGACTTTGTTACTATCGGAACAATCCCACATCAAGCAAGTAGAATCCCACAACCAGCTGCTGACTTTGTAACTATCAAAACAATTCCACATCGAGCAAGTCGAATCCCACAACCAGCTGCTTACGTTACCATCAAAATAAAAATATTCATCAGACTTGCGAAAAACTCGACGGATATCGCACATTAAAATAAAAGTGAATATATAGTTATCTAAGGCTAAGGCACCATCCAGATTGCATTTAGTTCGGGAAGAAACTTGCAGTATGCATCAAAATAGTAGCCAGTAAAAATACGCTGACTTTGTTACCGTCAGAACAATCCCACATCAAGCAAGTTGAATCCACAACCAGCTGCTAGCTTTGTTACTATCAGAATAATTCTACGTTGAGCAAGTCGAGGTTTTGACTGGAAGGAGCGTCAGAAAATTATCGATTTCAGTGATCACCTACCTAGGCTTCTACAGGTTTTGAATGGAAAGATCGAATACTGCACAAGAGTCCCAACTGCTCCCTACCATATGGAACCAGTGAGACTATGACATCCCCAATTGGGGTATGTTGTGAGGCTGAAGATAGTGGGGACGGGGAAGGAGATGTGGAAGATGATGGTGGGGAAGTACCTGGCTATTCAGATCTTGCCACAAACATGGCCAAAGCCATTTCAAGCAACGTTTGAATTCTGAATGGTGGTCTGAGCCGCAAATATACATTATACAGGGTGTCCGGAAACTCGTAGTACAAGCGGGAAACTGGTGAATCTACATCACATTTGGAGTCGATTTTGTAGTATAATTTTTTTTTATTTGAGCTTTCGTTATCGAGTAAATCGAGTTTGAAGTTGATTTTTTTTTTTTTTTTTATTAATCAAATTCTTATAAATTATTACTGAAGATCAAAGTACCCAACTAATTAAAACTATTTGAAAGTAAAACAAATGAAGAAACTCGGATTTGAAGCATTATTTTGAAATCACCCTTCATTTAACCCGGTGTAATCATAAAATATTTCTGCTCTGCAGGGTTAAAACATCTGTTATTCAACCCTTAACACCTTTTTTTTTTTTTTTTTTGAAAATGCTCAAATCAAAAAACTTTATGTTTTTTTGGGTTCCCCATGTGGTGTAGATTCTCCAGTTTCCCGCTTGTACTACGAGTTTCCGGACACCGTGTATTATATTAAGTGATTAATAATATTTAGTGAAACAACACAAATAAATCAACCCGATTGGAACCCGCGACCTTCGGCCCGCAAGTCAAGAGCATTACCCCTCAACCACGGAGGCCATCATTTCGTCATGCCTTTGTTCAGACATTTTTAAATTTCTCTTTTTTTATTTGTTTTCATTATGTATTCTTTATATTAACGAGTACTCCTTTCCTAAGCACAAGCACCAGCTTTCAATAGGAACTAATAAATATTGTACAAAATTGTATATTGCTCAAATCAGTTGTTCATGTATATAATGTTAGAAATCAAGAAAATTAAATCAATTTAAAATCTAGATTTACATGACCACGCCTTATAGATAGTTGCGAAGTAATAATCCATTTAAATAAATCATTTCCGTGCTAAAAAAGATTTATTAAAAAGATAATAAGGAACACGGGTGAATATGTAATGGCTTTTTCATATAGATCAATAAACGCTGATTATGAATAGATAAGTTTTATAAAAGTACATTGTTAAGTTTTGAATGGAAGGAACTTGTAAATGATAACACATCAGAAACTTTAAAAGGACTCTTGAATTTTATTTGCTCTATTCCAAATTACATTGTGAATATCAGGAGGTCCAAAACTACCCAAGAGAGACCAAGGAGGTTGTCTTTACTATTAAAAGCGTTAGCGAAAAAAGAGAGGGTACAATGAAAATCAAATCTTTTTATAATCTGCTTGGGAGTTTGCACCTACCGACATCTATGTATGATTTCTACAACTAATTATCTTGGTTACATACAATTCAATTTTATATACTTGGAGAGGTGTGAGTCCTAGATAAAAATTGCATTATTCAATTTTAAACAACATAGAATTTATAAATCGTCGTTTTAAAACGAATAAAACACCATCACATTAAAATACATGCTTTGTTGGTACGACTGAATCTGCTGATTTGAAGACGTTGTGACATAATAACCAGTCTACTTGAGTAAAATATCAATGGTCTACAGTCACACCATTTCTTTTATAATAATGCTGATATTTAAACAGCGGTAAATTGTCTATCTGGTGCGTTCATGGGTTTATTTTCGCACTTTGGTTCAATATAATAACATTAGTGACAAGATGCTAATATTTTACCAAGTCTTCTTTAATATTAAAAGCGGGTAATCTTATGAATAAAAAAACGTCTCCCTCGACTCCCGTACAAAATACAGCGCCGGTCGGAAAAAAACTTTGACGTTTGGTGCCTGCTGACTTCACACGCCACATCCATAGATTTCATGACATTATGGGACACAAGAAAATTTAAAACTTTGAAAATTAATTACATCTAACTATAAAAATCTAAAAGTATATGCTAGTATTTAAGTTAAGTTATTATTGATAAAAATAAAATAATAATGAGGCAAAGCTGAGCTAAAACAAGTAATAGTGCGTTTTTTTATTGTTATTAAGTTTAATTTGTAGAACTCCATTTTAATTTTTATTTTTTATATGTTCAATAATATTGTTATTGGGTTTATAAAAACAGTTTATTTTTAAACAAGTTCTCTTGTGTAATTATTATTACGCGTGACAGATGTTTCGCCCTCTGAAGGCATTATCAAACTGTCTGTTTAAAAATAAACTGTTTTTATAAACCCAATAACAATTTTATTGAATATATAAAAAATAAAAATTAATAGTTCGTGTTTTGTACCTAGAAATATAAAAAGAAAATAAATATTTTCAGAAAATTCGTCTTGTTATTATTCAAAATAGAAAAACAGTGGCGCACTTCGCACGTTGGGTGAAGTAATTGCAATTTCCTCATTTGCCGCTTGCTAAGCACCCAAATTGCGAAAAGCTTTCCTTCAGAAATGAATGCGCTCTTTGTTCTGCATCCGAAAAGTTTCTTCAACCAAACTACGGCAAACGTCTAAACTTTTAAAAAAAGAATTTTCAGTGGAAATTATTTCTGTTTTAGTAAATGATTTTGTTATCTAGTTTGATAATAAGCAGTAAATTTGCATTTTTCTAAATATATCCGTTACGCACAAGAACCGCTGAACTATCTCGCACCGATGCGCACAAGAAGCGTAGAACGATCTCCCACATAACCGGAACGTACCATGACCGTGCTATGACCGAAAAATGGAAAGGTACGAAGCAACCGCAAACAGTGCGAAACGTTGCTTTAACGTTAAGGCGAATATAAACGCCAAACATATTTGGGTTTCTACCCCTTCCAACAGAACATAAAATATGCACATTTATTGGTCTTATCTGCAAGAGACAAGTAATTGCAGTAGCCGCGTACTATGTACCTGCAATACGTAGGAAGCGCCCGACCAAGACTTGAGGTATTTCGGTTTGACATGCTTGAGGTAGACTAGAGGTATTTCAGTTTGACATGCTTGAGGTAGACTTGAGGTATTTCAGTTTGACATGCTTGAGGTAGACTAGAGGTATTTCAGTTTGACATGCTTGAGGTAGACTAGAGGTATTTCAGTTTGACATGCTTGAGGTAGAAACATTTGAGCGGGAACATTAATATGTCAATACGCATATCCACCCCCCCCCCCCTTAGGGAGGGCCCTGACTCCTGGGAGAGGTCTTCATTTAAAAATATAGCGGATATTGATAGAGAACTACCTTGAAACATTCGCATTCAACAAATTTAATATTATCTACAAAAAGCTGCAAACGGAAGAAGAAGCGGAAACAAAAATAGATCGTGGCAAGGTAAATGCTTGGATTGCAACAATAACATTTGGCTGTCATCAGTTGTTTTGTTTTGCTCTATATAAAATTAATTTTTTACCATTCTTTTTTGTTTTCTGGCAAAATAAAAGTGTAGTGTGTTGTGCCTTGAGGTTTCTTCTCCCTCCTGATCTTCCAGGAGTCACTTTTCGCTGCTGATTTCCAGATATTTATAAACTTTTTTTACTTCTGTCATTTTCCATACTATTATTGTAGTTGTTTACTGTTGTGAATAATGGAGGAAGATTTCCCTCCTGGACTCCCTACAAAGCCCCCAGATCCCTCTCCAGACCCCCCAGACGGGGAGAATGTAGAAATTTCTGACAGTGATTCTGTTATTTTGACTTCTACCAAAAAAAGGAAATTTACTCCTTCCTCCCCAATAAAACTTGACTCGCCTTCGACTTCACAGTCCCCACCAGCACTTTCTCAACTTCCTCCAACAAACTTTTATTCTCTTCATTCCCGTGGCCCATTCATAGTATACGCCCAAAAAACTGAGCAAGGAAAAACCATCCACCCTCTTGAATTTGGCAAATTCCTATCAAATAGCAAGAATCTTTCAATCAAGCCTGGAGGTGTAAAAGCCGAGGTTCGCTTCCGAATCTCCGTTGAATTCCTCTCAGGGTCAGCTGCCAACAGTTTCATCAAAAATATCTTCATTTCATCTAATTCAAAGTTCAAGGCATATATCCCTACTTTCAATGTCACTCGCGTGGGCCTGGTCAGAGATATCTCGACCGATCTGTCCATCGAAGAAATTCTGTCTTCACTTTCAACCCCCCAACACATTGGCAATCCCATAAAAGCCAGGAGGCTAAATTATAAGGACTCCTCTGAGGGTATAATTTCCTGGAAGCCCTCCCAATCTGTCGTTATCACCTTTGAAGGTCAATCTCTTCCCTCCCATATATATTTATTCTTCAACTCATTACCAGTTGAAATGTATACTTATCCCACCACTCAATGTTTCAATTGCTGCCGTTTTGGTCATACCAAAGCTGCATGCAGATCTCAACCCAGATGTTTCAAATGTGGAGAAAACCACACAGCTGACCAATGTCCTTCTTCCTCCTCACCCAAATGTTTTAACTGCTCAGGCTCACATACAGCTATCAACACTTCTTGCCCAGAACAATCTCGCCAAAAAAATATTAAAATTTCTATGGCCTCTCAGAACTTGTCTTTTCTGCAGGCTTCTAAACTATTCACGCCTGTCAAAAAATCATTTGCTGAGGCTTTATCCAGCAACTCCTCATCCAACCCTCTTCCCTCCTCTACAACAACTTCTTCTCGTTCAACTAAATTCACATACAAAAACGCTATCTCTAAACCGGCTCCTGGATACGATCAGCAACAACACAACTCACTGCTCTTAAATCACAATGGTTCACCTCTTTCAAATGCCACAAATGGGTGTGCAAATAATTATAATCCGTCCTCAATGAACTCTCTAAAACTTTCTGAAAAACTCTCCCAAGACAATTCTTCATTTATCCAAACTTTTATTATGCTTCTAATTGACCTTATTTCTTACTAATCTACCGTCCAACGCTGCTACTATTATTTCCACATTAAAATCATTTATTCAAAATGACTCTTCAAGATGTCAGAATACTTCAGTGGAATAGCCGAAGTGCTATTTCTAACAAATCTGATCTCCTTAACCTATTAAATTCCAACTTTATTTCTTTGGCTGCTATCTCGGAGACTTGGTTTACTCCATCCACCCACTTTAATGTGGGAGGGTATTCCTGTCTCCGCGACGACCGCCCGGAAGGTTCGGGCGGTGGTGCTGCCCGTTTTATTAAAAAATCCATATCATTTTCCCCAATAAATAATATCAAACCCCCCAATGCTGACTTCCAAATGGTTGCAGCTAAAATAAAGGACACATCTTTTATTTCAGTCTATCTTCCCCCAACAGCCCACTTCAATAAACAAACTTGGTTGCAAATTGTAAGTCAACTAAGCCCTCCTTTCTTTATATTAGGCGATTTTAATGCTCACTCCCCCGTCTGGGGTTCTGCTTTCTCCGACCGAGATGGTCGAAGTGTGATGGATTTCCTAGATCAATCCAACCTTTTCCTTTTGAATGACGGATCTCCTACTAGGATCTCACGCCCCAGCACAAACCCCAGTGCAGTGGATCTCTCGATATGTTCTACTAGTCTGGCTTCTCTCTCCTCGTGGGTGGTGTCCCCCGACCCTTGCTCCAGTGATCATTTCCCGATCACCATTACTTATCAAACTTCTTTCCAATCGGACAAGTCTCATATTTCGACAAAGATTAAAACGAAACACACCAAATGGGATGAATTTAACTCTCATATGGACAAGTTCCTACTAAATTTACCCGCCACCGATATATTTTCCGTCAAAGATGACTATAATAACTTCAAATCAATGCTCATAACTGCAATAAATAAATCAAATCCTCCCCCTAAAACTAAATCTCTCAAAAAACTCCCTCCAACTCCCTGGTGGGATGAGGAATGTTTCAAAGTAGTAATAATTCGGAAAGCTAAATCTCTTACCTATCGTTACAATATGACTATGGAGAACTATCTTATATACAAAAATGCTGAATCCAATGCCAAAAGGGTATTGAGGTCAAAAAAAAGATCCGGGTGGTACAACTTCTGCAGTTCAGTATCTCCGAACACTCCAATTTCGGAAGTTTGGTCTATGATCCGAAGATTTCGATCCTCCTTCAGTTCACCATCTCCTCGAGCGTCTCATTCTAAATGGATAGATGAATTCTTGGCCAAAATTGCCCCCCCTTCTGTACCTAACTTAGATGAAATAACGCCCATCTATAATACTCCTATGTCTAATCATTGGCTAGACTCTCCATTCACCTTAATTGAGCTAAAAAATTGTTTATCAACAGTCAAGGACTCATCTCCAGGCAGAGATGGTATACCTTACAGCATAATCAAAAATAGTAATGAGAATGTTCTAAACCACTTCTTAAGCATCTTAAATAAAATCTTCCAGACTGGTATAATGCCTGATGACTGGAGTTGTCAAATAATCATCCCTATTTTAAAAACAAACAAATCACCAAATTCTGGATCCAACTACAGGCCAATCGCTCTTTCATCCACCCTCAGTAAACTTTATGAAAAATTAATTAAAAACCGATTAGAATTTTTTGTCGAGAGTAAACAGCTTCTCTCTCTATCTCAATTTGGATTTAGGAAAAAAAATCCACTCAAGATAACCTTGCCATCATCAGTACTGATATTAATTTATCAATTTCTAAACAGGAAGTTTGTCTTGCCGTCTTTATAGATATAGAAGGCGCCTTTGACAATGTTTCCATCCCGATCCTGAAACAAAACTTCTAGGCCTTGGCCTTCCCCCCGTGTTTGTCCAATCTATTATTAATCTATTTCTAGATAGAAAAAAATTCATTGAACTTCCAGATATTTCTCCTCAAAGTAGGTCTATTTGGAAGGGTTTACCACAAGGTGATGTATTGTCCCCCTTACTGTATAATATATACACATATGATATGCATGTCACTATTCCCCCACAAGTAAAAGTTATTGAGTTCGCAGATGACATAGCTTTCTTCTTATCATCCAAAATCATCCCTCTCGCCGTCAAATATCTTAACGAAGCCATGAATGCCCTTTGCACATGGCTCACGTTAAATGGTTTTGAACTTTCAATCCAAAAGACTCAGTGTGTCACCTTCTCAAATCGCCATAAAACCCCCCCCGTTCAAATTTTATTTAAAAATTCTCCAATCCCCAACGCTTCTGAAGTAAAATTTTTGGGAGTAACATTTGATAGGAAACTTAAATGGTCTTCCCATATTAATAATTTAGTTACTAAATGCGAAAAAAATTTAAATATCATCAGATCATTATCTGGCGTTTGGTGGGGAGTTCACCCTACTTGCATTAAGTTGCTTTACAACGCACTTATTCGAAGCCATCTTGACTATGCCTGCCCACTTTTTAGTACTGCCTCAAAAAATGTACTTGATAAATTAGACAAAATTCAATCTAAATCTTTGCGAATTATAACTGGAGCGATGCAATCGTCACCCATCAATTCCCTTCAAGTAGAATGTTCTGATCCTCCTCTTTATTTAAGGCGTCAACTATTTGCTGACAAATTTGTTCTTAAATGTTTAAATTCTAAATGTCATCAGGTTATCCCCAGCGTCTCGTTGTTCATTGACTCAACCCATTCGTCTACAATCAGAGCTTCAACTAAACCTCTTCCTGACATCTGTAAAAATTTTAAGTCTCTCTCAGAGCTTCACATCATCCAAAATGATCTACTTCCCTTATACAAATTAAAATATAGTCACGTCACCCTATCCCCAACAATATTAGAAGGGATCGGAATCCTTAAAAGTCATTCCGATCTCCCGGCCCGAACTGTCAATAACATGTTCAATGACATTATTTCATCTAAATGGCCCAACTTTTCTCTTTTATTTACTGATGGATCCAAATCAATTGACGGCCGGCATAGTCCAGTGGTAACGCATTGGACTGCCATTCCGAAGGTCGCGGGTTCGAACCCGGCGTGCGCAAATAAATTTTATTTGATTAATTTGTGTTATTTCACAATTAATTAATTAAAATAATATAGAGTATAATATATAGTATATTTGCGGCACGTTCCAGAGTGGAAGATACTACCAGTATCGCCCTGGTGTAAGACCACCATTCAGAATTGAACCGTTGCTCCAAATGGCTTTAGCCGTGTTTAGTGACTAGATCTGAATAGCCAGGTACTTCCCCACCTTCCTCTTTCCCTTCCCCACTTACCTTCAGCCTCACAACATCCCCCGATTGGGGATGCCATAGTCTCACTGGCTCCAGACGGGAGCAGTTGGGACTCTTGTGAGGTATTCACTATAAAAAAAAAAAATAATAATAAAAAAAATCTCCCGACTCTCCTAACTGTGGTATAGGTATTAACGTTTACCACAATAATTCTAATGACAGAATATTTCATTCAATTTCAAATCAATTTTCAATATTTTCAGCCGAGTGCATTGCAATAATAGAATCTCTCAAATATATAATCAAAAATAATTTTGAACATTCCCTCGTTCTCTCTGACTCTCTCAGTTCCCTCCAAAAACTTAAATCCAGTCCTCTTCTTCATCCTGATGATCACTTTGTATGCCTTATTCGAGAGATGATAGCCTCCATTCAAAGCTCTGGTAAAACTGTAACTCTGATTTGGATTCTTGGACATGTTGGTGTCATGGGTAATGATATTGCGGATGCCTTGGCAAAACAAGGAGCGTCCAACCCTGTTGTTACCCTCGTAAACCACATTCCCCTATCTGACATTTTTTCCATCATCAAAGATAGATCCCGCAATGTTTGGTCGGAGTATTGGCAAATTGCTAGTCAATCCAAGGGAGCCTGCTATGCCTCAATACAAAGGACTATTCCATCAAAACCGTGGTTTCAGCAATTCCCTCATTTTCCCAAAAAAGAAATTTCTTCACTTATTCGAATGAGGATCGGACATTGCTCCGTTCCTTCCCATCTTTGTAAAATTCACGTCCTTGACTCCCCAGATTGTACATTCTGTGGTCTAGAAGTGGGAACTTTAGATCACATATTTTTTGGTTGTCCCTCTCTAAACAAATATCCTCTCTTCTATCAAGCCTTATCTAAAATTGCCTCCCCCCCATTCAACATCTCATCTCTTCTAAGTCTGAACTCGACTCCAATTTTCATTATAATTTTGAAATTTGCCTATTTAAATAAAATTAATATTTAAATTCACCTTTCATTTCTCAATAATTTTAAATGATGGCCAAGAACACCCTTGAAGGGTGAAAGCCAGAAATAATGGAAAAAAAAGGTAAATGCTTGCGACATTTTTCATTTCCATTTTCTAAATCATCAATTGATTTCACTTAGCTTGTCTCTCCTGTTTCCAATCTAAGACATCAAAATAAAACATGAATACACTTGAACAGAATTTTATTTTATTGCCCCGGGATGGAATATTGGTTTTGGATATAATATTGGAAACAAATTTCAATCCTTCAGAAAGTAATCGAGGACATTTTTATTTCTTGAAGGTAATTCAAAGGATTTACTTTCATGTTACATGTTTTCCAATAACATTTAAAAAACTTATTTCTGATTCCCCTTTCTCTTGCACAAAAACATCTCCCCGCAAGTTTTTGACTGCATTCTCAAAAACGGTCGTGCAGTACCGGACAGTTCCGACCGAAACCAGGATAGGCAACATAAAAAACATAATCGAGCGAGTCTTTCTCGAGCTTATTGGAGTCGTGGAAACTATTCGTTCTCATGTGACAAATGACAACCATGTACAAATGTTTGACACGCGTTTGGCGTATTTACCGATTATGCACCGGAACATCTTCCACTGAAATACTGGTAGAACAAGAACAGCATTCCCACCTGACTTTTTCTAATTTATTGTAATTCTGTATTCATTTTAGCATGTATTTATAAAGCTCTGAGTAAGGTTAGGAGTGAACCGAAACCGGTTTGGTGTTTTCATGAACTCCATAAAGTAGTTTTCAAGCAAAGTGTTTTTTAACATAATTATGCTACATTTTCTTGAAACGCTCAAAACGGTCTAGGGCGTTATCAACCATACATTCTTAGAGTGCGGTCACACACATGGAATCAGATCGTATTCGTGCAGCTGTTGAGAAAAAAAATGTAAATACTGTTGGGAAGAAATCAATTGAAGTGGTAGAAATGGAGCCACATATTTATTATAATTTCAAAGAATTCCAGTATAAGTAAGTAAAAGCGAGAAGTACAAGAAAATGATAAAATCCTTAACAGGTAACCTCCTTTCTATTCAAGGAGTACGTGTTCCCATTCCTAACAAACCAGTGCCCCCTGGTGTACCAAGTTGCACCGGGACATGAATACCCCTGGCTGGCTTTTATTGTTTCTTTAATAAATAACACAAGGCTCCATTTTTTTTTAAATATTCCTGTTTCAATCCAAATTTTAATTGTCATTGGACCATTTCGTTTAACTTAATTCTATCGTTCCTTCAATAATTTATCGAGTAGATTTTTTTATTTAATAAATATTTACAGATTTAGATAAATATCCAATTTCAACTCTACATTTTTTTATGAAAATAATTAATAAAACGTACTTTATACTGTTTAGAATAAAACACATAATAATTAAATCTATAAAGTTTTTCGTTTGTGTCCATAGATTTTTAGAAAACAAGATAAACTGCCTTTGCCAGCTGCATTTAACAACAATCGATAATTTTGACATTAGACCTTTAGTATTTAGCCACAGAAGTATTCTGTTTAAATATTCAGTTTATGTAACGCGTTAATAAAATTTGCAGTCATAAACATGGTGCAAATGCTGCCTATTTGAACATTGATTATTGATAACAACTCGAGCGGATTTAATTAATACTGTAACGTGTTCTATTACACGTAAATGAACTGTAAATCAAATCCACAAAAAATGCGACATTAAAGTTCTCATTCAATTGGTTTTGAATAAATCACGGGAAAAAGTGGAATGAAGGAACAGCCTACCTTGAATTTCCCTGAATCCCGGCAATAGGGCTGTCGACGAACTTACATTGTTCACGGGGTGAAATTTCCTCCGAAACGAGATAATCTTTAATAAGATTTTGATATTTGCAAACAGAGCACAAAGCATGTGAATAATACTACAAGAACACTACGATTGCACCTTTTGCTACACGACACGAATTAGAATTTTGTACTTGTGACAATTTACAATGCAACAAATCATCTTCTTCTTTTCAAGTGTGGGTAAGGCTGTTTTTAAGGAAGGAAATGGATAGTATATGATGGGAAAAATGGTATATATTATCGAAAACTGTTTCAATACTAAACAAATACAACTCCTCAAAATAATATTATAAACAGATTAAAGTCATTGAATCCCCCTTGATTTCAACGTTTATCCCATATATTTAGGGTCTATAAATATGGCACATTATGGTTAGCGACCTCTTAAAACGTTTTCGCAAACTAGGAATAATTTGAAAAAAATCACTCGTAAATGCTAAATCACTATTTAGATTAATCTTTGCTACGAATCGGTATACATCATGAATACCAAAAAATATACGATGCATAAATTGAAGCTTTTTCTTTCTTTATTATAGATCGGAATTAAAATAAAATTATCGGTTGCGTTACAAAAAATATAAAGGTAAACCACTGATAATTTTGTTTTTTCTTGAGGTAAGTAAGAACTCATTTAAGAAATACTTTTTAAAAAAATACCGTTTTATGGCTAAGATTATTTTTTATAATTATTATTGACTAACTTTTCTTCATTCATATAAAAATATTCAACAAATAAATAAAACTCACTTTGGCGCTTACGTCAAATATATCCTACTCCGCTGGTCAAGCAATTGTCGCCTCTATTCGTGGTGATATAAGACGCAAACATTCCAGGATCTGTACAGAAGTCCGCGGAACAGGGGCATTTAACTAAACTTTGGCCTAGAAACCCATTTTAAACCGCCACGCCCACCTCATTATTCTTATAGAAAACGAATAATATGGCTAAAAGCTCAGATCTCATTGGTTAGAGCAGAAGGATTGGTTTGATCTCTCGCTCTCTACCATTATGACTCGTGTAACAGAAAGAGATGACGGAATTTTGTCATTTGACTGTTTTCAAATCATTCTTATTTATACACGCGGGTTGTCATTTGCTGCCAAAATACTGTAATTTCGCGTCGAAAATATTGCGTGTTAAAGTTGTTCGTGATAAAAATACAATATTAGCCAGTATAGTGTTAGCATTGTATAGTTGTTTAATATTAGTTAGTTACAAGCATATATTCATTCTACCTACGTAAGTTCAAGTTTAAAGTGAATTGGCAGTTTTTAGGTTAGTCTTCCTCCACAACGTATAAATGTTATTTATTATATCGACCAACTTATTCATGTTATTGATTAGTGTTATCCTGTATTATCTTATTGTTTTGGTGAAATTAAAGATTTTTAAACATATGCAACCATGAGTTCAAAATAGGCAGAAAATGTCGGAATTCATCGTCGTATTGTCGGACAATCATGTTTTGGAAATTTTCTTCAGTGTTTTTTGCAAATTTCTCGTCATTTTGGGTTTCTTCTTCTCCGATTAACAAGTTTCATCTTAAGGAAATAAACTGTAAAAGTTTATTTTCTTAGTCAGATGAACTTTTGCCCGTGGAAAACATTTCGACATTTTTCTGCTCCAAGGAAATTTTTATTTTTAAAATAGTTTTTTGGGCTACTGAATGAATGGAGTAGGCCGAGAGCAATTATATTGTCTATGGTTGCATCTTACTTTTGAATGGCCTTGAGTTTTTTCTACCTTGTCTACTGCTTTGCTCCGCCCGGTAAGTACTGCTTGTATATCTGTGGTTAAGTACTGTATAATTCTGTTGTATACAAAAAGCCCGAAGATATCGATCTAGAGAGTGGTATATTTATGCCGCGGAACGTGGCACGGAACGGAAGTCGGTCTGTGACAGTTTTTTCGGCGATTTTTTCTTGTCGGCATTATTTTGGTTACGAGTATTATTAGTTCTCAAACGGTGAGGGAGTTTTGTGTGATATTGTTACCATTCATGACCAAAATATTATACTTTTTTATCTCAAAATACTTTTGAATGTATAGTTTTATTCACTATTTAACAAAATTAATGACTTACTTCTTACGAAAAAAATGCTTTCCGTTTGCATTTATTTTGACTAATAATTCGTTTTTACAGGTCCATAATTTATTGAAGATGGGGAATATACAATATGCACATAAGAAAATCAGTTAGTTCTGCGGTAAAATATAATAAGGCTCTGAATCTCGACTTATCGAAGCAAATTGAAAATCTGCATAGGGATATAATCAATTCCCCTCAGCATGTGTTTGGAAGTCACGATAAGTGCCAAAACTATTTTTGCGTGGGAAAGAAGATTGGAGAAAGTAATCACGAACTTGAGTTGTCTAAAAATGTACTATGGGATAAAATGAAAAAAATTGTTTCAACAGTTGCAGCTCATTCGAGAAGCTTGATTCACGATGTAGATAGCAATGTTGTAGAGAGGTTTAACGGAATAATAGCCAAATTTGTATGTGGAAAAAGGATTAAAGAAAAATTATTCCAATAAGCAATCTTATCAAGGGCGATGCTATGCAGCGGTTGTATCCCACAACTCTCGAAAACCACTGTATACATTACATAAACAGCTTTTAGGGAAAAGTCCTGGAAGCAGACTAAAAAAATCAGAAGAAAACAGACTAGCAAAATGTCGTCTTACTTTGCGATATTTTCGGAAGAAAAATCGAATTTAGCGACACATGAATCAAAAAAATGCTGAGTATAGAGAGTAGAGTGTCCCAGGGCATAAGGAAGAAAAAAAATTTCATGAAATTAAATACGCATACCCTTTTATTTTATTCCATTTGATTTCAATAACTCAAATAATACATATTATTTTGATTAAACACCGGTAACCCGTGCCAACTTGATGCCAAACATATGGTACAAAAATTTGTACAGAGTTAATATGGAAGGATTTTAAACTTTCATTTTTGTCGGATAAATGAAATTTAAAAATGGACTAATGTTGTATTTTATAATTAAAAATGTTTTATTGATTAAATTTTCTCTTCAAAGCCATGAAAATCTTGCATTAACTTAACAGCTGTATCATTCACTACCCTCAGTTACGACACCTTTTTTCTAGCTTCTTGATACGAAGCATTATTTGATCACATCGTAGGGCATTCGTTAAGAAAACTGGCATCTATTTTCAGACGATCAAACAAAGACTTGCTTTTGACTGAAATGAAGTCGTAAATATTTTTTTTTTGAAACAAAATTCACAAAATTTTGATAAGAACAAAAACCTCAAAACAAAACATAAATGTAACTGATTATTCAACTGACCATCAATATCTTCCTTCGATGGGATTTAACGTTTGTCATGGGTTGATAATTTTTTTATTTTTGATGTTTTCGAGCATTTTTATTTTAGTTGTTTGATCCACAGCGTCGTCAAACTGCGATAAAATAGATTCTTCATCAGTCAAATACCATAGATGCTTATTGAACTTCTGTAAAGCTGCCATTGAGATGTTTTCATCAATTTTTTCGCAAGCCTTCATCGATTTCAAAAAGCACAAGTCCTGGTAAGGTGCTTTAACTGCTATAATACATTGAAGCCATGGCTTGACATAGGATGTTACTATGAACAGGCAAACGTCTAGAAGTGCCGCCTTATCCTTACCGGTAATTTTCAATTGCGCACAAAGTTATGATATTTTCAACGAATAATGCGCCCTAGCCATCCATCGAGCACCTGGAGGACGAATCTTAAATTTTCTCGCTGTTTCTCCGCCTAAAAATATCACACAGAGCTCTAACAACTCTCGATAGTCATCTCCAAGTATTTTTGTTGTCAGTGCAGTACGGTCAAGCAAATCATCGATTTCGGAAGTGGTTAGGTGCAATGTGAGATTTTATCCGTAGCACTGAATTTTATCGGGATCAAATTTTTTCCAGTTATCTCGAAACTTTTTGAAGAGTGGTATGTCAGAGCTTGTAGTCACTTGACTGATTTTTACTTCAAACACAGCTTTTAATACCAACTCATACACATGATGGCGGCAAGCAAAAATAAACATTTCTCTATTAAGTTTTTATTCAAGAAGCACACAAGCACTATTGAAGCGACCTGTATTTGAAGCTGTAGTATCACAACACAGAATTTGGACTTTATCTTCCAGATTCCAGTCTACAATCGCATTCCATGCAGTCTGCGCTTGTTCGCTACCCGAAGAACTTTCCAATCGTGGCACAGTAATAAGTTGGTCGTTATCCCCATATGATATAACAATTGGAAGACGTTCTTCTTTTGATTTTCGAGGATATTTCAGGCAACAGTTTTCCGTCCCAGTGAAGAGTCACAACATCTGGTACCTCGTTTTGAAAATAAACTTTTATGGCCTCCGCGCGTGCCTTTCGTTTTTTTCGTTCTAATTCTTTGAATTGAAGACTTACTTATAAAAAACTGATCAATATTATATCCAAGCACCTCAACAGTAGCTTCAAGAATGAAAACAGAATCTCTCATACTTAACTGGCACCTAACTAACCTTGGAGTAATTAAGTATTTTCGCATCGACGTTTTACTGGTTTCAGTTTGAGTTTTCTGTAGAGGTTTTGGAAAATCTTCTAAATTTGTGTCTTCGTTAGAATCAGAAGACGAGTCGTTTTGTAACGGTTCATAAGACGATGTTGAAGGAGTTGGCGAAAATGAAAATTT
The DNA here is from genome assembly GCF_061612785.1 of Hesperophylax consimilis. Lineage (NCBI taxonomy): Eukaryota > Metazoa > Arthropoda > Insecta > Trichoptera > Limnephilidae > Hesperophylax > Hesperophylax consimilis. Next base: position 21,699,890 of record NC_142837.1, on the reverse strand, counting down.
AGTACGCCGCTTTTTTTCCTGCGAGGCGCGCTCTCTCCTCTTTATCTGTCAGTTTTTTGTCAACCCCCCCCTAAGTAGCCAGGACGACCTGGCTCTCTTTGCTGCTGCAAGAAGATTTTAATTTATTTTTATTAATTCATGAGCATCGGCGTGTACAATGTCAAATAAATTATCTAAGTTTTTGACAAACTCTTGACGACGTTGTTCAAATATGACTTGAGTTTTTAGCGCATTTTTTTTGCAAGTCCCTCCAAACTTGATATAAGTTTACAAGTTTTTTCACACAAGCAGGTAAAGATTTGGTTGGTATACGCGCCTTTTCCCAATAGATAACACACTCGCGAATAGTGAGATTAGCACTGTGATTGACAGTTAAATTCACTTCCCGGATATTGTAGAACAAAACTTCAAGAACTTCTCCATTAGATGGCAGTTTAGAACCCGATATTTGGTGTTTTACAACTCCGACTTAAAAATATACTCTTTTTAGAAGTGCGTAAATCTAACGACATCTTACCTGAATGAGTGATATTCGTTTACTAACAAAAAAGTAAGTTACTACAAGCTCATCAACACGTTTTGTTCGCGGGCGTCTTAATGTACAAGTACTAAAAAGTTTCGATGCAGTAGTCCCAAGTAAACGAAATTTTATTTATAAGTGCTTTGTCATTATTGAAACAAAATTAGAGGGTATGCGTTGAAAAATAACAACTTTAATTTTTTGGGACACCCTAATGGAGAGTTCTGCATAAAACCAGATATTCCTGAATCTATTTTCGAGGCGGAGAAAGAAATACTTTTGGATGAGTTGAGAGAAAAACAAAAAGATAGGAATAAAATAGAACGGGAAACAATTTTACAGAGTAACTGCAGTGAATGGATGGAGTTGCGGCGTAAAATGATCACAGCATCTTCATTTGGAAAAGTTGTACGTAGAAGAGACAATATAAGCTGTGCAGCTCTTGTAAAATCGTTGCTGTACAAAGTCAATATCTCTCATGTATCTTAAATAAGTCACGGAAGAAAATATGAGAAAGAAGCTTTACATCACGCTAGCGTTGAACACGATATTGAAATTCATATATATTATTATACTATGGCTATTTATTGACGAGGAATTTCCATTTCTAGGAGCTTCTCCGGACGGTTTTAGCGGCGACATGCTAGTAGAAGTAAAATGTCCTTTTTTTTTTTTTTTTTTATTGTTGATACATTTTTTTTACAATATTTCATATTTCAATTTAGTAATGTTGGCCTCACTGGGTTGTTTACCCGTGCTGAGGCCCCCTTTAAGAAGTCCTTTTGTAGAAGTTACTCCTATAACGCAATCATCATCAATGGAGTTACAAAATGGCATAATTACAGACGATGTGTCACCAACAATTGTTCCTGATTTCAACTCTATTGATATTGAGAATGTTATATCATTTAAAAAAAATTATATTTATGAATATGCTACATAAATTCACAATATATTAGTTATATTATATAAGTATTTTTTGTTTTTCCAATTTTTTTACATTATAATAAAAGCAGGTATAAGTACATTTTTTTTAAATACATGTAAAGCTAATATGTTCTAATCAGAGGTAATAATACCTCCCTAGTTGAGAAATTATCGTGATTAGAGAGGGAGTACTATCACAAGTTGAGATAGTACTCTCTCAACCCGTCGCGCGAGATCAACATAGTACGAGAGGGGATAAATATAAATAGATAAATATATATATATATATATATATATATATATATATATATATATATATATATATATATATATATATATATATATTGTTGTTCTTTAGATTGAAGCGAAATCTTCCGGCAAACGTAACATCATACTAATAAGATCAAACATGGCGTCAAAACACGATAATTTTTTTATCTTTGAAAAACGATTTACAATGCACCTTTTACCATCTCCTCTGAATAAAATAGTTTATTGTAATAATTAAGTTGAAACGTAGCATTAAAAATAATATATTAACAGTTAATAATTTGTGGGTATTAAAAGTAGGCAGTGTAGGGGAGTTTGTCTTTGGTTCGTTCTGACACGACGTGTTTTGTGATCGCTCCGTGTATTTCTGGCCTAATTTCTTTGTAAAATGTTTCAAAAGACATGTTTTCGTGAAAACTTTACAATTTGATTGTGACATTTTATTTTGCATTTTGCTTATAGTGGTAAAATTTACATTTTTTTGTTATTAATGAAAATTTTGTACTTACATACAATTCAGGTTTTGCAGTTGGATATTTTACATCTTAACAATTACACTACCCTTCCATTACCTAGAAATACTTCTACAAGCAATATATATATATATATTACGAAATGCAATGAAAATAAAATACTTCATTGTTTATGTTTATTTTCAGCAGACTTTTAACCCATTCTGTTCAGCTTTGGAATCGGTTATCTTATTGAATTGATTGATTGAGCCAAGACAATAGCAAAAAGAGGAATGAATAAGTAGGGGGAGAAGAAGCAAGAGGAAAAAATAAGCGAGAGTGGGATAGAGGAACCAAAAAAGCAAGAAGAGGCATGAAGAGCCAAGAAAATGCAAAAAAAACCATGACGAGGCAAAATAAGAAAAGAAGACAAGACGAAACAGGAAGAAAAAAGAACCAATGAAACCCAAAGGGAGTCAATAAGGCAATTAGCAAGGGACGGGGGGAGATGCAAAAAGAAACAATATGAGCTAAGAATAGTCAAGGCGAGCCAAGAAGAATCAAGGCGAGCCAAGAGGAACCATGAAGAGCCTAGATTGAGCAAGAAGGGTCGAGAAGATGCAAGAAAAGTCAGTCCCGATCCAAGAAGACCCAAGAAGAGTCAAGGAGAACAAAAAAGAGGGAAGAAGGGCTAAGATGAGACAAGAAGGGGAGAATAGAGAAGAGCCAAGAAGATACAAGATTCAAGAAAAACCATGAATAGCTAAGAAAATCCGAAAATGGGCAAGAAGAAGGAAGACTTAGGGAAAAACAACGCTCAATCAATTGTTTTAATCCTGTTTATCCAAAATTTCAATACTTATGAACAAATTTAGTTGCTTTTACAAATTAATAAAGATTCTTTCAACAACGAAAACTAAACACTTTTTTCGCAACAGACCAAATGTGCATGGTTCTATATCCAACCCGTGCTGCAACACCAACACAGCCCAACAATTTTATAAATATAGTTGTGTGAAATGGTTTAACCAATTACCTCCAGATGTAAGACACCACCATTAAAAATATAATCTCAAAATATTCATTTCTTTCTAAACAAAAATATATTTTAATACTTTTGTGGTCACACATTCATTGCGTCATTCACATGCAAACATACATATTAAATTTTTGAAAGTTTTTAATTTTTGCGTGTTAATTGAGCAATTCTTTTTCCAAAATTACAACTTTTGAAGAATGTCGGTGACAAAAACCTTACATACGATATGGGTATCAAATTACGCGTCTCAACCTACACAACGCGAACGGCTCGGTGAAAAAATGATCAGTAAGCTCCTTGGCTCTTTTTTTCTCAAAATATTCATTTCTTTCCAAACACACATATATTTTAATACATTTGTGGTCACACATTCATTGCTTCATTCACATGCAAACATACATATTACATTTTTAAAAGTTTTTAAATTTTGCGTGTTTTTGAGGTTAGGTTAGGTTAAAACATGGAAAAGGGTATTAGAATTAAATCACAAACCAGTCTATACAAACCTAGCGTAGCCCACAAACTACTTGAAAACTGGGATGTAACTCTAAATGGGACGCGAGCAGGCGTTATTAAAGGGGAAATTTTTTGTTACAGAAAATAACATGGAAAATAGGTATTAGAATTAAATCACAAACCAGGCTATACAAACCTAGCGTAGCCCACAAACTACTTGAAAACTGGGATATAACTCTAAAGGGGACGCGAGCAGGCGTTATTAAAGGGGCAATTTTTTATTACAGAAAATAACATGGAAAATAGGTATTACAATCAAATCACAAACCAGTCTATACAAACCTAGCGTAGCCCACAAACTACTTGAAAACTGGGATATAACTCTAAAGGGGACGCGAGCAGGCGTTATTAAAGGGGCAATTTTTTATTACAGAAAATAATATGGAAAATAGGTATTAGAATCAAATCACAAACCAGTCTATACAAACCTAGCGTAGCCCACAAACTACTTGAAAACTGGGATATAACTCTAACGGGGACGCGAGCAGGCGTTATTAAAGGGGCAATTTTTTATTACAGAAAATAACATGGAAAATAGGTATTAGAATTAAATCACAAACCAGTCTAAACAAACCTAGCGTAGCCCACATACTATTTGAAAACTGGGATGTAACTCTAAAGGGGACGCGAGCAGGCGTTATTAAAGTGGCATTTTTTTATTACAGAAAATAACATGGAAAATAGGTATTAGAATCAAATCACAAACCAGTCTATACAAACCTAGCGTAGCCCACAAACTACTTGAAAACTGGGATATAACTCTAAAGGGGACGCGAGCAGGTGTTATTAAAGGGGCATTTTTTGTTATAGAAAATAACATGGAAAATAGGTATTAGAATTAAATCACAAACCAGTCTAAACAAACCTAGCGTAGCCCACATACTATTTGAAAACTGGGATGTAACTCTAAAGGGGATGCGAGCAGGTGTTATTAAAGGGGCATTTTTTGCTATAGAAAATCACAGTTTGATTAGGTTAGGTTATATATATTAATTTAATATTTTCAACATTTTATTTTCTTTAACTGAATTAGTTCGTAGGTAAGTACTGTACCTAACCCGCGCACTGGCTAGGTAAACGGCGCCGCATACTAATTGACATATCGCGTAAGTGACTTAATAAACTAAAGTAAATTTAAAAGTGCGTATTTTTCCGTCTCTCCCTTCATAATAAATCATGTTTTGAATGAATAAAGCTAAATCCATTTATTTGAAAGTGAAATATTGCGTTTTACCGTGAAGCGGAATTCGTAACCTTTACCACATTTTTTGATTTAAAAGTTTTTAAATTTTGCGTGTTAATTGAGCAATGCTTTTTCCAAAATAAAATTTCCTGGGACTTTTCAAGAGTGTCGCTGACAAAAACCGTACATACGATATGGGTATCAAATTACGCGTCTCGACCTACACAAATCGAACGGCTCGGTGAAAAAATGATCAGTAAGCTCTTTGGGACTTTTTTTTCTCCAAATATACATTTCTTTTTTAAATTATTTGTAGACCCACACCCTCGTCTCATCTACATTCAAATACTACACCACGCACCACATTTTTACCCATTAGTTGCCTGCAACGGGCAAAAAGCTAGTTTAGTAGTATTCTTCAATTATTACACTTTTAAAATAATATCATAATACTCGAAAATAATATTAGATATAATTTTTTCTCGTTTCTTCTTTTTCCCTCCTCCTTTTTCTATTAATTTTTCACAACAATTTGTTGTAAATTTTATTTTATTTTCTTTGTTTGAAATAAAAATATACTTAAAATAATAATTAATTACGTTTTTTAACACAAGCGTTTGCACAAAAAAAGATGTGTTACGATACTGTTTATAATATTAAAAAAAAAACTTTTTAATATGTATAAATTATAAATGTACCTCTTTAAACCAATAAAGAAATTAACAAAAAATACCTAATTAGAATAAAATAACGTTGATTTTAATACCCATTTATTGTATGTATTTTTTTAATAAATAAAACCAGTAAATAATTTTTTGTTTTATTGTGTTTTATTTTTAGTTAAGAAATTATTACATAGTTAATGCCCAAGAAATACAGCAATATACTGTCCAATTTATTAACCATCTCCAACCTACAAAAAAATCTTACCGATGACCTGGCCTGTATGCTTAACCTTAACCAAAACTATTTTAAATTAAACAATGTTACATATCAGCAAAATGAGGGTATACCTACTAGCCATCTTTTTGCTTAACAGAAATGGGATAGGTTTACGTTTGAACAATCTAGAAGCTCTGGAAATAAATAAAACCAATTTACTAAATAAACAATTCTTACTGTCAAATAGCCCCATTATAAACATCCTACCCTCTCCTCCACCTTCTTTCACCTCTATCTCCCCCTCGCCACTCCCACCAAAGTTGATGTTCTTACCTATAAGTATAACTCTGTTATTGATTTAATATGTTTTTAAATAACCCTTATAAGGTTCAGGGTGAACCGGTTGGTTTTATATATATTTAAAAAATATATACAATAAAGTGATATTTTTTTGTATTAGGCAATTCACCCTAAAAAGAGTGCTATGTGCCGTTAAAGTTAATGGAGATGGTTATAATTTTATGGGAAATCTATACGGGAATAGAAAATCTCAAATACCTATTGAAGTCATTCAAGTCTATGAACTTGTATAGAACTGAGAAAATGCGAGAATTGTAGAGAGAAAGTAAATAAGGAATACTAAGGGGAGATTGGTGGGTAATTTTTATAAGTAAACGATAAATGCCTTTGAAAGATGAATGATTTTTACAATTTAAGAAAACATGATCAAGAGTCTCATTTTCCATGCCGCACTGGCAGAGTAAACTATCTAGGACCCGGATTTTAAACAAATGGGATACAATGGAGCAAAGACCAATTCTCATTCTCGAGATACAGGATATAAATCTTTTGGATTTTTTCTTGCCGTGGAACCAAGGTTTACTCGCAATATGATTTTGTATTCCAGCATAAAAAGCACCAGTTCAGGTTTTCGTACTAGTCCAATTTTCTTCCCAGGAGCGAATCATGTTGGATTTAAGAATTGGGATGACGTTAGAGATAGGAATTCTAAAATCTAAAGGATTAGAGCCAGAAATTATTCCAAGTTTAGCTTGAGAATCGGCTTTCTCGTTACCCTCAATTCCTAAATGGCCAGGGACCCAAACCAATATTGTCTCGAAATTTAATTCATTTAAAGATTTAAGGGTGTTTCTGATATTATAAATAATATAGTCTTCTGGTTTATAAATATTTGAGGAAATTTTCAACACTGCGCCTAGTGAGTCAGTGCACAGTAAGGCTCGACGAATATTGAAAAGCTGGATTTGACTCAAAGCTTGTTCAATTGCGAAGCATTCTGCAGTAAATATAGAAATTTCTTTAGGCAATTTATAAGACAAATCTGAATCAAATTCGGGAATGTGTACCGTAGCTCCACAATCTTTGTTATCAGACTTAGAACCATATGTGTAAATGAGTGAAAATTCTGGAAACTTAGAAGATGTAATGTTTTTAAATTTTTCCTCAACATTTTGATTAGATGAGGTTAAAATATCAGTTCGGAAGTCTGAAGTTATAACGTTGGGGATATAATTGATAGAATTAAATGGGATGGTGAAAATAGGAAGGATAGGATCTTTTTGTAGATTTTGGAGGGAAGAAGACAGAGATTTGAATGAAAGAAAACTTTTTAGAAGGAGAGGAATTCGATGTTTATGTGTCAATCTTTTTTCGTTATTTAAGTTATTGAACAAATAATCAAGGTTTTGTTCTAAAGGGTGACGCGATATAAAAAAAAAAGTTTTAAAAAAATATTTATCAGCCAGGAATTGTCTCCTAAAAATTAAGGGGGGATCAACACATTCTACCTGGAGAGAATTAATTGGAGAAGATTTCATCGCTCAAATATTTAGGAAGAGGATCGAAAAGAAATGTTCCATAATCCAAATAGCTTCGCACTAGAGCACCATACATTAATTTAAGAGTAGTAGGATGAGATCCCCACCACACTCTGGAAACAGCTCGCATAATATTTAGCCCCTTTTCACACTTAGCCGAAATTTTCTGAATATGCGGGAGCCATGAAAGTTTATGATCCAAAAGTAGTCCAAGAAATTTAATTTGCTTAACGATTTGAAGAGGGACATTATCAAAGCAGACAGAAAAGGGGGGTATTTTTCTTTTGCGCGTAAAAGCCACTACTTTGGTTTTAGACGTAGCTAAATTCATCCCATTTGTCAACAACCAAACTTTAACATTATGTAAAGCCAAATTCAATTCCTTCGCAGCGCGCGATAGATTTTTGTGTGATAAATATATAAGGAAATCATCAGCAAAATAAAGTGGCTTGATAGAAGAATGAATTACACTGTCCAAATCACTTATATATATTAAATAATAATGGACTGATTACGGACCCCTGAGGTAACCCCTTCCATAGTTTGCGATTTATCGTTTTTGAGGAAAAGTGGATAATAATGGATCTTTCTGTTAGTAAATTAAGAATAAATTGAATTAGTTTTAAGGGAATTTTTATTTTAATTAATTTTTCTTTCAAAATGTTAATTAATACATCGTCGTAAGCTGACGAAAGATCAAGAATGTGGCCAGAGTGCAAGAATTAAGGGACTGAGATATACGGATGTCTGTTGTTTAAATTATCTATGGTTGATTTCTTTTTCCGGAAGCCATATTGACTAGGAGAGATAATTCTGTGATTTTCAACAAACCATTCCAATCTGTTATTTATCAAGTGCTCTGCTACTTTCATTAAACATGACGAAAGAGCAATAGGACGATAGGATGAGATTTCAGATGGATTTTTGACTGGTTTTAAAATCGGAAGGATTTTTGAACTTTCCAGACTTCCGGAATACATCCTGTTTCGAAAATGTAATTAATTAGGGATAGAAAATATTCAACCGACATGTCTGAGAATGCTTTAATGAAACTATATAAGATTCCATCAGGGCCAGGAGAAGAGTCTGGAAGGGAATTGATTACTCGATTTAATTCACTTACTGAGAAAGGAGAGTCCAGCCAGCTAGAGTGAGATGGATAAGAAATAAAGGAAGGCATTTCCTCACATCTGCCAACTGACGGAGGAGCTATCTTATTAGAAAAACCTATAATAATTTCTTCTGGAATATGTTTGGAACGCTGGGGAGTATATGACAAACTGATTTTTTTTAAATTGGACCATACGGATGACTGGGGAGATTCAGGAGACAAGCGTTCACAGAATTTTCGCCATCCAGACCGCTTTTTGTTTTTCAAAACGCGTTTCGCTTCTGCCTGGGCTCTTTTCACAGAAAGGTAATTTTCGAAAGACATACATTTACGGAAAATGGAAATTGCTTCTCTTCTGGATTTAACGACACTAGTGCATTCTTCATCCCACCATGGGGTGGAATGTTTTATCTTAATGTTAACATTACGTTTTTTAAGTGTTTTTTCTGCAGCTTTTATTATCATGTTAGGAAATAATTCACATTGTAAACTAGTGTTGACAAGGGAAGACTTAGATGCTTGAACAATGGAGTCTAATTCTGAAGAAAAATTTCTCCAATTCGCGTCTTTCGTTTTAAATTTAAAACTATTGTTTATCGAAAAGGAATGCGTGGAAGATAGATGGTGGAAGGTAATTATTATAGGAAAATGGTCACTGAAAAGGGGATATTTAAGAATGTTCCAAGAACATATGGGAATCACCGAAGATGAGCAAAGAGATAAATCGACTGCACTTTTCCGATGTTGAGGGGCAGTGAAACGAGTTGAATCCAATGAATCCGTCATTTAGAATACATAAATTATAGGTATCCATAAAATCTAATAGATTATGGCCAGAACGGTTTGTTAACTCACTGCCCCAAGAAGGAGAATGAGCATTGAAGTCCCCAAGTATCATATACGGGGGACGAATCTGGGATATAAATGTTGACCATTCGTTTTCAACAAAAATTGTAGAGGGAGGGATATATATTTATAGTAATGTAATATCAGATACAACAGCTGCTGCTATTTGAAAATTATTGGAGAGAGTGTGGAAAATGATTTGTTTAAAAGGGATAGAATTATGTATAAAAAGAGCAGTGCCACCTTTGCCATCCAGTCTATCATGTCTTAGACAATGATATCCGGGAATCTTAAATTGATATGAGGGTTTTAACCACGTTTCGGAGATGGCTGAGGATGGATGAGCAACTGAAATATTATGTTCATCAAGTAACTGTACAAGATCAATTTTGCTGGCGAATAGACTTCTACTATTCCACTGAAGTATTTTGCTCAGTTGCGGATACATCGGGAAGGCTAGAGAGTAAAGATTTCATATAATTGGCAGCGTTGGACGGTACTTTATTGTTATTTGAAAGGATCGTAATTAATAGGGTAATTAAATTTTGAATAAAAGAAGAATTTTCAATCATGACTTTAGGTAAGATATCGGAAGTGGAACAGTTTTTTAAGGCAGTCCCATTGGGAGCCTGGGATTTATTATTCCCATTCGGGTTAAGTAAAAGATCATTATGTAGTTTTTTATCGAAAGAAGGAATAAATTTTGGATTAGATTTTATCGGTTTGAAAATTGTTTCTTTGTGGGAAGATGATAGAGGGGATTTAGGGGAAGAAAAATGAAAGAGAGAAGCGTTAGACGTTATCTCTGCAAAAGATTTTTTCGTAGGAGGGAATAATTTAGAAGCCTGAAAGTAGGAAATGTTGTCTGCAGCCATTGACTGTTTGATATTTCTCTGTCTAGATAACTCTGGACAGGCCACACTAACAGCAGTATGGTTGCCCTTAAAATTAATACAAATAGGGTTATTCGTTGTATTTTGACACTGTTCAAAGGGATGATCCTCTCCGCAATGGAAGCAACGAGGAGGGGAACGACAAATAGGTTTTGAATGGCCAAAACGGCAACAGTTGAAACATTGGATCGTCGGGAATCTGTATACTTCAACGAGAAGAGCGTTATAATAAATAAATACACGGGATGGTAATGTTTGACCTTCAAAAGTAAAAACAACGGATTGGGAAGGTTTCCATATAGTGGTGCCGGTGGAAGTATCCTTGAAATTCAAACGACGTGCTTTTAAAACTTTTGAAGTTAATTGAGAGTCATTAAGAGCGTCTACTATTTCTGTTTCTGATAGATCGGTTGAGATACCTCTTACTCTGCCCATTCTGGTTAAATTGAAAGTAGGTATGAAAGATTTAAATTTATTATTTGAAAGAGAACCTATTTTTTTACAAAATCGTTAGCTAATGTGGCGGATTTAAATTCTATGGATAGTTTGTATCGACCTTCCGGTTTTATTGATCCATTTATAATACCGAGGTAATTGAGTTTTGAGCTAAAAATAAATTTACCAAAATCCAGGGGATGAATTATTTTCCCCTGTTCAGTCCTTTGGACATTAACAATAAATGGAGCTGAAGATGAAATAGAATACATAAGCTCAATGGCTTTTGCTTCTGTAGGAATGGTATCATTATAACATCCATGAGAGATTGGGGCTTCGTTTGTTTGTAAAAGAGATTTAATTTTAGGAGATACATTAAGGCAAAGCGGAGGTCGTCGTTTTCGGGAAGGAATGGTTACAGAATTTTGGGAATCATCAGAATCGTAGACGTCTGCAATATTAGAAATGGACTCAGGGTCCGGAGGTGGATTATCGTCCTCCTCCATTTCAACAAATTAAAAAAAAATTAAACAATAATTATTATTTTAGAAATAATAAATGATAGAAATAAAAAATCATATTTGACGAAATTAGTTTTTTTAGATCTTCATACAATAGTATATGCTACTGCTATTACTGTTTGTAATAAGTTAGGAATCAAATTATCATCCTCTGATGATAGATCATATAGTCATAGTAAACCAGAATGGCAGATCAGATTAGAAAATGATGTAGTATTTTTAAGAAGTAACATAGCTAGAGTAATAGAATATAAAAATGGGAATAGAAGTAGGAAAATTTTGAGACATGTAGATGAAATTGGGAGAAAATTTGGTTATAATATAGATAGTCATAATAATGAAAATATAATCAATGATTTATTAAAACAAAAATTAGGCGTAAAAGCTAGTAGATTAAAAAGATATAATTATACGTATAATAAAAAAAATAATAACAGATTATTCCATAAAAATGAAAAAATATTTTATTCCAAACTTGACGATAAACAAAATATTATTTCGAATAATAATATTCCGTTGCCATCTGAATCAGATATGCGCGATTTTTGGACTAAAATTTGGAGTAAAGATATAAAACATAACGAGTCAAGTCCCTGGATAGAAAATGAAGAACTCAATTTTTCAGGCATTGAACAAATGAGTTTTTCTAATATATCGGTTGAATTGTTAACCAAAATTATTAAAAATACTCATAATTGGAAAGCCACGGGTTGCGATTGGATACATAATTTTTGGTACAAACGTCTAACTACTTTACATCCTCTTTTGGCAAAAAATCTTTCAAAATTTGTCAGTCAACCACAAAATTTTCCAAATTTTCTAACTAAGGGCATTACTTATATGTTGCCCAAAAGCGAAAATATTAATAATCCCTCTCAGTACAGACCCATTACATGTTTACCGACAATATACAAAATATTAACCTCTTGCTTAACAGATTTAATATATACTCATTTAGATGAAAAAAATATTTTATCTGAACAACAAAAAGGTTGTCGCAGAAAACATATGGGATGTAAAGAACAATTAGTTATTGATTCTGTAATTCTAAAACAGATTCAAACTCGAAAAAGTAATTTACATACTTGCTATATAGACTACCAAAAGGCTTTCGATAGTGTCCCGCACTCGTGGCTGATCAAAGTATTAAATATATATAAAATTAACCCCATTATCATTAGCTTTTTGGAAAATATTATGTCCTTTTGGAATACCAATTTACTTATCAATTTAAAAGGTAAGAAAATAGTAATACAGGGCATTTCAATTAAAAGAGGAATTTTTCAAGGAGACTCATTGAGTCCTCTTTGGTTTTGTTTAGCATTGAATCCTCTATCTAAAATGTTAATTAAAAGCAAGTTTGGAATAAAAGTTAAGGGTAATACAAGGGAGAGTAGTACAATTTCGCATTTATTATATATGGATGACATAAAATTATTTTCGAATTCTGAACAAAATTTAGAGAAAATGATCGAGGTAGTTAAAAACTTTTCAAATGATATCAAAATGACTTTTGGTTTAGATAAATGTAGAACGATCCATATAGAGAAAGGCAAAATTGTAGATGGGGACGAGAGTATATTTAGAAATTTCCAAATTACTAGTATGAAAAGGGATGAGATTTATAAGTATTTAGGATACCCACAATCAAATAGATTAGACCACAGTAGTATTAAAAATGATATTAGGACATAGACATATGAATATTAGTAGACCTGCCCTAAGTGATTAAAAGCGTATTATCCCCACTCCCCATACCGGTTCCATTGAGCCGGCTGGGCTCGCATATGGCCTCAAGTGAAATTTGAAAACGTGACGTCATCATTCTTGTGCGAACTATGGTCGAGGCATCATCGGTTCATTTTACGAAATAAAACGGCAAAATGTTGACTTGTGATATGAAAACTTGTAAAAATAGATGTGAAAAAGAGAATAAACCCAATTGTCGTATTACATTCCATAAGTAAGCATTATTTTACTTTATTTTAAGCTTATTCACACCGTATTATATGGATCAGTTTTAGAAACATATACTATCACATCTCAATGTAGCGATTCTCAAGTGTGCTCATCGTTGTTTACTGGGGTAAGTAAATTATGAGACATTTGTAAAAGTGTCTTAACTAAATACTCTGAAACTAACTACGACTCTGAAAATAGAAGCTGCCTTACTTTGCCGAATTTGGACTTCGCAAATTAGTTCATAACGTGGCGAGTAATTTGCGCTCCCATGTAGAAATGTCTATTCATTCAAAAGCAGATTTTACTTTTAAGAACTAAATGGTGATATTATAATGCGAGATGCCTATTTACTGTCAGATTGATTTATTGACGAATCTCAGTCAGCCTTACTCCCTTCGTTCTTCAACAGTTGATTTTACCCCTCGCCATTAGCTTCTCGTCTATTAATTCCTATGTCTGTGTATTAGGATTAAATTTCAAACTAGGATCAGGAAAATTTTAAAATGCAATCTATCTGCTAAAAATTTAGTAAAAGCAATAAATACTTGGGCAATACCTCTATTAACGTACTCATTTGGCATAATTAAATGGTCTAATACAGATTTAGATAACTTAGAAAGATTAATTAGAACTACGCTAACAAAGTTTAATTGCCATCATCCAAATTCAGCTATAGAACGAGTTTTTTTTTTTTATTTATTTAATATTTGTATGTTTTTTACAATAAATATACAATTATACATATTATACAGTGTTATCAAGGTAAATAATAATAGCTTTTCCTCACCATAAAGAGACAAGGCTCTTGTGTTTGGTGAGTGAATCCTAGCTCAATTATATGGAATCATGTAAGTAAGTAAATAATATATTTGCAAAACCAAAGGGATAAGTAAGAAATAGGCAAGATTTATCAATAATACAGTTTCAAGATTTGAGAGAAATAATAATAATAGTAAGATATGGACTTTTATAGTAGTTTTAGGTAATTTTTTAATTTTATTTTAAATTCCTGAATATCTTCAATATTTTTTAGATATAATGGAAGGATGTTAAAATATGTTATACCCAGATAGAGATAGGTATTTTGTGTGTGCTTTGTATTAAGTTTTGGGATTTTGATAGTTTTTTGATATCTTACTGATGAATTGAATTGTAAGTTATTTAACTGTATTTCTTTATAAATTTGTAGAATTGAATATTTTTTATATATATTGTCTATTGTGGGTACATTGAATATTGAAAAGAGAATCTCAGTAGAAAATTTGGATGGTTTTTTCAATATTACTTTGATTATCAATCTTTGAACTATTTTAAGTGGATTTAATATATTGTTATAAGTTCCTCCCCAGCCAATAATACCATATTGTAATATAGATTGTACAATTGCATAGTACACTCTTTTTAGGTTTTCTAGTCTAAGAATATTTCTAAGTCTTATAAATATATAAATACATTTTCTAATTCTTTTGACAAGTTCACAAATTTGTTTTTTCCATTTAAAATGTTGATCTATATATATACCAAGATATTTAATTTCAGAAGTTAGGCTAAGTATAGAACATTCTTGATTGCAATTAGTTCTGTTACATTTAAGTTGATGTATTATAATTTTTAATTCTGGTACTGATTTAAATTTGTTGATAGAGAATGGGATACATTTTGTTTTTTCAGTATTTAATGAGAGGAGGTTTTTATCGAACCAATTCAACCAATTTTTATCGGCTGGCTAAGTCCTCCATCACAACACAAGCAACATTTTCGGCTTTCTGTGGTGGTAGTAGGAGATTTTCAAACATTGTTGGGTTATTCGTAACCCGGGAATGTTTGTCTTTCTTTTAAAAAAAAAAAAAAAAAAAAAAAAAAAAAAAAAAAAAAAAAAAAAAAAAAAAAAAAAAAAAAAAAAATTTCAGTATATTAATATCAGTATTTGCTAAGTTATTAACATTATTCCAATCTGTACCTTCAATTATTATGACAGTGTCATCAGCATAAGATATTATTTTTCCATTTAATCTTTGATTGAATATGTCATTTACATAAATGATAAACAGTAACGGTCCCAGGACTGTACCTTGAGGTATGCCGAAGTGACTTGTTTTTTGTTGACTATGAACATCGTTGATTTTTACGACTTGAGGGCGTTTGAAAAGGTAGCTTTTTATCCATTCTATAGCTGTACCACTTAATCCAATGTTTCTTAATTTACTTATAAGTTTGTCGTGTGATATGCTATCAAAAGCTTTTTTAAGATCTATGAAAATTCCAATGCATTTTAATGATTTATCTAATGAATTATGAACAAGACTAGTTAATTTTGCAATTGCATCCTGAGTGCTTCTACCTTCCATAAAACCGAACTGATTTTCATTAATTAATTTATTACATTTTACAAATTGGTTTATCCTTTTTTTAACTATCTTTTCAAAAATTTTTGCTATGTTCGAGATTACTGATATGGGTCGGTAATTGCTAACTTCTTCTGGGTTACCAGATTTAAATATTGGAGTAATGGTAGTTTGTTTGTAGATTGATGGAAACACTCCGCTTTGGAAACTTACATTTATTATGTGTTTTAACGGTTTAGAAATTTGATTTTTAATATTTTTTAAAATATTAACTGTTATTCCATCAAAACCCGGGGCAGAACCTCCTTGCATACCGTTTATAATTGATATTATTTCGTTCTCTGTGGTGACTTGGAATGTTGCTATATTATTGTCAGTATCAATACTACAGTCTGAAAATGTTATATTTGGGTCAGTATGAATGAGATTGGCAAGATTTTCCCCTACATTCGCAAAGAAGGTGTTAAATATGTTTGCAGCTTTTGAGGGATTTTCTTTACAACGTGTTTTCATGTTGTCATGAAATATAATAGCGATGTCGTTATTCTTGTTTTTTTTCTTGTCAATTATTTCATTTATAACTGTCCACACTCTTTTACTATCATTTTCAGCCTGATTCAACTTTTGTTTATAATACTTTTGTTTTGTGTTTTTTATAATATATGAAAGTTTGTTTTTATATGCTTTAAAATGATTTAGTAAATTTTTATTATTTGGTTGTTGAGTAGTTAATTTGTAAAGAGCTTGCTTATGTCGTACAGATACTACTAAACCATGAGTAATCCATGGTTTTATAGGTTTCAAGTTCAACACTTTGGATTTGGTTATTATATTATTATTTGTCGAGTCATTTATGCATTTAGATATTTTTTCTTCAAACATTTTACAACATATATTGACATCATTACATTGTAATAATTTATTCCAATTTTCTGATTCTAATTGGTGTTTTAATGTATCCATATTAAGTACTTTTTTTGGGTAATTATTTTGTTTAAATAATGGCAAAGTTGGATTGCTTAATTTATAGTTAAAAATACATGAATAATGATCAGTGATAGATGTATAAATGACAGCTGATTTTATATTTTTGATATCAGGAATATTTGTAAAAATGTGATCTAAGCATGAGGGGCGTTGACCTTTAACATTTCTAGTATAAGAATTTATGCACGATAAATAATTGAGTTCTGCTAACATATTTAGATATGTGTCTTTATCTTTACTAGAATAGTCATTTGCGATATTTAAATTCATATCTCCAACAATAATGGTATTTTTATTTCTAAAATTTAACAAAATATTTTTTAATTCATCTATGAATTGAGGTACTATCGATGTATGCGTGCGATAAATAGCAATAATGTTGTAATATTTATTTACGTCTTTAAATTCTATATTTAATATGTTAACATTACTAACATTAATTATTTCTTTAATATTGAGAACATTATACTGGTTAGAAATAAATAATCCGATACCTGAGTTTTTGTTTATTTTGTTTATTGTCGCATGGTATGTGTAGCCTGGAATAGTGTAATTGATTTCGCCTGCAGAGTGTGTCTCTGTTAAGACAATCAGGCCCGGGAAAAAATTTAATTCTTTTAATGTTATAATTAATTCATCCATATTTCGTTCTAAACTTCTAATATTTATATGAAATAGGGTAAATCCTTTTTCAGTGCAAATTAAGTTAAAATCTTTCATAGATTGACATAAATTTTCTTCAATATACATTTTTTTATCTAATGCGTTACATAAAAAATCATTCATTTTTAAAGTTTTAGATTAGAGTTTAAAGAAATGAAATTTACCGTATTATTCATAGTCGATGCGCTCTCTAGCTAGTTGAAGCATTTTTTGCCGATAGAGACATTTCATGCTATCAACTCTGTGTTCTGTAGAATAATTCATATTAAACCTTTTGTTTTGAACACAGCAATTGTTGCATGTTAGAGGTTGTTCTTTATTTTCACATTTAGACAGAATGTGCTCCTTTGTGCAGTGAGGGCAAATGGGGGGCTGCGTCCTGGCGAGACATCTTTGCGCTGTGTGGCCGAACTTAAGGCAGTGGTAGCATTGAGTAAGCGGGTTACAGTCTTCTATGTATACTCTTTGGAATTTGATGTTTATTTTGTTTTTTTCTAGTAGCGTTTTTCTTAATTTACCGGTTGTTTCAATAATGTAGTTAGTGGTGTCGTTTTCTTTTCCTTCATTGTATTTGTTTTTTAATTCTTTGATAAGCTTGATGTTGTTTTTGTCTTCCAGGGTTAATCCTTCATTTTGTTGTACAATCCCATCTATTATTTCCTCTTCAGTCAATTGGCATTGCAGTCTTTTCAACATTAAACACGGTTTCTTTTTTTTAATTTCTTCGGCCAATATTTCTTTTCCAATTACCTTATTAATTTCTTCGGTTAACTTTTCTGCATCTTCTTTTTTTTGACATGAAATCAGTAATTTTTGATCTCCAATTTTTTTTACTCCATTTACTCCAACTTTTATTTTAGTTAAATTAATGTTTTTTTGAATTTTTATTTTTATATCTTCGGCCTTCAAGGTGTTTTTAGATGTAATTATGATGGCGTGCTTCTGTTCTGGGATGTGTGCACTTGTATTCACGAAGTTTTTATTGTCACCTAATACATTTGCATATGTCCTTTTGTTATTATTATGAATTTCTTCTAGTTTCTGTGCGTAGTGATGATTGTTTTTAATATTAGTTTCTTGTAATTCTATAATCTTTTTTTGTAGATTTATTAGTTCATGTTGATTTTTTTCTTCCAGTGATATAACGTTCTGTTCCAGTGTTAATTTTATTTTTGAGTCCTTCACTGAAGTGATCTTGTTTATTAAATCTTTAATGTTTTTAATAATTTCTTGAGTTTCCATATTGGATGGAATGGAGCGCCCAGGTGGGCGAGTTATTAATGTAAACTATATTATTTGATTTACTTGTTACAAAATTACGCGACTGTACTCCTTCGATGCGGAGCGAGAAATATACATGAAATATACATAGAGTTAATTTACCTAGAAATTTAGGAGGTAGAGGTATAGTCAAAATAACTTCTTTGAAACATAATCAGGTAGAAATGCTAAGAACTTTTTTCCATAGGAAAGCTCATAGCTCAGAAATGCACAAAATAATTTGCAAGGCAGATAGAAATATTACACCTTTAAATTTATACGATGAGAATGCCAACATTTTTATAAATCCCAACCAGGAATTATTAGATTCCTGGTCAAATAAAATTTTACACGCAAAACACTTCAATTATCTCAACCAAACGTATGTTGACAAAATTTCGTCAAACAAATGGTTGAGTATTGGAGAGTTGAGCGCAGAAATAGAAGGATTTATGCTTGCCATTCAGGATAGAGTCATTAATACTAAAAATTATAGAAAGCATATAATCAAAGATACAAATCAAATTGATGATTTGTGTAGAAAATGTTTGGCTTTTCCGGAAACTATAGAACATATTATATCGGGATGTTCTATATTAGCACCGTCCGAGTATACATTTAGGCACAATCAAGTTTTAAAAATAATTCACCAAAATTTGGTAATTAAACATAACTTGATTGACTGCCGTAATGTAGTACCATATTATGAATACGAACCAGATTCATTTTTAGAAAACGAATTTTATAAAATATATTATGATAAAACTATACTAACAGACCGAGCGATTAGTCATAATAGACCCGATATAGTTTTACATGACAAAATTAAAAAAATAACTTATATCATTGATGTCGCTATTCCAAATTCCTGTAATATTCAAAAATCTGTTAGTGAAAAAATAAGAAAATACACAGATTTAGGAAATGAAATAAAAAGAATTTGGCATTCTCAGACTATAAAAATATTACCATTCGTTATTTCGGCTACTGGCATTATACCTAGCTCTCTAATTGAAAATTTAGGCGTATTAGATCTATCAAAAAAATTATATATAAAGATGCAAAAGTCGGTCATTTTGAATACATGTAGGATAACAAAAGATTTTTTAAATATTTATGTTGGGGGATCAGTAGGATTTATAGGCCCTGTTAGAAGTTCTACCGAGCCGAACCCTCTGATATGAAAATATCTGGAGTCGGTGAATTATTTTCCCATTTGATCTCTGGTGAGTTGACGTGTTGTTCTTGTATTGTTTTGTATTTATTTTGCTTATATAATGCACTTACATAATGTTGATTGACTAGATGATCATTTGTGGAAAAGTGAGTGGAAGGGTTAAGTTTTTCCTTTGGGGAAGATTTAACCCGGACAACTAAATCGGAAGATAAATTTTAAAAAAATACACGCAACTTCGTCGCAAACCAATAGCACAAACAAAAATAATGAATACGAAAAGGTAACAATAAATAAATCTTATCTGTACGCCGCGCCGTCAGCAATCCATCAAACACAGAGCACTGGAAGTAAACACGACTGCACACTACCGAGGTTCGGTGACTAATCATAAATTGATATTAAAAACAATGTTATTTTATTCTAATTATTACAGATTAAAGAGTTTATTTAGTCATTGCTTCATCCTTACACTTATCGCACTGGAATTTTTAGTTTTTTTTTTGTAATGATTTGTGTAAAACAATTTGTTTGAAAACATTTTTTTGTGTACATAATAAAATACATACATTTTTTTACACATAAAACGTCAATAAATGGCCCACTAACTAACTTCAGTTTATGGAGTCGCATTACAAAAGTAGGCTTTAATTTAAGAGTGGGTTATAGGACATAATGGTGATTTGCTGGAAAACGGCTTAATACTACCTAAAACGGCTTAATACTACCTTTCGTATGTCATTCTCAGACTTCATATTTTTGTATACCAATTAATGGACTATTATTTTTCAGTCTGCTTTTTTTTTGTAGTTGTTGTAGGCATTCGACTATAAAAAATAAAAACATTGATACACCATACAACCCACTTTTAAAACTTCGATCCATGATTATCGCATTAAAAACGGTTTTACACAATATTTTTAATTTAAAATATGTATATAATATACACATCTGTAGAAGTACGGCCTCTTATTATCGTTATGATATCTGTGGATATTAACAATTAAATAAATACTTCATCTTGCACCAAATTTTCAACACATTTACACTGTTTTACTTATTACGGGTGAGAAGCCCCCGAAAACGGTGGTGAGACTATACGCTCCTTGTTTTACGGCGTATATATTTCGAAAATGCCATCAAAATGTTTCATTAATGGGTCTAAAAGTAGAATACGGACTCACTTGAAGCATTGCAATAATCTATAGAAGCTACGAAAACAGTAAGTAGGTACTCACAAATTCTCTTTTTTCATATAAATTTGTCGCATTGTATATTTTCAAGTGTCAAATTCTTTGAAACGTGTAAAATCCAACATTCAATATGCGTTTATATTCCTAACGGTTAGCACGAAGTTCATGATGTTCTGGCGCGCTCTTTATGCAGGTGTGTGTGAGAATTCGTTGTCTTTACGCTATGTCTAAATTGTGAGAGTGAACGTTTTTTCATGACACGTTTGGTAATTGAACCAAAAATTACCATCTCACACCGGATCATTTTTAGTTCATATCACCTTTCCGCGTATAAACACGTAACCATTCACACATTGTCAAATCAAAGATATTCTATCTATGTGTTGTGTTGTACAGTTTCAAATAATTATATTATTTTTCTCTTTGTAGATCAACACATGATTTATCCATAGCAGCCGGAAAAAATACTCCAAACAAGGTATGCTTCGAGCAACAAATGAATTTGAGTGCGTTGGAGTCACGGGGGTGGGGGGGGGGTTCTGGACTTTTTCATCATAATATATTTTTTTTTTGCTTTTTTATTTAGGAAAAAATACAGCAAAAACACCAACATACGATAGAACCAAATGAGTCTACTGTAAATATTGCACACAAAGGACCAAACTTGGAAGATTTAGACCACGAGGATATTCTTATTGGTTCATCAGCCACTACTGTCGAAAAGGTACTTATATACTTCAAATATCTCGCATTTACTATTCGTCACCTCATTTGAATAGGGTTCTAACTTCATTTAACTTGTTCTGAGATATGAGGTGTCAAAGTTTGAAAAGACGATTTCTCATAGCCTATTTACCTATATTTAGAGATGGCAAAATTTAGCATTAATTTTCAGATTTTTTAGCATTAACAATTGGAAATTTAGAGTTTTATAGCATTTTGAGGCATAATTTAGCGTTTTGTAGCAAAATAGAAAAAAATGTATTTCGTGAATGTTTTTAGCGCATATTTTAAGTATTTTTGGTAAAATATATGTTTAACCTTCATTTGCAAGTACATATTTCCATGTGAAAGATTATAAATAATTATTTTTAATATTAAATTAATAAGGAAGGAAACTCTAAGTACGGGTCGAACACAAACACAACAAATGCAGATTGCGATTAACATCAATAGGCGTAATTTATTTCGCACAAATTGTGTAATGTCAAAAAGCTATTTTAGCCTACAGTATAAAAATATTAAATATTTACACATAAAATAGTAACAAAATTATAAAAAATCGTAGGAAAGGCTTCCAAAAATTAAATAAAGTAGACATAATACTTTTCCTTGCACATTCACATGAAACTACCTTCCTTATGCATTTTTCTCAATTATTCTTTAGTTGTACAGGACTAAATATTACTGTATCAGCTTCTCCAATTTGTATGGTTCTTTGACTTACGAAATACGCTATATTCTCGGAAAGCGTTTAAATTCAGCGTACAGTATAAATTAAAAATATTAAATATTTACACATAAAATAGTAACAAAATTGTAAAAAGAGGTAGGACAGGCTTCCAAAAATGAAATAAAGTAGGCATATTTGAAATACAGGTAAATACAAAAAACAATGGAAAAGGCACTTTACTGATTGAATGATAGCATTGCGCACGTTTCAATAGTGGGCTCCTTCATTCTCGTACGCCTGTCAGTCAATACCCGGTATTTTTGGGAAATTCGCGCCTATTTCGCTAAATAGAATAATTTAGCTGAAATACGGCCAAAATCACGTTTTTCGCGTTAATTCGCGAAATAGAAATCACTGGAAACACTTTCAAATGCCTTGAAACGCAAAGAAAACTTATAAATGCCCTATTTTCGAACCATAAATATTTTTTCGCGTTTTTAGTTAAAACGAAATCTTGCCATCTCTACCTATATTCCTGATATATCGGAACACTTGTTACATGCACCTGCTTTAGCCCTCATGAAGTATATTGTCGAAAGGCGAGAATTTTTATGATTTCTATGACGCGTGTTCCCAACATCGTAATAATAGGTTTGTATTTTACTAAAATTTTATTTTATGTTCAGGACCAAAAAGACAGCAATTTTTTGGGGAAAAAACCTGTGACCAATGACCAAGGATGGAGCTGTGAAGAATCAGAGCAAGAGCTTGTTATTGAAAAGGCGATAGAAGAAAGCGATGATATTTGCATAGAAGGGCGGAGAGTAGTACAATTTGATTATTTTTTTAAACAACTCCAATGTATTAGTCAACATGATTCCCTTTTAACTGCAATTTAAAGCATTTACAATTTACCTCAGAAAATAGAAATGGTTTGAACTCTACTTTTAATTTAAAATGTGTGTTATGTGGTAAACATTTTAAACTTAAAACGTCCGAAAGCATACAAGAAGGCATTGGCATCAACGAATCTTTTGTGTCGGGAATAATGAGCATAGGATCGGGTTATTCGGGCATGGAAGAACTATGTGCTACCCTTGAAGTTCCGTCCTTATCTATTGCTGGATATGGAAAATGCCATAAGAAGGTTTGTGAATGGTGGGAGAAAACCAAATTTACCAGTATGGCTGCGGCAGCCGATGAAGAAAAAAAACTGGCTATTCAAAGCGGCGATGTTGATGAAAACGGGACGCCAATGATCACTGTAGTAGCTGATGCATGTTGGTCTAAACGATCTTATAAAACCAACTACTCCGCCCTCTCAGGAGCTGCTACGATAATCGGTTACCGCACAAAAAAATTATTTACATGGTAGTTAAAAATAAGTACTGTACGAACTGCGCAAGAGCTATAAATTTGAAAATTCCTGTGCCCGAGCACACATGCTTCAAAAATTATGTTGGTTCTTCAAGCGGAATGGAAGCTGAAGCAATTTTAGACGGATTTCAACAATCGATAAGTATGTACGGTCTTATATATTCAACCCTCATTGCCGATGGAGACTCCAGCACTTACGCCAGAATCAGAAGTAGTCACCCATATTCCAATATTACAGTACAGAAAATAGAATGCTCTAACCACTTAATTCGAAACTACAGCAATCAAATTGAAAAAATTACGAAAGATACCGGCTTTCCTTTGGAATTTAGAAAAATTGTTTCAACCAACAAACTTCGTCTTAGGAAGGCGGTAGTTGGAGCTGCAAATTACAGGATGTAATCAAATAGTACATTAGACCAAAAAATTATCGATTTAAGGAAAGATTTATTAAATGGACCCAAACATGTTTTCGGTGAACATAAAGATTGTTTACTGTACTTCTGCAAATTTAAAATTGATCCAAATAAAACATTAGACCACAATCACGTTCCAAAGTTACAAAACAATATTATATTTTCAAAAATTATGGAAGCTAATTCTCGTCTTGTCAACAATGCCCGGAGTCTAGTACATTGATTAGACAGTAATATTGTTGAGAGTTTCAATGGAGTTATTGCAAAATTTATTGGTGGAAAACGAATTAATTATTCTTTAAAACAGTCATATATGGGTCGTTGTGCAGCTGCAGTAGTTTCTTTCAATTCCAAGCGACCGTATTATTCTTTACATAAGCAGATTTTCAACAGGAGCCCTAGTAATTTTTTGAAACGATTAGAATTGAAAAGAAAAAAAGAAGAATGGCTTCTAAAACAAACGATAAAAGATCTTTACGAAAAAAACAAGGGACACATTTACTTACAAAATCAGGAGCACCTGATATCCATTATGGCGAATCGTGCGAAAAAATGGATATGGAACATGATGCATATGAATGTGCTAAGGCAGAATTCTTAAAGCTACTCGACATTTCAAAAAGTGAAAAGAAGGCAGTTGAAAGACGAACTGTCTTGCAGTCTGATAGCGGGGAGTGGCTGCAACGCAGAAGAAACATGTTAACAGCTTCTTTATTTGGTAATATCTGTAAACGAAGTCAAACCATCAGTTGTGCTAATTTAGTTAAATCAATATTATACGGCCGCTCTCTAGATAATATAAAATCTGTGCAATATGATAGAGACCATGAGCAAGTTGCAAAAAGGCAACTTTGCATTCAAGAAAATATTATGGTCGATGAATGTGGCTTATTTATTGATGAACTTTTCCCATTCTTAGGAGCCACTCCAGATGGTTTGGTAAATGATAGTACAATATTAAAAATTAAATGTCCGATTTCTGCTAGTGGGATGCTATTTGAAGAAGCAATAGCAAAAAAAAAATTACGTTCTGGAAGGAAGATAAAAACAAAAAAAAAAATTTTACAAATACAAATCACAACTGGTATTATCAAGTACAGGGTCAACTTCACATTTCCAATAAGTCTGTATGTATTTTTGCCGTCTGGTTGGGTGAAGCAATTCCATTAAAGATAGAAATAATAAAACGAGATGACAAATTTTGGGGAGAAAAGATGGAAAGCAGATTAAGTACTTTCTTTATGGATTGTTTATTACCAGAAATCATAGATCCTAGATTTAAAAGATCAATGCCCATTTCGTGACCCACAGTATATTATATCCGCGTTGGAGAAAAAACGAAAAGCAGCGACATAAATTCGAACAGAAAAACTTTAAAAAATCCGAGAAAAATCTGTTACTGTGTTATTGAAACTAATGCAAATATTGTTCAAATTTTAGATTCTGATACGATTTTAGATAACTTCCTGAAGAGTTCATCTATCAGCGGGCACAGTGGAATTATTTCTAACTTAACCCTTCCTTGAAGTTCCTTTTATTTAATGTATTAAACATATACACAGGGTGTTGAGGGACGTACTTGAGTTACTTTAACCAGTAAATCCTGATATTATTTGCAGTAAAAACTGTAAATTAATTTACGGTCACCGGTGACATTTTCGATGTTCGATGTGACATTTCCGGTGACATTTTGAAAAAGTCACAGGAGAACAAAATTTTATTTACATTTTTTCTCTAAATAATATCAGGAATCACTGGTTAAAGTAAGTCAAGTACGTCCCTTAACATCCTGTGTATATTAAAATAAACCTTTGTTCCACCGCAGGGGAAGCTTATGGCGCAGACTACGCCAGTCGAAGAATACCATCATCACTGCCATGGTTGCCTGGATGGAGTCCCCCCTGATGGCCTTCAAACGAAACAGGAGCCTGTCAAATATCCCCCATGAACATTTATTATCATATACTATATTTTTTGTTTCTTTTCTGTTCCATTCTATGTATGAATGCATTGTTATTTTGTCAATATTTGTACTATTTTTGTACATTCTGGAATAAACTCTCATTATTATATTTGTTTTATTAAAATAAAGAGTGAGTGTCGCTGCAGTTTTGTCATGGTTTTCTGCGGCCTTGCACGACAGCTACTGCCATGGTTAAAAAATATTGTTGTTTAGTTGTACTAAATAACACAGAAAAATTAAAAAATAAAAAATATTAAAAAAAACTTTATTTTATTTCTCGAGGTCAATATATAAGAAGAACGCCATTACGGAGAATCAAGCAAAGCAACACTTTAACATTACAAATACAGTAACAATAAAATGTATAACATGATAACATTAAATAACATGTAAAATTTATTGATAATAATTTAATGGATTACTTGAACCATGAGATCCCAAACACCGTTTATAATGGAATAGCGCTCACTCCTACCTACACTTCAGTCCCTAACGAAACGCGACCACGAAAGGAACCAAGCAACCGCTAACGGTGCAAAACGCCGCTTACGGTTGCTTTCCTCCTTTCACATAATATCGCGAACTTAAAAACCTATTGTCAGCTTTTCAAACCTAATATGATTTACAATAACAAGCAAATGATGAAACATTTGTAAAAAAGATCATACTAAATACTCTACCAAAATAGTAAGTTCCATAAACAAGCCACATTTTGTTATTGGTTTGTTTTTTTACTTGAATATCTATATGTCTCTTCATAACTCACGTATAATGTTGAATATTGTACAGTGGTGAAGGCACCCTTACTGCCACCTAGCGATTTAATAATAAACATATTTTGGTAGTTTCGGAAATCTGCCTTGCCTATTATATGCCTTTAAGACAATAATTTTATAGTCAGAGTATAGTCAGTACTATGTAAAGAATTTCATTAAAATCATGTATTATTTTCAATGATATACAACATTCATTTTCTCAAATGGGACCCTTTTTTCGGCCGACTGCTCCAACTACCGGCCCTGAACGAACACACAAATGTGTTGTTCACAGCTATAGATATGTTTTGTGGACTGTAAATATTGCTAAGCTATGACAATGCTTGACGGAATTGTTAGGATGAAAAAGAAATAAAAGGAAGGAAAAGGCATCAAAAATAATTCCAGATCTCCTTTATGAACAATTTCACTGTCTTAAACATTCACTCCAAAGTTAAAGTAAACCAAAGCAGTGTTACCCAGGTTCATGGGGTTAGGTTTTTCTAGGTCTTGGCGGCGGATGTGTCTGCCGCCTTACTGCGTGGCGGGCCGGATCGGGAGAGACTGATTGAGTGAGACCGTTTGACCTCTCTAGCAGGACTCTCAACCCATCGCCTTGCAACGCAGTGACAGGGATGGATTCATACTTCTGTCACTCCTGGACACACTGACCCAGAGATTTCTACCTACCCCTCATACCTTTTCCTTCCTTGAACTACCTCTCCTTTCTTTCCTTGAAAAGGCCCTCCACACAGCATCCCCAAATTCAACAGCATACCTATTTTGAATGTTCTATTTGACCATGAATCTAAAAAGCCCTGGACAAAGCATTTATTAGTACAATTTTGTATGAATGGCATTGAAGCCAAATCTAGGGCGAGGGGAAATCGCCTGACAGCCATCTTGTATGACAAACTTTTGAAGTGGTATTTTTATTAAGTTTTCGAAGTGGCATTATGTTAATATTTTTATTTTATTTTCATATTTTGAATGCAATTATAACGGCTTATGAATTTTGGGAATGGGATGTTATTAAAAAATTAAGCAGGTTTTGACAATTTTCATACAACTTCCCCTTCACCCCGCGGCTTCAAATTTATCTTGAATAGTTCCATGACTTCTTAGGTCCATGTATTTAACTGATGAAACCAGATTGCCAATATTTGGAGAAATGTCTGTGGTTGATAAACATTACTATAATAATTATTATTAGTCCCACAAGTTGACTTATTAGTTATATGAAAACTTTAATTTGGACCGGAAAAATCACTCGGCAGTCCGCAAGTTACCAATGTATGCTGTTAATATGCTGTTAATGCTGTGTGTATGCATGCATATATGTGTATTTATGTATGTATACATGGGTGTATGTATATATGTGCATATAAATAAATATTTTTTTTCCTTTTTCTTTAAATAAAAATGTACAATAACCATTTAAAAAAATAATAATTTAAAATCCCAACTTACACTTATACGAGGCATATCCAGAAAGTAAGTGTACTGAGGCTCTCACGACCGAATGAATTTTATTTTCGATATGTTGGCTACACTTACGTGTAGCCTGACTCTTCCCCTCCGCAACGAGACCTGTTCAAGGTCAGTACGTTGAGAAGTGTCAACGCGACAACACGTTTCGTGAAAAATGTCAATCCAATCTCCCGCCAAATGCGAAATACGCGGCGTCATCCGTTATCTCGTTTGGAAAAACCTCCGTTTGAGGTTTATAATGAGGTTAAAACTGCATATGGTGATAAAGCTATGAATTGTACGAGTGTGTACAAGTGGTATCGCGAGTTTAAAAACGGTTCTCACCTCTTCACCCTCCACCAAAAAGTTCAAAACCACAATTTCAGCCAAGAAAATCGTGGCATCCGTGTTTTGGGACTGTCAAGGCATAATTTTGATTGAATATCTGCCTCAAGTGGAGGCCATCAACTCTGCAAGATACTGTGAGACCCTAAAAAAATTGCGGAAGGCGATTCATAACAAGAGGAGAGGCATGCTGACAAAGGGAGTCAGCCTGCTGCACGACAATGCCAGACCACACACGGCCAACGCCACGAAGGAACTGCTTGCTTCGTTTAAATGGGATATCCTGAACCACCCCGCGCATTCCCTTAACCTAGCACCTTCAGATTATTATCTCTTTACCTCCCTGAAGCTGTACATGAGTAGAAAAAGGTTTTTAACCGACGAGGAGGTAAAGGAGGAGGTGGAAAAGTGGACGAAGGTGTTGGCGGGAAACTAATTCGAGGAAGGCATCAAAAAGTTGATCCCCCGCTTCACCACCTGCATTGAGAGGAATGGCGACTATGTCGAAAAATAGCTTACATATGTACTACGGTAACCATGTAATTTTTTTGTTTCAATAAAAAGATTTGTAACCTACAAAAATTCAGTACACTTACTTTCTGGATACGCCTCGTATAATAAAATTTAACCAATACACATAAATACATGTACCATTTAATCATAACCACGTAAACACCTCAGCACAGGTTCTCCCAGTGAGGTGTTCACGAAACATATAACATTACCCACCACAGTGTCACCTACTCAAACCTACCTCACACCCAGCATAAAACACCATTTTAACAACAGTTCTAAATTTATGTATTATATACAAATGTAAATATTTGGTAGACACTGTAATGTATGTATAGAAATAAATAAAAATACAATAAAAATACAATTTATACTTATCTTTCACATCTTATGAGCAGTGATGTCATCCAATATCTGTACAAACGGGTTTCTATCAGTATGACAACGATAATTATTATTGTATGTCCAATATAATATTTTGTTTATTGCTAAATATATCAAAGATTTAAGTACACAAAATATGAAATATATACATATATACTACGTTTTAATAAATTTATCGAAAATATTATTAATACTGGTGCAATTTTTTTTTAACCTTCCAGCGGGCGCGCTGTCGCAAAATTTACGACAAACGCGCCTTATCGCTTCCCCCACTCTTGCGACTTAGTTGTAAGCATAAATGAACCACTCACTAGATCAATATCTTCGGGTTTTTAGTACTGAGCCCATGGGTCCTAATGTTTGCCATAGATAAAAGTCAGTAACTGAAAAATATACGTCACTACTACACATACTCACCATCGACTAGGATAGAAACTATAAAAAAGGCGTAACCATAGACAATATAATTCTCATTCGGAGCCAACCCATTGGCTAGCCTAAAATCGGCCAATGACAGCGGCCTATAAACATGCATGAAGTTCGTATTGGTTTGTGGAAAATATACGTCACAAGTCACCCATAGAGATTACCGTGTCTTTTTTTTCTGACCCACTTTTTTCTCGGAGTTATACCCCCCTGGTTGTAAGCATCGAGCTTCGAGCTATGCTAGAGTCAAATCAAATGTCAAACATTTACCGCAAGATATAAATGCTTTTCTCAAAGTGAATTACGGTAGGGCAGTTGAACCGATAACAGAAGAATAAAACAGAAGCTTTCCAAAATGCGGTGTTTGTCGGTTATGTGCACTGGATAAGAAAAGATCCTCCGCATCAATGAAGTGTTGCCGTTGCCAGTCCTTTACATGCAAGAACCATTCTTCAGTTGAGGTGGTTTGTAACAATTGTAAGGATGAGGATATTGATTCTGACTAAATAGGTCGATAAAATATTTTGTTTTGAAATATTAACATGTTTAGAGTGTTGCTTCGTTTTTTTTAAGAAAGTCAAATATATTTTTTTAAAGTACTGCCTATTATGATTTTTCATATCCTTAAAGAAATTCCCTAACGTTTGTATAAAGAAAACGCCACTTACATGGAGAAAACTTGATGACGTAAAATTTACGACAAGCGCCCGCTCAAGGGAAATTTCTCAACGCGCCCGCTGGAAGGTTAACTGATGATGCTCGATGGTGTTGTTTATTTTCGCTTTAACAAACGGGTTTCTGTAAACCTGCTGAATTTACAGCACTGTAACTTTACGAAGACCTCCGTGGCAGAGAGGTAAGCGTCTTGATTGGGCAAGTGCAAGTTAAATTAATTTACATGGATTAATAAACATATTTTATCATAATATGTTGATAGTTATGGTAGGTTAGGGCGGTAGGGTCAATTATACGTGGGGCAAAAGGGTTAGTTGTGATAGTCGAAGCCCCCACAATGTGCGCCAGGGTTAGTTGTGGTGACCCACGGCGGGGATAATATCAGTGTTGGTTATAAAACATTTGGGCGGCGTGGTTTTGGTATGGAAACCCACTGGGGGGCGAACCTAGTCAGTGGGAGTTCTCCAAGGTTACCATAAACAAAACACATTTCTCATAGAACAAGGCTGCCCAACCCCAGGCCCGCGGGCCACATTGTGGCCCGCGGGCCCGCGAATTATAAGTGGCCCGCGTGAAACATTTTCAAAAAACCCGCCAATCCGCCAATTTGAAAAAGTGTCGCGGGCCCGCGGTAAAACAAACAATGCAGCTTGCGCGCGGTCACCAGTGTTGCCAACGACGGCGATTTATCGCTTTTGTGGGGAATTATGTTTTATAGAAATTCTCTAACAACCCCCCCCCCATAGAAATAGGAACCGTCAGGTATTCAGTGGCCCGCCAGTGATTCAAAATCGTCAATTTCGCCCAACTGCTAAAAAGGTTGGGCAGCCTTGTCATAGAACATAAAATCTAAAAGTAAAAAT
The DNA here is from genome assembly GCF_061612785.1 of Hesperophylax consimilis. Classification (NCBI taxonomy): domain Eukaryota; kingdom Metazoa; phylum Arthropoda; class Insecta; order Trichoptera; family Limnephilidae; genus Hesperophylax; species Hesperophylax consimilis. The sequence goes on along the minus strand of NC_142837.1, from coordinate 21,668,293 downwards.
CACATGGTTAGAGGGCCCCTAAACTATTGACACTATGGGACGGAACTAGCTCTCTTTGTCTTGTTTCATCACAATTAAATATGGGCATACTTGATCGGCCCAGATGCGGGAGCGTTATCTCCACTACAACGGCGTCGCTATGTGTTTTGAACACACATTTCAAGCAAACAAAAGGGCACACAAAGTCCCGAACGGGCGGCTGACGAACGTCTGTGTGTGGAGTTTTTCGGGAGGCCGAAGCGGATTTGGGTATTTGGCTCCTTTGTGTATTTATTGCTTTGGCCGAAATTTCAAACCTCTAGTGTCTAAAATCCACTACATTACACTACGATACTCACAGTATCGTTCTGGTGAAAGACCATCATTCAGAATGGAAACATTGCTTATAACGGATTTAGCTATGCTCAGTGACCACACCTGAATAGCTAGGTACTCCATTCGGTCTCACAAAATTCTCAAACTGGGGATACCACCGTCATACTGACTTAAAATAAAAACATATTTAGCATTATTATTTATTTATACACTATTCATTAATACAGGTAACAATCTTTAATTTAGAGAAGAGCAACTTTAAACAATTAAGAAATATAGTACGCAGATTGCAGAAAGCAATATGCAAGAAGGTACATGATAATCATACATAATACAAAAATAAATGCGCGCTTTCTCCTTTGTTTGTGCCAAAATAAAATAAATTTTATGATGGATAACAATCAATATATTTTCACCAATTAACTGAATGCCGACATATAAATAGGTTGACTAAAATTTTTACAAGAATGTTTCTTTTCTTTCAATAAATATTTTTTTGTTTTTGTATTTCTTTTTATCGAACACTAAGTTAAACTTATTGACTATGCAATTTTTTTAAAAACAATATCATAAACATCTTTGTAGTTGCTGCAGAAGTGAACTTCCAGTCCTTCAGTTATAAATGAAGGGAGGTCGTTGAAGTCTTTCTTGTTCTCTTCGGGAAGTATAATGCAGTTTACACCAACTCGCTTAGCCTGAAATAAACACAGTTATGTTGATTGATTTTTGGGGTAATACGCCATGCTAAACTTCCTCCTCCTCCTTGCGCCAATATTTGGGACAGATTTGCAGAGCCCATCATCAGGGAAGATATAACAAGGGTATTTAACTGTCTTTAATTGATACCGTGTTGCCGAGGCCCAGTAAAAGAAATTATTCAATTAGTCTCTGTAGGTGAGAACTTACTGCAATAGTCTTTTCTTTAATTCCTCCCACTGGCAATATTTTTCCTGTCAGTGAGATTTCTCCCGTCATGGCAATATTCTGTCGAATAGGAATATTCTTAGCCAAGGAGATAAGAGCAGTGGTGATGGTGCAACCAGCAGATGGGCCATCTTTCGGAGTGGCACCTTCCGGAACATGAAGATGAAGATGGCTGGAGAAAAATACAATATATTTATTAAAATACAAACAACAAACTTTAATAATCTAAATAAAAAGAGAATTCAACAGGATGACCTATAATAAAAATAAAACATTAACTGGGAAGAAATTAGAAGTTTACTTGGGGAATGTATAAAGTGAACAAATAATATCTATCATAATCAGAGATGTGCTTTATTTCAAATAAATCCATTTCAAATGGAAATGCAAAATGCAAAATAGGTATTTTCCATAGACATATGAATATTAGTAGACCTGCCCTAAGTGATTAAAAGCGTATTATTCCCCACTCCCCATACCGGTTCCATTGGAGCCGGCTGGGCTCGCGTATGGCTTCCCGTGAATCTTGAGAATGTGACGTCATCATTCTTGTTCGAACTAGCGTCGAGCTATGGTCGAGGCATTTTATGAAATAACACGGCAAAATAGTGGCTTGTGATATGAAAAATTGTAAAAATAGATGTGAAAAAGAGAATAAACCCAATTGTCGTATTACATTCCATATGTAAGCATCATTTTAAGCTTATTCACGTCGTATAATATGAATCAGTTGTAGAAACATATACTATCACATCGAGCCAACATTGGTCGAATGTAGCGATTCTCAAGTGTGGGCATCATTGTTACTGGGAAGTAAATTATGAACACTTATAAAAGTGTCTTAACTAAATACGTAAACAAAATATTCGACTCTGAAAATAGAAGAAATTTTTTTTTGCCGAATTTGGACTTCGCAAATTTGTTCATAACGTGGCGAGTAATTTGCGCTCCCATGTAAAAATGTCTATTCATTCAAAAGCAGATTTTACTTTTAAGAACTAAATGGTGATATTATAATGCGAGATGCCTATATACTGTCAGATTGATGTATTGACGAATCACAGTCAGCTTTACCCCCTTCGTTCTTCAACAGTTGATTTTACCCCTCACCTTTAATTTCTAGTCTATATATTCATATGTCTGTGGTATTTTCCATTTTGCATTTTAAATGCTTTTCTAAAAACCATTTTGCATTTTAAATGCTTTTCTCAATGCATTTTCCATTTTAAATGCTTTTTTGCAACATTCTTCCTACTATCTCCACTCATCTTTTTTTCATAAGCCCCAAATATCAATCGGTCCTCAACCTCGCTATGAGAGATAATTTACATTTGTCAAGTTGCTCCCTGGTGAGCCCTGGTAAGAGTGAAACCATTACAAAAAATACTGAACATGGGGCCATGACGCTGTAATATTAAATTTTAGATAGCAGTTTCTATGTTTTTACGTTGGCAACATTAGTCCCGCGCAAAATTTTTGTGGTTTCATAATCTGTAGTCGTGGTGTTTTTGGATTTACCATAATTTAATATGTTTGTTCTACATTGATGAATTTTTATCAAATGAATTTTTTTTTTAAATTCTATAATTATTTTAATTGTTTGACCTGAGAAACCATTTTGCATTTTCAATGCATTTTGAAAACAGGTATTTTGCATTTTTATTTCTAAAAACCATTTTGCATTTTGCATTTTCAAATGGAAAAGTTTTGACCCATTTCCATTTTGCAGTTCAAATGGTTTTGGGTACCCATTTTGCACATCTCTGATCATAATATATTAAAAAGATACACAAGTAAACTTGCAAGTGTTGGGTTTTGTGGCGTCTGAAGAATAAATTACACACATGGGGAAATTTTTTGATGTATTCATAGCTTTTATTATGTAGTGCCGTTCATTATCCAGAATATTCCTTGGTGAGAGATAGCATCTCTGTTTCTACCCGATTTCGGCTTCTCCCCTCCTCTTTCAGTGTTAAAATTTCGCGCCATTTGCTGCGCAATTCGTCTTTCCGTGAAATCAACTACTGCCGCCAACATCTAGGCGTGTACGAATGCGATGAAGCGACGCTATTTTATTCAATTGACATCATGTTTCTACCGCGAACGGTTCTTTGGTTGCAATATCACGACTAAAACAAAAATTCTGTTTCTTCTCCAAAAGATTTTTACGCAAAAATATTACGCATTCTCAGATAATGTTGTGTCTCTCGAAGCAGTTGAGATTCCCGTGTCCGCGAGTGTAAATCGTGTTTTGAAAGTTCCTCCTGTAAATCCGGCAGACCTTGACACTTTCCTCTGGCGTAGGTGTCCTTATTTAATTCCCCGAGTGCTGGCTCATCTGAACAACTCAAAAGGGATTAACCTACTAGTAGCTCCCAAATGGACGAAAGTATTTGGCTACCAGACCTAAAATAGAAAGCCTTCAACCTACCGCAGCAGATCAAGTGTAAACCAGAGATACTGATAGATACCACCACAAGCTTTCACCCACCGCAAATACTTCACCCGGAGCTGCAAGTGTGGAAAATTGGGACTGGGATGGTGCATTGCAAGGATTGTACGATAGAAAACGAGAGATTTTAAGGACCAGCTGGCGAACTTCAACACTAGCTTCTTATAAATCAACTATTTCAAATAATGCAAATAGACGTTACCATCTTGTGGTCAAGCAAATTATGAAAGGTATAATAAACAGCTTGAAGCATCTAGAAGATGTGCAATCATACTCCTGTTAGCCTCAGGATGAAGAGCACATGATCTGACACTTTTGAGGTTAACCTCAGATCATTTTACTGATATGGATGATCATACATATTATTTTATGGCCTACATTTGGTTATTAAGCAAATTTTGCAAAATAACAATTATCAGGATGGAGATTAAACTCCTCACTAACTCAATTCACAGATCCTGTATTTTGGCTTGAGAAGCTGTGTGTCCTCTCAAAAGACAAGATACGAGAGGCATTCAATATTGATAACCTGTTTTTTAACCCCATCAGGTCCAACAAAAGTAGCTTCTAGAACAATTATCGATGGATGGGTCAAGACAATACTTAGGGATGCTGGTATTGAGGCCGCTGTGCACTATGTCAGCAGTACTTCGTTGGTTTGAAAACTGTCCAATAGAGGAAACTGGTTGAGTGAAAAAACCTTAGAAAAATAATATAAAAAATGAAAAACAGTCCAATATTCACATTCTCCTGAGGGGGGCAGACCCCCAAAGGTTCACCATTTCTGGAATCAGAAGGAGAAGCGATCGGGGTGAGGGTAGACCTCCAGCCGACGTTTGTATTAAGGACCGGGGACGTCATCGTTGACAAACTGTTCAGACCAATCATTCGCCTGAGGGGGGCAGACCCCCAAAGGTCTTCCAATTCTGGAATCAGAAGGAGATGTGAAATCAATTGTTGGACGTACTTAAGATCTGTACAGGGTTAGCAGGAGGTCACTATTGAAAAATCTTCTAGCTAAAGACTTTTTCGCCCAGTTTCTTGGAAGCTAGATTTACTCGGGCTTCTATGGAGCCCCAATACTTGAGCCAGTCTGATATACTCACTCCAAGGATTTCAATGGAGTCTTTATTGGGGAGGGTGCTTCCATAAAATTGCACCTGAGTCATTGATCTCCCTCTTTGCTGAAATCAGAAACGCTTGGGTTTTTGAGTTGGCCTTACCCCACCTTGAGGTTGTGATCAAATTTTTGTCTCAAAACATCCTGAGCTGTTCGGACGTCAAAAGTGGAAGGGGCCTTGTCAAAAAGATAACCCTCGTGAACGGTGTTGTCATCAGCGTAGCAATGAATTGGTGCACATTCAAGGAGATCGTTAATGTGCAACAAAAACAGAGTGGTAACAGCACAGATACCTCTATTTGGTACGGAGAGGAAGAGCCGTCAACTATGTAATAAATTGTTCTTCCCTTGAGAAAGCAATCCAACCATGCAGGGTTGGATGGATCCCATACAATGGTAACTTCTCGACAAGTGCTTAGTGCCAGTCCCTATCAAAGGCTTCGAAGATATCCAACCTGACGATTTGAGTTTCTACAAAATGTTCCAAGTACTGCCTCTAAATATGCATCACATATCTGAGCAAATCACCACACAATCGGTTTGGTCGAAATTCATATTGCCGATCGCTCAAAAGGTTGTTATTCTCAAGGTGTTAACCACCCTTTCGAATACCTTTGAGAGTATGGAAGTGATGGCTATGGAGCGGTAGTTGGGAGTATCGGAGCGGTTCCCCTTCTTAGGGATTGAGGGATACATATATTACGACTCCCGCATAAAAACCAGTTTGCAAATGTTTGAGGTTTCATTTGAGCTGAAATAAACATATTTAAAGTTTATATAACTTCGACCATTGTTCTAAAAAGTTGAATTGAACTCATGTAAAACAGGGAGAATTTTTTTTTCAATTTTAGACATTTTGATAGATAAAACATGTAATTTTACACGCCTGGCAAATTCTGACACAATTTAGGTGTTTTTGTGAGTTATACTACTTCTCAGCTGAAATGATTAGTGCAGAATTTAAGTTAGGTATTGAAGAACTAAAAAATAACAACAAATTCTATAAATGTAGGTACTTATTGCTTAAGAAATCATTTGTCGCATCAATTTCCAGCATGAAGTTTCTAGCAACGGTGAGAGCTATTCTGACAGACTCTTTCATTACGTCTCCCAAGTGTCCTGTCAACTCTAATGTGCCGTCCCCCTTAGACTTCTCAGAGTTGGAGGATTTCCTTTTTGCAGTTTCAATGAAGAGTGTTGAACCACCTTAAAAAGAAATAAGATAACATAAAGCTCAATGAAGTAAATATGTAATGCAAATGCATTACATATTTACTTCGATGACAAAAGATTAGATTATCTCCCTATGTCTGTCTATTATTAATATGTATATAGGTACAATCATAATTAATTTATCGGCATTGAAATTAAATTAAAGTTATTTTATGTACTGATCGTTGGACCTACCCATAGCAGTCCACGCTAGCCCCATTACAACTCCAGGAGGCGTTTCATCATACATCCGGTCGTGGGTAAACACTGGCTTGCCGACAAAGTCATTCAAATTATCCGACGTGACATTGACAAACTCCGCATCCTTCTTGACAATCTTAAAGGCAACCTTTCTGATGACCTGTGGGAGAAACAAGAAACAATTTAATTTCAAAGGAAACTACACAGCTACCATAATCCTCGTGTTTATTTTACGATTAATAAAATTATTACTATTATTTACAATAATCCCCAAAGAGAATTATTTTTCATAGAGAATTATTAAATCGCTTTTATACTACAACACTTTTAAACCCTTATTTTAAGATGTTTTGACTACACTTCAATAAACTTCCGGATAAACTGACAATGCTAAACATGATAAACATATATTACAAATCAAGCAAAAGCCATAATAAAAACCAGGTCCTCAACAAATAAAATACTGAACATTCCGATAACACACACCACACACGGACAAAGACACTTTCAATACTAAGCAACCAAACTTTTTAACAGTATGCCCATTACTTTGAATCAATTATTGACTACAAACACATCTACAAACTTTCTCAAAAAACATATCGTAGCCTGGATAAAAATCAAGATATTCGCTTTATTCAAAAGATTATAATTCCAAACCAAACATAACCAAAATATAATAAGTAAAATTAAATATTATACACGTCCTTCAAGAATTATCCAAAAATACATACACTCACATATAAATGTGTGTTTTCATGCTTCAATATGTCTGTGAAAAAAAAAATAATAATAACTTTCTACCACAACACATTTCTACCACCTGTCACCCTCAATCACAAACACGTTAACACCTCAGCACAGGTTCTTCTAGTGAGGTGTTCACATAACATACAATATCACCCACACAGAGTTTTACCTATATCAACCTATGTTCTTTATTTTTTATACCTTTTTTCTGTACTTTTTTCTCTGTACTACAATATAAACCACTGTAATCATTTGTAAAATGTGTATTCAAGAATAGACATAAATAAATATATGGCACACACTGTTACTTTGTATCATAAACTCGCTATTTTTTAATGTGGCAATAATTTCATCAGTGCGTGGTGGAGATTACAGCAAGCCCAGAAAAAGCATTCCTAGGAAAAGCATCCTTCAAGGATCTTACTTAGCTGAATAAAAACCAACTCATTTATGAAGGAGCATGTATTTTTTCATCCTACCAACACAACACTAGGAAACTAGCCACTGTGGGCAAATAAAATCAAAGTGATTTGACTCCTCAGGCTAATTCGTTTACTTTTTTAACAAACAGCTATGTATTATCCGTAGACAATTTGTTCGCTTTTCGGAACAGCTCATATAGTCTAATAGAATCGTTGTCTCCCTTACTGTCATAGTTAGAAATATGAACTAAATGGTGTTAGAAAGAAAAAAACACTAAGCTTTACATTCAAATATATGTAGAAGTTAACCACAAATAATTCAAATGTACACCTCTATGAAACCAAAGGTTCTGACCGCAATTTGAGAAAAATTTATGAAATTTTGTGAATTTTTTATTAATATTTTTATATGAAATGACAAAAAATGAGGTGGCAGTAACATTTATAATACATTTGTCTAATAATTTATTTTTTTTGTTATTAGTAATTTTGGTTCAGTGTTTAGATGAGAAAGCGTAAGGTGTTTCATGTTAGATTTCTAATTTTAATATTTTTAAAAATATATGTTGATTTGTAATAATAATATTTGAAGGCGTATTTTATCACCTTTCATAAACAGTTATTAATTTTCGGATACTTTAATTTATTTGGATTTTATTGAGAAGCGGAAATACACATAAATACTCTGACTTTCTGACAACATCTTTGAGAAATGTAACGGTCAATATGCCAGAGGCCTGAAGGGTTAAATAATTCAAATAACCTTTTCAATGTGTTTCTGCAGATTTCTCACTCCGCTCTCTCGACAGTAGCTTTTGATAAGAGTGTGCAACGAATCGTCTCCTATTTTAATTTGTTCATCATTCATTCCGCAATCCTTCATGGCTTGGGGAATCAGATATTGTTTGGCGATGGCCAGTTTTTCTTCAGCCACATAACCTAAAAGCAATAAAAATGTATTATTGACTTATTTATATAATTTATTCAGGTGAAATGACAAGAGTAGCCACAGAAAACAAGATTCAAAATTCGCTGATAATTCCAGGTTTTCCAGTTTTATTACTCATAGTTTTTGTATCCTAAAATGAAACCAAAGATAAAAAAGGTAATGCATACCTGACATATCAATCATTTCCATCCTGTCTCTCAGAGGTTCAGGGATGGTGTCAATAATATTGGCCGTACAGATGAACAGAACTTTAGACAAATCAACGGGAACATCCAAATAGTGGTCCAGGAAGTTGGCATTCTGTTCAGGGTCCAGCAACTCCAGAAGAGCTGAGCTAGGATCGCCTTGATAACCTCTGGACAGATGCAAAAACAACATTTATAACTGTTTTGTTATTAACACAAGGTAGAAATAAGTCCATCCATCATTATTTACAAGCCACTGGTAAAGTGATCAATACCCGTACTTTCATTTGACATAGGTATATATTAGGTAAATGATAGCCAATTTGAGATTTCAGGTCAGGTATTTACCATCTCTATTTGTCTGTCACGAGAACAAGATTTGAGATATCCGGTCTTCACAATTCATACATCTATAGTCGCTCGCCTTGCCACACCGACAACCGGCAACCGGCACCCATCATGGAACACGGGTGCTGACGATTGAATTAACCCACTCATGAACCACTAATATGTGGGCGGGTAACAATGAGTGGGTACTTCAATGGGTTTCGATTCATGGGCTAAATTTCATTTTACTAGTAGCTCCAAGTTCTGTCAAATTAAGATTTTATTTTGCTGCATCAACGTGAAATAGCGATCATTTATTTCATGTGAATACCGCACAAGAGTCCCAACTGTCCAGAGCCAGTGGCATCCCCAATCAGTTGTTGCGCAGCTGAAGCGAGTAGGAAGGTGAAGAAGATGGCAAAAAGGAAGGCTGGGCAGTATCTGGCTTTTCAGATATATCACTAAACATGGCTAAAGCCATTTCAAGCAAGGTCTCGGTTCTGAATGATGTTTTTTACAAGGAAGATATTGAGAGTATCGACCATTCTGATTAACTATTAAAATAGATTTGCAGCTATCACAACTGACATTGACCAAGAATCAAAAAAAAAAATACTATAAATAATATTATACGCACTACATATAATAATTGAATAAAAAATATATACGCACTTTCCGATTTTGTCAACTTCATCAATAAGTACTAGTGGATTTTCAGTTTTGGTTTTCTTCAAGCATTGGATAATCTTTCCTGGCATGGCTCCAACGTACGTTCTCCTGTGCCCCTTAATTTCAGCCACGTCTGTCATACCGCCAACTGAAAATCTGAAGTACTCTCGGTTAAGCGCCCGGGCGATAGATCGTGCTGGAAAAAAAGAATTTTTACAGAACTTATTTTCATAAAACACAAGATTCACATCATAGGGTATTCTCAAAATATATATAGACACTTCACACCGATAGATGGTGTTATTTTCAATATTGTTGAATAAAACATTTTTGAAACGTTATTCTTTTGAATATTGAGATGAATTATTGGTTTGCGCCCATACTTTAGATATATTAATCTGAATAAATTGTTTTTTCTACCTATATATCTTTTTCTGGCGTTAGTAAAATTAGAAAGAGTATTTATTGAAGTATTTTTAAATGTAAGCATGTTAGCTGTAAGTCTCTATGTATGTAAACATATATATGTCATTAAGACAGTAGTTATAGGCCTTAGTCGTAAGTCACTAGATATAAGCCTAAGATGTAAGTCACTAGTTTTAAGTCAGAAGTTATTAGCCTTAGTCGTAACTCACTGGATATAAGTCTTAGATGCAAATCACTAGCTATTACCAGTCCTAGTTGTAAGTCAGCTGTATTTATTGAGTAATAGCACTAAATAACCCTGACCCCCAATTCTCACGATTCTATAAAAAGTATCGTAATATTTGCAATAACCTGATAATAATAACCAAACAAAAATATTATAAGAAAAAAATTGAAGAATCAGGATATGACAGCAAAGTAATTTGGAACGTAGTCAATGACATATCAGAAAATAAAAAAACCTCACTCAACATTCAATCACTAGTTATAAATGGGAAAAATATCCAAGTTCACGAAGACCCAGAAACCTTAGCTGATCACGCCAACCATTATTTTAGTGATATCGGCACAAACTTAGCCAACAAAATTCTGAAAGCCACAAATAAAACCCAAAATTTTCTAGCTTCAAGGGTAAGACAACAGAACTTTCTACATCCTACACTTATCCTAGCCCCCACATCCACCAAAGAAATTCTTGACACTATACTCTCTATAAAAACAAATAGTGCTGCAGGTAATGACAAAATTTCACCTTACATACTAAAACACATAGCTCACTTCATTACCACACCGTTAAAACACATTGTTAATCTAAGTTTCAAAAGTGGCACCTTCCCCAACCAACTAAAACATGCTACGGTTATCCCAATCTATAAGAGTGGCGACAAAACAAATATCGAAAACTACAGACCCATTTCTTTGCTAAGTGTCCTATCAAAAATCATCAAAATAATTGTCAAAAGTAGACTTATCTCCCATTTGGAAACCCAGAAGATTCTCTCGCCCAATCAGTTTGGCTTCCAAAAAAAAATTAGTACAGAATCTGCAATCTTAGATTTGACTGAGAACATCTCTAATAGCCTGGATGAAGGCGATTTCTGTCTAGCCATATTCTTAGACTTAGCCAAAGCATTCGACACGGTTTCCCATCCCATACTCCTAGAAAGGCTATCTCAAATAGGCATCCGGGACTCAACTCTTAACTGGTTCTCCTCATACCTAACTGGTAGATCACAAACTGTAAAAATTAACAACACAGCTGAAAGTAACCCTCTACCAATTCAATTCGGAGTCCCACAAGGGAGTGTCCTAGGCCCTATTTTGTTCCTCATTTACATCAACAAACTCTGTAACCTACCCATAACCGGAAAACTAATATCCTTTGCAGATGACACTGTGCTCATAGCTCGTCATAAAAACTGGAAAGGAGCATTTGACATAGCTCAACACGACATAGGCCTTGTAAAGAATTGGTTAGATGACAATCTCCTGACACTCAACGCTGGTAAAACAAAATTCCTAACCTTCAGTCTATCTGTTGCAACCCAACCTACTAACAATCAGAAAATAACAATTCACTCTTGTCCAAGACCTTATTCTTCCTGTACTTGCCCAAACTTAGAAAAAGTATCCCATATAAAATACCTAGGGGTCCTAATTGATCATCATCTTCGTTGGGATCAGCACTTAGCCAGCCTAACTCCCCGAATTCGCAAGCTCTGTTATGTTTTTCGAACATTAAGAAATATCCTTACTCCTACAATAATGAAAACAGTCTACTATGCTCTCTGCCAATCCCAATTAGCATATGGCATCATAATTTGGGGCGGTTGTGCACATTATCTTATTGATCCATTAAAAAAAGCCCAAAAAAACGATAATACGTACTATCAACAAGCGACCGACAAGATACTCCTCCACTCGACTCTTCACTGAATACAATGTCTTAAACATACGGCAACTCCACATAAAATTTACTCTAATGCATTTTTTGTACAAATATAAGAAAAAAACCCTCGTACACCATAATTACACCACCAGAACAATAACCAACCGACACTACAACGTACCTACACTACATACCACGTCAGCTCGAAGACATTTCATGTACCTAGCTCACAAAATATTTAACCTTCTCCCTGAAAACTTAAAAACCGAAACCCAACCCCATAAATTTAAAAAACTAATATCAAAATGGATAAGTTCACTTGGAGACCACAATATATAAAAATTGGTACATAAATTAAATTATATTATAATTTTATCAACTAATTATCAATTATTATTAATATTTAATACCATTTTTATTACTATAAATACATTTAGAAACCATGATTTTAATATATGTAATGCAATTAAATTTGTATAATTTAATAACTTTTAATTTAATTTAATTTGTAGAGTTTTATTACTTACTTATTATTTAATTGTATAATCTAATTGTATAATCTAATTAACTTATATTTTAATCTAAATTGCATAACTTATAATTAACTTATTTTATAAATCCAATCTGTAAATATCACCCGCCATAACACAGGGACATCCCTAGCATGGCGGATGAATTATCAAACATATGTATAAATGTTCAACAAGTTCTTATAATAAATAAAAAAATATATATATATATATATATTTGTACAGCGCACTTGAGGTGATTTTTCACGAAAACGGTGCTATATAAATTAGCCAAATATTATTATTATAAAGCTCAGGTCTTAGAATGGCATAAAAACACACAATTTGATCGCAAATCTAACACGCAAAAAATACATTTGCCAAAACTCACATATATATTTGTATTCAAAAATATATTACCCAACCGAAAGATATTTGCGAAAAAGAGTGCATCTTAAAATATTAACGGCATAATGCATAAGTTGAAGTGAGATGGAAATCGAGAGGATTGTTGAATCAGATAATTTAAATCAACACCCGGGGAGATTGAATGATTAATAAAAAGGGCCGCCGGATAAAAAAGGCGTACGGTGCCCTTGCTGGCATTAACTAGACCCCTTTTTATCTGCTTGCACAACGTACAATGCTATATGAAGATCAGTTCCATGATATTTCATCAAAATGACAATTAAACACACCTTTAAAAAGTGATAGTTATTAAAAGTGATGAAACATAAACTAGGTTAAATAGTAACCTATGTAACCTAGTTTTTGTTTCATCACTTTTCATGACTTTATATCACTTTTTGTAGGTGTGTTGAACTGTCATTTTGATGAGATACCCGGTCACCATGAAGATCGAGCAGAAGAGATACGAAGTCCGTATTACATGGTTCCCGATTCCTTTCTCATTTTTTACTAGTGATTTCTTTTTTAACCAATGAAAAGATTCAAGTTTTATTAGAAATTTCCTTCCATAAATATTTTCTGTCACTGTCTAAAATTTAGCAGTTGTTCAACTACACCTGGAGTTTTATGTGTTGGAATTACATTTTTCAGCATTTAAAATTGAATGAATTTATCGACGTACCTATCGCTTCTTTACTAAAATCGTCAACAGTATTTTTTCAGACTCACTTGCTGAATGAAGAATGTCGTAGTCCAAAAAATGTTTTTAAGTAATTTTCATTTTAAGTGCTCGCGACAAGCACTTGTCCATGTAAACGTCTTTCAGAATGGTCGGAACGAAATGTGGTTGAATTAACAATTTGGTACGAAATGTTACTTATGATATGAAACCGTGTGAAACGGACTTCATGAATCCAATATTATTCACCACCAAGCGATGTAGTTACATAACTACTGATAATCCATTTTATGCCCTTTCCCAGTTTTTTGCTTGTTAGTCAAAAAGTAACATATTCGTTTATTTCTATGCAGCGCATTTATTAAAACCAACGAAGTGGTGATATTGCTAGATGTAAAAACAATATCCCGTGTGCTCAATCCAGGGTATCTCACAATAGGTAGTAAATAATATTGTAGGTACCTATCATGAAATCAAGTGTTGAAGAACGAAGGGGGTAAAGCTGACTGTGATTCGTCAATAAATCAATCTGACAGTATATAGGCATCTCGCATTATAATATCACCATTTAGTTCTTAAAAGTAAAATCTGCTTTTGAATGAATAGACATTTTTACATGGGAGCGCAAATTACTCGCCACGTTATGAACAAATTCGCGAAGTCCAAATTCGGCAAAAAAAAATTCTTCTATTTTCAGAGTCGAATATTTTGTTTACGTATTTAGTTAAGACACTTTTATAAGTGTTCATAATTTACTTCCCAGTAACAACGATGCGCACACTTGAGAATCGCTACATTCGACCAATGTTGGCTCGATGTGATAGTATATGTTTCTACAACTGATTCATATTATACGACGTGAATAAGCTTAAAATGATGCTTACATATGGAATGTAATACGACAATTGGGTTTATTCTCTTTTTCACATCTATTTTTACAAGTTTTCATATCACAAGCCACTATTTTGCCGTGTTATTTCATAAAATGCCTCGACCATAGCTCGACGCTAGTTCGAACAAGAATGATGACGTCACATTCTCAAGATTCACGGGAAGCCATACGCGAGCCCAGCCGGCTCCAATGGAACCGGTATGGGGAGTGGGGAATAATACGCTTTTAATCACTTAGGGCAGGTCTACTAATATTCATATGTCTATGGCTCTTATCTAATTTTTTTTAAATTTTTTATAAATTTAATAATTAAATTTTTTTCAGATATTCTCTAGTCTGATACATGTATTATGTTTTCTTGACAACTTGGCTCTTATCACTTGAAAGTCTGCGGGCCCCTGCCATAGAGCAAGGCACGCCACTGATTTAGAGGTACAGAAAATACCTTACTTAGAGAGTTATTGAAAAATTTTAAGCACCAAATTTTCTTGTAAAATTTTGAAATAATAGATGATATTAAAAAAAAGTCACATTAACATGAAAAGAGTTTGAAACTTTTAATTTTCCCAGTAAATCGAAAAATTAAGTTTCACTGTTGTGTCTAAGAGAAAGCGTAATAAGTAGAGACCGGATTATATGCATTTGCATATTTGCATATGCAAATGCATATTTAGACCCTTTTCAGCGGTAGTTGCATATTTTAACAAATAATTTGAGATCTTGCATATTTACGCTTGATATCGTTCAGATGCCTCACATAGCGACACTATAGACGTCAGATGGCAAGGCGCGCGGCCAGCGAAGCTGAGCGAAGAACTGATAACTGATCGCTACGGAAGGCGGCTGGAGCGGGGGGGAACCTCTCTCATCTTCGCCTGCGCTCGCGCCTACTCGGCTTGATTAGGCTAATTGCCGAAAACAATTCATTCATTCGTATGAGGGGTGATTTGGTATATTTTTATGGTAATTCAGTGAATTCCGAATTTTGTTTTTGACTGGTCGCACGCGCTGTTCTTTAGAGTTTTGTCTAGTGTTTTGTTTGTTTGCATGAAGTTGTACATTGTGAAAGTGAACCATGCCCCCTGATAAAAAAGTGCCCATACGTGGATAGCTGAATATCCTGGAATATTTACATACGACGGAAAAGTTTTATACTGCCGAGTTTGCGAGAAAAACATTTCTAGCACAAAAAAGTTCCAAATAGACCAGCATGTCAAATCCAGTGTTCATATCGCAGGAGTGCAGAAGAAGGGCCCACGACAACAAGTTTTTACAGTGGCAAGTAGCAGTAACAGTGAAGTAACCTCCAAAGGTAAACAACAAAATCACTTTAGCATGGATCTATGTGAAGCATTTCTTGCAAGCAATATCCCTCTATACAAACTGACAAATCCTGCCTTGAAGGATTTTCTCAGAAAATATTGCATAAATCAAAATATACCGGATGAATCTACTTTACGTAAAAATTACATACCATCAATTTATATACATGTGCTGGAAGAAATACGCAATGAACTCAAGGATAACATCATATGGATTTCAGCTGACGAAACCACCGACACTTGCGGCCGTTACATTGCAAATTTGATTGTTGGTGCATTAAAACTTGAACCTTCACCTTCCTATTTGGTGGCCTGCAGAGAACTTGAAAAGGCAAATCATTCTACGATCGCCAGATTTGTGAATGAGGGTATAAAAAAAATATTTTCTGAATCTTCTGCGGATGAAAATGTGTATGTGTTGCTCTCAGATGCTGCCCCCTATATGATCAAAGCAGGCAAAGCCTTTCAAGTATTTTATCCCAATTTGATTCATGTGACGTGTTTTGCTCACGGAATTCACAGACTCGCCGAAGAATTGAGATCCACGTTTGCGAATGTAAATAACCTGATTTCATCAGCAAAGAAAGTGTTTCTTAAGGCGCCTGCTCGTATAAAGGCCTACAAAGAAAAACTGCCAAATATCCCTTTACCTCCTGAGCCAGTAATAACACGTTGGGGTACATGGATCGAAGCTGCGATGTTTTACCATGAACATTTTGAAGCCATCAAGGGTGTTATCAATGACTTCGATAGTGCAGAGGCTTTGGCAGTTTTCCAGTGCAAAGAATCGTTTGACGACGCCAGTATTAAAAAAAAAACTAGCTATGATTACCACTCATTTCGCCTACATACCTGCAAGTATAAAAACGCTTGAAACTCATGGATTGGCGTTGAATTCATCTATTCAGGTTATGAAGGAAATTCGCCTTATGAATTCCTCGTTGCCAAAGCTATTCCCGAGTAAACTCAAAGAAAAATTTGAAAACATACTGAATAATAACCCAGGGTTTGAACCTTTGTGCCAAATTGATAACATCATCAACGGGGCAGGTGAAATTTTGCCCGGAACAATAAGTTCAAAAATCGCACCCAAATTTAAATTCTGTCCAGCCACATCAGTAGACGTTGAACGTTCCTTTTCCGCTTGCAAATAGACACAATTTGTCTACAGAACATTTAGAACAGTACTTAGTCATACAGTGAAACTCTCTTAAGAAGTTTTCCAAGGGACCGGGGAAAAAAAAACTTCTTAAGTGGGAAAACTTCTTAAGTGGGATTCAATTTTAGCCATTTAATAACTCGAGTCCGGGGCATACGTCATTCCTATGTCTACCTACGTTAAATTGTCGTGAAAACAAGCTCATATGATCCAAGCGGTCAAAAAAAAAAATATATATATATACTTCTTCTAGTTATCATGGTAATTAGTATTATGTATTTAGAAAAAGGTGGGAAAGTGAAATAAATGAAAAATGGTAGAACATAGTTGATTATAAAAAGTTTATAATCAACTATGTTTAAAAAGTTTACATATAAATTTTTTTTTTTTTTCAAAGTATTTATCTATAGTAGATTGCTTAACTCTATTATTGAATTCTTTTGTTGTAAAATTTTGACTAAACATTACAAATCAAAACAAAACCATCCCATGGACAAAGTAAACACAATTTTAAAACTGTTAAAGTACATCCCTCGAAAAAGCCACTCGAATTCGGATAGTAAAAGTTGCAGCATTCCAAAAGGTTCATACTGTTGATCTTATTTTAAATTGGTGTAAAGGCAATGGATTATACATATTTACTTGTTAGTGATTACTCACTCTTAACTTGACAGTTGAAGACAGAGCTGTGGATATACGCCGTCTCTTTTTTACGCTTTCGTTTACTATATGAACTGAGGGAGAAAGAAAGACTTGTTGTGGTTAATTTTACCAAGCGGTTTGATAAAAGGACACCGCAAGTAATTTTGTTAACCGCAAACTAATGATAGCGGGTTCTTTGCCTCAGAACCGTTTGCGTACTGCACCCTGCCATGGCACTGCACAGAAAAATCTCACATAGTCTACGCGGCAAACTGCTTATTAGTTGGCGGACTTTAACTTTTTTGCACGCTTGCTGCTTGCTCCAATGGCATTTGAGATTTGAGAGACTATTGTTATGATGTATTTTCGCCAGGCACAGTCGACTATCGTATATTTTTAAAGATATTTTAATCCTTTTCTAGAAATTCCTTATGAAAATAATATGCGCAGCTCAATATTATGTACCTGTAGGTTCATTTATGGTCCTACCTAACTAGCAGACATCGAATAGCTACGATTTCGCACATAAATAAATGGCTTGATGCTTGAATCAGAAAGTTATATCATACAAGCTGTTTGACGCTGGAATTATGTGTAATCTGTAAACGCATCCAAAAACTAGAAAAATCATTTGCGAAGTTTCGTTTCAATCTACATTTTAAATTTATGCATATGTATTTCCTAACCTTCAAACTTAATTTACGACAAATGTCAGATGAAACGTGATGCACGGCAATTTTTGATGTTTGAATGAAAAAAACGTAATTATAATGCATATTTTACCATCTCCCCCGCCATATAATCATGTTGTTATGTATTTAAAGGTGAAATATTCCGCATTAACCGTGATCCGATAGATTATCAAAAGTTTTTCGTGTTTTACAAATTCGATGGAATAAAAATTTTATACAATAATATTACGAAACATCTCTATGTTCATTATCAAAGAGAAGATTATTGAAGGAGGCGTCAAATGTATGCAAATGTAGATCTAGCCCACGTTGTCATTAAGGTTGAGTTTAATATAATCTTTCATGTTATTTCGGCCTTAAAGACGCTTGCATATTTGTTACATAATTCCGCATTGTTTATTCGTTCCATTGCTATTTTACCTAGTTAGGGGATTAGGAGACGGGTTTGGTTTATTTATTGGATGTTTATTGGTTACGGCAGGTTACGGCTTACGGCCCGGCGGCCGACAAAGGGTTTTATGGTCTCAGGTACTAGGTATGGGTTTCAGTCAACGTCTTTCAATTTATGACTTGGAAAAAGGTTCATTTTAGATATTTTGCGACACAATATTTCGTTTGTATTGATTTTACCGCCGGATTTCTAAAACCTCTTAAGCGGGAAGCAGTTTTAGCTCTAAAACTTCTTATGTGGGAAAAAATCGTGTTTTTTGTATGGAATTTTCAAGGGACCAAAAATCAAAACTTCTTAAGCGTGAAAACTTCTTAAGTGGGAACTTCTTAAGCGAGTTTTACTGTATACGTTTTAAAAAGTAAATTTTAAATTTTATTGTTAAATACATTTTATAATTGATATTTTCGAAAATATAATTGTTATCCTTGAGAACTAATAGCTTACTAAAATAAAAAAAATATATGTAAAAATACGACTTCCTGTATTATTTCATGTTGCATATTTTGACCCTTTTTATGGATTTTCGTGCATATTTTAGCTATTTTTATTGCATATTTGCATGCATATTTTGGGCTATTTTTGTTGCATATAATCCGGTCTCTAGTAATAAGAGAAAGACAACATAAAACCAAATTAAATATGCACATACTTTAAAATTAGCATTTTTGCACTTATCACATGTTGACCTAAGATCTTTAAAATGATAATCCAAGGTAAAAGTAGCGAGCCTGCAGAAACATCAAAGGTCATGTAAAGTCGTGCAAAGAAAGGTTGTAGCTCGAAACCAACCAGGAATATTGTAAAAAAAAAAAGTACCTAGAAGAAGTAAAAGTATAATCTCTATAATCAGTACTCACCGATACTGGTTTTGCCGATACCAGGTGGCCCGTGGAAGCAGAGGATTTTACCCTGGGTAGATCCCTTCAGCTGTGACACGGCAATGAACTCGAGAATTCTCTTCTTGATGTCCTCCATCCCATAGTGATCATCGTCCAATACTTTTCTGGCTTCGTCTAGTCCTAAGTTTTCTACTGACGACACGCCCCAAGGCAGGGAGGTTAGCCAGTCCAGATAGTTGCGGGTAACACTGTAAAAATGATAAGGAATTAGTTAATACATCATCATCATCACGGCGCTACACCCCGTAGTGGGATTTGACCTATTTCACAAATGCTCTCTGTATTAATGAGACCTTCCTGTTCTGCTACAATCCTCTTCCACGCAATTCTCCCTAGGTTGTTTCCACTAGGTCACCCACTTGGGTATGTCATTTTCAGTGTCTTGACCGTTGGAATCTATATAATCTTATAACAGTCTCATGCTCAATTAGATTTTGAGTTCATGTATCATTTTAATTCTATAAAATCAATTTTCAAATGTAATGAAGTATGTATGTGTGTATGTACAAATTGCTAAGTACAGGGTAAGAGGCCCCTTCTTGGAATTGAACCAAGGTATATTAAAATATGCTAGCTCAGTACAAAGTAGAACAGGTAAGTCTATTTCTTCAGGGGTGGGGAACTCCCGTGTTCACTTTCACGTTCCTCGGTCAGAATATGGGAAAGGTCATTTCAATTAACACAAGAAAATACATGAGGACAAAGGTTTATTCGAGTAGGATTCACTGGAACACAAGTTAACTCTAAAGAAACACAATATCGATTCTCTCATTCTCTCTCGACCGGGTGAAACAGTAATTAATATGAATTTACGGTCTTGAACACAGTTAGGGTAATAATTCTGGAGAGGCTTACGGTTCGCCAAGTCATGATGATGTTAGCTCGTGATCCGGTCGACTCCATCGGGCGAGGAAACAGGCAAATTTATACGGTAAAAACGACTCCAACGGCCGAGTATAAAGGAACCGAAACATGGTTAAGAACGATACGGCTAAATATCGATTACAATAATTGAGTTTGTTTAAACACGCGCGAAACTACGCAAGGTTCTGGCGTATTGAGTCATGCTTGAAAGCAATAATAATTGACTAGCGCGGTACGCTGTGAGCGTGACTGCGGCTGCTTGGGCCACCGCACACGTGCAAGCCGGCCGCTTTGACCATATGTTTGGTGCGTGGGGGGGGTAACAAATGTTGCTACAGGGTGATTGTACCTTTTAATGTATAGGGTGATTGTATTTCGTAACAAAATGTATATCCCAATCATTTTTAATAACAAAACTATATACAGTGAAACCCGAATTTTACGTCCCCGGATTTAACGTTTTCCTGCCAATTACGCGTAATTATTTCAGTCCCGATATATTTTAGTACATTTGATACTCGCTTTTTACGTTTTTTTTCCCGCAATTTACGTCGAAAATATTCAAAAAATGTTAGTTTCGCGGGCTTGACACGGCCGTGCCGTAATTGGTCGGCTTACGGCGCGCAACGCGGTCATTGGCCGACATTTTTCAATTTTAGCCGGCCGTGCCGTGATTGGTCGGGGTACGGAGCATAACGCGGTGATTGGCCGACATATTTCAATTTTAGCCGGCCGTGCCGTGATTGGTCGGGGTACGGAGCACAACGCGGTGATTGGCGTGCATTTTTAAATTTTAGCCATGTGTAAAATACTGTAGCATCATTTGTTCGGTTTATTTACGCATCTGTCATTCGGTTTTCAATTCGATTTGTGACACTTCTTTCTGACATTATTCGCGATCATCACATAGTTTTTACGTTTCTTGTTTTGTTTTCGTTAAGTTTATTACAATCTAAAGTGTATTACGTATACATATATTATTATGTCTCAACAAAGAAAAACGTTGTCAGTGCGAGAGAAAAGGAACATTCTTGAAAAAGTTAATAAACACGTTGGTTCACGTGTTTCGCTGGCTCGTGATTTGGGTATACCCATAACTACGTTGGCTACAATCATTAAAAATCGGGAATCTATCGAAAAAAGTGCGATTCAATGTGGTGTCATGGCGAAAAAACGTAAATATATTACTACGTCGAAGTATGAAAAACTGGAAGAAATTTTGAAAGAGTGGTTCGTCAGTGCGAGGGCCAGCAATGTTCCCGTCGGTGGTTCGATTATTCGCGAAAAGGCGCTACGCATCGCGGATCGACTCAGTATCGAAGGATTTACTGCCTCAAATGGATGGATAGACCGTTTTAAAAAGAGGCATAATGTGGTCTACAGATCGATTTGCGGAGAATCACGAAGTGTTGATTTAGATATTGCTGAAGATTGGAAGCAGACAGATGTTCCGACGTTAATTGCAGACTATGCTCCCGGAGATATCTTCAATGCGGATGAGACTGGGCTGTTCTTCAGCATACTACCGTCTAAGACATTCTGCTTTAAAGGGGAGGACTGTCACGGAGGAAAATTAAGCAAGATGAGGCTTACTGTTCTTTTGATTACGAATTCAGATGGCAGTGAGAAGCTTCCCCCATTTGTAATTGGGAAGTCTGTAAAGCCCCGCTGCTTCAAAAATGTGAGGTCGCTGCCAACAAAATATGCAGCTAATAAAAAGGCATGGATGACTTCAACCTTATTTGAGAAGCAACTTACTGCATTAGACGCTTTGATGGGAGTAAAAAATCGGAAAATTGTATTATTCCTTGATCGGTGCCCTGCGCACTAGCCTGGGCCGCCACTGTATGGCGAAAAAAAAATTGACTTATTTCAATAAGCGCTACCGATAAAAAGTTGTCTTAGGTCTTTATTGTTAATAAAAAATTTAAAAAGTCATTAAATTTTATCATTTTTAGGTTCCATTTTGCGATCGAAAATTGATTAAAATACATTTTTTGTGAATTATTCCCAAGTGATAAGGTAATGAAAGAGTTATAATTATAATTTTCACAATAATTTATTTAGTATCAAATGCTGTTTCAACATTAAGAATTTAACTCATAAATATTACAGATATCGTATAGAAATAAACGTAATCAATTATTCCGGTATGAAATCACGCATATTTTCAATTTTTGGCATATTTTTTCTTGATATTATAGTGGTAGTAATAAGGCCTTCCCTGTTCTTCTTGCCACACACTTTCGAAGATGCTTCAGTTACAACCTTCACACAGCGTTCTACCGATTGTGTGTGACAGGGGAATCTCTCAAATTTTATTAAAATGGAACTGATTTCTGAAGATAGGTTAAGATCCTCCAGGTCTTGTTTTGTTACACCTTCTAAAATGGGAGGATATGTGATCGGCGTATCTTGCCAAGATATCATATCAATATAGCATTGTGTATTAAAATTTAATGTTCGGAGCTCTGTCCGGGAAAACTCTCTGGCTTTCAACAAACGTCTTATCCCAAGTTCTTTGATGATAGGCGATTCATCGGTTATCATTGATAAGAGTAATTTTTCCGGATGAGCGTAGTAAGCATTTCGCTGTATTACGGGATAAATGATGGCTTTTAATTCGTCCTTAAGATAGCGCGAATAGTTTATCATATTAAAAATATGCCTCGCACCATCTTTGCACGACCCATGTAGTTTTATATCAAACCACATGGGAACATATACCCTCATGATAAATGTGGTTAATATGACCAGATTTTCTGATGGCGTTGCGCATCCAATATACAGTCGTAGGATACGACTCGCTGTAGTAAGCCATCGTGCATGTGACATCACTCCTGGGTTTCTTCGGGCAATATCAGGATGACAACGTCCGCTGGAAACTGTTTTGAAATTTTTTGATCGGTGCTTAAATCAGCATGCAGGACATCCGTCGAGTACTCCACATCAATATTTAAAAAATATTGAACCGTAAATTATGACAATTATGAAGAGCCGAACCTACGGTGCCGGGAAAAGCACGAGGTCCAGTAGTTGTGCCATCCAACTTAATAATCAAATGGCGTAGAAGCAGCTCGTTGCAATGAAAAAGACAGATCAGTCACTGTACTGGACGATTTAAGTGTCTCTCCATCGTTCGAATCACACCACCAGTTGTTCCCGTGTTAACATTTTTACCATCACAACCAATTGCTTTTAAATGGTCAAGTGAAATGTTTTGACAAGCAAAGTATTCTATAATTGCTTTGGTTATATTAACGGCAGTGCCTGACCTAGGGGTAATATGGGTCACGAAATGAGATCCTGGTTCCACGATTAACGATACGTGTTCTTCAAGTACCGTGCTTTTATAATATTTCTGTGCTTTTTTTAAGGCGGCAGAGGCAATTGCTGCACCAGTTCAATCCGATATCCTGAACCTGTCACAGATCTTGGAGAGAACTGTAAAAGATGGAGATTTGCTGGTCGTCGGAAAAGCAGTGGTATTAGTCTTAAGTGTCCTACTTGATTTTGCGATCGGAGAAGATGATTTTGATGTTGAAGTGGAAGATAATGATACAGTGTCTACAAATTCTTTTTCTTCACACATCTGGTCTTTTATTTTAGTGAGATCTTTTCTCTTTCTCTTCATAGATTTTTCAATTTGTTTCGTAGTCGGTGTATCAACACTGCCGATGAATATTTTTCTCTCACCTCTTTGGTCTTCCAAAAACTGTTTTTCTTTAAGGGAAACTTTCCTTGCTTTCGAACAAGTACAATAATTGTCTTTACATTTACAAGAACAAATATCGAACAGTCGGGAGCTTGTTTCCTACTTTTTTTTGAAACAGGAACTGCGGGCGGGAACTTTTTTGTGTCGTATTATTACAAAAATAATAGATTCTAGTTATATACAGTAAAGCTACATACTTTATTAAAGAAGATTTCATAAATTCACATGGTTAAAATGATCCAGAATAATTTATAATGAGACTGAAAAAAACTATTTTTTAACATATTTTCTCCAACTTTAAAGGCAAAGTGGAGCCTTAAGATATTTTTTGAATTTTTTTAAAGTATATTATTTTGATGTTTTAGATACAAAGACAACTTTTTATAAGTAGCGTCAAATGGAATTCTGAAGAAAAAAAAATCGGCCCACGCTACTGCGCACCCCACAAATCTGACACTGAGGAATGTTAAGTTGGCATTTTTTCCACCCAACTGCACGAGTGAACTGCAACCTCTGGATTTGGGGATAATCCGTTCATTCAAGCACTACTACCGAAAAAACTTGGTAAATAAGTTATTGTCTGAGCTAGAACGAGGTGAGGACCCCAAAAAGTTTAAAATATCCATTTTAGATGCAATGCATTATATTGTAAAGGCATGGGGTGAAATTACAGACGTGACAATAAAAAATTGTTTCTGGAAAGCTGGGATAAATAAGGAGCAGGAGGCAGCGGCAGAAGAAGATACCGAGGATCATTTTATTGATAGCTGGGAAAGGATTTCTGATCAACCCTTGGAGGACTTCATGAACCTCGACTCCAACGTGATGACGTCAGACTTGGTGGAAGTGGACGACATCGTGGACAGTCATGTAACACCAGAAAACTCGTCCAGTGAAGAAGAGCCATCCGATGAAGAAGAGAATGTGATCCCAACAAAAGAAGAAGCGATGAAGTACATCGAGGGTCTTAAAACCTATTTTTCAAGCATTGGCGGTGTTCGAGAAGAAACTTTTAAATGTCTATACAGGATCGAAAAAGAATTAGAACAGAAAAAAAAAATGCAACAAACTAATCTACGTGATTTTTTTAATAAAAAATAAAATTTAAAATGTGTTTTTCTTCAATACCCCCCATGATATACATGATTTTTTTTTTAAATAAAAAGTTCTTTTCTTCAGTATCCCTAATATATTTATACACAATTTTTGTAATAAAAAATAAAATTCAATACCCCCCATTTACATTTTCCCTCCGTTTAGGTTTTTTTTTTTCAGTCCCTTAAAAAACGTAAAATAGGGGTTTTACTGTATGACAATAGAAAAGAACTCACTTGAATTCAGAGCTGTGACTTTCCAGGAAATTGAGTTTGTTTAGTTCCTCTTCAATGACAACATTGATGGCTTCGGGCACTTGTTTCTCCTTTATTCGCTCCCTGAACTTCTCTCCGACTGCATCCTTATCATCTTTTTCAATTCCTAACTCTTTTTTGATGGCCTGAGAACAAATTGATAAAAAAAAATATGTTAATTTGGATGAACCAAATATGAAAATATTACGCTTGAAATTTGAATGCAAATTAAAAAGCAATGAAATTGATTACCTTAAGTTGTTCTTGCAAAATGTATTTTCTGTGCTGTTGCTTCACTTTCTCTTCTACTTCACGTCCAATCTTCTCTTGTAACTTTGACAATTCCAATTCCTTCTTCAACAATGATAGAGAGAGCATCAGTCTATTCGGAATCTGGAAATAAAAACAAAAGGTTAACCTATATTGCGGTGATGTTGCAAAAACGCAACGGTCAGCTTGCTGGGTCATATTCTGAGAATTTTATGACCACTCGAGCGATTTTTGGCTTATTATGCCAAGTTTTCACAACGTCTTAAGCGATCGCACACCTTAATATACCATTTTTCTTTACTTTTTTAAAAACATTTATATTAATTTTTTTCAAACATTCTCGCGATTAACAGTTTTCATTAGTAGAAAGCTGATATATATAATGCTTTCCTATTTTATCAATAAATGTGTAAATTCAACCGCCTAAAGCCTGAAGAAGACTATTCTAGATTTCATAGATTATTAATTCTGCCTGAACAGAAGTTTCTTGTTGAACGCGGTGCAAAATGATGCAAGTGTTTGTTTTATTCAATGTTTATCACATATTTACACACCAATGTATTAACCAGATGGATAATAGATAGATGTTTTCAACTCATGAGAAGTGGCTTTTTTTCAACTTTTTTCTAATCAAATTTTGAAGTTCTTACCCCGTGTCTTTTACATTGTCAAATGTCGTGTAAATTGTCTATATAAAATGAATTATTAAAGTAAATAAAATAAGAATCGAGATTATTCTTATTTAACGTGTTTTCAACTCATGAGAAGTGGCTTTTTTTCAACTTTTTTCTAATCAAATTTTGAAGTTCTTACCCCGTGTCTTTTACATTGTCAAATATCGTGTAAATTGTCTATATAAAATGAATTATTAAAGTAAATAAAATAAGAATCGAGATTATTCTTATTGATCATTATTGCAGACAGTGAATGTATGTTTTTAAAGCTATACCAGTTCTTTCACCTGATTCATATCATGTCGAGTATTCTGCGTTTGTTTACTTCACAAACGTCAAAACCGAATTGACATTTGGCGCCATTTGCAAAAGTTATAGCGTTTTCCAATAGGGTGATTACTTTTGCCCTACATGTCTTGTCAATTTGTATTCTGCGTTTGTTTACTTCACAAATGTCAAAACCGAATTGACATTTGGCGCCATTTGCAAAAGTTATAGTGTTTTCCAATAGGGTGATTACTTTTGCCCCACCCTGTATTAGATTTAGTACAACAAGGACACAAAGACAAAAACTCGAGCATACTCATTTTGTCAGAGCTTATTTGGAGTCATCCCTTTCTTCCTGACAGATTTGATGTAACATAACCTACATTGAGTTCCTCCAGCACGGCCTGAAGGTCTGGTGCATCAGCCCCAGTGAGAGCGGCCCCGAGGTCACTGAGGTACACCGGGTTGTCCACCACCCGCTGGCCTTGATGCAACATCTGCTGTAGACTTTCCCTGCAAAGAAGAAAACATGTGAGTGTAGCAACCAACTACTTACGTACATTTTTCTTCTTTTATATTTTAACTCCACACTTCTTTGGAGATACTGTGCGAAGGGTCTATTTGAGTCAACAAAGTGGGTATTGAAGAGACTCATGTCGTAGGCGGCAGACCGGCAAAACATTCCACAGTCTAGCTGTTCAGTCTATTTTGGGGATACTGTGCAAAGGGTCTGTTTGAGTCAACAAAGTGGGTATTGAAGAAACTCATGTTGTAGGCGGAAGGCCGGCAAAACATTCCAGTCTAGCTGTTCAGTCTATTTTGGGGATACTGTGCAAAGGGTCTATTTGAGTCAACAAAGTGGGTATTGAAGAGACTCATGTTGAAGGCGGTAGGCCGGCAAAACATTCCACAGTCTATTTGGGGATACTGTGCAAAGGGTCTATTTGAGTCAACAAAGTGGGTATTGAAGAGACTCATGTTGTAGGCGGAAGGCCGGCAAAACATTCCACAGTCTATTTGGGGATACTGTGCAAAGGGTCTGTTTGAGTCAACAAAGTGGGTATTGAAAAGACTCGTGTTGTAGGCGGTAGGCCGGCAAAACATTCCAGTCTAGCTGTTCAGTCTATTTTGGGGATACTGTGCAAAGGGTCTATTTGAGTCAACAAAGTGGGTATTGAAGAGACTCATGTTGTAGGCGGAAGGCCGGCAAAACATTCCACAGTCTATTTGGGGATACTGTGCAAAGGGTCTGTTTGAGTCAACAAAGTGGGTATTGAAAAGACTCATGTTGTAGGCGGTAGGCCGGCAAAACATTCCAGTCTAGCTGTTCAGTCTATTTTGGGGATACTGTGCAAAGGGTCGATTTGAGTCAACAAAGTGGGTATTGAAGAGACTCATGTTGTAGGCGGAAGGCCGGCAAAACATTCCACAGTCTATTTGGGGATACTGTGCAAAGGGTCTATTTGAGTCAACAAAGTGGGTATTGAAGAGACTCATGTTGTAGGCGGAAGGCCGGCAGAACATTCCACAGTCTATTTGGGGATACTGTGCAAAGGGTCTGTTTGAGTCAACAAAGTGGGTATTGAAAAGACTCATGTTGTAGGCGGTAGGCCGGCAAAACATTCCAGTCTAGCTGTTCAGTCTATTTTGGGGATACTGTGCAAAGGGTCGATTTGAGTCAACAAAGTGGGTATTGAAGAGACTCATGTTGAAGGCGGTAGGCCGGCAAAACATTCCAGTCAGATTTCCCTGTTACACATAATCGGTAGGACATTTTGCGAAGGTTGTGACTAAAGCATCTTCAAAGGGCAAATCTTTCCACAGCTGAGCTATTAATAAAGTTTTAAGCTTATAACTCGAAAACGAGTAAAAATAGCTTAAAACTTTAAAAGAAGTTGTAAAAATGACCCATTCTCAAACAAACAAATGGACGTATTTCTGCAATCTAGATCCAACCCACACAAGCGTAGTTTTGATATAATTCAGTTTTAAGGAAAAGTTGGATTTAAAAATCATGTATAATGATATAATTGTCCTTATGTCTATTACTTAGTAGAGATTATGTCTTATTTATATATGTAATATGTAGGATTTACTAAGATGGAGGAATAAAGAGATAATCATTAAAATTGACTTGGATCTTTTTAACAAAATGCTATTATCCTTAGGTACATACATGATAAAAGATTAACGACTAAAAGCAATTACATTTTATGTCTTTTTACTTAGAAATATCAGAAAGAAAGATTTAAATTTTATAAAAAACAACAGAAGTTGCCAAATAAGTATCAAGTTCACATCTTCATCCATCAACATGACTCTTCACCGTCGATATCAAAATTTGAACTGCCCGAAAATCCGTCAGCATCATCTTCAACGGAGTTTTTTTTTTCAAATGAATTTTTTATGTAGATAAGCGTCTTTTGGAATGAGAGATAGTAAAGATTTCAAGTCTTTAACTTTGGCTCCGGTATTTCTTTGCCATTCGGTCAAATAGGTATTAGCATTTCCAATGTTTTTTTTTATGTCCACCCGTTTTATTTTTTATGTCCACTTCAACAAAGGCTTCCTCGAACGAAGATCTCATCAAAATGGAGAAAATTTATCTTTCTGCAAGAGAATTTCTTTAGTTTTCAAACATGAAACTTTTTTCCAAACTATGATTTTTCTATTCACAATAGCCTTTCCCAACGCGGCAGAGGAGAAAAAATGCAAAGGGTCCATTGGATTTTTGCGTTTGCATGTCTGCATTACGTGTATATGGTCTTCTGGAGTGTATGAGTGTAATGCTAGTATGCATATTCAGTGCAGTATCTATTTGGTCAAAGTTTGTAAACCGGCAGGAAACTACGTCCCGATTCTAGAAAACGATGGCTGATCGTTTCTTCTGTCATTTAGAAAAGCATTGAGCATCAGCACCATCTTTATGTTTCGGTTTTGACCGCCGCAACTCTCGAACTCTCCAGAAAATAAGTTTCTCAGCACTTATTTTTTGTTCATATATCTATCTAATAAGGCACGACTCCATCTCCTGAGCACTCCTCCTAGCTAGACCTTCTACCCATATAATGCTAAAACTTCGTCGCCTAAACCAACATGAATGCTCAGATTGTACACCCACAGCTGTCTCTCATAAAAATCAATATTTGTAAGTTAAACGTTATGGTTTCAGCCTCAGGATCACTTTTAGCCATCATCAAGTCACTTCTAATTTTATTTTTAACACTTCCACAAATTGTTGTGATGTTTAATTCGATCAACAACCATGATTGCACGACGTGCATTCAGCGCCTGTTGTGGATTTATTTTCTTGAACAGCAAAAGCATCACACTTGTTGCACGTATATTTTGTCAAAGGCTTGGTTCGCAGATTTAATGTTTTTATTTAGACAGGGATATTTTTTTTTTCAAATACAGTCTTACTTAACTTAACTTCGTATAAGTCATAACTTTTTTTTTACTTTTCATCCAAGGCATTAAAAATTTTGCTTTACAATTTTCACATCTGTAGTAGGTATTTTTGGAATTAGCCATAGACATATGAATATTAGTAGACCTGCCCTAAGTGATTAAAAGCGTATTATTCCCCACTCCCCATACCGGTTCCATTGGAGCCGGCTGGACTCGCGTATGGCCTCCCGTGAATCTAGAATATGTGACGTCATCATTCTTGTGCGAACTAGCGTCGAGCTATGGTCGAGGCATTTTACTAAATAACATGGCAAAATGGTGGCTTGTGCTATGAAAACTTGTAAAAATAGATGTGAAAAAGAGAATAAACCCAATTGTCGTATTACATTCCATAGGTAAGCATTATTTTAAGCTTATTCACATCGTATAATATGGATCAGTTTTAGAAACATATACTATCACGCGATGGACGCGAAACACAAAGCCGTTTGCACAAGAATCAGGGATGTGCCTTCGCCTTTTGCGCTTTGATAAAATACATAATAGTATCATTTGGAACGTCTATTTTTTCATCTGCTATTTCTTGCTGGAACTCCGTCGTATTAATAAAGGATAATAAACCAATAATTTTTTAATTTATTCCACTTTAATGGCGTTATTACTACAAAACAAGGAGCAAATAATAATGTAACTGCTACGTATTATTGTGATTAAATAATGTTTGAAATAATTTGCGTAAATTAATTTTAATTAAAAGAGATAATTACATTATTTTATTATTAATAGGAACAGAGCGGTTGTGACAACCCTAGATCATTGTTCGAATGTGGCGATTGTCAAATGTGCTCGTCGCTGTTTACTGGGGTAAGTAAATTATGAACATTTGTAAAAGTGTCTTAACTAAATAAGGAAACAAAATATTCGACTCTGAAAATAGAAGAAATTTTTTTTTGCCGAATTTGGCCTTAGCAAATTTGTTCATAACGTGGCGAGCAATTTGCGCTCCCATGTAAAAATGTCTATTCATTCAAAAGCAGATTTTACTTTTAAGAACTAAATGGTGATATTATAATGCGGGATGCCCATATACTGTCAGATTGATTTATTGACGAATCACAGTTAGCTTTCCCCTCTGCGTTCTCCAACAGTTGGTTTAACCCCACGCCTTTAGGTTCTCGTCTATTAATATTCATATGTCTGTGGAATTAGCGCATATTTTTGTTTGTTTCTTTTTTTTCTGGTAAATTCAAATTTCTTACAAATCCTTTTGACGGCCTATCCTAAATAATTGCCACTGACAATTATGAAGGTCCATTTCATAAAAACATAACAACAAAAGCACCTCCAGCTGTGAATTTTATTTGCTATTAAAAGCTTTAAAAGATCCATTGCATTTTACCGTGAATATGTGGATCTTTTATGTTAAAATAAGTAGAGAAAAAATAAGACGATTTGAGATTTGCAATAAAGATCCGTGCTGTTCGGATTTCGTTGGAAAAATTAATAAAATAACTATCATTACATGCCAGTGTAAAAAGGATCCAAGTGACCTGGATCTATTTTGAAGAATCAAATAAGTTATTTATACCTTTATTTGAAATAACGCAAAAAGAATCCATGTGCTTTGGACCCCACTTGAATTTTAAAATTATTTTTGCAAACTAGATTAATACTTCTTGAATCTTTTTTGTAAATTATAAAAACCCGCTAACAGACCTTGGTAATATTTTACAAAAGTATATGTTTGTACTGAGATACAATACAGCCTGGATCTAATTTGTAGAATATGGACAAACAAAATCTCTTCGCAGTGGTATAGATAACTCATTGTCGGACTTTTTGTGGGTTGGATCCAGTTTGCAGAACTACATCCAAATGTCAACAGCATACGTTGGGCACGCGTTTGGCATGTTTCCCGATTATGCAACGGTGCCAAAAGAATCAATGACGCTAGTTCCTCGGAGCATCTTCCATTGAAATACCAGTAGAACAAGGATAGCATTCCCACCTGTCACCTGTGCTCTAAAGATTGTTTGTTGACAATGCGTTTGTTATTTTGGGGAAACTATCAGACCGCCCATTTCTGCACAGATTCAAGGGTTTTTTTCAAGTATTTTGGGGCTCCAGACAAGAGGTGATCCACATTTCTAAGGCTTTCATCTTCCTAGTTAATGACTAACAGGATCTAAAAAGACCGCAGCATGGTGACCACAGATATATATCATGGAAGTATAACAAAGTAAGACATATTTACCTGTACAGCGGGTTAAGGCTAATGATGTCTCTTATTGTCTTGATTACTTCTTGAGTGATTGCTTTGACTTCCTCGGAATGGCTGAACTTATCATGAATGACATTCTCCACCTCCACCATGAGTACGGGTGAGTTCTTTTTGTCCTTGGAATCGGTGCTGATGGTCTTGGTGTCTATTTTAGCAGTATGATTGGTGTTTTTCAGGTTGCGGTGCTTGCGGCGACGTCGATCAGCGTCCGTTTCGTCTACCGTTACGCTCAAGGAATCTTTAAATGGTGGAAACTTCAATTTCACAACTGCTCAATTTAGATGACGTCCAACGCAATCGGATTAGCGCCGAATTATGAAAATGTACACCACAAAAAAAATATAGTCACAATATGATTAAATTTTTATATTAATAATTTCCAATTTTAGAAAAGTGACATGTAATATAATTTATGGTCATTGAAAATATAGCAGAACTTGTTAACTAAGGAATTGGGCCACATTTCAGCAGGCATTATAAATAATATGTATAAAATCTGTATAAATTTATACTAAAGATAATAATTTAGTAAAGTGGATTATATCGATTGACATTTGGACGGTCCCCTTTAAACGCTGATTTCAGTTGTAGATCAATTGTGTTCATCTAACAAGCATAAAAGCATGGTCGTTATAATTGACAGCTGATCACAATTTGATTGACCTTTTGAACACCGAGCACCCTAATACCTCCTTCATGTTCCGACGCTCAATTTTCACACGGCTGCCAGATGATTCTATTTTCGTAATAACTTGTAAATTGTGCCATCCTACCAGATAATGTGTTTGTATATTTAAAAAAAATTGTAATTTACATAACCACTCGAGCGATAGGGTACTTACAAAACAAATGCCTTAAGCGATGGAGATTTTCAGGCATTTGATATTGGATTTGGCAGTGCTCATTCAAAAAATCATACCTCCGAATATATGGAAACATATAACTGCTTACAGTGGTTGAAAGCCATTGAATCCACCTATATTTCATCGTTTATCCCATATTTGTAGGTTTTATAACTGAGCTGTTTGTGGAAACTTAAAAAAAAATTTGAAAAAATTGTTTACCTAAATTTAGGCAGCCATCGCTCAAGGACTGAAAGTGATGAGGCCTAAATATGCGTAACCATCATTCAAATGGATAAGCAGCTTCGCTAAACCACTCACAAACTAAACCTGCTATTTAGGCGGGCGCATTGGGAGCGAGTAGTAACTTTGTTATTATTTTAAAATGGCTGTTCTTTACGAAACGAAAAGCAAGAACTTTTATATCATTATTTATTTTGTTGGCACTTGAAAAAGATTTATTTTAGTAAGCTACAATCGTTTTTTACAATGCAAAAATCCATGCAAAGAATGTATGTTTTGATTGCGCTTATCAGCCACGGTGGCATTCGACGGGTACAAATTTTTCGTGGAGGATAAACCCGACACAAATAGTTTAGAGTTGAAACATGGCAAGAATCGGCATTTAACGGGGACCATCCAAATGTCAAGAAATCAAAATGGCACTGATCGTCGGTTATGTGACGTTAGTGTGAAATATCTCAACCAAAATCTCAATATTTACACATTTCCATTAACTATTAACCTATAATATATGCATTACTATACTGTATAAACCACAGTATCCTCCTTGAGTATCTCAAGGTTGATGTGTTTTTACTTATGACGGCATAATAGCACATTCCCAATGCATGCAAACACCTCAACACAGGTTCTCCTAGTGATAAATAAAACATTGCAAAGGTAATTTCTAACCTGGCGGCAATTCCTCCACCACATCATTCAGCTGCCCGGTGATCTTGACCCTCCGATGAGCCATGACCACCAACCGCAGCTTGTCGCCCATGTCCTGCATCTCGTGGATCTGTGCAAAGGTGCCCACGTTGTAAATGTCATCCAGGCTGTGCACCACGTCACCCTCCATCTCATCATTTTTCTTCAGGAAGATTCCTGCATACGGTTGGTTCAGTTTCACTTTACGGCGTAGAAGGTCGATGAGGACCGGGTTGGATACCTGTAAGAGTAAAACTTAAGTCAGATAATGGTGATTGCTTTGTTCAGGTTTCGTCTGTCTGACCGCTGGATGTATATTAGCCTGGGCCGCCACTGTATGGCGAAAAAAAAATTGACTTATTTCAATAAGCGCTACCGATAAAAAGTTGTCTTAGGTCTTTATTGTTAATAAAAAATAAAAAAAGTCATTGAATATTATCATTTTTAGGTTCCATTTTGCGATCGAAAATTGATTAGAATACAATTTTTATGAATTATTCCCAAGTGATAAGGTAATGAAAGAGTTATAATTACAATTTTCACAACAATTTATGTAGTATTAAATGCTGTTTCAACATTAAGAATTTAACTCATAAATATTACAGATATGGTATAGAAATAAACGCAATCAATTATTCCGGTATGAAATCACGCTTAGTTTCAATTTTTGGCATATTTTTTCTGGAGATTATGGTGGTAGTAATAAGGGCTTCCCTGTTCTTCTCGCCACACACTTTCGAAGATGTTTCAGTTACAACCTTCACACAGCGTTTTACCGATTGTGCGTGACAGGGGAATCTCTCAAATTTTATGAAAATGGAACTGATTTCTGAAGTTAGGTTAAGATCCTCCAGGTCTTGCTTTGTTACACCTTCTAAAATGGGAGGATATGTGATCGGCGTATCTTGCCAAGATATCATATCAATATAGCATTGTGTATTAAAATTCAATGTTGGTACTTTAAATGTTCGGAGCTCTGTCTGGGAAAACTCTCTGGCTTTCAACAAAAGTCTTATGCCAAGTTCTTTGATGATAGGCGATTCATCGGTTATCATTGATAAGAGTAAATTTTCCGGATGAGCGTAGTAAGCATTTCGCTGTATTAGGGGATAAATGATGGCTTTTAATTCGTCTGGAAGATAGCGCGAATAGTCTATCATATTATAAATATTCCTCGCACCATCTTTGCACGACCCATGTAGTTTTATATCAAACCACATGGGAACATATACCCTCATGATAAATGTGGTTAATATGACCAGATTTTCTGATGGCGTTGCGCATCCAATATACAGTCGTAGGATACGACTCGCTGTAGTAAGCCATCGTGCATGTGACATCACTCCTGGGTTTCTTCTGGCAATATCAGGATGACAACGTCCGCTGGAAACTGTTTTGAAAATATCGAGCAAGTATTTTTGATCAGTGCTTAAATCAGCATGCAGGACATCGGTCGAGTACTCCACATCAATATTTAAAAAAGATTGAACCGGCAAATTATGACAATTATGAAGAGCCGAACCTACGGGGCCGGAAAAAGCACGAGGTCCAGTAGTTGTGCCATCCAACTTAATAATCCAATGGCGTAGAAGCAGCTCGTTGCAATGAAAAAGACAGATCAGCCACTGTACTGGACGATTTAAGTGTCTCTCCATCGTTCGAATCACACCACCAGTTGTTCCCGTGTTAACATTTGTACCGTCACTACCAATTGCTTTTAAATGGTCAAGTGAAATGTTTTGACAAGCAAAGTATTCTATAATTGCTTTGGTTATATTAAGGGCAGTGCCTGACCTAGGGGTAATATGGGTCAAGAAATGAGATCCTGGTTCCACGATTAATGATATGTGTTCTTCAAGTACCGTGCTTTTATAATATTTGTCCTTTTTTTATATTAACCAAAGTCTTGCCCTTTGGACCATCAAAAAATAATCCACTTACTTTATCCCAAGTCTTTGATTTCATGAGTATAGATCTGGTACGCAGATGTGCGCGACTCAGTCTATTTTTATCTATTACTTTATTAGTATTATCCTGCGTTATTATGTTGCAATCATTTAAGACGGCAGAAGCGATTGCTGCACCAGCTCGATCCGATATCCTGAACCTGTCACAGATCTTGGAGAGAACTGTAAAAGATGGAGATTTGCTGGTCATCGGAAAAGCAGTGGTATTAGTCTTAAGTAGCCTACTTGATTTTGCGATCGGAGAAGATGATTTTGATGTTGAAGTGTGTACAAAATCTTTTTCTTCACACACCTGGTCTTTTATTTTAGTGAGATCTTTTCTCTTCATTGATTTTTCCATTTGTTTCGTAGTCAGTGTATCAACACTGCCGATGAACCTCACCTCTTTGGTCTTCCAAAAACTGTTTTTCTTTAAGGGAAACTTTCCTTGCTTTCGAACAAGTACAATAATTGTATCTACATTTACAAGAACAAATATCGAACAGTCGGGAGCTTGTTTCCTTAAATTGAGATACTTTTTTTTTTAAAACAAACTGTATTTCTTTTGTTCTTTTCTGTCTTCAACAGGAATTTATATTTAAGATGATAAACCTTAATAATTTTCGCAATTCTTTCTTTCGAAATAGTTGGCAAAGAAGCTTTTTCCCATATTTCTAAAATACTTAGAAATTACCTTCAAAACAATATCACGTAACGGAGGGTCTTTGGGGCCATGGATCGATTTCCACTCCGATCGCTCCCACTCACAACACTTCAATACGTCTTCGTACGTGGGCAACACATTGTCTTTAAGCACCTTAAAAGTACCAATAATAGGGCACGTGGTTAACTGCCTAATATTAATTTTGCTCATTTTTAAACTGCTACCAAAAAAATATGCGTGACCTTTCCCTTCGAAAGCAGTTGGTCGACTAAGGCCTAGGGCAAATACAGAACGGCGAGTAAAGCGCGGCTAGGAACTGCGGGCGGGAACTTTTTTGTGTCGTATTACTACAAAAATAATAGATTCTAGTTATATACAGTAAAGCTATATACTTTATTAAAGAAAATTTCATAAATGCACATGATTAAACTGATCCAGAATACTTTATAATGAGACTGAAAAAAACTAATTTTTAGCATATTTTCTCCAACTTTAAAGGCAAAGTGGAGCCTTAAGATATTTTTTGATTTTTTTTAAAGTATATTATTTTGATGTTTTAGATACAAAGACAACTTTTTATAAGTAGCGTCAAATGGAATTCTGAAGAAAAAAAAATCGGCCCACACTAATGTATATGAAGCCAGAGCAGATTAGTAATTGGGAAAATATCCAGATACACTGGACACTTTTAATAAGTATATTTTATCACATCACTTAAATTACAATCAGAAACAACTATTTCAGTAACCAGAAATGGAAAATAATGCATTTTAATAGAAATTTCACAAAAAATTCTGATAATTCAATGTCTTTTCTTCACATCACGTTTTGACATAATGATATTATTTTAGGTTAGTTTTGATTTTTATTTTTTTTAATCAAACCCCAACTAGGAACCTGAGAAACTATTTTAGGTTATTAGGTTAGATAAGGGAAGAAAAATATTAACTTTAAAACTTTCACATCAATAGCAATGGTCATCGAGTGAACAATCAATTTAAATTTTAACGAAATAACTCCACATTAAAATGCATTATTTTTGGTGACTGAAATAGGTACTTGTTTCTCGTTGTTACTTAACAGATTGAAAGTGTTTTTAAAAATAATTTGTACATATTAACCATGTACAGTGTACTGGATATCCACCAGTAATTCTAATCAAAATGTATTTAGGTGCATTGTATTATTATTGTTTAAATTTGGTAAGCGGGTATGGGTACCATTTATTGGATGACCAACACCTCTGCCATAGGTTACCCCAAGTTGCCCCATATGTGTCCGGGTTCATGGAGTAATGTTTGTCTGGGTCTTGGTAGCGGGTGCGTCGGCCCACCTTCTGCGTGGCGGGCTGGATTAGGAGATGCCGGTTGAGAGAGACTCTTTACAACCGGTTACAGCTGCCCGGGCCGAAAGCTTCATATCTGGACTGCCCAGGTTTCACCCTCGTAGGTAAGTTCAGACCCAGAGGAGGTGCAAGTCTCTATAGCCAAGCTGACGTCAACTGCGTGTGACTTTTAAATGTGGAAAACTCCAGATTTGATGTAATCCAGGTCTTACGAGGGCTCGTTGTTAGCAAAGCTAGCGGGCCTGAAGGAATACCTGTCCTGGTATTGCAGAGGTGAGCTGCAGAAATATCTCCAATTTTAACGAAGCTTTTAAAAATGTCCCTGAAGTCTGGCTCTGGATGGAAACAAGAGGTCATTCATCCTATTCCAAAGAAGGGTGACCACTCCAACCCGGCCAACTACCACCCCATAGCGATCACATCTATTCTATTCAAGGTGATGGTGTGATCAACGACAAACTGCTCACATACCTCGAAAAGAAAAAAAATTATTAATGACTACCAATACGGATTCCAGCAGCACCGCTCCTGCTGTGATATTCTCGCGTATGTGACGCATGTTTGGGGGCGGTGCCTGGAACGTTACGGAGAGTCCCGGAGACCCCAGAAACGGTTGCAATGGACATTTCCGAAGCCTTTGACCGGGTTTGGCACCGAGGACTTCCCACATCCTTGTGTACATGGATTGCGGACTTTTTGAGGGAAAGGCCGATTCAGACGGTTGCCGATAGTTTCACCTGTTCCTCACTCAATAAATGCTGGCATAGTACAGGGGTAGTTTCTGTCTCCGACTTGTTTATGTTGCACACCAATGACCTTTTGTCGTGTGAACCAATTCACTATAACGCGGATGACAGTACAGTCCATGATAGCGTTTTATTTGACAAAGGATACACAAACTCCAACAGCTCTGAGGTCTTTGAAGCAGAGAATGGACGGTTACCTATTGGGGTGAGAATAACCTAGTCGAATTTGAAGTTTCAAAGACCCAATCATGTCTGATTACGTCTAAGAGGGATCGAAATGACAATCTAGACTCCTTCAAGGGAAGGAAATTTTCCCAACATGCCTTCCATTGATATGCTTGGTGTAAGGATGGATTGTTTCAGAGAATTTGAACAATTCATCAAATTTCAACATTCATTTTCGGGTTCTGTGAAAGATGTTTTCAAGTTCTGTTATTATTTCAGTTCTGTCAAGCAACTGCCTATGATATAATAACAGAAATTGAATAGGACTTTCACAGAACCTGAAAATGAATGTTGAAATTTGATGAATTCATAAAGTTCTCAGAAACAACCCATCCTAAGTGACTATCCCAGGAACGGAGGTTCCATCAAAGTCAGAGTCAGGCCAGCCTGACAGAAGTTGGGTGTACTGTAAAGGACCCGCAGATACTTTAATAGTATACAACTGCTGACCCTGTACAAATCGCAAGTGGGCCCTACTGTTGAATTTGGCAGCCACCTCTGGTCCAGAGACCCAAAATTCCCTAAAAAAAACCCTTGACTTGTACAGAAACAGGAGGTCCGTTTCATAGATTCCCCTATCTTAATAGGGGTCAGGTAGGTATGCTCTTCTTGTTCTACCAGTATTACAATGGAAGATGCTTCGAGGAACTAGCGTCATTGATCCCTTCGGCACCGGTCGATAATCTGGAAACATGCCAAACGCGCGCAACATTTCTACACGGTTGGCATTGGTCACATGAGAATGGGTCGCTTCTACGACTCATTCTTGAATTCAACATCTCGACTGAGGAATCATTTGCCAGCCTTTGTATTTCCTCCCTCCTACAACATGGGTCTCATCAAGACCCAGGTTAACTCCTTCCTCTCCTCTAAAAGACCCTCCACACAGCATCCCCAGAGATGATATAGGCCCAAAGAGAAAATATTTTTCTCAGGGCCTCCTATGTGGAGTTAATGTACAAAAAAAATTAAGTCTGAACTGGGTGAATAAGTTTATAAAAGTACGAAATCATATTAATTGACGTAAAAACATTTTAAAGGTTTCTTTAGACTCTCAACAAAGATATTTTTGTGCAAATTTCACTTCAAGAAAAATGATTGCATCATAGTTACTTTTCTATATTCCACTTCTGACGAAAATATATAGTCATTATATTGTACTGTTATAAATTATGACTTACCTCCACTAATTTAATAAACCTAGGAAATACTGGATTCCTACTGATGGCAATAACGGGCAACTGCGGCCATACTTCTGGTACAGCTACAGTAGCTGGGAGGTGGGTTTGGTTAATGACAGGCTCTTCTTTACCAGGCGGATCTTCGCCATCACTTTCTTTATCCGTATCATCTTTCTTTGAACTAAATAACCTTGCACCAAGAGGAAATCGGTAATCTATTACAGCACTAGTTTTACAAAATGAAAGGGTATTTAAGTTACGAAAGGGATAAAGCTGCCCATAATTGAGATTCCTGACTGTTCTTTGAGTATTATTACACGTAAGGAGGGCACCGGACTGCCCTTTAGAACTTATTGACGTCAATTCATAAGCACCAGAGGTTAAGGACGACTTACGAGATAACTTTGATATAACACTTATCGATCTTTTTACATTATGCATTGTACTTATATGTGTGTGACGCTTAACATTAATTATACTGGTCGTGCATAACAAGCGGTGTCTTTTAATCGAGAAATAACCTAAATGCAAATACGATCAGCAGAAGAAAAAGTCAGAAAATAACAACTGCCAAAATCAAAATGTGGACTGTCAACTCTAAAAAATTGTCTCTGGCATACCATAGAGATTTTAAGATTATATGTATAAAACTTTTGTACGAAAAAGAGGTCTTTATTTGTTCTATGGGCACAATCGATGATTTATGACTACTTTACACCATACTTTTTTTCATACCGATCCACAAACGATTTCCTGTTGCCATTAGAGAAGAAATAATATTTTGAGACGGTACTAAATCGCCAAAAAATGGCAGCACCTTGAACATAACTACAGATCACAACCATGAAATCATCTGTGAATGTCATTTGCGAGCTTTGACGCGTGCTTTGTCATTACCCGGAATGGTTTATTTATGCATTACCCAATCTATGTTTTTGTCTACACGTTCGTCTTTGAACCTTTGTGATAATGATTTCTCAAGGTACATA
The DNA here is from genome assembly GCF_061612785.1 of Hesperophylax consimilis. Lineage (NCBI taxonomy): Eukaryota > Metazoa > Arthropoda > Insecta > Trichoptera > Limnephilidae > Hesperophylax > Hesperophylax consimilis. Next base: position 21,627,098 of record NC_142837.1, on the reverse strand, counting down.
TGCCTTGGCAAAATTGCCTACCTGATCCATCATATCTTGATCGGTACGATATTCGTATAATATATGAGGTGGAACTACCAAAGCGACAGCTCTCACAACCCTGTTTCCATTAGCCTTTTTGTCCGGCATGCTGGGTATTAATAGCCTCGCCGATAGAAGGAAAACTCCTTTGCTGACAACAGCATATAAACTTCTAAACGGTCACATCTGTATTCCCGATATAATAGAAAAAAAATAGTTTTATATCCCCGACAATTACACAAGAGCGCGCAGACACAGAACCTTTGTCGTTCCAAAATGCAGAACTAACTTACCATTAGTAATGCCGCTCGGAAAAAATGATTCTGTCACTAAATTACTTGTTTCCTGAAATAGATATTTTACAATTAAATATTCAACAGTTCAAAATCGCGATTATTACTTGATAAAATAAAATAAAATGCATATTTATTATTGGTTATGTATAACTGTAAAGGTGCACTTAAAATAAATAAACCACTCACCCTGTTTCTATTTATTAATCAAAAAGTATGTAACAATATCAAGTTAACTCGTAGACATTCTTTATTCTATGCGTTAACTAATGTAAAGTTCTCATGTATTATTTTCTCAAAACTGAATGTCAAATCATCAAACATGCACGCAAAATTTACAAAATCTAACAGTAATTCACGGTAATAAATACATGTTGTAGTTAATACGTAAACTTTTTTATTAATAGTTTGAACATAAAATAAATCAAATACAACATGTTCAACTACGTGACTACGTAAAACAATGAGAGATGGCAGAAACAAAATGTCAATCATTAAACATATAGGCGAAATATACAATACCTAAAGGTAATACACCCTCGCAAAGAATAATAAATAGATACTTGCAGTTAAAAACGCGGCACTTAGTTGACTAAGTTAACAGTTTAAGTCAGTTTAGTCGGCAGTTTAAGTGATACTAACAACAGATAACCTATAATAACCCAACCTAACCTAACCTAACCTATCACTTTATTATACATATAAGTACATTTCAGATTAGAAATTTGTTGGCTAATAATTTACTTACAATCAACGAAGCGTTTCAAGCTTCCAATTGTGTTTCATGTTTTTTTATTGGGTTGGCAGTGCCTACATATGGATTATTTCAAATGAAATTATTCGCTATTATGCCGCCAGAGGTGCGCTCTGTCAGCCAATAGGGAAACTATTCCAGCGGCCGGTAAAGGAGGAATTGACATTTTCAAGGAACGAATTCGTGAAATTTTGAGCGAACGCTACGCGGAATTTACCCGAAACATATTATTTGAATTCGACCAATCAGAGTGCCGAAACCGTCCAGACGTTGGCGTAATAATACTAAAAAATCAGACAGATAATAATAATCAGATTGTAGTCTTTTTACTAATATTTTGAATATAAAACTGAAAATACATTTAACATTTTTTCGTAATACAGTTACGTAAAACAATGACAGGTGTGGCAGACGTCAAAAAAAGTTCACCATCTTAAAACACGTCCCTTTTTTCATCCCGATTAGACAAACTGGAGGAAAAAAAGTGGAATGTAAAACAGCCATTACAGGATCTTTTTGACAATCGAAATATTTCGATACATTGTCATGGACAAATCGATTCTGTCAAAAATCATCACACAGTCGAGAGTGGTTTATTTTTGATCGTTTTGAAAAACGTCATCGAACAAGTAATCGATTCTGTCAAAAATCATCACACAGTCGAGAGTGGTTTATTTTTGATCGTTTTGAAAAACGTCATCGAACAAGTAATCGATTCTGTCAAAAATCATCACACAGTCCGAGACAATCATTTTGAAACGTCATCGAATTATGAATCGATTCTGTCAAAAATCTTTCGAAACGAGATATTCCCGTGGGTACATTGTGTTTATGTTTAATATGATAATAAGGTCAAACATGGGAACTAGTTAACAAACTTGCAAATGAATGTATTAATATCTTAAAATCATGGTTTGATAATAACCTACTCACACTTAATGCCAAAAAAACAACATATGTATTATTTTCACTACAAAAAATACCTAAACACAAAGTAAATATCATAATCCATGATGAAAATTGTGACAATGTCAACTGTAAACTACTTAATCCTATTTGTACTGTAATCAACTCTTCTTCTGAAATTAAATATCTTGGTGTGATCATCGATGAAAATTTGAAATGGAAAAGCCATATTACGGAGTTAGTAAAGAGAATAAGGAAATGTATATATATATTTGTTAGGTTAAGAAATATTTTAAATGTGAAAATACTAAAAAATGTATATTATGCTCTTGTCCACTCCCTGCTTATTTACGGAATCATAGGTTGGGGAGGATCTTATAAAAACAACCTAAACTCAGTAAAAGTCTCGCAAAAAATTATTGTAAAGGTAATACTTAAAAAAAACTTTCCCAACAAAATTGCTTTTTAAAATGTTTCCAGTACCAAATATTGATGATATATTTAAGCAAACTTCAATTATAAAAATGTGTAAAGAAAAAAATAACACAGAATATCAAGAATTTTACAAACTGATGAGAAATGGAAATCAATTTATTACGCCAATCTTTAAAACAACTCAAATGCAAAACCATTATATTTACCAAGCCATAAAAAACTACAATAATCTCCCTTCCGAATTGCGCTGTATTACGAACCAACAAGAACAAATCAATAAAATCAAACTTTTTTTCAAAAAAAACTTATATTAAAAAAATATATGGATATATTATATTTATATTTTACACATAACATTGAATCACTGAAGTAAGAATCGTGGCTCCCTTATCAGGCACAAGAGCTCCTCTTTTCTGATAAGGTATACATGACCAAATATGTACCTAAATATTATATTTTGCAAAAAAATGTACGTATTAATGTAACTATGATCTATATTAAAATAATAAAAAAAAATTAAAAAAATGATTTGATATGCATTTGGGATTGCACAATTATTTGGTAAATGTCAAATGTTGGAATAATGATGTTATCTACCAACCGAAGAAGCTACGAGTAGTAGAAAAACAGTTTATTATTGTTTTAGGTTACGATTTACGACGCCAGTACTTTAGTATGTGTAAAAAATGGCATTCTGACCTGTAATAAGTTGGGAAGATTATTAACAATATTAAATTGATCATTTTTGTTGCGTTGTTTTTGCGAAAAATCTGTCATTATATAAACAGTATTTGTTGCTGGAATAACAAGGCACCGTCAGTCCCTATCTTAGTAATTTACCTTTCACACTGGGCGATTTCAGTTGATCAACTCTGTGTTAAATGATACTTGAAAGCTAATCGACAAGTGTGAACACGCTTTAAACAAAGTTAATCAAATTTTTAGTTCTGTGACGAAAGTTGAAAGACCGTCTACTTTTGTTCAAGTATGAGTCGTCGTTCGATTTTCCTGCCAAATCGAAACGTGGTAACATAATGTTTCAAGTCACTTGCGATTTAAAGTTCCCTGCGGTGGAAAGTTGACGTTAGACGCTCCTACCTACCATTATGGTATCTACTTCTATGAAAGAATGTATGAAGTGGTCGGACGATACGATGTGTAGATTTATGGATCTATACCAAAGCCATTCCTGTCTTTGGGATAAGAAGCAAGAAGTTTACAGAAATAGGAATGCCCGAGACACTGCAATTGATAATTTTATTTTTAAAATGTTACTGTAACTTATTAGTTATTAACATTAAATAGCACGTCTCAATGTTTCAAAAAATAATTATTTTTTACCTTCATAACAAATTTTAGGCCATCAAATATTGCAACGAACACTTTTATAAACAATGATATCTTATTTTTTGGAACTCTGTGCACATAAGCCAGAGTTGAAAAATAATCTCCCGTTTCCAGGTATCTCATCATAATTTGTAACTTAGTTTTTGTCGGTACATCCGCATGCATAACTGTGTCCTGTTTTTGGATTTTTCTTGAATTTTAGACAACAGTACATCAAATTGTAATACCGAAATTCGCGAATGATTGCGATAGCCTTCAGTATCTTCTAACGCCATCTCTCTAAATATAGAGTTCGAAGTACCCAATTCTCTCCTTATAGTCCATTTTCTGGGCGTTTTTGAGCCTTTTCAAATTCTCAAGTTCGTTCCGTAAAATTTCAAAAATCATAGGGCAGGCAGGGCACGCAGTGATAACTTCACTTGACGTCATTTTGATTAACAATACCGGTTCGAGTTAAATCGAAACGTCTGAACTAAATGTTATTCAATTTTTGTCGTTCAACTAAAATGGGAATAGAACGGAGCGGTAACCGGATAAATCATCACATCTTTAAAAAGTGATATAAAGTCATGGAAAGTGATGAAACAAAAACTTTATTAACTGGGTTATGTAGGTTAGGTTAGGTAAGGTTAAATTTTTGAAGTGAAACTTCTTTACGCGCGTCATGCAATTTCGAGGACCGGAGTAAAACCGACTCATGACCGTCACGAAAAACCGTGATCATTTCGCTATAGGAGCCTAGCTAATATTATATACCTAGTTTAGGCCACTCTCCAAACTCAGCTTCGCGGTCTAGAGGCAGAGCGCCCGAGAGTCGTCGTGAAGAACCGAGGTTCAATCCTCGCTTTAACTATTTTTTTTTCTTTTTCTGATTTTTTTAATACGAGGAAAAGTGATAAAATGCTTTCGTGCTGCGACTTTTAGCTATTTTGACTATATGATATTTTGGTCGAAATATAGCTTACAAATCGAGCCGGTAGAGTCGCTCAGTATTTTGATTAATTATTTTTATTTTGAATCATTAAAATTACTAATCAAGGCCGTTAACGCGACAGCCGTAAGTGAGTTTTCAAAATTTAGAAATGTTTTTCAAATTCAGACTTCATACGGGTATGAGACTGTTAAAACACGATAGATCTTTTCCAAAACGGACAAATATACGGAAATATTTTGAAAAACGACAGATATGACTTCACACTGCCGATATATCTTCGATTCGACCCTATATAAAGCGTTAACAAGACGTTATGTGATATTATTCATTTGCCGTGTTTGAAAACAAAAATTTGCGCTCGACAAGTCAATTGAGGAGTACACGTTGTATACGCGGTTCTTGTCGCGCCAGATACCTCTCCTCGCGGTCTAGAGGCAGAGCGTTCGACACTCGTTATGCAGGACCCGGGTTCGAATCCCATATTTTTATAACTTTTAATTTTTTTATCACATCTACTTATAAATATGTCAATAGACAGAAAAAAAGAGAGAATCAAATGAAAAGAGAGAGAGAAGAATACTTAAAGTTTCACTTCCGTCGTGCGTAGGCTTGCCACACACTGTTTTTTTTTATCATCGTTCCTAATGCCTTTAAATCACTTTTTAAAACTGTGTTGAATTGTCACTGTGTTGAGTTATCATGGAACCGAACGGGGCATATGAGAGTCATTTATTTCTGTCAAATTGCTCTCTGGTAGGAGCCCTGGCAAGTGATACCATTACAAAAAAATACTGATATACGGGGCCTAATAGGAAAATCCTTCACAAGCGATACGCAAAATATGGGACGGTTTGTTTGACATAATCAAGATATATTATTTTTTTGTTCATGTTCCTCAGGAGGAACTATGGCATTGAAGACTTAACACAATTTTTGAAAAATGCCAAAAGGCGGAAAGAATTATTGTTTGATCTCTGCATTGCAAATTTGCAAATGTCAAAAGTCAAACTGATAACTTCAGACAGGGATATATCTATGGACAGATTCAAGACTTTTTGGCACTTTTTGGTTTATTTATGCTTCTGCCGATAGTGCTGATAAATCTAGATAACTTAAATAATAAAGAACTACCGCTTGATTTGCTCAATACTGATAAATTACCCTAACTTACATACTGTGAAATGTTCTTGCGAGGTAATTCGTGCTGTTGAGTTAATTAAATCATATAACATAGTAAATTTTATAATTTGATAAAAATGGCAGATGTCAGCTCAACTGATGCTGCGCATCCCAGATTTTGTACGACACCGAAGCCTTTATTTGACCAATCTTTTACTGACGGTGGGTAAAAGATTATTTATATATATTTTTATTGAAACAAACATCAGTGGCTAGTGAATATATTGCGCTGTCATTCATTGTGTAAATTTCAGTTAGAATTTTTTTTTTGTTTAATTTAAACTCGTTGTGATATCAATATCATGCCTACATTCAGTTCAAAACCAACAGCAGGCCTCTGAAAGTTCCTATATCACGATAATAACATTAAATTGACTAACTAACACATTGATAAACTGTATTTTAATGGATCTAAATAAACAAAGATAATCGTTATTAAATTAGTATGTAATCTTACCTTATTTATTGGCCGACTAATAATGTAATAAACATGTTTTAATTTTAGGGTTGCGGGTTGCCTTCATCCAGATGGCCGTTGGCTCGGATAAAAAAATTAACATAAAAAGGGCTGTGGACCATATTCGCAAAGCTAAAAGCAAGGGGGCTCAGTTGGTCGCCCTTCCCGAATGTTTTAATTCTCCCTACGGAACGCGTAAGCCATAACTTATTTGTTTATTCACAAACTAAAATATATATTAAATGAGAGAGGTTATTTCCTCCGCGGGCTTCCTGCGGGAAGTTAATATAAAAAATTTAAAGCTTGATTAAAAATAATTTTCTAAGGTATAATAGTATTCTAAGGTTGGGGTGTTTCAAATAAATGTACTCGTCACATCAAATTAGATGACTTTTATACCGACCAACATTTTGAATTTTTAATATCAACAGTCCCCGTTAACACTGATGTAGCTGATAGCTGTGTAGCATAACGATCGTTTTTTTTTTTAATGATAAACTAATGTTTATAAAACAAGGTTTTATGCGTAGCATAATGGATAACAAATAATTATAAGCAATAATTAGTCGCCTGAAATATCGATACAAATTGAAAATATCTCCCGACTAAAATTAATGCCAAAAAAAAAATAATAATACGCAGTAATTGTTGATTGAGGTACTAGTACATATTGAATTATTTGGCGGGTTGGAAATAAGCCGACATAGCTCAGTGGTTTCAGAGCACCTGACCGGACATCAGAAGGTACGGGTTCAATTCCCGTTGGCGGCATTACTTTTACTCGGGAGATATTTTCAACTTGTATTGATATTTCAGGCGACTAATTATTTATAACGATCATGTTAATATGCCTGTCGGGTGATCGCAAATTGTTCAAACTCACTTAGAATAGACGTAAAACGAGGAATGTCAAAAATTCAAAATGGCGATGACTGACGATTTGATGGTCATCAAATTTATCTATTTTTTCATTCATTACAAATTTATTCTCAGATATGAGAGAACTTTGACTGTTCAGCTAGGAAATGTGAAGAGAGTTTGAACCCCTCAACATAAAGATTTTTCTCTGAAATTTAATTTATCAGACAGATTCTGTATTATAACTGATAACAGTAGTTTACCAAGATAAGTCTTTTGCTAATACATAAAACATGAATTTACTGTTGAACATGATCCCTTTATGTATGAACCATCTATCTTATCTTATTTGATTTTCTTATTGACTTTCTCATTATAAAAATTCATCCCACCAAAAACAATAAACTTGACTTATTTACTCTCTGGTTGCTACCAGACAGTAAATAAGTAATAATATTATTGTATAACAGAATTTACATGTTGTCACTTTTGACTGAATTATTTTTCTTATAAAATATTATGGGGTATACGAAGCTTGGTTCTCACGTGTAAATATTATACAAGGTGGGGCAAACGTAATCATCCAATGTTCTTTTGCTCTAATTTTTTTTTTAATGATAAACTTTGGTACTGCTTGTGAATTTTTTTTATTTAATCCTTTAAAATTTATTCCATCAAGTCGAAAAAATGATATCGGCTAAGTGGCCGCCGCCAGAGTTGATGACCATACTGGCCCGTTTTATGACATTTTCCATCACTCTTGCTGGATAGATAGACAGGTTCTCGCATTCCTGTCGAATATTCTCCTTAAGGGCTTCAAGAGTCTGAGGCTTGTTCATGTAAACCCGCGACATCAAAAAACCCCATATAAAGAAGTTTGGAACGGTTAAATCGGGTGATCTGGCCGGCCAGTGCAAATCACCAAAACGAGAGATTAAGCGACCCGGAAAAGCTTCCTTCAAAATATCGGTTGTGGCTCGAGCTGTGTGCGTATGCCGTTGCACCGTCCTGTTGGAACCACATATTCTCCAGTCCCAATTCATCTAATTGAGGAAGAAAAAAATTGGTAATCATGGCTCTGTAGCGCGCGCCGTCCACAGTCGTCGTTTGGCCCGCGGCATTCTCAAAAAAAAATGGCCCGATTACTCCTCCAGCGTAAACAGCAAACCACGCAGTAACTTTGAGCGGGTGTAATGGCTCTTCGTGGGTGATACACGGATTTTCGGTGCCCCAGAAACGATTATTTTGTTTATTCATGTAACTGCTAAGATGGAAATAAGCTTCATCGCTCATGATATTTTCCATGAAAAGTCGTCCACCTCTTCGTTGAGATTCAGGATGGCTTGAGCGTAGGTTATACGCGTTTGGTGGTCAACAGCTAACAGCTGATGCACTGTCTGCCCTTTGTAAGGGGACATCTTCAAATCTTTCACCAAAATTCTGCGTAGGGACCGCCGGCTAATGCCCAATTGCGTGGCACGTCATCTGGTCGATGTTCCGGGCTCATCTTCGACATCTTGGTCAAGAGCAGCGATATTCTCAGCAGAACGGCTGCTCCGAGGGCGGCCAGCCTTGGGAACATCTCGTGTTGTCCCAGTCTCTTCAAGGCGAGTGGCCAAACGCCGCAGTGTTTGTCCAGTTGGTGTCCGACGGCCAGGAAATCTGCAACGAAATTCACTCTGCGCCAACACAACTGACGAATTGTTGCGCAAAAAAATGGAAACAATTATTCCGCACTCTTGCGGAGTGATCCGATTCTTGTCTTGTCAATTTGTATTCTGCTTTTGTTTATTTATTATGTGCATCTATATAAAAGTTTACTTCACAAATGTCAAAACTGAATTGACATTTCCAAAAGTTATAGCGTTTTCCGATAGGGTGATTATTTTTGCCCCACCCTGTATAATACTAGTGGACTCCGCAATGCTTCGCCATTTCTAATGTCTTTCTCGGGCGTCTCCGACTTCTTCCACCATTCACTACTGTATACCACAATGTTACTGTTAAAAAACTACATTTCATCAACTTTAATTTAACTCCATATCTCATTCCTGTCCAGAGTATTGCATTAAGTATTCCTCGGGCGTCCCCGGCAGTCAACTACTTTACAAGCTACTTTTGCGAGCGCAGACAAGTACAGGCTGAATTTTTACATATTATTATTAAGATAAGATTAGGACCCAAAGAAACGTCACTACCTCAACGACGATTCAATTGTACACTAGATTTAAAATGTAAAATTTTATAACTAAATAAAATATACTAAAAAAATATATATGTATTTTTTTTTTTCAAAAAGGAAGGTAGGTAACATACTTTCGAAAAGATCAGCCAAAGTTAGCCACTTAGGCGAAGTTAGTCATCTAGTCAAAGTAAGGCTTGCTTGAATAATAAAGTGGATGCAGCAGTTTTTAGAAAACAGAATATACATACAAATTTACAGACATACGGAATTCCAAACGGTCGAGTTAAAACAAGACTTTGCTGTGCTCAAAGAGGCGGCCTGGCTTTGTTTTTTATGGCATACTTGAAATAGAGGAGAATTACTGTCTATATCTGATTCATAAAAAAACGCGTTAATTTGCTCCGTTTTATCTATACCCGTACGCGGTACATATTTTCAAATACCTTGCATGCAATTAAATGTCAAATTATAGCATTCTGGCATGATTTATTGGACTATATAGACAGAACAGATTATTCTCCACAATATGAAAACAAATCCTCGTGTGTCAACACTCTTAGATGTTTATAAAAACAAAAACATAAAATTTCATACAAAGAGAAACTGTATCTTTTGAATGTGGTCCCGCCATTCACTCGGCGTCATAAATAAACCACTCTCGGTGTGTGTGTACTTAGGCCACTGTGTTTATAGACACAAGTGGGACACCATGATCACTTATCATTCTTAGTTATGAAAAGTTGTGAATGACAAACTAGTACTAACGCCATCCGTTGACAAAAATGTAAACTAAAGGACTAAAAGGCGCGAAGAGGCGCACTTGGTTATCGGTCTTTTTTTATGAAATACAATTTTATTTTTGAGAAATTCTTGTAGATGTCAGCATCGTGATAGTTCTACAAATGTCCAAGTGAGCAAGAAATACATTTATGACGAAAGAGAGCGGGAATATCGGCCGTCAAAGTTGCCGTATCAACTGTTGATACAGCCGCGTGTGAGTATAGACTTTTTTCCGTAACAACAGTTGATACGGCCGCGTGCAAAGAGTTAAAGCCCAGACAACACGCCAGGGACTTCATAAAATTATAATAAATTACAATATAATAAAATATAATACTAACTCATCGGCATACACCAGTGACCTCATCTGCGCATAGTTGAGAAGGATTCTTATTGCCCAGTATTGCACCCCAAATTACCCCAAATGAAACACTTTTTATAGAAAGTCTATGTAAAGCCCAGACAACTTGCCAGTGACTTCAGCTAGTTTGTCATAAAATTATAATAAATTACAATATAATAGAATATAATACTAACTCATCGGCATACACCGGTGACCTCATCTGCGCATAGTTGAGAAGGATTCTCACTGTGATTATAATTTTATTGTGAACTACCCAAGTATGTGGAAAAAGTTTTAACCGCCCCAATGGGGTGGGCAATATTCCGATGTGAAAGAAGTGCAGCCTCCCAATCTTGGCTTGATTCACTTTAATGTTCCGACTTTTAGATCAAGGTCATTTAATTTTTTTATCAACCTTCTAACTCAAATAACTGTATTTTTTATTGTTATAGTTAGTTTTAATAGTTACAATAATTTTCAAAGTTTTAATTTGTAAGGTCTCCAAAAAACGCATTGAATCTATGAACGTGACCCGTGACTTCACCAATCACCAGTCTCAAAACGCCTAAGAATTCTTTTTCAACCGGCTTTGTATTTTGTATGGGAGTCGAGACGTTTTTTATTCTTAAGATTACCGGCTTTTAATGCTGAAGAACACTAAGGACGGGTTGTTTCGGAGAATTTGAACAATTCATCAAATTTCAACGTTCATTTTCGGGTTCTGTGAAAGACTTATTCAAGTTCTGTTTTTATATCATTGTAGGCTAGTTGCTTGACAAATCTGAAATAAAAACAGAACTTGAAAAAATCTTTCACAGAACTTGAAAATGAACGTTGAAATTTGATGAATTGTTCAGATTCTCCGAAACAACCCGTCCTTAGTAAAATGTTAGCATCTCTTTACTAATGTAATCGTATTAAATAAAAGTGGAAAAACTCATCCATGACCGCACCTGATAATACCGGTGTTTTAAAAACCTGCATTAAAATATTTTCATCGGTTTAAATGTGTATTTGGACCAGAGTTGCCATTGTATAGATTCTAAAATACTCACAGGAGATGAAGAGATTTTAAAATTCCCCACGAGTTCATTTTCCTCCAAATTGAAACAAAATTCTATTCAAATTAGCATTGTTTTAGTATCTAGTCATTTTTGGGTTTTTGTATTTCATTCAGGCTTTAAAAATAGACTTATTTTTAAAATTTGCAATACATCATAATTTTCAGAAATCGAAATACAGTGCATTCTCACAATTATTGTAAATATTATTTTTCATTATGGTTGGATAATCAAGAAATGCCCTAAATCCTCGCATTTTCCCCACTAAAAGCTTCTCCCTGCAAAAAAACCATTGCTTGATCTTAAATCTTAGAAATTCCCCACAATTCGGAGAATTCTCCACTTATTAGCAACCCTTATGTTGATGTTGTAGACAATGTAGACCATAGATATATTACTCGTGTAGACTGTTTGTGATGAAATTGCAGGTTCATTTGTACCAACCAAACAGTGTGCTTTAATGGAAGGGTATTTTATTCGTTTTTAAATGACGATTTATAACATATACATAATAAAACTTATAAGTTCAGAATCAGCGTTTGTTGGTCTATATTCTAAACAAACATATTTTTTAAAATTCTGTTATAAATATTTTATTCACCACGGGTAACATTTATGCTATGTTAGCTGATGTTTTTAATATGCTTCTATTGAAGTATAAATCTCTACTAATTAAACATTTTAGCAATGCATTTTTTTAACAAGGTCACTGCATAACAGGTTTTGAGTTTTTGTTTCTTCTTCATTCTTTCACTAACTTTGTACTAATGTAATTTTTTTCTGTTTTGTCTTGTTTACTTATATAATCTTATTATTTTTCTTTTCTTTCTTCTTTCTATTTGTACTATGACTGTCAATAACTATCATGTATGTAAATGGTACTTGTGCCGTTAATTCTAAATAAATGAAAATGTATAATAATATTGAAGACAAAGATAATATTAATAAATCCAAACGAAAAATGAAACAGAACAAGATACTGAAAATAAAAAGATAACGGTCACAACTAGGAATTGAACCCAGGACCTATTGTCTTACCGGGACAGGTGTCTTAAACCACTCGACCATCGGGACCTATTATATTATTCTTAATTTTATCTAAGTACTCCATAATTGCACAAGCAAAATTTTTCGCTTATGATGGTGGTAGGGAGTTTTTCAAATATTGTCAGGTTATTCATAACTCGGGAATGTTTGTCTTTCTTAAAAGAAGAAAAACAAATATCTTCTTCGATGGCGCTACAGCCCATATCGAGCTTTGGCCTCCTGCAACAGTCGCCTCCAACTCCTCCTGTCCTCAGCGGCTGACTTCCAGTTTGTCACCTGGAGGAGCTGTGCTGCATCCCCTCTTACCTCATCTTCCCACCTCAGTCTGGGTCTTCCCACTTTTCTCTTTCCACCTGGGTGACCAGTCAGAATTCTTTTTGGGACGCGTGTATCCGGCATTCTCTGTACATGACCAGCCCATCTCAGCCTGAGGAGTCTCATGTGTGCAGAGATGCTAGGGGCCTTATATATATCGTACAATTCTCTATTGTGCCGGATACGCCACTGTTCGTCCTCTTTCACCGGTCCACATATTCTTCTCAGCACCTTTCTTTCAAAGGTATCCAGCATTTCAGCCATCTTTACTGTCAGTGTCAGCGCCTCACATCCATATGCCAATACAGTTCTTACAATGGTCTTATATATGGTTATTTTGGTTTTTCTGTGGACACTACGTGACTTAAACACTGGCACCAAAGAGAAGTATGTTTTGTTGGCTGCTGTGATTCTTCTTCTGATTTCTGCTGGATCCTCATTGTTCTCTGTCAGGCTGGAGCCCAGGTAGGTGAATTGATCGACCACTTCGTATGAGTAGTTGTCTTTAAATAGTGCACTACTTCTTCTTCTGTGCGAAGGGTTCCTGCTCTGTACCATCATTTTTGTTTTGTCAACATTAACTCGCAGTCCTACTTCCCGCGCCGCTATTTCTAAAGGGTCGAAGACCTCCTTAATGGCTGAAATTGATCTTCCGACAATGTTGATGTCATCCGCATATCCGACAACTTGACTGCTCTTGAAACAAATATTGGAGCCAGTGTCTATTAGTGTTTTTCGTATTACATGTTCGAGCACAATGTTGAAGAGAGTGGGAGCCAGACTGTCCCCCTGTTTAAGTCCCTGTGATACTGTAAATTCTTCCGACAATTCTCCGTCTATTTTGACCTGACATCTTGAGTCTGACATTGTGGCTTTTATGAGCCTAACCAATTTAGGTGGAATCTGGAATTGTAGTAGTATGTCATATAGACACTCCCGATCTATGCTATCATATGCTTGCTTGAAATCAATGAATAGTTGGTGTATGTCTATGTCAAATTCCCAGCACTTTGCCAAGATCTGTCTGACGGTGAACAGTTGGTCTGTTGTGGATCTACCGGTGCGGAAGCCTGCCTGATACTCTCCCAGTAGGTTTTCTGCATATTTATCAATTCTTTGTTTCAGTATCATGGTGTAGATTTTATATGCTGTGCATAGGAGTGATATGCCTCTATGATTTTCGCATTTTAATTTATCACCTTTCTTGTGAATTGGGCATATTATGCTTATTTGCCATTCCTCTGGGATTTTTTCCAGTGTCCATATTTTAGTTATTAAATTGAGTAGCAGATTTCTCAGATGCTCATTTCCATATTTGAACAACTCTGCCGGGAGGTTGTCTTTCCCAGGTGATTTGTTGTTTTTAAGTTTCTTTAGTGCAGCATTTATTTCTTGCATTGTTGGTGGATTCGCTGATTCTTCATTACTTGATTCAGTGGGGATATTGGTAGGGTGACTTCTCAGGTCGCTATTAGGGTTGAGAAGTTTATAGAAGTAGTTTTTCCACACTGTTTTTATTTGTTCCTTATCTGATATAATTGATCCATCAGCGTCTTTGCATAGTGTTGTATTCGGTTTGAAACCCTTCTTGAAGAAGTTTACTCCCCTATATGCTTCTCTAGGATTATTATTGACAAAGTCCTGTTCCATTTTTAGCAGTATATCATTCAAGAATTTTCTTTTCTTTCCCCGTATCAGCTTATTCGTTTCTTTTCTCGCTTGTTCGTACGCCTGTTTTTTGTTTCTTGTTGACGTTTCCAAGTACTTTTTTCTGAGTATATTCTTTTGATTGACCGTTTTGCTAAATTTTATTTATCAAATTTGAACACCCACTTATTTACCTACCTTTCTATTTCAGTTCTCATCCCCTTACCCTGTTTCCTTCCACCTTACAAAATTCTGTATATATGCATACCATTGCCGGAGCCAATTGGACTATTATGGTGTTACATAAAATTTCTAATATATATTGTGCATTAGTTAAAAATAATACAATTATTGTGATAATTTATTAGAATTCTTCGAGGAGTATTCTGAAGATATCCCCACTGGAGAAACAAGTCAGGCTTTAGCCAGTGCTGCAAGAGAAACCGGTTTGGTCGTGGTTGGAGGGACCATACCAGAGAAGTGCGATGGCAAGCTGTACAACACTTGCACTGTTTGGGATGACAAGGGGATACTGATTGCCAAACATAGAAAGGTATCTATATATCTGATATCTATCAGTCTTATGGTTCCAGTTAATTAACACTCATTTAATAAATATTACCCTGGTAAGAGAAGTAAAAAAAAATATTGTTCTGGACCTGGTATTTTATATATGTACTTAGCTGTTTTTAAAAGCATTTTTTGGCTTTATGCTGTCTGATATTTCAAAGCTCAATAGCCCTTGAAATGCAAGCTAAAACGGTTGTGCTGAGGCTAGAGAATTTCCCATAATTTGTGGCTGCAGCTTTGGCAACTGGTGTTTAAATATGGCCTTGTTTTTACGTATTAACTTAACCCTTCGGGCCTCTGGCATATTGACCCTTACATTTCTTAAAGATGTGATAGTATAAAATAAAGTCGTTATCCGCTTCTGTCTGATTGTGCACTTGGTTCTTATAAACTACGCAACGGATTTTGATAGGGTTTTCACCATCATTTAGAAAATTTCCTCCGGAAGATTTATGTATGTAATGCATGCATATTATATTTGTAGAAAGTAGGGTAAAGTCGATGTTTATCCTAGAATTCACAACCTCTAAACTTTACTCCAAACGATTCACAACCCCGAGCAATGCCGGGTAAACGCCAGCTAGTTAGAAATAAATATAATTTTTTAGTATTCAAATTTTGAAATCAAACATTAAAAACTTTTAAAAATGGTTCACCGGGCGTTTTTCATCTAAACACTGAACTAAAATTACTGATAAATAAAAAATACATATTTTACTAGACATCTGTGGTTAACTTCTATATTTGAATGTAAAGCTTGGTATTTTTTTCTTTTTAACACCATTTAGTTCATATTTATAACTATGACGGTAAGGGAGACAACGATTTCTACGAGAACGAAGAGTTGTTCCGAAAAGTGAACAAATTGAATCTAGAATAACAGCTGTTTGTTAAAAAAAAAACGAACAAATTAGCCTGAGGAGTTAAATAATGAATTTATTATTCCATCGTTATTTCTATAAAATATTTGAAAATTAGTGGTCCCTTACGGTAACACAAATTTTGTTTTGCATTTTGGTATGTCTCAGATTAACTCTTCATGTGCCGATAAAAAATTACTGCCGTGTGCCGGGTGATTCTATTTTCGTAATAATTCAATTGTTTTTTGAAAAGTTATACTATTTGTCAATTGTTCCGTCTAACCAGATAATGTGCTTATATATTTATAAAAATAGTAAATAATCTACCATAAATAGTGTTAAAAAGAATATATATTTTATAACACTTTAAGGCGATGCCATACGTAGTAATGCAAAATCATGTGTTTTTGGTTTGAAAATTTGGTCGCCTAGAAATGTTTCAGATGCTTTAATTAAATACTGCGAGTAGAATACATATTGGCCTTTGAAATAATCGAGTATTTTTTATATAAGTCTTTTTATAAGCCCAGAAAAAAATAATGTATAGGCCTATAAAAACTGCTTTAAATTTCAAAATCTCCTACTTACGAACCCATTTTCGGTTATGATTTTATTGTATAATGTGGCAAATTAAGTTATTTATAAAATGATCAGAAAAAAATTAAATATTTATGCCTGAACATCCACAAAATAAAATAAAAGGCACTTTTTGGCCAGGTTTTTTTCTTGCCTAAATTAAAACAGGCGAATTGGTGTTAAGCGGGAATTTAAACCTTATCGCCATGTACGTAAGGGTTGTTATTGATAGCGGCTCAATTTAAAATATTACACGACGTAGTGCATCGTCTTAACCTGATTTTTTAATAACAATCTCACAGATCTCTAGTTCAGGCCATCTCTCAAGGAACCATCAAAATGAAAACACTTTATACAGTTACACTGATGTACCATTTATTTGGCAACCAAGTTGTGCAGAATATTATGAAATTATCTTAAACCTAATTGCATGGAACAGTTGTATGCTGGAAGTAACTGGCTCTGTTTCATTACGTTTGTTAAGGGTACCATATATTTTAAAGTGCTTACTGCTGTGAACCGATGTGGGACGTTTGGGCTGCTGCTCTCTGGTGTGCATCGCATGGTTCAACCCTCCAGAGTTTAGAGTAAATCTGCATTCTGCCTCGCTGCTATGTGTGGGTGATCAATGGGTCGTCTGCCGACTCCCACAACTGGAGTCCACGGCTCTCGGATGTGCAGTTCCGCTGCTCTGTGTGCTCCCGCTATCCCGTCTCTCCCGTCCTTCTCTTCCCCTCATCCTTAGTTAATCATCCCTTTTATGGGCATGATTTTTGCGTTAGCGCTTAGATCACCATATAAGGTGATAATTCTGATTACACATGACCAAGGCATGTTTTACACTATATTGCTGCGTAATCGATGTGGTGGTGTTTCCTCTATGATTTGTAGCTGTGGGGATGCTTGATTAATGGAGGATATGCAACTCATAATACTATTTTCCCCTGAATAGCTACTTATATTCAGAGAAATGATTGTTTTGATTATGCCTGTTGGCAACGGCGGCACCCTAGATGTTAATGAGTTGAAATTTTGCCTTGCAGGTTCACTTGTTTGACATTGATATCCCTGGGAAAATAAAGTTTGTAGAATCGGAAGTTCTTACTGCCGGAGACTCCTTGAACACTTTTACTATTGGCAATCTAAAGGTCGGCTTGGGAATCTGCTACGACCTGAGATTTGAGGAAATGGCACGGGTCTATGCTAATATAGGTAAATAATAAACAATATTTTTTATACAAATTAATAATGTATGTATTCAGAATTCACAAAACATACTTTACTTTCATCATCTTGTCATCTATTATCAGTCAACTTCTGTTATTTGATAACCTTTGTCATAAAACGGAAAAATCTTTTTCAAATAAAACGGAAAAATATTTTTATTTTTTCTTATAATCTATTATTCATACTATCCATGTTGTAATTGTTAGTATGGTTACCCTATGCTTGTGTCTGATAAGCCAGCACAGGTACCTTGTACTTTAGTTAACAGAAGAATATTATTGTTGCCAACTTACTTACTATGCTTCTTTTGTTTTTATTTTTTCATACATTTGTTACTAAAATTTTGTTTATTTTTGTCTACCGGTCTCGAAACGTCCGTGTCAAAAACTTTTCTTTTTGGTTTAAATTTAATTTAATGTTATTATTTTAAATTTACATATAATGTATTTTTTTAAAATGATATTATTGTAAAGCTGCACATCTTGATACAGGAATGCCCTAGTGAGATGTGCAGAGTATGCTTTTTATGTAAAAACTGTTTTTGAATGAAATAAATAAATAAATATAATCCATGGCTCTGGGTCAAAAGGCCACAGGTTAAAATCCTGAAAATAAAAGTGTGTACAATTTGTTCTAATTTTTTTTACATAGAAACAGAATGAAGAAAAAATTGTATGCGTTCATATTTGTACATTATGTGAATAAATGTTTTCTTATTTTTGACTTTGTGAAGGACAGTATTAATACAATCAAAGTTAAGGTCACTATTCATAATGTCGTTGTTGTAAATGACAGTAGAATTTTTCATTAGAGACCAGTATAATCTTCCGGTTGTCATGCCATTTCAATTTTTAAGTGTTCGTTAAAATAAATATACATATATGTATTTTTTAAATTTTAGCCATGAATTCACATAATTATTAATATTACTCACGAATACAAATAGCTTGCACTTTGGATTGAACCATGGTCTCTTGCAAAAGGGTAAATGTTTCCCACATACCATTCGACAATTATTTTAATTTGACTTTTTTATTATGGATTCAAACACCTCACCACAGTGACCGGTCTTTAATAAAAAAGTGAAAGAAAGTTATAAAAGTGTTTAATTAATAAAAACATCATTTTAACACACTTCCGGCGGGAATGGTAGTTTCACCCTTTACCCCGGTCCTAATTGAATGGCGGAAAATGCATTGCTATCCGATAATTTTACATAAATTTTTTATATCAATCTCTCTGTAAGGGTCCCAACTATATCAATCTCTTTATAAAGGTCCCAACTATATGTATTTAACTCTTTGCACGCGGCCGTATCAACTTTTGTTATGGCAAAAAGTTCATACTCACACGCGGCTGTATCAACAGTTGATACGGAAACTTTGACGGCCAATATTCCAGCGCTCTTTCGTCATAAATGTATTTCTTGCTCACTTGGACATTCGTAGAACTATCACGATGCTGACATCTACAAGAATTTCTCAAAAATAAAATTGTATTTCATATAAAAAGATCGATAATCAAGTGCGCCTCTTCGCGCCTTTTAGTTTACATTTTTGTTAACGGATGGCGTTAGTACTAGTATGTCATTCATAACTAAAAATGATAAGTGATCATGGTGTCCCTCTTGTGTCTATCAACGCAGTGGCCTAAGTAAATACACGCCGAGTGAATGGCGGGACCACATTCTAAAGATACGGTAAGTCTTTGTATGAAATGTTATGTTTTTGTTTTTATAAACATCTAAGAGTGTTGACACACGAGGATTTGTTTTCATATTGTGGATAATAATCTATTCTGTCTATATAGTCCAATAAATCATGCCAGAATGCTATAATTTGACATTTAATTGCGTGCATAGGTATTTGAAAATATGTACCGCGTACGGGTATAGATAAAACGGAGCAAATTAACGCGTTCAAAAGGTTAAACATGAGAACTAAGTCTTCCCCCTCTTCTAATTCTTGTATTTTGTGTGCAAGAATATTTTATCAAAAGGAAACTATATTTAAACCCAAGGAACATACATAATTCCCTGTAGTTATCCCAACGGAGATGCGGAAGTTTTTTATATATTGATATCTGTGAAAATGATTTTTTTTGAACAGTAGAACCTCGTTAATTCGAAATACAAGGGACATCAAAAATCAAATTTCGAATGAAATCAAAAATCAAATTCCCATGTTATTCGAAATTTTATGAAAAAAAAACAGACGCCGTAAATCTAGTTCCTCTGCCGCCTCTTCGAATTCGGGTAGTATCTTTAGAGTATAATACGAATTATTCCCTTGTAAAGCCGATTACCACCGCAGTCGGCCCTTCACGTTCAGTTATTCAAAGTAAATTCGTAAAAATACCACACATTTCCGCGTAAATCAAAATCTTCGCGACCGATTAGCGTCGGCCAACCCCTTAATTTAGGATATTCGACATAAATTCGTAAGAATATGATACGTTTCTGCGAAAATCGAGATCTCCGATTTCCGTCGCAGCCGGCCCTTTTAACTCGTATATTCGAAGTAAATTCGTAAAAATACAGTGTCTTTCCGCGGAAATTGAAATTTCGCGGCCGGCCCTTAAAACACTTATTCTTCTTTTAAAACCCTTGCTCTTCCTGTAATTGCCCAATTCTGGAACAAGTCACACACATAAAATACCTGGGGGTCATCATTGATAAACATCTTCGCTGGGATCAGCACTTGGCCAGTCTAACCCCATGCATCCGCAAGCTCTCTTATGCTTTACGAAATCTAAGAAATATCCTTACTACCTCAATTTTTAAAACTGTATACTACGCTCTCTGCCAATCCCTACTAGTTTACCCAAAAATTGGTAATATGTGTCATTAACAAGCGACTGACAAGATACCCCTCCACTCGATTCCTCAAAGAGTATAAGGTCTTAATTAAACATACGACAACTCCACCTAAAATTCTCGCTAATACATTTCCTGTTCAAATATAAAAACAAAACTCTCTTACAACACAACTACACCACCAGAATAATAACCAACGGTCACTACAAAGTACCTTCACTACCTTATCACCTTTCAGATAAAACATAATATATCCTTATTCCCTAACTTAGTGGTACAGTATACACATAATTAATTAGTGTGATCTATTTACTAATAATTTCTCAAATTTTTCATCTTCTTATAATTCTCTAACTTCTCCATCCTCTTCTTGCAACCCAAACTAGCTATGCATCATTTTTCTTTTTTATATTATAGTAATGTATGGATTCTATGTCCGCAAACTGTAAAATTCACCCGCCATAACACAGGGTCATCCCTAGCATGGAGGGTGAAATATGACAAAAAACCACATGTATCAATAAAATAAAAATCATGTATCAATAAAATCAATAAATATTCGAAGTAAATTCATAAAAACAACACACAATTTCCTCGTAAATCAAATTTTCGCGGCTGACCCCTTAAAATCGGATATTTCACGTAAATTCGTAAAAAAACAATATATTTCCGCATAAATAGAGATTTCGGTCCTTTAAATTCATATTTCGAAGTAAATTAGTACGAATATGAAATATTTATGCGTAAATCGAAATTTCGCAGCCGACCCTTTAAATTCAGAAATTGGACATAAATTCGTAAAAATATCCGCGTAAATCGAAATTTCCTTGCCGATTTTCGACGCGGCCGACCCTTTAATTTCTCAGATATTTGATGTAAATTCGTAAAAATATCTGCGTATATCGAAATTTCGCGGCCGATCCTTTAAATTCAGTTATTTCGTGTAAATTCGTAAAACCACGACATATTTCCGCGTAAAACGAATATTCTCGGCCCTTCAAACTCGGATATTCGAAATAAATTCGAAAAATACGAAATTCAGTGTAAATCGATTCAGATTTACAAAATAATAATAATAATAATTATACTAATTTTATAATTTATTTTCGTAAAAATCGAATTTTCGGAATTACACAAACAAATTTTCGTGCGCGGAAAAAAGTAAATTTCGAATTGAAAAACCATTTGTGTGAAAAAAATTTCTGGCTAAAATTTTGAATTATCGAGGTTCAAATTAACGAGATTCTACTGTAATGTGAAAAAATAAGTACATTTTTTACAAATAAAACTTCACTAAATGGCCCACCACTGACTTTAGATTCAGTTTATGGAGTAGTATTTCAAAAGTAGGCTTTAATTTCAGACAATAATTTTATGGTTGGGGTGTGGTGAAAATATATTTAAAGATATAGCTGTTTCAAGTACATCAAAACAACAAAATCCATTTTTGATGTACTTGAAACAGCTATATAAATCATCAAACAAAATCCATTTTCTCAAATGGGACCCTTGTTTTAAAGAGTTTATTAAATTTCTTCTCAGATAGTCCTCTTCCTATCACGGCACTAGTACTGTATCAAAATATAACTAGCTGTTGGAAATAACAGCTAGGCCGTCAACGTCAATTGATGAAAATTTTCTGTATTAATAATGGACAATGATATCAATAATCACTGAACACCTACAAATATTATTCAACACAACGCAGCGACGTCTGTAACTATGTATTGTTTTAGCAGTCTTGTTGGCAAATAAATAAAAAGATGTAACAGTTTATACTTGAACGATATCATACGTAAATTTGCGGATTCTCCTATTCTATATGGCCGATATGTAGCGCTTAGATTCAAGTAGTCAAGTATACTTAGGTCAAGTAAAACATAGCTGTTGTTGTTATAAATAACAGTCCCAAAATCCAATTATTTTTATTATTATAGGATCGTTATTCAATGTTATTATTAGTGTTCACGTAAACGTCGGTGTTATTACCAATGGTTAAATCCATTTTTTTTTATTATTATAGGATCATTTTTAATGTTATTTTGTATTAGTGTTCACGTAAACGTCGGTGTTATTATCAATGGTTATATTCAACAGTTGACAATTATTGTCAACGATAGCATTTCTTGGAATTGTCGTCAATGCTCATT
This sequence comes from Hesperophylax consimilis, assembly GCF_061612785.1. Classification (NCBI taxonomy): domain Eukaryota; kingdom Metazoa; phylum Arthropoda; class Insecta; order Trichoptera; family Limnephilidae; genus Hesperophylax; species Hesperophylax consimilis. The sequence continues at coordinate 21,604,338 of NC_142837.1, read as the reverse complement.
ACCTACTAATTGGCACCACAGGTGAATTGAAGAGTTTTTATTTATTTCATCCTCAGTTTACAATTCCCGGTTTCTTCAGGTTGTAACATGTTGCTATATCCGGGAGCTTTTAACATGACGACCGGGCCCCTTCACTGGGAGCTGCTGACCCGCTCCCGCGCTAACGACCTGCAGCTGTTCATGGGGGTCATCAGTCCCGCACGGGGCTCCGGGGCCGGATACATCGCCTGGGGACACTCCACCCTGGTGGACCCTTGGGGGAAGATCGTCGCCAGAGCTGGTCATGATGATGAGTTGCTAGTCGCTGACATTGGTGAGATTGTATTTTATAATATGGTTAACTAACTTTCACGCTGTTTCCCCGGAGGGTAGGCAGAGAGGATAGAACGCTACACAACTCTGTCTCGCACACAATCCTTGCTTCATTCAGGTTTATGCATCGTCTCATATATACTCTTACGTTGTTCTGACTAGGGACATGTGGGGCGGATGAAAGAAAAAAGAAGGTAAGGAAAATATTAGACGCAAGAGTGAATGAAAGTTGGAAACGCCCGACAAAGATATGGCATGACCAAATGAATCAAATACTTGAGTCGGGTCATTTCAAAAGATATCATATCAGAATATAGTATTGTTTGTGCGTTTATTTTATGCTTTCTCTATTCTGCTATATGCATGGAAACATGGAAACCTGGAGAACTTAAATTTATAAGAATACTGCAGGTTAATTATAAGATGAGCAACACAATTAATGTGTATCTGCTTTTTATCCATTCGAGGTTCGCCTCGAGGTAATGTAAATTTCCCACGAAACATCTATTTACAAAGTGTTGTGTAGTGAATGTAGGTCGGAGACCATGAAATAATAGTGAATGTATGTCTCTGATGAATGTACAATGCGAACGAACATATAAAAGGCCGGTACGCTTGTCAGTTGCCATCTTCTACTTATCGTCTTGGAGTTTATTGTACTTTCCATTTACAAAAGCACAGGCACTATAGTAAGTAATCTTGATAAATGCTTTACAAAACACGTCATTGTTTTTACTTAAAACTGCACTTAACACGTCTTGTGTGCGCTAGGCCATCGAAATCATGTGTTACTTACTGTTATATGCATGGAAACACTAAATCATGCGTTGATATTGAAGGCACATAGATACTTACTGCTATATGCATGGAAACACTACATCATGCTTTGATATTGATGGCACGTAGACATTTACCGCTGTTACTACACAAAATATCCTAGATAGATTACTAATTTAAGATAAGATAGCGTTACTAATTTAGAAGTCAATCAATGTAAAATTAGGAACTACATTGCTAAAAAATTAAATACTGAACACAAAAAGAAGAAAACTCAAATATGTATGTATCTTGGTCACATCTCATGAGGAGCGACAAATACAATAAAACCCAACTGTTAATCCAGGATCAATATTGATGTGGGACGCAGTAGAGAATGATGCCCCACCTCATACAATTGAAACCAATGGGAACAGTCAGAGTTAAGGTGAAGATGACCCAGATGATAGTCAGCCTCTCATAAGACAGGGCACCAAAACACTTTTGTTTGTCAAGAGGAATATATTTTTGAATAACTTTTTAAATCTGTCTTCTTATTTATTTCAACCAGTGTTTCTCAACCTTCTTTATGCCATACCCCACTTCAATGCTTTAACCCGTAGGGGCTGGCAAGAAACTTCAATAAATAAAAATACATTTTTGTTAAAGGACAATACTTGATAAAGTGACATTTAAAATACAAACCTAGTAATATCCAAGGCAAAATTAATATATGTATAAGGTTGACACTGCAAGTGCAGTGCTTCGTATTGTGCGTGGGCACAATTCTTCAACACTGCAAATGCCCCCAGGTTTAAAATTTTCCATGCACCCCAAAGATAACATTTTTTTAGTACCAACTGAGAAAACGCCGCAGATGAAAATTTTTCTTAGTTCTGGGTCAAAAAACAAAATAAAAATAATAAATAAAATATACAAATTAACCATAGCCTTAATACGCATCGTGTTGATATTAATTCACGTTAGTTTTTTTCTTAGAAAGCCAGGATTGCAATATAAATGTTACAAATATTAATGATTTGTTCACTGCCTCTCGGCGGAGAACACTGATTTAAACAATTTTTTTCCAATTTACTTTGCCTTCTGTGTAGGGTTTTACTTAACTCGCTTATTTTTTATGTATATTTTTACAGATTTATCCATTGTTGATGAAGTACGCAGTCAAATACCGACCACCAAACAACGCAGGACCGATGTTTATTCAACACTTTACAAAGGAATCGAACCGCTCGATATGACCAAAAATAGTTCAAAGATATAAAATAATATTTTGCCAAACTTGATATTATGTAGGTTATACATAAATTAACATACATTTTCTACCGTTATTTTATTTTTTTAACTAATTTATAAGCAGGAACAACTTCTTCCAACTACCAAATTAGTGGGGTACTCTGTTTCATGAAATATGTACATAAATAAAATTACCAAGGAGAAAACTTATTTTTGATAAATTATTTTTATTATGCATTATGTAAAATGGATTTTATTTCATTCCTTATCCCTTTCAGTATTTCACCATTCTCTCGATAGCTTATCCATAGGATGATGTATATTTTCGATTTATTTATCTATAAATTTCGAGTTTACTATTCGGTACTCTACGGAATATTTCAGATAAGTGAGCCGAGTTTTCATCTATTGCGAGTATTTATTTATTAATATACAATATACTATGGAAAAGCTATCCAGAAGATGGTGAAATACACCCTTATTTTTATAATACGTACATATATCAAATAACAGTAATTATTATTGGCTTCATTTTCATATTATGTAGATATAAAAGCACAATCCGTTTAAAATCTTAAATCTGCAAAATTGCCTTGAAATTTTGACATAATGTTGCATTCGAATATGTGTGTTTTTATATACATATATAGATGTCACCTGTGAAAGTTAAAACCATGCTTTTTGTCACCTGTGACAAGTAAAACAAGCTTTTAAAACAAAAACAGCGCCGTCTGTTTGACTTAAAAGCAACACGAGCTATTGTTTCTCTATCTGCACAGAGAGAGTGAGCCACAGCAATGCGTGGCGTGGTACAGTATTATAATATATTATCAAATAATCTGTAGAGAATATCAAGTACTATGTGTTTAAAACACTATCAACTTCATTTTGTATTGCATCAATTTGCTGGTGAAAGTTTTTCAACTCTTCAATGTTGAATTCGATGCAATGCTTATCAATGGGAGAATCATAACTTTTATTAGTGTTAAAATTAACGAGAACACTTGTGCTTCTTTCTAACGGATTCTTGCTTGATGCCATTTCTAAATTAACCTGCCAACAAGTTTTAGTTACTTCTTCTATTTCTCCGAGGTTTGTAATGTTGAACTCTTCTGCTGTATTCTTTGTAAGAAGTTTATATTTATCTATAAATAGCTGTGCTTTGTCTTTATCCATTTCTAGTACAGTTGTAAGATCGTTCATTATAAACATTGGTCGCATTATGAATTTGGTCATTCTTTTGATAATATGTCTTATGCTTTTGATCGCCAAAGTTACATGGTTCGAGTCTAGGCTTAGTACCTTTTCTAATGATACAAGTTCATTTGCAGTGAAAAGGCCAGAGTCAGTCCTTTCATTGATGTTGTTCACAATGTGTGAGAGAAGTTGTAGGAACTTGACCTTATCAGTATTATTAATCAGTTTGATGCCATTTTGTAACCTGAAATTCAGATATAAATGGTGAGAACACTACAATGAATGTTTTGATAATTAAAACAGAAACAGAATTCACAAAAACGTCGCTATATAAACCATCCGAATATTATTATGAGAATATCAAGTTTCAATTAAGTATTGATTATCATCCTACTGCATTAAGACAAACAGAGGTCAATGATAAAAACAGTCTGCACGGCATGACAGATAAGAGTTCATAAAAAATTCCTACGTTTCTTATTTTTACGCCTCTATGGAACATATCCATATTTATATCCATTGAGATTTATTCTAGGTATGACTAACTACCATTCTCTAGAAACTCGTAGATGTTTTGCGTTGCTAAAATATTTCTTTAAATTAATCCATGGACTCGTCTCTAACGGTGAGATTCTGGCGCAAATCAATTTATTTGTCCCAGAGTCTCACTCTCGGGCACGTCACCATAACATATTATATTGCCGATTGAGTCGTACAAATCTGTACCCGAATTCGCCCGTGGGAAGAGCGATACGCTATTTAAATATATGAGATAAAAATTTTGACATATTCTTCGGAAAATTCAATGAGTTTGTAAGGTTTTTGCCACTACATTCTCACTGTGAAAATGCCACTTTTACAATTAGTTAGATAAAATATCTGTAATGTTGTAAAATTTGTACACAAATAAAATAAAAGATCTGTGTAACAGTAAATACAACATCAAAAATGCGCTGTGAAGACAGATATCATTTATAGAGTTAGACAAATCTCAACATTTAAACAATCAGCCTGTTTTGAATTGTAACATTGTGGTATACAGTAGTGAATGGTGGAAGAAGCCCGAGAAAGACATTAGAAATAGCTAAGTATTGCAGGGTCTACTAGTACCCTATAACAACAATACGTCCAACTCCAGTAAAATAGAGGCATTAATGTAGCATATTGACTGAGCATTTCTTTCAATCGAGGCAAATTGAATTTATTTAGTACCTACTTGGTAGCAGTGATTTGCGCTTTATAATTTGTATTAACAACAAAAACACTCCAAGTCATTTTTCAGGATGCCAAGAAACATTGACAGGTTTTTTTTATTATAGGAGTCGGTTGATATAGGGTTCCCGTGAGCACTAAGGCCATAGGCCCATTGTGCTATCTCCAATTTTACCTCATTCCTTTAGCAGTAATCCGGTCCCTTTTATAAAGTTCACCAGGGTTGTCATTGGATATGTGGCTACGACTTCTGGCTCTTCAATTTTTTCTTCCCAGGTAATTGACAGGTTAGTTGGTGAAATGTAATATGATTTCTTTAAATCATGGCAGATAAAATGTACTCGATTACATAAAAAGTGGATTATAGCACGAAAGATATAATTATAACAATTTAATTCAGAAAAGCTGAATTATTGAGCTGAGTGTTGGTTCCATGTGCCATTCTGTTTATGTTGAAGTTATATGTCATTGTCAATATTGATGTTCAAAATACATTTTACAAAAATATGTTTAGAATTATTGATAACATTAGGTATTGGTGTATCATACCATTCGTCCGTCACTCCTGGATACACTGATCCCTAGATTACTACCCACCCCTTATACCTTTTTCCTTCCCAGAACTTTCTCTCCTTCTTTTCCTTAAAAATACCGTGATAATATATACATATTTAATAAATATAGGGAAGTTTCTCACAATTAACCTTTCTAAACCATCCAAGACAGAGTTAGAGCAAAAAAAGCAGTAAGGTTGTGTGTAGGTAACCTATTTTTTTATTGTTTTTTCAATCTATAATTTATGAAGGTAAAATAAAGAATATATTTCACAAAGAAAACCAAGGCGCTTATAGCGCTTTTTTGACGTGTGGACGCAGAATATAATTTAAAAAAGCTAAAGAAATAAAAGAATACATACCCAACGGTTTTCTTTATCCAGAATAATTCCATGATTAAAATTCAAGACTACCTTCAAATATCTATCGACATCAAATTGGAAACCCTCAAGATTGCTTAGGATTATAAATAAACTATCATCACAATCATTGACAATAGCTGACACCCCAATCCATAAATAAACCACTCCATAAATATACCACTCTCTAGATCGATATCTTCCGGCTTTTTGTATCCAACAGAATTATACAGTACTTAACCACAGATATACAAGCAGTACCTACCGTGCGGAGCAGAGCAGTAGACAAGGTAGAGGAAACTCAAGGCCATTTAAAAAAAGATGCGACCATAGACAACATAATTGCTCTCAGCCTACTCTATTCACTCACTAGCCCAAAAAAACTATTATAAAAATAAAAATGTCCTTGAAGCAGAAAAATGTCGAAATGTTTTCCAAGGGCAAGGTTCATCTGACTAAGAAAATAAACTTTTACAGTGCATTTCCTTAAGATGAAACTTGTTAATCTGAGAAGAAGACACCGAAAATGACAAGAAATTTGCAAAAACACTGAAGAAAATTTCCAAAACATGATTGTCCGACAGTACGACGAAAAATTCCGACATTTTTCAGCCTCATGAACTCATGGTTACATATGTTTAAAAATCTTTAATTTCACCAAAACAATAAGATAATACAGGATAACACTAATCAATAACATGAATAAGTTTATCGATATAATAAATAACATTTATACGTTGTGGAGGAAGACATATGTCAAGTATCAAGCATTGTTCAAAAAACCGAACGAATAACCTAAAACTGTTAATTCACTTTAAACTTGAACTTACGTAGGTAGGTTGAATATAATATGTTTATAACTCGCTAACACTATACTGGCTTATATTGTATTTTTATCACGAACAACTTTAACACGCAATATTTTCGACGGAAATGATAGTATTTCGGCAGCAAATGACAACCCGCGTGTATAAATAAACCACTGTCATTTTGTTTGAATGATTTGAAAACTGTCAAACGGCATAATTCCGTCATCTCTTTCTGTTACACGAGTCACTATGGTAGAGAGCGAGAGATCAAACCAATCCTTCTGTTCTCACCAATGAGATCTGAGCTTTTAGCCATATTATTCGTTTTCTATAAGAATTTTGAGGTGGGCGTGGCGGTTTCAAATGAGTTTCATGGCCAAAGCTTAGTTAAATGCCCCTGAACCACTCTCTATTCTCTGTCCACGATAAGAACGACCTGTTGGAGTACCAAATTAGGTTCGTTCTGCGCATACCACCCCCCCGCTCCTTTCCTTCACCATCGCTCGGCTATCTCCGGCAATCTTCGCTGACAATTCGTTAGTCGTTAGTGCCCGCGCTTAGAGAAATTAACCCATTCAGACCCTGCTATAAAATGGATGTTCAGCCGATATGTCCGAATTCATTATCACCAATTACGAAAAACAAAAAAGGACAGGTAAACATTATTTATGTGTTATTTGTATGACTATTCGATTTACAACAATGCATTTTTATAATTCAAGGATATAGATAGGTAATATATGTATAAAATTTGTGAATGTTGGTGTTGATCGGTTTTTTTATGTTTATAGGTGGTGCACAAACCTCAACGGACAATGATAATAAATATGTATCGAAAAAAATTTTCGGAATATCGATCACATTGTTGATGAACTAGAGGACAATAATGATAATTCGTTAGCTTTTGAAATTTCAAATGAATCATCTGAGGAAAATTAATTTTTTTTTTAATGGCAATGATGATATTTTCAACTTTGGATTGATTTCTTAGCCGATTTGATAAATCTGATGCCTAATAAAGTACAATATATATTGTAATACTATCATCATCATTATTTGAATGTATTAAAATGTTTTAATTTTTTATTTTATTTATCGGTGGGAAAATAAATTAAATAATTAATTTGTTAAAAAAGTGGGTCTAAATGTGTTGACGCTCGTCCTTTTAGGAGTGGGGCGAAGGGGCGGAGACATGCGCGTCCACGGGTTGTTCTAATGTTGGACCGAGTATAGATCGATATCTTCGGGCTTTTTGTATGGCGCCATCGGCGCCATTTTGTCACCCCCTTAACCACAGATAAAACGGTCGTTTGGTCCAGACAGGTAAATATATGGTGGACCATAAAGAAATCTCAAGGTCATTTAAAAAAGAGCAAACATAGACAATATACCTGCACCCAGCTAACATCGTTCATTCACTAACCCAAAAAAATTATATAATAAAAAATACTGGAATGCAGGAAAAGGAAAATAAAAAAACCCACAGCTATGCACAAATCAAAATATTTTTTATTTTCAAAAAGACAATGGACAGTAATACAAAACAGGGTCAGTACAACCGATGTATTGAGCATTGATTTATCATTGAAGTAGAAGATAATACTAATATATCTAAACAAAACATGAAACAGAACAAGACACAAAAAAATAAAAAGTAACAGTCTCAACTAGGAATCGAACCCAGGATTTCTGTCTTACTGCAACAACTTAATAGGATTTAATTTGACCTTGCACAAAAATACAAGAATATATACACAAAATAACACTAGAAGTTATTCATGTTCTCCTGCAAGGGTTTCATATAATTTTCACAGCTTTGTCGTCAGCAAACATCATTGAAAATACTGGTACTTACATGATGTAATTCTGGAGAGGTTTAAATGAACTTGTTTGATGTAATCGTGGCTTTGTTTAGCAATTTTAGTCTCCTAATACGTGGTATAAGATCGCGTCGGAATACGGATAGGTCTAAAAAGGAAAATTAATCAAATTATTAGCCAATGAAGTACATTCAGGAATCATGAACATTGTATCAAAGAACGAGAGGTTAGTACCTGTATTTAACAACGTGATCGGGTCCTTCTTTCAATTGGTGGAGATAGACCGGATATTTTATGATGATTGGAAGATTAAGCGTTGGCAACGCATTATTTTTTAATCCCAAAAGTACCGTATTTTTGATTTCAATCGCGAAATGGCACACACAAACAAACGTATTTCTTGCTGCTTCTTCCTAGCACTGGATTATCGAATCCATTTGAGCAACCTTTAACACAACACGGCATTAATTTATCACCTTGAAGAATTCTAGCACGCAACATTATTTTTAGATGGGTGAAAGAAAATTCAAAATATTTACGCTAAAACCTTCAACTGACTTCAATCTGCGAAATGACGTCTTGGAAATTACCGTTATTTTTTTATCGGAGCATAACACATGTTTAGCTTCTCTTTCTGTTACACGAGTCGCTACGGTAGAGAGCGAGAGATCAAGATACAATTTTTGCTCTGAGCCAATGAGATCTGAGCTTTCAGCCACAACAGCTTTGTCTATAAGAATTTGGGTTGAGGATAACTCCTCCCATCAGGGTTACAAGGTTATGCGAGAGTTATACGCCCCTGCCCCAATCCATCCCCAATCACGAGTTGACAGTTGACACCATGTTGTGTCCATCAGTGTTGCCAACGGATCTTGGCCTAATGTCGCCGTTTTTCAAACATTTAGTAGCCTAATGTGGCCGAATTTCAGTTGCAGTAATTCTAATGAACTCGCATAAATTCTGTCACATATTCCCCACAAATATTCTACGTGAGCTTGATTCCCCGTTTTATTATTCGAAATCCATGGGGGGAGTTGTTAGAGAATTTCTGTAAAACATAATCCCCCACAAAAATAATTCGAAATGAGTACTCCCCACAAAATATTTGAAATCCATGGGGGGGAGGGGTTGTTACAGAACTTCGCTGAAAAAAAATTCCACCCGGCCAAAAACAAATAACTTGTCTCTGAGGTAGCCTAATCGGCGACCAGTCGCTTTTTAGATTTTTTCGTCGCCGATTCTCGTTCTGAGTAGCCTAAATGGCGATAAATCGCCTTCGTTGGCAACACTGGTGCCCATACACTTCTTTCGAAGCGAATCTTTCAATTAATTTTATCTAAGCCCTTACCTTTTATGAATGTTGCCAGTCGTGAAATTAAGTCAAATAATATTGTAATTTTTATGAAAAAGTTCACAAGACAGCCATAAACAAATAAAACAAAGTGTTCATTCATTCTGAAATCTGATTGGATTCTGTTCTGTCAAAAAATGTGAATTGTCAAATTTGTTCGTGACTTGTCTTGAGAAAGTTCGCCTACTCGCTGCTCGTTTAACTTTGATATGCGGGTCTAACTTTTACCATCCGCACAAACATGTATCCGTTCCTTCATCTTTGAATAGTGTTTTTCTTTCATGTTTAGGGATTATTCCTTTTCATTTTGATTGTGTAGGCGTAAGTTCGTGGAGGTTAAACCTTTATTTTTAACGATGGATAATGCAATTCCCGCAATAGCTTACAAGCAACACGTAAAATATTTTTTAAGATTTTTAAATGTTTTGCCATCTGGATTATCTTCTCACGACACCACCAGGTGAGTCATCAAACCGTGTGAATAATCTTTAACTGACAAATAACAGGTACCTCGAATTTAAATGACACGAGTTACCGAGAATTTAAGGTCTGTGAATTATGGAATTTATATGTTTATCTTGGTTTCAGACTAACTCTGGCATTCTTTTCAATTTCGGGTCTGGATATATTGAATTCGCTTTCATCTCTATCCACCATATCGCCGACTATATCCTCTAATATAATTGAATGGATATACAGGCTTCAAATATTACCCAGTGGTAATGGTAAGTCTTAAATATTATTTCATTTATAATATAAACTTAACAATTGGACACTACAGTCATACTGAACTTGCCAAATGTATGCTGTGTCTGTGCTATAGTTATTTACACTGTTCGTGCTCTGAAGAATTGTTACCTCTAGACATTTGGATGCAAATTCAAATAAAAAAAAATCATCACTGAACAAATAAAATATAAAGAGATATTTGCTTGTGTAGTGTGTTCTGTATCGTAGGACTGCTGTAGGGTAAGAGGGCACCGCGGGCGGGTGTTCCAAACTATTTAGGACCTATTTGAACCACTTATAAAGTGAAGATATATGAATCCTATAATTTCTATACCCGCTTTATCCGAATTTTTGACAAAATGATCTGAGTATGACATCTTGTTCACATTTTTGCGAGCAACAAGAGAAGCCTAAAATTGAGTTTCAAAACCCTCCTTATCACGACCAAAAACCATGTTAAAACTGCGAGTGAGAAACCAAATCCGCTATATCATACAGAAAGTTACTATCAAAACGCGCTATATCGGATTCAACCAATCACAAGCAGTTATTTTTCCAAAATAGATTATGGCCGCCGCTCTGACGCCACGCTCGTATGTCAAAATGATCTACGCGTGTGTTTCTAAACCCGCCATGTCGGCTCAGTTGATTTTCAAAAGCCTCTATATCACAAAGTGAGTATCAAAATCCGCTTTATCCATTTTATTTATCGAAATTACTTAATTATTGCTAGACATATATAGAAAAATAAATGCTTTTCGAAATGTTATTACTCCAATTCATTATATAAAAAATTGTAATGCAATTACTTATGTACGCTAGAAATGTGACAGTTTTTTGCGGTTTTCTCCAAATCAATGAAAGTTGATATAGCGGGTATAGAAATTATACGACTCATATGTACTGTATCGCGGACCTAATTGGTTTACTTCTTAGAGTATGTATTTACTGATTCTGGGTGAAAATAATTATTTTAAATTCAATTATTATATATTTAATAAATATACTATAATTTTATTGATAAACGTCGTTACGCGCCCAGTATCTTTGGGTTGTTACATGATAAAAGGAGACTAAACTATAAAAAGACTGGAAAAACTTTTTCGTAACTTTCAATATATCTGTGTGCACAAATACATTCAAAGGGTCCTCTTCAAAATGATTTGCCCCATACCTACTTAATCGGTTCTCTCAATTTGAAGATTATTTTAAATTTTAGTTCCAGGCGAGGATATGAGCACCTGCGGCTTCCAAGGCTCAACCACCCTGAACATGGAGCTGGATGATTGTAACAAGCACTACCGATGTGGCCACCTCACGATGACCTACACGGGACTGTGTTGCCTCATCATCCTCGGAGATGACCTCTCTAGGGTGCATAGGAAAGCTATCATCGCTGGTATGTGCAGATTCATGTTCGATAATCATTTTAGATTTATTTTCTATTATCTTGCAATATTTAGTTAAGTTTATTCTTTTTTCAATATATAATTTAATAGTTTGTTCCATCTGCCACTCAATTAAAATGACTTCACAAGGTTTGAGGATTTAATAAATTTACGAATATATATTATCATAAAACAGCTTTCAAACTTAAATAACAAGAAAATAATATTATATTAAATATGTATATTTATGTATATAGCTGTTCTATAAAATAATCACGTAATTTAAAAGAACCACATTCGCGATTTTGAGTTAAAAATTCAAAAATATCCGTGAATTCACAAACTTTGTTGTGTAAAAAGACCACATCTGCTATTTATCTAATATCACCTTTACTGTAAGACATGTTTCTTTACAATTACAACAAAAGTATTTTTTTAATTATATCTTATTTTCTGATTATGATTCCTTTTTTGTTCGATTTTTGGCAATTATTTGAAAATTCATCAAAGAATCTTCAGACCCCATTTTTTCAAAACATGACAAATGCAGACGCGTTGCAACAATATGCCAAACAAAATATCCACAAATTACTCCGAGTTCCGCTAGGATTGTAGTAATAAGGGATTATTTCTGTCATGCTAGGAATAAAATTTAGATTATTTCACTTATTCAATTTCTCCAACAATATCTTCACGTGGTATCAAAACAAAAAATTCTCAAAAACTAATTCAATAAAAGATATGCATTTGTTACTTAATCACCCAATGAAAGTAATCGCAGTTTCTATATTTTAAATTGCTCTCCTGAAAAGTTGTTTTTTTGACTTGTACTCTTTATGCTTAGCATTATAGATTTATTCAATCATAGGATTCAATTACTTTGAGGAATTCCTTTTCAATAATTTTTATCGTTATTTAACCCATGTTCTAACCTATTTTTCATCAACTTTTAACATAAATACATAAACAATGCTTATTTTTTCCGAAATCAGAGTTTTCTACAATTTAAGTGTTAAAAACATGCGTGTTAGGAACATATCATATTAACCCAATGTCCCACTGATCTACTGATATTATATCTGACATTTACAATCATGCCTCAAATCCGACAAGTATAATCTCTTTATGATCTAAGATAATCTGGAAAAAAACATTAAAATGCCAATGCCATGCTTCTGTAAGTGTATATTATTATGTGATTCATGCTTTAATATATTCACGTTGCAGGAGTTAAATGTTTGCAAAAACCAGAAGGCAATTATTCTGCAACTTTATCTGGGACTGAAGCTGATATGCGCTTTCTCTACTGTGCGGCTTGCATCAGCTATATTCTTGATGATTGGTCTGGATTTGATGTTGAGAAGGCCACTAAATACATTATCGACAGCATTGTAAGATAATTCTTTATTTTACAATCATTGAGTACCGTTTGATTATTCAACAATGCCAGCAATATGCATGAAGCATTATCAAATTAAGCTATTTTTGTTATTGGGCAATGTTTTTGCGCCGTTTATTGATTGAAGTAAAACATTAGATGTTTTTACAGTGGGGGAGTAATTTTTTACACGTTTGTGAGATATTTTGTTATTTTGCAGTACCTGTGTAATAATATTTTTTCACCGTTGTGTTCATTTGTATTTTCAAAACTAGTATAAATTGTTTCAAAGTCAAATTACCAGACAGTACCTAAAGAATGTACATTAAAACTGATACAATTTAATTTTAAACCTTCATACGTAACGATTATTTAATGAAATCATTTCATGTTCACAAATACGAAATTGATTCATAAACACCAAATGAATTTATGAACATACGTGAATTGATGTGACCATTATTTTGATGTAATTGTTTCAGGGTTACGATTATGGAATTGGTCAAGGTCCAGAGTTGGAATCCCATGGAGGTACAACGTTTTGCGCAATTGCAACCCTCAGCCTGAGCAACCAATTGGACAAACTGTCGACTCAGCAAACCGATGGGCTCAAGAGGTGGCTCGTTAACAGACAGGTCGATGGATTCCAAGGAAGACCGAACAAACCTGTCGACACTTGCTACAGCTTCTGGATAGGGGCCACACTCAAAATGTTAGGAATTCTCGAGTTGACGAACTTTGAATCCAACAGAAGATACGTATTAGATACTCAAGATTCCATCGTGGGGGGATTTTCTAAATGGCCCGATACCAATTCCGATCCTCTGCATACTTATCTCGGTTTGGGGGGACTCAGCCTTATCGGGGAAAATAATCTGAACGAAGTAATGCCAAGCCTCAACATAAGCCTCAGAGCATACGACCATTTGAAACAACTTCACAAAAAGTGGAGAGGTGACTGACTATTGTAAACCTTAAAAATATATTATTTATAAAGATAGGAAAATATTTATTATACCATCGGTGCGAATCCATCCTTGCCTAAGTCACATTTTGGTCACTTTCTGAAAGAGACAAAAAATACATTGCTGCAATCAATCTTTTTCGTATTTTTAACACACTTGCTACGTCTAGTTTGCCCATCTTTTTTTGTTAACAATTCTAGATCAATGCAATTATTGCTCGCAAAGTCATTTCCATTGTAAGCTATGGAAGCTTTGAAATATTAAACCACCGAGATCGGCGGTGTTTTTATGTATCCGGGTGCGTCAGAAATTTACGGTGATACTGTTATTGTTGTCATACACTCGATGTATTTTAAAAATCTGATTTTTTTTATATAATCTCCCTTGTCAAATGGCTCACAATGAGTTATGCAGTGATGGTTCGTAATGATGATGTGTTTGGCTTGTAAGTGAAAGTCGACAGATGTCATCTTGTTAAAGGAGATGTCTTCACATTCAAAAGTTGATTTTGATTTTCTCTGTTAACTCGTAATTTTTAACCATAATTTACAGGATGCTTGAGATTACCTAAATAATTATTGTTGCCATAAAACCCGTTCCCTATATTATTACAAACTAGCTAAAGTCTCCGGGCTTTACACAGTTTTTTAAAATCAGACGTAGACAAGTCACCTTCCTCTTGTTCTGAAGGTCAAGTGATTTTTATAAAAATCAAATCCGCGCTGCCTGCCTGCCACAGATACTCTTCTTTATATAAATACATAGATAGATAGATAGATAAATAAGAAAGCATGTGTATTAAAGAAACACGGCAGGTGTGAAGTTTACCGCCGTAGGTCAGTGGTTGGAACAAAGTCCAGATAACGAGATGTCCCGAGGTCATATACCTATTATCGTAACAACTTTTTTTTTCAGATGCCAAAATTTTTCACTTTGGTAATGCAATAACTAATGAGATGAGAAAAAAACAACATTTGAATGTTTAGGTGTCCCCGTAAACTCTTTTGAATGTTGTTATTATTGTGATTGTTTTAACACCGTTATTTTATATTTAATAATTATTTTATGTCAGCAAATTTTACTGCAACAGTTATTTATAGATACGCAATCTTATAATTACTTAATTGTGAGCTTATGATAGAAACATTTGTTAAAATCGTTTGTTATCGCTGTTTCCACATGTTGTAGGATTGAATATAAATGACCACATGCTTTAAAAAAATTTTAACATAGGAATTGATTACACAATTATTAATTTTCAAACTTTCTATTTGTTTCAGAAAAACCTTCGTAATTATTTATATTCCGGTGTTAGTGTGCTTGGTTTACAATATTCGTTATGGTGCGATGAATAGTTGATGCTTGTTATTGCTACAATAGATAACTGAAGTACATAATAGGCAATAATGTGCAAAATAACTTTCACTTTCAGAGACACAATACAATTATTGCACAAAAGTTTTCATTCCAAGTCGTATTATAAAGGTTCTTTTAAGACAAGCACTCTGTTTCTTGATTGATTACAAATTTACTGTTTTTTATATTGAATAATTGGTTTCATGTAAAAACTTTTTATATTTAATTGATCGTTTCTCTTTTGTCATTGAATTATTTACAGATTTATGTAGAAACTGCGAAAAAAACTGGCTTTCTGAATGGTTTTGTTTTAACTGTGACCAATATTATTTTTGCTACGTGTTTATATTTTGTGCATGTTTAAGTATTATTATGTAATGTTTTGTGAGGTGCTGGTTTTCGTCTTTTGATATGAGAAAATGCTGAATAAATATGCAACGTTGCAATGCACATTATGCTAATCTAATCTTTGGTTCGTGAACTTGGCTGAAAGTCAAAATTTTGGATGTCTAACTATTATGAATGTGATTGATATTTTGTATATGTATTATACTATGTAGTTGCACTTGGATTAATAGATTATTAGGGACACCCAAGTTGTTGTGTTTTTGCAAGTTTATAATATTATCAAAATGCAAATATTTATTGAATGTTTGGTTTAGTTTGTTTTAAAGTAAGTGTATAATGAATGATTTCAGCAGACCAACGGGAATTTACGTCCGCTGTCTTAGCTTAATTATTAATGTCTTATAAATCTTTGTTATTATTTTGGTAATGTGCAATGGTATGTATTCTGCCATGGTAAGTAAAAACACTGTGCTTTTACATACCACGGCAGTATTATCATTACCTGTAAAAAAATATTTTTGTATCAAGCAGAATAAGAAGAATCATTTGTTATTTTAAGACTTGTTTGAGCAGATCCATAGCTGTACAAAATATTATTATATTTCGTTAGATTTCCACTTTCAACATATATTTAGGTTCTCACCATAGACATTCAAATTGATAGACCAACCAATCAAGGAAAGGGAAACAAACGAGTTGCAAGAAACTGAAGTTGCTTGGAGCGAGGATATCTGACAGTATACAGGCAACTCGCATTGTAATAATCACTATTTAGTCCTCGAAAATAAAATCGGCTTATGTATTATTAGTCCTTTTTACAATGGCGCGAAAATTGCTGGCCATGTAAAAAACTTAATTACGAATTTCAAATCAGGTAAACAAAATTTTGGGCTTGTTTCCAAAATTTATTATTTAGTTTCACTATTCAATTAGACACTCTTACAAATGTTTAATGTCGCTTTGCCAGGTGGTTCGGTTAAAAATAAACATTTAGATCCTGCGCAGAAAAATACCACAATGGACTGCACTACAAACCGTTGCCTTACTTTACTTTTCTGGGCAGGGTCTAGTTATTTCGATGTATGCTCTTCAGCAGTCAACTTACGATTGATGTCGTAGTTTATTCGAAGCACTCTTGAACACCCCTGCATTCCCTATTACATACTTTGCCTCCAGTTTATCGAAATAATATACAAATTCTATGTGGGGCAAGTCAATTTGTATGTCTATGGTTCCCACTGGCAATAATGTTACAGTTGTGTAAAGTTGGAATGCCATGTTGATTTTCTCTGTTTTGTTAGCTTTTTGGACATCATGGCTGATGAACCAGTTAGCTCAGCTTATAATGCCAAAATAGATCAACTCATAAAATGTTTTTTTGCTAAAATAGGCTCACATCGAAAACCTTACGAAATATTGATGGCATAGTGCACAAATATGTTAAGCCATTTTATGTAAATACAGTTACCTTGTTTTGTAGTGCCTTCCTCAGAATTATTTAACTTGTAAATATGTCATTTTTTATGTGAACTTTACGTTAGGTACTTCTATTAATCCCTATATATTTTAATCTTGAATTGAATTTTCATATCACGGTTAAGCCGTTTGCGCTCTGTGCCCTTGATATTCCCCCACTATTGTTTAGTTTTAGTTTAGAAAGCAAATTTTCATTATACTAGAAAAAAATAGTGGCATTGTTGACAGCTTGATCAGTATTGATAAAAGTAACATTATTATTATGTGGTATAATACCTGTTCAGATTAATCAACATGTTCTTTATGGGGCCTTACTTGAGTTAATAAACCTTTTTGGTTTATAATAAACCTCTTATTACAACGGAAGCTATAATGACTTCATTTGTGTTCCTTTTATAATATTTGTGTATTAGTTACCTACAAAACTAACAAACCCCTATAAGACTTAAAAGATGGAACTCGTGTACGAACCTTGTAAAAATATTATATTTTTTCTTTTACTTATGATTTATTTTTGGATAATTTATTAATTTCATAAAACATTAAAATAAATAGTATTACATATTCAAATCCATAGAATAAAGAAAACACCAGGATGCCTTCCCTTTTTGGCCTCCGTGTTCGAGAGGTAAAGCTCTCGATTAGCAGGCTGGTGGTTGCGGGTTCACACGGTACCACCTATTGGTTCACATCAATTTTATTTGATTAGTTTGTGTTATTTCACAAATTACTCATTTAAAAATAATATATTGGATGTTTGCGACATGTTCCAAAGTGGAAGGTACTCTCGGTATCGCCCTTGTGTAAGACCACCATTCAGAAATGAAATTTTGCTTGAAATGCCGTATTTGGTGACCAGATCTGAATAACCAGGTACTTCCCCTCCCCACTACTTTCAGCCTCACAACATGCCCCAATTGGGGATGCTGTAGTCTCACTAGCTCCAGAGGGTTGGGACTCTTCTGCGGTTTCACATTTAAAAAAAAAGAGATTCGAATGAAAACCATGTTGCCACTGACTTAGTACCTTTTGGTTCCAGCCCATTTAGAAGGTGCTTTGTCTCTCTTACACCTGCCTGACATTGTATATTACATATCCCATTTGAATTCCATAATGATGGTGAAACGCAGTTCTGCGTATGAAATTTGAGCAGAGAAAGGCTAGACTTTTGGATCACAAAACACCCTAACACCTACACGGCATGTCTTGTGTTATTCTTTATTCTGTGAGCAATGAGCTTGCACTACTAATAATAGAATAATAAATTCTGGTTATTAACGAAAGGTACCCAACTTTTTCAATAATGCAAAACAATCATATTATGTTATTGGTGCCATTTCAGTTCTCTAAAGAAATCAGATGATTTTCGAAATATTTGCTGCTCAAATTAATATTTACATAATTTAAAAAAAGCGCACAAAGCAACCAAAGGTGTAAAAAAAATGTCAATTTGAGAAAATTTATAAATATATCATTAAATTTATTTTACGTGTTTATAATTATTATTCCCCAATTTTTAGTACGTGTCATGCTGTTTTCTGGTCTAAAGTGAATTTTCAAGAATTTCATGGGCAACTCTCTTTCATATCTCAAGACAGGAGATAATAAATTGCGGTACCTAATGTTATTTTAAAAAAGCTTAAACTTTCTATTCTATGGGACATAGCATGAAGTTGGACCATGCAGAGCAGCAGAGTGAGAAAATGAATGTGCATCTTTTCGACAAAGGCTGAGAGTTGTGGAAAATTCACTACTAAAAGCTTTCGTCATTCTCAAGTAAAACTGATAAAGTACCACAGTTTACTGAGATTATCATATCGTAGTATAATTATTAGAGATGCAACGGAAGCAGATATTTAATTTAAGTTTAAGGACAGGAAAATAGAAAGTTTTTAAAACACTTTCGTTGGATGAAGTGTGTTAAGTCTTGACGTAAGTTATATTCAATATGGCGCTTTTCACCCTGTAATAATATGTTTCTTTGTTCCTCCCTTTTTATTATACAATAAAGGTGAAAATGAGGAAATAAACTAGCGAAATGACATACACTTAAGGATGTTAATCTGAAAACAAAACAAATCGCAATTTTCGCAATCGCAGCTTCGCAATTCGCTCCCCACTCACGCGCCCCGCCACCCTGGCTATGGAACTCATCCTAGAAAATTCTGCTGTAAATTTTGAAGAAGCAGAAGTGAAAAGTATAGGTCCGTTACATCTCTAATTACTACAACTAGGTAACTCTGAAATCAGCTTCTTTGAGTTACTCACAAAACCATACCTTTATTTCCTCGCCTATGTATGCCACAAACACAAAGTGTTATTGCGTACACGGGTGAGGAAATCAAAAAATGCTTATGGTGTAACTTGAAAAAGATGATTTTGGAGTTACCTAGTTGTAATTTACCCCATAATATCATATTATTTTGTTAAATAAAAAAATGTTTTTAAACTAAGAACATAATGTATTTAAAATAAATATACAATTCTAGTGGTACACCTTATCAAAGGTGTGACTACAGAGGATTATTGCAAGTATTACATAAAATAGTTAGCAATGCTATTTTTTATCGATCCATTTTTTTTGCTTGTATAACCTTGGTGGGATCATATTTGTATGTCTTTTGCAATGGTCCTTTGCCCGCTTTGTTAAATAGAATTTCATCAATTTTTTGCCTTTCTTCCATCTCTCTGGTCAGCTTCAAGTTGGTCCATGAATCCTTTGCTCCAGTTATGAACCCTTTCTTCTTTATGGGCAGGTTGCCTGGGTCGTGGGTTATTAACTTATCAATCTTGAAGTATTCTCTGACGCGGGGTATCTTCAGTACAGCCACCTGCCCCAGCGATATGAAGTTGGTGGACACCCAATAACATAGAATAGCTCCGGGGAAGTTCATGATGAAGGGGAACATAATGAAAGGCAGAGCACGGAGGCCATACTTGACGAGGCCCATGTTCTGCGAGCTCATGCGCACGCTATCAGTTCCCACTTCGATAGTAGCCAAGAGGGTGAGACTGGTGATGACAGGAAGAAGATAGTAAGGATCTGGCACAATGAGGTCAGTGAACCAGAAGAGGCCTCCAGCTGAGAGGCTGTCTACCGGACAGTTGGCCATCCCTCTGAGGCCAAGGAAGAAGGAAATAAAGATTGGGGCCTGCGCCAGTGGTACCAACATATTCTTAAAGGGACTCAACCCCTTTGTTTTCATGAATATCATCAATTCTTGTCCATATCGTGCAGCTTCCAATTGATTACCAGACTGTCTTGCGTTTGACATTTTCAATTGTATGGCTTGCATCTGAGGTAAATTGTTATTCATAACGGCGTTATTACGTTGTGCCATTATGACCAGGGGAAAAACGATCGTTCTCACACATAGAGTACCTAACATGATTGCTCCCCACCATGGCAAATCTACAGTTACGTGCAGAAACTCCATGCAGTTTTGAATCATGCCCACAGGAGTCCAGCCGCCGAGGCCCATACTAGCAAATGTGGGTTCTCCATTGGCAGAAAGAGATACCGAAGCTTCAACGATTTCTTGAATCACCGGAGCTACAGGCGGCTCGGGTATATCTGGTATTATCGTAGCGACTGTTGATGCAAAATGAGAACCATTGATGAACGGGGACGAAAACTGTGAAGTGCGCTTGCTTTTACTTTGAGAGGTGTTACATGTCACGCATAAGTAATATTGCTGTCTTCCATTCCAAATGTGGTGGTTCCTCTTGGCGAAACTGAATTGAGATGTGTTTTGCAACCTAACCTCAAATGTTTGAGAATTGTGAGCGATGTTAAACACCTTACTATTACGTTGGATAAGTTTCCACATTTTGAGTAGTTGACATAGATTCGACTTGGGTAAATAATATTAATACAAATTTATATTACTCAACGAAAGTTATCACATTTGACACCGGCCGAAAATATAACAACGCCACAGAAGACAGAAAATACCACAAAATATTCGTCTATGGAGAACCTTGTGATGCCATAACAAAAACGTTTCTCCGCTGTTCTCAGCTTTCGATTTTTACTTTTTGTGAAACAAATATTGCAATAAATTGTCAGAATATTCAGATATAAAAAATTAACCAGTAAAAAAACTTTTGGTACATATTCGGGATCGCTGGTCACCCTTAATACGATTTGAAAAATATATAACCTTTTTATTTTCCTAAATTACTTTTGCATTTGGGAATTTTTTTGAATTTTAGTGTAACGTAAATGAAAATTCGCATTCGTTGCATGGGATGACAGCCAAAATAATTTCTGTTGATGACATTTTTTTATGTTGGTATTTCTGATACGATACGAGTGTCTAGAGTTACCATTTACTCTATGCAAATTAGGTGGGTACTAAATGTAAAAGTAATGGGGCGGAGCGCTTCATGCACATACAGCGTGTATCGGCACGTACCCGACAAACTTTAACCAGCTATTCCTTAGCGCATTTGGAGTAAAAAATGTTATGGGCACTTTGCTGTCCGGTAACATTTTTTTTAATAAAAAAATTACTATTCATATTTTCACCACATGTCACCAATGTTTTATCATTTGTCAAAGTTTGAAAACCCGTCTGGCAATATTTTGTTCGAGTTTCGTTTAATAATGTACTTACGTACCTACGTTGGCGCGCTTTTACAATCACAACGAAATGGCACGGCACCATTCGTCTCATTTTTAACTATTATTATTTTGTGTGTACGAAAGAGCGAGGACACTTTTTGACACACTTGCTAATAACAGCTGTTGAACACGAGAAACAATGCAAATGACAGTGACGGAGTGTGGATTTTTTAATTTATTTTTTGTTTTTAATGGAAAAAAATGTTACCGGACAGCAGAGCACTCATAACATTTTTTACTCCAAATGTGCTGAGGAATAGCTAGTTAAAGTTTGTCAGGTACTTGCCGATACACCCTGTATAAAACATTTACAAATAACTCAAAATTTCACACCCTTTCTCTGCCTACCCCTTCTTCAGATTACTGCACCTCCTCTTAAAAATCTTGGTCTGATTCCATTTTAAAATCTGCAGACAAGTCTATTCCCAAATCATCCCCTGTAGGCACGAAGGCTCACCCTCCCCTCTGGTGGGATGAAGAATGCCTTCGAGTGTTGAAGGAGAGGAAAGCGGCTAAAAAGACATACTGCCAACAGATGACAATGGAAAATTTCTTGAAAACCAAAAATGCACAAGCTGTTGCTAAACGTACATTCCGTTTAAAAAAAGAATCAGCTGGCGTAATTTCTGCACTAATATATCCCCTGCTACTCCGGCGGGGGAGGTTTGGTCCATGATTCGCAGGTTAAGGTCTTCCTTTTCCCTGCCGAAGTCATCTCACAATAACTGACTATCTTAATAAAATTGCTCCCGCTTATGTACATAATCTTCACGATGTGCCTGTTTTATCTTACTCCCCAAATTCTTCTTCTTGGTTAGATGCTCCACTTTTCATAGACGAGTTAAAAAGAGCCACGGAAGACCTAAAAGACTTAGCTCCGGAGAATGACGAAATCTTGAACATATTCATCCGCCACACTGATGACGATTCCCTTTCCTACTTTCTCTCTCATCAATATCTTCCTGGACTCTGGTATTATTCCCCCGGACTGGAAAATTAAAAAAATCATATCCATTTGCAAAAGTACCAAAGATCCAAGTTATTCAAGTTACAGACCGATTGATTTCTCTCCAACACTTTCCAAAGTAGCTGAAAGAATGATCAAGAATAGATTAGACTTGTAGAGGTTTATAGGTTTTAGGTTTGTAGAGAAAAATAATATTCCCACCCCTTCCCAGTTTGGATTTACAAAGGGTAAAAATACCCTTGACAACCTTTCCTCTCTTGTTACAGATGTCAAATTAGCGTTATCTAAAAACGAATATTGTATTGTAATATTTTTAGACATCTGTGGAGCATACGACAATGTAAATATACCCATTGTTAAAAAAAAGTTACTGGCGATTGGTATTCCTCATAAATTGGTTCAATTCATTATCAATTTGCTCTCCGAGAGAACTGTTTTTGTAGATGGATCCGAATCCTCTCCCCCCATAAGACAAATATTCAAAGGACTCCCGCAAGGGTCTATCTTAAGCCCGATACTGTATAATATTATATATACATTATTATATATACATATACGATCTGGAAAAATCTATTCATTTCATGTGCAACATACTCCAATATGCTGACGACTTAACGTTTTACAAAATATCCGCCAATCTTTTCATCGCACCATCAGTAATTAACAACGCTCTTAGAAAACTCTTGGCGTGGTTAAATAGTAATGGTCTTGAACTTTCCCCTGCCAAAAGCAAAGTTGTCATCTTCACTCGTCGACGAAAGCTTTCGGATATTCAGGTGAGATTTGGCGATGAAGTCATCCCTATCTCTAAGGAAGTAAAGTTCCTCGGAATGTTTTTGGACTCCAAGCTTACTTGGAACTCTCATATAAATCACGTTGTTACAAAATGTGAAAGCAACATCAATCCCCTTAGATTTCTAGCCGGAGTGTGGTGGGGATCCCACCCAGCTTCTTTAAAACTTCTATACAATGCCCTCATCCGAAGCCATATCGATTACGGATTTTTTCTGTTTGATCCAATGTCCACTTCAAATTCTCATAAATTTGATAAAATCCAGTCAAAATCTCTTCGCCTTGTCTTAGGAGCCGTTAAATCTTCTCCAATCAACGCAATGCAAGTGGAATGTTGCGAACCTCGCTTACATATAAGAAGGCCATGCCTAACGGAAAAAAAAGTTTAATAATATCCCATCCCTTGATTCCTATTCTTCAATCCTTAAAGTATGAGGTTAATTCAAATCAATTTTGGAAAAATCTTTCCCATCCCCTTTTCTATGATTGCTACAACAACTCTTTCCTGGATTTATCTACTAACACCTATCTCAATGAATCTCTTCCCTTATACTCATGCCCCTATGAAAGTCTTACTTTCTATCCGAAGGTCCATCAATTTATAGGAATAAGTAAAAAAAATATCAAAAACTCAACTTAATTAAATAATGCAAAATTATTTAAACTGGCCAAATTACATAAAATTTTTCACAGATGGTTTTTATCTTCTTGGATTTAATTATTCTTTCCAGATATCCAGCATTCAGTCACTACTGAATACTCTTCAAAAAAAAGTTAGCTTTTGGAATCGGATGGGGATACATTATCATCAGTGAATATTAAGGCTAAGTTAGCTTTTGGAATCGGATGGGGATACATTATCATCAGTGAATATTAAGGCTAAGGAACTCATTTTACGGCAGGTGGTTAAATCTCAGGGAAGAGCGATGGGAAAAAATACTCCCCCGAACTCCGTTCTTTTGCTTTGACGTTGATATTATATATATTGTCATTAAAAACCCTTGTAATTAATTGACAAAAATTAAATAATATAAGAAATAATAGTGTTAAGTGGTTAAAACTGGGGATTTTACCCCATTCTGGCTAGATGGATGGGTGTGTCCACTTTAAATCCCACCCATACTTACCGCGCGCACCTTACTTCTTACCGCAAACTGGCGACACAATTGTCGTAGTAAAAGTTTCTATGACCACCTCCACTCTCTTCCTTCCTCCGTGGTTTAGATGCATCGAATGATATTTATCTACTGGTAACTGGTTTTTTGTCTGTTTCGGAAATGATCGTGGAGCAGATTGGAATATATTGAATAGCCTATATTAGCCAGATGTCCGTCGATTTGTGGCTCTCATTTCTCAATCGGAAGCAAATGGTCAACTGGTTCATTAAGAAATTGCGCGCTTCGTGACATCTCAAACACAAAATAGGACTTGTGATTGTAACCGAAAAAACCAGGTACGAAACTGTTTGTTTCTAAATTTGTTTCATCCTTACTCTACTGGAATCGGCTTCTTAACCTTCAACACATTCAAATATAGAAAAGCCAAAAAATCTTTACGGGATTTAACTTAACACTTTGAAACTAGTCCTCAAGAAACTATTCTTTCTAGATTTGAATATATTGAATTCCTAGAACAAGTATATCGATACAGGTTTTATCGACAGTGCCGGCAATTTGTTATCGTTCCCGAGCACGACTAACAAAAAACAATAGTTCGTGTCAAATTAGTACTTTATGCACGGTAGCGATGACAAAATATAACTGACAACATCGATAAAACCTTTAACGATGTTTCTAGGGCATTAAACATTGTGATGTGGAGAGCCAGTAGATTTTGTACACCTTTTGGTGTCTAGAAGTTCTGCAAAAAAGTTAGAAAAGAAGCCAAAAGGTTTTTGTTCCATATTTGTCAATTCCTTTAAAAGAAAAAGAGTTAAAAAATTAGTCAAAAGCCGCGCAGTAGATTTTTCTGGTGATGCAACAAATAAACAGTTTTAATCCGTAGTGATAGATTGTAAAGAACATAAAAGGTTCTTAATATATTTTATAATAAATTATAAAGAATAAAATAATAGGACTAAGTGAGATTCTAGATTAGAAGTTACAGGAAGCTACTTTTTTGTAGTATGCCTAAAACTTGTACCTATCCCTAAACGAGACCAAAATGGAGAACAACAACTGGACCATTTATGTATAAACAGTCCTATTCACAAATAGCTGAGATAATCGCAATTGAATGTTTGGGAAAAAAATCATAATCTTAAGTGATACAACATATATATTTTTTTAATTTAGAAAGTTGTTTATTGTATAAAATGTGAATTATGTCATAACCAAAATCATGATTATTTGTAAATAAGGTTACATTTCTACTGGAATCTACTGGAAAGTAGTTTAAAATCCACTATTAAAAGTGTACATATTTTTTTTTGTAAATTGATCGGACATAATATTAAAACTTATTTCCCATTTCGCCACATTATTGCTCCAAGTTCGTTCATCATGATAGTTTTTTTTACTAGAACACTCATCGATCACTCGTTTCTCTTTATTAAAGCGTAGTTGTGTCTGGTG
Source organism: Hesperophylax consimilis (assembly GCF_061612785.1). NCBI lineage: Eukaryota > Metazoa > Arthropoda > Insecta > Trichoptera > Limnephilidae > Hesperophylax > Hesperophylax consimilis. Next base: position 21,578,115 of record NC_142837.1, on the reverse strand, counting down.
TGCATTACCCACTATAGTAATGTCATACATTTTCATAAAACTAGTTCATTTCAAAAAAGGTAAAACATTAATATAATATAATAAGTGTTTTATTATCTTTTTTTTTGTTGTAAAAAATAGATATAATGATATCCTCACTGGGATCTCCCGTGCTGAGGATTTCATTTACATATTATGTATAATTTAATTATAAGAAAATTAATATTACATCAAAGTTACAAATAAATTTAATTATGAACAAATATCATGCAATATATATATATATATATTACATGATATTTGAATAATAATTTTAAAATAAGTAAGATGTTTTTTGATATATATATATATGAAGTGTTTTTTGGTATAGTTCAGTTGATTCTGTTTTAGTCTGTATTTGATTTCAGTAAATTTTCTATTTCAGGTCTTCCTATGTTAAGTATCCAGCTTTTTATTTCAGATTTAAATGTTAAAGTGTTGAGGTTTTTGAGTGTGAGTGGTATTTTGTTGTAGAGTTTAATACTATGATATAAGAAGCTTTTTTGCCCAAAAGTTGTATTAGTAATTATTTGTTGGATAAGTTTTTGATCATGAGATCTAGTGTTTCTATTGTACGTGTTAGTTGTTATTTCTTGTGTTTTGTGCTTATGAATGTAAATGAGTATAGTTTTAGAATATAGTTGTTTAAGTGACATGATGTTAAGATTGGTGAAGATTTCGTTAGTGCTAGTTCTTACAGGAACTTATTATATTACTTCTTATATTACCCTTTCCCAAGAGCGTTTTGTCCCGATGTCAAAATTCCTCGTTCTAGACTTAAATACGCTGAGCCCCAACTGTAAAACTGTCTAAAGAGAAATTGTAATGTACGTTCTAATTGCCCATATCCACTCATTTCAAAATTAAATTTCCCCAATAAATTGTAATCGTCACCCTGGGCGGCCATCCGTCCCAGAAATAATATTTTCACATTTAATATTCTCAGTTTAATTTAAATGCGTCGTTACGTGAAGCGAACCCGAAGCAAATTGAAGTGTAAATTGGCCCTATTGCCCGTATCTCCCCTAACTCCCCAATCTGGCATTTCCGTCGGGGGGTTAGGTACTAAATGATTCGCATTTAATAACAGTTTAGCAAATGAAAGTGTAAATAAGCAAATGTTGGGGATATTATCTGAAAGTATGTACCGATCTATTGGCAGCGAAATATTATATAAAGCTATAGCAAAGATAAGGGTAGTTTCTTATTTTACTCGAGGGTGCGTCCATCTTTATTATCCGGGTAGTGGAAATACTGAAATAAGATGTTTAAACAAGGAAAAAATACAAAGCTATGTAAACGAAAAACACAGCTTTGCTTGTAATAATGGCGAAACTTCTTAGTTGAAGTAAATGTGAAGGTACCGTATCACAAAGTTTGAAATTATTTAAATCGCGTATTATTATCTTTCAGTTTCTGCTGGTATATTTATAAAAAAATACTAATAAAAATATAAGTAGTACGATGAGTTATCGCCGTTATCGGGAAAACTAAAGATATTCCCCCCATTTTAACTACGAGTCGTCTTTGCGGGAATAAAGGAAAATAAAAAAGTTGCTATTTGTATGTTGTAACCAATGAGCGAACATATAATGCTTTCAGTATGCTTTTATTACACCCTTTCCTATTTACGTGAACAAAAAGTTGGTATTTTTCTTCAAGAAAAGCGGAAAATATTCCATACAGAAGCATTTTACGAAAACCTTGTTATCCATAAAAAATTATGGGATTTGAAGAATCTTATCTAGCCCATCTGGACTCTGGTTTTTCTGTAGGAAGGTCGGAGTATCGCAATAAATTACTAATAAATATTTCTGAACGTATCCGAAAATTAAAAACACTTTTTTAAAATGATTAGAAATAAACATTTAATTTTTTAATTATTTAAATTTGCAAAAATAAAAAAGTTACTAAAATTAGTAATAACTAAAAAACGCCATTATTTTACTAGACAAATGTATTATAAACGTTATTTATCACTATATTTTTTTACTCTAAAAATATTTTGTGAAAAGTTCACAAAGATTCATACATTTTTCTCAAAATGGGGTCGGATCTTTTGGTTTCATAGAGGCGTTAATTTTCTAATGTGGTTAACTTACGGATTTGAATATAAAGCGTTGTGTTTTCTCTTTCTACAGCGCTTAGATCATATTTCTCATCATCACAGTAAGGGAGACACAATGATTTCTGTGAGACCATTTGAGTAGTTCCCAAATGTCAACAAATTAGCCTAAAGGGCAAGTATAAATATACATCGCTGGTATAATATTATTAGGTAGGTACCTGTGGTATTCTTAAGCGGCCGCTACACTACTCGCTTCGACGCTTCGACGAAGTCCTCGACGAAGTTAGCCGAAGTTCGAAGTGCGTGCCCACACACTCGTGCAACTTCGCGAGTAACTCAGTCCAACCCGTCAGTGATTGGTTTATTTATGCCGTGACGCTTCGAGTCCTTTGACTCGGGCGCATTTACCGACAACAATCGGAAGTCGGGCGAAGCGAAGCGAAGTTGCCCGAAGCGAAGCGAAGTTCGTGCCCACACTATCGTATTCGGTCAACTTCGATCAACTTCGCGAGTAGTGTAGCTGGGCTATTAGAGTCGTAAATTCTGTCTTTTTTTACACAATTAGTAGAATTGTATCTAACTCTAGCCTTTGTCCATTTCACCCCTTCAACAAGATGCGCGTCTCTTTTAACTCGTTCGCTAGCTTTTATTGGCCATTAATGATGCTACAAGAGAAGGGGATGGGTGTTTGCTTATTGTCAACAGTTAACAAATAAAGCGCCATCTTGTTTTCGGTCAAAGACAATCAAGATTTCAACTAAGTTGGAAAACGAGAGTTTAATTAAAAACCCCGTTGAAAGATATTGCTGAACAGTAGATATCCATTTTGCACAAACAGATAAAGGTACCACGAAAAAATAATAAAAGTATCATGCATTATACGAACATTGAGATATTTTCTCGGAAGATGTTTTTCCTAGAATATGTTCGGTAATTAATAATTATTCTGAAAAAGAGTAAATTATGTGAATAACGCCTGAGAGTTGCCATTACTCTTTGCCAACCGGAGCCAGTAGTCTATGGCAACCCCATTTGGGGTATGTGGTGAGGTTGAAGGGTATGGAGAGGGAAAAAGATGGTGAAGAGGAAGGTTTTAAATTTCCTGGATATTTAGGTCTGATCGCCAAATATGGCTAAAGCCATTTCAAGCAAGGTTTCGATTCTGAATGGTGGTCTTTTAACAGGGTAATACTGAGAGAATCTACCACTGTAGAAGGTTCCGCAAGTTTAGAAAATATTATTTTATACATGTTTAATAAAATACAATTTACTTGTGCCTGCCGGGATTCCAACCCGCAACCTCCAGTTGGGCACGGCACCACGGAGGCCGTCAAATACTTATTTAATTAACCTACTGTGTGCGTATATTCAATAAAGACCGACAAGATGACGAGCTCTACCAGATCAAAGGAAAGCAAGCATAGATATAAGATATTATTTTAATGAAGTGGTTATATTGGGTAGAATAAACAAATGGAAAGATCTGATATAAATAACATGCTAGCAGAACAGACTATTAAGCGGAGAAGAGTGGACATGTTTTAACCGCTCCGGTTTGTTTAATCCTTTCAGAAGGTTTGCCTTGCTAAGAGATTGCTGAAAAATGTTCAGCATCCGTGTTTTATATAGTGCTTACCTTCTTATTTCACGAAATGCGCGTAACTTTTACCGTTTAGCTGGAATTTGAAATTATTAAAGCATTTTGAAGCCAGAACAAAGACTTTTAATGCGACTGGAGCTTGGCCCCTCAAGTGTCAAGTGGTGTTATTAGTTCGGGATTTACGGGACCTCTTCAACCGAGGATATCTACATAGAAAACAGATAAGCCATATTTTATTAAAAAAAATTGTTTTTGTTTATGTTTTTTGTTTCAGATGACACACATACACTTCACTTTGACTTTGGTTCAAGATTTTGTTTATGATAGCCTGCGATAAGCGAGCCCTATAGGTCTGAGACAGAGGTATGAAATCGTTGGATCACGACACAATAGAAGAAATTGTAATTTTTATTTTTCTGTTGGATTTTATTTAGATATTAGAGCAAGGAAAGAGTCTTAAAGGGTCGAGAAGATGTACTAAGTGGCATGAATAGCTGAGAAGTGACAAGAAGAGACTAACATAGACTAGAAGAGATGAGGTGGTTTTGCATAAGAGCAGCGCTGTATAAATCGTCCAAACTTCCGATTTTTGTCCGGGTTAAATCTTCCCAATAGGAAAAACTAAACCCTTCCACACACTTTTCCACAAATGATCATCTAGTCAATCAAAATTATGCAAGTGCATTATATAAGCAAAATAAATACAAAACAATACAAGAACAACACGTCAACTAACCAGAGATCAAATGGAAAAATAATTCACCGACTCCAGATATTTTCATATCATAGGGTTCGGCTCGGTAGAACTTCTAACAGGGCCTATAAATCCTACTGATCCCTCAACATAAATATTTAAAAAAATCTTTCGTTATCCTACATGTATTCAAAATGACCGACTTTTGCATTTTTATATATACATTTTTTGATAGATCTAATACGCCTAAATGAGAGAGCTAGGTATAATGCCAGTAGCCGAAATAACGAATGGTAATATTTTTATAGTCTGAGAATGCCAAATTCTTTTTATTTCATTTCCTAAATCTGTGTATTTTCTTATTTTTTCATTACCAGATTTTTGAATATTACAGGAATTTGGAATAGCGACATCAATGATATAATTTATTTAATTATTATTGTTATTATTAATAGAGACTAGATATGATGGACTCGCCGAATGTCACAGCGGTGCTGCCAAGGTCTGTTATCTATGTGAGGATATTTTTTCTTTTTTGTTAATTTCATTTTCAGTTAATGGTTATAACCAATTACGATTTTGTATTATATCATATTAACCAACATTAGCATAAGAAACTATTTTGGCTTACCTCAAAAATAAACTCTTGTATAACTCATCCTGTATAAAATTGCTGTTTGTTTCTTACAATAAATAAATATTATGTCAGCACTTTATTAGCAGCAGACACATACCTGGATGGATGACGAACCTCGTGCTGGCACTGTTGGTGGACGCGGTAGTCTCTCTCGCTGCAGCAGCTGGTCCAGTTTCTTTACCACCTAGGATTCTTGCTGCAGAGTCTCCATTTTCTATCTTCATGTCACCTGTTCCTGTTATTTATTTTACTTTTATTTTGGTTATATTTATATTTTTTGTAATACCTGCATCAACTGTAAAGCCCCCCTGAGGTGATATCTCACAAAAGCGGCGCTATAAAAATTGTCCAATATTATTATTATTATTATTATATACAAGCCGCGTATCGAGGACAGTTTACCCCATCACCAAACATAACAAATAACAACTAACACATTATATTAGAAACACTAGATCCTGAGTAGGTATCACATGTTATAGAGTTTGGGCCAATCTACGCTGGCGCAAATATTACAAAGGATTTTAGCAGGGACCGCGGAAGTACTCTATGACGGGGGGGGGGGGGGCAAACTTGTTTACTCACCCTCTTCCTTCAGTCTCCTCTCCAGTCAATCAACTAGTTATAAACAAGACAAAACGGAGATGACTAGGTCAAACAAATAACAGGTATATAACAATGCTATCTCTTGACAATTTTTCTTGTATACAACTAACACTTTTTCATTTATGAAAAAAAGCACTGTGAAGGATACAGATAATCTTTACCAGCACAGCTAATCCTTCTTTACCCAGGTAGTAAAATTGGAGGGGGCGCGGCCCCCCCCCATTTGATTTTAGGGGGGTATTTGGCCCCCTCTGCCCCCCACTTCCGTGGTCGCTGGATTTTAGTGAGAAATTATTTGTAAGGGCTGAGGGCCCTTTCAAAAAATTTATGTTTATGAAATGGGCGCCAGTCTTCCTTTATATGGAATCCAGACATTCAGTTTCAGTAGAGCTGAGATTCTGTCTACAGAGAGGGGGGCACTGGTTTGCATCGGTTTCTTGGATTAGTATTTTGATGTGTTAAATATAAAACAAATACAAAATGGTAATCAAAATACTTGAAGACCTCCATTGAAATAAAACTCTCTGAGCTATACAGATCTCACCATGTCGGCCATCAGTTGGGTTCCTGTAGGTTTCTGGATCGAGTAGTTGGAATTTAACTCCATGATTTGAGATTCTGCGGTATAGAACTTTGCACGTGGGCCTTACGACGTGACGTCGAGAAATACTCATTCCTTCCCGTTTGTAAAAGGATTACAGGAATAAATTACGATTTAAAAACGGCAAGGTCGTCACAGATTAAGACGATCTCATATTCCAGATGTCCTTCGAATTCGGAAGGGGCGCGGCCTATTGGCATGGGTTATAAAAAACTTGAGAACCAATAAAAGAAAGCCGAACCCCAGACTTATATTTAACCAATTACGATCATAAACGCACACTGGTAAAATTTGTAAAAAATCCGGTATAATATAATATCGGCATAATGCATAACTCTTCCATTTATCATATAAGGAGATGCACTACGTCGTGTCATATTTTAAATTGAGCCGCTACCAATAACAACCCTTACTAAGATGGCGATAAGGTTTAAATTCCCGCCTAACACCATCCGCCTGTTTTGATTTATGCAAGAAAAAAACATGGCCAAAAAGTGCCTTTTATTTTATTTTGTGGATGTTCAGGCATAAATATTTGATTTTTTTTTAATAATTTTATAAATAACTTCATTTGCCACATTATACAATAAAATCATGTACAAAAATAAGTTCGTAAGTAGGAGATTTTGATCTTTAAAGCAGTTTTCATAGGCCTCATACATTATTTTTTTCTGGGCTTATAAAAAGATTGATCTAAAAAATACTCGATTATTTTAAAATTCAAGATGTATTCTACTCGCAGTATTTAATTAAAGCATCTGAAACATTTCTAGGCGACTAAATTTTCAAACAAAAAACACATGATTTTGCATTACTACGTATGGAATAAACTAAAAATCTCCAAGCCTGGGAATTCGTTGGATGAAATACTTACTCAAATTTAATTTAAAATAAACCAAATGCTACGCAAAGACAAATTATAAACATAAAAATGAAATAAAAGCCGATGTGAAGTAAATCACAATAATTTTTTTTATTTTTTTTTATTTTAAATACATAAACGGCTATACTGCTTTTTATAAATAAACATATTATAGAGTACAAAAGTAATAAAAATAATATGATTACATAAAAGTGGTTTTAAACTTAAAAATAACATACAATTATTTTGTGTATCACAACCAAAAATAACAAAAAAAGAACAATGAGAATAATAAATGCCAATTGTCTCAAAATTTTATTTGGAAAGCAATCAACTATGGTATCAATCTATCGATCAAAAGTTTGTCTTATTGGAGATTTACATCATTATTCTGGATAGTTGTGATCCCTAAAAAAGTATCTAAGGACTCTCATGGTCTTTTTTAAGCCTTATAAATGAACTCGCTCGAAAAATGAACAATTCCAAAACCTGCATTGACCATTTAGAATAAAACATAAAACACAAGCAATCTGTAATGCGTGAACTGAGAATAATTGACCACTTTATAACAATCCTAGTAATAAACTTAACCCTTGGAACCTTTTAAGACTAAATACGTTCCAAATTTCGTTAAATTTTACCACTGTGCGTCGCTTCGGTACGCAGAAGCGCGCGAAATTTGAAATTGGTTTTACACTCTACACTCTTTACTCTTTGTTTTGTTCAGGTGCGTTATTTACATATTTTTGGCAGAAAGAAGTAATAATAAATTATTGTATGGTTGTTTTTTAAATAGTGTTATCATATAAATCGACTAAATTAAATAAATTACAATACCTAATTATATTTAGGAATTATTGAAACAGCAGTATTTTTTAATCTTTTTTAAGGAAAGATTGCGTAGAGGCCTGTAAAAAACATTTAGATAAGTATGTATATTACAAAAGACATTGCATGCATCGAAAATTAAAAATTAATTCCTACTCCATGAGTATATCTTACCTAATAGTCTAATCGTGTTCGATAATTATAATCGATGATGACCGATTTATAATAATTTTTTTGTATATTTAAATAATGATTGTAATTTATTTTATTGTGCGTTCATTTTGCAATGTATATTTGTTATTATTCATTATATATACCTATCTGTTTGATTTCTAAACATAATAACATAAAATAAACAAATATTTCTTGCGTTATTGTTTTTAGGTACCTAATTATGAAAAAAATTATTTGAACTAACCCCAAATATTCAAGCATATTTTTGTATTTTGTTTTAGGCCACTGAGCGTACCCAGTTTTTTTTATTATCTTTCCTCCCTATTGTATAAAACTAGGAATTTAAAAAAAAACGATTACACGTAAACTGATTTTAGTTGAAATAATTTCACAGAACAGAGCGGCACTAAGATAAAGAACGTCTTTACCCCGTCAGCGCCGGGCGGTAACTAAATACAAAAGCGTGTAACCCTTACGTAGACTGCATAGAGTTTATTTCACAATGGCAAATTCAATGGTTACCTCCCCGAAAATCGATCAATATTCGTGTAAAAATGAACAACGCGAAAATGCATATTTTGTTTTATTTTGTGAAGTTCTGGTATATATATGAAAATTTCCTTCGATTATCAAATAAAAAAATGAATTTCCCACATTATACAATAAAAAAAATATCCGAAAATGGGTTTGTAAATGGGATATTTTGCACTAGACAGTTTTTTTTAGGCCTGATACTTTATTTTTTTCTAGGCTTATAAAAGGTCTTATCAAAAAAATGATCGATTGCTGACAAGTCCAAGATGTGTTCTACTTGCAGTATTTAATTAAAGCATCTGTAGTATTTCTAAGCAATCAAATTTTCAAACCAAAAACATCTGATTTTGCATTACTTGGTATTGGATCGCCTTAAGATCTGGATTTTGAGAGAATAACCCAAATGTGATGTCTGTATGAATGTGTGTAAGTGCAAGCGAGATAGCATGCTTGCGAGATGTTATAAAAGGCGACGCATACTAGAATTGTCATATTGATCACACTTTACAGATTACATAAAAAATTAGTAGGACCATGAGATCTACTTCACTATTGACTTCACGGGAATTTAAACACATGTTTATAAAATTAAATCCATTTACACTCGACGAATCAAATCAACGTCGCTTCCCTTTGCGGTGATAATTGAATAAGTGAAGAAAATAAAAATGAAGTTTCGCTCTGTTGACAAAACAACAGAACTAAACTTGAACCCGGAAAATCTATTAATTTGCGGTCAGTTAGTTATAACTGCCTTAATAAATATAACCGGGGTTAGTTGATACAAATTAATAATTGGGGGGTTTAGGTTAGGAATTTTTTTTTTATAAATTGGAATTATTATTTTCAAAATATTTCCCCGCTTCTCGGCAAATATTTGCCCTAAAACATTAATATTATGCTCTTGAATTCGAAACTAGTAAAATACTAACTAGAAGATAAATGATTCATAAGGTATTTATATATTTAAAAAAATACATTGCAATTGTAAACATCTTAAAATGAAGGCTGCAAAATCTACAATGAAAAATATCCAATCAAATACTGGGTATTGAATACTAACTGTAACCAAGACCTGCTATTCTCGTGTCTTATTAATAAAGTAGGATGGTACGAGAATAGGGAGTCCACAAGCACCCTCAACATTGACGATGCTGGGTATTGAATACTAACTGTAACCAAGACCTGCCATTCTCGTTTCTTATTAATAAAATAGGAATGGTACGAGAATAGGGAGTCCACAAGCACCCTTAACATTGACGATGCTGGGTATTGAATGCTAACTGTAACCAAGACCTGCCATTCTCGTGTCATATTAATAAAGTAGGATGGTACGAGAATTGGGAGTCCACAAGCACCCTCAACATTGACGATGCTGGGTATTGAATACTAACTGTAACCAAGACCTGCCATTCTCGTTTCTTATTAATAAAATAGGAATGGTACGAGAATAGGGAGTCCACAAGCACCCTTAACATTGACGATGCTGGGTATTGAATGCTAACTGTAACCAAGACCTGCCATTCTCGTGTCATATTAATAAAGTAGGATGGTACGAGAATTGGGAGTCCACAAGCACCCTCAACATTGACGATGCTGGGTATTGAATACTAACTGTAACCAAGACCTGCCATTCTCGTTTCTTATTAATAAAATAGGAATGGTACGAGAATAGGGAGTCCACAAGCACCCTTAACATTGACGATGCTGGGTATTGAATGCTAACTGTAACCAAGACCTGCCATTCTCGTGTCATATTAATAAAGTAGGATGGTACGAGAATTGGGAGTCCACAAGCACCCTCAACATTGACGATGCTGGGTATTGAATGCTAACTGTAACCAAGACCTGCCATTCTCGTGTCATATTAATAAAGTAGGATGGTACGATAATTGGGAGTCCACAAGCACCCTCAACATTGACGATGCTGGGTATTGAATACTAACTGTAACCAAGACCTGCCATTCTCGTTTCTTATTAATAAAATAGGAATGGTACGAGAATAGGGAGTCCACAAGCACCCTTAACATTGACGATGCTGGGTATTGAATGCTAACTGTAACCAAGACCTGCCATTCTCGTGTCATATTAATAAAGTAGGATGGTACGAGAATTGGGAGTCCACAAGCACCCTCAACATTGACGATGCTGGGTATTGAATGCTAACTGTAACCAAGACCTGCCATTCTCGTGTCATATTAATAAAGTAGGATGGTACGATAATTGGGAGTCCACAAGCACCCTTAACATTGTCTTCTTCTCGTGTCTTATTAATAAAATAGGAATGGTGCGAGAATAGGGAGTCCACAAGCACCCTCAGCATTGACGATGCTGGGTATTGAATACTAACTGTAACCAAAATCTGCCATTCTCGTATCATCTAATTAAAGAAAACATGTTTAAATTTTCGGACAGCGGCAATGAAAAAATAAGACGTATGCACAAGGCATCACTTTTCCCTTCAGTAGGGAACTCATAATTAGGTCTCAGTATTATGGTAGTAAATCAGCCCTCACTTTCCACAGAAGCTAGTCTATTTACTGAATAGAAAAAAAATAACTAACTGTTCAATCGAGGTCTCACAGGTCAAACATATCATACAAATAGTGCATTAAAATTAAAATGAGTAAAATGTTTTGTGGCTTTATTCCAAAAAAGCTTCCTATATTATGGTACTAAACTGTAAAACAAAATCCTACTCTCATTCAAAACTCACCACAACATTTAAATCTCAAATAAAAAGACTGGATGCAAAACAAAGGGAGATCAGAAATAGATAATTATACTGACAATATATACAGACTAAAACTGAAACCACTCTACTGAATAAAAAACACTATTTAGTGAATTAATAATTACTTTATATTATCCGTACTACAAATTTTGAATAGTATGTAAATGAAATCCTCAGCACGGGAGATCCTAGTGAGGATATCATTACATCTATTTGTTACAAAGAAATAAGATTAAGAAATATTTATGATAATAATTATTGTTGATATTTATAGAAAAGTAGCTGAAGTCCCCGGCGTTCCTCGGGCTTTACACAGAATTTTTCGAAATCGCTGTCATAGTAACCTTCCTCTTGTTTTGAAGGTCAAGTGTTTTAGATTTCATCCGTCTCGGAATAAAACTGTATAAAAATCAAACAAACGCAGCCCGCCCGGCGTCTGCCACGCGACCGCCCGCCACAGACATTCTCAGATAAAGATTGATAGAAAAAAAGTAATACTAAAAAGTATCTTTAATGTAATTGTTAATAACAAAATATTTTTGTTTAAATAGCCATCTTAAATTTATAATCCCATCCTAAATTTATTTTCATAATACCCATATTTGTAATAATATATTTTCATAATACTTTTATTTGTAATCATTTAATTTCATAATACCCATATTTGTAATAATACATTATCATAATACTTATAATTGTAACAATTCATTTTCATAATACATATATTTGTAATAATTTGTTTTCATAATAACTATATTTGTAAAATTTATTTCCAAAATACTTATATTTGTAAAAAAATATTTTCATAATACCTATATTTGTAATAATTTTTTGTTATTTATCTTGGTTGCTCCTTGATTGAGTTGTTGGAATTTATAAAAGTTTTTGTTTTATAAAATACAATAGTAATTTTACATTATAATAAGTGATTAATTGTGGGAAGTTAATTAGTGGGAAGAGAAAGGTGATCTGGTCACCAAACACCGCTAAAGCAATTTCAATTCTTAATGGTGGTCTTAGACCAAGGCGATAATGAACGTGCCTCAAATAAGCTACTTATACAGACATAATTCATATGTCTATGGCTACTTATTATTTTAAACGAATACGTTGTGACCCGGCCCGGCACGGGACGTGCGGATAATGTTATCATATCCAAATGTTGATGTAAAATCTTTTGCACCAGTTCTAAACTAAAAACTTACCTTTTTAAGCTGTCGTACCCTTAAATTAAATATACCATTCCCAAGAGAAAGTCCAGTTATATTCAATTTTTCAATAAAGTCCTAAATCCTGTATCTAAATTTCGCCAATAAACAATTAGAAAATGTTAATTAAGTGTTAATCTCAAGTGACCTACCAGGTAAGTATTGTACTGTATATTTTCTCCATAAATAGTTAAGTAATAACAAAGATCACTGTAGAAATGTATTATAAGTTTGTACAGCGCCCTTGAGGTGTTTTTGCACAAAAACGGCGCTATACAAGTCATCCAAATATTATTATTATTATTATTATCGCACAAGCCTAAGCAATATCCTTAATAGCCAATCGACGATCTTCCATCACAGTTTGATGAACAAAATCGACCATTTCGTCAGTTGTAGCGGTTTTCGAGCTCACGGAAGGTTCTTCGTTCAAAATGCTCGTACGACCGCACAAAGTATAACTCATCTTTTAATTCCTGAGTCTTCTTCGCTTTCAACTGAAAGAATTTTATCACTACGCGATACTCAATTTTCTACATTGTCGACAGACAATGTCAGCTGACAACTTTGGACGTGTACCTTAGATGATCAGATTATATAATGATCAGAATGACTTAAATGAAAATTTTAATGGTTTACATATGTCAAAGCCATCTATCGGACGGTGATAGAAATTTTTTCAACAGTTACATTATGTCGATGAGGTCGGAAACTTTTCAAATAACCCTCGTAACACAAATTAAACAAAAATAATTTACTCGCGCTCGCAGGGATTTGAACCCGCGACCTCCGGATCGTTGGTCGAGAGCCTCGCCCCTCGACCACGGAGGACATCATATACTAATTGATCCATTCTTATATTGGTGTTTTAATTTTCATTATATTTTGGATACCGATTAAAAATTTGGTTTTGAAACATGTAGATATTTTTTAAATAAAAATAATGGCATAAAGAAAGTTTATTTTTTTTCACTTAAATAAGAAAGATTAAAATATATAACACATCGAATTTATTTATCGTATAAAAAAATAAATAAATCCCACTTGTGTTATTATGGTATCCTCGTTAAGTTTTAATCAGCTGCCTTCGTTTTTTCTACTTTGATTACAGTAAAATGTAATCAAAGTAGAAGAAAACCATTGCATGAACATCAATATTATCGTATTTGCCATTTACCTGTAGTGTAGAAAATATAGCTATTTATACTTCTTGTGCTTTTCGTACTCCTCACTACTTATATACTTTCGGTCGGACATAATCGTGACTAATTATTGCACTTGCGAGTCATCTGGTCTAAACAAAGATGTTGTACATTACTAGATACATTGGCATGACGTAGATATTTATAAATATTATTGTACACGGCAGCAATTTCATGTAATTTTCTGAAAAACATTTTCTTAAATGGTATCACTCAATGTAAGATAGTAACAAGCCGCCACTTTTCCCAAGTATTTTCTACTTGGTAATTGAAATCGTACGGCAATCATTAAAAAAAATTAAATTTACACCTCCAAAAAAAACAATACGGCCGCGATTATTTTGCTGCATATAATGTGCGAATATTTTTTTTGTATTTATGTTTGGAGCAGAGACTTCCCCTTGTCTAACTATTTGATTACAAGGGGTTGGCCCGAGAACACTCCCCAGCCCGCTTGGGGTGGAGGGGAAAAATGGTTTGGGTCTAATGAAAAATGAATGCTTTAAAGGTAAAAGTTTTGGGGCGGTTGATTCAGACGGGGAAGTCTATAAATTATCGATGAATAATTTGATTGCGACGATATTTAATCCACCAACCTGAATTTTGGGGTACCTACCGGTAGATGCCAATTTGCGCTTTAGCAGGTGAATGATTTTATTCGTTTTTAGGCCTCAGCTAATGAGACGGGTAAGCTTGCTACAATAGAGGAAGATTTGTTTTTCAGACGCTTGATAATATGTTTAACTGAGGTTTAATGTGCCAGAAAAAATGTGAGACGAAAAGAGAAATTTATCTGCACCTCATAATATCAATAAATGCATACTATCCCTGCTTACGTTCGGAATGTGGTATGTAATACCAATGACCACCAAACAAAGAGTCAATAATAGAGCGATACTAGGTGACTATAGAATCGTACGAGTGTGCGGATTAGAAACAAGTAAACGATTGCAAACATTACCTTTCAAATCTCCAACATGTTTGCATTCCGCACACTCGTACGATTCTATAGTCACCCGGTATGTCTCTATTATAGTCACCTAGTAATAGAGCCATACTAGGTGACTATAGAATCGTACGAGTGTGCGGATTAGAAACAAGTAAACAATTGCAAACATTACCTTTCAAATCTCCAACATGTTTGCATTCCGCACACTCGTACGATTCTATAGTCACCCGGTATGTCTCTATTATAGTCACCTAGTAATAGAGCCATACTAGGTGACTATAGAATCGTACGAGTGTGCGGATTAGAAACAAGTAAAAGATTGCAAACATTACCTTTCAAATCTCCATTGGGATAAAAGATGGATGAGAAAGGTTTACGATCTAAAAAAATAATGGCAATAATGGACATATTTGAGGGTAGCCAATATCAAAAACTGGACTCTGTGAACCTCAGGAAAGAATAAGGAGAATAATGACAGTGTTCACGAATCCACGAGGTGAATTCGCTTTCCATTGCGCTTCGGAGTCCGCCTTTTAAATTTTATTTTGGAAATTAAACATACCAAGAATTTATTAGGCAGACAGCTACCTAGGCAATTTTATTAGATTAATTAAGTTTAAAATTAACTTCCCTTGCCTCCCCTACAAAAATTAAATATACAGAGAGTTCGAGGTTGGATTTTGCGAGCGTTAGATGTTGCTGGGTTTTTAAATATTATATTTCAATTAATTAACGAATATTACATTAGCTAAATTGTATTTATTTCTACTTAGGTAACTTGAACCTTTTAATATTTTGAAGATGACATTCTCTAGAAAAATCACCCCCCTATTTCGTGTAAAAAAAGGATTCAGAACATCTCATTTTCTATCTATTCTTCAGGCTTAGTAGTACAGTCTTACGTAAGCGAAAAAAACAAATAAATTTGAATTTTGATCCTTTGTAATGAAACTTGCTTTAGAACCATCTGATTTTTCGGAGTTTTAACACAATTTATTCGAAAACAGGTTTTTATAATTATTTTAATTTGATATTTTTATAATTACTAACATTTGTAAAAATGTAAGACAAGCGATTTTGTGTCGTGTTTTATTTTATGATATTAAATGGGTAAGTATTTCACTGTTCAATAGCTGATAGATGGTAATTAACAGGCATAAAAAGTAGTTTAAATTTCAAAACACCAGAGATCACCGTTCGAGAAGTTTTCTGCTTATCAAGATTCCCGCATTAGTACTAGAATTAAATACCCGGTATTTCATGATTTTTATATTTTTTGCAAATCGAACAATTTATTGATAAATAATGTATGACAAACAATACGTCTTTTTGCGTTTTTTGACAGTTAAATAAACTTCTAGAAATCACATTGCTGGATGTAGAAAAGCTTTGTCAATTGCTATCAAATCACTATCCAAAATCTCACGATTTACCATTTTCACAACAAAAGTACAGAACGTATATTATAACGTTTGGTTTCGTAATGCATTACGTGATGAATGAACAAGTCTCGCCAATTACCGCTGTTATAATAATATGACGATTTTCAGGGTTTGCGTAACTGTTATGATGATTAATTAATAACTTTTGTGAGTGGCTATTTACTGTCAGATTAGCCTCCAACGCTTTCCACTGCTTGTTGATCATTAATCAAACTGTTAAAAACTCGTAAAAACGCGATGTAACAATTATTATACAACATGTGCCTGAAATTTTATTAGATGTTTGGTATTTTTTAAGTGAATATCGATTAAGAGTACCAACTGTTTCCAGCAGCCCGGAGCCAGCGGAACTATGCCATCCCCAATCGGGGTATGTTGTGTGTCTGAACGTATTGGGGAAGGAAAACAGAAAAAAGAGAGGGAGGAAGTTCAGGAAGCACCTGGCTATTCAGATCTGGTCATCTAACACGGCTAAGTGTTTCACCAGGGCCATACCGATAATATCTTCCACCCTGACTGTGAAGGTGTATAAATTAGTGTTTTATCTTTAATAGAAAGTTTTTTTTTTAATTACGAAGAAGGGTTGGTTGGTTGTTTTGAAGCAACAAAAACACTCAAATGGTGAACACTCGGGCGTTATGGTATTTGAACCGAACTTATTTAATCCACTGCACATTCAAGAGAACTGTATTTATAATGTAACTCATGATGGAAGTTGCATCATGAGTTACGGAGCTTTTAAGCACAAAATTATTTTTAAAAATAAGACTAGACGTCAAATTGATTGTTCCATATTTGTCATTAGTTCAATGAAATTTATTTATCAAAAAGGTTTTGGACAAAAACGATGTTGAAAGTCGTGCAATTCGGGTAGTAACTACTAGTAATTAGCAATATCATCAAATCGACCTAATTTTTAATTACCTTACATTTAAGTTTTTTGTTGGGTTTAACAGGATTATTTTGGACTGCTGATTGGTACTTAGGTATCCAGGCAGAATAAGAAATACAGGCATGTATGATTTTTTTTAATCTTATCTGAGGTCCGATACCATCAGGGCTATTTATATTATTAGAGGGGCACTATGCAATGTAATCGTTTTTTATTTAAATATGACTACAGCACAAGAATCCCAAATGCCCAGAAACAGTTGGACTATGGGATGGGTGAAGAGAACTTGGCTATTTATCCAAGCCACTATATATACACTAAACACGGCTTTGGCGACTAGTTCTGAATAGTCAGAATCGAAGTTGCAAAAAGTTGAAATGGTTAACGCGGCTAAAGCCATTTCAAGCAATGTTTCGATTTCGCATGTTGGTTTTTCTTTAGAACAAATATTGCGAGTATCCACCACTCTTCATTATACACAAAATTTTTATGATACAAAAAAAAGTGTTGTGCTTTTCAACATAAACATGAAACTACATTCCATTCACAAAATCTGAGCGAATTGCATTTTAAACTATCATCTAAATTTAGTTATTCATTCTTAATTTGGGAGGCGGGTATGGGTACCTCCACCCCGGGAAAATTTAATGGATAACCAACACCTCTGCCATAGATCACCCCAAATGACTTAGCAGGTGTGCTCAGGTTCTTGGGGTGAGGTTTGTACTGTTGTTGGCGACAGACGCGCGTCTGCCCACAAACTGCGTGGCGGGCCGGATCCGGAGAATCTGTTTGAGGGAAAAATTTGAACGTCTCCAGCAGGACTCTTTCAGAATATCGCCTTGCACCTCAGTAGGAGGGATTGATTCATACGTTCGTTACTCCTGAACATACTAATCTCCAGATTCCTACGCACCCCCCATACCTTTATCCGTCCCAGAACTTCTTTGCCTTTATTTTCTTAAAAAACCCCCACATAGCATTCCCAAAGATGACTGCCCTAAGGGTAATTATTTTTTTCAGTCTATATACAGTAGAGTACAAAATAATTACTTAAATAGATACTATGAAAGTAGTAACAAAGCAATGTCTAGTAACTTTGTTGAAATTTATAAAAATAAACATGAACTTGAATGTTTGTACTTTGAAAGTTGTACAAAATTAAAAAGCGCACATTAAAAACATTGTGAATAAAGCTTACTGCATGGTAGGCTTTGTTATCAGAAACAGCCGCGTATTTCGAAAGCCTGAAACCTACCTTCTGCTTTACTATACGCTGGTCCGTTCTCAACTTGAATACTGCACCTCCATATGGACTCCACTTTACGATATCTATAAAAAAAATATTGAAAGTATCCAGAAGAAATTTCTGCGTTACCTCAACCACAGAATGAGCGCACCTAAACGGGGATACACAAATATGCTCTCGAAATATAACGTCTCCACTCTTACTAACCGGCGAACTTACCTTGACCTAATGACCTTGTACAAAATCTGTAACAACTTTATCGACTGTCCTGGCTTACTCAATCTAATAAACTTTAAAATACCACCCAGAACGACGAGGCTTAACGACTTAAAGGCAAGGCCAAACCGCTGCGATCATTTTGCGTCCGCGATGGCGTGCACGGTGAGCGTCCTGTGTGCGTGCAGAACCGTTCACACCAAACTAGCGATCAACTAGCGATCAGCTGGCGTCCGTGGCACTCGCGGCGGTTTGTTCAGGCCTTAAGGCCAAGGCCTGAACAAACCGCCGCGTTCAAAGCGCGTCCGCGATCCCGTGCACGGTGGCGATCAGATGTTGTGTATGAACTTGTAGCAACGTGTTCACATCGAAGCGTTCTCAGATTGGCCGCGGCGTCCTGTGCAGCGTCTGGACGCGGCGATCGCTCGCGTCCGCGATCAGTTGCTGCTTGCAGGATCTGCACGCTGCACGCAACGTAATTATCTCTGAGTTTGTGGTATTTCTCATGATGTCGGATACAAATACAGAGAGAATGATCAACGAAATTAGCATCTGCCGATGGTTTTTTCATGTTTTCAGCAATTAAATTACAATTATTATCACTTTCGATATAAAATATAATAAACACAATCGATTAGCTATGAATATTCATATTTTTCCGATATTAAATCGCTTATTTTGAGATGTGTATTGACTACACAGCACCGGAACGCGTGTATTTTTTTAGCAGAGTTCTATGTTTATATTTTGTACAAAAGAAGTTGTAATTATTATATATGAGTTCGATTAATTTGTTTTATGTAATTGTAAACCATTCTTAAGAATTTTGTCCCCATTAATCTGATATTTAAAATATTGAAATCGAAAGAAACTCTTGTAATTAAAATTCATTAAAAAATAGTTTATTCAAATATACATAAATTCTAACAAAATTGCATTATGGGTTTCATTTTATCCTACCAACCCGTCGAAATTATTTATCTTACCAAACCGTCTTTTAAGTAAATTTACACTTTTCAGGGGCTTTTTCACCATCTTCCCAATAGCTTATCTACCCTAATAACGAATATTATTAAAATAAAAATAAAATACTTGCAGTGGTTAAAAAAATCGGCCAACTTATCTAATATATAGCCACTATACATAGGTTAGATTACCGAATTATAAACTCCAACTTAATAAATAAATAAACCGTAAATCGTAAATCGAAAATATTCGTTATTAGGGTAGATAAGCTACTATATTCATCATCTGCAATAGCCGCTAGAAGTAATAATTCTTCTTCAGATTCGTCTCCAAACATGATTATGATTATTTAAATGGTTCCCGCTCCAAGCTATACCTACCACACAACCGAGACGAACGTACGAGTGCCACGGACGCCAGCTGATCGCTAGTTGATCGCTAGTTTGGTGTGAACGGTTCTGCACGCACACAGGACGCTCACCGTGCACGCCATCGCTGACGCAAAATGATCGCAGCGGTTTGGCCTTGCCTTAAAGGCCATATTAGCCGGACGCGCACAAATGCTGGTGTCAGAGATCCAATCAGAAGAATGTGCGAATTGTATAGTAAAAACCAAAACCTGAAGGATTCCGACATATTTTTTGATACATATAGTACTTTTGGTAGGAAATTGAAGTCTGTTTTACTATAAAAAAAAAGAAAATGTGTACTTACTTCATTCACTATACTATTTAAGTACTTTTTTATGATCTATCTCTAAACTTGTATAAAAAATATTTGTACACTTTTATTTGATACTGAGCATTATCTATATACAAAATAATTTTACCTTATTTACATGTTATCTACCAGTCAATCAGTGAGAAATAGTTAGGATGCAGGCGAATTCTCAAGTTATTGTTTTACAAAATTATCTTTTAATTACTGTCTGTATCTGTGTTTTCTCCTTAAATAAATAAATAAATAAATAAAAAAGAGTTTGATAATAATTATACGACAAATATTTACGCTAATATATTAAATAAAACATATATTACAGTAACGTAGTTAAAGTAAGTTTTTTTATCATAATAATGTAAATAAAAATGAACATTTAGTTTTAAAGAACGCTTATAATTAACAAACCTTTATTACGCCCGATAGAGTGTTTACAGAACATAGACAAATATATATAAAGATAAAATATGCACACAAAAATATTTAATGATCTGTTCTGTGAAATATTCTAGTAGAAATATAAACAAGATTGTGCATTTTCATCATGCAAATTTAATTAAAATCGTCTGTAAGATGAAATGAAAACGTGGATATTGCATTACAAGAATCCTGTAATATCCAATCCCATCTAATTATTATTTACTGGGGGTCGAGGGTTGGGTAGTGGGTAGTTAGTTAGGAGAACTGGATTGATTACAAGCCGCCAGGATTGCTTTATGGGTAAAAAATGGGTTTCTCCTTTTTGCATAGTGGCAGCATTACGGGGGGTAACCACATATTTATACTATAATATAATTCAGTGAAAGTGAGTTTTTACATAAACTCAACAACAATTCGGTTATATTGGTAAAAATTTAATTCGATGAGGTTTGCGAAAATATATAAATAGTACTATTCTTCAACGAAATTTATCGATGCTTCTAGTTGATTTCATTTGAGAGTAATATTATTTAAACAGTGCCATTTAATTTTTCGTTCGTTAAATTTAAAAAAAAAACGGTATGACAGTTTGAACAGTCGGGAACTGGAGTTTTGAAGGCTGAATGGAGTGGAAGGGAAAGAGATGTGCAAGATGAAGGTTGAAAATCACCTGACTATGACTACGATCTAGTCACCAAATACGACTACATCCGTTTCAATGCCATGTTTTGATTTGTGGTCTTTTACCCGGCGATATTGAGGAATCTACTAATCTGGATCATTAAAATAACATTTTGTTCAATTCTATCATAATTATTAATTGACTTTGTGGCATCATTTTAATTAAATTATGATAACATGCTTCAAAACCAAAGATTTCTTCTTCAGGATATAAACAAATAAACCCACTGTTAGATAAATAGAATTTTTTTTATAATAATTTATTTTTTTATAATAATAACTAATTAATCATCTCTTGTTTAATAGATATTTTGTATAAACGTACTAATTTGTCTATTCTCATATGTCTTCATTTTCAGTATATTTTGTATGACAATGAGGACGCCTCTGGTTTTGAAACACGTTGATAATTTTTGTTAAATACAAGATATTTAGGAAAAAAAAAATCATCTATTTTTGTTCATTGTTTTGGACCTCTCACTCTCACATGTAATACAAAGAGAGGTTACAGCAGAGTTCTCAGCGGCAATGAAATATTCGATATAATATGAAAAGTGTACTGCAAAGTACTGAAAATAACTGAGGGAAAAAACTAACCCTGAAAACAACAATGAATTAATAAATAATCTGCTGAAAAACAGCGTACCTATCAATGATGTAAAAATATATATATATATATATATATATATATATATATATATATATATATATATATATATATATATGTATAGACACGCTGTAGATCTCAAAGTGGTGAGCAAAAACGAACCCTGAAAACAACAATGAATTCACAAAGAATCTGCTGAAAAACAGTGTAGGTACCCATCAATGATTTAACAATATATATTTTTTTCTTGTTTATTCCAGATCTCTCCGGAGGGTGGTGCAATCCAACGAGCTCCATATTATACATAGAATATATCAAGTAAATATAAAAATTATTTTAAGATAATACATACAAAGTAAACGAAAAGAAAATAAAATAAAAACAATAGTAATACAAAAAACATAATGAGACTAAAGTTTTTTTTTTGAAAAAATAAAAAAATAAATGTACATATATATATATATATATATATATATATATATTTTTTTTTAATCTATGACATCAGGAATTGGCTCCATCGCTTGTAAATAGGTCCCTGCCAGAAGTGGAGTGCTGCCATCACAAGACCGTTTTCGCTCGTTCGAAAGCTGGTGATCCGTTTTTTCATTAGTGCTCGGAATCCGGGAGCACGCCCTTCTACAAACATCTCAGTGGCACTACAGTACCAGGACAGCCTAAAAAGTATTCGGTATGAATTGTTGTACTGTACTTCCATTCTTTCTAGAGATGCTTTGTTGAAGTTGGTCCACAGCTCCGAGGTATATAGGCTCGTGCAGTATGTGTTAACAAGTTGCTTTTGGGCTACACTTATTAAATCGTAGAGAAATCATATTTGCTCTGATGCACAGTGATCTTCTCTGTCTTCAATATCCAAATCATCATTGAGCTCCGCTGTTACGATGTGTCCTAATATAAGTATTTGACCTACGGTTTTTCAGTTATTTTTTGTGCCGTTTAGGCTGACGGGTAGTACTTTTGTGGGGCCTGTGCCCGTCTTCAATACTAGTAACACAGATTTAGTTGGGTTGTAGACCATGTTATGTTCAGCGGCATATTCTTTGCATATCTTTAACAGCTTTCTCATTGCTTTAACGCTAGTAGACAAATTGACAATGTTATCTGCATACACAATTTTATTTACGCAAATGTTTCCCAGGTAACAACCTACATTTGCCGAGGTGAGTTTATCGCTTAAATCATTCATATAGACGTTAAATAAAATCGGTGATAAGCTTCTCCCTTGTCTGACGCCGCATTCCGTATTTATTGGTACTGACATTTTATTTTTCCAGATAACTTGGTTCTCTTGTTGATGATGCCAGACCACCAGAATGTTAATTATTGAACTGGACACCTTCCTTTCTTTTAGTTTTTTCCAAAGCAATGCATGATTTTGTAATTTTTTTCGAATATTCTGGATATTATTGTGGCTAGGGATATCGGCCTATAGTTGGAAGCACTGGATATGTCTTCTTGTCTGGATTTAACTAACGGTACTATAATTGTACGTGTGAAGTTCTTTGGCATGTGCATACGTTGAAGTATCTGTGTTAATAGCGTTGCTAGAAGCGTTTCTAACGTGTTCAATGCTCAGGCTATCATGAAAGGGTGATTTTAAAGCTTTCTTTCGTAACGATTATGTTTTCGTCCTCATATTCGCATGGTTTTTTTAAGATGGTTGGTTCGTTTTATTCCGATATTTTCGAAAAGTTGGTTTTGAAAATATTAGCAATCTTTTCTTCCGATTCTTATTCAATATGGGTGAGTATCTGTGCTTTAGCTTTTAAAAAGTTGCTTGTTTTTTGCCGAAAATCTTTCTCTGTTCTCAATTGCGCTTGATATTTTGTTCATTTTTATTTGTTCTACTGTTTTTTGACATTTTCCTAATTCATATTTAAACTTTCTTCTAGGTATTTTTCATTTTCTGCCAAGGGACCCGACCGGGGTTTTGCATTTTCAATTCATTTCATAAGTTGAAAAATTGTCGTTCCATCAAGTAATATGTTTGGAAATGGTTCTATTATGTTTGCGCCCACTTTCAAAGACGTTTTTAGCGGCAGTACTTAGTGACTCTACAATCCTCTCATATAGTTCGTCGATGGCATCTTTATGAAAGTTATTTTTGCATTCTGACTTTTTACAAAGTTCGACCCCGCTGTTACATTTAATGCGGTTTGTTAAAAATGATGTTGTTGCAGAATAGGACATGATCTGCGATGTATTATGTGCTACCATTTTACTGGATCCAAAGCCATCGGGGAAATTTTCTCCGTTGCGGTTATACCTGTTGTTTCTAAACAAATTGACATGGGCCGGTGATCTGTCCAGTCAACATCGTACTTTACCGAAATATTTTTTGTCACCTTTTGAATTGTGGTCGTCCCTATGCAGCGATCTAACTAGTTCGTTGTGCTTTGTGCTTTACTAACATATGTGTAAAAAAATTCTGGCAGCTTTTCAATATCGGTACAGTCATATTTGTATTCTTTGCAGAATGATAATAAATATTTCCCAAATAATGTTCTTGGATCGGCATTAAAATCACCCATAATAAGGCAGTTCGTATATTGTTTATCTTCAATAAGTGAATGCAGGTTTGCCAGGCATCTTTAAAATTCAGGTATGTGATTATTGCAGAAGTTTGGCATGTAAACTGTGAGAACGCACAATAATCCTTTATCCAGCTTTATTTCTATTCCCGATAACCTATTGTCATTGCAGTCGATAGACTTGGCCCTTATTGCGCTGCGCCATAATATGCCTGTCCCACTATGGAGACGCCCTCTAAGTATGCCGGTAGATATATCTATGGCAGATGTTAGGGTTAAGGTTTTCACGGGTGTAAGATGTAGAATGATGTTCTCGGTTTAGTTAAAGTAGTCCTTAAAAGGACTTTTTAATTCCTGAAGTTTCGGACAGATCTCACTGTCCATCTTCAGAGGCCTTATGTCCTGAATTTTGTCTCAAACTGAACGCTTTCGCGAGTCTGTTCGGTCCAGAAGTCAAGATACAAGTGGGTGCTTATCAATTCTTATGTCTAGGACGAAGTATGCGTGTTGATAGTGATTTGACGGTAGAGGGGGTGGGGGCGGGGTTGGCAATATCAAGCAGTATGCGTGTAGCGACCTGATTGGGTTGCTTTGAACTTGTCGAAAGTGCTTCTGAGAATTTTGGAAATGCCGGTTTTGGGTTATTTTGGTCAATTATAACTTTCCAGGTGTTGGGAATTCTAATTGAGTCATTTCTGGTATTCATATTATTTTTATGTTTATGAATTTCAATTGCTTCGCGGTAAATTCTTTTTGGCTCATTGTATATGCTAGCCATTATTGTGGTATTATTAAAGTCCATTTTATGACCTTCATTAAGGACATGTTGCACTTTGGATGAAGTTAAGCGTTTATTAGTGACGTCCACCTTGTGTTCTGCAATTCTACATGATATTTTTCTATTACACCGTCCAATATACATCTTTTCACATGCCCCACAAGGTATTTTATAAATACCACGAGACTCAAGTGGAATGTGGTCTTTCGGACTTCTTAATAGAGATGAGATTTTATTTTCCGATTTATAAATTGTTTTGATTTTATTGCTTTTGAGGATACGACTAATTTTATCTGTTGAGACTTTGATGTATGTGAGAATCGCTATAGAAAGGGGGGGTTCTTCTTCCGTTTCAGGATCAGTTTTTTTGCGTCTATTTATGGATTTGTCTATTAAATATTTGGAGAAGCCATTTGCTTGAAGAGCGCTACTAAGAAGATCTAGTTCTTCGTGAATATGATCTTTGTCCGCTAGTCGTTGTGATCGGGTAACTAAAGTATTTATAACTGATGATAATTGAGATGGATTGTGATTTGAGTTAGCGTTAAAGTATCTATTTGTATGTGTCGGTTTACGATATACGGTATGGCCAAGGCTGCCGTTATTTTTCTTTTTAACTAAAATATCGAGAAATGGGAGACAATCGTTTTCTTCGATTTCCATGGTAAATTTAATATCTTCGTGGATACTGTTCAAATGAATAAGAAAGTTATTTAATTCTTTTATTCCGTGTTGCCAAATAATGAAGGTATCATCTACGTACCGACGCCATAGTGAAGGTTTCAGAGGAGCGCTCTCTAGTGCCTTTATTTAAAAGTACATCATGTAAATATTAGCGATTACCGGGCTAAGGGGAGAACCCATGGGAGCCCCAAAGATTTGTTTATGTATTTGTCCCTCAAACTGAAAGTAGGTATTTTTAAGGCAATGTTCCGTCAAAGTGATAAAATCAGCAGGAACGTCTAGTTTCGTTTTAATTAACTCTAATGCTTCAATGATTGGTATTTTTTGTAAACAAAGAGGCTACATCGAAGCTAACTAAAATAATCTCTTTGTTTACAAAAATACCAATCATTGAAGTATTAGAGTTAATTAAAACAAAACTAGACGTTCCTGCTGATTTTATCACTTTGACGGTATCTTATTTATTTATTTATTTATTCATTTTTTGGGAAATCAACAGTTTATATTTTTACAGATTGTACATAAGTGAAATAGCCAAAATAAAACCAATTACGGATTTCCTCCTTGTGACTTTACGTAAGACAGCATTAGAAGAAATAATTAAATTTATGAGAAATGTGAAGTTATAATTATATAAAATAAAAGAATTGTATAAAATAATAGAACAAAATAATACAACAAAAATAAAGGGAAAAAAAAAATCTAAAATTTATATAAAATAAAGGATTATCGATACATTGGTAACCATAAGAATACAAACAATATTGTGCATATAAATCATATCATAACCATAACCATAAGAAGACAATGTTGTGCATATAAATCATACCATAACAGGATTATAAATATATAAATACTAGAAACATAAACATCAGAAACATCAATTCAAACATCAACATCAGTGAAATACTCTTTTAAGGTCATTTTATATTTAGTAAATTCGCAATTGAAGATGTCGATATTGAAAGTTAGTTGATGGAAATATTGTATGTTCTTAGTTTTTCTAGATCATTATAATTATTTATGCAATGGTGATTTGTGTTTTCATTAAGTCTTACATAAATTTTACAATTTTTGATCCAACAGAATTTGAATTTATTAATTTTGGTAAACTCTCTGACCTTTTTGTAGAGTACTTTGTTTTTACGAGTTAAATGTTCATTTATATATGTTTGCGTAAATCTAACGTCATCTTGCCGGAATGAGTGATATTCGTTTATTAGCAAAAAAGCAAGTAACTACAAGCTCATCAACACTTTTGCTCTCGGGCAATGTACAAGTACTAACATGTTTCGGTGCAAATCGGCACGGGTTGCAGTGGTCCAAAGTAAACGAAATTTTATTTATAAGTTTTTTGTCATTATTGAAACAATATTAGCGGGTATGCGTTGAAAAATAAAAGCTTTAATTTTTTTGGTACGCCCTTATTATATAGACACGCTGTAGATCTCAAAATATGTTGATTGTAGTGTATTCTATTTGGTAGTTTTTGTACTAATCTTTTACTTCTCAGTAAATTGAAAAAAGTGCCAAAACGCGGTCGTGTGTAGTAAGAAAATGTTTTAATTGCTCGGAAAACACTATAAAAAGCTAAGGAATTCCTTACATTTCATTCGTAAGTACATGCAAATTACTTAGTAGTATCGCTTATTACAAATAATGCATTGTTTACCGCCCGAAAATTTTATGCATCGTTAGAGAAAATGCAAAAGTCTGGGCGTGCGACAGCCAATGTTTCGAATACAAAAAAACGCCGCCCAATCCTATTGTTTATTTCGTTCATACACATATATGCTAAACATTGTCATAAATGAGCAACGTTTGAAGTTAGAATTTACCGGAAACATAAGAGCATCCCGTTCTTGCCACATTTTATCTTCATTTTCTGAGAAAATAATAAGTCCATACGTATTGTGACGTCATTGGTACCCATGATTTATTTAATTTACGTATTTTTACTTTTTAATACAGAACCTTTTCGTAAATATTTGGCTGAAAAATAAGAAATTATTTTATACGATCGGGAATCTGTATTTGTATTTGATCTGTATATCATTGTTGACAGATTGATCGAATCTTCAGAAATAAAAAAGGCTCATATAGAACAGGGCTTTTGACATCGGTTAATGTAATGGAAAATACCCATTTCTCCGGTGACACTATTATTTTAGTACGTTGTAAAATTTGTCCCTCACCTGCGTATTTTTATGATGACATCGAGCCATATGAAGCGCTGAAACATAAACCGAGAGAAGTTTATTAAATGAACCCGAAGAAAGTCCAATTTTATCATTACTTTTGAGGAAATTGTTCAAACTATGTTCATTAAGTAGTCATTTAAAATTCATGAAGTGAAGTTTTGTTTCTGGTAATATATCACCATGATGACGATGAAAGTATCTTCTTTTACCGAACGAGGACCAAAAATACAATATTTTGATTTATTATACTATATAATTTCGGTTGTCGGTGTATAAAGTGAAGTTGTTCACATTTTATGAACTCACGTGCGCTTTGAAATGTTCAAAGTTGGAACTGATTTTATGAATTAAAAAATCAGAAAATTATGTTATTTTTATTGTTAATCAAATACGATATTTCTAATATTTGAAATGTATATTACTTTTGTTTTAATTTTTGACAGATTTCCTGATTTTTCTGCAAGGTCTTATAAGGCTATTATATTAGATGGGGTGGCTAAATGGCGCTTCACACGATTTTGTTTAGGTATTAACGTTGTTCACTCGAAATAAAAATTTCTGATCGTATCTAATAAAAATATTACTATAATATTATATATGCTATTTTTTATCATACAAAAAAAACACAATAGTAGATTTCCTCATTGTGTAAAGAAATAAACAGAATTATATAAAACAAAAACAGAAAACCATAATATTATAAAAGGTATAAAAAGAACACAGAATAAATTAAAATCATAAGAGAATTATATAAACAAAAACCGAAAAGTTACTCATGACATGTAAGAAAAGTTTATAAACTTTTATGTTTATTCTACTTATATCGTGTAAAACAACACTAACAAAAACTCACCCATGACAATAATAATTCAGAAAATAACTTTTTTTTCAGTTAGTACGTAGTCGCGGTTATCATTAATTTATAACTCATCACCATAGCCGCGTTTATAGTACTACCTTCAATTAATCTAATAAATAAGTGGATAAAACCCCATCCTGAGCTAAAATTTGATCGTGGGGTGATTTATTGTGACGTGTGTGATATTTCTTTAAAACAATTAAAAAAATATACAGTAACTAAGCACGTTTCAAGCAGAAATCATTTGATAATGAAGACAAATGATAAGTGTAAAACAGATTTCTATTTTGATTTAGCTATGTTTTTAATATGTTCTAATATTCCATGGACAAAACTAGACAATTTTAATTTCCGTCTTTTTTTTTCGAAATATTTGTGTTGTAAATGTTCGACTATGGATCTTCCGAGTGAATCTACTCTCCGAAAAGTGTATTTAAATAAAGTGTTTTGTAGTGAAATTAACGGTATCAGAAAAAAATTAGGACATTCATATATATGGGCGACAGTTGATGAAACGACCGATAAGTTTGGACGCAATATAGCTAATCTGGTCGTAAAACCACTAGGAGACATTGTAACTCGGTCATATTTGATTGCTAACCAATGCCGAAACCATAAAGGATTTTGTAAAAAACAGTATAATTTTTTTGTGGCAGGAATCTGCAGTTATTTTAATTTTAACAACAGACTCTGCCCCTTATATGCTAAAAGCCGGACGCGAACTTAAAGATGTGTTTCCCAATATGATACACTTTACCTGTTTGGCTCATTCACTAAATCTAGTCGCTTCAACTGTGCGGGATAAATATAAGAAAGTGGATGATCTTATTTCCTGTGTTAAAAAAATATTTTTGAAAGCACCAACAAGAGTAGACATATTTAAAACCATGATTCCAGATATTGCACTACCACCAGAACCGATATTAACGCGTTGGGGAACTTGGCTCAAAGCTGCTGTTTACTATGGTCAACATTTCGAAAAAATAAAAAGTGTCGTTTCAATTTTAAATGAAAAGGACGCTGTGGCAATAGCGAAAGCCAAATTATTGTTTGAAGATGCGAGTATTAAGGGTGACCTAATTTTTATAATGGAATATTTCGGAACAATTCCAAAAGCTATTAAAAAACTCGAGGATCCTAAGCTTACTATCGTCGAATCGTTCAAAATTATAGATGAAATAAGGACTCTTTTATCGTGGAGCAATGAATAGTGGCAGAAAAAAGATTCGATGCCATATTAAATAGAAACCCTGCCTACGATAAATTACGGAGTATTAGTGAAAATTTAAATGTTACCATCGATTCAACACAACTCTATAAATTTGCTCCGCTGACATCACAATAGGTATAATTTATCACCAGAAAATATGGAACGGATTCTTATACTGTATTATAAAAATAATGTTGACGTCAAAATGAATTGATCCTGCATCATGTACAATGTACATTCTGTTCGAATTCACAACAGGTACGCATTAAATAAAGATATTATTAATAAGAGGTGTGAAAGTTATTTCTAATAGGCTTCTCCGAGAAAACTTTTCAATGTTGACAACATACTTGACTCCTGGCATACAAAAACTGGAAAGCGGTCTATAAATAAGTGTTTCATAAGTAGGTAATTATTTTTCCCTTGAGTACAGCACTGGTAAAGCCACCGTGATTCCGGATCCTATTTATAACCATAAGAACAGGATGTACTTACAACAAATTCAGTTCATAAGGGTGTTACTTGGACCATTATTATAAAATATTGGGTTTATAAAAACAGTTTATTTTTAAACAAGTTCACGTGTAATTATAATTACGCGTGACAGCTGTTTCGCCCTCTGAAGTCATGCGTAGTATAATTATTGAATATATTTAAAAAAAAATCCATTCGAATTTCATTCCTATATTCTTGATTTAAGACCATGCACACCCAAACGGATTTACAATTTTGCAAACGCCCTCGCCAATAGTTTCAATATCTGGGCACAGAGGTTCCATAGTCGTTCGAAGATAAGAGATAAGTAATTAAAAAGTACTGCATTTTAGATTACTGTCATCTTTTGAGATCATTCCAAACTAAAATTACAAATAAGAGGTTTCTAGTCTTCACGTGTCGTGTAATTAACTAAAGCCGCCATGCATTTAACTGCCATATGGGATATGGGATGGTCCGATGCTCTGTAGGGAACCCTCTTGCACAGCGCGGGTGTAAACTGTGCACCCTAAAGTTTAAGTTTAGACTTACGGAATGCAATACTTCGTTTGTGTGAAAGCACTATGAAACAATACATGTGTAAAAAGGGTCGATATCACTCACGATTATTTGACATGGGGTAGTAACCTTTCCACTCAGTGGAACATTGCTAGCAATATTATTCTATCCATCGGTCAGTGATGCAAAATGTCCATGGTTCTCAACCTTTAAAATATAATATAAAATAAAATATTTTAGTAAATTAAATCATTTAAAAAATATATTATACTGGGTGTTAGGGGGTAAAGTACGTTTACTTCAAGGGGTCATTCTGCAAGATAGTACAAGTGATAAATATAGTTTTTTTTTTAAATACAATGTTTTAAGGTAGTTTTTTTTTAAAATTAACATTGGAATTTCGAAAAAAGTTATTTTGAAGTGAAACTTCTTTACGCGCGTCATGCATTTTCGAGGACCGGAGTAAAACCGACTCATGACCGTCACGAAAAACCGTGATCATTTGGCGGTGGGGGTGCGGGACCCCCACCACCGCTCACCGTTCACTGGCGCTCTCTCACCGTAGTCGCTTACTGAGGTGAGGGAGCCACTGACGAACGTTCTCTCTCTCTCTCTTCTCTCTTTTCCTCTCTCTCTAGCCAACGACGCCACGCCAGGCATCAGCTGCTTGCTTCGTGTACTGCGCGGTGAGTGTAATATGAGTGAAATACGTAATTGATTGTGGTTTATTCGATTTGGAACAGAGTTTTAGTGTCAAAAATGAGTAGTGATGTGTTGTTGATGGTTATATAATGTTATTATGTTTTAATAATAACATTATTAAAATTATTATTAAAACATAATAATTTTAATAATGTTATTATTAAAATTATTAAATAATAATAATTTTAATAATTAAGGATTAATTAAGAATTTGAGTGCTAATGTATATATCTCGCACTTTAGTTACCATCACCCAATTATCACGACATTAGGAAATAATATCCGTGAAAGTGCCAATGAAAATGTCACATGATTGGTAAATCGTTTTTGAAATTTTTAATTGTAATATTTTTGTGTATGTAATATTTAATAATTGTAAATAGTATTGCATAACTGTAAATAAATTGAAAAATTTTGGAACTGTACTTATATCGAAATTCATTTATGTATAAGAAAATATTAAAAAGAGAAAATCTATGCTTCGTCGTTGAATTATTTGACCTATAATCTTCAAACTAACGTAAGACAGAAAAAAGAGAGAATGAAATGAAAAGAGAGAGAGAAGAATACTAAAGGTTTCACTTCCGTCGTGCGTAGGCTTGCCACACACTGTATTTTTTTCTTTTTTACTTCTACCATCATGTAGAATCACCTCCCAAAGTTAGCACACTTTAACCCCGGACACCCTGTATTAAAGTGTAACATAATTTTTTTATACATATTCATTCCATTTATAAAATGAATATATATGCTTATATACAATGATATAAAAAAAAATATTTATCGAATTGAAGTGAAATTTTCTCCCATGAAGGTTTTTATTATAAGATTATCTATGCAGGATGTCCGGGGGTAAAGTGCACTAACTTGTGAACTACATGATGGTAGAAATAAACAAGATAAATAATTTTTTTAGAATTTTTTTTTTTTCCCTAGAACAATTTTCCCATAGAACAATATTTTTACCTTATTGACTTATAAACCTGAAATCTTACTTAAAACGTTGGAATTTCGAAAAAGTAACATTTTATCTTTTACTTGTATAATCACGCAGAATCACCTGAATCCTGTGTGGAGCAACTTAAAAAAACATCATCATCATTCAATGACTAATAAAAAAACGAACTTACTCGGTTTTCCAGTTATCAATGCATTAAATATATCTTCAAATTGACGGATTCTTAAATAAATTAAGTATGTGTATGTGTAACTATAAAATAGTAACAAAAAACATCGCTATCATTCAATGGCCAATACAAAACGTTTTTATTCGGTTTTTCGAGTTATCAATGAATTTAATATGTCTTAAAATGGACGCATTCTTAAATAAATTAAATATGTGTGTTATTTACAGACTTGGTGGTACTGTTGGATTTCAATAATAGAACGCGTGTTCAAATATAATGTTTATTAACAATTTAGTACGGATTGACTACTTCTATCTTCTGAGCTGTCGGTTGGGAAAAGAGAGCGAGCAGATGCATCCGTCATCTTTTATACCTCTATCTGTCATCTCGCTCTTACACATTCAAAAAGGAGGCGTACCACCTAAAACCTTTCTTACATCCTCCCCTACTAAAATTGAATGCCCCTAGCTACATATATTATACCCTATTACTACATTTTTCATATTACAATTTTAATTCATTTTCTATAAAATTAACACAACATTTTTTTTTTAAAATTAACTATCATATGCTGCGTTCTTTCTGCTTCCATTCTCTTTGTCTCGTCGTCCGTCCACTCCTCCTCCTGGACTTCGAAGTACCCTCATCTTGGACGAAGTCTTCCCTGCCACGGGTTAGACCTGAAACATGGAGAAACAGTATTAGAGAGACTTCTATTACGTAACATACCTGAAAGATTTACTTCATCCGTCGACAGTTCCATTGTGTCAGACGTACCGAATTCCGGCTTATCTCCCTCCTGCCATGAAACATGTAATTTTTTAATCTGGTCTAAATGTCTTTTCCACACCATATTAGACTTGTTAATTTTTATGAAATATATTTTGCTACCTTTTTTTTCAAAAATAACCCCAGGGACCTATAACCTATTACCCTGAGCTCTGAAATCTCTAGTCATCACTTTCTGACCTGCATTCAAATTGACTTATTTCTACCCCTATATTGTGTTTTCTGATTGACTTGACTCTGAATAACCTTTTGCATTACTTCGTGTTGTCGAATAGAACCTGAACTATTCGTTCTTTCATCAACCTTCCTAGGAATCAGAGAGTCGTATACTGTTCTAATTTTCCTTCCCATTAATAATGTAGATGGTTCACACCCTGTTGTTGCATGAACGGTATTTCTATAGTCTGTTAAAAAGTTACCTAACTTTTCTTTATACTCTGAAGGATATCTATTATTTTTACAATTTTTTTTTACGAAAATTTTTACAGGTTTTAACAGCATTCTCAGCTTGCCCATTGCTACTCGGGTGGTTAACTGGACTAGTGATATGTTATATCCCATTTTTCTTACAAAAATTTTCAAAATCCTCAGAACAAAAACACGTACCATTATCACTAACTAAAGTTGCTGGAAAACCAAATTGTGAAAATAATCTATGAAGTACTTCAATATTTTCTTTTGAAGACAGACTGTTTACTTCCAGACACTCGATCCACTTCGAAGAAGAGTCTACCACAATTAAAAAGTTTTTATTATGTAAGCTACTATGATCAAAATGCACCCTGAACCATACTTCAGGTTCATAAGGCCATACTGCTAATGAACTCTTTTGTGATTCTGGTTTAATTTCTAAACAATCTCTACAAGTTTCTGTTATTTTCTCCAAATCTTGATTAATTTTTGGCCACCAGACAAAACTTTTTGCAATGCCTTTAGTCTTAAAAACCCCTTAATGAGATCTGTGTAACATCTTTAAAACTTCTTGTCTTAAAGACTCAGGAATAACAACTCTATGTTGATATAAAATACACCCATTTATCAATGACAATTCTAACCTTTTCTCCCAGAAAACTCTAATAAAATTACCATTTTGTGCCTTTTTTACTGATGCTGGCCAACCCTCAATAAGAAATTGTTTTACCTGACTTAAAATTTCGTCCTTTTCGGTCTCACTTCTTAACCCGTTATTTTCAAAATTATTAATGTAACCAGACTCTATATTATCTTCACAGCTAACCTTTTCCATTGGACACCTGCTCAGAAAGTATGAACAATTATTTTTCGACTTTACGTATTCAATCGTAAAATTGAACGATCCTAACATAACTGCATAACGCTGTAATCTTGACGCCGCAATCTTAGGAATTTCTCTATTCTGACCGAAAATTCTGACCAAAGGCTGGTTATTTTCAGCTAAAATAAATTCTCTGCCGTACAAATATTGATAAAACTTCTTAATCCCAAAAATTATCGCTGTTGCTTCAATATCCCAAATCGAATAATTCTTTTCCGCTTTATTTAAAGTTCTGCTTGCGAACCCTATTGATCTTTCTACGCCATTTTTAAAGACGTGGATTAACGTTGCTCCAACTCCATTCATACTCTCATCTGTGACAAGTTTCACAGGAATATTCTCGTCGAAATGCGTTAAAATCCTATCCGAAGTTAATATTTTTTTTATTATCGCAAAACTGTTTTCTTGTTCCGTACCCCATTGAAACTTAACATCTTTTTTAAGTAAATCGTATAATGGTGACAATATGTTTGCCATGTTTGGAATAAAATTACGATAATAACTAACCATACCTAACAAACTTCTCAATTTATTTAAATCACTAGGTGCTAATGCGTTTAAAATGGCTTCTTTATTCCGCTGACACGGTTGAATCCCATATTCACTTATTTTATAACCTAAAAACTCAATAACTTTTAAATTGAATTCACACTTTTCACTATTCACCGTAAAAAAAATAAATTTTTACCTCTCTAAAACGAGACACACGTGTTTTTCTAAGTCGACTTCATCTTTTCCTATCACAATAATATCATCCAAGTAGAACGTCATGTTCCGTAATCCTGATAAACAATTTGCCATTGCTTTAGCAAAAACCGCTGGCGCTGGTGACAACCTAAACACTAACCGTTTATACTGAAATAATCCCAAGTGGGTATTGATTGTCGTGAAACGTCTACACTCCCTTTTCAAAACAAACTGGTTATATGCGGATTTTAGATCAATTTTAGCAAAAACCTTGCCTCCATTCACTTTGGTCAATAATTTCTCAATTCTAGGTAACGGATACTTGTCAATTAATAACTGATTATTTACTGTAGATTTATAATCACCACATAATCTAATGCTACCATTTTTCTTGATCACCGGCACGATCGGACTCGCGAAATCACTATATTGAACTTGCTCTATAATACCGTTTGAAAGTAAATTATTTAATTCGCTTACAACTTTTTCCTTCAAAGCGAACGGCATTATTCTGTGATTACGAAATATCGGAGTGGCAGAATCTTTTAATGTTAAACTCACTTCGTACTTGTTAAACTTGCATAATTTATCCGTAAAAACTTCTGGAAATATTTTTACTAATCGCTCCTTTAAAGTATTTTGTTTTACACAATTAATGATCCCAGTTATTCCCACGTTAAAGAGATTCATGAAATCACGTCCTAAAATAGAAAGAGACGCGCTACTGACGACAATAATCTTGAGTCGGTGTCGTAAACCGTTAAACTCTAGTATCGGTGAAAAAGTACCTACCACGCCAATGAGCGTATTGTCAAAACTCTGTAAGCTCACGTTTTCGTGCATTAACTCAATACTGCTGAATTTATTGAAATAACATTCTTCGGGAATTACGCTACAAGATGCTCCAGAATCTACCATGAATTTATTATTTATTCCATCGAGTGAAACTTCTATATAATATGGCTCAATACTTAGTACATCATCAACCATTCCATCCGATAACAAATTATTCACGTTTTTACGTGTTGTTCCATGCTTACATTGTTTTGCTAAATGACCCTTAGTACCACAAATTTTACATACATAATTTTTGAATCTACATTCTACCACCGTGTGGTTATGATATCCACAAACCGTACAATTACGTTTTGTAACTTGATGAGACGGTGAACGTGCCCGATTATAGCTACCGTTTCGCTTGAAACTATCATCTCTGTTTTTCAAATGCGTGTTAGGTGAGACACGACCTCCGCTGTCTTTTACATTAGCTAAAACTCTGTTAACAGCTGATTGAGATTGAGTTGAAGCTACCAGTTCAATACACTCTGCTACTTGCAAACATTTTTCGAAAGTATATGACTCACTATCGAGAAATAATTTTTCTCTAATCTTACCAGGTTTACAACCTAATACAAAGAAATCCCTTAATTTCTCTGATAAACTATTCCCGAATTTGCAATTGCTAGAAAGAAATTTTAAACGAACAGCAAAATCGCGAACTGATTCGTCATTCCTTTGTTTAGCTGAATAGAACTGTGATCTTTCTCCAAAAAAAAAATTTGTCGTACAACAATATTCATTGGGCTTAAATATCAAATCTTTTAAATCAACCTCTGTTCCTTTTTTTGGAATGCACAAATTTATCAGTAGAGAAAAACAATCATCTTGCAAAGCATTTAGGAAAATAGCTCTTTTTTTATCATCCGATGCGTACTTTTCATCATTCACAAGGAGGTACTGCTCGAGACGGACCTTGAAGTTCTCCCAGTTGCCGTCACGCAAACTGAAGGACCCCAATCCTGACTCCATGCTTCCTCTGCCCAGAAGGTACCCACAAGACAAGAAAAGAAAAACAGAAAAAAACTTCCCAATGAGATTTCTCCGCTCTCCAATCTGCTCTCTGGACCCTCTCAGGAAACCGCTCCTTGACCCTTGTTGGCTGGATGGCTCTTCCCAGACCGCTCCTAAGACCTGGTAACACCGATCCTTGACCCTCGGTGCTGCTGATGGCTGCCCCAGACCACTCTTGTGGCCCGGACCCCTCCGATCCTTTGACCCTCGGAGATGCTGCCGCTTGACGCCCTGGACCCTCCCGTGCTTCCCCCTTCCGAGAAGCTGGCTGGCTCCAGTGGCTTCTTCTTCTTCTTCACTCTTTCCAGTGAAGAACAATAATTTTGGTCCGGCCTTTTTTTCCGACCCGAACAATATGTTGCAATCCGACAATATCGCGTATTTTTTTTTCTGTGCGAAATCTCGCGCGTCGATTCTTTTAATCGATGTTTTTACGATTTCCGTAGGCTGCGCCACTGTTATTTACAGACTTGGTGGTACTGTTGGATTTCAATAATAGAACGCGTGTTCGGATATAATGTTTATTAACAATTTAGTACGGATTGACTACTTCTATCTTCTGAGCTGTCGGTTGGGAAAAGAGAGCGAGCAGATGCATCCGTCATCTTTTATACCTCTATCTGTCATCTCGCTATTACACATTCAAAAAGCAGGCGTACCACCTGAAACCTTTCTTACAATGTGTAACTATAAAATAGTAACAAAACACGGTTTTTAGAGTTATCAATGCATTTAATATGTCGTAAAATGGACGCATTCTTAAATAAATTAAGTATGTGTAACTATAAAATAGTAACAAAAAACATCATCATCATTCAATGGCAAATATAAAACGAACTTACTCGATTTTTCCAGTTGTCAAAGCATTAAATATATCTTCAAATGACGCATTTTTTAATAAATAAAGTAACTATAAAATAGTAAAAATAACTTGAAAAAGTTTAACATGTTTTTTAATACAGAGTTCAGAGATAATTTCTGATACTCAGGTTTGTTTGTTGAATTTTTTGCTAAAAATTGAATTTTATGAAGATATATGTAAATTTTATAAAAGTTTACGTGATAGATACATTTTATTCAAATATATAATAAATATAAAAAGAACTGCGTAATTCAATAAAGAAATAATCTCACAGTTTTAGAACAATCAGCTATACGCATTGAGTTGCGAAAAAAGCGATAGCCCGTTTTATACGATTTCAGAAATTTGGTTTTTGAGTGGATATGTCTGTAAAAGTTAAGTTTTTTATTTGTCACTTGAAGTGTTATTATTATTATTCAAAATAATGGTACTGAGAATTGGCCACCAAAAATTTAATAAAATATATATATATATATATTTTGGAGTAAAAAACGCATGGTAACATTATATAATAAAATAATAAATAAACGGGGACTATGCAAAATGGGCTTGTACGTCCTCAGTAGCTAAAATCTACCGTTCAGATTGCAACGTGCGTGACTTTGGAGATTTAATATATGTTTGTTATTTATTAACCATTTTTGAAAAACAATATTATTTAACCAATGAATGCCATATACACACAAAATAAATTATTCAAATACTTGCAATAAAATATTATTTACAATAAATCTCGTAATTTTAGGTGCCAAAAGCACGAACGCAGGTCGATTAGGCTTGCCGTCTGGGCGGCAAATTGTTGAAAACTGGACGATCGTTTGAAAGAGACTTACGTAAATCCGAATGTTAGAGAGAGAGCGCGCTAATATTCAAAACGATTGGAATGAGCATGAAATGAAAATATTGAATAAATCACGACTCGTTTGAAATACAAAAAATCTCTCGACAAATGCTTAAGTTGTATTTAAAGATATACTGTGATTTTTTATGCCTATAACATATTAAAAACAGAACAAAATGTGTTTTTAATATGCTGAGCTTACTTTGCGATTTTTTTCTATGGAGGTAATTTTATATAATTCACGTTTCGGCAAAACCAACGTATAGATACTATCTTCAAAAATAACATAAATATATATACAAACTTAAAAACTTAAAGAGTTTATGAGAAACTTGTAATGAATCGGTTGATATTGGGTATGCGGGGTCTTAATGAATGAATGAATGAAATGGAATCTTGAAAGTTGAAATTAACCCACTTCCCGACATCCGATCGAGTTGAATCTCGCCAGATAGAGTGGTTGTCGATGAAAATGCATTCTTCAAACTTTTGATGGCGATTTGAAGATATTTTATTTAGGACGGGTTGTTTCGGAGAATTTGAACAATTCATCAAATTTCAACGTTCATTTTCAAGTTCTGTGAAAGATTTTTTCAAGTTCTGTTTTTATTTCAGTTTTGTCAAGCAACTAGCCTACAATGATATAATAACAGAACTTAAATAGGACTTTCACAGAACCCGAAAACGAACGTTGAAATTTGATGACTTGTTCAAATTCTCCGAAAGAACCCGTCCTTAAATTATTTTATTATTTTTTTGAATTTACAAATATACGAAATAAATCGAGGCCCTATCCAATTGGGGTTTGGCTAAGGGCCCGTTCCCACTTCCGTTTTCAAATCGGAGGCGGGTCCCGTTTTAAAAACGGATGCCCTAGTGGCTGTAGTGGATGTATGGAGCTGTTCACACTTGTCCGACACGATTTGAAAACGGATCCGACATTTTTTGTCGGATGGCTCGCCTACGCAGCGCGTCCGTTTTCAAATCGTGTCGGAACGTATATTATTACTCTAAGGTCGGAACACGCTCGCTCATAGTGTTGTATGGAGCTGTTCACACTTGTCGTCCAGTCGTTCCGGCAGAGTCCCCGCCAAACCCCGACCCCTCCCCGCCCGCTCCCTGTCGCAAGGAAGCAGGCACGCTGCGTGCTTGTATTTGGTTATTTTGTTAAGTAAATAAATCAAAACTACAATAATGGATAAGGAAATAAATCCCGAAAATTTAATAC
Source organism: Hesperophylax consimilis (assembly GCF_061612785.1). Taxonomy (NCBI): domain Eukaryota; kingdom Metazoa; phylum Arthropoda; class Insecta; order Trichoptera; family Limnephilidae; genus Hesperophylax; species Hesperophylax consimilis. The sequence continues at coordinate 21,537,555 of NC_142837.1, read as the reverse complement.
CACTGGTCGAAGAAAGAGTATGGTAATATTTTATCTTTAACTAAACAAAAACAAAACACTTGGTGTACACAACTTTTGTACATCAAAATTTTAATTTTAATTTTTTTAAGTTTACTTTTTTTAAATTTTAAAGTTTTAATGAGATGCACGGAAGAGCGTATTAGTTTAATAAACACATAATAAAAAATATTTGAGTTGTTATTGTTTTCTTACTTTAAAATATCGATAGCCTTTCTTCAGGACAAATGCACTTTCTCAATTTTGTATTTTGATATGTTAAGCTCTCTGAAACTCATTCCAGTAGATGGTTAAAGGAAGTGATAGATATTCTCTTAAGCCATTAAGCGCCCTTGAGGTGATTTTTCATTGTGAAAACGGCGCTATATAAATAATCCAATCATTATTATTCTAAAATAATTTTAAAAGAACTTTAGTTCATTACTTCTCAACTCACCAATTAACACTTGGAAAATTCCTACAGAAAATCATTCGGCTATGATTGGGTGTACCCAAAATTTTCTTTTCACTTTTTTCCTTCTTTTTAATAAGTACAACATGACAACAAGAGCTTCATCGTCGTCCATTGCGCTCCATTACTGAAAAATGAGCAAATAACATGTTTTTGTTGAATCGACAATTATTTTTTTTCGTAGAGTATGGTCCGTTTTTAAAACGGATCCGTTTTTAAAACGGTAGTGTGAACAGGGCCATAGGCCATACGTTTTTAAAACGGGACCCGCCTCCGATTTGAAAACGGAAGTGGGAACGGGCCCTAAAGCTGGGTCCAGACATGTTCTTTTGTCCGTACCGTACCTCCGTTTCGTACCAGCGTCGCGATCCAAAAACTCTGGACGCATCATCTTTTGTCCGTACCGTACCTCCGTTTCGTATCCGCGTCGCGATCAAGAGCCCGTATCTCCGTAACGTCGCTGCGATCATCGCGTGTTCATTTCCTCCCACCATGTCGTCGACTGCGGAAGTGTTTGAGAATTTGACGATTGCTTGCGCGTCCTTCATTGTTATTCACAATAATATAACGAAAAAAAAACAAAAAAGGCGACGTTGGTGGGAGTTAGAATTGTTCAAAAACAGAGAAAGATGTAAGACGCCGCGAACACGTCCAGACTGGCGCAGACCCGTACCGTATCGCCTTTGAACGGGCCGAAAAACCGACTCGCGATGGATCGGAGCGTACCTCTATCCGTATCGAGATGCCGTACCACCGTACCGTACCGAACGGGCGTCCAAACTAGCGTTCTTGATCGCGACGCTGGTACGAAACGGAGGTACGGTACGGACAAAAGAACATGTCTGGACCGAGCTTAAGGCGTTAGCGCCAATAGCGGTGTTCAATTATTTTAGTCAGGAAAGTTCAATCCTTAGTCAAACCGATTTTTTCTTATTACATTTTAAAAGTTCACAGCAGTTGAGAGCAAGTCCTCGTGGAAGAAGGTTACATTCTCAGACCAACGACATTCCGTCATCCTCTGATATGAAGAGTTACAGAAAAAGTTTTAAATCGGTGTAAGTCACACTGGTTGGGATTATCCGTTCGGTGATATGGAGGTAGATAGGTAAACGGATACTTAAGTTACCGCCGCACACGAAGTGCACGTTATTATTTATCAGGAGAGCCCGTCTATCAAAAAATAATTAAGAACTGACATATACCGTTAACAACATCCCTGGCAGAGGCAGCTTTAGATTAGATATTTTACCATCAGGCCTGCCTTATAGGCATGAAGTTTTACAGGGGTAAAATCGGGGGATTTCAAGCTTTTGTCTGGGAGGGCTGCTACAAGAGAAAGCCCTTTATGCAGGATGATATTTTAATTCGGTTACATTCGGAATATGAAAGGTACGCTAAGGAAAAAAAGGGTTGGTGATTGCGGAAAAAATGGTACAAAAGATTTAAGAAAATTGTGTTAAGCTTTTAGAATTTAAGTGGTTGACCTTTTTTGAATATTTTTGTCACATTCATAAAATTTTAAAATATATATTTACAATATTACATTATTTGAAGTAAACGAGATATATATAACTTTTTTTAACTCTATCGTTTTGAATTACGTCTGTCCGTAAATTTTTTTGTTCATTCCGTGTCCGGTTGAAGATGGTGGCCGTTTTTGAGTAAAGATTTTTTTTAAATGAGATCGTCATGCTTATTTGGACTTACTTACTTGTACTATTTTCAGTATTATGGTACCTACCTGCCTGAAGAAAGTTTAAAAAAAGAATTGTCATTGGTGACGTTTATTTAGACAAATTGTATAAATGCCCATTTGAAATTAAAAAGAACATTGCGTTAAATATATGGTTTATATATAGGTAGGAATTTAACTACTTCAATAAAATACAATACAAATTTTACGATTTCAGAGGAAATTTCAGTTTTGATTAATTAAATAAAAGGAAATTAGAAATATAAATTTTTGGATGCTGGGTTTTACTGTTCACAGAACTAATAGTTTATATCTGTCTTGGGTCTTGGCATTATGGATGAGCTCAATAGTATTCTCTTTTTAATGGCGTGCAGATTTGGGCATAGCACTCCTTCAAATGTCTCCTTCCACAGGCGACAATTTCCCTTAGGTCAGTGTGCAACTTCTGTTTCTCTTCCTTCTATGCACCTGTCTAGCACAATCCCACTTGAGTGTGAAGATTGCGACGGTAATGTCGACTAAGTACATTTTTATTTGCGTGCAGAGTTGGGCATAGCACTCCTTCAAATGTCTCCTTCCACAGGCGACAATTTCCCTTAGGTCAGTGTGCAACTTCTGTTTCTCTTCCTTCTATGCACCTGTCTAGCACAATCCCACTTGAGTGTGAAGATTGCGACGGTAATGTCGACTAAGTACATTTTTATTTGCGTGCAGAGTTGGGCATAGCACTCCTTCAAATGTCTCCTTCCACAGGCGACAATTTCCCTTAGGTCAGTGTGCAACTTCTGTTTCTCTTCCTTCTATGCACCTGTCTAGCACAATCCCACTTGAGTGTGAAGATTGCGACGGTAATGTCGACTAAGTACATTTTTATTTGCGTGCAGAGTTGGGCATAGCACTCCTTCAAATGTCTCCTTCCACAGGCGACAATTTCCCTTAGGTCAGTGTGCAACTTCTGTTTCTCTTCCTTCTATGCACCTGTCTAGCACAATCCCACTTGAGTGTGAAGATTGCGACGGTAATGTCGACTAAGTACATTTTTATTTGCGTGCAGAGTTGGGCATAGCACTCCTTCAAATGTCTCCTTCCACAGGCGACAATTTCCCTTAGGTCAGTGTGCAACTTCTGTTTCTCTTCCTTCTATGCTACTTGTCTAGCACAATCCCACTTGAGTGTGAAGATTAGTCGACTAAGTACCTTTTTATTGTTTTTCAAACGATGGCTCATTCTCAGGTTAATAATGAGATGGCATTAACCCTTTTATAAACATACTGTAATATCTTATATACCAGCTTAGAAGAATTGAAATATCTTCTCGTTTTCAAAGAGAATAATACACAAATAAATAAAGAAACAGAAAATAATTACCATTTCATGTATCAGAAGTTTCCGATTCTAAGGACCTGTCACAAATACGAAAGTCAGGTAAAGTTATCAAAACTCATTTAGCATTATTCATATTGGAACTAACTAGAACCTACCTTAGTTTGGTGATAATTTTAATCTAGAACGGAGTCTTCTGTTTATTATTAAAATTCAAACCTTTTGCTCCTTTCAGATCGCTTTATTTCCAACTGAACAGATTTGATCTGAACTTTACAGCTATCATAAAGGTAGACAAGATTGGCCTTCGTACATCAAACATAATCCGTGATCTGTTGCTGTTATAACATATTTATAGTACAAACTAACTTTTTCTCAAAACACAAAACAAATTATAAAAAAAAATCCATAAAAGATCTCTATTCGAAAGAATAAGAAGATTGTAACCACAGTTTTCAGTAAAAATGTATACAATGTAATCAATTGTACCACATGTTAATTACTGTAGCTGAATTCTATTCTTTGCCAAAGATGGATATATTATATAATATATATAAAAGGGCACTCCTTTAGAGCACTTCCCAACCACAACATGATAAGCTTATGGCGCAGAGTACGCCAATCAAACAATACGATCGTCATTACCATGGTTGCCTGGATGGAGCCCCCCTGATGGCCCTCTGGACACGGGAGACGGTCAATCCTATCCTCCATAAATGGATTATGGGATACATTTTTGTGTTTAAAATGTTTCACTTTTTCAGCATTTTTTATAATTTATTTTCTCTTTGGTTTTCTGTTTTATTTTAATTTTATGTGCATATCTTATGGATTGTTATTTGTCTGATTTATTTTTTTGTTATTTAAAAATATAGAATGTATTGCACTCCATACATTACTGCACAAGTCAAGGAAATGTTGAAGGAATTAAATATTTTATAATTAAAAACAATGGTAACTTATTACTTCAAAAAAATCTAAATTTAATTAATGGTCGTACATCAACTGAATTTCTGACAAAAAATAGAATACCCTTTTAAAAAAACTTTCAAAAGTCGTTGATGTACTGAGCAATTTGGCAAATTACTAGAGGAAATTTAATTAGAAGAACATATGAACATAGTTACGAGTACATTAATATATTATTAATTAAAAAAGGTTTTTTGTTGTATGTATTAGGATTGTATTTGTAAATATGTAAAAAAAAGTAAATTATTTAGTCAAAATAAGGATTGATCTAGCACTATTAAACTTACGCAAACAAATACATATAAACCAATGAATGATTTATTGAAAAGTTTAGTTTTAAAATTTGAATATATATATCTTAAAGCGATTACTATTTGCGAGGCGCCCATCTAGTGTCTAGTGTACCAGCGGTTAAGAAATATAATACAAGTACATGAACATCGACAGGGTTGTTAGTATTAGGGGCACAGCCCTCCCCCATCAGGAATATATGAATCGGAACACTGGGTAATAAATCTTAAGTCCTGAGTTGCCGGGAGGTATTTATTGTTCATACCTTGCTGCCGCTGCGGGTAGCTACTAGCTTCCCCTACCTACCCGGTACCTGGTGTCTAACCACCCTGCATCCCGGGATGGTGGCATCAACCCATCTGCCTTTCTGTGCTCCCGGTGTGAGGGAATGATAATGGCGCACTCAGAGAAAAAGTTTAATGAATGAATGCGGATGGAGGTTTATTAGGATTCGGTTAATGAAGGTTTCTATTTATAAATTCAACAATCGTAATTTTTAATATCATCTATATTATTATTTTATACCTTTTCTATGACAATAAATTAGACACCTCTCAGATTATAAATTTAGAAGTTATATTTTAAGTCTGAAAAAAAGGTTAAAAAAAAAAAATGAAGCATCTTGCTAACTAGCTTACCGCTGTACCGAACAGACTTGCCGCTGATAGGTCCTTTGTCATTTAATCTTAGATTATTCTATCTTCCTGTCTGTAAGACCAACCTGCCGATGGTTTTCATAGTGGGGAGGAGTATATTGCTTCTGAACCAAATTTATTACGATATCGATATGTTTTTCGTCAGTAAGAAGATATTTAAAAGGGAAATCCTATTGATTGACGAGCTTCGGAACTTCCTTCATTGACGCGATCTTCACCATTTCTTCTTTCTTTGCAAATGTTATGTAATTTAAAGTTTTTAAGGCACAAGTAATTTAATATAATTTTTTCTATTATTTGAAATATCTCCCCCTTTCTTACGAACGACACATATAAAGACAGATTTTACAGCTGATTTATTAAAATTCCGTTAAAATTATAACTTTCATGATATATTGCAACACGCGTTCATGCTGCTGCATTTATTCTGTTAAAAACAGAATTGCAGGTCGTTTCCTGATAAACTTTTAATAAATTCATAATAGAATACACGTTCACACACCTGCATTTGCCTTGATATATATAATGACGAAATGCTAAAACATTATTTATTAATTTTATGAACACGTGTTCCAACATCACCATAACACATTCGTGTTTTACTGGTAGTTTAATAGGAAATCTCTCAATTCATTCGTTAAAAGCATGCAGTACTGTTTTCAACAGAAATTGAAATAATTTAAAGAGATTTTTAATAAATTAGTAAGAATTAACTCATCAGTAAGTTTTTTCAGCGATCGTACCATATTTTGGTGTAAACTATATATTTTACTTCATTTAATAGCAGGATTTAATCAAGTCAAGTAAATATTTATCAGTTCTTTGAAATTCCTTAAAATTAATGAAATTGAGTTATAAAAAGTATAAAAAACAGAATCCCATAAAAAGATATTGGTTCCATCCACTAACTAGAGAGTTCTTGAGTAATTAGTTGATCTATCGTATTTATCAACTCAGTTTTTTCATTCGTACCTACTGTAAACATTGTGTGTCAATGCAAAATACGTCAAAATTCCAGAGTAAAAATTATTATTTTCATTAATTTAAATAATAAAAGAAAACATTTACCTACATTCCTCCACCCTTTCTGAACACCTTCATACATGTATGGTAATAAAATATCCTCTCCCATACTAATAAAGTGTATGATCACTAAGAAGAACAAAAAATAACGAGATAACTTAATAAAAAGAGCCTGCAAAAAGTGGGTGAATTGCAAGGATAATTTTCAAAAAGTTCAACTTGAAACGTTCCTACTTTCCTAGAAATTCGACGCCTTAGGCAATTTAAAACATTTATTTCTTATTCACGAAAACTTTTGCCATTAATCTATTTTATATACGAGTGAATTGTGTTACCTACCTACTAAACAGTAATATGATATTCAAGTCTCTATTAATATGGGTTGTCGTTTAATCTCAATGTCGAATGGTGCATTGAAATGAAAAATATCCTTAAAATAAGACCAACGCTTATTCTTGTTTGAATAATAATAATTGGATAATTTGAACAGCGCCGTTTTTGTGAAAGATTACCTCAAGGGTGCTGTACAAACATGATTTCCTAGGCTCTATCTTATTATGTAGAAACAGAGATACAGAAAACCCACTTACCTGGCAGTTCACTTCAGTTTTATTAAAACGTTAAAGCTTGGAGAAGATACGATTTTTCACGCAGAGGACACTATATCAAAAATACTTCAGAATGAATGATTTAACTATTGCTATTTTATCCTCCTTCATAAGCTATTGATATAACATTTATTTTAAGATTAGAGGCAAAGGTAATTAATATTATTTAGAAAAATTTGTTCAATATCAGGATTGTAGTTTTTTATAAAATTACCTTAAAAAACTTTAAAATTCTATTTTTTCTTCATACGAAGCGGTTACTTTGTGATGTGACATTATAATTTAAAATTAAACAATAACTTTGTAAACATCACTTATAGGTAAATACTTAATGCCGACCGGGTTTCGCTACAACCGTAGCTTCATCAGGACAGTATAATACTAAACATCTAAAATATAAATTAACATGTGTTGATATCACGGTAAGTGGACAGTCTGAGCTACAGTCTGAGTATAGGGCTTTTATTTAGGTTTAATAAACCTAAAAACCTAAAAGCCCTATACTCAGATTGTTCCCTATTGACAAAGAGCACTCGCCTCTCAATCTCCCACCTTTCCCTACCTCTTCCACTGTAGCTCAGACTGTCCACTTACCGTGATATCAACACATGTTAATTTATATTTTAGATGTTTAGTATTATACTGTCCTGATGAAGCTACGGTTGTAGCGAAACCCGGTCGGCATTAAGTATTTACCTATAAGTGATGTTTACAAAGTTATTGTTTAATTTTAAATTTAAAATTCTAATTGGGTTTATATAAGGTATCGGTAGTTATTTACATTTTTACATTTAGTTATTTCTAAACAGGCTCCTCGAAGAAGTACTGTGGGGAGGTGGAAACCATCCCGCAGGCAGCAAGAATTCAGAAAATTCTTGCTAAAGACTTTATTATTAGGACCGGATTACTTTGGCAATGAGGTAAAATGGGAGATAGCACTATGGGCCTATGGCCTAAGTGCTCACGGGAACCTTAAGTCAACCCTCTCCTATATTAAAATATATATATAATAAATATATATAAAATATAAATACAATATCGCAGACTATTTTTACTTTTTGTATAACAGTAGGAAAATAATTTCCCTCCGGCCCTGAGTTATCTTCGGGAATGCTATGTCTGAATGGACAGTCTGTTTTTTTATGGAGAGGAACGAGTGAACATGGATATTGAAGATACCAATATTGTAGGAAGAAGGAAACACAAAGGATGGCCAATTATTCCACAGCCGAGCTGCTGAACTAAAGAACGAGTCGTAGAAACGACCCGTTCTCATGTGGCAGACGTCGACCGTGTACCAACAATGGGCGCACGTTTTGTGTGTTTTCTGAGCATTTTGTGTACACCGGTGTCGAAGGGATCTATAATGCCAGTTCCTCGGAGCAACTTCTATTGAACGGTGGAACAAGACAGCATTCCCACCTGAAGCCTGTGCTTTTTTTAATATCTTTATTTTTCCCAATTTTTACATAAAGTACCCACAATATTATAAAAATCAAAAATAATATTGGGAACCCACTAAGGAACAGACTGTGCGTGGGTAATATAGTTGAATACATTATATTATTGTACCTACAATGAAACAAACTGTGGGCATATAAAACAAAAAAAAATTACAATTTGTCTAAGCGGTTTGTATAAAAAGTGTTTACAATAATGTATAGTGAAATTATAAGTGTTTGGTGTTATATTAAGTGTATAGTTTGTGAGAAACATGAAGTGATACATTTAAATAAAAAAGTTTCAACTGCTGTATTGAAAAGCCATAATTGTAACTCTTTTAAATATTGAGGAAGTTTAGCTATCACTTGAATATTTTTCGGCAAAAGATTGAAAGTACGAGGTCCAATGAAACTGCAGTGTGTTTGCATTTGTTTGGTATTCGTTTGGAAGTATAAAATACATTATTATTTCTATATGTTGATTCTGTTTTCATTTATTTTTCTTTTTAAAGATATATTTCATAGTTTGCAAAATAAATAGTTTACGGAGACAAAATAGTTTAGATTCATTGTATAACTCATCTGTTGCCAACGTTCTTTTCCTATTATACTTAACTTTGATAGTATAATTTTGAATTATTTGTAAAAGTTTTATATGTGGTTATAGGGTTGTATATATTCTATATCCTATTATTCCGTATATGAGTGAAGATTGCACCAAAGAAAAATAAATAATTTTCACTTTGTCGATATTGAGCACTTCTTTTAATCTGTAAAATTTGTACGTAAGATTTCTTAATTTGCAGACAGTATTATTTATTTGTGATTGCCAATTTAAATTCTATCAATATTTTTACTCATATATTTGATTTTTTTGAAATTTTTCAAGTTCAAAGCAAGATGAGCACATTTATTGAGTACAATTAGCATTATGTGTTCTAATTTTAAGGTTATTGGGGGTTTGTTTTTACTATTTACAAAAAAGGTTTAAGTAAAATGTTATATTATAGTTAAGGAAGAGTGTTATTATTACTTTTTAGCCATGATGAGACTAATGTGTACATTTTGTTGCCTTCAAAAAGTTTCAGGCCAGTATTTTCCATCCACTATTATTACTGTATCATCAGCGTAAGATACAATTTTACCAGGGATTATAACATCACATAAATCATTCATATATATTAAAAAGAGAATTGGGCCAAGCACAGTTCCCTGTGGTACTTAATTTTTTATTCCTGTTTCAGTACTATAAAAATTGCCTATTTTTATTTTTGGTTTTCTGTATTTGAGATAGCTAGTAAGAATTTTTAGTGTATCATTTATGAAACCTATTTGATTCATTTTTTTATAAGTAGATTGTGATTTACCGTATCAAAAGTTTACTTAAGTCTAGAAATATAGCTAAACTTTGTTTTATTTTGATTAGTCAGATTGAATATTGGATCTTCAGTACATTAAAGATGATTTTTTTTTAATTGGCGGATCAATGTAGCCTTCAGAGTACACGGAGTCGAGAGTATTTTTTCAAGTGTTTTGTGGTTACAGGCAAGAGGTGACTTCCAAACTCAACAGGGGGCGTACTTGCAATTTGTATGGGGATAGTAGTTGTGCAATATTGAAGTATCTGCGGGGCCTGTACAGTACACCCAGCTTCTGAGAGAATAACTCGACTTTGGCGTCGATGGAGCGATATATTGATTAAATATTATTTTATATCCGTTTATTTACCAAAATAGGGGAAAATTATGGTAGAATTAGCTTTAAGTTTAAACGATAGTATTTTTTTTGGAAAACATGAAAACAGTTAAATATAGGTAAATCCAGCCAGATTTGAAAATAATTAATTTTTCGGTAGATTCGAATGCGCCTATTTGCAAGAGCGTATTGTAGGTAAAAACTCTTTTGTTTCAACTTGAAAAATAGCCAAAACTATTTTGAAGTCTTCATTCCATATATCTACACAATACTGTGCTATAGATTTAAGGCGAAATATCCGATACGAATTGGCCCCCTTTATTACCAAAGATTCCCGGCGGGGTATGCGAAATTAGCCCGGGGTTGGAAGATTGTCCAGTGGAGGGTGACAGCCCCCCGTACGCAGCGCACCCCTCTCATTAAACAGCCCCACCCTGCCGGAGCTTCAGCCTTATGCCACTTGTCAAACAGTGACGTGTTCGGATAAGCCGCGGCGAACTGGGACCGGATATCTTAAAGACAAATAATACTGAATTGTGGAAAAGGGTAAAACTTGTAAACATAGTATTGGATTTTGGTAAAAATTAAGAAGTGCGATATTGGCTTATGGTATATAGTTATATAGATTTTTGTTGTTTGTTTTTGGGGTGTTATGCCGTGTTGCGAAGATCCGAAGATGTGCCGGATGTACCGGATCTGCCCTAATGATGGACACTGCAACGCTGTCCGAAACGTCGGCTAAAGAAGGAGTTAGCGCAACACGGCATAACACCCCAAAAACAAACAACAAAAATGCTTTTGGCCGTGAGAATCTAAAAACTTACCAGTTATATAGATAATTGTTCCATTAAGAAATACATAGCCATTAGGACAGTTTTCAGAAGATATTTTCAAGTCAAATAATAATGCTGAATAGAGGAATAGGGTGAAACTTGTAAAGATGGTATAGGATTTTGGTAAAAAGTAAAAAATGCGATTTAGGCTTACAGTAGGTATATAGTTATATAGATAATTGTTCCATTAAGAAAGGCAAATTAAGTAATGTAGATATTTGGTCCATTTAGAAATACATAGCATAGCATTAAAGGCAAATAATAATTCTGAAAAGAGGAATAAGGTTCGACTGATAAAAGGGAGTAAGAGATTTTAATAAAAAGGGTGATAAAAGCTTATGGTATTTAGTAATGCAGGCACTTGATCTATTCCAAAACACATGAGCAATTAAGGACAGTTTTCAAAAGCCATATTAAAGTCTTAATAGAGTAAAAGGGTATAATATATTAGAATACCTTTTGAAACTCATACATATCAATGCAATATTAAATCATCGAATAAATGGAATATTCGTTCTAGACTTGTATAAAATTCAATAGTTGTCTCATAAAATGAAAATCAGAGATTATTATTCCCTTATTAGGCACAAAATCTCTTATTTTCTGATAAGGTATAATTCACGACCAATAACGCACTTACAAAATGTTCCCATTCTTTTTACTGTATTTGTATAATGTGTATTACAGATTTATTTACAGTACACAATGTCATATCATGAAATAATTTTACATAACTTTAAATAAATCAATGAAAAATTTCACAGTAATATAATTTAAAACGATCCTTGAAATCTTTAAGGCCGATGTTAAAAATGTTAAGACACCTAGATAGTTCCTTTAGCAGCACCATGCACTATAACTCTTCTTATATGTTTTACAAAAATATAAATATACCCGCGACACAATCTAGGCTGCGAATAAAATCGTTTAGAACCTTTCAATCATTCATAAAGTTGGAAGATTTAAAAACATGGTAATATTTAATTATTGTAATTATATATTATGTATATTAAATATTTATGAAATTGATATTTAATATTCTCTAAATTCGTAGGCTTTATTATTACCTTTAAATATCACTCGAGAAAGTTTCATCTTTAGTTAAGTACATAAAAAAAAATAAAGGCTGTATGTCTAAGCTTCCGCTTCCCTATTAAAACAATTGAGTTAAAAGTTTAATGAGATCGGAATTTCATCAAAAATGTATAAATTCACAAGAATTAAGATTAAAACAATGGATTCTGAAAATAACGGCAGAAGTCATTTTTTAAAAAATAAGTTGCAATATAATTTTTATTGACCTGTACGTATTCGTACAAGAACAAGATTTTTCATGAAAAATAAATTTTTAATGAAAAATGGCGAGAGCATCAGTTTTTGAAATAAATAAATGCCAAGATTTAGCATGGATGAAAGCTAACCGACCGACAAATATAATTATTTAAAATATTAATAATATTTACAAGGGTTGATGATGATAATGATTTTCAATTTATAAAATCGAATCCACAAAAACGATGAAGTTTACGAACGAGTTAAAGTTTAAACGACGAATTTGGCAAAAAAAAATTTAAGTTGTATAATTGGAACCATTGATTGGAACCAATAAATGATGAACAAAAAAATATCATTCTAGATCTGACGTGTATACCTAACATTCTAAAATTAAAAATAAAACAATTATTTTGTTTTATTTTCAGTACATACAATTTATTTATTTTCGCCCCTTTTTTATAAAACAAATCTTAATTATTTACATTAGTACTATCTACATATAATAATTTACATAAGTACATCTAACAAAATAAAATAAATAATACTTAATGGTGTATTGTTAACTGCTTCGAGTAAATAGCAAAATTCAATATCAAAAGTAATATAAAGAAGTCTCTTGTTACAATTTGGTACTCGGTTCGTTATTAGATATTATTTTACTTTAATCCCATACAGAAAGCCCCAGAAAAATAATTTCCCTCACGGCCCACGATATTTTTTAGAATACTGTGTGGAGAGTCTTTTTTAGAAAGGAAGGAGAGGAATTTTTTGGAGGTATGAGGGTTGGGTAAGAATCTAGGGAGCAGTCTGTCCCGGAGTGACGGACATTTGAAAACATCTCTCCTTTTTAACACAACCTTTTTAACATTTTCATATTCCGCGATTTTCGCTAGTAATATCATTAAAGCTCCATTTACTCATGTGGAAGGTAGGTACTTACTCGCATATTTAATAATTTCATTATTCCATTTTGGAAGCTAATTCACTTATGGTATCCCTGGATATGTTTAATAATAATGTGATAGCTAGCTCATGTAGGAAGTATCACTGTTGTGTTACATCATATTACTGACTATATTAGTTTAGTGCCTAAAAGGTTCCAATAGCCATTAGTGAAATAATTCTATGGGTAATCGGAATTAGAAGCGGGCGATTCGCCGAAGCTTGAAATTTATATTGGATGGACTATTTTGTTATTCAATTATTGTAAAAAAGGAGAAAATGCAATTGAAGTGAAATTTTTCTGGTAAATTCGCAAAGGAGTGAAAGGGTTTCTATTATCGTAAGTGAGTGCAAGGAGAAAAGAGATTCCACTGAAACTTTTCTAATACAAATTGAATTTAAATTTCAAACAAATACCGACGTTATACGAGTACACCCACAGACCGACTGAACGTTTTTACAAATCACTCAGACGTAGTAAAAATCAACTCATTCAAGAAATTGGACAATACAATTCACCTAGCGACCTTACATTTAGATACACGTATATACACAGACTACCTAAACACATCCTGATGGACTTAGATCATATCTGGCACATACCAGATTTAGACGTGGGCGGATAAGCAACGAGCAGTAGCAATTTCATAATCTCCCGATATCCAACCCATTATATAGGGTACATATATCTATTTATATAATATTTATGCAAGTACGCTTATTTTTTATTCTCCCATTGGTATATATCAATATAAAAACAGTCATACACACACAAATACCTCATAATGCAGGATATCATATACTGATGTTACTGAAGGCCGTCACGTTTTATGTGGACAAACGGCCGCTTGCATGTAATATATTAGGGTTTTTTGGGAAACAATTTTTTCCCTACGGAGAAAATACAAGGCCTCTAAGTCTATAATAGCTTAACATTTTAAGCACCCATCTGAGGTAAAAAATGTGTATGTAATATTGGTAAAAAGTGCATATGACGCCCTTCTATTTGTATAAAGAATATTTACTTTAAATTCAGTAAATTTAAATGATTCACCACCTCGTGGAAAATAAGAATCTAGAAAAAGAAAATAAATTCAAATCAGAAAAGATTAAATTAAAGAAATAGATATTCAAGACTAAAATTTATATTATTGTAGAGTAAGTAACGTTTTTACGTTATTCTATTAATAATATGTGTGGAAATATAAATTTTAATGTCAAGTGCTTGGTCAAAAAATAATTTTATACTAAATCGGTTTTTGACGAAGATATGAAAAAAAGAACTTAATTCATATAACTAAGTCTCCATGTGGCGTCAACACTGTAATGTTCGAAGGTTCTTTTATACGAAGTTTAGTTTATTGATAATTCATTTGTTAAAAAGTACAATGCAGTCTAACTGCCAGGAAGGGAACGAGTAGCATGAGCTCCCGCGCTCCCCGCTGCCCGCGTTCTCCGAGCAGAGTCGGAAACGTTCGACAAACCTCGGCTATCTCCGGCCGTGCACGAACACCTATACGATACACTACAAACACCATTCGAAAATTACACGTCGAAATGTAATAGTAATAAGTCTTAATTAATTGAATTAACTTAAATTACAATTAAACTTAATAAAAGGAGATATATTAGTTAAAAAAAGAAGATATATTAACTAACATATCTTCTTTTTTTAACGAATAGATATTTTGATATCTTCACTGGGATCTCCTGCGCAGAGATGCTGTCGAGAGAATAAACGAGCCGAACTTATAATACATATGTGATTAATAAAAAATATTTCAATTTCTACAAATTAAACAGCAAAATTATAAATTAATACCCTCATGTATAATTGCTGAAAATTTAACCCTGATCCGAGGAATTAATCGATCTCCCACGAATATTTTTTAACATAATCATTATGTCTCAACAAAGAAAACAGCTACTAGAGTCATGAAATGACACGATTTATGAAATATTTAAAAAAAATTTCCTATCTGACACAAACTTTTTAAATCCACTTTTCCCAAGCGGTTATTTACATAATTTTAATCAGAAATAGATTGGAAAAAATGTGTTACAATTCTAAACCAACAAGTTGCTAACTCGTTAGGCCGTTAGGCAGATCGGATGAACCACCACACAACTCTATCTTGGCACAAACTCTTGCTTCAGTCACATTCATAGATCGCTTTATATCACTTATACCACTTACCCACGTTCCAATCTCCTTCTGCTACACAATCTCACCAGCCTCACAACATACTTCAATTGGGGATGAGATAATCCCACTGGGTAGGAGAATTCATTTAAAAAAATGAAGAAAGTAAACTAGATTATGATTGTCCACTCTCACTTTGATTGGACTATTTTCATAAAGTTAATATTTCGCCAAAATCTTAACAGTTAATTGGTACAATGTGATTTGACAAGCTGCCATATCGGAAGAAACAGTCGGGTTGTTGAAGAGTGAAATCAGATTTTATTAAGCGCAATAAAGCTTTTTCAATTTTGGAGATGTTTCTTATATGATCTAAGACAACTGTTTATCATTGATAATGAAACAAAATAAATAAGTGTTTAGCAGCTTCAAGCAGTTTTGTGGGAATCATTATGAACAAGTAGACAATCGCTGTCATTATCGAAAGTCACTGTACATTTAGTTACATTTTTTGTTAATTGAAAAAAAAAGTCATTTAGTTTTGGTGTAATATAATTGAAGGACGGATTTGATAGGTAATCAATTAAATATTATGTAATTATTTATTGTTTTGTATTAATATTGTAGATAGGACTAAACCTACACCCATTTGAAGTCAAAATTTCCATTAGCGGTCAGTCATTGCCTATTGAATTTTACCCTTACTTAAGTAAAATAGTTTTTTGCGGGTTGCCAAGCCGATCTTCGGCTTTTAGAAACAATGATCTTACCTCTCCGCTACCGAGCTCGTCATTATTCATTTTATATGTAGTGCGTTTTAAGATTAAAATAAACTTATGTTATAAAAAGTTACAGTAATATCAAATCTTGTGGCAAACCAGATATCTGATCTGTCACGTTCATATAATAAATTAGTCTTATATAAATGCCAGGTGGGCGAAGAAACGCCAAAAGTAAAATAAAAAAGCCCCGTGGAAGGCAGAAGGCTAAATGAGGATTTGTCCAAAACGCGCTAACGTCGCACATTTTCGACATTTAAAATATTTTAATTCGACAATTTGTAATGCTAATCGGGGCCGACGAAGTAAGTAAGTTTAATAAACCTTTGTCGAGCAGTTTTATAGCGGGCGGACTACTCCATTGGATTATCCTTATTGAAGGGCGGCAGGAGAGCGGGCTAGGGCGGGGAGTTTGGATTTCTGTTGTACGAGGGTGGTGTAGAGTAGGGCGCGTGTTAGTGTACTGCACGGGGCAATCGGGTGACAGGTAAAGGGTCAAGGGTGGAAATCTACGTTATTACACTATCAATTTTACATTCTAAGGGTGAGAAGAGATACCAGTGGCGATCATTGACATTTTGTTAAACTTATTTGAATATAAAAATATGCATTTATCTTTATTTATTATTTTGCTTGTTTTGGGGGGAAATAAGAAATGTTGCACTTTCCTATTTTTTATTTATTGTTTATTATTGTTTCAGAGTGACTCATCAGAACAGATGTGTTGCAGAAATTTTAAATCTAAAGGAAAGGGAAGCACAACACGACTTATTATCCTCAAAATCAATCATCATATTTGTTCTGGTGGTGAAAATATTAAGCTATTAAATAATTTACGGTTATTTTACTGTTAATTTATTTAGCTATTATGACTGTAGCATTTAAAGTTTGGGGAATCTAATAAGTGAGAGTTACTGTGGCAACCCCAGTTTGGGGAATCTTATGATCTCATATTACTGTAGCATCTCCAGCTTGTGGAATCGTATGAGCTTATGATATTATGGCACCTCAGTTTCGGGAATCTTATGAGCTAGTGTCACTGTGACATCTCCAGTTCAGGGTTTCTTATGAGCTAATGTTACTCTGGCATACCCAGTGAGGGGAATCTTGGGAGGTAGTGTTAATCTGGCATACCTAGTTTGGGGAATCTTATGAGGTAGTGTTTCTCTGGCATCCCCAGTTTCGGGAAGCTTTTGGAACTGGAAAGAAACTTGAAAGGAGGTAAGGTTATTAAAGGAAAGTTATCTATTCAGATGATTTGGTCACCATGTTGTTTAAATCACATTTTAATTGCTGAATCGTAATAACATTTCACTATATGCTAATGACTAATTCTCCAGAGGTGTAAATAGTATACAAATTACATTTTCGGTTTTGGTATATTTTTATGGAAAAGCAATATAAAATTAGTTGGGAGCTTACCTCTCTGTGACAGATGTCGCGAAAAAAAACTTTTCTTTTGATTTTCCCCAGGAGTTTGAGTTGAAGAAGTTTGTACCCGCTGTGAATAAAGAACTCTATCGGCCTGACCGCGAGTCCAACTGGGCTATCGATACTTTGTTTATTATTTATATTCACTTTTTTTGTGTGACAGATTACTGTACAGTGATAACCTATAGGTATGTTGTCAAACATGCTTGTAAATAAATATCCATTAAAGTGACTGAAAACACAAGCATTTAAAATTCTTCGAGAGTGTTTTTCATAAAAATATGGAAATTGCAAAAAATGTTTTCTTTATAAAGTTATCAAGCGCAAACCGTGTTTTGTTTTCAAAAAGCGGGTAAAATGAAAAAAAGTCACTGAAACATAAATACAGTGCTTTTGTTCTTAATAATTGAAAGATAATGTAAAAATACGTTTTGTAATCTAGCTGGCGGGACGTGGGAGTTTGTTTTGTGAAAAACTAAATATTTGTCTTTGAGTGCTCGTGTTATTATGAAGGTAGAAACATTTAACGTGTGTAATAGGATTTATATACGCCACAGAACGTAATATAAATATTTATGTACAATTACATGAATAAACTCGAAGAGGTTTCAGAGATTTTTGACATATAGTAATTCAAATTAAGACATCTTGTGTGCATATACATAGTGACTAAAATTAAGATATTCTATTCGTATGTTTTGATCTATAAAATGACTCAAAATAATATATTTTGATACATAGTGACTCAAATTGAGATATTTTGCGTGCATCTTTGAATGCAATTTCCGCAAGAAAATATCGACAAAATCATTTTTCTCCGAGACTATTCTGAGAGTGCAGGGCCGATTGAACTATTTCAAACAACTATTTGATAATGTTATGACGTGAACAGAGATGATAATAACTATAAATAAGGTATTGGCCATCTTAGCATCTCATGTCTGAATGGTTGTCGTGCGAAAGTGCTTGATCTGACGACTTAACTCTGTAGAGTAGAGCCCAGTAAAGTTGTTGGACATCTTCATCTGTGTCGTCTTCCAAAAATTAATATTCTCTTGACGTATTAATTTGGTGAACTTGTATTTGACCCCATTCTTGATTTGGTTTAATGAAGACCTGTACAGTAGAGCCCAGAATTCATCATAGTTTCAGAGTCATGTTGTTGGACATCTACATCTGCTTCGACTTCCATAAATTAATATTCTCTTGAAGTACAAGTTTGGTGACCTTGTATTTGAGGGCCATTTGTGGTTTGGCTTAATGAAGACTCTTTGTTGTTTTTATTATTATTTTAATCGCACAAAACAATCAACCTTTTTTGCTTCTGGCTAAAAAAATATTTGAGAATGCGCCTAAATATCAAAATTTTCAAGGCCTCTATCTTCCGTTCCAGAACATACATCCCCTTATCCAGCAGCTATTTAAAAAAAACAGTATTTAGTAAAATAATACATGCTATTGCTATAAAATTTTATTTCATTAATTTTTTATTGTACTTTGAGTTAGTTCATATGATATTTACGTTATATTTCGTTATTCATAAAATTTTATTTTTGCAGGAAACAACTATTTTTTAAATACGTAAATTAGATTTTCAGGTATTTCATAATATATTATTAATTCTTCATACAGTAAACAATTCTGTGATTCTGTTTTTCTCTTATGCGGCAATCTCTTAAAATTGACATTTGTGGATTCATAATTATGTACATTTTTATTAAACACTATTCTATTCTTAGGACCGGTTGTTTCGGAGTATTTGAACAATTCTTCGAATTTCATAGTTGATTTTCAAGTTCCGTGAAAGACTTTTCAAAGTTCTGTTATTATTTCAGTTCTTTCAAGCAACTAGCCTATAATGATACAATAACAGTACTTGAATAAGACTTTCACAGAACCCGAAAACGAACGTTGAAATTTGATGAATTGTTCAAATTCTCCGAAACAACCCGTCCTTAAAGTATTTAAGCATTCATAATTTTATGAATAAACATTAACACATTCAATAGCTGTCTCATTGATGAAAAAATGTGTCGCAATTTGAATATTAATTTCTTTAAATTTCTTCTGTTAACCCTTTGATTGTTTGTAAAATAAAATAAAAAAATATTATGTTTTATGTAATATTGTAAAATCTCTTTTTCATGTTATTGCACTCCACCCGAGAACAGCTTACACAATATTCAGTGTGAAGACTTTATTAATCCGCCCCTGCTTGTCAGTAGTTTCCCTGTACTCATCAAGGCATCGATTAGGGCGGACAGGCAATTGAAGGGCGGGAGGGAGGCGGGGGTGGAGGTGTATACGAAATGGGGGATGGTTTCATTTGATTGCTTACTGCATATGTGACTAACCTCACCCCGTCTCGAAGGGCAATTTCATCTAAATGATTGACTGCTTTCTAGGAAACGAAATTGGGTGTAAACAACTACTTGCTACAATTTAATGTGTAATGAATTTACGTGATAAGACTTCATTGTGTTGCATGTATGGAGAATAATAATAATCAAGTTAATGTTTTTCATGGTCTTTTTAATTACTGTCTGCACTTGTCTTCAATAAAAAAGGCATCTCTTTACCCTCAATTAAAAAATCCACACAATCCCATTTCATCCCTTATTCACTTAGAGGGTAAAAGTACCCATGTATATTATTAAATATACATTTAAAGCTAAATGGTCTCAATATCAATTCCTGTTCTATTGAAAACATTTGTGTATATTTAAGAATATTAGTATATGTGTGTGTCCATCTGGAAAATATTTACAGAATGGAAGATGCTCCCAAAGCTTTGGTGAAATACCATCGTTCAGAATGGAAACTTTGCTTCAAATTAATTTTACCGTGTTTGGTGACCAAGTCTAAAGAGCCAGATTCTTCCCCACCTTCCTCTTGCATATCTCTTTCCCCTCCTCATACTCTTCAGCCTCACAAAATATCCCAATTGGGGACGCCATGGTCTCACTCTAATTAAAAATTAACAAATTGAGTATTTAACAGAGATAGAAGCACAGAAATCACTGCTTTACTGCACCGCTCTTCACTAAGATGTCAATTACATGAAAATTGGTAAGAACGCTATCAAAAATATTGGGACACGAAAATTCCCTTTGGAGTATTATGTATTGCATACATTGAGAAGTTGCAACCATCGAATCGTTACCGATTCCAATCTTATAATAGATGAGCTATTTCCCTTGCAATGTAAGAAGATCCTTGCTGTATGATCTACAAAGGTGAACCCGCATACATATGAGCATGTATTATACTTCTTTTCTGCATTTCCTCTTTTGCTATTCAGCGAGAGCTGTTCAGTTTGAATCTCCCGAGTAATACAGTATGCTTTCAAAACGAATCTTCATTTTTTTTATTCAGAGTAGAGTTTGGGTATCGATCGCAATCTAATATTTTATTTCCCATCAACCTTTTATTATTTTCGCATTACATTACATTTTTATTACATTTGTTTACTGTGTAATGTCAACATATATGAATAAAGCATTGAATGACAATTTGCTCACTTATTTACAACAGTAATATTATAAGTTATGAATGTCGTTTTGATGAAATACACGATTCATGCAATTTAATAAGTTGTTTAGTTTCAGTACATTTCAGCCCCAATGAATGTGAACTATGTAAAAAATAATTATGCATTAATCTTTCTAATTTTTCAATCCATAGTAATAATTTATCAATATCGTACGTATTACATGTGTATTTTATTTAAATGTGTACAGGTGTTATTATGTCTTGTCAGGTCGAATTAGTTGCAGATTTCACGTTCTAAGGAACCAAATGGTTTTGAAAATGCTAATGAAATGTGTTATGTAAATTTAAAAAAAAATGCATTAAAAGTTTTTATAAAGACTATCTACTAAGTTCGTCATTAATAGGTAACTATGTATAACTTTAGGTGACGTGACAATATTATGTAAGAGTTTTCAGAAACCCCTCTACCCGAGCCAATCAACCATTTAGTTATTAGTGGACCGATGTGGGACATTTTACAAGTTTTAACATTTAATTCTGTGGGGATTTTATAATATAATTTGGGACATGATATTTATACGCTCCTCGGGACCATGAAGTCCTTTCTGGTGTGACTTCTTGTAATATATTTATGGTCAACTTTATTAAGATTTTCCAAGTTTTCATGTACGTGAATAAAAACCTTTCTTTATGTAATTTGGGCGAAAATCGAGTACATTAAATGTTTTGAACAACTCATCACTAGAAAATCTGTAGGGCTTACGCATAATTACTCTTATTATTGCTTTCTAGGATTTATAGATTTTTTAAGATGGTTTGAAAGAACCACTAAAGATTTTTTTTGTTTTAGTTTACTCTTGGAAATTCGTTGAACAATGTTCAATGCATATTTTTATGTTGTTTTTATAATCTGTTTTTTTTTTACTATTATTTTCAATAAAAATACATTTTTAATGTATTAAATAAGTCCACGAATGACAGCAAGTCATCAATAATGCGACACATGTGTTTATTCTGTTCTTGTTGCTTCGACTGTAGTAGATATTCTCAGCTCTCAGTATCGGTCTGGCGAAAGACCAAAATTAAGAAACGTAACTTTGCTTGAAATGGCTTAAGCCGTGTTTGGTGACAAGACTGAAAAGCCAGTTATTTTCCAACCTTCTACTACATATGCTCCATCCCCTTCATACTCCTTTGCTTCACAAAAATCCCGGGCTGTTGGGACTCTTGTGCGGTCTTCACATAATCATCAATCTTGAATGTTCGTAATTTGTGCCTATGTTGTGAGTGGATTCAAGATTTCTCAGAATTCAGTTGTTCTATAATAAAGGAGACTAAAACATTAAAGTTATTTTTAAAAAAACACCCTGTAATTGTGGGTATATAACATGAATTTAGACTCCTTTGAGGGCTGTGTGGAGAAAGTTGAACATCGTTTGCGGGGAATGTGAACTTTGAAAGTTGGCATAACTTTTTATTTATTGTTTTAAATACCTGATGGAGAATGCTGTTTATCTGATGAAAGAAAAGTAATTTTCATAGAGCACTAAATAAATCAACAGTTGAAAAATCTAAATCTCACAAATTATTTTGAAAAATGCAAATCCAATAAAAAGTTTAACTAATTAAATTATGTAATCTAAAATTGGTTTCCGATGTTTGGTTATAAACAAGATTCACTTAATTATCATTAGAATGAAATAATATTACTACTTGTTTATTATTTAACATAACTTGTTGGACACTAAATATACAATATTAATATTTGATTCCTTGACGCTTGATCCACATTTGACTCCGGAAACTTGGTCCTCCTACAGTTTTGTTGTTCCCACGGACAGGTGACATTCCGGACAGTTGATTCCCCAGACAGATTTTTTTTTTTTTTTTTTAAAAAAAGAAAGACAAACATTCCCGGGTTACGAATAACCCAACAATATTTGAAAATATAATTTAAAAAATAAATAATGAAAATATAATTTAATTTAATTTTAAATTTATTTTTATATTTATAATTTTATATAATTTAATACATTATTATTATATGTACGTTCATGTTTGGTGAGGGATTTTAAGCTCAAATAATAAAATTATATACCTAAGCAATAAAATGATAAAAAAATTAGTAAGAAAACATAAGATTTATAAAAAAAAAGTAAATTTTATACTCGTAACGTTTTTCTGCAACACATACACAACTAACTAGCAGACATACTCACTAACCAATGGGATGCGTGGTCTGGGCAATCAATGGGGGTACTATTGACATATTTGTTATTTTTTATGTGAATACCGCACAAGAGTCCCAACTGCTACTAACCATCGAGCCAGTGAGACTATGGCATCCCTAATTGGTGGGGTGGTATGTTGTGAGACTGAAGGGAGTGGGGAGGGGAAGGAGATGGGGAAGATTAAAGTAGGGAAGTATCTGGTTATTCAAATCTGGTCAGTAAACACGGCTAAGCCCATTTCAAGCAAAGTTTCATTTCTGAATGGTGGTCTTACATCAGGGCGATACGGAGAGTATCTTCCACTGTAAATAAATTGTGAAATGGGATTTGAATCCGCGATCTCCAGATTGGCAATCGAGAGCCTTACCCCTCGACCACGGGGGCCACTTTGTCTACAAAAGAAAGCATAATCTGTAACAGCACTTTGCTGAATCCTACAAATTATAATATTGATTTAGTTTCTATTTTATTTTACTAATTTAACATTTAAAAAACTATTGTTGAACATTATTTTTTAAGTTTATCAGTTTTACACGCGTTTTACAGTTTTGTATGCTTTAATATTGTATATTAAATATCTCTTTAAATTATATTTCTCCTTGTAAAAGCCTAATTGGGAGTAAAATCAAACAAATAAATTACAGATAGGTAGTTAGCTGTAGTCAGATTAGTGGCGGCAACTACGTTACGACGATATGATGTCATATACCAGAAATCAGTTAAAATAATAATTTTTACACATATATTATTACGCATAAAAATAAATGAAAAAAAATTAAGGTGCTTACCTAACTTATCTTTTATATTGTAAACATGAAAGTAATTTCCACAATGTTATGAATTTAATGTTACATATAAAGTCATTTCTCCAATGTTTTAAATTTATTGTTATGTATTTGTGTGACATTAACTACTTCATACAAACTAAACCTATCAATTTGATTGTCCTGATACGGGAAACCTTCCAAGTTGAACAGTCAAAGATTCATTATTCCATAATTGTATTTTTAGTATCTATAAATAAAAATAAATAAATAAACCTACTTTAGGGCATCCTCAAAGTGAATTAATTACTTAGTAACTACCAAAGAAGCTGCAAGTATTCAACTGAGAGTAGCCGCGACTGCGCTGGGCTAGATTTTACTATCTATGGCTTGCTAACGGGCTAAGTTTTGATCCAAAAATTAATAATAATAATAATGTATTAAGTTACTAACGGAAAGTTATCAAAGTTACAGATAATACAGGATTTTCCAATAAGAGGTGTTATTTTGATATTCAATCGTAAAAGATCAATGATTTCGTTGCTTGTGTAGCACGTAGCGCCGTCTTGTTGAAAGTAAAAGTTATCCATATCAATACCATCCAATTACGGCCATAAAAAAATATTAATCATCTCTCGATAGCGCAATCCATTCACCGTAACCGTTGCTCCAGCCTCATTTTTGAAAAAGTAAGGTTCAATGACTCCGCCGGCCATAAACCGCACAAAACAGTCACACGTTGAGGATAAAGAAGGCTTTTCAACAATAATTCTTAGGTTTTCCGAGCCCCAGATGCGACAATTTTGCTTATTGACGAAGCCACCGAGGTGGAAATGGGCCTCATTACTAAAGATGATTTGCATTTGATTCACTCAAGTGAATTTTAATAATTTCAATGCGTTGTTGAAGCGTGAATTGTTCCATTTTTATTAATGACGTAGTTTCTACTTGTCAAATGTTAAAAAATGACAGCTTCAAAAGTAACATCTACCGAAATAGCGGGCTATTCAAAATAACACCTCTTGTTGGAAAACCCTAGTATATTCAACAAACAATACACTTATTTTAATAGTTTTCATTCCCGTTTTATGCATCCGTAAATGTAATATCCGCTACTTCTGTTGCGTTTAGCGATATTATTCCTATCTCTATTTCGGTAAATTAACCGATTTCGAATTTTTTTCAATTTCTTTCGGTTTCAGTCAATAAACGATTGCAGGCCACGGTTTCGCTTTCGATCAAAAAATTGCCTAAACTTCGGCTCCGCCTTAACCTGCATTAATAAATATGTGTCCTGTACTTAATGGCGCATATTAAATGAGAAGTGAAAATAAGAAAACTGTGGTTTTATAAAATAACTTGCGTTTATAAACTGCTGGTTCTTCAATTAGTTCCCAATATCGCTCATGCACTTAAATTTCAGATTAGTTCTATGGTTGAGGGTGTGATGATCTTTAAAAGAAATTCGTTAAATTTATCAGCTTTGTAGTCAGATATTAGACACATTTAATTAGGTTCTATGGTAAACAATAACCTGATTTGTATTTGAGCTAAGAATGATGATCTGAAATTAAAAAAAACAAAAAAATATATCATTATAGAAATAAAAATCAAACTGTAAAATAACAAAGTGATTTACTGTGACGTATCTGTTTTTATTAAGAGATATGTTTTAAAATAAACATTTTTTGGTTTGACCGAGAATTGAAACTTCCTTCACAGGGACTGGTTCTTAACTGCTGTGAACTTTTAAAATGTTTTTAAAACTTTTTTCTTGTTTGACTGAGGATTGAACTTTCCTCCCAGGAGCTGACAATTGAGTCAAATCCCAATTGAGTAGGGCCAACATTTATTTATTATATTAACTGCTAAAATGTAATCCAATTTCAGAGAAATACGTATAATGTCCACGTGTGTATGCGTGAATGCCACCAAAAGTTGATAGAATGCGTTGTTATCGACAACTAGTATTTCTGTCGAGTTTCAGCTCGACCGGATGTCGGAAATTGTGTTAATTTCCACTTCAAAGATTCCATTTCATTCATAAATTCATTCAAGAAAACAAAAATTAAATTCAGATAGAAGTATTCAAAAATAAACAAAGTGCGATATCTAAATTTAAATCCGTTTTCTCAATTTTTATAATCAGTACATCATGTACTGAAATCAAACCGAAATTATGATTTTATTTTATAAAAATAATAATAATAAAAATTATATATAAAGATGCAAAAGTCGGTCATTTTGAATACATGTAGGATAACAAAAGATTTTTTAAATATTTATGTTGAGGGATCAGTAGGATTTATAGGCCCTGTTAGAAGTTCTACCGAGCCGAACCCTCTGATATGAAAATATCTGGAGTCGGTGAATTATTTTCCCATTTGATCTCTGGTGAGTTGACGTGTTGTTCTTGTATTGTTTTGTATTTATTTTGCTTATATAATGCACTTACATAATGTTGATTGACTAGATGATCATTTGTGGAAAAGTGAGTGGAAGGGTTAAGTTTTTCCTCTGGGGAAGATTTAACCCGGACAACTAAATCGGAAGTTAAAAAGATAATAAAATACACAGATTTAGCAAATGAAATAAAAAGAATTGGGCATTCTCAGACTATAAAAATATTACCATTCGTTATTTCGGCTACTGGCATTATACCTAGCTCTCTCATTAAAAATTTAGGCGTATTAGATCTATCAAAAAATTTATATATAAAGATGCAAAAGTCGGTCATTTTGAATACATGTAGGATAACGAAAGATTTTTAAAATATTTATTTTGATGGATCAGTAGGATTTATAGGCCCTGTTAGAAGTTCTACCGAGCCGAACCCTCTGATATGAAAATATCTGGAGTCGGTGAATTATTTTCCCATTTGATCTCTGGTGAGTTGACGTGTTGTTCTTGTATTGTTTTGTATTTATTTTACTTATATAATGCACTTACATAATGTTGATTGACTAGATGATAATTTGTGGAAAAGTGTGTGGAAGGGTTTAGTTTTTCCTATGGGGAAGATTTAACCCGGACAATAAAATCGGAAGTTATAAAAAATAATGTTTATTTCAGCTGGACAGAGCGGTGTGTGCAATGCTCTGCCTGCCATAAAAGTTTACATTTAAGTTAATAAATAAAAATAATAAATTTACAAATGAATACATTGATGAGCAAATTAGGACTTTATGATTCTGACAGTTTGCACATGTTTGCATTTGCTTATTTTAATACACGAATTGCATTTTTTTGTAAGGGTACCTTTTAAAATAACGTTTTTTTTCTTTATTGGGTAGTATTATTTTGTTTACATAATATTACTTGATTTAGTAGGGTTCTTTTTGGTGCATGTTTACATTTTTTCCTGGTGTAAGCTGGCGCTTGTGTTTAAGGAAAGTAGTACTCGTTAATATAAGAAGAAAAAAACTGTACTTAGTGATAGCAAAATATAGAAAGAAAAACTTAATTAATATAAAGGTACCACCTATCACTATAAAATGCACTTTTAATACATGATTTTATAGGTTTAAAACTTGTAAACGAAACAGAATGATAATTTAATCGAAACATTTAAAGTGAACCATTTTTTTTGCGAAGTTTTTGAGTTAATCCGACTAATCGAATACGCGGCGTATAAACTTTTCATACCCATGTTGTATATCTCCCCTTTCCCATGTTTTGTTCGGCTGTCCAACGCTCTGCCAACTTTACCAAACTTTGTCAATAAAACGAGACGCTTGATACCTCCAAAGATTTATTTCGATTTTTATCCTTCACTCCTTTTTGTGTGTTCATCCAAAGGAAATTCATTGAATGGAGGATGTCCATTATTTTTTTTTTAATATCCATTATTATTTTATTGTAGCAGTTAAATCATTTTATCAGTTAACCCATGAATTGTTAACGGCAACTAGTGTTCCTCTGTAAACTACGCAGTTTTTGGTCAAAAAATATTTTTTTCGATACAAATATAAACCATTTAGTAGATATATTATGTAACTGTGTGTTCACATAAATTTAACTTTAGCGTTGTATTTTTGTTATACATTTACCATGATATTTTCTTCATCTCATATTTATTATTCATTAACGCCCTATCGAACTTTTACAAGGAAAATTGTCAATTTTTGTATGTAAGTGTAACAGGATACATTGATAATAGCATAACTTTATAATGATTAACATCAAATCTAAATAATAACACATGATATTGCAAATAAAACAATCTTCACATATGCTGTGAGTATGTTCAAACATGAATAATTGTATGTATATGTTAATGTAGAATGTATGCAAACCAGTAAAACTGAAAACAGAAAAATAATTTACTTGAAAAGTAAACTAAAATTATGAAAGAGAAGAATTAAAAAAAATCTATCTGTTAAAAACTAATTAATAAGTAATGGCAAAATACCAAAGATTAGAAGAACGAGATGTGCTATGAGCAGTTCGTACTGAGTGGAATTGTTTTGCCGAGTGTCGCCGGTTTTGTTCACCAATACTACTGCACACCTTCGCTTGCGCTAAGGTATCCGCACTAATACATAGAACAGATTTCTGTGCGTACACGTCCCGATACCGTTCAAAGTACCCTAATTAGGTAGTACTCCGGCTACGGTCCGGCGGCCAACATAGCATATCTCGTTCTTCTAATATCTTTGCAAAATACCAATGCTGTAATGAATATCGCATAATTTAAATAATAGGATCTGAAATGGTAAATAATGTGTGTTGTTTCACAATTTATTCATTTAAAATAATACATATATTATTTGTGGCAAGTTCCAGAGTGGAAGATATTTTCAGTATCGCCCTGGTGTAAGACCACCTTTCAGAATTGAAACTGCCGAGAGGTTCTAAACTCGATGTAGGTTTCGCTGGTGCAAAATCTAATCGAACCCGAGATCTGTGTTTCCTTCCTGATGCAATACTTTCTTTGAATTTGCTTTGAATCACAAGGCTATGCAAATGATCGTTTGATTTTCAAGTTTTGTTCTCCGGCCGAAAAAGACGTCATTAAAAACGAGGTGGTTAGCCTCATTAACACAGTCTCAAGTTGAATGTCTATCAATAAACTTAATCTTAATCCGACAAAGACAGAATTTATTTGGTTAACTTCCCCTGGAAGGCAAGTCGTCATTGACTCCAGTCCAATCTGTGTTCAGGATAAAGACATAATTCTTTTTACAGAAATTAAATTTCTGGGTTTCACTATGGACAATAGTGTTTTTCTTGAATCGCAAATTTCGAAAGCTATGAGGTCTGATTTTTCCATTCAAGGCAGATAAAATCAATCACGAGATGCATTCCCTCTAATGGAGCAAAGTCACTCATAAATTCGTTTGTCGTCTCGCCTATGGTCCATTGCAATAGTGCATATGCCGGCCTACCTCAGAAATAAATCAATAGAATTCAGTCAGTTTCGATGCTGCGCCTGCGGCGAGAATTATCTATGGTGAATCTAAGTACTGTCGTATAACCCCCCTCCTAAGGGATCGCCTTCACTGGCTCCGATGCCTCGAAAGAATAGAGTTCAAGATCTGCTTAATGACCTTCAAACTATTGCCAGAAATGGCACCAGACATTGATGTATTTTTAGTCTATGGCACCAGCCTATACTCGTATATCGGAAATATGTGTCCGACAAAACTTAAGCGATAGACAGTTTACTCTAAGGTCAGCAGATCTAGATGTTAGTAATCGTCTAATCGAACTTTCTAGGTCAAATCGAGCCGTTTGCAATGATCGCTCTTTTCGTGTAAGTGGCCCGCTCATTTGGAATAAACTTCCCTCAGCTCTTACCAATCTCCAGAATTTAGCTGAATTTAAACGGGCATTAAAAACAAAATTATTTAAATAATCCGACCATTCATAAATCTTAACTTCTTTTCAATGTTTTATAATAAGCCATATTCTCAAACTTCCGGTAGTTGTCTTGTTTCCGTTGCCTTCTTATTGTACCTTTTTTAAATGTCTTCTCAGAAGATTCTCATTTCTGAGCACAAACTGCCTCCTGTTTTATACTATGTTTTAGTTTTAATGTTCTTGTTTTGTCCTGTCCTGCTGTTATTGTTATTCTTTGTTTTGTCATCACTTGTATGAACTGCACATTTAGTGTTATATTATTAGATCTGTATTGGATAAGGCTCACTGTAGGAATAATTTTAAGAATATAACACTAAAACTAAATTATTGTTTTTAAGTTGGCTCTTGAAGTGAAATGACACTAAACTGCGGTATGTAAATGATATGTTATTATTATTCTGTGATCACTAAAACTGCAAGAACGTCTTGGACAAACATGGGGGTACGCCAAGGCCTAAGGTTTTTACTTTCAGGATTAGGATGGAAACAGTATCACAGGTGCCTTTTATGTCTATAAAGACAACAAGACGTACATCCTGGTTAGAAATGGATAAATAATATTAGTGCTGATAATAGAAAGGTTATCTTGAATAGATTTTTTTGTTAAATCCAAATTGGAATGGAGAGAGAAGCTGTTTAAACCTGTTTTTAATTAATTTTTCATTCATTTTACTGAGGATAGATGAAAGAGCGATTGGCCGGTAGTTAGTTTTAGAATTGGGTGATTTATTAGATTTATTGGGATGATGATTTGAGAACTTCAGTCATCAGGCATTATGCCAGTCAGGAAGATTTTATTTAAGATGATTAGGAAATGGTTTAGAATGTTATCGTTAGTATTTTTGATTATGCTGTAAGGTATACTATCTCTACCTGGAGATGAGTCTTTGACTGTTGATAAACAATTTTTAAGCTCAATTAGAGATAATGGCGAATCTAGTAAATGATTAGACGTAGGAGTATTGTAGATGGGAGTTAATTCATCTAAGTTAGGTACAAAAGGGGGGGAATTTTTTCCAAGAATTCATCTAACCATTTAGAATGAGACGCTCGAGGAGATGTTGAACTGAAGGAGCAAACTTCCGATATTGGAGTGTTCGGAGATACTGAACTGCAGAAATTGTACCACCTGGATTTTTTTTACCTCAATACCATTTTGGAATTGTATTCGGCGTTTTTGTATATAAGATAATACTCCATATTCATATTATAACGGTAGGAAAGAGATTTGGCTTTTCGAATTCTTACTACCTTGAAACATTTCTCATTCCACCAGTTAGTTGGATGGAGATTTTTAAGAGGATTAGTTGAAGGAGGAGGATTTGATTTATTTTTTACAGTTATGAGCATTGATTTGAAGGCATTATCGTCATCATTGACAGATAAAATATCGGTGGCGGGTAAATTTAGAAGGAACTTGTTCATATTCGAGTTAAATTCTTCCTACTTGGTGTGTTTTGTTTTAATAAAAAGGTTGGATTCATATAGGAAATCCATCATACTTCGAACATCTCGGTCAGAGACAGCAGAACCCCAACCTGGGGAATGGGCATTACAATCGTATAATATAAAAAAGGAGTGCTCAGTTGACGAACAATTTATAACCAAGTTTGTTTATTGAAGAGGGCTGTTGGGGGAGATAGACTGAAATAAAGGAAGTGTTCTTTATTCTAGCTGCAACCATTTGGAAGTCAGCATTGGGTTAAGTTTGATGTTATTTTTTGGGAAAACTGGTAGGGATTTTTTAATGAGAAGGACAGCAGCGCGGCCCATACTATCCGGATGAGTGGATCGAGTAAACCATAAATCCAAGATAACAGCCGCAGAATTTAATAGATTAAGGAAGTTAGATTTATTAGAAATAGCACTTCGGCCAAGCCAATGAAGTATTCTCACATCTTGGTGAGTCATTTTGATTAGACGATTTTAATGTGGAAATAATAGAAGCAGCGTTGGACGAAAGATTAGTTTCAGATGAAATTAAGTCAATTAGAAGCATAATAAGGGTTCGCTGAGGACGGATTATAATTGTTTGCGCACCCATTTATGACATTTGACAGAGATGAACCATTGGGGTTTAAGAGTAGTGAGTTATGTTGCTGCTGATAATATCCAGGAGTTGGTTTAGAGATAGGGTTTTTGAACGTGAACTTATTTGAACGAGAAGAATTTGTTGTTGAGGAGGGGAGAGGGATGGATGAGGAGTTGCAGGATAAAGCCTCAGCAAATAATTTTTTGACAGTTGGGAATAGTTTAGAAGCCTGCAGAATAGACAAGTTCTGAGAGGCCGTAGAAAATTTAGTATTTTTTGGCGAGATTGTTCTGGGCGATGATGAAGAGTTGATAGTGGAATGAGAGCTCAAGCACTTAAAACATTTAGGTAGGGAGACAGAAGGACATTGGTCAGCTAGGTGGTTTACTCCACATTTAAAAAATCTGGGAAGGGATCTGCATAAAGGTTTGGTATAACCAAAACGGCAGCGATTGAAACATTAAATTATCCCAATAAGTATACATTTCAACCGGTAATGAGTTAAATTAAGCATAAGTAGATATGAGGGAGAAGATGTACTTCAAAGGTGAGTTATTGCTGCAATCATAAATTAAACACTCCAGTTTTCTCCTTGTTTTAAAGCATGTTCCACCACAAAAATAATGAAATAAAATAAAATTATGATAATAATAAAAATGATAGCTGAAACGAAAACCTTAATTTTTTTGAAAAAAAAAAATTAAATTTGAAGTTCAGCTTTGCCAACGTTTAAGTAATAGCTCCGAAGAACACTTGAAAAATAATTTTAATATCGCCAGTTCAGCTTTATAAAGTACTGGTTTTAATATGAATCCGTTTCTGGAAATAGCGATTCCATTAATATATTATAATTCATCTGTAATAAAAGAATGTAAATATTTTCATGTAACAACTTTGCTATCATTTCAAAAGATAAAAAGCTACAAAAAACATGGAAAAATAATGCTGGATAGTCTTAGTAGTTCTAAAATTGAAATATGAGATGATATTCCTGTGAGCCTAGTAAAGTACTTGAGAAAATCACCAAAATTGAAATCTTTTAAAATTTATAAAATAAAAAATAAATGATAAACCAAATTTAATTAGGCTTTATTAATTGTTAATTTTCTCGGTAAAACAATTGAATTTGGTTTCAAGTCCTAGTTGCGATCGTTATCTTTTTATTTTCAGTGTCTTATTCTAATTTCACATGTTTTTGAAAATTGTTGAACTTTTGAAAGTCGGGTAATTAACACATCATCGGAAGAGTAAGAAAAATAACGCTTTGACAGTTAACTAATGATAAAATCTAAAGGTTTTATTTATATAATGTTTTGCTTAATGAATGTGTGAAATTGTGATATTCTTGGCAAATCGTTCTTACTGTGGACCCAATGCTCCTGGGGTTTAAACCCAGAGAAGGAAAAATATTCATTTTTATACAACTACTTATTAATATAGTTGTGTATGTCTATGCGTTTTTTTACAGAAAATCCAAATAGGAGACATCTTGTCATCTTTGGAAATTCTGTTTTTAGGGTCTTTTTGAGGAGAGGAAAGAGTGAACATGGATCTTGAAGAGACCCATGTTGTAGGAGGGAGGAAACACAGAAGCCGGCAAATCATTCCACAGCCGAGCTGTTGAGCCATAGAACAAGTCATAGCATCGACCCGTTCTTATGTGAATGTCAACCGTGCATAAATTAATGTTGAGCGCGCGTTTGGCATATTTCTTGCATTTGCACTGATGTAGAAGGGATCAATAACCTTAATTCCTCGGAGCATCTACCACTGAAATACCGGTGAAACAAGGATAGGTTTCCCACTGGGCTTTAAAAATAGTAAGCCGTTAGTTAATAAGGGGGAATCCGTCCAACGGACCGCCCATTTCTGCAAGTCCATGGTGTTGCTAGAGTGCAGGAAATGTACGAATTTGTGAAGAATTATGTCAACAATTTTGAAAGCTTTGTGGATTATTTTGTCACTTTTAAAGGACAGTTGTTTAACAGAACTAGAACAATTTATCAAACTTCAAAGTTGACGATCAATTTCGGTGAAAGTAATATTCTAAATCTTGTGTAAAAAACTGGCAAAAAAGGAAATTGATCAAGTTTTGTAAAACAACTGGCATTTAGAACCCTTCTCACACTAGGCGACAGTCTCCAGCAATCACTGATGTTAGTGACGCAAATTAATCTAACCGATAAACTTATCAATTCAAAATATTATGTTACGTAGGTACCTACTCAGATGAAGCTTAATTTTGTTAAGGTTTATACCACAGTAAATGTTTGAATTGCTTCGTTTGGTGGATTGTAATATACACAAGTAAGTTGGGATAAGAGCTGTAGTATACACTGTTCAAGGAAACTCCTAGTATAAGCGGGAAACTGGTAAATCTACATCATGTAGATTCCGAAAAAACTTTTTTTTCGATCTGAGCATATCAATTTTTTTTTCTCTTTTCCATTAAGGGTTAAAAATAACTTTTGGGACCGGTACATTAAACAGCTCATGTTAACCCTCTAGAGCAGTGTTCCGCAAAGTGTGCTCCGCGGCACACTGGTGTGCCGTGGCCATTCGTAAGTGTGCCGCGAGTCCCGCGTCACTTCTCACAAAGTTCTCTGTAAATCGGTCTTGACTTTTCTGTGCGGCGCGGCGGCGGGAGGTGGCGTGGGTGGGACTCGATCGCTGCGAAGTGGCCGTGTGCTTCGCCGCTACGCTACATTATCACGTGTGCTACACTACATAAGTGGGGTGCTATTGCTACATTATCACGTGATTGCGCACGAGCTATCGGGGTGCATGCGCGTGACAACATAACATTACGATTTCATGGAGCTTAAAACTGATCGGACACTAAAATTAAAATTTTCTGAAACAGAGTTAGCACATTTTGGCTCCACGTAAATAATGAGTATCCACTGCTGTCAAAGCGAGCTATTGCAATTCTATTACCATTTGCCACGACCTATTTATGCGAATTGGGGTTTTCAACTCTCACGATAAAGTAAAAAAAAAGAGAACGCCTGAGGACGATCGACGAAGAGATGCGAGCAGCGTTATCAACGATTGTTCCAAATTTTGATCGTCTGTGTTCAGTTAAACAGGCTCACATTTCGCATTAAACATCTTTTCGTGTTATATTGATTTTAATAATAAATATTAATAAAATATTCTTTTTGGTAAATTTTGGTTCGGAGTGGCCACGCGTATTACGAATAATTTTTAGAAAATAACTTTAAATATGCCGTAATTACTATAAAAGGAAACTTTTTGGCTTGGTGGCGGCGGAAAAATATGCATTTTAATTATCAATTGCGTAAAATTAAAATTCACTTCTCGAACCGATTCGGTGACAGTTCGCGGTCATTCTGTCACTGTTATGTGATAAATATCAATCATAATTACACAAACCCGGCTAGACAAACCCTGCTTTGCCAAACAAACCATTCAAAACCTGAGATGTTTTTTTAAATTATGATGTCATGCAGCTTTCGTAGTTTAACCTCAAAGTTCGCCGTTATTCGTAATAAGCCTAGCCAATCCTATCCAAAATTTACCTTGTTTTTTTTTCTTTGGTGTACCGTTAAAATTTCTTGATTAGTTAGGTGTACCGTGAACATAAAAAGTTTGCGGAACACTGCTCTAGAGACCAATTGCTGCAAACATAATCTAAAAATTCCACCTTCGGACTCGATTTATACGACAACCAAAGTTTGATTCAAAAAAGTTAAACCACAAAATTGACTCCAAATGAGATGTAGATTCACCAGTTTCCCACCTGTAGTATGAGTTACCAGACACCGTGTATTTTCTAAAATATATTATAATATGGTGATTGTTACTTTTCAGATTCCGGACTCCTGAAAAGCCGTCAATAATGGAAGAGTCCGCTAAAAGTTTCCAGAACTCGCTCGAAAATATTCTTTACAGGTGTTCATAAACTTTGTTATCTATTCATACAGAAATACTGTATAAAGTTGGATGACAGATAAAGTGCCATGATACAAATGGCAGATTTTCAAACTATAATAACAGGTTCAATATTAAGGTATTTTTGAATTTCTGAAATTACTTCAACAAAGGAAACTTAAAAATTCGGGAACTTATTTTGAATGTTATACCCATCAACGTAATATATCATTGAAGAAGAATATAATACCAATTAATCTAAACGAAACATGAAACATAACAAGACACAGACAAATAAAAAAGAAAACATTCATCTAGGAATCGAACCCAGTTCACTTGTCTTACCGGGACAGGTGTCTTAACCTACTTGATCATAATTTAGTTCGGATTTATTATTATTATCTTCTTCTTCAATGATATATTACATTGATGAATACAAACTTCAAAATAAGTTAAAAAGAGAAAGTTGTTCCTGAATATTCATTTAGACTTATAAAAAGTGAAGGTATCCCAGGTAAATAGTACAAATCGGGCATGTTTATCTAAGACACTCTCTAGGTTACAAGCCAATTCGAATTTATTACAAACTTTGTTTCCATTTAAAAAGGTAGATGCCAAAAAAATTGGGAAAAATAGTTGCAAGATGATATTGTCAATTACGAATTTGAAATATGAGGTTTGATAAATAAGTTCCATTGGTCAAGTTAGTAATGACGTCTGTCCCGGTAACACAAGAGATCCTGGGTTTGATTCCTTTGACCGTTATTTTTTTTATTTTTCTGTTTCTATTACGTACTGTTTCATGTTTCGTTTATTAGTGTTATCTCCTTCATTGAAACTCAAATAATTTATTTCAACGAAATGATTTCGAAAAGCGGTCAACGCAATGTTTAAATCCTTTAATACATCCACATGAGTTTGTCTGAATAATATATCATGACGATATGCGAAAATGTTTTTATGAACTCGTGACAAAACATGGTATTTTACTTAGGACGGGTTGTTTCAGAGAATTTGAACAATTCGTCGAATTTCAACGTTCATTTTCGGGTCCCGTGAAAGTCCGATTCAAGTTCTGTTATTAAATCATTATCGGCTATTTGCTTGAAAAAACTGAAATAATAACAGACCTAGAAAAAATCTTTCTCATAACTTGGAAATCATCTTTGAAATTTGAAGAATTGTTCAAATTCTCCGAAACAACCCGTCCTTAAATGTTATCAGAATACCTATCAATTGATTCGTTAATGGCCTACAATCCCGTTTTTAACATAAATACGAATATGTGACAGATTATAATAATTTGAAGAGATTTTCAATAAATTTTAGTAAAGTAGACTCTTAATAAAGTTTTCTCCGTGTGAAATTAAATACGCCTAAATTATTGAAATAACTCGTAATTAGTACAAGAAACAACTATTTACGTCGGGGAGATGGAAAAATATGCACAAAATAGGTTATTATTTTGGGTTATTTAAATAATTGTGCATATTTACATTGAATGCGTCTTTGTCCCTTCCAAAAACGACTAATAAATACAGCCAACGAACGTTCGCTTATCTTGTACCTTCAATATTTAATAAGATGCCAATGGATGTAAATAAATACAGCCAACGAACGTTCGCTTATCTTGTACCTTCAATATTTAATAAGATGCCAATTGATGTAAATAAATACAGCCAACGAACGTTCGCTTATCTTGTACCTTCAATATTTAATAAGATGCCAATTGATGTAAATAAATACAGCCAACGAACGTTCGCTTATCTTGTACCTTCAATATTTAATAAGATGCCAATGGATGTAAATAAATACAGCCAACGAACGTTCGCTTATCTTGTACCTTCAATATTTAATAAGATGCCAATTGATGTAAATAAATACAGCCAACGAACGTTCGCTTATCTTGTACCTTCAATATTTAATAAGATGCCAATTGATGTAAATAAATACAGCCAACGAACGTTCGCTTATCTTGTACCTTCAATATTTAATAAGATGCCAATTGATGTAAATAAATACAGCCAACGAACGTTCGCTTATCTTGTACCTTCAATATTTAATAAGATGCCAATGGATGTAAATAACCGGATCAACCTGCACCACTGAACTAAAAAAAGGTAATAAAAATGGTTAAAGGATATTCATATGCACATTGTTTATAAATACATTAGTACCCATCGTTTGTATGCATGTTATTGTATAAATATGCCTATGAGCATGTTTAATATTCATTTTGTTTATAAATACATTAGTATCCATTGTTTGTATGCATGTTATTATGTAAATATGTCTATGAGCATGTTTAAGTATTTTATGTGCCTTTTTTGAGTGTATGTTGACTGTGTTACATCTATCTGTCTAATTATTTAAGCCTTTGTATTTTAGTGACTTGAAATTTTTTTATTATTTTTTTTTTATTTAATATATATATATATATAAGTGGGTACAGGATATAATATGAGTACAGAAAAAATATATTTACATTACAAAATAAATTTATGTTCGCAATCTCACCAATGAAGAAGCTGGTTCTTGTGCTTGGTGAGAGAGTTACACTAATTATAAGAAAAATAGAATATCATTATGCTATAAGTAAGTATATATATGATAGGAACAATATATAAAGAGACAAAATCTAAATACAGTGGAAATAAGTATAGATGTTTGGGGGCGGTGCCTGGAACGTCACGGTGAGACCCAAACGGTCGCACTAGACATATCCAAGGCCTTTGACCGGGTCTGGCACCGAGGACTTGTCAACAAATTGCCTTCTTACGGACTTCCCGCATCCCTGGGTACGTGGATTGCTGACTTTTTAAGGGATCAGTCGATTCAGGCAGTTGCTGACGGTTTCACCTCATCCTCACACTCTATAAATGCTGGCGTCCCACAGGGATCGGTTCTGTCTCCGACTTTGTTTTTGTTGCACATCAATGACCTTTTGACATGTGCACCGATTCATTGCTACGCGGATGACAGTACAGTTCATGATAGCTTTTTGTTTGACAAGCCCCCAAAGGGCACACAAACTCCAACGGCTCGGAGGGCTTTGAAGCAGAGAATGGGCGGTTATCTCGAGAGTATTTCCTCCTGGGGTAAAAATAATCTCGTCAAATTTAATGTTTCAAAGATCCAATCCTGTCTGATTACGTCTAAAAGGGATCAAAATGATAATATAATCTCCTTCAACGGAAGCAATCTTCCGAACAGGCCTTCCATTGATATGCTTGGTGTAACTATAAGTGACCAGCTCAG
The DNA here is from genome assembly GCF_061612785.1 of Hesperophylax consimilis. Classification (NCBI taxonomy): domain Eukaryota; kingdom Metazoa; phylum Arthropoda; class Insecta; order Trichoptera; family Limnephilidae; genus Hesperophylax; species Hesperophylax consimilis. Next base: position 21,498,450 of record NC_142837.1, on the reverse strand, counting down.
GTACGGGGGCTTCATCGAAGCCACAGTAAAGTTGGCCTCTCAGAAGCTGGGCGTACTGTACAGGGCCCGCAGATACTTTAATAGTACACAACTGCTGACCCTGTACAAATCGCAAGTGCGCCCTACTGTCGAATTTGGCAGCCATCTCTGGTCCGGAGCCCCTAAATACCTGAAAAAAACCCTTGACTCTGTGCAAAAACGGGCGGTCCGTTTGATAGATTCCCCAATCTTACTCCTCCAATCTAATTCCTCTTTAGAGCACAGGCGTCAGGTAGGTATGTTCTATCGGTATCACAATGGAAGATGCTCTGAGGAACTAGCGTCATTGATCCCTTCGGCACCAGTGCGTAGTCGGGATACACGCCAAACGCGCGCCCAACATTTGTACACGGTTGACATTTGTCACATGAGAACGGGTCGCTTCTACGATTCGTTCTTAAGTTCAACAGCTCGGTGTTTCCTCCCTCCTACAATATAGGACTCTTCAAGACCCATGTTCACTCCTTCCTCTCAACAAAAAGACCTTCCACACAGCATCTTCAAAGATGACATAGGCCCTGAGGGAAATTATTTTATTCAGGGCCTTCTGTGTGGAGTTATATAAAAAAAGACTGATAATAAATATCAATGAAGGGAAAAACAGGCAATTATTTAGTTACAATTATTTCTGAAAGAGTAACTTCAGTTTTAGCAATAGGTTTATTAATTTATCAATTTTTACTTTATCTTTTTTCTATATTGTATATTCTGGTTATACACATGCACGTTTATCGTCATTATCGGCTCATTATCGTCATGCACACATGCTTTAGTGTTATAATTAATACTGTGAAATTTAGCTGCTCAAAAACTACTTAGGCACTTTAGCGGGTGCTTGTAATGAAGAAAAAAGAAGCGGAACCTTTCGACAAACGTCACTTCATGCTAACAAAATCAAAGATGGCGGCAAAACGTGTTTTGACAGGGGTAATTGTGATCTGTGAAGAAAAAAGGAACTTTAATCCATCTTTTACCATCTCCCCCGACATCAAATATTATTATATAAATAATTAATGCCAATTCAGAAGTAAGTAAACTTTACCTAAATTAGTTCCTGTGTGAAGTAAATACAAAAAATACAATTTTGCAATTTAGAGGTTTAATTATTTACTGAACGAATGATTCTATCATCCTTTGGGAGCAAATACAATGCATAACCAACTAAAAGTACACAAAGTGATAGCTAACTGGTAGTGGATTTAGCATCCACTGCAGCGTATAAAGCATTCCGTCTGTTAGGGCAGGTGAGAGGTGCAAAGCATGTTTGAGCAAGTTTTCTACTCTAAAAGTTGGACGTTTTGCCTTTACGATGTCGCAACAATACATAAAGTTACGTCCTTTACAATGACCTTATAAACAAATGTGAAATGCTTTAAATGAAAACTATTTGTAGTTAACATAAAGTTAGAGAAAATTTATGGAGCGTTCTTGTTTTTGTTAAAAGTAAGGTAGTTATTATTTAACTACCTTATTAGGTGGTATTTTTATTTAAATTAATTTTCAACATATTCCATTACAATATTGTTAGTTACTTAGCTAGTATTCAAATGCTGCAAATCTCCACCTAGTAACCAACTACACCAAGATCTTCGCATATTCAATGAAGGAACAACATCATTATTGTATTATATGAATGCAATAAGGGTTTTACCTTGGCCCAATGTGCATTCATACGCCGAAAGGGAGTATGAACAGCGCATGGCCGTCTCCGACCGCAGAGCACATGATAGCACACGAGAGGGAAGAATGGTCCGCAGACAACACCAACTCGAGTTATTAGAAACTGCCGAAGGAGCGGAGGGTGTATTATATGGCCCTAAAATAGACAATTCGATGTAAATTGAAAAAAAAAACTGTGTTTTTAAAGTCGGTGACCAAGATTACTCAGAAACGGCTAAACTAATAAGTCTGAAATTTTAATACAAGCTTTTTAAGAATATTTAATAGTTATTAATCGAAGGCCTCTTCTCACCGATAAATAAATATTTTTTTATAAACAATATGAGGCAAATATTTTGGTAAAAAGACGATTTTTTTCGAGAAGCCGCCATATTGTCAAAAAAATTTAGTTTGCTTTGTCCTTCGATTAGTTAGAGAAATATTTATTAATATAACGAAATCCGTTTGGTTTTTTTCATTTTAAATGATCCAGTCTAGAGATATGATGGTCACCGCAAGATGCCTTTTTTTGAGAGGAGCTTCTGAATATCTGCTATATTATTATTTTAACAAATAAAAATTCTTAAAATACTGTTAAAAATTGACATAATATGTGTAAAAATTATGACTTTAATAAATTAAAAAGGCTAATATAGTGTTGTTATTTATTGTACGATCAAAGATGATGTAGATCCTGATATAAATTAGGCTAAATTTTCCACTTCTACTAACTATTAAACACGCCCGAATTATTGTAATAATTTTTCGTTTCAACTTAGATAATATCAGAAACAACAATTTGCGTCGGGGAGATAGAAAAAAAAACAAGAAAAAAATAGATTCTTATTTTAGGTTATTAAAATTATTTGTACATATTTAGATTGAAGCGGAACCTTTCGGCAAACGTCACTTCATACTAATAAAATAAAAAATGGCGGCAAAACGTGTTTTGACAGGGGTAATTGTGATCTTCGCAGAAAAAGGAACTTTCTTTCTTACACTTTATACATTGTACTAGTTAATGTATACCTATGTTATGTTTATGTTTTTTAAAATAAATAAATAAGAAACGAAGCCATTTAATTTAAATAATTTATGCAAGGAAGTAACAAAACTTTACCTAAATTGCACTTTAATGAATCTGGACTGCACCAGAGGTTAGCGATCTAGATCTAGATCTAGATCTAGATCAGATACAATTTGATGATTCATTAATAATAATTGAGGCGTCTGTAGCTAATTAATGTAATGTCGCAGGTTCTAAAAAGTTATTTAAAATCATTAAAATTTATTATTTATAGAAACCGTTAGTTTTCGTTGTTGTATCAGACGTAATCGTGTGACACATAAGACTGTAAGGGGCCGGTGATCCCAATCCGTGGAGGCGGAAGATGTCGTCCTTCAGTGGCGTGGAGGGGTAGAACGGGGCCGTCTCTGAAGCCGCTGTAGAGCTGGTCCGTTCGCTTGTCGCTTGTTCTTGAGCTGATTCCGAGTCTGGTCCGAAGGGGTAGGCAGTCCGTGGTCCAGGGTGAGGCGGGGGTCAGAGTGAAAGAAGGCGAGCAGAGTCAGAAGTCGGAGCGAGGTAGAGGGCAGAGCAGAGAGAGAGGTGTAGAGCTGGTGGTGGTTTCTGGAGATCTGTCTTTTCAAGGGACTGTTGTCCGTTTTATAGTCCACCGGCGGCAGGCGCTGGCCGAGCGACGCTCACACGGGCCAACTTTCTCTTTGATTCTGGGAATCGAAGCCCGTGTTTGTGATGCGCTCGCGGCCCCGCCGCCGGTCTGGTTACCGCCTCTCGGCCGGTAATTTTGGGCCCGTGGCCGAACGTGACCACGGCCTCTCTGTGTTCAGGCACGGTCCTCAGAATCGCGCTTGTGGAACGTTCGGGCGGCAAACCACCTCGCACGCTATGACGGCGCACGGCCCTTTGCTTCGGGTCGCGGCCGAACGTTCCCTCTCGTATAAGCACGATTCTCATAACCGTGCCCGAATTAAATGCTATGCTAATTAAATGCTATTAATCCACCAGCTCTCTCGGTATACTTCTCTGCCCGTGTCTCCTAGCCAAGCTCCGACGTTTCATTTATTGTTTACATATTCATTTTTACATAGGGGTTCAGACATACATCTTATACATTTCTTTCATTTTATACAATTTAGGATTAGACAGATTGGCGTAAATTATAGATTGGCGACCGTGGCCGAGCCCGGAGCAGTACGTCCGTAACAGTTGTACTTAAAGGAAAGATCTTCAGTAATTAACTTATTTTAATGAGAAAATCGATTGATTTTAGCAAAATTATTGCATTTCGCAAAACGTTTTTCAAAGTTTACGGAAAAATTTGCGTACAAATTTGGTGATAACAAATCTCAGTCTCTGCGCACTTCACCAGAGCAGCTAACAGATTCCTGACGTTTGCAGACTCGCATGGTATATTTATGTGTTATTTGAATAGTTATTTATTTTTTTCAGTTGAAATCTAACGTTACAGTAAAATATACAGTCAAACATATCAAATTGTTGAAGTATTCAATGCAGAAGCGCTTTCGCACATAAAGCGCTAATCCTAAAAAAATCCCCAGGGCTACCAAATATTTGCTTAGCATCCAGGTTTTGAAGTTGGTACTCCATATACTTTACTTGTACATTTCAATTTAAAATGAAAGCGCGCATTTGTAATACAACTAAAACAACAACAAAAACACTTAACTTAATCACGTCAATATTACTGTTAATTCGAATACATACTGTAAATATTATTCTTTAAAGAACAAATATTTTTGTACTCACACTGTTTATTCATATTTTGATTAGTACGTACAGTTTTAATTTAACTAATTTATTTTTTTAAATCATTAAACAAAATAATCAATTACTTATGATTTTTTTTTTTAAACAGCAGGCCCTCAGAAAATTAATTTCCCTCAAAGTCTATGTCATCTTTGGGGATGCTGTGCAGGAGGGTCTGTTAAGGAAATGAAGAAGTTGAGTTTCTGGGAAAGAGAAAGGCAAAAGGGGAGAGTAGGAATCTGTGGGTCAGTGTGTCCAGGAGAGACATATTAATCCATTCCTACCATTGCGATGCAAGGCGATCAGTCGAGAGAGTCCTTCTGGAGAGTTCAAAGGGTCATATTTAACTGGGCTCTCCGAATCCGGCCCGCCATGCAGTGGTGGGCAGACGCATCCGCCGCCAATACCTGAACAAACCTCACTCCATAAACCAGGGAACCCCTGACAAGTCACCATATGTAGCGAACCGCTGGGAGATTGACCTATAGCAAAGGCACTGTTAATCCAATTAATTGTACCGTTGCGGCGGTACACATACTCCATTGTCAAAATGGACCGATAAGGCGATGAACTTCCAATGAAGCTTTTGAATAGCTGCTTTTGCAATGTTAGCAGTTCGATTTGATTTGGATTTAGAGTATGTAGTTTTGTACCTTTTTAACACTTTCTTGAGCCAACAATTAACACAAATTTTTTGACTTCTTTTGAAAAATTAAAAAAAGACATTGTTATAATGTCGCATGTATTTCAGTTTTATAGCCAGATAATTAACAACGTAGAAAGCGCCTTTGAGGTGACTTTACAGTGAAAACAACGCTGCAGAAGTAATCCATTTATATTGTTTTTTTTTATTTTTTCACTAACTTGTTGAAAAACGTTATGCATTGTTTTCAAAACGAATTTACTAAGTGGTGTTTTTCTTAAACTTAATAAAAGACAAATTAAATGGGATAAGATTTATTTTTGCTTCCAGTAAGTACATTCAGTTTGTATCACATTAAACAATCGATTATTAACATTGTATTTACAAAAATAAATAAATGATTAATTGCTATTTATGAGCGAACATTTATATTATTAGATTCAATAAATTAATATATTTAATTTAAAAACATAGTTAGGTATTGACTGTTAAAAATATTATTTCCGAATTTCACAGAATTTAATCTACACAATTTATTTAAACAGCAATACTTTATTTATTCGTTTGAATAAATTTGTAACTAAAAATACATCAAGTTGCTCATGTGATTATTACACTTGGTTAATATTTGATATGTTTGAATATTTACATCTGAAAATATTGTAAGAGTTTTTTTAAATGTTATTCAAATATAACTTTACAATTTAAATACTAAATTTATCTGTTAGGTGCTCTCTCAATAATTGATGGGAAACAAAAACAGAACATAAACACATAGATCAAAAATGATAGATGTGGGTAATTTGGAATTTTTTCTTTTCTAACATGAATATTGAATTACAGTTAGTACAACATTTAGTTTCTTATAAAGCTATTCAATAATTATTTCCAATTTCATTATTGTGATATATGTATCATACAATTAAATAATGTTTCAACATGTGCCACTAAACATACCAGCTTTTTAAATGTTCAATTGGTTAAAATTTACACCACAGGAATATGACTAATAGTTTAATAAATCGATTTAACCAGAAAAGTTTATATACATGATATAAAAAAAACGTAAAATAAATAAGAACTATAGTTTAACAGAATAATACCAATAACATTAATACATTGATTTTACTAAAACAATTTTTTCGTATGATTTAAAAAAAATATATTCGTAGTTATACATGCTTTCTGTACTGACGTGTATATTGTTTCTTGTTAAAAACAGAAAGCATCAAGAAAAAGCATTTTACCCATGCGCGTATTTTGACACAATTTAACATTTGAAGTATACATATAAACCACCACCCATGTTGAAAGAGGTATGTATAAGTACTTAACAAGTATACTCGTGGACATCCCATGCATTTTTTATGCTCGAAAGAGTTCAACAGAGCTCAACTGCACAACGATTCTGCATTGACCATCGACCTTTTCAAAATCACTTACAGAAAGCAACTATCTTTTAACGCACGTCACAAAATATTAAAAGTGCATCTGTGACCTTTCTATACTTACATGTACCTCAACATTGTAATTTTTTCCATAAAAATGGTGCAAACACAAAAATAAAATAATTAAAAAAAAATTACTAATATAATATTTTAAACCGCTAAAATAATAAATGGTGAACAGCGGAAAAACTAATTGACTTGAGGAATTGAATTCCTATACATTATTATTTACGACATAATATTGCCTAAAGTTGGTAAAAATACTAATATATTTTTGTGTTAAGAATGGGTGAAATTTTAGATTTGAACATCGTATAATATAATATATAAGTATTAGATTTGAATATCGTTTTCGATATGATTAAAAATACTTCCCATAAAATTAAACATACTTATATTCCCATCAATAATACCTCAGACCAGGGCCGGTCCTGAGCCAAACGGCGCCTGTAGCACTGTAATCAATAATATTCGGATGATTTGTATTTTAGTGTGTGTTTGACAGAAAGGTATTATATGTTATAAAGTCCTTTGCAATTCGGCGCCCGGAGCGGACTCGTACAATTAGCACCCGCATAGGGCCGGCCCTGCTTTAGATTTAGGTATATCAGACCATTCTATGTTTCTGAAATACCATTAGCTGCAGTTCAGGGTGCAGGTGTAAGTAAGAAGGTACGTATGTAATGTACTTAAAGAGTTGATATAATTGTAACCGCCTTTGTACCGGAGATCATTCAGTGTGACATTCGCCGTATGTTGGTGGATTCATGATTATTTGGAATGCCGAATGTGGATCCGCAAGATGGATGGGTGTGTGGCCAGCTTTGTAAGGCACACTAAGTCTGATGAACTCGAAGTAAATTAAATTATCAATTTGCTATCAAATAGATATAATATTCTGCTCCGAGTTATTGATTTTGATTCATTAAATGTCTAGAATTCAATTAGAAAATATTTTAGTGTAAGCACCCACGTCAAGAAAAATAAAACTTTATTTATTTAAAAAAAAAAACAAACACGAAAAGAAATGAAAAAACGCGACATTCTAAGTTCTATTTTGAAATCGGTTTGATGTGATGATTTCTCTTATAATTTATCACTTTATTTTTGTCTTAAGCCGATTTTTTCTGTGTCGTGATAAAAACAAATAAAATTGATATAAGATTAAACAAAGTGATATTCTTTACTACCCGCGGTATTAGCCATACAATCAATTTTATACATTGACGTTTTTTTAAAAATAAATATTATTATTAAAAAAGTAAAATGGTTATGTTTACATAAAAACTATTAACACTATGGAATGCACGAAATATGCAAATAACACAGAAAAATAATTATATACACTTAAAACTAACACAGATTTTTCATTTCTAAGAAAACCACACTTTGAAATGTATAATAATTTTTCCAAAAATTATTTATCAGATTTTTGATAACAACTATACGTTAGGTTTTTGCACTCCTCAACCCTTTCATTTCACTAACGCAAAACCTCAGGAAATTAAATTTTACACAAATTCAACTTGAAATCAAGCAAAGCTGCAGGGTTTTTTTTAAATGTACAGTACATGCTCTCGCGTAATAATCGTATGTTTTTGTCTAGCCGCTGTAATTTACATTTGTTGCAGTCAAAACTTATCATCTGTTTACTTGACTACTGGTGTGTTGGTATAGCATGTTAAAGAAGATCAGGGATGCTGTGGCAATGAAGGAAGCCTTGTTGAAGGAGCCCGAGGAATAGATATCGTCGTCCTTGTGAGGAGATCCCGTAGCTTGCCAGGCATTGTCTACCACTGACTGTTCGATAACATTGTCCAAGGCATCTGAAACAATTAAAACGATATATAAATTAACATTGAGGAAGATAAAATAGAAACCATTCAAATAATATTACCATCCAACATCTCTAAATAGTATAAAATAAAGTCACTCTTCGTGTCTGTCTGTTTGTGCGCTTAGTTCTCCTATACTACGCAATACGCAATAGATTTTAATACGGTTTTCACTATCGTTTAGGGATTTTCTCCCGCAAAGTTTATGTATATATATATATATATATGTAGAATAATGTTCTCGGTTTACCCGCGTAAAGTAGTCCTTAAAAGGACTTTTTAATTTCTGACGTTTCGGACAGATCTCACTGTCCATCTTCAGAGGCCTTATGTCCTGAATTTCGTCTCAAACTGAACGCTTTCGCGTGTCTGTTCGGTCCGGAAGTCAAGATACAAGTGGGTGCTTATCAATTCTTATGTCTAGGACGAAGTATGCGTGTTGATAGTGATTTGACGGTAGAGGGGGTGGGGGCGGGGTTGGCAATATCAAGCAGTATGTGTGTAGCGACCTGATTGGGTTGTTTTGAACTTGGTGGAAGTGTTTCTGAGAATTTTGGAAATGTCGGTTTTGGGTTATTTTGGTCAATTATAACTTTCCAGGTGTTGGGAATTCTAATTGAGTCATTTCTGGTATTCATATTATTTTTATGTTTATGAATTTCAATTGCTTCGCGGTAAATTCTTTTTGGCTCATTGTATATGCTAGCTATTGTTGTGGTATTATTAAAGTCCATTTTATGACCTTCATTAAGGACATGTTGTACTATGGATGAAGTTAAGCGTTTATTAGTGACATCTACCTTGTGTTCTGCAATTCTACATGATATTTTTCTGTTACACCGTCCAATATACACCTTTTCACATGCCCCACAAGGTATTTTATAAATACCATGAGACTCAAGTGGAATGTGGTCTTTCGGACTTCTTAATAGAGATGAGATTTTATTTTCCGATTTATAAATTGTTTTGATTTTATTGCTTTTGAGGATACGACTAATTTTATCTGTTGAGCCTTTGATGTATGGGAGAATCACTATAGAAAGGGGGGGTTCTTCTTCCGTTTCAGGATCAGTTTTTTTGTGTCTATTTATGGATTTGTCTATTAAATATTTGGAGAAGCCATTTGCTTGAAGAGCGCTGCTAAGAAGATCTAGTTCTTCGTGAATATGATCTTTGTCCGCTAGTCGTTGTGATCGGGTAACTAAGGTATTTATAACTGATGATAATTGAGATGGATTGTGATTTGAGTAAGCGTTTAAGTATCTATTTGTATGTGTCGGTTTACGATATACGGTATGGCCAAGGCTGCCGTTATTTTTCTTTTTAACTAAAATATCGAGAAATGGGAGACAACCGTTTTCTTCGATTTCCATGGTAAATTTAATATCTTCGTGGATACTGTTCAAATGAATAAGAAAGTTATTTAATTCTTTAATTCCGTGTTGCCAAATAATGAAGGTATCATCTACGTACCGACGCCATAGTGAAGGTTTCAGAGGAGCGCTCTCTAGTGCCTTTACTTCAAAGTACATCATATAAATATTAGCGATTACTGGGCTAAGGGGGGAACCCATGGGAGCCCCAAGGATTTGTTTATGTATTTGTCCCTCAAACTGAAAGTAGGTATTTTTAAGGCAATGTTCCGTCAAAGTGATAAAAGTGCCAACCCCGCCCCCACCCCCTCTACCGTCAAATCACTATCAACACGCATACTTCGTCCTAGACATAAGAATTGATAAGCACCCACTTGTATCTTGACTTCCGGACCGAACAGACACGCGAAAGCGTTCAGTTTGAGACGAAATTCAGGACATAAGGCCTCTGAAGATGGACAGTGAGATCTGTCCGAAACGTCAGAAATTAAAAAGTCCTTTTAAGGACTACTTTACGCGGGTAAACCGAGAACATTATTCTACATCTTACACCCGTGAAAACCTTAACCATAACATATATATATATATAAAACATGCCTATTTTATTTATAGAAAGTACAGAAAAGTCGATGTTTTGTAATCAATTCAAAAAAATATATTTTCGGGCGCTTCCATTGTTAATGCTGGCTAAACCTTAGAAGATACAACAAAATAATGTGCTACGGAATTATATATCTTGAAAAAGCCTACAAAAAATCCGTTGTAATATACGCCTATCTTCTAAGGATAACCTACAGTAATAATTTTTATCCTTTACATATATTATGTGTTATTTGCGACGCTATTTATGACCAATAAAATATTAATTTTCATCCAATAAAATATGTTAGTTATGTTGAGCATTTCATGTATATTAAAATTGCCATATGCAACATATAATACAAACCAATATCTAAAAAGATATTGCGATTTGAAAAATCACTTGCAACAAAACTATTTGCCGCACGCACAAAAGTCGCCGCGAGGAGTACCTATCTGTTTCACGATTACAAGTATATCGGAGCTCTCCGTATTGGGTTTTATTATTATTTGGTTTTCAAGGATGAAACACAAGTTATTCTTATTCATTATTTAATAATAATAGTCCTTTTGCTATTTGTCGTTGATTTTCCTGATACCAGTTTTGAATTTAAATTGTGTCGTAAACGTGGTAGTTTGAATATAAGTCGAGTACAAGGAATGCAAAAAGAATGCGTTTGGTACGTCTTAATGACAAAAATGAAGAAGAAGGATAAATCCAGCTGTCAAATAGCAGAGAAACTACTTCTTCGTGAAGAAATATATAATCGTCTGTTGAACGCGAGACTTGCCTTAGTCTCAATCGGGATACTCACCGATCATTTACTCACAATCGATTACTCACCGATCGAAATAGACGAAATAACCGCCGGTCCATGAGGGTTACTAAATATAATATTGAAGTTAGTGCTACTATGAATTACAATTCTTAAATTGAATACAAGAATGCTCCAGTAGTTCCAATAGGTTAAATGTCTGTTGTCTGTAAAAATTGCTCTGCTCTGAAATGGAATGATGAATCTGAAGGTATGTGTTGCTACAGGGAAAAGTAAAATTGGAGGAAATACTTCCTCCACCCAAACCACTACATTCTCTTCTGACGGGTGATCATCCTAAATCTAAAAAAATCATGCTTAATATACGCCGATATAACAACGCGTTGCAAAGAGGGTTACATAGATAATAGAACATTTATTTATTTATTTTTGAAGTGAAACTTCTTTACGCGCGTCATGCAATTTCGAGGAGTAAAACCAACTCATGACCGAAACGAAAATGCGGGACCGATTAAAGTTCATTTGATGTAGTAAAAGTTTTGAAGTAAAATATAAATGCTTCTTAGCTCATCTCGACAACTGGCGTTGGTGGTGTAATGGTCAGCATAGTTGCTTTCGAAGCAGTTGATCCGAGTTCGATTCTCGGCCATGGAATATTATTTTTTTGTTTTTAAGGAATTTTTTTTTTTAATGGTTGACCATAATATCAATCCACTAAGTAATATTTTAGGCCTGTAGCATAATTGAAAAGTTAAAGAATGATATAAAATTTTTTATGATGTTAACGATAAAAAAATGAAAAAAAACATAAAATTAAAATAAAAAATGGGCCAACGGCACGCGGTGTTCCCAAGCGGTCACCCATCCAAGTACTGACCGCGCCCAATGTTGCTTAACTTCGGTGATCGGACGAGAACCGGTGTGTTCAAAATGGTATGGTCGTTGGCAAAAGTTAAACAATATTAATTTCTATTCTACCTGCCAATAAATATATGAAAATTAGTATAAAAAAGCCCTAATAATATTGAAAAAATTAGCAAGGTGTGTGCGAGGTTGATAAAAATAATCATTACATACGCGCTTGAAAAAGATCGTAATTACATTAATAAGTTTGTAGGAATTTTTTTTTTCAATGGTTGACCATAATATCAATCCACTAAGTAATATTTTAGGCCTGTAGCATACTTGAAAAGTTAAAGAATTTTATGATATTATTAATTATAGTAATGATAAAAAAATAAAAAAAACATGAAATTAAAATAAAAAATAGGCCAACGGCACGCGGTGTTCCCAAGCGGTCACCCATCCAAGTACTGACCGCGCCCAATGTTGCTTAACTTCGGTGATCGGACGAGAACCGGTGTGTTCAACATGGTATGGTCGTTGGCAAACGCTAAACAATATTAATTTCTACTCTACCTGCCAATAAATATATGAAAATTAGTATAAAAAAGCCCTAATAATACTGAAAACATTAGCAAGGTGTAAATATTATATACCTAGTTTAACTCACTCTCCTAACTCATCTTCGCTGTCTACAGGCAGAGCGCACGACTGTGGTCGTGAAGAACCGAGGTTCGATCCCCGCTTTAACTAATTTTTTTTTTCTTTTTTTATAACTTTTAATTTTTTTTATCACATGCTACTTATAAATATGTCAATAGACAGAAAAAAAGAGAGAATGAAATGAAAAGAGAGAGAGAGAAGAATACTAGAAGTTTCACTTCTGTCTTGCGTAGGCTTGACACACCCATTTTTTTTATAATATTGATTACATTTTATGATTTTGACTGTCCAACTAGGAAGGATTCCCGTTTCAGGACAGTCAAATTTACAGTATTCAAGTTATCCTAGACGAATACAGGATTTAAGGCTAGCTAAAATAAGTATGTTAAAACGAAGATACATAAAAAGATACATAAAAAAGATACATAAAGATACAGAGAGGCGTTCGTGATTTCAAATTACATTTTTAGTATCATTTCGCAATCAGTCCTGCCTAGATCCAACAACCATTTTGTCACTCTTGGACCGAAGGATGACAATTCACACAGTTTCAGCTGAGAGGGGTTTTTATTATATATTTTAGGACCGAGATATGAGAATATTTTTTGATAAGCCGCTCTGTTGCTTGTTGGAACGGAAATGTCATTCCTTATATGTATAATGTACTGGACACCTACGCCAGTGACATTGACTGTAAATGCCGGTTTCCTCTGGGGAGTACCTTGGGTCAACGGACATCAGCGGACAACTGACTGGTTGAGCCAGTTGTTTGCGTATTTATTGGGTTCGAATTCAACAATTTCTACACGTGTTAATGTGGAGTAATTATTCTTAAATCTAAACATATACTGAGGTCACACGGTTTATCGTGCGAGTAATTCATCCTTGAACTGGCGATATGACACGTGTACGGTGCTTTAAATTCTTTGCAAGATGACTCATCGTGCGAGATAAGCCTCAAAGGATTCTTCATCGTAAAATGTGGGATATCAGAATATTCATTTTATTAATTATTCAATAATTATTTAGGTATATCCATCTGCTGTCCGGTACATATAATATCTTTGAAGAGTACGCAGGTTTTTATGCCTACATTTAAAATTCGTGGACAAGTTTATCATTTAGAAAGGAGCTTGCTTCCATATCAGCCCGATGATCGTAAATTTATTTTATCTCAGATCTAGAAACACAAGCACTAACGTAGAGTAACAGTGTCGCACAACCAATTGCTAGTGGTTTGGTAAGATCTGCATTCCCATAGAAACAACATGCAGTCTTTCAAAACTGCTATTGAGAGCGTTCCACCAGGCACACCCGACTTCAATGTCATAATCCATGCAATTAAATTACCTTTCAAAGAACAAAGCGGCAGTTATAATACCCCATCCATAACTGAAGAAGCAGTTTTGATAGTTGAACAACAATTTGATAAAAAGAGATATTGTATTGCGCAGCCGTGACGACAATTTTCAAAAAATCTCAGAATTCCATAAGTCTTATGACAGCTTACAGTATCCTTTGATGCTATGTCGGAGAGAAGACGGATAGGCCATTAACCTTTCTCAAGTTCACCCAATTAGTGAAGCACCTCTAAGTTAACGGTTTCATGCATGATTTACTATTGCTATCGTATAATGACAAGAAATAACAATTTTAACCCCTTATTTAAATATGGAACGAACCAATACTTGGTCGATCAATATGCAAACATTGAATCAGAGCGATTAACTTACATCCGTGACTACCAAAATAAATTGAGAGCAAGAAATTACGTTCATCTTTGGGATGCTTTACGGTCGAATGAACACAGCAGCGACATTATTACAGAACCTTAATCTAACCAAATTGTGCAATGGCACAAGTTTCCAGGTAAAATCTTAAAAAAAAATATAAGAGAGTTTGTGTACAATATGCCCGAATGTGGAACCGGAGAAATTATTTAATTCCCCGGATTCCTTTAATACCGACGGATTTACCGTTTCAATTTAAACGACTGTAATTTCCATTAAATTGTCTTTTTCAATGACCATTAACAAGTCACAGGACTCAAACAGTCAATGTTGCAGGTTTAGATTTGAGCGTTGAGTGTTTTTCAGATGGACAACTATATGTAGCCCTTTCGCGTGTAACTTCTAAGCAAAATCTAATCTTATAAAATTTGTGCTGTCTAATGAAAGAACAGCTGTAAACATTTTACATAAAGAAATTCTGAGGTTACTGGCAGTATAATCCAATTCAAATTAAAAAATGATATTTACAGCTAATATAATCTAAAAGAGCTGTGCAAGAAATGTATCCATACAATAAAATATTATGAACAAATAAAGCACATAACGTAAAGAAAAAATATTGGTAAACGCACTTTTTCGAACCATAAACTGTCAATTTCAATGCGTTAAAAATGGATAGGATAGTACATGTATCCCTCGGACTCTAATGATGCCACATTAGTGCATTGCACCCGTGCAAAGCCGGGACGGGTCGCTAGTACCTTGTAAGAAATGTAACATCTGTTTTCTTTCTTTTTCAAATATCTTGCGTTTGTATGTAGTGAATATATTTTATGTTGGCTTCACCTTGTGATATAAGCTAATCCATTTAATTTTTTTTTCTTTTTGAAATATCTTGTGTTGGTGTGAATAAAATCAAAAATTAAAAATTTCTTAAGAAACGCTGATGAGAAACTACGCCGAGTATAAAAAATATATCGCGTAGATAGCTATTAACGCATGAAAATGAGAGAAAAACATTATCATATCGCACTCATGGCTATTGACGACCAACACCAATTTCACGATAAGTCTTTAATAAAAATAAATTAACTCATAATTATATGTGAAGCAAGGTGTGGCAAGATGTAAACTCATCGTTTTTACCATCCAGGTTAGCAAAAGATCTATCTAGGTACTCTGATTTAGCAGAAAGTAAATAGAACAAGCTCACATATTTTCTGTTTCTTCTTCATTTAAAAGAAAATAAGAAAAAGGTTACTTTTCAAAAAGATTAAGGACCGTTTGTTTCGGAGAATTTGAACAATTCATCAAATTTCAACGTTAATTTGCGAGTTCTGTGAAAGTCCTATTCAAGTTCTGATATTATATTATTATAGGCTAGTTGCTTGACAGAACTGAAATAATAACAGACCTACAAAATATCTTTCACAGAACTCTCAAATTAACGTTGAAATTTGATGAATTATTCAAATTCTCCGAATCAACCCGTCCTAAGAATAACTTCTTCAAAACTGAGTTTAAATTTAGATTTGCTTACATAAAAAAATTAAAGTATACCCATTACTCTAAAGGACTAAAAGAATTTTATTTATATAAAGAAAATATTGAGTTTGTTTTTGGTACAACATGCCAAGATATGGATGGAAATTCATACAAAATACCACAACTTGGCATCTAAACCGAATATTTTATTCATAATATGTTTTTGAATGAAAAATATAACGAAGTGTTCCACGGGAAAGTGGAAAATGGTATTTAACAAAAAATTTAATAAAGTTTTGGGCTGCCAAGAAAATTCACAGTAAAAACCATATTAACAACTTTTTTAAAGCAAAAGCACTAGTAAGCATTATATGCTTATAAAATACTACAATATAGGAAGAGGAGCTTTGGAGAATATATTGTTTTAACATTTAGGGACGTCTTGTATATCTGAAGGGATCAATATGTATTATTTATTGTATCTCCGATGAATAATACCTTCCGTGACTTCTTTTATTAATTTTCATAAATTCTTAGGTCTCCTCTTAGTTTTCTAAGAAACAAAAATAATTTTTCCAAACAAAGATTTAATACACATTAATAATACATGTTTAGAGACCGATGAGAGAGTATTGTAAAAAAGTGCATTACAATTTTGCCATGCAACTGCGCGCTATTTAAATTCTGTGCTAAAAATCCACACAAGAAACCCACACGTCCGTTATGAATTCAGCGACTGTGGGACATACCTACATAAATTTAGTGAAAAACTTTTTAAAAACCAGAGATAATACCAAAAAGACCATGAATGGGTGATTGAACACTTTTAATAGTGTGAAATAGCGATTTCTGAACTCTTCGTAGACCACAGATAGGTAGATTATCGAGTATTACCTAATTTTAATGATAACAAAAATACACAAGCGTGTCAAACGGCTTAGCATAGCAGTGCGATTTGCATCGTGTACTACGGACAGTTTACACTAGTGGAGTAGGGAGGATCTGCTTTATCGCCCACACCACAATCCTTTGTGAGCGTAAGATCTCCCTGGAGAGGGTGGCAGCAGAATCTCTGAATTAATGATCTGTGTTCCTCGAGACACTCCACTGCACTGGCAGATTGAGATATTCTCTGCCTTGGCTCGTACAAATGTACGGAAATAAGTGTTTAAGGGATGATTTGGACGTAGACCCAAGATGAGGGTTGATCCATGAACATGGTACAAATTGATTTAAAATACCAGGGGGTTTTATTAATTAAAATATTTCCGTCTTCCATGATCAATATTCACATAATGTACATGCTCACGTATGTTTTAAATAATCTAGTGTAAAAAAGCCAAGGTTCAAACTAATCTTCACGCATCTCTGATTTAAATAATTGTATCAATGATTTGTAATGTAAAACATCTTCACTCTTATAATAGAGATAATAAATAATATTATTTCTCATTCTTGACAGAAGTTGGATTTCAGAAAAATACAGTTGTTTTCAAATCGAAATAAGATTTTTTTTAAACACTAGCGCAGATTAGTTCAAAATTACGTCACGTTGTTGATGAAATTTAAAAATGAAAAAACAAATATATATATATATTTCACTGTAAAAGATTTTTGTTCGTGAAGGTCGAGAATTGAACCCTGATTAACTGCTTGGAAGGCAAATATGCTGGCCACAACACCACATCTATTGTAAGAACAAAGAATTCAGTCCTCAATAAAATTCCCTAAATGTCCTTTTACACAGGAAATAGGAAAAAAATTACAAAGGTCTTAGATTTTAAGATGAATTTTTTACTAGTAAAAAAGGATGTTTGTTATTAAAAAAACACATTTTAAGGTTAATTCTATTAACCTTTCCAATATTTAAAATAATGTAACAAATCCTCTTGAATTATTCTATCGAGATTTCGCACAAGATTTAAAGCTGGGTGGGAAGCTGTGTTCATTTTAATTTGATGTCGTTAAAACGCCGTACGTTTGATGAAGCTATGGTTTGTTACTGAGGGAGGGTATTAGTCTGTTTGAGTTTCATTAAGGAATTATATGCACTAAAATGCATGAAAATACGTACATGTATTAATGAGCGAGCTACTCGTCTGTAAAGATATTGTAAACACACCATCGTGTTTGTGAGATTTTTTTTTTTTTTTTTTTTTATATTGAATACCTCACAAGAGTCCCAACTGCTCCCGTCTGGAGCCAGTGAGACTATGGCATCCCCAATTGGGGGATGTTGTGAGGCTGAAGGTAAGTGGGGAAGGGAAAGAGGAAGGTGGGGAAGTACCTGGCTATTCAGATCTAGTCACTAAACACGGCTAAAGCCATTTGGAGCAACGTTTCAATTCTGAATGGTGGTCTTACACCAGGGCGATACTGGTAGTATCTTCCACTCTGGGTTATCTACTCTTGAACACACCATCGTCTTTGTGAGATCTAACCGTGAACACACCATTGTCTTTGTGAGATCTACCCGTGAACACACCATCGTATTTGTAAGATCTACCCGTGAACACACCATTGTTTTTGTGAGATCTACCCGTGAACACACCATCGTCTTTGTGAGACATAACCGTGAACACACCATTGTCTTTATGAGATCTACCAATGAACACACCATCGTCTTTGTGAGATCTACCCGTGAACACATCATTGTTTTTGTGAGATCTACCCGTGAACACACTATACTTTGTTATTGTATAACATAACATTTATTACGTAAAAATGTTTTCATTTACATAAATAAGAATCCTTGTTATGATTTTTCATTTTACCTACTGAATTATGCATTAGCTTCGTCCTGACACTCCACACAACGCACGTGAGCTTTTATAAACTAGCAAGCACGTTAATAAATACTTAAACATTGGTACAAACAAGTCCGGATGCAAATGGTCCCAAATGATTTATATTAATTTTTCCCCTTGACTGCTTGCTAATTGGGAGGTACTCACGTGCGTTATGCTGAGTGCCTGGAAGAAGCTATTAAAACTTTGCGCCAGCTATGTGCCCACCTCTTTTAATTTTATTATCAGAAAAGTAATGTGTGTTACCTTCAGTTCAGGGCACAAGTTCCTTACAAACCGCACCGCACCGCTTTACTATCCCTTAGGAAACCTCTAAAATTTCCCAACCTACGCGCGAATGGGTCAGCGCCCCTTTCGTTCAATTTGCAATCACCGCATCATTTAAAAAACAATTAAAGCCAAATTTCACCACATTTATTCCTTCCTGGTCATGGAAATTTATTTAGATTGAAAACTTTTCACTCGATTACGTTATTCACAAAATATATTAAGGCTTAGTGCAGTTATTTTATGACCGAATATTCTTTACTTGACATTTTATAATGCACACTAGGAAATTTGTTACTAACCTTTTGGACTAAGACGAGTGTAAAATTTATAATAGTTTTCATACAATTTTATTTATAAATTCAACCATTGCAAGAAAAAACTTCTCAATTTGAAACCGTATAAAAATTATAATTTAGCTTAATTTTTTTAAATATTCAGGGGCTTTCTGGTGATTCACAGAAAAAAAAAACATAAAATTTTCGATAGCTCAACGAGTTCAAAGTTGGAGAAAAGCATTTCTGAGTATCACGCCTGAGAAGAAAAACGGCTCGAGACCTTGTAAGTATGGGATTTCTGACGAGTTAAATTCCATCGGATACACGTCATGCCTTCCATTTTTGTATGAAAAATGTGACTATACTGCCTCCATAATAACTCAAACCTCCCTAGATTACCAAAGACGGATTGTTTCACAGAATTTTAACAATTCATCAAGTTACTTTTCAAGTTCTGTGAAAGTTGTATTCGGGTTCTTTCATTATTTCAGTTATAATAATGATAAAATAACTGAAATTGACAAGAACTTTTACAGAACATGAATTTTAATGTTGAAATTGATGAATTGTTGAAATCCTGTGAAACAACCCGTCTTAAATCTATTTACTGATTGTAACGAATTTGCATTATTCTAAGAAAATGATTTTACGACCATAAAGCTATAAAGAATTCGGCACTCGTTATCTCATTTAGGATTTCAGTTTGAAAGGTTTTTATTTGACATTTGATTGTTTACCGAAAAGCTAACGATGATCAACAATGAATAAGCTGTCTTCATAGAGTCATCTTGCTAGGATAATTTGTTTTTGCTGTGTTTTTTTGTGAATTAGTTGAAAGAAACGATTGGATAAGCATCCAATTTCTTCAGTTTAGAGAGTTAGAGTGTCTTTTTCCACTTCTTTTCTTGTACGGAAAAGGATTTGTCGACAAAGACAGGATTTTCTGCAAAAGGACCCCTGAAGTCCGACAAACTTCTTCGCGGCAGGAAGAACTTTAATAGTTCAGTCCCATACCTGGTGAAATTTATTCAACGTATGGATAAAACATCTTCAGTTACAACAAAATTAAATTCTATGGTTGACGTGAGAGTGAGAAAGGTTAATGAATGATGATAACATTTATTTTTATTTTTTTTAAAGTCGGAGGCGGTTTACTTACGTTCCCCGCGAGCACTTAGGCCATAGGCCCATTGTACTCCCATTATCCCAGTATCTCCCATTTTACCTCATTCCCTTGCCAGTAACCCGGTCCCTTTTATGAAGTTCACCAGGGCTGTCATTGGATATGTGGCGATTTCTTCTGGTTCCACACTGTGTCTTCCCAGGTATCTGAGCCTTATTCCCGTATTCCAGCAGAACGGGACATTGGCACCATAGGTGAATTGGAGTCTCTTCATCCTCTTCACATGATAACATTTAAGTTATATATAAAAATATTTGTGATGCATTTGGAGAATCTTTTCTGTACGTAGAACAAAGGTATATATTTGGCCAATGAAGGAAACCTAAACAAACAAGATATTATTTAAAACAAAGCTATGAGATGTATACTAAGAAAAAGCAAGTACGTAAAAATTAATCAAGTGATAGAAGCGCCAAATTTATTGCAACAAAAAAGAGACTGCTATATAATGTGTTAATTTTTATACATAAAAATATGAATAACCAAATAGTTACACATAAAAATATACGCAATTATGAAACCAGAAATGTAAATGGTATTAGATTGCCGCATATGAGAAAAACAGAGTCACAGCATTATTTAATGTACAAAATATTAACTAGGGCAGACCTGTGAATATTAGGAGATTGTTTAAAATCGACAAATCGGTTCCAATACTGAATATTTTATAATATTATATTATGGGTAAGGACCAATTGTATCACTTGTCTGAATTCTTTGCACAATCAGTTTCAATGATATTAAATTCAAAACAAAGTTTTGTTCATTGAACCGGATTTCACGCAGGACTAACTAGATACCGAAATAGTTAGTAAATTTGATTACGAACAAAAAGATGGAAGCCCATTACGGAAGAATCAATAAAAAATATAAGATAATAATTATTAAGACATATGAGGTTGATTACAAAAACGTTTTGAAATGGGTTTGGTGGCAAAGTTCGATACATCCCCGAATTGTTCCAAGGTTTCCGAGTTCAAGTCCTGGGGAGAAGAGGATGTTCGGAGAAGGTAAAAGGTGTGAGGTTGGGTAGGAATCTAGGGATTATTGTGTCCAGGCGTGATGGACGTATACATATCCCGGCACAAGGCGACAGTTGGAGAGGTCGAAGGGTCCCCCAAAACCAGCCTCTCCCGATCTGGCACGCCACGCAGTTAGTGGGCAGGCGCAATCTGAACAAACCTCACCCGATGAACATGTTGGTAGTCCAAACCAAACGCCCAAAACGTCCGGCACCATCGCCAAGGGCCATTATTGCAAATCTGTTCCGACACAAACAGTGTGATGTAACCCGTAACCACATAGAGGAAGTTGCTACAAAACGGGGAGATACTGGGTGTCTGCTAATTATGCTGTATTACCCTTTATTTGTTATACGAAATTATAACAGCCATAATCTGTTTTTAAATTTGTTACTTTCTATTTAGCATCATTCAGTAACCTTATGTATTATTACGGATATCTCTTGGAATTTTATTACGTTGTTTTATGTCAATTGACGAGGACCAGAAAAAAAGGTATCTTTCCCGAAGCCAATGAGATGTTACATTTATGGGATAAGCAGTAAGTTTAAACTTTTGTAACTAAGTAAATTTGATCAAACTATATTTTCTCGACCAAGGACTCATCTTCCATTATCAAAATTGACAATTCTAAGAATAAGTCATCAAAGATTTTTTAAAGATTACTAAGTCGCGGTTTATACACAAGCGGCGAGTGGTGGAAACGTGGCGTGGGCGCATTTCTCTTCCATATACTTTGTACAGCGTAAATTATACACAGGTGACGTGGCGCGGCCACAAAGTGTATGAAGAATACATCATCCGAGCTATGTCTCCGCCACTCGTCACTTGTGTATGAACCTCACCTAACGGAGTTCATTCAATTGGTCATTTTCAATTTGTCGAATGCATGTTTATGGGTAGCTTGTAGAAAGTTGTATTTTGGATAAACCCTTAAAAATTACATAACTCACCGAAAGTAGTGACGTCGGGAACTACTTTTTGCTCCGCGGGCGGCAGAGGCACCACAAATCCTGAGAAAGAGAAAATACATTCGTTACAAAATTTTCCTTTGACAAATCCCACTTCTGAAACATTTTCAAATGAAAAATTGCACACAATCACTCACATAAGGCCTTTTTGTTATTTGCCAAGGAAGGTTGCTTTCGTACTTTGCACGGCCAAAAAGAGAGAAATATATTGTCGTTTGTCAAACAGCTTCTAATTACAATAAATATGTAAGGGATGTGAGAGAGATTTTTTTAAATAGTGCGATGATTTTCACTTAGTTCCTGTCAATTCAAAATGACAAGCAATACTTACCAAATTTCACCAACAGAGAGAATTTGTACCATTAACCAGCAAATAACAATTACTAGAAATTCAGCATTTTAATCCATGATTAGTCACATTGTATTGTTGAGGTTTTAATATTCACCTGTAGGTACACTGTGTCCAGAAACTAGTAGTACAAGCGGGAAACTGGTGAAACTAAATCAAACGACGAGTCGATTTTAATGTATGACTATTTTTCGGATTTGAGTAAATCGAGTCCGAAATTGATTTCGGACTTGAAATCGAATTTGAAAAAAAAAACGATACGAGCTGTTTAATTCATTTAAAATGCGCTGAAGTGTAGACCCGGCTCCAAAAGTTTTTTGCCGAAAAAAATAGAACAATTCGAAAGACGCCAATCGAAACGAAGGTTTCTTTGCTTTCTCTACGTTATGTATATTCCCGTTTCCCGCTTGTATTATATATATTATGGTATTACGAAAGTGCATTTGAGAGAATCCATTGCCTTGCATCGCAGTGAGAGAGACCCCAAATTCCTATCCACCCCTAATACACTTTTACAAACCAGAACTTCTTGTACTTTCTTTTCTCAAAAAGACCCCCACACAGCATCCCTAAATGACAGGCCCCGAGAGAAATTATTTTCCTCAGTATGGTGGTATTACTTTCTGTATGGAGCTAATGTAAAAAGGAAATTATATAATTTTATTGTTTTTAATAACGGTTTTTTTATAAATGTTAGCTTTGTGATTATTGTTACGCAATTATAAAATAGTTGGATATAAAGAAGTTGCTGTTTTCGACTTGCGCTCTTGGTATTTACCTATTCATCATGACAGGCCTTAGGCATTTAGGCCTTGTTACAAAAGTATGTTTGAAAGAGTATCTTAGCTTAGTAAGAAGTGAGTGAGAAGTGGGTGTTGGTAGGTTGGATGGGATGGGATGGGATGGGGTGGGGCGGCACTCGGAAAGGCACTTGTGCCGCACCATGGCGGTGGTAATGACCCGTCATCTGTTCCATGAACTGGCATATTTTAGCGGGATGATGAAACATTTGTCCATTTCATCAACACCTGCGGCACAGTGATTAAATAACTACCAGCGACGTGTTACGTGAAGAAAACTGAACGCATCAATATTTAATGTTGCGATGGCAAACTAATTATTACTATCCCTGACTCTCATTTTATACGAGTAGATGCGAATGCATCTAATATTATTGAGGGATGAACATAACTGCACACCCAAAGACTCATAGTTTTGACTATTTTATTCAAAATTCTGTTTTGAACTGGAAATAAGTCACTTTTAACTGTGACTTTTAACTGTGTTATTTATTTGAATACCGCACAAGAGTCGTAACTTTTCCCAACCGTCAGGAGCCAGTAGGACTATCAAGGTAGAATAACAATGGGACGACGTACGCTACGTAAGCAACGCATTAAGATATCTGAACTTCTTACAATCCATATATTTTCTATGGAAATAGATGCTTTAAAAACACATTTGTCACATGCAACGCGAACTCACGCTTCCATGGGTGCGCCAATCTGGGCTGTCCATGTAAAGATATGGGGGAATGGCGTTGTGCCTTCAACGAATTGATTTCACACACTTATTATAGGCATTATCTATACATCTACTATGTTTGGTATATCTATGGTTGTTCGATTTGAAAGTTGGCTTAGTAAAATAACAATAATCCTCAAATTCACTCCCTAAATCGCTAGACATGAAAAAGCTTTGAATTGCGTCTGCTGACAAGTGAATCATATGAACATAATGATTAAAATAAACATCAAATCAATTGAACCGCCAGCGCGCTTTATATTTAAGAAATAGAGACAATTTTTCACGTGGTCACACGCTTTGCATGTGTAGAACCAGCATGCACGTTGACCTGGGAACGTAGTAATGCGTGAATCGCCTATGTCGACACAGAGTGTTTCTAGCTTTATGGCATTCCCAATAATTGGAATTATCGTGCAGCTGAACGTAGTGGTGAGGAGAAAGAGATGAGAAAGGGGATGATGGAGTAGTGAAGTAGCTGGCTATTCAGATGTATATAGGTATATAACTGGGCATATTTTGTATACAGGTACATACCTACAGTGGAATGCATGTGGTTCTTAATCAGTGTAGGCACTGTAAGCATTGATAAACAAAAATTTCGCTAATTATGGTTCACATAACCTATTCATTTCATTTACGCCGTGATTCGTAGCTGATATATCGCGCATATTTTTGAAAGTGAAGATCAATATCTGGCAATAATTTTATAAATTTTAATACCATTTAATTTTTTTATGTGAGTAAGGTAGGGTAGGCAGAGCTTATCTGCTCATATAGAATGCAGGCCTCTGTATACCTATATTCATATATGAGTAAGGTAGGGTAGGCAGTGTTTATGTGCCCATGTGTAATACACGCCTTTGTATGCCTATATTCATATGTGAGTAAGGTAGGGTAGGCAGAACTTATCTGCTCATATGGAATGCAGACCTCTGTATGCCTATATTCATATGTGAGTAAGGTAGGGTAGGCAGAGCTTATCTGCCCATGTGGAATGCACGCCTCTGTATGCCTATATTTATATGTGAGTAAGGTAGGGTAGGCAGAGCTTATCTGCCTTCATGTAATGCACGCCTCTGTTTGCTTATATTTATAAATTGATTTAGCAATTTCATCGTGGTGTAGCATTCTACAGAGTTATACACTCATCTGCCACCATAATCGCAAAAATCAAGTGTTAGGTAGTTGAGTGGGGAGAAAAGGTAGAAAGGGGGTAGAGAAAGGGTGATGAGGGGAAAGGGGAAGGATAAAATTAGTGTTTAATGCTGTTTTGCCATTTCCCTTTCAATGTAAACGCATTAACGTGTACTAAGAGGCTAAATCAAAATGTGCTTGCGGAGATCTATTCAAGTTTGTGATGAGTTTGAGTTTTCCTTATTAAAATATTTCTATTGATTCAGAATGTTAAGGAAATGGTCTTCTTGTACATTGCGGATTATTTTATCTCTGAATCTGCGAAAGCAATATTTAAACATTAATTTTGTCAATAAGCAAAATAAATCAAAAATATTCCTGGTGAGTAAAGAGATTTAAGTTTCATTTAAATATTTAAATATCTATACGGAAACATGA
Source organism: Hesperophylax consimilis (assembly GCF_061612785.1). NCBI lineage: Eukaryota > Metazoa > Arthropoda > Insecta > Trichoptera > Limnephilidae > Hesperophylax > Hesperophylax consimilis. Next base: position 21,472,613 of record NC_142837.1, on the reverse strand, counting down.
ACACTCAAGGATATAATATAACTGAACAATTTATCACGGGGGATATGTCGACGAAGTAGAAAAGTACAAGCGGTGCAGGGGTTGCGAAGAGATCATGCGTCCATTTAGTACGATCCTGTTGTTTTATTAAAGGGGCTTAATGTGACATTTGTAATGAAAAGTATATTTATGCAACATCACGAAAAGTTTCGTTATCCCTACGTTTTATTGCATTTAATTCTGTTGTGTGGCCGAAGTAATGGGAAAGGAAAATGGTTAACGATGGAGAGGGTTAGGAATCTGGAAAGGGTTTAGGTGCAAATAATAATAATTGGCTTTCTGATCTTACATTTTTGATACTCGTTCAAGAATCAAATCAAAGAACGTGAATAAATTGAAAACAAAACCTGGGAAGTCTGAAAAACTGTTAAATAATGTCATTGGAGGGGACCCACCCTTTCCCAACGGCTGTATGAGGAAACTGATTGCTTAACCTCCTTAGCCGTACACATCAGGACTTTTTTTTTTGTAAAAAGGAGCTACATTTATTTTGAAACTATTATAGACCCTCCAATGATCCTTGCATGCATAATTGTTAGTACAAAATAATGTAAAAAGAAACAACCAACCAAAATTTAAAAAAAAATCCAGAAAAAATGCTGGACCTTACCGCTGCTGTGGGTAGAATGCAAATTATGTTATTTACAAAATCTGTAAACTTGCCTGAATTTTACAAAATCCGAATTTAATTATGTAATTGAAAAGTAACTCAGTACTGACAATAGTTTCTGCTACGTTTTTACAATTCAGATTAACTCAAAGTACATTTAAACGCCGCTGACAATTTTCGGTAATCCGACCCGAAAATTAACTAAAAAAAACTATTTTCAACACTTATTTGTAGCTGAAGTATAGAAATATAGTAAATAACCGAAATAAAGTAAATAATGTCAATTATAATATAAATAGAAATATAAAATAATAAAATACTAAATAATATCAATTAAATTTTTGAAAACGATGTTGAAAAATATTTAATTTCTTTTGTATATAGCCTCACGTTCATCAGGGCTGGACTACACTGTGACTAAAACTTGGGCAAAATAATCCACACGAAATCCTGAAAACCTATATATTGCGACTTACATTCTTGTAAAAATTGATAGAGAACTTAAAATCAAAAGTTGTTTTTTTAAATAGCATTCTCCGCTTACAGCGGAACTCGAAAAGCTTACTGTACTTTTATCTGGAGGTAAAAAAGATTGAAATATAACACCTCTTATATACTTTCAAAACGAAAATGATGAGTAAATATTGAAAAGAAAAACAGGGTTTGGCAGCTCTATTAAAATAAATAAGAAATTAAAATACGCCAAGGGTGAAGAAAATCTAATCGAAAAACTTTTACTTATAAAATAAAAGGCGGACCGTTTGCAAAAAAATCAATTTGGCTGTGAATAAATATGAGAGGAAAACCATTAAATTGTGTCAAATCTGAAATCGAATTTGAAAACGAGCATAAATAATAAATCTTTCTCAAAACAATTTTGTGTATTGGTTCATGGCTCATTGAATCAAAATACGCGTTGCTGACTTTACAAAGCGATACAAATCAAGACCAAATATTCAAGTCTGGTTAGTATTTACACCAGACTAACGTATCAGTTTTTCAGGAATTTCCGTAAATTTAATAACTGTTTAGTCCAATATTTAAAGAGAATTGTCGTTGGAAATTTAATTGGCTGAGTGTAGCCAAAACACGTTTTGATTAGACCAGTTTGCATTTCGTCTATCTGTAAATTTGTTTGTACGTTCTGTATCCGGTTAAAGTTGGTGGCCGTGTTGGATACTGCCTTAAAAAAATATAATAACATAACTAGGAATATGACTTTCACAGAACCCGAAAATGAAATTGGACGAATTTTTCTCCCAAACAACCCGTCCTAAGAGTGAATCCGATATGCGATGGGGTAGATTTTATGAGGGTACGTAATGGTGATACTGATAGCAGACAGGGCACTACAAAGTTGTTTGAAGTGTATTGAGTGCGTTATCACCCAGGCGAGAGGTGCAATATCTTAACAGAGGCAACATTACTTTTATATCCGTATCTAATGAGATAATCTATACTCAAAGAAAAATCGTTGTGTTTGTCAAATATTTTATTTCTTGGACGTGGTAAACTGTGCACGTCTCGATTGACGGTAGATACACTTGATGTCTAGTTTAATTTAACTCCTAAGAGTCAGATGGTCAGAGCATTACCGACTTATTTTACCGCTTGATTGACGGTAGGTACACTTGATGTGTAATTTAATTTAAATCCTAAGGACGGGTTGTTTCGGAGAATCTGAACAATTCATCAAATTTCAACGTTCATTTTAAAGTTCTGTGAAAGATTTTTTCAAGTTCTGTTTTTATTTCAGTTTTGTCAAGCAACTAGCCTACAATGATATAAAAACAGAACTTGAATAAGTCTTTCACAGAACCCGAAAATGAACGTTGAAATTTGATGAATTGTTCAAATTCTCCGAAACAACCTGTCCTTAGAGTCAGACGGTCGGAGCATTACAGACTTACTTTACCGCTTAATTGACCGTAGGTACACTTGATGTCTAATTTAATTTAACTCCTAAGAGTCAGACGGTTGGAGTATTACCGACTTACTTTACCGCTTGATTGACGGTAGGTACACTTGATTTCTAATTTAATTTAACTCCTAAGAGTCAGACGGTCGGAGTATTACCGACTTAATTTACCGCTTTGTGATTAAATCAAAATAAATTGAAAATTTTCAACAAATCCGATAACTAAAAACTGTTCTAGAAAAGTGAAGAAATACGCTTTCATATTTTATAATAAGAAATTAACATATATATTTTTTAATATAAAATTTTGACTTCAAATATTAAAATACAAAAAAAATTGCTCACTTTACGATTTTTGTAACTAAAATTATTGATTGTTTTTTTAATTTTGTTATTTTTATTTTTGATTTTTATTTTATTGTTCTTCAAAGTACAATCCCGTTAAACCGCAACTAAGCAGTTTGTCAACAAGATTTTCATGTTCAATTATAATATAACATATTTACATAATATCATTACTCTACATAGTATCTCTGCTTAGTAGCCATGTTTTCAGTATTTATCTGAATCTCGCCATTTTTTGTATTGATTGGTAACAAAAACACACTAATTTAATTAGATAAATGTATTACAAACGTTATCGAAACCTAAATTTTGTCGGTTCATATTAAAAAAAATCAAAAAGTTTTTTTCAAATTGTGGTCAGTAACTTTGATTTCATAAAGGTGCACATTTTAATTATTCTGTGGTTAATTTCTAGATTTTAATATAAAGCGTAGTATTTTTTCTTTCTAAAATCGATAATATAATATTTCTCACCACAACAGTAAGGAAGTTATAAGGTTTTATGTGCGACCATAAGAGTTGATTCCAAAAGCCAACAAATTATCCGAAGGATTAAGGAAAAGGGAGAGTGCCAACCAGCCCACATATAATATAACATAATATTATAATTCAAATTAATTAAAAATGTAAATCGTAATTTTTATTTTTATTGAAAAATGTTTTGTTACATAAATTTATTTATATATTACAAAACAACCGGCAAGAAAAAAACACAATATAGTGAATAAAAGAAAAGAATGAAAATGTAATTAACAAAGAAAAAAAATATACACATAAGCGTGTAAGTAAATTTACCAATGTTGTTTTTTAATGTATGCATAACAAAGAATTCCACAGGCTAGTTCGTAAAGTAGTATACCTGGAATTAGTTAAAGCAAACAACTCTTCAAACAGTTTAAACATAATACCTCAGTGTAGCCATGGTGAGTGACCACTAAATAGGAACGAAATATTGCATAAAATGGCTTTAGCTATGTTTAGTAGCCAGAACTTAGGTACATAACAGTTTTGGTTGAGAAAGTTAAAGAAGGATGAATACCACATACATGTGTTGGAAAGAAAACTGCCCGGAAGGATGTTACACTTTCTCATTTGAATAAGAAGGATGAATACCACATACATGTGTTGGAAAGAAAACTGCCCGGAAGGATGTTACACTTTCTCATTTGAATAAGAAGGATGAATACCACATACATGTGTTGGAAAGAAAACTGCCCGGAAGGATGTTACACTTTCTCATTTGAATAAGAAGGATGAATACCACATACATGTGTTGGAAAGAAAACTGCCCGGAAGGATGTTACACTTTCTCATTTGAATAAGAAGGATGAATACCACATACATGTGTTGGAAAGAAAACTGCCCGGAAGGATGTTACACTTTCTCATTTGAATAAGAAGGATGAATACCACATACATGTGTTGTAAAGAAAACTGCCCGGAAGGATGTTACAATTTTTTTTTATGTTTGTCAACAGTGATTCATATCGAATCTCTCGCAAATACAATTACATTTTAAATGGTAGATACCATCACTAATTAAAGACAAACACAACATTGATGACATAATGGATAATATGCTTCACAGTATATTACAACAAGAGCACTGTAAGTAAAGAATAATGTAGGTACATGTATGCACCTACATGTATACATGTATACACACATGCATACATACATACACATATACACATACATACACAAACTCACATATGCATTACATTCATATATACACTTAAATATACATTTCATAACAGTAACAGTAATTAGTTTTTAACAACATGATAGGGAGCTTTAACTTTCTTCACAATAACTTGTACAGCGCCCTTAAGGTAATTCTTCACAAAAACGGCCACATAAAGATTCTCCAAATTAGGGATGCCATAGTACCATTGGTTCCAAGCAGTTTCGTTGGCGATGTTTTCTCACAAAGCAGTTTATTCCAGGTGGAGATGTGAGTTATTGAATAATATCTAAAGTATAATCGTTCTAACATACCATTTTATGATGTGCTAATTTGTTTGTCTAGAACCTTACCAAACATAATACGTCATTTAAAGGGTGCGATAACAGGACCCTACAAATTATACATAATTTATGTGGAAATTCGTCGTGGTGCGGTCAGCGAATATGGATTATTCGATAAAGCTGGCTTTCGTTAAATTTTACAAGCGGGTCAATCCAAAGGCTGCCAACTTCCGCAGTTCTGCAGCATGGACATTGGACAATCACGGGATATTTAATCTAATATATACCGCACGACCAACGACCTACAAGTATATTCTCCCCATTTGCGTTATAACGTTCCACAGTAAATAGTTAAACACTATGACCAGCAAGCTGGAGTTTGGGGGTTCAAATCCCGGCGTGCGCAAGTAAATTTTATTTGATTAATTTGTGTTATTTCTTTTTTGAAATTACTCATTAAAAATAATATTAAGTATATTTGCGGAACGTTTCAGAAGGGGACGATACTCTCAGTAACGCCCTGAAGTAAGAACTCGAAATTGCAACGTTACTTGAAATTGCTTTGGCCGTGTTTGGTTACTAGATTTGAATAACTTATCCCCTTCCTCTACCCCATTTCCTTCCCCTCCCCACTATAATCAACCTCACAACACACCGCAATTGGGGATTCCATAGTTTCTCTGGTTCCAGACCGTTGGCAGCAGTTGATACTCTTGTTCGGTATTCACATTAAAAAAAATACAATACCACTAGAAGTGCCTTCCGTCCAAATTTCGATAGAAATTTCTCCATCTCACTTATGACATCGTAGACCTCCATACCATTTGAATTTTATAAACACAGTTCTGTAACAGACATTTAAGCCTCGATTAGGCAAATATTTGGTTCACGAAACACTTCCACAAGGCACTTTTGTGTTCTTATTTATTCTATTACAAATCCCCTGAAATTTTAATAGGAAAATTTTATTTATTTATTTATTTTATTTATTTATTTATTTATTATTATTACATTTATTACATACAAGATATACAAATATAAAAGGAAGCTTTGACTGTCCAACTAGGAAGTTTCCCGTTTTAGGACAGTCAAATTGGCAGGTTGCGTGTACATAATTCCAGGTAGGTGCATGTAAAATATAAAATAAAATTAAAATATAACATATAAATGTAAGAAAGAAAAATAGAAAGAAAATATTTTTTAGGAAAATACAATTTAGCAGTAATGAACAATAAAATCCAGATAGGTACATGTAAAATATAAAATAAAAATATAATGTATCAATGTAAGAAAGAAAAATAAAAAAAATATTTTTTAGGTAAATACAAAATACAAAATCGAGGAAATCAACTCAGACTACGTTTTTTAATAATTTTTCGGAATCTGTCCTACCTAAGTCTAATAACCATTTAGTAATTTTAGTACCGAAGGCTGATAATTCACATAGTTTAAATTGAGAGGGGATTTTGTTGTATATTTTTGGTCCCAGGTATGAGAAAACTTTTTGATAAGCCGCAGTATTGCTAGTTGGAATAGAAAGGTCGTTTCTGCTCTTACTTCTGGTGTGATGATTATGATCGACTGTTATCGTTTTGTTTTTATTTTTGTGGACGCAGATTGTTATTTTTTTTATGTAACACTGTCGAACATCAAGCACATTAAACTCCTTGAAGATAGCGTCGCTCGAGTATCTGAAGGGTTTCTTCATAATGACGCGTAGAATGGATTTCTGTGCCTTCAGTAGCGGGTATAATATTGTTAATCCTGTTCCACCCCATCCAATGCAACCGTAGGTTATGACGGAGTTACAGAGCCCGTAGTATATTTTTTTAATGTCTTGAGTTTTTATAATTTCCCGCAATGCTATAAATATATAAATAAGCTTGCGCACTTTATTAGCTGTGTTTTCAATTTGTTGTTTCCATTTAAGATGGTTATCCACTATTATACCTAAATATTTAATAGATTTAACACATTCAAGGGTTTCGCATTTACAAGTATGGTTATTATTTCCAAGGCTACACTTAATATTATGTATTGTGAGGTGATGAGGTGTTTTGGGTTGACCTGCAAGGGTAGCGCTAAATGTGAGATATTTTGTTTTTTGTATGTTTAGTGTAAGCAAATTACTGTCTAGCCACTGTTTTACTCTGTTTATACCTGTGTTCGCAAGGTGGTGTGTTTCTATCCAATCATCTCCTTCAAACAAAATAACTGTATCGTCAGCGAACGTGATAATTTTGCCACCAATGTGTTGGTTACAAAGTTCGTTTATGTATATAATAAAGAGAAGGGGCCCAAGTGTACTTCCTTGTGGTACCCCAAAAGTGTATTTTAGTGAAGTGCTAATAGCCTCGTTAATTCTGGTTTGTTGAAATCTATTAGATATATAACTTTCTATCCATTGAAAAGCTTTTCCCTTTATTCCTATATTTCTAAGTCTCTGTAAAAGAATTTTATGAGATATAGTGTCAAATGCCTTGGCCAGGTCCAGGAAAAGGGCAATAGTTTTCTTGCCATGGTTCATATTCCCTGCAATAGTTTCAGTGAGACATGCGATGGCATCATCCGTTCCCTTACCCGACCGAAAGCCGTATTGGTTAGGACTTAGAATGTTATGTTTCTCCACATATTCGTTTAACCTAGTTTTGAAAAGCTTTTCAATGACTTTGGATATCGCGCTTAATAGTGATATTGGCCTATAGTTTTCTACAAGAGATTTAGGTCCACTTTTGTGAATTGGGAAAATTATTGATTTTTTGAAGTGATCAGGAAATATTCCTGATGCAAAACTTAAGTTGTAAATATATGATAGCGGAGCAGAAATCTGATTTTTATTTTTTTTTAGTATTTGTGTATTTAGACTATCTGGACCCTTTGCATGTGTAGTATTAAGGCCGTTGATTATTTTTAAGACCTCTTCTACAGTAGTTGGTTTAATATTAAATGAAAAAGATTGTTCCTTTGTTTCAATTGTCGATGCTAAAGAGTCTTCCGTTTTCTGGGTTTCTAATAAATTTTTTTTTGCTAGATTTGATCCAACAGATGCAAAATATTGATTAGTATGACATGCAATTGATTGATTGTCAGTTATAATCAAATTTCCGGTATTTAATTCAGTTACAGATGCATTGGTATTTCTTTTACTTTTAGTTATGTCTCTGACAACATTCCACATGTTTTTGCTGGAATTATCCTTATCAAGTAAGAATTTATAATAACGCTCTTTACATTTGCGAATAACGGTTTTGCAAATATTACGGTAACGGTAATAGTTTTGCTGTTTAGTATCGTTCAATGGGTCTCGTTTAGCTATTTTATGAAGGTGATTTCTTTTGTGTATAGATTTAACAATGCCGTTGGTAATCCATGGTGTGAGATGTATTTTACTATATGGAATGCGTTTAGTTATTGTGTGTTTTGTTATGAATGTATTGATTTCATTAATAAAATAGTTTAGAGCATTGTTAACTTCAGTCTCTTTATAAACATATTCCCAATTTTTATTATTAAGATCATTTAATAAAGCCTCATAATCGATAATCTGTTTGTGATTAATTTTATGTTTTTTGGGTGTTGAGTTTGGGATACTGATTGCAGTGGTGTAATGATCAGTGATTGTATTATGTATTACAAATGCATTTGAATTTGTTATATTTCTGGTATATATATGATCCAAACATGAGCTAGAGCTACCTTGTACCCTAGTTGGAGAATTAATATTGGAAATAAAGTTACTTTCAGCCATAGCACATAAGTAGTCGTCGGACTGCCTATGCAATACTTCTCCTATAGTATTTATATTCATGTCCCCGATCAGTACATATTGTGCATAATCCTTAGTTTTTTTTAACTCACCAATAAGATTTTCCAGGAAATCTTGGATGTCATTGAACGATGGTGATCGGTAGATAGCTAGGATACCTAAATTTTCATTAATGTTGATTTTTAAACAATTACACTGATTTATGTTTATTTCTTGTACTAAGGAATTTAATGTGTTGTCGATATATACTACTACTCCGCTATTTTGGTTAATATGCGATGTTGTATGGTATTCGTTATAGCCTGAAATTTGTTTGGCTATGTATGAATCATTTAACCTGCATTCAGTGAGAATTAGTACATGGAACTTTACCACAGCTTTTATTTTTTCCAAAAATATAAGAAAATCATCCAAGTTTCCCATCGTTCTAATATTTTGATGAACAATATTAATCCTATTAGATTCCCAATTAAATTGCATAATTTTGTTAATGTTTTCAAAAATTATTTCAGTATTTGGCACTAAGATACTATCGATTTCATGTTGAAGATCGTTTATTACCATTAGAATTCAAAAATTAATTGTTGTTTTCTGGGTAAAGTTATAAAACAGTATTTTATTATCATATAAATACTTGTAGTACGAAATATGTAGCGACAAAACGGTAAACAAAATGATGTAATTAGGAAAATTAAAATTAAAATATATATGAGTAAGAAATAATATCTGAAATAAAATCCAGGAAATAAATAACGTATGTAGTTGGTGTGTGGCATTTTCTCTTTCAAAAGACAGTAAAAAGTAGTATAAGTATGAAAAATAAGTAATATCTGGGTTATATAAAATATGTTGATTAGAGTTCTCTTTTGCCGAATTATTAGTAATATTACAAATAAATCAAATAATAATCTTATAATAAGTGTAGTTACCATTCTAGAGAGAATAAAGATTAAAATTAAAGTTAAAATTAAAATTAGGATTAAAAGTGTTCCAGTACAAATTGGAGTTATGCAAAAACCTAGGTGTTCATATAATATAGTGCTGTTATGTAATAGAGTATGAAATGGCGATATAAAGCGGTAGTCAGTAGTTTTATCACGATAATCAGAATAAAGAGCAGGTAGTCAGAGCTTCGGTATAGCTTGTTCTGAGTCTATTAATATAGGTCGAGAAGAGTCATCTTTTTTCATGTAGATTAGACCTGCTTTCGTCCAGACGTACCTATATTTACATTCCGTCGCACGTTGGCGAGCTAGATACCAAAGCCGTTTGCCTTTAGACGTGAGGAGTTCTGAGACGTATATGGGTGTAATTGGGCCAGACAATCCGATTGTTCCCGTGTTTAGTTTGTCCCCAATATTTTCGCAAGACCTATTATATTTTTTTATAGCATTAAGGAGTTCCTCTTTTAACGGTATTGAATTAAAGTTAATTACCACTGACCTAGGTTTAACTGTTGGAGGAATATTTTTGTTTCTTTGTGATACTCTATATATATTATAAATATCATTTGTATTTAGTTGGCAGTCTACTATTTTACTGGTGTTGAATATAATGTCTTTTAATGTTTGTGATGTTTCCTCTTTGAATTCTGGAAGCCCTCGAAGTTCCAAACAAGTATTGTTGATTCGTCTGTTCCTGTTTTCTTGGTCAATCTCGATCGCTATTATTCTTTTTTCTAGGTCTTCATTTCGTTCTGTCAAGAGACAAATTTTTATTTCATTTTCTTTATTTTTTTCGCTTTTTTTTTCTAAGACCTCAAGTCTTGAATTTAAGGCTGAGTTTACTTGTTCATGTAGTTTTTCCAAATTATTTATTCGATATTTTAAATCTTCTTGCTGTTGAGATATGTTTTGAATGGTTTTTAATATTTCATTATTTTGGAGCAGGATTGCATCGTATTTTTTTCCAACAGATTCATTAACTGAGTCTTTGAAATTTGCGAATTCAGTTAAAAATAGATCGATTGTCAGATTACTAGTGCCATCTGTGGTTGTTGGTGGTAAGTTCACACTGGCGTATGATGAGGCGGCAATTGTAGATTTTGGTGTTGATGAAGGTTGTTTATTAGGTTTCTCGATAGATGTCAGTTCTAGATTTTTTTCAGACGTATTTTTTTTGGAGTTTTTTTGTGTTTTTGTGCAAAGTTTGCAGCGCCACTGTAAAATCTTAGTTCCTCGCCGTGAGGTCTCTGCGATATCGGCACAAATGAAGTGGTAATTATCGTCGCAGATACAACATGAGATGAAGTCTGACGGGGTGTCAATGTTTTTTTTACAGATGGAGCATAGTGTATTCATTTTAAAGGTAGTTTTTCAAAGTTTCACACAAAAGAAAAAAAACGACACAATGCTTGTTTCTTGTATGAGAGATGGCAGAGCCTTTGTGACGCTAAAAACGCCTTTGGGATAGGTTATTTGTGTTTATATAATGATCGAGTCACTTTTGCACTGAATTGTATTTTGTGGTACAAACACCAGAATAATGACGAGTATTCCGCCTTAGCGAGATAATTTGTGGGATAAAAAATTCACTGTCCCAACGCGCACTATCCTGATTAGACGAGTTAACCACTTTTTTAGTTTGATTTTCTAGTATTATGATTGTTAAAGCTAGGTAAATTGAAGCAGCTGTCAAAATACGTCAACACTGGTAGACAATATGGCGAAGTAGCGAAATGTAATTATCGAAATGTAATGATAATTACATTTCGATACCTACAGCTGGTACCCCCTTACTGCCGTTTCAACGAAAGGCATGCTTAGTGAAAACGTAAATGTTAGAGTATCTAAATACTAAAAGACAATATGTTTTATATGTCGTAGATTATAAAAAGGTATTTTAAATACGGAAATCACAATTAACTTAAGAAAATGTTCAGTTTCTTCATAAAAAGTAGTGTTATGATTTTTATGATAATCTGTTTTACAGTAAAGATGGATGTATGCAGTGTATTGTTTCTCGGAAAAAAAGGTCACTGTAAACGTCCCTCAAATCCGTTATTCGTGACAATTATCTGTCTAGGAGGATGATATCATATTTTCATTGTCTATGCTTTCAGTTTATCCAATTGATTGTTTCGTCGCACATTATTTAGGACGTAGACAGAATTGGTTAAATAATAAATTGTCGCGCTACCGTCTGTCGTATTGCAACGTTCCGCCACTCAAGAAGGGAATTGAGAGAATTGGGACCAAATTATTTATTTTACCCGACTTTTTGTGTGAATGTACTTGAACTAAAAACGGTATGCAGGATACAAGATGGTCTAGATAATATTTTAAATGTCCCAAAATTTGTGCATTCTTTTACTTGCCTATGACAACAGACTTCTTACCCTTTTTTTTCGTAATACTCTTTCTCTATGTCTGTATTTGAGACTAAGATTATCCCAGTATCTTTGTCTATGTCTGTATTTGAGACAAAGATTACACTAGTAACTTTGTCTATGTCTGTATTTGAGACAAAGATTACCCCAGTAACTTAACTTTGGACATAGGTGTCGCTCAAATGGAAAAATATTCATGCACTTTAAATTTTCCAAAAAAATAGTTCTAAATTAAAGAACTGAGATAAAATCTTTGGCCTTAGAATGAAACAACACTACCTAAGTGTGCACAGAAATAAACGTGGGTAGTAAATAATTCTTAAAAGGCTTTAAATTAAAAGTTTTATTTTCTACATTTGTAAAAAAACCCATTCTTGTATTCATTTAATCATGTTTACATGATTACTCTTTATGAAAAATAATGGGATAATATTTTATGGAGTGTAAAAAAGTAGGAATTTTTCGAATGTCAAAAGTAACTTTATCTCAGATTCCTAAAAAGAAAAATATTGCGGAGGAAACATTGTAGAATTTCCATCGAAAGTGCGAGTATTGCTCTATAAAGGAGAGATTCTTTCAATAAACAACATAAAAAACTTGAAGGAGATATTTAGATACTTGAAACAAAGAACGAAGTCTTAAGTTTGAAATGAAAAGCTTTGATCTTTACATTGCTTTAGAGAAATTTAGTTACTTGAAACAAAGAACGAAGTTTTAAGTTTGAAATGAAAGGTTTTGATCTTTACACCGCTTTAAACATATTTAGATACTTGAAACAAAGAACGAAGTCTTAAGTTTGAAATGAAAGGCTTTGATCTTTACATTGCTTAAGAGATATTTAGATATTTGATACAAATAACGAAGTCTTAAGTTTGAAATGACAGGCTTTGATCTTAACACTGATTTAGATATATTTAGATACTTGAAACAAAGAACGAAGTTTTAAGTTTGAAATGAAAGGTTTTGATCTTTATACCGCTTTAGACATATTTAGATACTTGAAACAAAGAACGAAGTCTTAAGTTTGAAATGAAAGGCTTTGGTCTTTACATCGCTTTAAAGTAGGTACGTATGAAAATAAGTTAAATGAAAATGAATCAATCATTTTGTTGTATTGAATTTAAGAAGAATCCAAATCCAATTTGAAAGCCAGTTCTCGCCACTATACGCCACGTTGATCAGAATAAAAATAAATAATTTATACAAAAACATATCCGTATAAATTAACAACCTATGCCTACCTTGATCTACCTTGTAAGTAAAAATAACAAAAGGTTAATTTAGGTTTTCGGGTTAGTACACAATAGTGTGTTTCTCTCTCGACTCTGACTATTACTCAAGTATATTTTTATTTGCTTTATAATCCGTCTTTATATACATATACATATACGTATACGACAGGGTTAGGAATGTCTGTAATTTACTAATAAAATAGCGACATTAAAGTTTGCAACATTGAACAATAACTGAATATAAATAATAATGTATAATAACTTTTAACCAATCTTTTGCTTTGATTTGCACCTCTAAATGTATATTTTTAAATTTAGCATGAAACGTTATTAAATTGAACATAAAACCTTCCATAGGTTCTAAAAGTAGCAATGGACTGGACATTTCCCAGTATAAGCGACTCAGGGGCAGAAACGAATAGGTGAATTTACAGCGTGGAAGAAGGTTGGAGCAGAATGTAGAATCCGGAGTGGCAGAATATCATTTGTGGAGTAAGACAAATCCCACCCTGGAAAGTTGCTCCGGGGTGGTGAATCATAATTATTGTTGATATGTTTATGCAATTCCTTTGCTTTGGTATACTACTCATAACAATGAAAAAAATATTAATATAAAGCTACCATGAAAAATACTTCTCTTGAATTTGCTATCAATATTTAAAAAATATGTTCGAAATGACATTTGAAAAATTAAACAATTTTTAATGGAAAAGTGACAAACAATGCGATGTTATTATGCAAGGTGATCTATTTGCCAAAGTTGCTGAAACCAAGAATGATGATCGCATCAGATGCAGTTTTTAGATTTTTTTTAAATATACATTTTTCGTAATTATTTTTTTTTGTATTCTCTCGACTACCATACTAGGATCATGTCAGAAACACTTGTCGTACATACGTTATATTACATTGAAATAAATTAATAATGATATTTAGGTGAAACAAACATAAAATTTTTTTTTTAAAGAAAACACAAGTTTAAAAAAAATAAGATTTAAAAAAAGTGGGATTAACATACTAAATTCAAAAGTATACCTATTATACGACTTTTGAACACTTTAGGACACCCCTTTGAAAGAAGTCAAAACCTCAGAATTCATTACTGTACAGGGTGGTGAAGATCTTCCAAAAAGGGCAAAGTATTGGAAAGAAACCCCAGTGGGGGCAAATTCATAGAATTCTATGTAGAAAACAAACTAACGATCATGAATACTTGTCTTAAAACCAAAATATTTACAGATAAATTTCTCGTTTATTTATGGTTTACTATGGTGAAGATGAAACTGATCCTGACCAATCTGTCGAATGGAATGATTTCGATTCGGAGGTGTGTCCCAATAGTCCACTCTGAACCTGATATGACATGATCTTACAAAATTAATCTTAAAGTGCATTCTCTTCTGAGAAGATGAGTATCTTTAGGATTCGCAGTAAGGTTAGTGAGAGTTTTTTTTATTTTTTTTTATTTTTTATTTTTTATTTTTTATTGTTTAACTTATAACATTGTTACATTTTACATAAAATTAGATGATCATAGGTAATAGTGAAAAACATAAGTTATTGAATTTCTACTCCAATGAAGAGTGCTAGCTCTTGAGCTTGGCGTAGGAGTTATTTGACAATTATTTCATGTTTATATCACTAATTAACATAAATACGGTACAATAAATATAAACTTAAAAGAGGATTGTGACGTTAATTTTGGTTGTAACATGAATTGAAGTTATAACATTTGATAGGTGATATTAATTTTTTTAAAGATAAATTTGACCTTCTTTTTGAATAAAATAAAATCTGGTATTTTTTTCACTTCTTCGGGAAGACTATTAAAATATCTTATGCCTTTGTAAATGTAATTATTGTGCATTTGTTGTGTTGAAAATAGAGGAATTTGGGTGTTAAAATTATGCCTTAAGGATGAGTTAAATTTAAGTTTTTTTATTACAGTTTCTTTATATATTTGTAATATTGCATCTTTTTTATAGAGGTCTTCAATTGTTGGTACTTCGAAAATTTTGAACAGTGATGCTGAAGAGAATGTTGGTTTTTTTTTCAAAATTACTTTTATAATTAGTTTTTGTACCACTTTTACAGAGCTTAAAATTTTTTCATATGCACCTCCCCACCCAATGATTCCATACTGAAGTAATGATTGGACTAGTGCGTAATAGACTTTTTTCAGGTTGTTTATCTTGAGAACATTTCTTAATCTAATGAATATATAGATACATTTTCTAATGCGCTTGACAAGTTCACATATGTGCCTGTTCCATTTCATATGTTGGTCTACAATTACACCGAGGTACTTTACTTCAGTTGTTTGGTTTAGTATGGTACATGATTTATTACAAACATCTTTGTTACATTTTTTGTTGTGTATTATTATATGAATGTTGGGGTAAGTTTTGAATTTATTTATTGTGAATGGTATATAAACTGTTTTTTTTGCGTTAATTGTAAGTAGATTTGTATCGAACCAGTTTTTTAGGATTTGGATGTCATTATTTGCATTTTCATTTACAATTTTCCAGTCATTACCCTTAATTATGATAATTGTATCATCTGCGTAAGATATAACTGTTCCACTGAGGTTTTGTTTAAAAATGTCGTTTACGTACATGATAAAAAGTAATGGACCCAAAACAGTACCTTGTGGTATCCCAAAATCACTTGTGAGTGGTAGACTAGATGCGTGATTAATTTTTACTACTTGTGTTCTTTGGTGAAGATAACTTTTTAGCCAACTTAATGCTGTGTCATTAAAACCCACGATCTTTAATTTTTGTATTAGTTTGACATGAGATATGCTGTCGAAGGCTTTTTGGAGATCAACAAAAATACCAACACATTTTAAAGATTTGTCTAAAGCGTCTTGTATGGTACTAGATAATTTAGCAATGGCGTCTTTTGTGCTTTTGTTTTCCATGAATCCAAACTGGTTTTCGTGAATTATATTATTAATCTTTATGAACTGAGTTATTCTTTTTTTGGCAATTTTTTCAAATATTTTTGCAATGTTTGATAGTAAAGAAATAGGGCGGTAATTGGTTGGTTCTTCCGGATTGCCGGTTTTAAATATTGGTATAATTACAGATTGTTTGTACATGGATGGAAAAACTCCGCTTTGAAAACTTGTATTGATTATATGAGTTAATGGTTTTGATACTTGTGATTTTATACATTTCAGTGTTTGTATTGTGACCCCATCAAAACCAGGGGCAGAACCTCCTTTCATACCTGAAATAATTTGTTCAATTTCTTCTGGTGTTGTCGGTTGAAATAATTCAAATTTATGCTCATTATTTACTGTAGTATTTGGGTCATTTGGGGTAAGGCCTTGTTGGATTTTTTTAGCGAGGTTTTTTCCTACATTAGCAAAAAAATTGTTAAATACATTTGCGGCTTCTAGAGGTTTATCTTTACAGCATATTTTTGAATCATTATGGTTTACATTGTTGATTGTTTTATTTTTTAAATGTTTTTTATCGACAATTTCATTTATGATGGACCAAATCCTTTTACTGTCATTTCCAGATAATTCAAGTTTTTGTTTGTAGTAGTCATCCTTTGTGTTTTTTATTAGATATGTAAGTTTTTTTTTATAAGCTTTGAAATGTTTTTGTAATGTTATATTTTCCGGTTGTTTTGTATATTGTTTGTAGAGTGTTTCTTTGTGTCTAATTGAGATGATTAATTCATGAGTTATCCATGGTTTGATTGGCTTTAGTTTTGAAGATGTTTTGTTAGATGTAATATTTCTACAAGCATTTATGTGAAAACTCAGTTTTTTATCAAATATTTTGCAGCATTCTTCTACATCGTTACATTGATATATTTCTTGCCATTCTTTTTCGTTACTTAATATTTTAGTGAAAGAATTTATATTAATATTATAATTGTATTTATCAGTATTATTAACGGCCGTTGTGGTTGGTAATGGGAGGTTTTGATGTTTGTAGTCATATTTAAATATACATGCAAAATGATCCGTTACAGTTGTTTTAATTACCGCAGATGATATATTTTGTATATCTTTGGTGTTTGTGAATATGTGATCGATACAAGATGGTCGTTGTCCGATAATGTTTCTGGTGTATGAATTTATACATGAAATGTAATTTAATTCTGCTAACATATTTAAATAGTTATCTTTATCGTTAGAGGAGTAGTCATTAGCGATATTTACGTTAATATCTCCGATGAGTATTGTTTTTTTGTTTCTATGATGTTGTAATATTTTTTTTAATTCTTCTATGTATGTGGTTATAGCAGAAGAGTGTGTCCGATAAATAGCAATGATATTAAATGAATAATTCATAAAATTTATCTCCAAGTTTAATAAATTGACATTACTCACCATTATTTCATTTACACTTGTGACAGCGTAAATATTTGATACAAATATGGCGACGCCGCTATTTCTGTTAATTTTATATTTTGTTGCATAGTACGAGTACCATCATAGCTCAAGTAACGTTTTCCTCTTATTACGATGGTACTAGGAGGAATTCAAGTATCGTTAGCTTATTCATTAATGTTGGGAATGTTCGCCACTCTCTTTAAAAGATAAAATAACAGTAGTGCTTATTAACACCAATCAAATCCATAAATTATTTTATTCGCAAAAAAGCGCGGCTCCCGAGCCGTGACCGTCGCGTCGCGCGGAATTCATTTGGAGGATATCGGCAAGCGAGTGCATGCGGGCTGAATTTAAATAATCGAAAACCCATCTCATCCGGATTGCCTTCCCGATTTGCATATATACAAGTAAATTACTGAAAGATCCGATTTACGAGGCAATACTTAGCTACTGTCATCAACGATTAATAAAGGACATTTTTATTTTGATTATGTTGAAAGCCTCGGGGAAACATCGTGATTTAAAGGCTCACGTAGATTCGACAAATGGACAAGTGTGGAGATTTATTATTCAGCTGCAAAGAACCCGAAACACTTCAGGTGCTAAAATAAAGCATTTACGCCTTGTTTGAATTTACAATTAAAAGTTTGATTAACAGTTTTATGTTATTGTAAGAATTTAATTTAATTAGCATATATTCAGATGTGTTTAAATTTTCCCAAAAACATTCATAAAAATAATTTAACATTTTTCAGATAATGATATCCTCCTCAGTATTCTGAAGTCATTTTGCATTGGAAAACTGTTGTTAACTTGACCGAAGTCACAATAAGGACTTTGTTGTGAAGTCAAGTTAATAACGGTTTGGTGTGTAAATCATGGAACCTGTATTTCTTTGTCTATACTGATTTTTATTTATTGTTATTAAGTTTTATTTGTAGAACTCCATTTTATTTTATTTTTATTTTTTATATATTCAATAATATTGTTATTGGGTTTATAAAAACAGTTTATTTTTAAACAATTTGTAACTGATTTTAATTTTGTTTTTTTTTTTTTTAAAGAAAGGCAAACTTTTTTGGGGTACGAATAACCTGACAATATACGAAAAACACCTACTACCACCACAGAAACCGTAAAATGGTGGTGATAATTAAATTATATTTTTTCCGAATAAGATATTTTTCACCACCTTCTGATAATTTAGGATGGGTAGTTTCATAGAATTTGAACAATTCATCAAATTTCAACGTTAATTTTCGGGTTCCATGACAGTCCTATTGAAGTTCTGTTATTATATCATTATAGGCCAGTTACTTGATAGAACTGAAATAATAACTGAAATTGAAAAGAATTTTCTCAGAACTTAAACATTTTTGAAGAACTTAAATTTTTTTTTCAAGAACTTTGAAATTTAAAGAATTATTCAAATATTCTGAAACAACCCGTCCTTAGACTTATTTATCACAATATTATGCAAGACTGTGAAAACTTAACTGGTTATTGAAAAAGTATAAAATAAATTGTATTTGAATGTGAATACTGAATATATGCAAAACAAAATCTACTAAATCTACTCAATCTACTAAACCTTCAAAATGTAGAAATAAAAAATATTTTCCATTCTTTCGGACTAGCTACAAGTAAGTACAAGCCTACAATTGTAGCTTATTGAAAAACAATATTGCGTCATCATTGCGAAAAAAACATCGTCGTTGATCTGTGATCGCAGGGAAACAAATGCTATTTTTAGTTCAGTGATTCACGACCGAGCGCGCGCCTCGGAAGCGAGGATTCGTTCTTTTAAAAGATTCCTGCAATATGTTTTCAGACTATCAATAAAGATAAATAAAGATTTATAAGACGTTTTCAATCGTTAAATCGTGCAAGAAGATTTACGGATTGTTATTTTCTAATCGTTAAATTTATCAACGCTACGTTAAATATTACATTACGAAGTGAAGAGCTTTTGTAAACAACCCATTTCATTTCAATAAATTCGATAACCTTAGTGGGGCATATCCGATACGGTTAACATAATGAAAAAAATATTGGTTAGTTTTTCGGTCTTATAAGATATATTTGAGTATTGCGGTATTTAAAAATAACAGTTTTCTTAGTGAACCAATTGGTCAAACTTCACAGAGTTTTCACCCATCCACACAATTTTCTACTACTATTATCGTTCCACTACCCGTTGACTAGACCATTTGTAGAGGATCTATGATAAGTTTTTCTAATTGCTTCTACTATAAAATTAAAATATTACACTACGAAGAAAAGAGTTTTTAAAAAGAACCGATTTTATTTCAATAAATCCTATAATCATAGTGGAAAATATCCGATACGCTAAACATAAACAAATGGAAAAAAATGAAAATTTGTTTTGGCTATCCAAGAAATATTTGAATGTGGTGGTTTTAAAAAAAGAACTTTCTGGTTAGTAAACCAAATATCTAATTTCTTACAGTTCTCACCCATTATCACAATTTTCTCCTACTATTATAGATCCACTACTAATAATCCATTTGCCTAGACCAGAGGTGGGGAACCTATTTGCCATTCGAACGTTTGTAGTACAACCCGCCGGCCTACCACACCAGACAAGATTTCTTCGATTAAAAAAATGGATAATGCGTAGCCAAACGACACGATCCGAAATTTATAACTGCACTCGGAACGCGAGGATGCTTTTCCTTGAGTTGCATTTTCAGATAAGTCCGCAAATCGAATTTTTAGTTTCTTTCAAAACACAGGATGGGTTTAAACTAAATAATAACTCTGCACTAGAGTCCACGAGCTTAAATAATCGTTACACGCGGAACAAACAAATGGTTTTCTTTGTAATTTTTGAGCTGATGATGTGAAACTAGAAAATAAACTCCACTCGGAACATGCGAACGGTTTCCTTCGAAATGCGTCTGCCAATGAATCCGCAAAATGAATTTTAACACATTATTCGGAAAAACAAACTGCTTTTAACTCAATATTGAATATTTGTACGAGTCTTCAGTTTTGAGTAAAACTATAACCAGTACATAAAAATGGTTTTCTCAAATTTTTGCAGCACATTCTGCATCTTTGGTTTTACAACTACACTCTGAACACGATAGTCAGCAGATGAATTCACAACTGGAATTTTATCTTTACATTCTGTACACAAAACTGTTTTAAATTTAACAGTTACCTCTTGTGTGGATCCTAACTTATTAAAACTACACTACCCAAAAGACGAAAATAGTTTCATCCGATGTTCGCAGCATAGTCTGCAACTAGGATTTTATAAGTAAACTTCAAACACGAGAATGCTTTACTTCGAAAGGCGTCTGCAGATGGATCCACAACTGTAATTTTATCTTTAAATTTTGAGCACAAAACTGGTTTTAATTTAAGAAAGAATCCTTGTGCACGTCCCTGATATTAATTTGAACCAAATTCAGAACACAAAAATGATTTTCTCCGGTTTTCGCAACATACTAGTATGCAACTAGTATATTAAAACTGCACGTCTAACACGAGCATGGTTTCATTCTTACATGCGTCTGCAGATAAATCCACATCTATAATTTTATCTGTACGTCAGTCCTCTGTTTAATTAGCATTACACTCATAATTTCTTATAACTCATTTAATTTCTCGTTAGTAAAATATATCGCCTATTTATTTGTGTCTAAATTGATTTATAGCCCCGTTTTCGTGAGAAAATTACCTCAAGGGCTACAAACTTCCATACGTAAGTACGCAACAAACTTACATACGTAAGTACCTGTCAGCCATGTTTTACCTTTCTCTTGTTTTTGTAATAGTGCAATAAAAATGTATCTTAAACACCGTAAAAGATAACCGTTCTCGGATTCTGAATGTAATATTTTTCTAACTTTTTTGTGTTCAATAGGCCGCACCGGAAGTGCTTGCAGGCTGCACCAAAAAGCATCGCAGGCCACAAGTTCCCTACCGCCGGCCGGTCTAGACACGGTAGTGGGGCTATGATACCTTGTTTAATTGGATCTTACATAAAATATCCCTGGCCACAGTCATATATAGGTATTTTAACTGTTTTGTTGTTTTACTTACTTGGAATTGTGATATACTCAACGACAGTTGATGTCGGCAATTGAGTCGTTGTTGTTGTGGAAGGTGTCGTTGTAGTCACCTTGATTTCTGTAGGAAAAACAAACAAAGTTTATTAGGTTAGGAAATATATAAAACATTATGACTATGCAAAACGTCAGTGAATGTAAGCTTTTTATAGTTTCAAGAATAGGACACTCAAATTAAACCAAAAAAGAGGCAAAAGATGTATTTATGTAAATAATCTTCATTTACTATTTTTATCTGAGTAGCACCTACACGGGGAACAGATTATAAGACTCGGAACAATTTTTTGTAGTTTTCAAACATTAATGACATATAACCGAAAGGCTTGAAATGTTATTGACATATAAACGAAAGGCTTGTATCTAGTATTTGAATCTACGATTTGTGAACTATCTTCTTAAGAAGCAATTGATTCCTAATCGGCGTGATGTGCAACAAATTTTCGGTGCAGTTTTTACTTTTATTTTTTATTATTATTTTTATTTTAATTACACGAAAGGCTTGTATCTAGTATTTGAATCTACGATTTGTGAACTATCTTCTTAAGAAGCAATTGATTCCTAATCGGCGTGATGTGCAACAAATTTTCGGTGCAGTTTTTACTTTATTTCTTAAGAGTGATATGTTATACTTGAACGAGTTCCTCGTTGAGATTTTGCTTAGTGTTTTTTTGTTCTATTCTTTCTTTACAATGGAACGAAGATTTTCGAAAGAATTATGTGTCGGGGTTATTTCCAGGACATAGGAGCCATGGAATTTACGTATCTTGTGTACAACTTTGGCACTTTTGTGTGTTTACGGTTAAATACACATAATAGAGAGACACCATAAAAAAAATTCTAAATATATTTTTTTCATTAGCAATCCGAAAGTAGGTAAAAGTCTAATACACATAATGTAACCAATTTACTTGAAAAAAAACCAACGTAGGTAAAGTAAATCATAGATTTAGTGGCGAAAGTTTTTAGAAAAAATGACACAAAAAGTTTCCTGTGGCAACGCAAAAGTTTCTCGCAAAAAGGAAATTGTATATATACAGAGTATAGTTACGATGGCAGAGACCTCAGGGTTTCAATTATCGAGGGAATCTACCCACATCATAAGAAATTTTCACCATTTCTTAGACCTCCGCGAGAAAGGATTTTATTTTTTTGTGAAAACTGTCTAGAATAATGAGAATTTTACGAATGGTTGCATAAAGCAATTGGCGGAGAGAAACTTATTGGAATAGTCCGTATCTTGTTACGAGCTAGATATGGGAATCCAATGAATACGAATGGAAAATGTAATAAGGTTTTACATTGAATGTCTTAAATTTAAGAAATCAGACCGCTATCACTATTCACTTTCTTAAAACTAATTTCTGGGGATCGGTGTTTTCTTGAACTGTTAATGGATAAATACATTTATTTTATGATATTTTTTCTGTACGACTTCTCCTCATTCCTTAAATTTACCATTTTTTTAATGTTTACGAAAACTAGAAACATAATTGCCGGAGCAATGAAAATTCAGATTTGAAGAATGTAACAAGGCCAACGCAAGTAGGGAGTACACGATTCTCAGATCTGGTCTCTGAACATAGCTTAAGCCATTTTGAGTATGTATTTTCTGCATAATAGATCAAAAACAATATGGATTTCAGAAGAAAAAATTACTGAAACATTACTACAGGACTTCTTGAATTATATAAATAATGAATTAAACCATAAAAGGCATATGTTAATATAATTTATCGATAATTCCAAAGCGTTTGACACAATTGATCCGCAAAAATTATTAATAATTTTAAGAGCAATTGGAATCAGAGGAAACCTACTAAATTTGTTTAAAAATTATTTATTTCATAGACATATATGTGTAAATGTATATGCTGACGACACGGCTCTTGTCATATCTGATCAACAATAATCCGTTACTATTAAATGTATGCAACAAGACATTACGTCCATAATAAAATGGTCACATAACGCAGGCCTAATCATAAATACCCAAAAGAGCAAATTGATGCACATACGATCTCCACATGTTTCAGTAGCGATTACACCTGAAATTATATCTCACAACTTTACATGCATTCATCAAAACATTTTGCAGCCCTGCAAATGCAATCAAAAATGGAGATGGTAAATGAATACGGTTATTTGGGAGGAGGGACTGTTGATTGCCATTTTAAATGGGACATTCAAATAAGTAATATTTGTAAAACACTGAGAGCGATTGTGGGTAGATTATATTAACTGAAGTGTTTCGTTCCTGCGAATATTAAAAAAAAATCATTTAGCTATCATTCACAGAATCAACTCTACGCTATGGAGTAACCACTTACAACACACTATTAAAATCATTTAGCTATCATTCACAGAATCAACTCTACGCTATGGAGTAACCACTTACAACAAACTATTAAAATCATTTAGCTATCATTCACAGAATCAACTCTACGCTATGGAGTAACCACTTACAACACACTATTAAAATCATTTAGCTATCATTCACAGAATCAACTCTACGCTATGGAGTAACCACTTACAACACACTATTAAAATCATTTAGCTATCATTCACAGAATCAACTCTACGCTATGGAGTAACCACTTACAACACACTATTAAAATCATTTAGCTATCATTCACAGAATCAACTCTACGCTATGGAGTAACCACTTACAACAAACTATTAAAATCATTTAGCTATCATTCACAGAATCAACTCTACGCTATGGAGTAACCACTTACAACACACTATTAAAATCATTTAGCTATCATTCACAGAATCAACTCTACGCTATGGAGTAACCACTTAAAACACACTATTAAAATCAAACTTAAATTTCCTGCAATCAGTTTAAACTGATTGCAGGAAAATTCTACGGTTAAATTACAAGTTTAAAAAATATTTTTTCACAGAGACGTAACATTTCATTGTTATATTGAAACTTAAATATCTTAATATAAATATGAAAATATTGATTCAGCATATATCTGACTTTGAATATAAAAAAAATATAAAAAATGAAGGTATGCTTGTTCCAAAATACAATAATAAATATGGAGAGCAAACCCTACTATACAAGGTGCCCAAAATGTTGACATGTTACAAAGTAACATAAAAAATTCTTAATTCCCAAATAGATTCAGATATATGCTGAAAACATGGCTCATCAGTAGAAATACTCCATACTAATCATTACTATCAATCAATATTTTTTATTTATTAGCTTGTAGATGTAGTGTTATTTTAGACTGTGTGCCAATAATAATAATCTGAATATCTAATAAGTAGCAACAACATTATGAATATTTATAATTAGTAATAATACTAAATTTACATTGTAATTGAACATGTTGATCCTGTTGAAAAACTGTTTAATTGTGGTTTAACGTGAAGACATTTTAATCAATATTACTAAAATTTCATAACATAAAATCATAAAACCTACACGTTGCACACAAAACCAGTATAAAATACACATCACTCACAAACACACAACATATACTATAAATTTACCGATCTTAACTTTATGTCTTTTTAAATGAAACAATATTACTTTTAGAACCACTAATATATTTTATTAACGCCGACCGGTTTCGGAATAACCGTTCCTTCCCCAGGGCAAACATATATGACTTGACAATTACAAAACAGTGGAAGAATTCAATGTGTTGTGGTAGGGGTGGGGGCGTGGCTAAGAATTAATGAAGAGTTGTGGGAGGAAACAGAACGGTCCTTGAAAGGGAACATATTTAAGATTGGCTATAAGATAATATTTTTTGTTTATTAATAATGGACTCATTATTATTACGGAATTTTTTTTATTTCTATAGTTTAAATTTTATTTTATTTTACTTTAATTTTAAATCTATATTTTAAGTTTAAATTTATCTTAATCAAAAGTTTTTTTTCTTCACCAACATTATACATATTTTATTAAAATGTATTATGAATGTTTTTTGTATTATAAAATGAAGGCCTCAGTACGGGTAAGCCACCCAGTGAGGCCAAAATTACTAAATTGTACTTAGAAATGTAAAATATTCTACAAAAATTAATAAAGAACAATTACGATTTAACCGGGGCACGTTGACAAATAATCGATGGTGACTATTAAAATATTTTCGGAAATAAGCAATAAAGATGATGATTAATTTTTTCTAACCCGAAAAATTCCTCCCGAAAACACACCTAATCTGCGGTTTGTCTATGTGACGTCACCAGTCACGAAAACCTTACGTTTTATTTCAACAGACACTGTATTTTGCGTGACGAGTCGACAGTCAAGACGTTATTTATTCTTATATTTAACTGCTATTAATATTGTTGAACACTATGTAAAATAACAGCATCTCTTCACTACAGTTATTGTACTTTACCAAAGTGCAAAAATACATTCGTGACGGCTTCTGTCAATTTCAGTCTTCAAAAAAATACTAAACAGTCTTCTAAAACCAAAAAGAAAAATGCTCCTTTATCACTTAGGTCAACTGATTTAGTTGCGGGGATTATTTTGATGTAATTACATATGATAGTTAAATTTAGGTAATCTAATAAATGGGTGCTACAAATTTAACATTACTGTACTTATAAATTTGATTACACCTTGGTGTGGCAACTGCATATTTTCTTTTAAAATTTATGATGTTTTCCAGAATTCCCCTTAATGTTTTTTTTGAAATTTTTCCAACCTTTTATTTTGTTAGAATTATTATAATCTACCATGAAAATATCGCTTACGTATTATATACGTAGATTACCATATAAATTTCATTGTTTTATAATGCCGCTCAACCAATTTTGACACTAACCTCAAAATTGCCCCATTTAAAATATACTACCACTAACCCATTAACTACCATTAATTTTCTAAAATATAAATTATTATTGGCAATAAATGACGTTATAATTCCGTCGACACTGTGGAAAAACGACAATGAAATCTTTTAAATACCTACAAATTCATAATTCAAAACCAGAATGAAATGCGATTCGTGACTTCTGACGTCAGAATCAACAGAATAAGTCTTGTCAACCAAACAGCGTTTGTTGATCTATAAGAATACTTTTTTTTAAATCCAAAATATTTTTCTCAGGTGTTCCATATATGAGATGTCATAATATCGGCTGCAGTCAGTTGTGAGCAATTTGGACTATTGTGCGGTATTGAAAACAATAAAAAATCGCTTTAGAAGCTCTCATAATTGAGTGTGGTTTTAAAATAAAACTGTTTTTAGTTTTTGCCTTTCATAGATAAGTTAGAAAATCTGTATGTATTTGGGTTAAACTTACCATAAAGTCTTATGGTCCCGTCTGCTCTCCCCGCAGTGTTGGCGGCCACGCACATGTAGGTCCCGAGGTCGTTCTTCCCGAAGTCCTTTATGACCAAGGTCATTCTTATCTCGTACTGTGATATTCGCTCCCAGCCCATCACGTAATTTTTGCTGAAATAAAAGAGAAGAAAGCGTGAGAATACAAACAAAATAAATTTATACGACGAACCTACCTTTGGGTTGGTTTTGAAAGGAAACAGTAAGATTTTTTTTTATGTGCGCTGAATTGTTTTTAGTACCTCATTGTTTTTGATAAAAATACTGACTTATGAAAAATTACAAAAGCACAGGTATTGACAATATACGAATGTTTGATTTAAAAAGAAATATAAAAACTCTTGGGCCAATAATCACTGATTTAATCAATAAGATAATAAAGCAAGCAAAAATTCCACAAAAAATTAATTGTAGCATTACTAGACCAATATTCAAAGGTGGAAAACACATTGAACTGGGAAATTATAGGCCTATTAAAATACTACCTGCATTAGAAAAAAATCTCGAAAATTTTTTATCAAATAAATTAAATAATTACATTGAAAAATTCGCTATCATAGATCCAAATCAATATGGTGTCCAAAGAAAAAAAATAGTGAAAAACTACTGCAAGATTTATCCATTTACATAAATAATCAATTAAATAATAAATTACAAGTTATTGTTTTATTTATCGATAACTCTAAAGCTTTTGACAAAATTTACTCTAAAAAACTACTAGAAACTCTAGAAAAAAATGGAATAAGAGGAGGTGTGTTAGATTTATTTACAGATTATCTTAAAAATATGTACGAAAATAAATATTACTTTAAGTAAAACAAAAAATGTATCTGCAGGAGTTCTACGAGGTTCCATATTATACAAACTATATATTGTTCCTACACTATATATAATTTATGTAACTATAATAAAAAAACTTTTCTTTTTTGCTAAACATTTTGTATTCGCAGATGATACGGCATTGGTCATATCACATAAAGATCTAAAAATTGCAATTGAACTCTTGCAAATTGACGTTAATCAACTTTATAAATGGTCACATGATGCAACTATTAATAAATGCTAAAAAAACCGAAGTAATGCATGTGAGATCACTTAATGCCAAATTTCAATTTAATCCCAATATTATTTCTCATAATTTTAATTGCATCCATAAAAATATCCCAACTAATTGTAAATGTGAAAGCTTAAAATAAGTTACAGAATATGTTTATCTTGGTGTTACAGTAGATTGTTTTTTCAAACGGGACAAACATATTAAAAAAACTGTAAAAGATTGAGATCAATTGCTGGCAGAATGTACACATAAATTTTTTTCCTATCAATTGAAACACTAAAAATAATTTATGTCAATGGTTGAATCTATTATAAGATATGGATTAACAATATGGGGAAATACTACTAAAACCAATCTGAAACAAGTCCAAGTTGTACAAAACGCTATTATAAAATTAATAGTCGTCCCTAATATTTTCAAACAAAGACATAATACATCGTTGCTATTTCTGAGTGCCAAAATTTTACTTGTTAAGGCTATAATGGCAAAAATTACAATTCAGCATATATTTACCCCGCAGCATAAAGAGAAATTAGAACATAAATACAGCACTAGATTCACGCGCAATGACGGGTTGATAGTTCCGAAATTTAATAATAAGTACGGACAGAGAACGTTTAAATACAACCTACCGAAGATATTTCATTTATTACCTGACACTATTAAGCAATGTAAGTCTATGAATAAGGTTAAATGTATGGTGAAAAATTGGCTATCGGGAATTTTTGAAGTGAAACTTCTTTACGCGCGTCATGCAATTTTGAGGACCGGAGTAAACCCGACTCATGACCGTCACGAAAAACCGTGATCATTTCGCTATAGGAGCCTAGCTAATATTATATACCTCTCCAAACTCAGCTTCGCGGTCTAGAGGAAGAGCGCACGACTGTCGTCGTGAAGAACCGAGGTTCGATCCCAGCTTTAACTATTTTTTTTTTCTTTTTGTGATTTTTTTAATACGAGGAAAAGTGATAAAATGCTCTCGTGCTGCGACTTTTAGATATTTTGACTAATATGATATTTTGGTCGAAATATAGCTTACAAATCGAGCCGGTAGAGTCGCTTGGTATTTTGATTAATTATTTTTATTTTGAATCATTAAAATTACTAATCAAGGCTGATAACGCGACTAATTACCCTCGCATACGTGCGTGACAAGTTTTTTTAGTAAAAAACACAGCCGTAAGTGAGTTTTTCAAAATTTAGAAATGTTTTTCAAATTCAGACTCCATACGGGTATGAGACTGTTAAAACACGATAGATCTTTTCCAAAGCGGACAAACACACGGAAATATTTTTAAAAACGACAGATTTGACTTCACACTGCGGATATATCTTCGATTCGACCCTATATAAAGCGTTAACGAGACGTTATGTGATATTATTCATTTGCCGTGTTTGAAAACGAAAACGAAAAAGAGGAGTACACGTTGTATACGCGGTTCTCGTCGCGCGAGATACCTCTCCTCGCGATCTAGAGGCAGAGCGTTCGACACTCATTATGCAGGACCCGGGTTCGAATCCCATATTTTTATAACTTTTAATTTTTTTTATCACATGCTACTTATAAATATGTCAATATTTTGAATCTAGTTAAACGTTCATTTGTTTAAAAGTTTCACTTCCGTCGTGCGTAGGCTTGCCACACACTGTATTTTTTTAACTTTAATATGTATGAAAAAATGTTGATTCTGTAGATATAAGATGTTAATTACAACTTTTAAAATGTATATGTATCTTAACTTTAAGCACCTATTGACAAGCTAATTCAATTGGCTTAGCAGGACTTGTTCGTTGATATGTATTAACTATTCATTCAATAAAAAAATGGATAATCATATGTTACAATTTACTAAATAATGTTCAAATGCGTTTTCAACTTCTTTAATCGTTCAATAAATATGTAATTACAACAAATAAACATAATGTTAATCATAAAACAAAACATCTACTCGTATTTGTGGGTATGGCTTGAAGCTACGAAAAATTCCCGAAAATTGGTTTTTAATTTTTTCAGTTTTTTGCGATCAAAAAATTCGCCACAGCACAACTGATTTCAGCTATCAGTATAATTCCGTTATGTGGTATGGTAGCATTGAACCGAATTGTTTTAATGTATTGACACCATACCGTTTTCTGTGAATATTACAATTATTTATAGCAAATCTAATAATATGATACCTATGTCATGAAATATGTACACTTTCAAATCAATTAAATAAAAGCTAAATTTATACTAACTGAAATAAGTAAGTATTATTAATATGTTAGTATTGTTAATTTATACTAACTGCAATAAGAAACAGATCTCTATCATCATGATGGACACTGTAGTGCTGTCTTGGCTCTAAACGTTTGAATAAAGAAGGATGTAGCGCAACATATTAGCAAGGCATAATACCCCCAAAATAAATCACTAAAAGATCTCTTGTGTGAAAACATTGGAGACTGTTGAAACTAGAGTACCAAGTTGTTACAACTAGTAATGAATAAATTCGCTGTTATAATTAATCCCCTGTTAAGTTGGCCGTTGTAAAGCGTGTAGCATCTTTATGATTGTAAGCAGCACTTTACACTCGGCCTAATGATGACCTAGAGAGACTAATGGGACCATTCGGCTCTCAGGTGGACCGGCGATACTCACATTAGTGCGGGCCCTGCGAGTCCATTGACCGTAATAGGGGTAAATTAAAACATATGGCCAAACGATCTGTGTCCTTTTGCCTCGTGTCGAGGTCGGCCCTTGGAATACCTACTTCAAAATAGAAAACGGCCATGTAAGACTCGGTATGAAGTTGGTGAGGATGCATTAAAATGATGACGCGAATAAGGAAGTTGAGTCCATTTTTTTAATTTTTTTTTATCAATGTTCGCATTCAAACTTAAATACTGGTATTTTTTTTTTTTAAAGTTTGTTTTCATAACTAAATTAATTCTCAAAGTTTAAATTTTACTAAGCCCGCCAAAACGAGCGGAATCCGAGCGGTAAGAGGCGGGGTGTGGTGTGACGTCATTCGAACTGTGAAAACCACGTCGCTTAATCATTTTGTATGGAAAATTTTTTAATTCTTCAACAAGGAATTCCAGTAATTTTTTTACCAATGTTAACCGTCTATTAGAATTGATGTTATTAAAAAAAAGAAAATTGATTAAGATTTCATAGTTAAATTAATATTTTAAGTTAGAATATTTGCTTTTCCCGCCCGGTACGGTACTTGTACGGTATTGCCGTCGCTACTTGTTGACGTTCCCCGCGCGAATTCAGGACCACCGCGCAGAAAAGTAAAGACCAAAAGTAAAATAACGGCTTACAGCCCAGTTCACTGTGAGACTTTTCTGGGCGGCCGGCGGCCTGAAGTGTATCACATGCTATGTGACATGTATAATAATAAAAACTTCTAAGTTATGCAATAAACAACATATTATTATAAAGCACTATACGAATATGTATCTTTAGAAATCCATTTTATATAATAATAACAACAAATACGTACATATATTTGACAAACCCAAATAAACCTTTGGCCTATACACCTCTCTCATCTAAACCGACCATCTCTCATGTAATAGAAAGAGATGCACCATAGGTGATCCGTTGTACGTACAAGTCACGACACATGTGACGTCAGAATTCTTTCGACCAATCGTGGAGCGTATACAGTCTATTGCTATTGAATGCTTTTTCAAGAACGTTTAACTAATTCTAAGAATAATAATATAGAAATATATTTATACATTTAGAATCGATATTTTTTGATCCACATGAACATATTTTTTATAAGTCAAAATATTTTTCACTCAACTTCCTTATTTTCAGATGCCTTTTCACGAAAACGGCGCTGTTTAATACATTTGTAAAACATTTTATTATTTTCTTGACTCTATCTGTTAAGAGTTTTCTCCACTAACTCCTACGAGAAACGTTATTATGGTTACTTATATACTGTGAGATGCACCGCATCAATCCCTCTTCTTTCAAGTCTTGCATACAATTATCCATGTAAGGATTGAATAACCATGGTAACATTACGCAGCCTTGTTTTACACTTTTGGTATATCAAACCAACCCATCAAACCACCGTTCACCCGACACATGCAACACTTCCTTCATACAGATACACAATTGCCTGTGTAAGATTCATTTTCACTTCATACTTGGACAACACCTTCCATGGCTTTTTCCTGTCGCCTCGGTCATATGCTATTTGTATATCTACAAAGGCACAGAAAAGTTTCTGTTTTTTTGCCAGAAACTTCTCAGTGAGCATACGTCATGAGAAGATCTGGCCCAGGCACCCCCTTCCACTCATAAAAGAACCTCGCACATCCCATATTTTATCCTTTGTTTCCTTTCTTACCCTTTCGATTAAAATTCTACCAAACAGCTTGCCAACTGAACTTAGTAAGCTAATAGGCCTATGGTTCTTACATTCCATACGTGACCCATTACCTTTTATAACGATATGATCACAGCCCTTCTCCAATTTAAAGGCGCGTAACCATCCTTTAAACATCGGTTAAAAATATTGCAAAACCACGTGTTAATTATACGGCTTACAGAACTCCTTTAAAATATTCAGCAGCAATATTGTCGAAACCGAGAACTTTACAATTCTTAATACAATTAATTGATTTTTTTAATCTTATCATAGTTATTTCGTTTTATTTCACACTATTTTATGTAGTTATTTCATCCCTATACATTAGGCAGTCCGTGTTACCATGGTCGTGGTACCTAACCAGTGGTATCTGACCATTCTAACCAGTAACCAGAATCTAATTCCCAAGGGTAGGAATCGGGGCAAAAACCGAGACAAAGAAGAAACAGTCAGACTAGGCAAAAAATCGCCACACAATTCTCGCTTTATGGTTGAACTTTATTTTATTAATTTTGGTCTGCCTCGACACTGCGTAAATAAAAAAATCAGAAAACCAAGTTATCAATCACGCCATGATTTTTATAATTTGTTGAGTATTCAGTTTAAAAAATCAATTTAAAATCACTGGAAATACGACGATATATTTTATTTATTTATTTATTTATAAATATATACGCCTAAAAAGGTTTTAACATAGAAGTGATACATGTAGCAGTGTACATAGGAGAATATGTATTATACAGGAGATATTTACAGTAAATAGATGTAATCCATTTTAAAGAAGGTACAAAATACACACTTGTAAAATTGTGATTACAAGTATGATGAGAAAATATAAAAAAATATGAAGCAATATTAGTAGAACGTAAGAGTAACATAAAGTAAAAAAGAAATTAAAACAACACTACATATAAGAAAAATCATTAAAACTAATTTACCAACGCTACTCTAATTTGTAGGATTCAACAAAGTGTTGGTGTAGATTATGCTAAATTCTATATATGGAGTCAATAAATAAATCAATAGCACCCCCATACTTATTGCCCAGATCATGCATCCTATTGTCAGTGAGTGTGTCTGATAGTTGGTCGAGTATGTATTATAGAAGAATGTTATATTTTGTCTTGTATTCCTAGTCGGCACATGTAGTTTAATATTGGCAAGGATGGCAGGACTATAAATCAAGTTGTTAATGACTCTGTGTAACACAACCAGGTCTGAAATAATTCTCCTGTCAGACAGTGTTATTAGATGCATTTGATTCATCAAACTGACATAATAAATGTAATCAATATGAATTTCGAACTTAAAATTTACGTACTTAAGAAATTTGTGCTTAACTCTTTCTATATTATTGGAATGAACTTAATATAAAGGAGACCAAATAGGTTAATTATACTCCAATTGACTAATGAAATATAGAGGGTTCTCATACAATCTATGGACTTAAAATCAGTTAAAGTTCTGCAAAGGAAGCCAAGCATCTTTAAAGCCTTATTAGTTATATAGTTGATGTGTTCAATGAATGACAAGTTTTCATCGAATATTACACCCAAGTCACGAATATGTGATACTGGTATTAATTTAATATTATTTAATGTATATTCATGTATTATATTATAACGGGTTTTGGAAAATCGTATTACTTGACATTTCTGAATGTTCAAAAATAAAGCATTTTGTTCGCACCATTGATAAATTTGTTCTAAATTACTCTGTAAAATTTGACAATCGTATACATTTCGTATTCTTTTATATATTTTTAAGTCGTCAGCAAATAGCAGAACTTCTACATCATTAAATTCGTCAACAATGTCATTGATGAATAATAAGAAAAATATTGGGCCGAGGTGGGACCCTTGAGGAACCCCACTTGTGGCTTCAAATATATAAGACTGTACAGAATTAATCTTTACACTAAGCACCCTATGGCTAAGATAACTAAAAATCCAACTCAATAATTTACCTTTGATGCCCAACAATCGAAGTTTATAAATAAGTATGTGATGTCAAACCTTATCAAAAGCTTTACTAAAGTCAGTGTATATACTGTCCACTTGTTGTTTGAGACCCAGAGATTCAGATATGTAATTTTCAAAAATCATTAAATTACTTAAGGTAGAGCGACCTGTGATGAAGCCATGTTGGTTAGGAACAATAATGTTGTTGATAGGTTTTACAATGATATCTAAGACTAATTTCTCAAAAACTTTCGGTAAAGCAGACATTATACAAATTGGTCTATAGTTTGATATATCGCTTTTATCTCCTTTTTTATGAATAGGGGTTAAATAACTCTTTTTCCACTGAGCTGGAAAAGAACCAGAACTTAAAGAATTGTTAAAGAGTTTATGAATAGGATATATCAGACTACTAACAGAGGTTTTGAAAAATATTGGAGGAATACCATCCGGTCCAGCAGATTTATTGCTATCTAATTCTTTTATGACTTTTTCCATAGATTTTTTTTTGATGAAACATTGGCTTAGATTTAATACCTCTTCCACTGAAATATCGAGAATCGTATTGACACGAATATCTGTGTCGTAAACACTTTTAAATGAATCAGCAAAGAGATTAACTATACCTTCGATACTGTCGGCACATTTTTCTTTTAAGTACATGTTATTGGGAAATCCACAATCATTTTTTGGTTGACTTTTAGAAAAACTCCATAATTTTTTAACATTTCGGTGTACCTCTTTTTCTATTAGGCTTACATAATCACTATAGCATTTTATTGATAATTATTTACACTGCTTACGTAATTTAGTAAAAGTTATGCAATCATTAGGATTTCTGGTATGTTTATATATTCTATGGATATGTTTTTTATAATTAATACATTTTTTTGATTCCCTCGTAAACCATTTGGGATAGTTAGATGGTGTGAAGTTGAC
This sequence comes from Hesperophylax consimilis, assembly GCF_061612785.1. Lineage (NCBI taxonomy): Eukaryota > Metazoa > Arthropoda > Insecta > Trichoptera > Limnephilidae > Hesperophylax > Hesperophylax consimilis. The sequence continues at coordinate 21,437,291 of NC_142837.1, read as the reverse complement.
CCTAGGAACAAAGCGCTCTATCGAGGTATTTAAAATTGAGTAAAATTGTTCTAATTGATTATTTAAATTATTTTTGCTGTCTAAAAATGACCAATCTACCGAGGTAAGGTACTCAATAATATTATGGTATTCGGCTTTGGAGAAATTATACGATGTGATAGTTAGGTTTGGAGATCTTCCAGACATATTTGTTATGATAATATCTAATGGTGGATGGTCTTTATCTAGAGGCAATAATAATTCATCAGATTTCTCAACCACTATTTTTGAATCACTTGAAAACACTAAATCTAACATTCGATTATTAGAATTAGACACATTGTTTGATTGAGTTAGTCCTAGGAATATAGACATAGCACGAATTTCACTGGATTTAGCGCACTGTAATTCAACTTCGTTCGTTTCAGATCCGATGTCATCTTGGCTGGTCCAGTTCGGCAGATTATAATCACAAGCAATTATGAATTTAATTTAATTAAATCCCCTTGTTCCGCACAAATTGTTAACTGCTCTCCACACAGCGACTAAATTTACGTAAAAATGCTCAGAAATCTTGAGTTAAATCGGAAATTCAAGCTGTAAATCGAATATTCAGCTATGCTATACTAATTATTTATTTATTTATTTATTTATTTATTTATTGGATGATTTTTATAGCGCCGCTTTTGTGAAATATCACCTCAGGGGCGCTGTACAGTTAATGCAGATATTACAAAAAAATATATATAAATCTTACAAATTGAAATTAAGTTAAATAAAATGAAGTACAGAAACAGGTGACACGGAGATAGAGAATCTGCTGCAAGAATCCTAGGTGGTGAGGAAACTGGACCAGCTGCTGCAGCGAGAGAGTCCACCGCGTCCACCAACAGTGCCAGCACGAGGTTCGTCATCCTTCCAGGTATGTGTCTGCTGCTAATAGAGCGCTGACACAATATCCTCTCATGGAGTCCAGACCTTGGCAGCACCGCTGTGACATTCGACGAAGGTAGAGGATGGAGACTCTGCAGCAAGAATCCCAGGTGGTGAGGAAACTGGACCAGCTACTGCAGCAAAAGAGTGCACCGTCCCACCAACAGTGCCAGCACGAGGTTCGTCATCCGTCCAGGTATGTGTCTGCTGCTAATTAAGCGCTGTCACAGTATCCTCACATAGATAACAAACCTTGGCAGCACCGCTGTGACGTTCGGAAAGTCCATATCCTTGTGCACTTGTTTCTGGTGATTATGTTAGTGGTGCATTGTTCCGAAATAAAAGGCGGCGGAAGGGATAATAAATCACCTTGGGCACTTGTTAGGGCTTTCAGAGTTTCCAAGAATAACATTGAAAACATCTGGCGTACCTACAGTTACCGATTCTCGTCCCAAGTTCAACTTCAGCGAATTTAGAATATTTTTAGCACAATTTTCGATTATTCATTTTTGAAACACTGCACTCTAGTCACATTACTATTAAATTCTGATTACTAATTGGTAAGTTAATTTAAAATGTTGATTCACTGATTTTTAAAATAACTTCAAAGGGATGTTGCCTCGTTTCCCTTGAAAATACTAAAAAAACACAAAACGGTTGGAGACGGCATGACGCGTCCAGCTGCCACAAAGGGCGCTACTCGAATAAAATATATTAAATTAAAAAATTAAAATAGAAATATATTTTTTTGTCGATTTCCATTTCCATCTATTAAACTTGTCTTATTACCTCATGATGAACAACTTAATACTTACATATTTTAATCGTCTACGATATTCATTGTACGTTTATTCGCGATAAATTTTAAATGATAAAATCGATGGAAAACTGTGTATTTGATAAAATAAAAATAAAATAAATACACGAGACTTCTAGAGATATTCTTTGTTAATTCGTCCAAAACAAACTATTTCATTCAATCCCCAGTCCAAAATAAATTACGAAATAAATTCAGTTCTGTTGGTATTGTCACAAAAATAATTCCTATTGTTGAAAATAATTATTTTTCCTGACTTTACCTGGCTAGTGAAGGAATAAATTCACAAACTTGAATATGATGGGCAACATTTTTTCGTGAATTTTGGCACCATTTAAGCCAGGGACGGGACTTCTTGAATTCTCGCTGTTTGGGGTGCGACGATGATTCGATTATGTCACATAATCAAAGTTATTGACTTGCTTTTTAACTTTCGGGCAATCCTTGTTGTTAAGGATGATTGTGCCGCGTACCATCGTGATATTTTGAGTTTTCAAAATGAGTACTTTCTTTTCGTTTTTAATTTAAAGTGTGCTGAGTGACACCGGGAGTTTTATCCCTTGCTAATCGAAAGCCATCTGCCGCTAGAGATAATGGAGTACTTATTTAATAATCACGTAAATGCTCCCCAAAACTGAGTCATTCACGCAAATGCCTTATTTGTGGGCCCCCTCGATGGAAAAGGCCTTGACGTGTCCCATCTACCAGCACGTTGGCGGCTACCCTAGCTTTAAGGAGCAAGCTCGCCTTTAAATGAATCAGCTTCGGGATGCTATGAATGGATCCAGGGTCATGACGTACAATAGATCTTGCTCCTGTCTTCTGCTCATCCGAGTTGTTCCACGTACTTTCTACGTAGTTTTTTATATTAGCTCAGCTTTACGTCGGGTCCACAGGTATGATGATTGTTTCATATTTATTTTTGCAAATGTCGACTACTAATACATAATATGTTTTGGTTTAAATATATATTATATGATTGCTACTAGCAAACTCTTTTTATTTTAGAACAAAAGATAGAACCTTTTCTTAATAACAGCACAATCTTTGCCTTACCCCACCTTGAACTTGAAGAGGTCTCAATAGCCCCGGCAATAATTTAACAATCTGCAACTTACTTTGATGTTTATTATTACCATGTACCTATGTTTTCTCTTTTAATGTCGATATTTGTTATAGTTGATAGTTGATACGTACTGTAGGCGGGTATCAATACCATTTTCTCTTTTAATGTCGATATTTGTTATGTACTGTAGGGGGGTATCAATACCAGTACAGTAAATCCACGTTTAAATTTACAAATACAGTAAATTTAAACGTGGATTTGGTTTATAACTTGGAGGACCGTTAAAGAAGAAAAGTAGCTACAACCCTGAAACGATGAGCTCGATTACCGTTTAAATCAAAAGTATTTTTGACTTATTTATACAAGTATTTGGATTCCGGGAAAAAATGAAGCTTTAAAAAATTGTGAAATTCAAGACTTTAAAATGTTTTCCGTTCATTTGCGCACCAAAAAACTTTTTACGCACTTGCTTTTTTTTCGGAATTAAGATGGTCTGAAAAACAAAAGAAGATCGCAATCCAAATAAACCTTTTCGAGATGGGGGGAGATAATAAGGAGTCCGGGGGGAGTTTTAAATAGCGAATAAAGGCAACCTAGATTAAATAAATGTTACGCCTAGAAATTGGATGCATCCGAAGGATGAAATATTTTTTTAAAGATAAGTGTCAAATTGATATGGAATTTAGAAAGTTTTTAAGAAAATGTATGCATGAAAATGTATGTATAATAGAAGGTAGGTAGGTAAATTATGTCTACCTGATTTCATATTTATCTACTTGTGTATATTATTTTCGGTTTTATCAATACATGCACATTATACGTTTGGAAATAATTAGATTAAAGTTTTTAAAAATGATTAGCTAGTTAACTCGTCAGTTGCCCGAACAATTTAACTTAACGTGGGTTTAAAAATAAGGACACAGTGTTGCTATCCAAAAAAATAAACTGGAAGTAATGTTTTTCAACAATGCTTTGCATGAAAATTAAAGAGAAATAGTTGAGTAATGCAGAACATTATTGATTGCGCAATTCAATGTAATAATATATGCAATGGCGTTGAAATGTTGCGTTATTGTTAATTTGCATGTCGGTTGACCACTTAGTATAATAAATGATAAAAACTTCGGAAATATTATCTTGACATATTTTTTTATGATACATACGTTTCATGAATTCGCACACATGACACATACATACACTCATGCACACGTATACACACAACCCACATACACCTCTCTCTTTCCCTAGCATACTGACTAAATTAAATTTAATTAACTTAAGTAAAATGTATAATATACCACATATGTCAGCGACATGTCATTGGAACCAATGACTGTATTTTATTTTATTTTTATTTTTATTTTTTGTTTATTGCAGAAACAAACATAATTACATGGATGACAATAGTTACAAAGTTATAAAAGTTAGTACAATAATTGGTACCAATGACATGTCGCTGACATATATTCATAGGAGGTATATTATACATTTTACCGTTAAGTTACAATTTTAAGTTAAGTTAATTAGTGTCCTGGGGAAGGAGAGAGGTGTGTGTGAGTGTTTGTGTGTGTGTACGTGTGCATGTGTGTCTGTGTGTGGTTGTATGTGTTATGTTGGAGAATTCAGTGTGCTAAAAAAGTTTTTCTTAAATAGAGGGAGAGAATCAAAGAATATATCGGTACTTGTGCTTGTTTGAATTGAGTTGAATGTTTGAAGGATGCGAGAAATAGGGGAATTGGCTGCAGCGTTTGTATTATTACTAGTTGTGTAAAAAAGGTTGGTGTGTCGAGTTCTTTTAGATGGGGTGTTAAAATTTATTTGGGATAGAAGTTCTGAGCAGTCTATTTCGTTGTGTATTATTTTACGGAGAAATGTTATGTCAGCTACCGTTCGCCTGGATTTCAGGGATTGACTTGTATAACTTTGTAACTATCGTCCTCTATGTAATTATGTTTTGTTTGGTTCTGCAATTATAATAAAAATAAAATGATCATGTTAAAAATGTTTAGTAGACTGAGCGTACAAAGTCCTGTTTTAACTTTACTGTTTGGCATTTCATCTGTCCGTAATTTTTTTGTACGTACCGTTTCCGGTTTAAGTTGGTGGCCATGTTGGATACTGCTTTTTTATCTCACCAGAGTTCGCATGAGCGTGGATCTTCTGAGCTGTCTAATCAGAATAAGCAAAAATATGGTACCAACGTACCTGCCAAAAGAAATATTTATTATTTTTGTGTTTAATTCGTAGAACTAAATGTAATTTTTTTTAAATTTCATTAAAATCAAATATAATAATATAATTATTACAGCTGTTATTGTTATTGTTACAGCTGTTTCGGCTTTCAAGGCCATTTTCAAACTGTCAAACCTTGAAAGCCGAAACAGCTGTAACAATAACAAAAACCAAAAAAATACTTGAAGAACTTAATAATTATATGATTAAATTTGATTTTAATTGAATTAAAAAAAAAAAAAAATGCAAAAAAAAAGTTTAAAAAAATATATTTTTTAAGATAGTCACGTTTTCTTGGATAAATTGTATTATTTCTATGTATGGTTTTTGAAGTATATAGGTATTTGACTGCCTATTTAGGTTTTATGATTTTATTTATTAAATAAGAGTAATTTTGGTTTTGATTTTTGAATTAAAACCCCATTTTGGACACGAGGTCTACTGCAAAATAAAAAAAAACTAATACCTAATAGTGGAAGTAATAGCTAAATAATTGTAATTTTCTTTGATCTCAAACGAAATGATCAAAATTATTATTTTGGTGTTTTTAAGGACATAACCTGGCTAGAATAAAAATATGGTCTCAAAGATTTAAAAAAAAAAAAAAAAACATTAAAAAGCTCTATATTTAACATTAATAAAATATATAATTCAATCAATGAGTAATCCGAGTTTTCCGAGAAAAAATAGTTTTTGCGTTATACAAAAAACTACGATTTAATTTAAAGTTGTTTTTATCTGATCCTCAAAGACAACGGTTTACGCTTTGTATTACAGATTATTTTTTGCGGTGTATTGTTGTGTGTTATTATTCTGTAATCTCTAAATCTGGGATTTTTGCAATCTTTGAATCTTAATGTTCCAAAATAGAATTTTGGATCGTATTTTTATAAGTATTTTCTTAATATCAGGTGTCTCAAAATATAAAATATTCAATTGACATGGACATATATTAAACTATTTTTAAATATCAAACAATAAATGCTTTCGGCAAAGTTTTGTAATTCAAAATCTTGAGTTCAATTCCTGGGCTGGCCAAGTCCTCCATCACGACACAAATGTTAGTATGACGATGATGGTAGTAAAAAGTTTTTAAATATAGTCAGTCTATTCATGATTCTGCAATGTTTATTTACAAAACAGGGTATTATTCTGGATTGCTGGCCACGCAATTTTTAATGGTTTTTTAATATCACTAAAAAAATACTTTAATTACTATAACAGGAAACTAACAGCATTTGGGAAATTTATAATTTTAGAATTCTTATTTTTAATTACGTAAAATGAACATTCGCTTTCGTAATAGGCGACTGTACTGGGATGACAGCCAAAATAATTTCTGTTGATAACATTTTCTTATTTTGGTGTTCATACTATACGAGTAGCTAGAAGAGATATTATTACCATTTACTCTATGTAAATTGGAGGTACTATTTTGGCGGGACTCGGAATATAATAAAATTAAATAAAGGTATTGCATGTTTTTTAAATAAAAATAATAAACAAAAATGTTATTATAGGTTAGGTTAGTATAGGTTAGGTTAGTATGGGTAAGGTTAGTATAGGTTAGGTTAGTATAGGTAAGTATAGGTTAGTATAAGTTAGGTTAGTAAAGGTTAGTTTAGGTTAGGTTAGGTTTAGATAAAGTTTGGTTAGCTTAGGTTAGTATAGGTTATGTTAGGTAAGTATAGGTTAGGTTAGTATAGATTTGATCAGGTTAGTTTAGATTAGGTAAGTTTAGGTTAGTATTGGTTAGGTTAGTTCAGGTTAGGTTAGGTTAGGTTAGTATAGTTTAGTTAAGGTAAGGTTAGGTTAGGTAAGTTTAGGTTAATATTTGTTATTTTAGGTTAATATAGGTTAGGTTAGGTTAGATAAGGTAATGATAGATTGGGTTAGGTTATTATAAGTTAGGTTATGTTAGGTTAGGTTATGTTAGTTTAGGTTATTGTAGGTTAGGTTAGGTTAGGTTAAGTTAGTATAGGTTGGGTTAGGTTTTTTTATATTCATTTTTTTTAAGTTTAAAAAAACTTGCTATAATATCCTAATTTAATTTAATTTTATTTCTAGTGTTTCGCCAAAATAGTGCCTACCTAATATTCATGAATTAAATGGTACTAACGCGTTTTCTACCCCGCCTGTACTATTGGGAATACCAACATATAAAAACGCCGTTGACAAAGATTATTAGAAATTGTCTGGAAATGGTTGTCATCCCATACAACGAAGGCGAATTTTTGTGTTACGTAATTAAAAATTGCAGATAGTTGCCTTTTATAGTAATTAAGACGAATTAAAAAGTTTTATTAAAAAATGTAACGTATTAAGCGTGGCCAGCGATCCCGAATATTTAACAAAAATGTTATAAATTAATATCTTGGGTAGAAAAAACTATATACGTACTTACTTGAAGTTTGAGATTTTCTAGCATATTGGGTTTTATTTCTTGATTTCTAGGTATTGTAATGTTGGTTTTTGTTGAAAAAAATATTATGTCTTAAAGTAAAATTTCTTTCATCACTAACAAGAATACTGAAATTTGCCAACGTTATTCTAAAGAGGAATGAAACGTTTTCCTTTTTAAGATTTAACAGTGCTAAACACAACGTAATCGAGTTAGTAGATACGGGAACGTTCTAAGAAAATGGAGAAATGAAACGATTGGACCCAATTAATTAATTCTCTTGTCTACGAAGGGCCACGATATAAGGAATTTAAAGTAAACGAAACAATTATGAAACGAGTGATCACGAGAAAATGAGAATTGAAAAAATGTCTATATACTATTAGTACCATGTACTCCCATTTAGGTAAAACGTTACTAACTTCATCAATGAAAGTAATTAGGTAAGAATCGGTTTTTTTCTGGAACTAAATTAGTTAACCCTTAAATGTTGTTCCCGACTTTGCTATTAATAATTAAAAAAATAGTTTTTTTTAAATATTACAAGGTTTTGAAATTAGCTATTGATCACTCCAAGGGCAAGGGCAGTAAACATTGTCGGGCTGTTTTGATTTTTATTTGAATACCAACTAAGAGTCCCAACTGCTCTCCATTATCTGGAGCCAGATGGATAGAGATGGGGATAAGGAATAAATAGAAGTATTGGAAGTACCTGGATATTAAGATCTGGTCACCAAAAACGCAAGAAGCCAATTCATGCAACGTTTCAATTCTGAACGGTGGTCTTACACCAGGGCGATAATGAGAGTATCTTACACTCTAGAACGTGCTGCAAACAAACCTGAGAACGGTGTTTTCTCAACAGTACCTACGATACGAAAAGTTTTTTCATTAATTACTTCACTACCAATTATTATTGGTTGTAGTATTTTTTTCTTCCATAAAATTGATTTATAACGAAAGTTGACCACGAACCCCACTCAACATGTAACTCCACGAACACTTTCCATCAAAATACTGTTAGAATAAACACAGTGTTCCCACTACTAGCGGTTGCGTTCAGATGAATGTTGACGTATTCGTCTATTGTTAAGTCAAATACCATCGCAAGGGAAGCCTTTGTCACAGAGAATGCCCATTTAAGAAAATATTGATCGAATAAACACAGTGTTCCCACTACTAACGGTTGCGTTCAGATTAATGTTGACGTATTCGTCTATTGTTAAGTCAAATACCACCGCAAGGGAAGCCTTTGCCATAGCGAATGCCCATTCAAGAAAATACTGATAGAATAAACACAGTGTTTTTTTTTTTTTTTTACATACACTGCATCAGAGATGTGCTTTATTTCAAATAAATCCATTCCAAATGGAAATGCAAAATGGGTATTTTCCATTTTGCATTTTAAATTTTTTTTTTTTTTTTTTTTAGTTTTTTTTATTAGTAAAAAAAGATACACGAATTACATAATATAGCAATTACATAATATAATTACACAATATAGTAGGTTATTAATTACATAATATAAGTATTCGATGTACCCCCATAAATAAGCAGGGCTTGTGTGTATGGGGGTGTTGTTATATTTGTTTATATTTGGTACGATTCAGTTCAACTGTTCGGAATACTTTTTAAGGTGGCTTTTGAATTCGTTTATATTTGCATTCATGTTTCTAATTTTTTCTGGTAATGAGTTAAAAAATTTAACTCCGAGATATTCATGGTTGAACTGTCCTATTGTTTTTTTACATTTAGGAGTAGGAAGTATTGACGTTTGTCTAAGATTTCTGTTATTTTTAAAGGGTGCAATTTTATTTTGAATATAGTTTTTATAAATTTGTAATGTTGCGTGGTAGAAGTATAATGCACTTAATTTTCTGACCTTAAATTGTTTGAATAAAAGTTCGGACGAATATGAATAGGGTTTTTTTAATATGGTTTTTATTATTAGTTTTTGTGATATGTAAATTGTTTGAGTTTGATTTTTATATGTACCGCCCCAGCCTATAATGCCGTATTGTATAATTGATTGACAGAAAGCGAAGTATGTGGTTCTAAGTAATTTTTCGTTTAAAATATCTCTTAAACATCTAAATATATATGTTAGTTTCCTTATTCTGTTGTTCAGAATATTTATATGTGGGGACCATTTTAAACGCTGGTCTATTGTTATGCCTAGGTACTTAATATCGGTCTTGCTTTCTATGTTTGTGCATAACATATTGCATTTGTGGTTTTCTGTATTTTTCACAGAGTGGATAATTATGTTTATTTCTTTAGGTGTTTCTTGTTTTTTAATGAAAAATGGTAAATAATAAGTTTTTTTAGAGTTTAAAGTCAACAGGTTTTCATCAAACCATAATTTTAGTTCATTGATATCTGTATTTGCCATGTTATTTAGTTCTGACCAGGTGTTTGCTTTAAGTAGTAGGACTGTATCGTCAGCGTAAGAGACAATGTCTCCATATTTGGAAATATTGAATATATCATTGACATATATAATAAATAACAATGGTCCCAAAACCGTGCCTTGGGGTATTGAAAAGTCGCTATATTTTGAATCGCTGACTTGATTGAGTAATTTTACTTGTTGAGGTCTTTTATATAAATAACTAGCTATCCATGCTAAGACTTTTCCACTTATCCCTACTGATTACTGTTCCTACTACTAATGGTTGCGTTCAGATTAATGTTGACGTATTCGTCTAGTGTTAAGTCAAATACCACCGCAAGCGAAGCCTTTGCCACAGATAATGCCCAATCAAGAAAATACTGATAGAATAAACACAGTGTTCCCACTACTAACGGTTGCGTTCAGATTAATGTTGACGTATTCGTCTATTGTTAAGTCAAATACCACCGCAAGGGAAGCCTTTGCCACAGATAATGCCCATTCAAGAAAAATATGATTAATGGTTTTCGATACAAAGTATTATGTGTGTCATAATCGTAAGTCTCCATCCACGATTTTTTTTCAGTGTTGTCTTTTTTGAATCTTGTTTTACGTAATTCATGGGAGGAGGAAGGTTGGGAAGAACCTGGCTATTCAGAGCTAGTAGTCAAACACTGTTAAAGCCATTTTAATCAAAGTTTCGATTGTGAATGATGGTATCTACCAGGGCGATACTGGCAGCAAATAATTTTACATGTAATTTGTGAAAGAAAACAATTCATATTTAAAAAACTGAAATCGGGTTTCCATCTCGCGACCTTTGGATCCATAGCCAAGGAAGGTCGTAGTAAATTTGTGTCTTTCCTATTTTTATGGTACCTATGTATTAAATTGCACTACCCCTGCATACTATACGAATTCACATTTAATTTTGTTGTCAATGATTAAATATAACAATTAGAGGTTTTACTTAATAATTCATTACAATTTTTTTTAAATACTTCTGCTTTTTTGTAAAACCGTTAAGTTAAAAAGTGGATGTATTTATCCAAGACACTATCCAAGATGATTGCAATCATACATAAAGGTAGCAGTAAAAATAAGCGCTAAGAAAATTACGATAATGTTGGTAGTTCTTGTTAGAATTACGGTACCTACAGTTAAAATGACTAAAGTCGATAAATGATCGAATTAGCTCTTTGGTGAGAGTAATGCCCCGAACTACGGGTTCAATAAGCTCTTTGGTGAGAGTAATGCCCCGAACTACGGGTTCAATAAGCTCATTGGTGAGAGTAATGTCCCGAACTACGGGTTCAATAAGCTCATTGGCGAGAGTAATGTCCCAAACTACGGGTTCAATAAGCTCATTGGTGAGAGTAATGCCCGAACTACGAGTTCAATAAGCTCTTTGGTGAGAGTAATGCCCCGAACTACGGGTTCAATAAGCTCATTGGTGAGAGTAATGCCCCGAACTACGGGTTCAATTAGCTCACTGGTGAGAGTAATGCCCCGGAATACGGGTTTGATTAGCTCATTGGTGAGAGTAATGCCCCGAACTACGGGTTCGATTAGCTCATTGGTGAGAGTAATGCCCCGAACTACGGGTTCGATTAGCTCATTGGTGAGAGTAATGCCCCGAACTACGGGTTCAATTAGCTCACTGGTGAGAGTAATGCCCCGGAGTACGGGTTTGATTAGCTCATTGGTGAGAGTAATGCCCCGAACTACGGGTTCAATTAGCTCAATGGTGAGAGTAATGCCCCGGAGTACGGGTTTGATTAGCTCATTGGTGAGAGTAATGCCCCGAACTACGGGTTCGATTAGCTCATTGGTGAGAGTAATGCCCCAAACTACGGGTTCAATTAGCTCACTGGTGAGAGTAACGCCCCGGAGTACGGGTTTGATTAGCTCATTGGTGAGAGTAATGCCCTGAACTACGGGTTCAATTAGCTCACTGGTGAGAGTAATGCCCCGAACTACGGATTCAATTAGCTCACTGGTGAGAGTAATGCCCCGGAGTACGGGTTTGATTAGCTCATTGGTGATAGTAATGCCCCGAACTACGGGTTCAATTAGCTCACTGGTGAGAGTAATGCCCCGGAGTACGGGTTTGATTAGCTCATTGGTGAGAGTAATGCCCCGAACTACGGGTTCAATTCTCAGATGAGACCGAATCTTATTCTGTTTCACATTTTTGTTTGAGAGTGGTTAATATTGTCTTTAATAATAAATTTTATGACTAAAGAACAGAAGCAAAAATAGTGTAGTGTCAGGAGAAAAAATAGTCGAAATAAGCGTCACACTGCATCGTTCCTTGGGATTCGGATCGTGGTCTGCCTCTCCGCAATAAATATCCTCGGTCATAAATACCGGGTCTTATTTGACGGGAGCGGGTTCACGATCATCCCCCGAGAATGTGAAAACGTGACGAAGGAAGGACCTTCGATTACAGACTTACATGTTACATTACATTGTGGTATGCTGGTATATTTTGGAGAGGATTATAGAAACACTTTTATGCAGGATTTATGTCACCGTCACAGGTAAATGGATATTGACATTGAATTTGTCGTTTATTGCGAGTTGAATGTCAAATTTTAATTGTGCGGTAAATTGTGCGAATCTTCTAGCAGAAAATATTATATTCTTAAAATTATTTAGTCATTAATTATTCTGGTACCTTTGTGTTTTACATGAAATATAATATTACTTTCAAGTAGATATTTAACTAACATTAATTAATTTTTCAAGTTGATTCGGGTCTAAATGTTATATTAAATAATAATATTTTAAGAAATCATTACACAAATCATTGAGTGGTTAAAAAATTAAATTTTATGGCGATCTGTACATTTTTTTAGATAAATGTTACGGTATTTCCCGGCATAATAAAAGCGATAAACAATTCAGTGAAACTGTTTATCGCCATCAACGAAAAAAAATCATCGCCCTACTAACTCAATTACTGTCAAACTTGTTGCGAAATCAGATATGAGCGCATCAACAGAATGCTGCCTGCTCATTACATAATAATAATAATAAAATTAGTCAAACATGAACACTTACGATTATAAAAATTTTCTATTATAATATATCATTTACGAGATTGATGCTTAGAATTGTAATACTAACAAAAGATACCAAATTTTTTTTTATGAGGCTCAAATGCTTTTTTTCGAAGGGGCAAAAACCGAAAATATTCGTTAGTTTATATTTCACGATTCAGTTGATGCTCAGTAGTTTTATTGTTAGTATTAAGTATGGTGCGCTTTACTTACCCTTTGACCAGCAATTCATCCCTATTCTTGATCCAGGATCTGGCGGCAGGCGGGAAGGCTTGCACCAGACACTCCAGATGGGCGTCGGCCCCCGTCGGGACTCCGATCAGCTGTTGCCCCACTTCGACGCTCGGCGCGACTGCAATCAATCAATGCACCTCCAATCAATTCACAATTATCATCGCAGGGGCGATGCTGCGGTCGGTCAGTTATGATGTTCACGGAGGAGCGGTGGTCGATGTAAGGTTAAACTATTTAATTTCATGTTTATGGAATAAAATTTTTCATTAAATTTGTGGTAGTCAGCAAATTTTTATGGAAAATAATTCTACTTCAATTGTCAAAATAACATGTTAATCAATTAATAATAAACACAAATGAAACAATTTAAAAAAAGAGTGATTTCGTTAAAAAAAAATATTTGTATAAGCAGAAAATTTGGTTCATAAAGTGGCATAAAGATTCTAGAACTGCCAGTTTTGGCGTCATGAAATTAAAAAAGTTTTTTCTGCTATGTTTTGGTACCACAAATATACTATTTTCATATGGTAATCTCATTTCCAGTAGGAGCTCTATCGCTTTGAATTATTCATTTAACATTTAACTGTCAACAAATAAGACGAGAGGAAAGACAACTATTTGTTAGATTATGTATATTCAACAGTGTTTCATAATTTGCTATAAAAAATATAAGAAGATTAAAGCCAGTTAATAATTTAATATTTTATTTTTCTGGATTAGAACATTTGCAGGTGAAGAATACTACAGGATTTTGAAGGTAAACTAAGAAAGCACTGATATAAAAGTCAGATCAAATAAAAGTCCACGATTGCATTATTTGATGTTAAAGTGGCTGTCCATATGATGTAGTATGATATCTTTCTACAGGGTGGTACAAATAACAGAACCCATTTTGTGTTTAAAATTCTTGACATTTCAAAAATCTCCCGACTGAATGATTTCTATTGAGAGTTAACGGCTCGTTTAACCCCGCCTTGACTCTCGTATTGCGAATACGAATATACGTGTACTATTGGCAGATCTCAGCATGGGGTTCTATTTGAAGTTAAATAGAGAAACGCAATATAATGTGCATCCAGATTGGTATCGTCTATTGGATGTCGTCCGTGGAGATTCAATGTGTCTGAATAAATACAATAAGTTCCAATCTTCTTCTTCCATTCTTTCATGAAACAAGTGTTTCGAAAAGTATTTTTAAAATACATAATATTATTTATATTACTTAGAGGTTAAACGTTTAATGTTTTGGTAAAACAATTTTAAAAAGTTTTTGTTATAAGTAGGTATAAAGTAAATAAATTTATTTGTTTCATGTAATTTTTCTTTTTATTAGTTTCATGAATCGCCGCTTATTGAAATATTATTGTCTGAAGGTTGGTATTTATCTGTCTATTCGTATCTATATTTTGATTTTCAGTACTCTTTGTATCGTGAAATCTTTGGTTTCATCAAATTGATAATTTCTTTCAAAAATGCTGGGTGACAAAGTTAAGTATTTTTATAATTAAATGTGTTTTGTTTGAACACAACTTAAAATGATTATTATATATATATAAACTAACCGGTTTCGATTCAGCCTAAACCTTCTTCTCAAAACAAACCTAAAGAAGGTTGAAGGCTGAACCGAAACCGGTTGGTTTATAAATATAATCATTTAAAGTTTTATTAAAAAATATGTAAATTTAAAATAATTTACTTTGTTTAAACCATTGATAGTATAAACCATGTACATATTTCAAAACCAAGGATTCCTTCATCAATTAATAATTTCTAAAAATGTGGTTTAAACAAAATTACTGATTTTCAGTTATGTTAAATGATGCCACAGAATTTAAGAAATTAATGGAAAATTTTATTATTATTTGAGATTATAGACAGTTGGCATCGGACACAAAACGTCACTTTGGCTTGACCGTAAGAAACAAAATTTGTTTGGATTCAAACGGTGCGATGACTTTTCGTTTTCGGAGTTTTTTGTGTCTTTATTTTCATAATTATTAACCCTTTAGGCCTCTGACATATTGACAGTTATATTTCTAAAAGATGATACCTGAGAGTCTTAGAATGTACTTGTACTTCCGCTACTCAATAAAACGAATTAATAGAAGAATTTTCAACAGCAATAACTTTTATATTTTTCATCAGAATGATTTGTTCGGTTTTGGGAAAAAATAGCTATAACCCGGAGAGTCAATTTGTTGTTGGAACAGCTCATATGGTCTCATATAAATCGTTGTGTTTCCCTTACCGTCAGCGTTAAAAATATGAACTAAATGGATTTCTACTAATAATATTATTTAGTTTGAATTATATTAAATTTAAAAAAAAATTAAATGGAGTTCTACGAAACACAAAAATATTTAAAAACTAATGGCTACATTTACACATGTTTATTTAAGATGATTGTTCCAATAGTTGACTTTGATTAAAAACTTGTTTTTCTTTATTGCTCGTATGTCAAATGAAATCAAGCGGTTCTAGCAATGCATCATATTACAACAACGTTGCACAATACTCTTGTAACGAATAATAATGTACTTATTAATCATGTTGAAGACAAAAACAATTAACACAAATATTTCTTGGAGCTGTTGGTTGGTGTGCGTTCCCTTCCCGAAAACTTTTTGTTACTGTGGGTTGCTTTCCGAGAATATTTTATTGCTACGTGTTACATATTGTGATACCTACGTGTTATTTTTTATTTGTGACTGTTTACCTTCTGCAAACTTTTGAATAAATTCAGAAGATTGACTTTGTAGGCGTCACTGACAAAGAAAATACAATTCACATTTTTGAAACCAAGAATAGATTTAATCTAGTGTGAGCATGCTCGACTTGCATAGTGGACTTTTGTAAGTTGATTGTTCAATAGAGTAGGTAAATCAAGTCTTCGCTAGACTTTTATGTGCATAATGGACTTTTCTAAGTTGACTGTTCAAGATTTAAGTTAGAAAATTATTCTTTCATTTCTGCATGAAGTGTTTATCGGTTAGGTAATTTTTTTTAGGAACATATTGCTTTCTTTATTTATCTGCGAATCATTCTAGTTGAAAAAAAAAACATCAGTGGATTGTGGAGAATACAGACGAATTATGTTGTTCCTATACGCCTGTATGGGCCTAACAATATCGTTGGGCTTAACACACGTTAATATCAATTTTTTTAGAAGCTTGAAATTGAATGTCGTAATATAAATAAGATTTCAATATTAATTATTATTTATGCTTCTCAGTTACTTTAGTCTTTAACTTTTTGTGAGTATAAAAATAATAATAATGTTATGTGTCTGTAGGTACCTAATACAATAATTTAAATTTAAGTTAAGAGTTATTGTGATTTGTATTCTGAATGGACTCTTATTATTTAATTTGACTTTTTAACTTTTAACGTGTTATAAAAGGCCTATCTACAAATATACAATTTTTGTTATTATAATTATTATAATAATTGTTACCTATGCTGATTTGCCCCAACACATTTAACTGAAACTCATAATTTTTCAGTTTTCATACACAAATAATTTTTTAAACCACTTTATTTAATAATTTTACTCTAACGGTTTCGGAAAGGAACGGATGCTTCATCAGGAGAATGTTGAAATTAATATACAATACAAAATAATTACAATGTAAAATGTGCAATGCAATCCAAATAATGTAAATATTTAGGTGTTGGAAAGGGAGGTCAACAAAGAGGAAGGGGGATTACAGGGAGAACTGGGCGGTTTTCTGGATATATAAACATAATTGGTTATTCAATATCCTATAATTATTGCTTAGGGATTTTCTGATTTCAAGTGCTTCTAAGTTATCATTGCTATTACGGTGAGAAGTTTGAACCCCTGTGTCCAAATTTAAAGTATGTTTTGTTGAAATGAGATAATTTTATAACTGTGATTTTACATAGATAGTATAGAACGTACCCAAAACAAATTTATAAAATATATTACCTACAAATTCTACAATAACTTTGAGTGTTCATTTGAAACTTTACAGCAAAGACGAACAGTAGCTGTCTCAATATTTAAACAGAGAATTTTAAACAAGGACATGACTGTTTCGAACTTCTGTCCTTTATTAACATTAACATACCTTTGAAATGTACACGACATACAGTTCTATTCCACACACTTATTATAAAACAAATGCAGCATCTAATTCACCAATTAACGGAGCTCTTCATACGTTACTCTACATAATATTTGTCTTAACTTGTCTTAATTGACATTTTATCGGATTCACTGCCCAAATTCAAACGCGGCATCATGTCAATAATTTAAGCTGTTCAATGCGCATATAAACACATACGCACACAAACACTCACTCATACATTACAAATGTCACACACACACCTATATACTACACACGTCACATGGTAATTGAGGAATAAACATACCACTTAGTAGACGGAAAAGTGGAAGAAGAAGAAGGAAACATATCATAAGTACCCAACATGAAGTATCCAATATATTCCGGTACAGTGTTTTATCTCTGTGAATCATGTACGGTTTGTTTCTATAATATAAAAAAAAAATGATTGTCATTTGAACATCGTAGGGTTCCACGATTCTATTATTTAAATTTCTAGTGGTTTTACCTATGTTTAGTATTAAAACACTTTTATGGTTATTCTAATACTAACTAAAGTTTCCTCTCCCATGCTTATTCCATTTTCCTAAACGTCTAACATTCGAAAAAAGTTATCAAAAACCGATGAACCGATTCATGTTGTGAAACAATTAATTGTGATACAAAAACCGTTCACAAGGTAAAGATCTCCTCTCCACTCCTATTTTTCCTCGTGATAAAAACAATGTTCATTCTTATTTTTTTGTTAAAATGTACAGTCGAGTACCAATCGATTCGGTACGCAACAAGAACGATGAATAGTCATTGCCACATAGTTTGTAAATTGTGTCATTGGCTTCATTTGTGATTCTTATCTTGTTTTTGTTTTTGTTTTTTTAATTTATCATGTTATTATTAGCATATAACGCTGGTTGAATGTGGGCTAGTGCTTTCTTTAATTACATTGTGTAGTTTCTTTTATCTACATTTTTTTAGTTATAAATTTGGCTTTCACCCGTTAGAGGTGATCTTGGCCAATAAAATATATTTAAAAGCTTTGAAATAAAACATTAGATGGCACCACTTACAGTTAACGTGGACCATTATCCTTTTGCTGACAGCCGGAGGGACGTCGTTGGTCGCTATGCAGAGGTAGGCGCCCATCTGTTTTCGGTTCAGCTTGGTCAGCGGGAGGGTCTCTCCATTGTATACTTCAACTGCAAAAAATGATACTTTAATATTTATGACACAATTATTTAGTTGAATTTTCTCTTATTTGATTATTGTTTAATGTAGAGAAACAAAGGAAGATCACCAATGCCATGGAGTGATCAAATATTATTGACCGCGAAGGGTAAAAGAGCCTTATTAACCTGGGACATCACAGTGGGTCACATTCTCAGCAATAAGTAAAGGACTAAAGAATAGTAATTAGACCGTCATTCGGAATTGAAACTTTGCTTGAAATGGCTTTAGCCGTATTTGATGACCAGATCTAAATAGTCAGGTACTTCCCACCTTCCTCTACCCATCTCATCCACCCCCTTACTACATCCAGCCTCACAATATGCCCGTATTGGATGCCATAGACTCACTGGCTCAAGACGGTTGGAAGCAGTTGGCATTCATTAAATATAATTGAGTAACAAACCAAAAT
Source organism: Hesperophylax consimilis (assembly GCF_061612785.1). NCBI lineage: Eukaryota > Metazoa > Arthropoda > Insecta > Trichoptera > Limnephilidae > Hesperophylax > Hesperophylax consimilis. The sequence goes on along the minus strand of NC_142837.1, from coordinate 21,418,448 downwards.
AACGGAGTCGAAAACACAAAAGAGTAATGGAGGCAAAAGACGGTTTGGCTTTGGAAATCATTTTAGTGGCTTCGTCTCCTCCCATTCAGAATACAATGCGCGATCAATCGATGCTATCCTCCCGCCACTAAGAGCTACTTTATAACCATTTTTTCTGATGCATAACAAAGATACATAAAAGGTAACCAAATTAATTTTAAATTATTCACCACTTATGTAAAGTAAGTACTAGTAAATCAAATAAAAAGAATCATATTTTGACAGAGATGACTGGGTCTTGCACTGTTTGATTATGAAGAGTTGGTTTGTCAAGGAATTTATTTATATTTTTGGCGTTTAGATATTTCATTATATAATAACTGCATTACTTTCTCTCGTGAACCATTTAAAGGACTTCACTTTTCTAACTTATATTTAAGCTGCAGCCGTTCTTTAAAACTATTCACAACTTTGCAGCGAAGTTGAATTAAAGACGAAGGCGGTTATGTGTATTCGTACCAATGATTTCCTATACCACTATAGTTATAGAACGAAATTCATAGAATCCTTCAAGATCCAGACCTTGGAAGGATTATATGAACTTTTTCATTAAATGCAGCGGTTTAGAAGCCATTCAAACTCAGTTTAAATTTTCCGCTGTGCGAGAACTATGATGATCTTATAAATAATTTTATTTCCTGAAAATAAAATTATTTAAGAGCGGAGAAAATATTTATATTCAGGTTTGGAAGTGAGTATGAGTGATTCCACGAAAAAAGGAAAAATTTATTTCTTAAAGCATAACTTCCATATTTATAAATCATTGGTTTTATTGGGAAAATTTTTTCGCTAATAATAACTCTCGTAGAAACGGTAAAAAGGTTGTGTTTCAGTAGAAAGTTGAATTAAAGGAACATCGACAATATTTTGACAGTTGTTTTGATACCCATTTTGGATGTTTTTATGTAAATAAATAATTTATAGAAACACACGTCTTACGATAAAATATAATACCATTGTTCTTCGGAAACCTTCAAAGCTTTTTAATAATTTTCAATATTATATATCTATTTTAACGGAACAATTTTAAAATAGCGATGCTTTTTGGAAAAATGGTGAGGGAAACGTGATTGGAGTAAAACTTTGAGAAGAACTTCAAATCTAGTTAATTAATAAAAAGTAATATAATTAATATCTAAATATTGAAGACAATATTAGTGATTTCTAAACGAAAATCTGAAACAGAAAAATCAGAAAAGGAAACGGTCACATCTGGGACTCGAGTCCCAGATGTGACCGTTTACTTTTCTGATTTTTCTGTTTCAGATTTTCGTTTAGAAATCACTAATATTGTCTTCAATATTTAAATATTACAATTTGAGGTTTTACTCAATAAAGTTATTCCGAAAAATAAATAATTAATATCAGTTAAAACAACAGTTCAGTTTTAATTGGTGGCCACTGACAAATGACTTAAATACTGAGACCATCTCCCACTATTGGAATGAAGCTCACATAACTTTTAAATAAAGTAATATTTTTTGAAAATACTATTTTTTATGGTATTTTATTTATTTATACATTTTAATTTACACACAGTACAATATGATACAAGATATAATTAAAATATTTTGTGATTATCGATTATTGTACCTTATCAAGTCGAAATTATTGGTTCCTAAGTAGGCAAATTGCCCGTTCCAAGAAACCAAAAACTATGTGAAAGTAAGTGTGTGATTTGTCTATGTCTATAATATATCTCATTAATGTTTTAATTTGTGATGTTTAATCGTTAAAATCTTATGATAGAGTCGAACTTGAGCTGTTGTGTATGTTTCAATTGTGTATGAGCAATAATTAAAATAATGGAAGATATATATAGTGTGTGATTAGTCTATGTCTATTTATTACGTGACGTTTTTTAACATTTTTTCAGATTCTCCTCTGCCCAGTCCAATCAACCATTTAGTTATTATTGGGCCTATGTATGAAATATTACAAGTTTTTATGTTTAATTCAGGAGGGATTTTGTTGTACAATTTAGGTCCCAAGTATGTGTGTGTCTTTTGGTACTTTGCCGTATTGCTCGTTGGGATCATAAGGTCATTTCTGGTGTGGCTTCCTGTGATGTGTTTATGGTCAATTTTATTAATATTGTCTAGATTTTTATGTACATGGATAATAACCTTTTTTATATAGTTTTGACGAACATTTGCATTAGTCTTTTGAACCCGTGACCTCTAGAACGAGCCTACCACACTGACGTAGAGGTCTACCAGTTCTTAGAATCATTATTCAAAAACCTTTTTTTGTTACACGCCAACATGAAAAAAAAATCACACTAAATCCAATTATGTTCTGTTTTCTTGGCTTAAAGCAAATTATTTTTTTATGATTCTCTTTATTCAATATACTCGTCGCTTTGTAAAGGTATTTTTATGAGCTCTTTGGAATACTTTGAAGCAAGTTATTATGAACTTAAGTACGAACAAAACGTTATTAGAGACGTATCGAAATAATGGAAACTGAAATAATTTTCACATGATTGAGTTTTCATTTTCGTTTTACGATTTAAGTCATTGATATTAAGTTAGCAAGCTTGCATTCGTGGTAATAAAACGACCGTTAATTGATTAACCATGTATGATGTATTGCGGTGAGCATAATGACATTGTAAAGCTCTTGAGCAGTGATAATGTTGTGAAGTTGAAGGTGGCGGGGAGTGAAATTAAAAGGTTAGGGAAAACTGGACTGTTCAGATTTTGCCACTAAATATGGTAAAGACTTTTCAAGCAAGGTTTCGATTCTGAATGGTGGTCTTTAACGCGGTTGAACTGAACATTCTAGCCTTTCCTTTACAAATTCCAATTAGCCCTGATATATTAATGTTCAATCACTTTCATGTTCCTACTATTAGTTCAAGGTTCTCCCTAGTATTTATTATTATAACAATCATACTATGGTTTCAGACTACAATTCTGTTGTATAAATTATTGGTAATAAAATTGATTGAACGCCGCTGGTAACTCGTATGCAATGTTAGCTGATGTTTTTAATATGCTTCTATTGAAATATAAATCTGTATTGATTTAACACTTAAACATTGCTAATTTTAATGAGATCACTGCAAAATAGGTTTTTTTCTTATTTAATAACGTTGTACAATTGTGAATTCTTTTTTCTTGTTAAATTATTCAATCTAATATTTTTTCATTCTTTCTTTTTATACGTAATATATCTGTAAATAACTATCGTGTATGTAAAAGGCACTTGTGCTGTTAGTTCTAAATAAATAAGTAATATTTGACTGGCTCAGATTTTGAATCTCGCGGGAAATCTATGTTATTATTTTGAACTCATTATGTATTATTCCAATATAGATTCGGACGTTTAGTTCAGTTTCCGTCATTTGATGTATAAAATGGGTAGAAAGTTGGAATTCATCAAACTAAACATTACTAGTGACGAACTAACTTACTAACTCATCGCGGCACTGTTCAAACCATTTTCCACAACTTAAATATGTTTACAAACTATAATAACCTTTTATTATTTACTTAATAAAAAAACATTGACCTATATATCGTAAGCCTCTCTAGTTCAGGGGAGGACTGATCTCGTGGATATTGGAGCAATGCGCTAAGTCTTAGATGGAGCGAATACAAATCGAGCAAACGGCTAAACTAATATTAAGCAAATTATCGAGTGCCAACAATAAAAAGCATTATCTGAATAAGCGAGTAATAAAATCGGTTATTGCGAATACAATTTGCGAAAAAGTCCTTCGAAGGGAGAATTATATCGTCAGAGGAAGTGTATTTTCAACCCCGGGTTGTTTACTCGGCCCGAATGTTGTTATTGATGAAGAATGATTCTATCGAAATAATTCAATAGGATTATGCAGATATATTGAAATGTATGTATTTATTCAAGAACGCTACATGTCGCACAAATAATAATATAGCAATTGGATTCAGATTGGAGTTTCCCAGAAAATGGAAACGGAGAATTATTATTATACTGACTTTGAGCCGGCTAACTCCTTCTGTTGGCTTGACTTCTGGGAAAGTGGGCCATGATGTATGATAAATATTTTTTGCGCACACTCACACGTATTAGAGTCCAACAATTTAAATACCACACATCACAATTTGCAACATGAAAAGTACCGCAAATTTATACTGTAGATGTTGTTAAAGCTTTTGAATTTAATCTTTGAAGTTCATATATGGGTGAAGAGACACTGACGTTGTAGCTTTCCTAATCGTTACTGTACTACCCGTTGGGAATTGTTACTTTTACATAGAGAATCATTACTATATAATATTTACTTGACACTTTGATTACTATTATTTTATTACTGTTATCTTTCTATCCAGTACTGGGTACCTACTACTAGGATACAATTCTTTACTGAATGCTTTGGCTACTATAATTACATTAGACTTACTTTTGGTTCCCGAAACCGACGGATACTTTTGTAACGGTACAAATCGTTACAGGTTACATTTCGACGTTTGTTTATTTCGTTAGCGTGTACTACGTACTTGAGTTTTTAAGATTCTTCATATAATGTTGGTCAGGTATTTAAAGGTAGTTTGTTTAAAAGAGTTTTATTTATGTTTATATGACAAATGACGCACAAATCTTTATTATGTTACCATTAATATATACCAATGTGGTTAACTGGAAGAAATGGGGTCTACCCATAAGCTACACCTTTTGTAATTTTTATTTTACAATAAATAATTTTTGATTTGATTTGATTTGATTGAATTTTATATATGAGACGATGTATGAATGTGAATGAGACAAGAAGTGTGTGCGAAAACCGAGTTGCTTGGTGGTCCGTCATCTCTGCCTTCCCCTGTGAAGAAAGGGCGTAATGATTAACTAGGTGGATTTATTTATTTATTTGGAATTAACGGCACAAGTGCCATTTACATACAAAGTTTTTTTATTTTATTTTTTTACATATACATAGCGCAGTATTAAATTTTCATGAGAAAAATTAAAGAATTAAATTAAGTTAAAACATAACAAATAAAATAACAGTAAAGAAAGAAGCAATGACAATAGCCTGTCATTAAAATACAAGGGGAATATTAAAAGTATCTACGAATTTAGCATAAAAGTTCCCAAGTGTGTGCAATCTATTTATAACTGAGTTATATCCTGAGACTGTAGTATAATTGTCACAATAATACATACTAGAGGACCTTGATCTATTGGTAGGTACATGAAATTGAATCAACATTAATATGTCAGGGCCATCCAACTGATAATTTGTAATTTTGTATAAAAATATAAGATCAAAATTTTTTCTTCTATCACTTAACTTAAGCAATTGCAATGAATGTAATAAGAAATCATAATCTATTGTTTCTAAAGGAATTCCAAGCCTAAAATTAATACACCTCAAAAAATTGCATTGGACTCTTACAATGGTATTTTAATGTGATTATTAAAGACAGGTGACCAAATTGTAGCGTTGTATTCTAGGATACTTCTAACAAGAGATGTGAACGGAATTTTTAATGTTTTGATATTTTTAAAATCCTTGGAAATTCTTACTATGAAACCTAACATTTTCATAGCCCTATTAGCGATGGAAGTTATGTGAGATACAAAGCAGAGTTTCTGATCAAACATTATGCCTTGGTCAAGAATTTCGATTACGGAGATTAAGTCAACATTACACAATGAATAATTATACATTATTGGGTGTTTGATTTTGTGGAACCTCATAACTTGGCATTTTTTAATATTTAGTTGCAGTTTATTACTAAAACACCATTTGAACACTAGATGTGAACTTTATACAAATAAGCTATTGTGCCGGAGAAGATCTATTATCTAGTATATAATATTTATTCATTTATTAGATACGAAAAAATATAATTTCAGAATAATGAATAGTTTTCCGTTTCCTTAATTTATATGAAGTATGTAACGTATTACAAAAACATAACAATAAATTCAATCATTGGATAAATTACTTTTTTATATTAAAATTATTTTTATATTTATTTTTTGGAATAACTGTGTGAGTAAAACCTCAAATTGTAATATTTAATTTCATTGGAGATAATATTAGCGAGTCTTGAACAAAAATCTGAAACAGAAAAATCAGAAAAAGATACGTTTATCTTTTTAAGATAGATACGATATGTTTATCTAAAGACACTGTCTAGATTGCATTTATTTCTGCTTAAATCTTGCGATCATACATAAACATAGTTGCCAATAAAAATGTGCGGTGAGAAAAAAGAAGACAAAAAGAGGTGGTTCTAATTCGAAGTATGATACAGTTAAATATGACCGAAGTAGATAGGGTCCCGTTAGGTCAGTTGGTAGAGCGGTGCCCCGGCAAGGCAAGAGTCCTGGGTTCGAGTCCTAGATGTGACCGTATCTTTTTCTGATTTTTCTGTTCCAGATTTTCGTTTAAGAATCGCTTACATTGTCTTCAACATTAATAATAATTGAATATTAAATTAATAACATAAGCTATGAAAAAAACAATTTTTCACGATTTTAGAGGAAAATTTTGTTGAGAGTTAATTGTAAATATTTTTTTTTTCGGAACACTAAAACTTATAAATAATAAGCTCATAAACAATATAAATAAAAACTAATAACAGATTTTCACACAAACATCCATTTATAGCAAAAAAACAAAGGGACGAGTACCCTTGGGCTAAATTATTTACAAAAATTGAAAATTGTAAATATTAGATACAAGATAAAATAAGATATAAAAACACAAATAAATGACAATATTTAAAAAATATTATCTTCACTACACTAACAACATCAATAATCACTAACATGTACCTTCAAATAAACTGAACAAATAAATGTAAAATGAATGGTATGCAACAACATGATAACTTACAGGTGTTAATTTCATTGAAATTATTATTAAATAAGTTACACGCTCTGATTATAAAAGTGTTTTGTCTGTTATTAGTACAGTATTAATAAATATGAATAATTGATTTATCTCTAGTTTTCGAGGTAGGGACTCTAAAATTAATCACAGACAAAAGTGGCGAACAATCAATAAAGCTATTGATAATTTTATCTGCGGAGTCTCTTCTAGTTTATAATGGCTTTAGTCCATAATAGTCCATCGAGCTGTTTATGTCACGATTACTTATATTTATCTTAAAATTTAATTGCTGGACAAATTTTCTTTGGATGGCTTCAATGCGCTTTATGTAAATATTGTATTGAGGATTTCACACGGGAGAAGCAAATTCAAGACGACTGCGAACATAAGAAAAATATAATGTTTCAAGTGTTTGAATAATATTGAAATCTTTTCAAATACGGAAGAAGAATCCTAAGGATGGTTTGTTTCGGAGAATTTGAACAATTCATCAAATTTCAACGTTCATTTTCGGGTTCTGTGAAAGTCCTATTCAAGTTCTGTTACTATATCATTATAGGCTAGTTGCTTGACAAAACTGAAATAAAAACACAACTTGAAACAATCTTTCACAGAACATAAAAATTAACTTCGAAATTTGAAGAATTGTTCAAATTCTCCGAAACAACTCGTCCTAAGGGTTTTCTTCACAATAATACTTCACAATCATGCTCCTCAAATGTAAGTTTACTGTCAAGCAGAACACCAACGTCACAAATTTGTGTAACCTTTTAAAGTAATCAGCTGGATATATGATAAATATGATCCAATTAATTTTTTTCGTAGTGAAGGTAATCACATAAAATTTAATATTTAATATACATAGCAAGTAAAACATTTGCATGGTTAAACCATTCTATAATGTCGTTGATGAAAATTGTAAATAGCAATAGTTGCAGGTGAGATCTTTGACGCACACCTGAAGGTATATTTACAATCTCAGAGATGAAGTCATTAATTGTTACTCCTTGAGTGCGCCCATTAAGATAGGAGACTAGCCATCGATACATATCCCTGTGAATTACTAGAGCTATTAGTGTGGATACTTGATGACTGTGATCAATTTTATGAAAAGCTTTCGAGAAGTCTGTATAGATTACATCAACTTGGATTAGATATCATTTGATTACCACCATAGGGGTTTCCAGACCTGTTTTTATTTTGCTTTCATTCAGGGACGAGATACTGGTTGATATTTGAAAAATTTACAGGGATGGAAATAAAAAAAAGGTACAGGAATGTATGATTATTATTCAGAATGGTACAGTATTGCTTTATATTGTTAATTCTTAACTTAAGTTTCAGTTATAACTTCATAGTTTTTATTGGTACCATTAAAATAGAATCTACTAGTTTTGGATCGCAGTCCAGTTACATTTTGACTATAAAAATTCATCATTTAGATCATTATTTAGAAAAAAATATATCAAATATAAGACTGTTAAAAGAGTTGTAGATATGTTGTAGTAATTTATAAATATTAGAATGATGTTGCAAATCAATTAAACTAATTATGTACCTCAGAAGTCAAAAGTCGGTGGTTCAGTTTTTTGTGAAAACGATTTATGTATGAGACATTTTCAGTTTTTTCAGTATCTTCACAGAGGGATAAAGACAGTTGTCCTACAACAATGTGAAACTAAGTTAGGTCAAAATAAAAGGTCTGGTATCCCCACAATGTTCAAAGGAATTTTTTTACTATTTCCTCTCTCTTGAACAATTTCAAAAATGTGACAACCGACCTTTGACTTCTGAGGTACAGAATTGGAGGATAATTTAAATTTATGTACGATAAATTTAATTTTCTATTTAAATTTACGCTCATGAAATTGTTTTTTTTTTTAATGTCTAGTATTAAAAAAAAACAAATATTCGGTTTGGTTTAGATATTTTTGGCTTCAAATCCAAAATTAAAATTTTTTTATGAAAAGGGCCGCCCAGTTGTTCCTCTTAACTCGATTAGCTAAATTAGCTATGTATATATTTTTTGAAAATTATAATATTATTTTTTTATTGTATCCAGAGGGGAACTCCCGGATTTTTTGTAGATCAGTGAATGAATAGTAGACGGTCTCTCTATGATCACTAGATGGATCTCTATACGATTATTATATGACTAGTAAATGGTATCTCGATAATTATAAGATGATTTTTAGATGATTCTTTAGATAATTACTAGATGGTCAGTGGGAATGATTTTTAGAAGATCTTTTAGATGATTGTTGATCAAATGATTATTCAAGATTTTTAGTTGTTCAAATAAATTTCGAGTATTATTTGATTAAAAAGATCGCGTAAATCGCACTTCAATACTATTTATTTCCAAACTGGATCAGAATAATAAATTAATGTTTTTCTTTTTGGTTTTCGGTTATTTTTTTTCTCTCTCATTGTAATTACATAATTAACGATTTCCGAGAATTCCTTTTAGTGAATAAAAACTCTGGCCGGATAGGTACGCTGAACTCAAACCCAAACTAGAGACAATTTTAATTGAAAAATAATTAGCAAATGCCGTCTCAAGGAGCAGTACAAAGAAAAGTAATTCCAAGATATAAAAACGAGTTTTCGAAACGAATTCATTGTTTCGGGGAAATTTGTTTAAACAAGACATAATGGAAATAATTCAAGGGAATCTTCCCGAAAAAAGATGGTAATATATTCCGCGAAGATCAAAGCAGCCAAAGGAATTTTAAAGAGTCTGTGATGGAAAAGATAAAAGGGTGCGTAACTTTCGAGTCCTATTTTTGATTGGGGTATTAATGATTTTTTTTCCTAATAAGACTCGTATGGTTTTAAAAGTACAAAAAACTCGCAAGTAAATATTAATTCTTTATATATTTTTTAAAGCATACCATTTGTAATTTTAACTGAAAATATATTTTTTATAATTACTTTTGAAGGTTGTGCCCATAAATGATATATCATTAAAGAAGAAGATAATACTAATAAATCTAAATGGAACATGAAACAGAACAAGACACAGAAAAAAAGTAACAATCTCAACTGGGAATCGAAACCAGGATCTCTACTTTAATGGCAGAGTGGTTACAGGAGTTCTCCCTGTTATCCTGTGTCGATTCCCAGTTGAGACCGTTAAATTTTTATTTTTCAGTGCCTTGTTTTGTTTCATGTTTCGTTAAGATTTAAAAAGTATTATCTTCTTCTTCAATACAAGTAGGCATTAAATGTCCTAAGTGAGTGGAATGGCCTTATCAAACTTCAGAACAAAAATACAAAAAGTCAGTTGAGAAACTGTTTTGTCTAATTTACATCTACATAATATTTTTTATATTTATGTAAGTTTAGTAACACTTCAGCTAAATTGAAATTATAAACTGCCGCTACTTTTATACTTGTATGTACATTGAGTTATAAATTAAATTGCATCATTTGCTTAGTTATATGAATAAGTAAAACGATAAAATAGGGAACACGACAATGACAAATCTTGACACGTGGCCCTTCTTCGTAAATTCCATCGTAATATTTATATTACCTTTAGGATTTGTATTACCGTAACCATTTATTGGATAAACAACAACTCTGCCATAGGTCACCCCTTACGTTCGGTTCGCTACGGCCGGTGATATAGTAGAGGTGCCCGGGTTTATCGGGTTAGGTGTGTTCTGGATGCGCCCTAGCATTGGCGTTTAACGGGGACCTTTCAAATGTAAAAAAAAGATTCTGAATGGTCATTTTATGAAAATGTTAAATATTGTATAGTATATTTGCGGTACGTTCCAGAGTGGAAGATAGTCAGTATTGCCCTTCATTCTAAATTAAAACGTTGCTTGAAATGGCTTCGGCCGTGTTTGGTGATTAGATCTACATAACCAGGTAATTTCCCACCTTCCTCTTTCCTATCTTATTCCCCTCCCTTCAGCCTCACAACATATCCTAATTGAGGATGCCATAGTCTTACCTGCACCAGACAGTTGGTAGCGGTTGGGACTATTGTGCGGCTTCACATAAAACATACTACCTTAAAGTGTGTTTGTTGTTAGAATGTTTGACATTGCCAAATCCCTCGTGTAACTTTCATCGCTAGTAATGTAATGCTACAGATAACAAACGAATCTCTTAAACCACCAGATTTCCACTCATCACTCTACTCGACCTCAAATTTACTCATATATATAATAATAGAACATGTTAATAAACGTCAAAACGTGAACCTTCAAGAACTAAATACCAAGAGCACAAATTGATTCGATTTAGATATTATCGTAAATATTTATTTCTCAGTGAGAGTAGTTGTTAAAAATTACAGAACGAGGATATCTATCATTAAAAAAGAAAATATATATATATATATTAGGTTCAAATTTTCCCGTTATTTTTCACGGGTCTGCGCTAGTATTATACTAACAGTTAAATAGTTAATTTAAAAACTGAAAAATATAAAACAGATTCAGACGCCTCTAGGATTGAAACTTGATCTACCATTTGCCGGGAAGCCGTGCTTCTAATTGCAATATTATGTGACCTTTTGTTCAACCCGAGATTATTTCTCATTTATTGTTTGAAATAACTAATACGGTTTGTACATATTTTTTTTCCTATAAAGTTAGGTGTCCAACTTTTTTTACCATCTACACGATCTCTAATTAACGGTTTTCTGTAATGCGTAAAATAAATTTCTCATAAAATGGATTTAGTACCCGCTATGCTTGTAACTTGTAAGCAGAGGTAAATATATGTTTTTTTAACATGTCATTACATTCGTTCAGTGTAGGCATATCTATCATGCATGCGATGTATAAAATGGTTTTACTCTCAACAGAGCATCGCCATTATTTCTCTGAATCCTTTTCAGTATTACAATAATTCTAGAAAAATTGTGTGCACCCGTTTTCGCAAAAATAACTTGGATTTAGTTGTGTATCGGTGAGGGAAAACTACAATTCTTAATTGTTTTTATAATTAGCTCCGGAAAAAGTGCCGTACTTTATGAAAATTTAATAACTAACTTTTTCTTTAATCAAAGACACTCGAAACATCTTTTTCTCTCCTTGTTAAATAAATTATTGATTTTATTCCTCATACAAAAATCGTTGATAGCCATATTGAAGTATTGATAGTATAGGAGATTGGTAGGGAGCTAAGTGCAATGCTTTAAGACATTAATTTCATCAGGACGTCAATGTTTTCTTTTCAGGTAGTCAAATAAGTTTTATTTTTATTAACCTACCAATATTGATGTTTGAACGTTTCCTGTATCGTAAGATATTTAAAAACTCAAACCTGATGCCAGTAGATTGTGGATATTTCCGTTGAAATCCCAATAATACATTTAAGGCTCACAGTTACTTTTTACGAGAAAATATCTTCTAATGCCACATTAAATATGTCTACAACGGAAAACACATGTTACAAAATTCCAACACGTTTTAGCTTTTGGATTTCGAATTTTTTTTCCTGACAGTCTATAATATAAAAAAAGTAATATCATGAATCTACATTTCCCATTACTTGAATTTAATACTGCCGCAATGGGAGTTTTTCCATTGTGTTATTTTCGGTTTTTCCAGTTGTTGTTCAGAGAAAATATTCCAGAAAAGTGTTTTTGGGCAGTGCTGTTCGATCATTTCGAACGAATATATTAGTAAATGAAAAAAGTAAAGTAAAGTAAAGGAAAAAAATAAAAATATATATTTTTATTATTTTGCATTCCAATTAAGTCCAAGGTACATTTTTCACGATTTTTATCAGTGTGATGAATCATTGAAATGGATTTGTTATTTTGACGTTCCCCGATGTTGCTCGCATTACACTTTCCAGAATTATTGGGATCCGTGTTGTTATTCAATTTGAAAATGTATTTCGAGATATAAAAATAATTTAAAACGATCAGATTTAAAACATCACAATGTCACCATCGGTATTTTCAAATTGTACAATTTAAAAATGTCATCTCGAATTTTGTTAAAAGGAATATATTTCTTGATTCCTTGTTTCAAACTTCTAAGCTCGATTCATAAATATTAATTAACGTTTTTATTGCTGTTATTGTGTCCTCATGTTGGTAAAGTTTCGTAAACTACATCTCGTAGGGAGAAATGAGATGACATTCTTCCGAGATCTTAGAATAGACGACATCCTCCTAACCCTCCTGGAGTTAATAATTTGTTTTGAATGTGTTTCTCGGCCTTTAACACTATAGTCGGTATTATATTCCAGATACAAACCTCACTGCTAAACCTCAGATTGCAGAAACCTCGCGTCTTTGACACGGTGATATGTATATACCGATAATACATTGTGTTATGTGGCAGCTATAGGTTTAGTTATATCAAGGTAAAATGACATTAAGTGTCAGGATGTGACAATGCCTCCTGACGTCAGAATACTGATTTCAGTAACTAGACCTCAGGGCATATCTAGATTTGGTTCTAGCTTTTATCCAAAGGAAACGTGTTGAAAACATCAGTGAACTTTATATGCAGCCAGCCCGAGGATGAGATGACCAACCTCATCAAGCCCCAGTAATGACCCAGGTTCAGCCAGCGATATGAAGACCAGCCCGAGGGGCAAAAGATTTAACTCCCCATCCGTGTGAGTACCAGGATATCCCAGAAGATCAGCGGATGCCAAGGCTTAACACGCGGGAAGTGTATAAATATACATCATCGTCAACCGAAATCATTAGCGGGATCGATAACCATCGTATTATGACATTATAGTCCCCGATCAACTTGATAACCGTGGTTACAGTTTTCATATCACGTGACGAAAATTCACGTCGGCTATTTCTTCACGAACACCGAAACTTAGTTTACTTGATCAGTACATCTTGTACATTCTGCGAAACTCGCAAATCCCAACATCGACTCACTGCAATACCGAGTAAAAATATAATACTAACCCGGATACGTTTTAAGCTTCACCATTTTAAAATATAAGCGATTGTCCCCGTGAAGCGAGTATACCACGTCCACGTCCAGAGTGAGTACCTCCGCCGGCCGACGAGTGTTGCCAGCCTTTTCGCACTAGATCTCGAAACGTCATCATAGATAACTTAGCAAAAAAAGTGCTTGACTACCAATGTGATGTTTTAATATTGTCAACGTATGTTATGTGTATCTACATCATAATTGAAAATTCCTCTCAAATCTCTGCGTGCGAAAGTAAATTTAATTGGTTTTGTTTTATCTCATTATTCATTCAATTAAAAGAATACATATCATACTTGCGGTATGTTCCAGAGTGGAAGATACTCTCACTAAGGCAATTGTTTAAGACAACCATTCAGAATTAAAACGTTGCTTGAAATGGAATTAGCCGTGTTTGGTGACCAGATCTGAATAGCCACATATTCCCTCATCTTCCTCTTCCCCATTTCCTTCCCCTCCCAACATATCCCAATTGGGGATGCCAAAGTCTCACTTACCTCCTTTGAATAATAGTAATTATTCTGAATTTGTCAACCATATCTTGGAAACAAATCATTGTTGTATGTAACTTAACTTTCACTTGCTTTTTTCTTATCATTTATCACTACGCCTTTTTGTAAAACTGAAATGAAATTACTTAATTACTTTAAATTATTCTCGCTTCGTCTTAATTTCTACATTCATACTTAAATTGTGAAATTTAAAAATTAAAGAAATACTGATTTTATTTAATCTGTCATATTCATATTATTGTGTGAACAAAAACCTAGCAAACAACAACTCTTTAAATCGCCATCTCAACGCATGCGTTTCACTAGTGATACTCCTAGTAATAATATCGATTATTTTGATGAAATAGTGGCGTAAAGAAAATGATTAATTTTCTTTAAAAAATATCTGTTTTCACGAGCGTACGATGAATGCACGTGTAAAAATGTACATTTCACAGTGCAATAATATACGCCGAGTACAAATAAAGGGTTTCTTGGAAGAACTGTTTTATAACACCTGCCACATGTCACTTCCACAATAATGCGATAACTTTACGTGAAATGTGTACGTAGTGACGAGAAAGAATGCGTCTATTACATATTTGTTTAATTTGCACTGATGGCGATGGCATGCATTGCATGACAGAAGCCTGACATTTGCTTTCCATTTAAAAATACATTACATCATACGGAAAGCCATCAATTGGGAGCCGGATAGGTAAGTAAGAGTGGTGTACATCTCTGAAAGCTGATTCTACATGATAGAAGAATTCTATTCTACGTTCTATGTGCAGTTGAAACTATATTAATTATACTTTTATATGTAACCAACGTGCAAGAGTTAAAACTGGCCAAAACCAGTGGGTCCGTGACTGTGATGAATAAGTTGTGAAGCAAAAGGGAGTAGGGAAATTAAGAAGATAGGAAGATAGGCTAGAGGAAGGATGGGAAGTACCAGTTCACAAAACACGGCCAAAGCCATTTCAAACAACTATTATTTTGATTCTGAATGACGCTATTTAAATTCTACCCTGGAAACTATTTATTTAGCTTACTCTTGAAACCAGATGGTCCGTCGTAGAGGCTATCAAAACACAATATGGAACAATTAAAAAGTGTTATAATAAAAGAACGCCGAGCCGAGATACCCTTTATCAGTAAATATGTATAAATTAGCATTAAAATCAGTTTTAAATAAATAATGGTTTCAAAATTTCACCAAGCGGCTTGATGAAGTAATTTCGAGTGAGTACAGCTAAACGAGAACTCATTTGCTATAATCTGGGCATGGAGCGTAGAATGAGGCAAAGGTTCTGATAGACTATCACTCGGAATCCGGATTTCGGAAATTAACCGCCTCAATGAACTTTACTAATCCTTGAGTAGAGAATAAGCATCAATGTAATTCTTACGAGTAGAAGTCTAAAAGGAGGTTTTTGGTTATAGTGTTACATGATTCTGAAAACTTCAGGTTTGAACTCCAACCTGCAAAAAGTTCACTTCCTATCTGTAAACTCCACTGCTAAACATAAATACTCTTCCAGGGAAATATGCCAAAAAATACCGATTATTCCCAATTTTAATACTTTGAACAGACAAATATCAAATTTTGTGGTGCGAAACAACGTCAAGATTTTAGGATGCCCTGCCTAAAAATATTTAAAAAAACAACCGAAACCAACATATAAAAGTTGTTATTTTATTAATATATTTAAAACTGAATTCCAAACATGGCTGAGAGAATAGAGTAATAATCAATTTGCAAACATTATGAAGACAATGGAAAGAAAACTGTGACATTTCTCTTACTTACCTTATCATATTTTTACTTGTATATTCCATAATATGCTGTATATACATATTTAGGTACTGTATTTATCACAGTCATATCCAGTACAAACTTTGCTTAAATACGAACTAAAAAAAATGTTGATATCCTAATTCAATGAAAATTTGTTTTATTATAGGCTTGCATGGATAGCTTAATTATGCTATTAGGAGTTTTTATAAAACATTATACAGTTTAAACACCAACATTATGGTGACAATATTATTCCACACGCATACATATTTGATACGTTATATTTATGAAAAGTTTTGCAGAAAATAATAGAAAAGATTGAGAAGTTATAATTTTAAGAAAAGTTATTTCCTTGACCCTGAAAGCAAATTTGTAGTATTTGAATGGGCCTACAATATTTGTTTCTAACTTAAAGTTAACAAAAAATTTGAAAGTGTAAATCATTTCAGAGAAATGGACTCACTCAGTATCTCACCCTGGTGAGATACCTACTTATGAACATCCAGAATCGATGCGTTGATTTGCTTGAAATTGTTTTAGCTATCTTTAGTGACCAGATCGAAGTAGCTGGTACATTAAAATCATTTTATTTCTTGCTTCTACCATTATAAGTCACCAAAAAGTTTACCAGTTAGTTAGAAGAAAGTTTAACATAATATCACATAATCATATTATGTTATTATGAATAAAATACAGACTTTTGGGTTGCACAAAAATCTGCACTACAAAAAAAACTTTGACGTTTTAAAATTAATACATTTGTGCCACTTTCAAGAAGAAAGTAGCTCGTTTAAACTGTGCAACAACCTACTGCCAGTACTACTATGGTAACCGCAATAAGAAATTTCAGTAATTTTTTTAATAAATGTTCACATTCTAACTTAAATACCAACATTTTTTTACCTCGATTTTGTGGGTTAACGGCAAAAATATTAGAAGAACGAGATATGCTATGTTGGCCGCCGGACCGTAGGCGGAGTACTACCTAATTAGGGTACTTTGAATACTATCGGGACGTGTACGCACAGAAATCTGTTCTCTGTATTAGTGCGGATACCTTAGCGTAATCGAAGGTTTGCAGTAGTATTGGTGAACAAAACCGGCGACACTGGGCAAAACAATTCTACACAGTATGAACTGCTCATAGCACATCTCGTTCTTCTAATATCTTTGGTTAACGGTAAGGATAATCCCACTCGGGTCGATATGAAATCAACAAATCCTAATCTATATATTTTGGTAGATTTTCAAAAACATGAATTCTTTAGAAATAATTTTAAAACCGTAATAGAGAGCCGTGTGCGAGTCAACGCAGCGCAATTTGGCCGTCCGACCTGTGAGGTAGCAGTATAATTTCTGTTAGAACCCGCCGATCAAACACAGTGCGTTTAGGTCTCTTATTGTTTTAATCGTTTTAGTATGTCTAATTATTTATTTTAGAATAAATATATAAAATAACATTTATTTATTATTCAGAATCAGCATTTGATGATCTGTATGAATAAATGTTTTTTAAGCCCTAAAATTTTTCATTCAAGTTCTTTATTAGGAAATTTTATGTGATTGAAGGGGGTGTGGGTGTGTATAATTTTGAGTTGATTGTTCTCAGAATTCAAATCAAATAATATCCAATTAAACATTATGCTATTTTGACAAGTGGGTATGCAGAGAGGATAGACTGCCACAAATGCATTGGCTCACACTCCTTGTACCATTTACAATTATTATTCATGGTCTCAATAGTAGGTAAACACTTACGCTGTACCGACGCTTGACATGACCTGACTCTATTTAACTCACTTGATCGATCCAAGCCTCTTCGGGCCTGACAGACTTCTTGGACACATTTTTAAAATTGGTAAAGTTACTTATTACTAGGTAATTTGTTTGTGTTTTTGGGCATTTTGTCAGATAAAACACCGAAAAAAATGATCCTGTAATATGATTATATATAATAATAAATAAGCACATAATGTAACATAAATAAAATACATACTATTACATTTATAATTATACAGACAATAACCTTTCCCTTACTGTGCTAAAAAAATCCACGCGTTCCTGCTGTGAAGTCAATATACATTTCAAAATAAGCGATTTAATATGGAAAAAATATGAATATTCATAGCTCATCGCTTATGTTTATTATATTTTATATCAAAAGTGATAATAATTGTGATTTAATTGCTGAATACATGAAAAAACCATCGGCAGATGCTATAAAAACGTGTTTAGAGTTCACATCTAACGACGGTCCGCGACCAACTGGCTGGCGGCTATCAGTGATAGAACACACACAGCTATGCGGTCGTAGGTATCGATGGTCTAAATAAAAAAAACAACTGCGGACGTGTGGATTTCTCATGCTCCCGTGTAGCGAACTAAAGCGGGATATCAATAGCGTGTCATTTCCTCGCACACTCGCCGCGTAGCAGTGTCACACGGTTATTTGTATTGGTGTATTTATTTCCGATTATTAACAAAAATTTCTGATTTTTAATTGAATATGAAAACTATGTAAAATTTTGTTTTTTAATTTAGTGAATAAATGTATAACGGAGGAATACCTAAAATGTGAAACCAGAATTTATTATATTTATAGAGTTGTTAGAAGCAATGTGTAGTAATTACACACCACAGATAAGGAAAGGATAATGAAGTAATTATATCGGAATAAATACAAGTTATTATTATTATTTTTATCTTTTCTAATGATATTTAAAATAAATATGCAGTTATATGTTGTGAAACACGAGTGTTTATAATATTATTATAACTACCGTATCTTTTTCTGATTTTCTGTTTCAGATTTTCGTTAAGGAATCGTTAATTGTCTTCAATAATCAAATATTACAATTTAAGGTTTTACTCACTGAGTTATTCAAAAAAATAAAATAATTTATTATTTATCAATAAAACATTAGAAAGAAAACATTTAAAAAACTCAACAGCAAACAAATTTTATTTAATGGAGGGTAAAATTTTCCAATAGCGACCCAATCGATTAAAATGCAATTAACTATCAAAGAAGAACGCTTAAGTTATCGAGGGTTGTGCTCTTGGAAAATTAGAGCATTTCATAAGGAAATGGAAATTACAATTTGCACGCCGCTTGGTATCGAGACATCTCGCTTGTTATTTCTTTATAGCGATTTAACGATTGCGTGGAAATTGGTATTCGGAATAATTTATATAATAATTGATTTCGTTAATTACAGGAAATGATTTTTTTCCAGAGGTTTCACCGAATATATTTGCGTCTCTAAGTTAGTTGTAGGTTCTTCTAGAGAACGTCAATAGTATATACTCGTAAGTTGGTACGTTTCAAAAGATGTTCGAATTGAGAATAACCAGTATATTTTGGCGGATTGTCCTGGTTGAGCATTTATTTTGGACGGTGGATTGATTATTTGTTTAGTTTGCACCGATGATATGTACTGCGTGACAGAAACTAGTGATTTAATTTAAATTATAAAGCCTTCGACACCATAAATCACTCACATCTGTAGACAATTTTAAAAAGTTATATGTAAAACAGAAAGCAAACGGTAAAACTTAACAACGTAACCAGTGGGTTTTGACCTAATATGCCACGTAGAATGTGAAGACGAAATCATAAGTTTTGCGGATGATTTACTCTTTTCATAATTAATGGGAATAATTAGGCAGAAACACTTAAGCAATCGGAAGACAAAGTAAACAGGATAAAAAAATGTCTAGACTACCACCCACTTCCACTTAATAATAAAAAAAACTCATCAATTTCCAAAAAATATATCAGAAGCAAAACCTGAAGTAGAAAATTCAGAGTTCGCATCACTACTGCGGACTGTGCCACCCACTTTAATAGCTTACTCAATGATCATCTCTGAGAATTCACTCAAAAGCCAAAATTTACAGCAAATATATGTATATTTATATATTTTTTCTAATTTGCTATTAAACACTACAATACAACATCGAGAAATGACATATTTCTCTTGTTGTAGTTTATATTTACAGCCAATTTGTTGAGGTGTGTTAATGTAAATAAATAAATAATAAAACGAAAAATCGAGTCGAAGGATTTCCCAAATAAAATATTTAATCTTGCCAAGTAGTGCAAAACCGCGATAAGAGTATTTTGGAAAAGGCTTGGTGGGTTTTGTGATAGCTCAAGAGTTGAATCCGGGGATCAGAGGGGAACAAAACAAAGCTGTAATGGCCAGAGGATCAGGGAGAGGGTCTGAACCGAAATGGCTTACTAACAAACTAGAGGAACTAACTGACCTAAAAACCATAATAACCTATTGTTCAATAGTACAGGCTTAGTAGCAAGCACTTCTAAAGTCTGAGACCTGTACCTTCAAGTTTTGCTAATATTTTTTTATAGATACGTGCACACTGTAAAGGATAAAATTGCATGGTTTGTGCCGGATAGAAACTGAGTGAAAAAATGCCCTGACGTTGCGGGTTCAATTCTCTGCTATCTCGGTATTCCAGCGTTGCACAAGCAACTTTTTTCGTGTAGTAGGAGTTATTCAAATATTGTCAGGTTATTCGTAACCTGGGAATGTTTTTCTTCCATTTTTAACAAAGTTTTTTGAATATTTTATTTTCTTTATGTGAAAGCGCACAAAAGTCCTCCCAGCTCTATGCTATAGTCTCACTTCTCTACCAAACTTCTGGAGCCTGTGAGACTATAGTATCGCAATTGGAGTATGTTGCGAGGCTGAAGGTAGTGGGGAGGGTCAGGAGATTGAGAAGAGGAAGGTGGGAAAGCACCTGGCTATCAGATGTGGTCAACGTTTTAATTTTGAATGGTGGTCTTACACCAGGGCCATACTGAGAGAATCTTCCACTCTGGAACGTGCCTCAAATACATTTTATATTATTTCATCAAATAAAATCAACTTGCGCACGCCGGGATGTAAACCCGTGACCTCCAGCTTTAAGCTTAAGGTGAGAGCAAAAAAATAAAACAATGATGCCAAAAAACGTCCGATTAAAGATTTACAATCATAAGATAAGAAATTATCTGGATATTAAATAGAATATAATATCAGCTAACAATACACTTATATATTTATCAAAGAAATTAAAATTTACAAGTAAGGCTTTATTAATTCCGAGAAGTAAATAATTGGAAGTAAAGGCAATAATAATGGTGAATGCTCTTTTATTATTTAGTTTATTCCACATGACGGTATTTAATACTGTTTCTATGGCTCTGAAATAATAGCCCATTGTGCTGGGCGTCTTTTTCGGTTGGTGAATAATTTCTAATGCTTTTTTAATCGGAATTTCAAATGTTGCAATATCGGTAACCTTTGAAATGGAAGCTAATATTATAACAAGAAAATATATGTTTGTAAGCTAAAGGCCGGTTGTTTCCCAGAATTTGAAAAATTCATCAAAATTCAAAGTTAAGTTATTAAGTTCCTTTCAAGTTCTGTTATTACTTCAGTTATGTGGAACAACTGGTCCATAATGATTTAATAATAGAAATTTAAAATAAATTTCCCAGAACTTATAGATTACGGACGGGTTGTTTCGGAGAATTTGAAACATTCATCAAATTTCAACGTTCATTTTCAAGTTCCGCGAAAATTTTTTTCAAGTTCTGTTTTCATTTCAGTTTTGTCAAGCAACTAGCCTACAATAATATAATAACAGAACTTGAAAAGGACTTTCACAGAACCCGAAAATGAACGTTGAAATTTGATGAATTGTTCAAATTCTCCGAATCAACCCGTTCTAAGTTTGAAATTTGATGAATTGTTCAAATTCTGGAAAAGAGCTGGCCCTAATTTGAATTTGAATTTGAATTAAAATTAGAATAAGGAATCCCAACATGCGCAAGATTTCATCTCATAATGAAAAATAAGGCACTTGGAGTGGTAAAAACTTTTAGAAAGATCACCATTTAGAATCGAAACGTTGCTTGAAATGGCTTTAACCGTGTTTGGTGACCAGATCTCTTCCCCGAATCCTTCCCCTCCTCACCACCTACAGCTTAAAATACTAAGTAGAGTAGAGTCAGGAGATGCTTGTTATTAGGTGAAACCAGTCCGGTCATTAATA
Organism: Hesperophylax consimilis; assembly: GCF_061612785.1. Lineage (NCBI taxonomy): Eukaryota > Metazoa > Arthropoda > Insecta > Trichoptera > Limnephilidae > Hesperophylax > Hesperophylax consimilis. The sequence continues at coordinate 21,396,287 of NC_142837.1, read as the reverse complement.
AAGTAGTGGAAGAAAGTTGTAAAGGTGATATTATAAATGAAAAGTCAAAATAAAATGAAATTTCTCCATGAATTAAAAGTAAAAAAAAAATGAAATAATTTAAACCCCAAATGTTCGATCAACCAATTTAATTTCGGCGCCATAAGGGCCAATCTCTCACATTTAATATCGACTTATTAACAAACCTTATTCCATGTGCATTGTATGTTCCCGATTGATGAATATCCAATTCCCAGTGCGTTTTTCCTATTTTCATTTCTACCCCTCCCGGCTGACGTCATCCCCTCCATTGTCTCGCTGAGCTGGCTATTGTTGGACTTATGTCGATAATTGGTACGCCGCGGCCGCAGAGCGATGCTTTGTTGGAATAAATAACATCACTTTTAGTATGCCCAAAACAACATCAAGTGCACCAATTACTTTTTTTTATTTTTCTACTTCCGATTTTATGTCCGGGTTAAATGTTCCCCATAGGAAAAAAACTAAACCCTTCCACTCACTTTTCCACAAATAATCATCTAGTCAATCAACACTATGCAAGTGCATTATATAAGCAAAATAAATACAAAACAATACAAGAACAACGCGTCAACTCACCAGAGATCAAATGGGAAAATAATTCACCGACTCCAGATATTTTCATATCAGAGGGTTCGGCTCGGTAGAACTCCTAACATGGCCTATAAATCCTACTGATCCTTCAACATAAATATTTAAAAAACCTTTCGTTATCCTACATGTATTCAAAATGACCGACTTATTATTATTATTACTATGCCATCTGCACTTTTAAAACTGGTTTATTTATTTTTTCTCTTTTCTTATATTATGTACATAATAATGGATACTTATATGCATCACGTATATTATGTTTATTTTTTAAGTTTTTGGTTATTTATTTTTTTGTTGTTGTTATAAAAATAAAAACCTTCTGTTGGCACTGTATTATGCAGTAAATTGTGTATCGTTGCAATATTTAAATTAAATCATTGTTTAAATTATTAAATAAATAAATAGTATCCAATGGAAATGCTAATTCAAAGCCGATGTCATTTTTTTTAACTTTCTCAAAACACTTGCCATTGTTGACTGTATAGAATAATTGTCAAAGCTTTTAATTTTTACTGGCAGATGCGGGTTCGAATCTCATTGCAGTAAAAAATCAGTTTCATATTATATATTATGAACATTTTTTTTTAAATCGGTTTAGTGGCATCATCCTACTCTATGGTAAGTTTAACAAAAGAGAACCATATTATATTCTCGTTTATTTAAACAGACATGTTTATAGGGTTTATACAAAAAAAAACTAATAAAGATTCTTTACAATTTTACAAAAACAAACAACAAAAATTTTTTAAACAATCGTTTATTCGGTAGTTCGTATTATATGCTTTGTGTTGTTTATATGTGTTGTTATTGGATAATAATTGTAAAAAAATGAAATAAAAAAATAATAAGAAAAAAAATGAAATGGTTACCTTTTATATGTTCACCACACAAGAGTCCTAACTCCACGGAGCTAATGGGATTATGACATTTCGTATTGGGGTAGGCAAGTCGTGTGGCTGAACGTAGTGGAGAGGGACAGGAGTTGGTAAAGAGGATGTTCAGAAAGTAAAATCTGGATAACAAGCAACTTCTTTGCAACCAAGCCATTTCAAGCAACGTTTCAAATCTAAACGGCGGTATTTTTCTAAAATGACACTAGCTTGACATATATACCACTAGAAAATATAATGTTACATAATTCCAATATTAAAAAATTATATGCATTGCTTATGAATTACGGAATTACGTCCTTTTCGCGTCTCAAGATTCTGCTACCATCACTAATTTCGAAATATTCCGAATTTCGATTGTATTTTGGGTAAGATAGAAATATATAAAAAGAGCAATCGGGGAAAATGCCCCGGTTCTATTGAGCGCCAGGATAAGGGATGAATTTCGCCTGCAACGCATTTTTCATTCTTAAACCCCGTCAACGTGTCAGCTTGTCATTAGGAAACTTGCTAAACCTTTGAATTTAAGGCGGCTGCTAGTATTTAACACTGTGGAGGTCGGGTTCAGCGCGAAAGGCCAATATATTTGTTTTTTGTTTGGAATTAATGAAAAAATGCACGAGAGTAAAAAGAAATGACAATATAAAGTACTGTATTATTATATTTTCTTAGAGGAAAAACATATTAAATATTTTTTTAAATCTTTTTGCTAGCATAATTTTCTGTTTTTTTTTGATTCTGAGCCGAATCTAAAATTTGAAACACTTGATCCAGTGACATCTTTGTCGGGCATCTTTTGTGGAATTAATAAAAAGAACACATGTCATGTATACATACTATCTAAATTTCCTCGTTTTATGTCGTTGCGTCGGTAATTTGAAGATAACAGAATTTATGTAATTAATAATAATTCTGCTTACATAATCAAGAAGTCTAGGCCGAAATTTGCTTAGTCCGGACAGATGACAGATTTGTGTGTCGTGGTGCGATTAGGTTGTCCTGTGTGACATGATGGATGTGTTCTTGGCTTTGTGTTGACGCCGAATAATGACGTTTAATATTAGACCCCACAAAAAGGTGTTCGTTCCTAATTATGGTGACAATTTCTAAGGAAAATTGGTTGGCCAGATGAAAAGATAACTATTTCAGAATGCTCTGAGACGGTTTTGAATATAGTAAGATAGCCCGGCGTGATATAAATAAGGCGAAAGGCGATTATGAAACTTTTGTGTTTGGGGTGGTTTTGGTTGACAAGAAAAAATGAGCATGATATTTCAAAAATATTTTTATTTTCCTAAGAAATTGTCAAATTAAAAACGAGATGTAAAATGATATTATAAACTACTTATTATGAATTCATGTGAAAATTGTAAGCCTGAGTACTGGTTTTTCTTACAGTTCCATTAATTGTTGTATTTAACTAGCAATACGACACGGTTTTGGGCTAGATGTTAACATTTTTACTACGACTCGACCTCGAATCAATTAATTCGAATTTATAAAATGTAACAAACATTTTGGCGTTAGGTATGTCAATTTTTTCGGCAGAAAAAAATGACAGCTTTGCTATGAACATAAATCGCCACACGAAATTTGTGTGATGGTATTGAAATTCAATAAATTTTAGTAAAATCCTATATTTTGTGTTATTATCGTTAGCATTAGAAGGAATGTAGGGCAGTGAAATGCAATACATCACAATAAATTATGCGTGTGGTTTTAAGTGCACAACAACCTACAGTACAATGCGTACTTAATTTGAAGCAATGTCAGCATGCGCAGTGTCGGCTGGCAAACTGATTCAAACTCTCTATGTTTATATCAAAGTATTGGACTCCGCAATGCTAATATCTTTCTCGAGCGCTTCCAACATTCCCCACTGTATACCACATGTTACCACGTAACATATAACATAACATGTTTACATGTTACTGTTAACAACTGCATTTCATCGAATTCAATTCGACTCCGTATCTCATTCCGGTGCAGATATACGATTTTAAGTATTTCTCGGTTGTCCTCGACTTCTTCCACAATTTAAACCACTCTTTAAACGCTCCTGGCACTAATCACAACTAATTTTGAAATCTTCAGCGATATTGGTAGACTAATTTTCGACTTTTGCGAGCATAAACATAGGAAGGCTGATTCTTTTATAGCTGACGTGTCTCGGCGTTGCTGGGGGTTATCCTTATGAGATAAAGATAAACCTTCGCGGACTTCTCTGTAGGTCTTTACAATTCCTTGCTAAATTATTTTGATGTATCTCATGTATATTTAGAGATAGAGATTATTTACTAACGACCCGCTCCGGCTTCGTACGGGTGCAATGAACTCATGTGGCGTCATAAGTTTCCTAGCGATTTAGAAAAAAATTTTGGCGCTTTCACATTGACAGTTTATACTTCCAAAAACTGCATTTAGCAATTATTTTATTGTAAAAATAGATTCTGCTTAGAAGTTACACACGAAAGGACTACAAATAGTTGTCTAAAATCTAAAGCTGCAACATTAAATGTTTGACCCTGACTTGTAAAGATTTTTGGGGCGGTAACTGCTGGAAAATATTCTAATAAGGTTAGTGCATTTAGATATTCCTTTGCTTCAGGGTGCATTTTGTAAATTATATTTATATTGAGATCACTAATTATGTAGGTATTTTAGCAGGGTTCTATGTTTGTTAAAATTTCATGTGGTGAATGTATGAATGGTGTAATATTATGTGTGTTCGGAGATCTGTATATTGTGAGGAGTGTCAAATGATTATCAAGTTGAAGTTGTAAGCAGTTTGAATTTTTAATTGTGACTGAGTTGACTGTTGACTGAGTGTGTAATGTGGTTTTTAATGTATATAATAACGCCATCGCTTTTAGTTTGGTTATGTAGTATATTGTAGTGATTCTAGTTTCTTATAGTTTTAGGGATGAAATTTTTTTGAATCCAGCATTAGCTTACAATAATTACATCGAAATCTGCGGCAGGGTCAGTGAGAAGAATTAAGAGTTCATCAAAATTTTTGTAAATACCTCTTATGTTCATAGAGAATATCTTAAGGGTAGAACTAGGTAATAACAGTTGACGTACTATTTCGGAATCATTAGTAGATGTACATAGGATTGGTGTTGAGTTATCTATTAAGTCTGCTATATCTCACATTTTTTATTATTTTTTGTTGTGCATTAATTATTAATAGCCAAGGTGATAAGATTTCTTCCTCATGTCCTAGTATTGTCGTTTGCATCCTTAATTAGTATTATAGGGGAGTCATCGCTCTTTCTAAGTACAATTTGTCCGTCCTTCGTCCGTACGTATTTGTATCCCAAAGCTTTTGTAGACTTTGCCAACCAAAGGAGCATTTTGTGGGGTTAGCTTGTCATTGATGAAGATTTCCTGCGTTGACTCCGAGTATTTAATTTCTTTAGGGGTGAGAATTCATTTATTTTTTTTTGTTTAATGACCTTATCCTTTGCTTCTTATGAATTGTATTGGATAGAAATAATTCGCGTGGCTGGATTGTTATAGTAGCTTATCAAAGAATTATTTTTTAATAGGTCGCTGCAGTCTAGGGCCGACATCAGTAGTTCAATGGGTTTTTGTACGTTATCATTTTTTTTCACTTCGATTCCTTGTATTTCGATAGAATTTTCAAGCGCGCTCTGTTGAATATGGTTTACAGATAGTTTGAGGTTTTTAACCTATTTTTGCAATTCATCAATTTCCGCTTTTTTTTTGGTGGTCGTTTTTTTTTTAATTTCTTTTTCAGATCATCAATTTTGCTCGTTTTTAATATACAAAAATAGTTTATTTATGTTATTTTTGATAAAATTTTGCAGTTGTAGATCAATTCTATCAGTTTGTAGTAATTGTTCTTTGAAGCTTTCAAATTTTTGATCCATATCACTTATGGGGCCATTTTTTAAAGATGGTTTGACTTTGATATTGATAATTTTCATATTTATATTAAATTTTATTAAATTTGCACTGTGGTGACATCTATAGGCTTACTTCTAGTTTTTGAAAAAAATTGCTCTTTAGGTGACTGATTACGCTTTTTCCTCCGATCTATAGATGTTGTAGTACGACAGTAATTATTTAAATTATAACGAATGATTTACGTATTTTTTAAGTATCCCTTTTTTATATTGTTGTTGGATGTATCAGTATACCTTTTCAATCGGAATCGGAATCACTTTTTGCGTCTATTTAATATATGAAATAATATTTGACACTGGATAATGTTATTGATTCAGTTTTAGGCAGTTAGATAAAGAATTAATTGTTATTTTATTTTATTTATGTTGAGTTATTAAGCAGGTGATATAGTGAAAATTGTATTCGATGCAGTGGGAAAACACTGTTTTTGTTCACTTTTACTATTGTTTTTGTTTTTCGTTTTTGCACTGGTGTTAACAAATTAGATTTCAAAAGACCGTTAAGTTTTGTGGAGTAAGGTTTTAGAATTGATATTATTGTTAATTTTAAATTCACTCTTTTGTGTATTAAACTTTGGTTATTCACTACTATATTTTTTTCTCACTTTAAAGGACTTAAATTTCAGATAAAAATCGGGAGATATTTTGACAGGTTTTAACTGCACTAAGTAGGTAGACATGTACCCTACAAAGTGAAAAATGAAATCTACAAAGATATTCCTTTAAATCAAATGCTATTGAGGACAATTTTGATCTAGATTAAATACCAAAAGTAACTAACATATTTAAATGGATAAGGATTAATATTATATTGGTCAAAATAGTTTCGCAGATAATCCACCATATAAGTGAAAGATAAATGTTTTCTTTGGGTTATCCTTAGGAGATAGACATATACCATAGTGAACTTTACTGTAGGCCTTTTTAAGAGATACAAATTCAAAGTACATTATCTCCATATATCTCATAAGGTTTATCCAGTGTAAGCAATGTAAGCATCCGAAAATATATTTTTACGACTTGATTACAAAACATCAAATTTCTCTACTTTCTATAAATATAATGTAGATGTATTATATTGGTAAACCTTTCGGAAGAAATTCTCTAAAGAGAAGCAACTAGCGACTTTATTTTATACTATTTGTAGATTAGAGGAGATATTCCATTCAACAAGATATTAGTATATTTGTAAAATTTAAAATTGATATAAGTCCATTATTTTATATGATCTTTGGAACTATTGCGTACCGACTATTGGTATTGGACGAATGGACTGCAATTTTTAACGAGAAAATAAGATCAAACGATCGCGTTTATAATAGGAAAAAGGGTGTGGGAAAGGGGGGCCTTTACGTTGTGAATGATCTTGCTTCATTTGGATGTTCTGATATTTACATGAATGTTCTGTTCTAGTTTCTAGATCAGTAATGTTTCACAACAGGAACTGTTTTTTGATCATACACGATAATATGCAATATTTTTTCATTGTATGATGATAAGGCTGATATGAAATGTTTTACGATAAAAATAAGAAAGGTGCGATACATATGCAACTAAATTCGACGAAGACGAAATTTCAACTCACTCACAACAAATAACACTTGCCTTGGGCTTCTATTTTTCAAATCTTCTACCTTTAGAAAATGGAACAAAACGAGGGAGAGGGCAATTTTGGTAGGTACCGGAATGTTGGAATAATCAAAAAAGTGTTTCAATATTAAACGATAACATTAGCTTACAACGAAAAACGTCATTTAGTATAAACTCAAGCTACGGTCTAACGCATGATTACATTTGTGGGAAACACACTTTTAACCTGCGTCAGGAAGCAACATTAATTTTTAGTTACTAACATTAAATTTGAGAAACATTTATTCAATACTTCCCATGAAGTCGTAAAATTTCTTGAATTATAAGTTATATTGGTTCCATTTTATGATTGTTGATGTTCATGTCTAACGCATAACTAATTCGAGGCAACACGCCATGAACCGGCGTCAGCTAGCGCAAGTTGGTAGACACCAGATTTTCCAGATAGACATAGTATATGTTATACGGGGGTGGAAGTGTCAACGAAAACGAGCCTCGGAAGTTGAAAATGGCCCTCGAGTAAGACGTATTTACACATGCAACAAGGCATTTTGAAACTGACATCATAATTAAGTGATGGCAATCAACGGGCGACAGCTAACAGCTAACAATATAACTCAGGTTGTTTACCTTGCTTTCTACGTCAAGATACGCGTAGGTACTTGGAATACTAAAATATTGCGAAACTCATTTAAATCCAACTAAATCATAAACCACTAAATTTTAAATATTTTTCTCAAATCACAATTATCAATGATTATATTTTGATACTGACAAGTCGAGGTGGAATTCCATTACATATTGAAAAAATCTTAAACTTTTATGAAACTTATGTAAAACAAAACATAGCAGCGAATATTGAAAAATCCAAATAATTGTAATAAAATCATTATGTACCATTCCTGTGAACCCCCTCCCCCAAATGTTGTGTAATATAAACAATAGTTGAAGGAATAATTGTGCTAGTCTGAAGATAGCTATAATAAGCTAAAACTAGTAACATTAAAAAAACAAAATAAGTGGAAAAATGTTTAAAATTGTTCACTTCTTGATAAATAAATGATAACATTGTGAAAAAACATGCCAGAACGTAAAGAAAAATGTAAATATCTCACATTATACAAGGAAGATAAGTAGAATCACACACACGCAAAGTATACACACACGGCCAGAAATACAAAATTATAAAGGGAGCTAAATTTATAAGAGTGTAAATGCGTTTCTTCATAGAATAAACAATTACACAAACACAGGAGTTTCAACCACCAAAAAAATCTATTTTTGAGATGCTAATCGTAAAGTATGACAAATGCAAACGCGTAAGGTTACGTACAGGGGAAAAAAGCTAGCAAATTCACGCATGGTACCAAAACGTAACACCATAAAATGTTATAAAAAATAATACCATTACGGTAAAAGATAAGACTCGGTCACGGACGTATATTTTAATTTATTTTCAGGGTCTTCGTCCGTGTCATATTTTTATTTCAGGTTATTATTGATATTATTTTCACAAAAATTTTCACAAAAAATGGTAGTAAATTAAAAAAAAACATTGCGAACACATAACAAATAATTTAAAGAGCACACCATTAAGTGATAACAAATATGAATTTAAATGAAGAATAGATAATTCGAATTAAAATTCTCCAATAACGTGGCGATTCTTTAGTTATGTTTTGATGAATACCGTATTAACAGAATTTAATTCGAGTGTACTTTTCGTTGCAGTAATGAAATGAATAAAAAAAAGCTGATGTGGAATTTCTTCACAGTTTGACATAAAATAAATTATTGTCTTGCTTTTCTACTTACTAGTGTTCTTTTTGTAGCTACTTGGAAAAGGTAAAATAATAAAAATACGCTTGTTAATTGTCAATACTTGATAATTTAAAAGAAACCTCTGGTTTCGTATAGCAGTAAATAAACTAACATAAAATATTAATCAAAATTTATGCCTAGAGGGATATAAAAGAAACAGATAAAAGTTTTCCCATATAATATTTTGATACAAAAAAACGTGTTAACACTTTCATCACTGCACTTATGTTTTCACATATAAAGCATCATATTTCAAGATAAGCAAACACCTTTGAGATTTATTGGAACATGCTTTTTATTTCAATTAGAATTTTATTACAGTAGATATTGGTTATAACGACAGCCGATCCCCTTGTACTTGTTATAAACAGCTTTGACTGTATTTATAGGCCTCATAGGGTTAGTTTTCATTAGTGAGGGAAGAAAACCTAACACACAAACAATTTTTTACTTAAAAAAAATAAGTAACATGAATAAATATATCTTCACATAACAAAAAAATTATAATTGGCCTCCGACGAAATTAGTCCGCTGAAATGGGATTAGTCACTAAATTTATGGTATATGTCGCGGGAATAAGGATTGCAACCTTGAAAACGCCAAGAACATCTTCATAAACAATATACGCAAAATACGGGTCTATTTGTTTCACAAAATCAAGAGGTATTAATATAATTTTAATGAAGATTATTTTTTCTTCATGTTCCCGAGGAAGAACGCAGGCATGAAAGGGTGGTGTCGAACTACCAAAAAACATGGAAGAAAAACGGACAAATTGATGGAATACATCAATGAAGAAAGGGTTTGCTTGGAACGATGGCATCACAAAGACGCATATAGCGATAAATCTTTATATTTATTTTACGTATAAATAACAATGATTGCAAAACAAAGATTTAACGTCTTCTTTTATTTTATATATTTGTCGTACCATGAGTCGATACACTTTGTATCATCAAGAAATAAAGCTGATTTCAAGTGCGAGGATTTGCAAATGAAATAGCACGGCGATGTAACTCATTCGAGTAATTATTGCACTGAATCTTGTGGCATGGTAACATGGTAAATTTCGTGGGTTTGTCTTATGCCAAGGTTTCGGGTGAAGAAATCCCTAACAGGGATTCTTCTACGGTATTCACATAAAACAAACCATTTTTAATTTAGAAACGGATTCTATATAATTTCGTCATTGATAAAGTATTAATCTATCCGGGGGTACACCGACACGTTTAGCTTCAGTCCGCTTTTTTTTGCATTTTAATTTATTCGGTATCTAAAATACACCATGAATTGTTCTACCTTTGGATCACAGTCAGAAAGAAGTAAGAACACTGTAAGTATTATAAGAGATTATTAATTCTACAGGGAATGAACAAATTGGGGTTGGGGATTTCACGTTGAATATTTACACGGTTATGGACATATACGTTGTACATGCTTGTGTAGAGCACGCCTCTAGAGCTCGGTTCCCAACTTTTTTAGAGTTGCGAACCCCGTTTATACTGAAAACAAAGTGATCTAGCAAAAACATGCTTTGTCTTATTAAAACTGGTAACCTTATTAAGGTAACGAAAAAAACATACAAAAAACACAATTCATAAAAAAGCACATTAGATGCAATGGTTCCAAACACTTTACTTTAAGGGAATAGAATAAATTTTACAGAAAATGCAGTAGGGAAACACGTCGCAACTCATGGATTCAAAACGAAAAAGATACGAGTGCAATTACGCGGATTAGTTCTGTGCTGCAAGTCTATAGAGAAAGGTTATCCTGATAATATCCAATCACCGATAGATCTGGCAAATAACAAAAGCCAACCTTCAATTTAGGAGGTGGGCTTGGGTACCGCCGCTAAAGGTTTACTGTGTATGGTGATTTAGCAAGGGTGCTCGGGTTCATCGGGTGAGGTGTGTTCAGCATGTATCTGCCCACCAGCTGCATGGCGTGACAGATCGAGAGAGGCTATTTGGGGAGATATTTTGACTTCTCCAACTAGTCTCTCGACCGATCGCCTTACGCCGCAGCGATCCAATACACTGGACACGCTGACCCCTAGATTCTTACCCAACCCTCATTGCTTTTACCTTCCCGTAACTCTCCGTCCTCTCCATAAAAAATAATCCCCCCATAGCATCCCAAAAGATGACGGGAAATTATTTTCCTAAGGACCTCTTGTGAAGGGTTAACATTAAAACCTTTTATTATTCTCAAAATTGAGCCTGTTTTTCTTTTAGTATTCAAAATAAGTGTACAAAAAGGTCACTGTCGAAGAGGTTTGTAGAAAAAACACTCAAAAAGAATTTAAAAAAACTCATTTAAGCTAGACTGAAAAAAAACAGAAAAATGCAATAAACCAATTATTTTTAAAACATGTTGCTGGCAAATTAATCCTTACGTTATGCAGATATTTATTTATTTCAGCGGAAGTGTTTATGCACAAAAGAAATTTCCGTTGACATTCATTTAAATAATACTTAAGGCTTTAGCGGTGCACATTTTAACTTTTTTGTTAAGTTTGTTACTCTTCATTTGATTCAATTTACTTGGTACTAATCAAAGCTTTCTTTCTTTTATGGCTCAATGCCGGAAAACCACTCTCTGGGTCAGCTGCCGAAGACAAGAAGATGTACCGAACGATTTTCAGAGTAGCTCTAAAAAAATGCCAACAAAGGGAAATTCAACAGCGAATGGATAGTATTGCCACCTCGCTAATAAATAAAAATTTCTATAAATTCTGGCAAAAAACCTCTTAAGAATTAAAAAAATTAATATGAAATTTCGTCTCTGTATGAAAGGAGTCGGAGAAAGGGAAAATATCGCCAATGAATTTCGTAACTTCCTTTCCATGGCGAGTGAAGAAGTAGCGGAAAAATCTCTGAATGTAAATTTTAGTTTGAAAACCGAAGGTTATATTACCACTAACAGCATTAATCCACATATAGTAGAGAGAGCTGTAAGAGAAATGGCTACAGGAAAAGCCACAGGACATGAATCATTAGCTCTTAAGCAAGTACACTGGACAAGCGATTCATATTATCCTAGCGAAACTATTTTCAAATATTATGTGTTATATGTACATCCAGAATGAAATGACAAAGATGGTTATTATTCCCATAATTAAATCTACAAAATTTGACCCATCCGTGATCAATAACTACCGACCAATTTCAATCTCGACCGCAGTGGCAAGATTATTTGAAAAAATATTACCGACGGTCCTAACAGACCATTGAAAGACAGGGGATAACTAGTACGGATTTAAATCTGCACTGTCAACATCTATGGCAATACATTCCTTAAAAGAAACCATCAGCTATTATAAACTAAGGAAAACGCCAATTTGTATCTGCTTTCTAGATCTAAGCAAAGCGTTTGATCGTGTTTGTTATGGTTAACTTTGGAAAAAACTTAGGAAAAGAGCAGTTTCGGAAGATATAATAGGGATTCTTTCAATTTGGCACACGCAACAAAAAAATGTGATGAAATGGTCTGGCGAGTTTTCCAACCCATTGTATTTGAAAGCTGGAAGCAGGAAGCATGTCTCCAGCTTCAATATATACACTGATGAACTAATGCAAAGACTTAATAACACTAAAATAGGTTGCCATGTTCGAGGAGTATATGTAATTAATATTAATTACGCAGATGATAAGGTTCTCCTAGCACCGTCACATAGAAACTACTCAAAATAAGTGAAGATTTTGCAAAAACTCAAAACCTACGTCCAAACCAATCGTTATAGTTTTCAAATGCAAAAACGAAAACATGCCAACACCTTCAGTATGGCTAGATGGAAGGAATATGAATGTTAGTCGTAGCGTCAAATACCTGGGACATATTATCACAGACAACCTGAAAAACATCAAGGATATGGAAAGGCAAAGAAGAGCGATATTCGTAGGCAGGTATGCTGTCAAGGCGTTTTCACTTTTGTAGTACAAACGTGAAGAATATACTCTTCAACGAATTCTGCACTTTGCTGTACACATCATAACTGTGGGTGGATCACACTGCATCCTAATGGCATAAGCTAAAATACGCTTATAATAATTCTTATCGCCAACTATTCAGCCTACCGAGATACTGCAGCGCTACGGAAATGTTCCTGGAGAGACGAGTGAACTCTTTCAGAGAGCTCCTCCGCCACCACATGGGAAGCTTATGGCACAGACTACGCCAGTCAAATAACACAATCATCACTGCCATGGTTGCCTGGATGGAGTCCCCCGATGGCCCTCTGGAGACTGGAGATTTCCAAATATCCTCCATAAACGGCTGCTTAGAAAAATTTTTGTGTTTCATCTTTTTTTAAATTTTTTCATACAAATTCCGCATTTTTTGTGCCTATCAATTAATTATTATTTTTCTTATTCAAATTATTATATATATTATTTCAAAATATGGAATGTATTGCATTGCACTATCCCTGCATACATTCTGGAAGACATATTATTATAGCCATTTTTGTATGTCTATGGTAATAACAGTATATTCATATCTTCTTTTTTTAAATTTATTTTGTAATCAATATTAAAAATTTTCATTTCTTTCTGTCTTTGTGTTTTATATTTTTTGAACTACGACTGTCAATAACTAACTATAATGGATGTAAATAGCATTTTTATCAACAATAAAATCACAGGGTCCCTTATTTTAAAAATATTTTGTATTTGACTGATATGTATTTTGAAATTGTTTAAATATTAAAACACTGACTGAGAATGAAAAATATATCTTGGTAAATATTTTATTAGTTTTCGGCTTTGATTTTGCTGCTGCGACCCTCGAGAAAACTCTTCAACTCTTCTCCTGTAAGTAGCCACCCATAGGTTGGGAATCCGTGTTGTCGAATATGCCTTAACAAAAACATCACAGCACGTGACTTAAAACACAATACTTTTGTCCTGCGAGGGGATCCATTACTTTGGGGAGGAAAAACGGTTTGAAAACGGGCGGAAGGTTTCGGGAAACTAAGTGGGCTCTTTTGGCGGACAGGCAAGATAAGAATTGTGAACAGTCTCCCCCTTTTCCGGCAATATATGAAAATAAGCACATAAAATAATAATTCTCGCAAGAAAACGCCTCTATGAAGATCTTTCATCCTCCATGGGTAGCGGAAATTTAACTGCTTTGTTGAAAACTTGCAAAATTTTACTTGCCGAACAAACATCAGTCGTTTTTGTAAATATTATTCCGCACCACTAAAATTAATATCATAGTACTACTATTTTACAATAACAACAAAATGTTTAACCTTCGACCGTGTAGACGAGTAAGCAAACATAATAAGTAATATTGTAGCACTGTATTATCGCCCTAAAAGCAAAAGGAACTTGGGTAAATATTGAGATCTGAGAAAAACGCTAGTAGTGCCATCGCAAAATTGCCCATGGCGGTATCAGGAACCACATATGCCAAGAAGATTTTATTAATTTTAAATATTATTTGCTAGCAGCAAATATAACATAGTTATATAGCCGGGACACACCGTAGGCGATAGTGAACGGGGTATCGCTATTGTTTTTTGTATGTATAATATTTACGTGGTTTTTAATTTGTGCAGACCATTGTCTTTTTACATCAATGGTACACTACAAATGAAATGCAAATTCAATGAAATGTTAATTTTCAACGTTGTAGAATTTGAAGGTATACTTCAAAGACCGAGTTTCTAATATTTCCAGTATTATATAAATTTTTTTGATTCCCATAATCATTTAGGTATCGGGATGAATATTTCAAGTATGGAGCAACAAAATAAAACGTTTTCAATGCAATTGAAAAATAAATTTATGTAAATTAATAAAAATTGTGTACACCACTTTAAATTAATAATAATCTACACGTTTTAAAGCCAATGGCTTCTTCGGCAGGATAATTAAATTAAGACAAATAAATTAATAAAAAAATATACTATGCACGATTCATTGTAGTGATTGGGAATTTAAACATATTTGTTTAGGAGTGTTGTATGCAAATTATTATTGAGATATTTGAAAGTCATTTCAAGTAGGTACCCAGTTCTCAACTTCTTAAAGGCAATCTAAAGAAGATTATACAGAAGGTAAATACTGTAGATTTTCCAGTTTTCACGTTTATGCTTGCAGTGAAATGAAAACTTGTTTTTCATAGTATCTGTAGGCCTTATGTATAAATATTTTTTTCAATTTAGAGACTTGGTAAAATCTGGTAGATTTTGTCTAAGACTGTGCAACCCATAAGGCGGCGTAATCAGATTGAGTCTGTTAAGACTCTATCTAGTAAAATGCTCTTACCGTCTAGACTGGACTACTGCGATAGTAGTTTATAAGCTGGTTTGTATAATGCACGTTTGAACAGACTGCGAGGGGTGTTTCAAACAGTAGCTTGTGTTTATGTAATTTATGGTTCCACCAGATACTGTCAAATTCCTCCTCTTCTGTCCTGGCTTAAGGTCACAACTAGGGTTCATTCAGAGTGATCGATACTCTCTATGAATCGCTTTAGTGATCATTCAGAAATGAAACGTTGCTTGAAATGGCTTTAGCCATATTAACTGAACAGATCTGAATAGGCAAGTTTTATAAAACCGTCTCTTTCTCTGTCCCATCTTTGTTTCCATTTTACTCTCTTGTTCCCTTCAGACTCAAAACATATCCCGATTGTGAATATGCCATAGTCCCGCTGACTCTGCGAAAAGTTTTAAAAGTTTTAAAGTTTCACAAGTGTTCCAATTGCTCCTGTCCAGAGCCCCAAGTGAAGAAGATGAGAGAGAGGATGGTTGAATATACCTGGCCATTCAGATCTGGCCACCAAATACAGCGAAACCATTTCACGCAACGTTTCGATTCAGAATGGCGATCTTTCACCAAGATGATACCAAAAGTATCTCCCACTCTGAAAGTTGGGAGTCTTGGGTGGAATTTACGTAAAATAATTTTATAAAATATCCCATTTGCCCCGGTTTACCACTCATCATCCTAGCTTAATTGATCTCTGCAAGAGAGACGTCAAACACTCAAAGGCAACTTGTGCCCTTGTCGGCCAAGAATGATGCATCTAGCAAACTGACTGAGAACAGACCAATTAATTAATTTAATGATCCCTCAGAGCAAGTAGATAGGTTTGTTTATTTGGGATGTGTGTTTATGTGAGACGGAGAGACTGATAATGATAATGACATTGGGTGGATACAGAAAATTCGAGTACTGGAGGACAAATTGCAGTACCTATTTTTTTCTTTACATATGGTTTACAAATGAAATGATGCTAGCAGTCCACGATTAAGTTATGAAGCCAATCCTTGACAACAGGCGGCGAAGCATGAAACTGGCAGAGAAACAACAGAAGTTGATTGAATTAATACAAAATGCGATCCTTCACGTGACAGTAAAACGAACAAGGATATCCAAAATAAGGAAAGAGCAATGTTTGAGTTATAAACAAAAGTTAAGAACGGATTTGAGAGATTATTTGTACAAGCAATCCGTAAACGCATGGGCCAAGAAAAGAGTATGAAAAAAATATACGCACAATTCGAAAGTGGATGATAGAAAAAGTCGGGGATGTTTCGATACACGAGCTGGTCCTGTGAAGTCGAAATAGTATCTAAATCTATTTCAAGCATCCAGCGTTTCGGTTCTAACTAGAAATCTTTTACCAGGGTGATTCTCAGAGAATCCTTCACTCTGGAATGTGTCGTGAATGCTACATAATATTTTATTAATTTTAATAATGCGTTAAAAATGTATTTGCGGATGAACGGTTTCGAACCAGTGCCCTCCGGATTCGAGGATCTTAACTGTCCGACCATGGAGGTGATCGATTTGTAAAATCATGTTTAGCAAATAAAATACTCGGCACAATATCAGCTACTATCAGTGTACCCTCTCTAGGTTATTTGACGGATGTACTGATAAATTTATTGTGATATAAATCAATAATAATAACACGTGTGAACGTTGTGATGAACTTGCCCTGGGACATTTTTTTTTAAGTATTGATTTATTATGGTGGGAAAGGAATTTTTCAGTTGATCTCACGAGATGGAGACTTCCAGATGTTGGCCTTAAAGTTGTTTTAGAAACAAGTGTTTAGATTTATTAGGGTAGAGAAAAAAAAATGGGAACGTGCACTGTATCGTCAGAGACCTCCGGGATGTGGTTTGAATTCTTAGATTTTATTCAGTGGAGAGCGAATTTGGGCTGGAAACTGGATCTAGGGGGGTCGTGTTTCATTCTTTTGCAAAGAATTAGACATTTCACTGGAGGAGTAACAATTTATTGGTTTTGAGACGATTTAAAATTAATGTGACAGGTTCTAGGGCCATAATTGATGTGTTCCTTTAGTGCATTTCTGTCTTTTGAAAACAAAAAGCATTCAGAATTCAAAAGAACATAAATTAGAAATCGCATATGGTGATTTGGGGGGTTGGTTTGAGAAGGGGGAGTCTGGATTTGAAAGCGCGGGGAGACGGTCAAGGCAGTCAGCGTTGAAGGTCGGAAGAAGCAAGTCGATAGTCGTGGTTAAGGAGCGCGGGCGGGTAGTCAGTTTTTGGGAGTCTGGATTTGAAAGCGCGGGGAGACGGTCGGGACAGTCAGCGTTGAAGGTCGGAAGAAGCAAGTCGATAGTCGTGGTTAAGGAGCGCGGGCGGGTAGTCTGTTTTTGGGAGTCTGGATTTGAAAGCGCGGGGAGACGGTCGGGGCAGTCAGCGTTGAAGATCGGAAGGAGGAAGTCGATAGTCGTGGTTAAGGAGCGCGGGCGGGTAGTCAGTTTTTGGGAGTCTGGATTTGAAAGCGCGGGGAGACGGTCGGGGCAGTCAGCGTTGAAGATCGGAAGGAGGAAGTCGATAGTCGTGGTTAATGAGCCCGGGCGGATAGACAGTTAGCGTTGAAGGTCGGAAGAAGCAAGTCGATAGTCGTGGTTAATGAGCCCGGGCGGGGAGACGGTCAGCGTTGAAGAACGGGGGAAGGAAGTCGATAGTCGGTGGTTAGAAAAAGCGGTTCAAGATAGTCAGTTTGAAAACTTTGGGAGGCGGGAAATAAAGTCAAGGGGGTCAGAGTTTCAAGGTCTGGGAGACGGTCAGGAATAATCAGGATCGGTCAGCGTTTTAAGATAGTCGAGTTAGTAAAAAACTAGGAAGCGCGTCAACAAGAATTAATCGTCGGGACGCGAACACGGCTAAAATCATTTAGTGTAGAAGGTGCGGTTTTCTAACAGCATGAGTTTTCTGCATGTGACTGTGTTTGTTTTTTTATAATTATTTGGATTGTTGACACTAAGATGTATCGGTAAGTCTATTATAATCTAATTATTAACACTTATTTCCTTAATGTAAACCAAATAATCCAATTGTATTTTGAAGTAAGGGTATTCAACTTGAGCACTATAGGTACCCGTTAGCGAAGGAGGTCATAAATTACGAGACCTGGCCATTAAAAAAGGGACGAAGAACGGTTACCCTGAAACCGCTTTAGATCATCCAACAATAGACATTGTTTATGAGTTTAAAATGATTTAATAATTCTCTAGTAGTTATATTTAGCGCCAAAATTTATAGAACACAAACCATTGTATTTATGCAGTGTTTTTATAGTAACGGATAGAACGGTAAATTAAATCTTCAATGCCTGTTATTTGAAAATGAGTTGTCGTATCCTCCTTGGGAATTCAACTTATTCTATACGGAATTCATAAAATATATTTAATTAAATATAATTTATTCAAACATCACTCTTTTAATTCATTTTTGAATCGGAATAACGCAGCGGATCGAGGCTAGTCGCCGAGAGAGTGCATCTGTCTGGCATTCCTATTCTGTCAAGCGAGATTTTAATTTTTCATAGGTTTGACGGGGACGAAGTATACGAATTTTCCGTAGGCTGTCCTATCTTACCAAAGCGACAAAAGCGAAGGGAACGAAATTTGTAATTTGGCTTGCCTAATAGGGACTCTTGTGTTAGCAAAGTCGATAACCCTGGATACCGATATAACGTCTATTTTAGTATAGCAGCGCCGGCTTTTTCCCCTGCTATTGGTGTGGTTGAGTTATTCCCGTAAAAGCACCGGTTTCTGTCGAAGGTGTTGGCGGACCGGCCTTAGATAGTCACCCGGAATAGACCCCTGTTTCGAGTATTTTCAGCTGGTGAGAGGACGCTTTCACTGAGTTCAGATCGAAGGGAACGAAAATTGCTAATGGGCTTTCCTACTTGAGTTAGCTGGTAGACGAAGGAACAAAGCGGATAAGGGCTATGCTATTCTTGTCTGGCGTATGGTGAGGATTTTCTCGCTGACAGAACGAAGGGATCGTGACGAATATGAAGTTGTCTCGGCGATTTCTGACGTCCTTCCTGTCAAATTCAATAAGTACTTACCCCACTATAGGAGGAGAAGTCATCCAGAATTAGGTTGGAAATTGACTCCGACTGAAACCGTTTGAGCTGACGGAGATCGGATGATTTCAGATTCACGACCTGATGATTCCAGTATCCCTGATCCTTAGCGCCGGAAGTCGAGGATATCACTTTCTACCATTCTTTGATATTTGAAGCGAACGGAGGGTGAAAAACGATAGAGCGAGTGACCATGACTTTGAAGTGGGGTAAAATCTCCCGTCTAGGAAACATTCGTTATGTCGGATGGACGCCCTCATCCAAATTAAATATTGACATGACTATTTTGAGTGTGGACGAAAGACTTGAAGTATGTTCTGTATTGTACATATGATAAATATGTGTCATTACCTCTACTGGAACGAGAAGCTGTATAGACTGGAGCCAGGAGCTATTTGGAGTAGCGTGACTGCAGAGGCGAAGTCGAACAAACTGAAGCTGAATTCATCATTATCCTTACGAGCGTAAACCAGAGGGGTGTTCACGGGACTCCCGAACTCCTGACGTTGCTGATGCAAACCACTTCAGTATATGTTTATGTTTGAGGTTAGTAGAGTGGACTCCTAATTTTCGGCATGCTGGCGAAGCTCAACTCATCATCGATTTGGGGGAGGTTGACGCGACCTAAACCTCGCGCTACCCACGTGGCCCAAATGGTTCCTGACACCAGGCTATCATGCCACCGGACCGGAGCAGCCCCTTGTACCTAACGGTATAAGATGAACCTTCATCATTCATCATCAACATCAACATCAACAGCTACCACCAAGGACCCACATTCCACCTTCATCACCCTCCGGCAGGAGGCAAAACATGTCATTATCTCATCTGTCGCTGAGCGATATTCAATTCATTTCTGGAGGTGTTGGGATTGGACCATCAACTTGGCTGCTCTCGAGCTGGTCACGTTGATGGATGGGATTTGGACGGAGACCAATCGAAAGCAACACATGTTTTGTCTCTAGCTATTCCCGAAAATACCTACTCATAGAAATAACTCACAAAACTAACAATCCATAGTCAAATCATTAACTTAGAATCTTGTGCATCTTGAATTGAATTGTCTATAGTGAATTTCATGTACTTAATTTGTAATTAATTGTCTCATTATATTAGCACATTATCAACTGCAGCAACCGGAAACGTTTGGGCGAGCAAACAAGGTAGGAAAAGGTAGTTAAAATCAGGGTAGTCGGTCATTGTCTTATTTTCAAACCATACAGAATGTAACACGCCTCATCTAAAAAGAACCAAAGTTACCACAACCAATTAAAAGGATCCTTCAAGGAATTAATCCCTGTCGAAACAAAAAATTGACACAACGTGACATATTAATTCGTTAAGATTGAAGGGTTGATAAACCGCGAGAAGAGCCAAATCAAACGAGCAAAAGATTAATCCGTTAAGAAGATCTATCTGGCTTCTTTCCTTTGTTTTGACCATAGGACGTTAAAACATTACAGTGGTGCCGTGACCAGGAGGTGGGGTTTTAAAATGTTTTACATTCTGTTTGGTTCAAGACAATGAAAAAAATATATTAAAAGCTAGGGCTAACAGTTCAGTATTTTAAATACAAAACTGCGAAAATTAGTGAATTTCTACAATAATAGTTGAGCTATACGTGAATTTATCACTAGGGAAAAAATTAATTTATTTAAATTCCAAATAAAAATATACGAACGAAATTTTATGATGTTATCCAACCTCCGATAGGACATAGTGAGTAAAGGTATTACATTGTGGAGGGAGAAAATAGTTCCTTCAGTAGTAGACCTAACACCAGCGCATTAGTTTATTTGCTTTAAATGCTAAATATCCGAAATAAAAATATTCGTGAATTATAAGCCGAGAATAAATTAGGTTATTTGAACTTCAAATAAAATTGTATCCGTAGTAAAAATATCCGTGGATTTATCAGTAGGGAATAAATTAGATTATTTAAATTTTAAATAAAATTGTAAAACAAAATTTTGTATTGTCATCCAACCTCCGATAAGACATAGTTATTAAAGGTATTACATTGTGGAGGGAGAAAATAGTTTCTTCAAGTAGTAGACACAAACCCAGTTCATTCTAGAGGCTGATGTCCAACCTCCGATAAGGACTGAATTAACAGATAAAACTTTTTTTTATGTTTCCTTATTCATTGAAATTATTTATTAAATGCATTTAGGATTTTTTCGACCACCATGCTAGGCACATACCCGTGTTACTTTGGGGGTAGAAAACCAGGGACAACAAAAAAAAAAAATCACTTATGATAACAGTTTTTTTGAAGTTCAACTTTGAAATGAGACGGAAGGGAGAGTGCAATTTAAACAAAACATTTTAAAGTCAATAATAGAAGTACGGTGAGAAAGTTAAGACGGTTCTAAAATCTAAACAAAGATGTATTGTACTACTAGACCGGAGCCTCTTCCCGGGGGGGACAAAACCAAATAATAGCTTATTACGTCACTTATTATGAACTTGACCATTTATAAGTGGGTCGACGGAACAGATTTATATTATCTTGAAATGTTAGAAAAAATTCAGTGAACAATAAAAGTTGCGTATTATGAATAAAGGGTTCGTGAAAAAAAAAATATGTATACATATAAACATATTTATACCTAGGGTTTCCCTGATACTTTTCAGACTCCCCATCGAATCAACATTAATTACCTCGGTAGTGTCATCAACATTACTAAACCTTTCCCTGTCCCGATTTTCGACCAACGATTAAACTTCATAATTGGAGAATTAGATAGTTTCGCTGTAATAATATCACACAAATATTAGCAAGCAGAAATGGTTTTTTTTTCCTGCGCTATCGCGTGGACGAAGACGCCAGCGTGAACTGAGCGGATCAGCGCGGCAAACTGAAAGCTTCACTCTTTCGCGGTTTTATGCAATGTAAAAAGGAATGACAGACAGGGTGAGAAGACATGAGAGACTCTGGGATGAAAAGAGTGTAATTCGCTGTTGGAGGCGTCTAGCTGAAGGTAACCTGCGAGGTTCCTGCAAGGTTATGTGGAAGAGATGTTCGCGCGATATTCCGTAGGAATAAACCCGTTGAAGTTCTATCAAATACTCCAATGGCGTCGACCTGGAACCTGATGTAAGCCAACGCAATCTTGGCTTAATTACAACAGATTCTAAGAGGTGAAGTGTAGGTCTGACAGCACGTGGAAGGAGGGCTTCATCAGACGAAACTTACATGACACATTTTCGCGTCAGCATCGTGATATGGGATGCAATTACTTTCCCCATTTAGAGACAGTAAAGTAGGTTCACAGAAGTGAATACGCTGGAACAGTATCTGGAAGTGTTGGGAAGTCTCAATTCGTTTTCCTTCAGGCGTGGTGGGTTCTGGTAGGTCACGGTACCTTTAAGAAGTGGGTCGCCAGCTATTAGAGTATAGCCTAAGACACGCTGAGGTCAATGTTTGAGTTCTGATCACCATTCACCGTTATTGTTTGGCTAATGTAAGACAGCGTAGTTTGAAAGAGATTTCATTTGTATAGTTTACCCCTTTTTCCTTCCCCTCCCCCTCCACACTTCTTTTCCCATAATACGACTTAGATGTTCAACAAAACTCTTATCAAAATATTAGTAGCTACTACAATATTAGGTTCCTTGAGTTAGCTTTTCACGAAAGCGGCGCTATATAAATTATTCAATAATAATAATTATTATTATCAGGCGTCCTGTAAGGAGGAATAGGAAATAAGGCACACGGTTTTACGAGAAATAATTTATCAAATAAATTGGTAAAGAGATTATCCACTCTAATTAGACGGAACTGAATTACCGTAAAACATATAGGTACACTAATAGATTTTTCATATAGAAGGAGTCCTATTCACATGAATTAAAACATCAAAACAAATTACCCAACGCTTAAAAATGCGAAATAACTCTCAAGATCTCGGTTACTGTATGCTCAGTCATAAAACAATTAACAACGGCAGGAACACACAAAAAGTTAACAAAAGGGCCCCATAACGGACCTACCAGAGGTTTAACTGATAGCGTGCGGCCAAGGGAAAAAAAAAATAAGAACGTCAAGTGAGACAGGGGCGGATTGGGAAATCTTTCGTAGAAAAAAAATATATATAAAAAAATAAAATAAAAAGTAAAAGGGATTAGGAATTTTAACAATTTTAGCAACAAGAACAGGGCAGTGGGGAGCAAGTGAAACCTAGGAAGGTTTGAAAAAAAAAAGTATTATTGGCGATTTCAAACGTGTTCTGCTGCTAAGGGTGATGGAACACAAATAGCTGACAATAGCTTATCTCCGTATCTACTCCCACTATTATTTTTCCAGAAGGGAGTCTGTGATGAACTTGCCCTGGGACATTTTTTTTTAAGTATTGATTTATTATGGTGGGAAAGGAATTTTTCAGTTGATCTCACGAGATGGAGACTTCCAGATGTTGGCCTTAAAGTTGTTTTAGAAACAAGTGTTTAGATTTATTAGGGTAGAGAAAAAAAAATGGGAACGTGCACTGTATCGTCAGAGACCTCCGGGATGTGGTTTGAATTCTTAGATTTTATTCAGTGGAGAACGAATTTGGGCTGGAAACTGGATCTAGGGGGGTCGTGTTTCATTCTTTTGCAAAGAATTAGACATTTCACTGGAGGAGTAACAATTTATTGGTTTTGAGACGATTTAAAATTAATGTGACAGGTTCTAGGGCCATAATTGATGTGTTCCTTTAGTGCATTTCTGTCTTTTGAAAACAAAAAGCATTCAGAATTTAAAAGAACATAAATTAGAAATCGAATATGGTGATTTGGGGGGTTGGTTTGAGAAGGGGGAGTCTGGATTTGAAAGCGCGGGGAGACGGTCAAGGCAGTCAGCGTTGAAGGTCGGAAGAAGCAAGTCGATAGTCGTAGTTAAGGAGCGCGGGCGGGTAGTCAGTTTTTGGGAGTCTGGATTTGAAAGCGCGGGGAGACGGTCGGGACAGTCAGCGTTGAAGGTCGGAAGAAGCAAGTCGATAGTCGTGGTTAAGGAGCGCGGGCGGGTAGTCTGTTTTTGGGAGTCTGGATTTGAAAGCGCGGGGAGACGGTCGGGGCAGTCAGCGTTGAAGATCGGAAGGAGGAAGTCGATAGTCGTGGTTAAGGAGCGCGGGCGGGTAGTCAGTTTTTGGGAGTCTGGATTTGAAAGCGCGGGGAGACGGTCGGGGCAGTCAGCGTTGAAGATCGGAAGGAGGAAGTCGATAGTCGTGGTTAATGAGCCCGGGCGGATAGACAGTTAGCGTTGAAGGTCGGAAGAAGCAAGTCGATAGTCGTGGTTAATGAGCCCAGGCGGGGAGACGGTCAGCGTTGAAGAACGGGGGAAGGAAGTCGATAGTCGGTGGTTAGAAAAAGCGGTTCAAGATAGTCAGTTTGAAAACTTTGGGAGGCGGGAAATAAAGTCAAGGGGGTCAGAGTTTCAAGGTCTGGGAGACGGTCAGGAATAATCAGGATCGGTCAGCGTTTTAAGATAGTCGAGTTAGTAAAAAACTAGGAAGCGCGTCAACAAGAATTAATCGTCGGGACGCGAACACGGCTAAAATCATTTAGTGTAGAAGGTGCGGTTTTCTAACAGCATGAGTTTTCTGCATGTGACTGTGTTTGTTTTTTTATAATTATTTGGATTGTTGACACTAAGATGTATCGGTAAGTCTATTATAATCTAATTATTAACACTTATTTCCTTAATGTAAACCAAATAATCCAATTGTATTTTGAAGTAAGGGTATTCAACTTGAGCACTATAGGTACCCGTTAGCGAAGGAGGTCATAAATTACGAGACCTGGCCATTAAAAAAGGGACGAAGAACGGTTACCCTGAAACCGCTTTAGATCATCCAACAATAGACATTGTTTATGAGTTTAAAATGATTTAATAATTCTCTAGTAGTTATATTTAGCGCCAAAATTTATAGAACACAAACCATTGTATTTATGCAGTGTTTTTATAGTAACGGATAGAACGGTAAATTAAATCTTCAATGCCTGTTATTTGAAAATGAGTTGTCGTATCCTCCTTGGGAATTCAACTTATTCTATACGGAATTCATAAAATATATTTAATTAAATATAATTTATTCAAACATCACTCTTTTAATTCATTTTTGAATCGGAATAACGCAGCGGATCGAGGCTAGTCGCCGAGAGAGTGCATCTGTCTGGCATTCCTATTCTGTCAAGCGAGATTTTAATTTTTCATAGGTTTGACGGGGACGAAGTATACGAATTTTCCGTAGGCTGTCCTATCTTACCAAAGCGACAAAAGCGAAGGGAACGAAATTTGTAATTTGGCTTGCCTAATAGGGACTCTTGTGTTAGCAAAGTCGATAACCCTGGATACCGATATAACGTCTATTTTAGTATAGCAGCGCCGGCTTTTTCCCCTGCTATTGGTGTGGTTGAGTTATTCCCGTAAAAGCACCGGTTTCTGTCGAAGGTGTTGGCGGACCGGCCTTAGATAGTCACCCGGAATAGACCCCTGTTTCGAGTATTTTCAGCTGGTGAGAGGACGCTTTCACTGAGTTCAGATCGAAGGGAACGAAAATTGCTAATGGGCTTTCCTACTTGAGTTAGCTGGTAGACGAAGGAACAAAGCGGATAAGGGCTATGCTATTCTTGTCTGGCGTATGGTGAGGATTTTCTCGCTGACAGAACGAAGGGATCGTGACGAATATGAAGTTGTCTCGGCGATTTCTGACGTCCTTCCTGTCAAATTCAATAAGTACTTACCCCACTATAGGAGGAGAAGTCATCCAGAATTAGGTTGGAAATTGACTCCGACTGAAACCGTTTGAGCTGACGGAGATCGGATGATTTCAGATTCACGACCTGATGATTCCAGTATCCCTGATCCTTAGCGCCGGAAGTCGAGGATATCACTTTCTACCATTCTTTGATATTTGAAGCGAACGGAGGGTGAAAAACGATAGAGCGAGTGACCATGACTTTGAAGTGGGGTAAAATCTCCCGTCTAGGAAACATTCGTTATGTCGGATGGACGCCCTCATCCAAATTAAATATTGACATGACTATTTTGAGTGTGGACGAAAGACTTGAAGTATGTTCTGTATTGTACATATGATAAATATGTGTCATTACCTCTACTGGAACGAGAAGCTGTATAGACTGGAGCCAGGAGCTATTTGGAGTAGCGTGACTGCAGAGGCGAAGTCGAACAAACTGAAGCTGAATTCATCATTATCCTTACGAGCGTAAACCAGAGGGGTGTTCACGGGACTCCCGAACTCCTGACGTTGCTGATGCAAACCACTTCAGTATATGTTTATGTTTGAGGTTAGTAGAGTGGACTCCTAATTTTCGGCATGCTGGCGAAGCTCAACTCATCATCGATTTGGGGGAGGTTGACGCGACCTAAACCTCGCGCTACCCACGTGGCCCAAATGGTTCCTGACACCAGGCTATCATGCCACCGGACCGGAGCAGCCCCTTGTACCTAACGGTATAAGATGAACCTTCATCATTCATCATCAACATCAACATCAACAGCTACCACCAAGGACCCACATTCCACCTTCATCACCCTCCGGCAGGAGGCAAAACATGTCATTATCTCATCTGTCGCTGAGCGATATTCAATTCATTTCTGGAGGTGTTGGGATTGGACCATCAACTTGGCTGCTCTCGAGCTGGTCACGTTGATGGATGGGATTTGGACGGAGACCAATCGAAAGCAACACATGTTTTGTCTCTAGCTATTCCCGAAAATACCTACTCATAGAAATAACTCACAAAACTAACAATCCATAGTCAAATCATTAACTTAGAATCTTGTGCATCTTGAATTGAATTGTCTATAGTGAATTTCATGTACTTAATTTGTAATTAATTGTCTCATTATATTAGCACATTATCAACTGCAGCAACCGGAAACGTTTGGGCGAGCAAACAAGGTAGGAAAAGGTAGTTAAAATCAGGGTAGTCGGTCATTGTCTTATTTTCAAACCATACAGAATGTAACACGCCTCATCTAAAAAGAACCAAAGTTACCACAACCAATTAAAAGGATCCTTCAAGGAATTAATCCCTGTCGAAACAAAAAATTGACACAACGTGACATATTAATTCGTTAAGATTGAAGGGTTGATAAACCGCGAGAAGAGCCAAATCAAACGAGCAAAAGATTAATCCGTTAAGAAGATCTATCTGGCTTCTTTCCTTTGTTTTGACCATAGGACGTTAAAACATTACAACGTTTTTATATAACCAACCCGTGGTATGGGAGATTTACACGTCAAGTGTACTGTTTCAACAGTAACTGTGTAACCAGGTGTAAGGAGTAAATGTTGCGTGTCCCATTATTAATATTTACACTGCCGACTCAGATAGGGGAGATTTATTTAGACAACGCAGTCAAAAATACTTTCGAAATATCACGAAACGAATTTCATGGTGAAAATATTTCATCTGATTACTGAAATATCACTTCTGAAACAAGTGGCGATATTGTATAATGTTATATCAGCTGTTATTACTGATTTATGACTTGTTTACGATGTTGTTACCATTTGGTCTATGTGGATGATTATTTTGGCAAGGTGGTAAGACATGCTTAATTCTGAGTTTTTGAGTCTGAAGGTACTTATCATTAGTAATGAACTGAATTATTAAATCCTCTATCTAAAATTTTAATTAAAAGCAAGTTTGTAATAAAAGTTAAGGGTAATACAAGGGAGAGTAGTAAAATTTCGCATTTATTATTTATGGATGATATAAAACTATTTTCGAATTCTGAACAAAATTTAGAGAAAATGATCGAGGGAGTTAAAAACTTTTCATATGATATCAAAATGACTTTTGGTTTAGATAAATGTAGAACGATCCATATAGAGAAAGGCAAAATTGTTGATGGGGACGAGAGTATATTTAGAAATTTCCAAATTACTAGTATGAAAAGGGATGAGGTTTATAAGTATTTAGGATACCCAGAATCAAATAGATTAGACCATACTAGTATTAAAAATGATATTAGGATTAAATTTCAAACTAGGATCAGGAAAATTTTAAAATGCAATCTATCTGCTAAAAAATTAGTAAAAGCAATAAATACTTGGGCAATACCTCTATTAACCTACTCATTTGGCATAATTAAATGGTCCAATACAGATTTAGATAACTTAGAAAGATTAATTAGAACTACGCTAACAAAGTTTAATTGCCATCATCCAAATTCAGCTATAGAACGAATTAATTTACCTAGAAATTTAAGAGGTAGAGGTGTAGTCAAAATAACTTCTTTGAAACATAATCAGGTAGAAATGCTAAGAACTTTTTTCCATAGGAAAGCTCATAGCTCAGAAATACACCAAATAATTTGCAAGGCAGATAGAAATATTACACCTTTAAATTTATACGATGAGAATGCCACCATTTTTATAAATCCCAACCAGGAATTATTAGATTCCCGGTCAAATAAAATTTTACACGCAAAACACTTCAATTATCTCAACCAAACGTATGTTGACAAATTTTCGTCAAACAAATGGTTGAGTATTGGAGAGTTGAGCGCAGAAATAGAAGGATTTATGTTTGGCATTCAGGATAGAGTCATTAATACTAAAAATTATAGGAAGCATATAATCAAAGATACAAATCAAATTGATGATTTATGTAGAAAATGTTTGGCTTTTCCGGAAACTATAGAACATAATATATCGGGAGGTTCTATATTAGCACCGTCCGAATATACATTTAGGCACAATCAAGTTTTAAAAATAATTCACCAAAGTTTGGTAACTAAACATAACTTGATTGACTGCCGTAATATAATACCATATTATGAATACGAACCTAATTCATTTTTAGAAAACGAATTTTGTAAAATATATTATGATAAAACTATACTAACAGACCGAACGATTAGACATACTAGACCCGATATAGTTTTACATGACAAAATTTAAAAAAATCACTTATATCATTGATGTCGCTATTCCAAATTCCTGTTATATTCAAAAATCTGTTTATGAAAAAATAAGAAAATACACAGATTTAGGTAATGTTAATAAATGAATTTGGCATTCTCAGACTATAAAAATATTACCGTTCGTTATTTCGGCTACTGGCATTATACCTAGCTCTCTCATTAAAAATTTAGGCGTATTAGATCTATCAAAAAATTTATATATAAAGATGCAAAAGTCGGTCATTTTGAATACATGTAGGATAACGAAAGATTTTTTAAATATTTATGTTGAGGGATCAGTAGGATTTATAGGCCCTGTTAGAAGTTCTACCGAGCCGAACCCTCTGATATGAAAATATCTGGAGTCGGTGAATTTTTTTTCCCATTTGATCTCTGGTGAGTTGACGTGTTGTTGTTCTTGTATTGTTTTGTATTTATTTTACTTATATAATGCACTTGCATTGTGTTGATTGACTAGCTGATCATTTGTGGAAAAGTGAGTGGAAGGGTTTAGTTTTTCCTATGGGGAAGATTTAACCTGGACAACAAAATCGGAAGCATAAAATAAAATATCCAATAAGGTCATATTCTTTTGGACTTTAGTAAAAAAAAATAAAACTAAATTTAAAAAATGCAAATAATTAGATAATTTGAATATCACCGTTTTGTGAAAATTCACCCCAAGATATTATAAAATTTGTTATTCTTTTTTAAGGACTCAACGAACTTTTAAAAACCAACAATTCTGTGTCTCGTCTGTTATAATGTATATTTTTTTTAAGCGCCACAGCTCATTATGAAAACGGCGTTCTTTGTCCTTTTTGTGTCTCGTTTTTACGTGTTGCCTTCCTCTTTCACCTGACTTATATATAAGTTTATGTACGATTTACTTTTTACTAGATATTGCTTATATTTTTTTTTGTATAGATACATAGTTTCAACGTGTATTTATAGATTGGGCGAAACCGATGAGATGTAAGTTTAAATGTTGATACAAAAACTACTAGTATCGGGGAAAACAACAAATGTCTAATGCATTATGAGATAGAATGTCCCTTCTCAGTACTTCTTATTGTCGTTATTGTCATGTCTATTGGTATCATTTTTGACTTAGAACGATGAACAACAAACGTGTTTATTGTTTTGTGTTTTTCATCAATAAAAATAAGTTCTTTAAAAAAAGATTGGGCGGATGTAATTAAGAAATTGAGACTACACAAACTACTGGCGAAATGGAAAATTTTATACTTCGCAAGCGTTTATGATGCACCAATAAAGTGAGTGACATTAAAAAAAAACATAATAAATTGGACTAGTTGTCAGGCCTCCAAAAAGTTGGGCGTCTTGTACAGGGCTAGAAGATTCTTCAACAGTGACCAGCTGCTGACCCTGTACAAGTCTCAAGTCCGCCCAACTATTGAATTTGGGAGCCACCTTTGGGCTGGTGCCCCAAAATACTTGATAAATCTGCTTGAGTCTGTGCAAAGGAGAGCGATCCGTCTGATTGACAATCCATTGTTAACAGACCGATTGCCTTCTCTGATGCATAGACGCAATGTAGGCATGCTGTGTCTGTTCTACAGGTATTTCAATGGAGCCTGCTCCAAGGAGCTAGCAGCATTGATTCCTGATGCACCGGTGCACGTGCGCGAAACTCGACGGACACGAACTGAACACCCGTTCACGGTTGACGTTGGCTTCATGAGAACGGGCCGTTTTTACGACTCGTTTTTGTGTAAGTCGGCTCGTATGTGGAACGAGCTACCGGCATCTGTTTTTCCTCCCTCCTATAATCCGAGCCTCTTCAAGGCCCGCATTAACAAATCCCTTCCTACAGCCCCTACCTTACTCCGCCTCACAACGCCACCCAACCGGGTGGTGACATAGTTCCCCTGTCTGTGCACTGCACAGGAAGGGACACTCTTGTGAGGTGTCACATAAAAAAAAAAAAAAAAAAGTTGTGTAGGAAACTGTAGCAAAAGCCAAATCAATGAGAGTCAAAAGGTGAAAAATTAAAATAATACCAGCACAGGATTATTACCATTTTCAACGCGTGCGGGGGGGGGGGGGGGTACTGCTAGTATTAATAAAATAATATTTACCGAAAATTATAATTATAATAACACAACCTAAGACACCCGAACACCTCAGCACAGGTTTTCATAGTGATACTGATTATTGATTTTTTTTGTTTAGTTGGTACTTCATATATAAACTGTATTTAAGACAATAGAAATGAATAAATAAAAATATCACATGGACCTTCTTTGTTTTCTCCCAAATAGTAACTTACCAAGTAATAATACAAAAAATTTTGCCGAATCTGAAAAATAAAAATATCTATTCTTCTTTACAAAGTTTAATAAATAATAGAATAACGTGATATTTATGAATTTGTTTTATTTGAATGTGTGCCATACTAGATATAGTATTGTGAACTTTTAAATCCATTTATCTCATCATTAACATTTAAAATATAGCATTATTTTCTTCCGACACCTCTCATGTAAGTAACATATTTGTTTGAAGTTCTTTCCGGAGTGGTAGTAGAAGAACTTCCTGATGTGAGACAACCATTCAGGGTTGAAATTCGACTTGAGATTGCGTGATTTTACTAACCGAGAACTTCCTATTTTTCCTCCCCCCTCATATCACTCAATATAATGTATTTTTATTACAGGTATTTCTGTAAACTTGGAAAAGATAAATGCATTTAGTAATCATAAATGGCGGAAATGATTTGTCGTGTTCGCCTTTCTCATAAATGTTAACTCGTAAATCATTTTTAATATTTTTATTATGGTATTAGAAGGGTCATCTCATAAACGATAATAGTTCTGGGAGGGATACATGGAATGAATGTTGGCAGTTTTCCAGAAAACGACGCCACTAATGAGGAAAGATTACTTGCTACGCGGCATTTTTTTAATCAAAATACTGTTTTCCTTGGCTGCATCTTCAGAATGAAAAATAACATCAACCAAAAGTAGAAAGATTGTGGGATAGCAGAAGTTAATTGAAGGAATTGGCTGAGGAATGCGAGAAAATGTATTGATGTTGGTTATTCGTTATTTATTTTATTGAATACATTCCTTTTTCTGGTTCCCCCTTCTACTAAAGGTTGGCTATCATCAAGGAAATCTTCACTATGCAGGCTGCAGCCCAGAATAATTCAACATTTATGAATTATAAACCATTCCAGATACCTTGAACCTACTTTTATTGCTTTCTTCAATATTACCAAGGCTAAAGGTCTTATCAAGTAAAACTAGTAAACTGGACAATGGACAATATCAGCGGGAACATAACAAGTCAATCGGTTTAATTGTTGGCAGATGAATCATCTAAATGCATTTAAGATTGACGATTGATTTTATTCATTAATTTCATTAATTTAACATATATATCCAGCTAACAATAAAATCACCCTAATATAATATAACTTCCTTCTTCTCCTGGCGTTAGTAAGTTTTGATTGTTAATATTAATTTTAGTTGTTAATTGCTAAATATGTAAATACTCGTATATATGTCATTAAGATAGTAGTTATAGGCCTTAGTCGTAAGTCACTAGATGTAAGTCTTAGAGATAAGTCAGTAGTTCTAGTATTAACTATTTAAGAAATATATTTGTACAGCGCCCTTGAGGTGATTTCTCACGAAAACGGCGCTATATAAATTAGCCAAATATTATTATTATTATTATTATTAAAGAACGTCACCAATGCAGGACAATTATTTGAACGTGAAGGGTGGTAATTAAAATGTCCATAAGAAAAAAATAATTTAACACAATATGTGAACTAGGTATAAGTGATACATAAATCGGATTTTGAAACCGACTTGGTAAACGTGAGCATTTTTCAGCATATATGCAAATAAGCTTATAAAAAAGGCTAAGATATTTTTTATACGTGATTCAGTGGTGTTTAAATGCAAGACCCCATCACAGGGGGGAACAAATTTCAATCCTTCAGCCGGGAACTGGCAGTACACTATTATAGGTAGGACTACATCAAGCGGTGGTTGCTTATTTTTGCCAGGAGAAGGGAGGTTAAATAAAAAAAATTCATTGAAAACAATACTAACCGCTAACAAACGAAAAAAGTGAAACAGAAAAAGATTTGGTCGCATCTCGAACGGCTTGTAAAGAAGTCAAAGATGTCGCATTTCAAAATAGTATAAAATAAAGTCACCATTCGTGTCTGTCTGTTTGTGCGCTTAGTTCAACTAAACTACGATTAACTAGATTTTGATACGGTTTTCATTATCGTTTAGAGAATTGGGCTTGGGCCCAGCACTCACTCAGAAGTGGCGTTTGGTGCTGGTAGGCTGCGGCCTCAAACGTGTTGGCGGAGGCCATAAGCCGCATCCTGGCTCCAGTGACACTGTGTCTCATTAGGCCCGCAAATTCATTTAGTCCGAATTCCGTGAACGTTTACGATGCGCTGCTGTACCTTCTGTATTCAAATATGATTCTACAAGCGTCATTGTATTGGATTTGGAGTCGTTCCATCGAGCAAGTTCGGTAGTGACACAATGTCTCACACGTATACAGGCCAGTACAGAATGCGTTGAACAGTATTTTTTTAACAGTATTGCTCCATTTGAAAAATCTGCGGGCAATCATATTAGACACTATTCTAAGGCTTCTCCTTTGTCGTTCTTCGTCTTGATCAATAATGTGCCCCAAGTATTTAAGGTTCAAACATGTATTTATTCTTGCCTTATTGAGGTATACGGGGAGCATCTTACTTGCATCTGGATTTTTTCCGTGGTGGAACGCAAATAATTCTCAAATCAAGTATTTTTCGGGTTGTACGTCATATAATGCTATTTTCCATATTCTTTATAAATATTTAGCGGTAATCTCAATCCATATTCAAATTCTATGTACATATAAATACATGCATATTTTATTGTATGCAGAAGGTTTTGTAATCAAGTCAAAAAAATATATTTTCGGGCGTTTATATTTCTAACGCTGGCTAAACCCCAAAAAGACAAAATTATAATTTACTAAGGAATTGTATATCTTAAAAATGCGGCGAGTACCTCTGTTTGTCGCGATTACAAGTATATCGGAGCAATCCGTGTTGCGTTGTTTATTGACAATACTATTTGGTTTTCAAGGATGAAACACAAGTTATTCTTATTTTAGTGTTGTTATTTTGTTCATATTGCGAATATTAGTTCTTTTGTTATTTGTCGTTTATTTTCCTGATCACAGTTTCGTATTTACATTATGTATCGAAAACGTAGAAGT
The DNA here is from genome assembly GCF_061612785.1 of Hesperophylax consimilis. Lineage (NCBI taxonomy): Eukaryota > Metazoa > Arthropoda > Insecta > Trichoptera > Limnephilidae > Hesperophylax > Hesperophylax consimilis. Next base: position 21,361,882 of record NC_142837.1, on the reverse strand, counting down.
TTGAATATAGGTCGTTGTACAAGGAATGCAAAAAAAATGCTTTTGGTAGGTCTTAATGACAAAAACAAAGAAGAAAGGGAAATCCGGCTGTCAAACAGCAGATCTTGATCGGGATAGGCATAGATCCCAGAGAGCCAGAGAATATATTGTTTCTTTGTACGGAAGACAGAATCATATTTCAATATAGAGTACGCAGGGGTAAGTTATTCAGTTAACAGGGAGCTTGTTTCCATATCAGCCCGATGATCATACATTTCTGCAAATCTATTTTATCTCTGATCCAGAAACACAAACATCAACGCGTAACAGTGTCGCACAACCAATTGATAGTGGTTTGGTAAGATCTCTAAAAAATTTCTCTAAAAAAACAATTATTGCTTATAAAATAATTGTTACCCTTTGTGCTATGCATAAAAAATCTTCTTAGTCTTAAGCATTAGTTTACCAAAAAAATAAAAATTAATATTTGACAAGTTCTAATATTTTCACAAAAAAATGTAGACAATTTGTCTCGACACCATCTAGTGAGAGAGTTAGCACTTACAATGCCTTTCTCATATAAATAAAGTTGGTTGTTTCAGGTGAAAAATGTAACAAGCAGTAATTGTTGAATGAAACACTAGTATATATTGAATTATTTCGCGGATAAGAGATAAGCCGCCATAGCTCAGTGGTCAGAGCTGTCGACCGGAAATCGAAAGGACACGGGTTCAAGTCCCGTTGGCGTCATGTATCTTTTATCAGGAGATTTTTCAATGTGGATGAGTGTTTCAGGCTAATAATTATTGCTTATAAAATAATTAAATATGGGATGTTAACGAACCAATACTTGGTCGATCAATATACAAAAATTGAATCAGAGCGTTTAACTTACATCCGTAATTACCAAAATAAATTAAGAGCAGGAAATCACGTTCATCTCCATACTGATACTAATACTACCTTCATCGTTCACGGGTGGGCTTCAATATTTGCATGAAAAATCGCAGGACGCAATGACTTATGCTAGACATCACTGTAAATCTGATCTCTTTATAACTGAAATATGCAACGTGGACTGGACAGAAATCAAGTAAAATATCAACATCAATTTAACTCTACAAGACAGATACGATATAGTGAATTGAATATTCCATTAAAAGTATAGAAACTCCTATACCTCATAAACAAGACTCATATGAGTAAATAAATTGGAACTTAAAACCAACATGAGAGTCTCATTGTCTATACATGAAAACGGCTTTTTGCAGAGTTGTTGCTAAAAATTGGGAATAGGCAGCTACCACAATACAATGGAAGAATTAATATCGACAGTAAAAACCTTTGCGTTTTAGTTAATGACTTTCAAGAATTGGTCGACAATATTTATCCCGAAATTGATGACATAATTTGTAATACTATAGCTTGGTTCAAGGAGAGAGCTATTTTGTCACCTACTAACGAACAAGAAGATAAAGTAAATAACTTGATTCTCTCTAAGATTGATGCACCGACGCCAGCATGCTATTCTATAAAAACTGTGCTAGATATTGAAGGGGCTGTTAATTTTCTAACGGAATTTCTTAATTGCAGTCCTCTGGACTCCTTCCACATAAATTGGTGTTGAAAGTAAGGTGTCCTATTATTTTATCACGGAACCTTAATCCAACCAAATTGTGCAATGGTACACGTTTGCAGGTAAAATCTTTTATTTTAAAAAACGTGGAACCGAAGAAATTGTTTAATTTTTCGGATTCCTTTAATACCGACGGATTTACCGTTTTAATTTAAACGACTGTAATTTCCATTAATCTGTCTTTTCCAATGACCATTAACGACTGTTATGATGCCATATTAGTGCATTGCACAGGTGCGAAGCCGGGACGGGTCGCTAGTATTCTTTTAACATCGCGTTTGGGTCCCACTCAGCTTAGTTTGTTCAATTCCTCGGCTGGCTAAGTCCTTCATCACAACACAAGCAACATTTTTAGCTTACTGTAGTGGTAGTAGGAGATTTTCAAATATTTCCAGGTTATTCGTAACCCAGGAATGTTTGTCTTTCTTTTAGTAAAAAAGTATTAGTAGTTCTAAATCAAAATATGATAGTGTTAAGTTGATGGACGTTGAAATATGATTTAATTAGGTCAGTTGTCAGAGCAATGCAATGCAAAAAAGAGGTCCTGGGTTAATTTTCCTGATGTGACCGAATCTTTTTCTATTTCATATTTTTCATATGAGAGTAGTTTTTAAAGTTTGTTAATTATAATATTAATGACTAAATATTAAAATTTGAGGTTTTCAATAAGTTTTCAAAAAAAGATATAACCCTGTTCTTTCACAAAGAGAATGAATCACAGGCAAAATAATCTAATCAGGAAGAACGAAAAATTAATAATTGGTTTATTTGACAGAGCCCTTTAATCAAACGGTACCGAGTGCAACTCTTCGTTTTCGACAAAGAGAATTTTGAAAGTGCACTTAACGATTCATCCGGGCCAGAGTAGGTACACTGTTCCAGGGATCGGTGAGGTATTCCAGGGGCGTTTGATTATTTGAACCGTTCTGCCAATTCAATGAGCTCCAAACACTGGCTTCGCGAACTCGATTTGAAGGCAGCCCCGGGGCGAGCAGAATTTCCGACCAAACAACAACTGTGCAATACTGTGCACGCCTGAACATTTACACATCCACCAACTCTAAGATTGTTTTTAATGTTTTTTAATCACCTCCAGTTGCTGCATTATGTCATAGGATTTCGCTCCCTAAATAAGATTGTTTTTTTGATGTGATTTAGGTAATTGACGAGGCTACCCGAGGTGGCCCAAAAGCGGAATGTGTCAACGAGATGAGCAGCACGTACAGCAGGCATTCGAGTATTGAGAAAACATTACGTAATACCTACCTACCTCAGAACAGGTAACATTAACATTCACGAGTTTTGCCAAAATAGGGCCTACCTAATATATGCAGAAAGTAAATAGTTAAAATTCTAGCCACTCATATCAGGAATACCAACAAAAGAAAATGTCATCTACAGAAATCATTCCATCTGTCATCCCATACAACGAAAGCGAATTTTCATTTTACGTAATTAAAAATTAGAAAATTTCCAAATGCAGTCTGATTCTTTTTATAGTAATTAAGGTAAATTAGAAGCTTTTATTTCAAAATATTTCGTATAATCCGTGTCCATTGATTCCAAATTTACCTGAAATTGTAAGTAAAGTTTGATTTTTTTGAAGGTGAGATATATATAAAAATATATAATTATAAATAGTAAATATATTATATAATTATAAATCCACCATTATAAAGACGGCTTCAAAATAAATCAGTTCCACTAGGTACGTAAATACATAAATCCCAGATAATGTTTCGTCTTATTGTTTCAAAATTTCTAGTGAAGTTTATCATCTGACTTTAAGAAGTATACAAGTTGAAGGTGAAATACCTTCCTATGCTTAGCTTTACGTATATGATTCTGATGAGACTGTTAGAGTACGTATGAGACACCAACGTAATGCCGATTTCTATTAAATATAATGCAAATAATTGATAGTGAAATCCGCTAAATAAGCCCTTATGTCCATCAGTACAAGAAACTAAAAGAAGCTGTCGAGGAAGAAGAATTACGCATAGCGGCTGACAGTGGGCAGGTGAGAGATATTCGTCTATTATTTACATGTTCATCGGCTGATGGCAAACGGAGGTACAATGCTCCAACCAGTTTTCACGATATCGCCATGGTATATGTAGCAGACAAAGACGGGAATTTACCATCGGGTATAGAGATATTGCTGTTTACAGTAAAAATGTTGAAGTACTTTAAAGGGTGGCAACTTTATCAAAGCATTTAGATCCTATGGTTTTCCCACTATTATTTCCATTAGGAGAATGTAGTTGGACCCCAGGCTTTCAGCATCATACTGATTTCTGTATAGCTCAACATCATACTGTAACTGCTGTGTAGTTTTATTTTTTTATTTTTTTATAGTGAATACCTCACAAGAGTCCCAACTGCTCCCGTCTGGAGCCAGTGAGACTATGGCATCCCCAATTGGGGGATGTTGTGAGGCTGAAGGTAAGTGGGGAAGGGAAAGAGGAAGGTGGGGAAGTACCTGGCTATTCAGATCTAGTCACTAAACACGGCTAAAGCCATTTGGAGCAACGTTTCAATTCTGAATGGTGGTCTTACACCAGGGCGATACTGGTAGTATCTTCCACTCTGGAACGTGCCGCAAATATACTATATATTATTTTAATTAATTAATTGTGAAATTACACAAATTAATCAAATAAAATTTATTTGCGCACGCCGGGTTCGAACCCGCGACCTTCGGAATGGCAGTCCAATGCGTTACCACTGGACTATGCCGGCCGTCGAAGTCGACTGCAAGTAAATTAGCAGTGCGAAGAAACATCTTTAATCTAGTCCATTACGCTGGTAATTTTTTTCAACAGTATTTAATTCATGCTTACATTATTTATGAGTCTGGTCGCCTAGATTACAATGGGAAAAATCAACGACACCTCGGAGTAGAATGCTACTAAGGTTTGCAAGACCATGTAAGAAATTTAGCCACTGATAGAGGAGTACGTGCAGGTAATATAGGCCACGCCATATGAATAAACTATATCAATATTCAATGGCAATGGTACGTAAATTTGGTTGTCTTGATATATTCATCACTTTTACATGTAATCCCAAATGGCCAGAAATGAAAACAGAATTGGAACATTATCAATCGGCCGGGGACAGGTCTGATATAGTGGCAAAGGTTTTTCATCTAAAAGTCAAGGAATTCATGATATGACTGAGAAACATGTTTTTGGAAAGGTAATTTGTTGTGTGTATACAATTGAACAGCAAAATAGAGGACTCCCTCATCTTCATGGTGTGTTTAAACTTTGTAACCAAGATAAGTTGTATACAGCTTCTGATATTGATAATGCCGTATCTGCAGAACTACCCCATCCAAAGAATACGGCTTTTTATCGTCTTATTTTTAAAAATAACATTCATGGACCATGTGGCATACTTAATCCAAGGCCAGTCTGCATGGTAGACAGTAAGTGCTCTAAAAAAATCCCTAACTCATTTAAAGATGCTACTGATAATAATTCCTTAGGTAACCCGGAGTACAGTAGACGTTTATAATTTTTATGAAAATTACGTTGTTCGGGATATACGTATCGACAAACGATTTGTTGTTCCATATAATGCATTCCTTAGTAAAAAATATGATTCTTGTATTAATGTTAAAATGGGTTCCTCTGTGGAAAGTATTAAATATATATTTAAAGGTTTTGATTGGTTGGTTTTGAGTCGAAATAAGAAAAGAAACTGAAAATTTGGGAGAGAATGCGGTTATTCAATACGATGAAATTAAGCAATATATCGATTGTAGGTATGTAAGTGCCCCCAAAGCTGTCTGGAAAATTATGGAAAATCCTATACATGATCAATCTTACTCATTTTTACTTCTGGCTTTATATTTACCCGACAGCCAATCTGTTTATTTTGTTGAGGGGTGAGTGGGAACAGGCTCTCAGGGAAGCATTTACAAGCAACAACGCAACAACTTTAACAGCGTGGTTCCAATTGAATATTCAAGATATTGAGCGATGCTCTATTCTGTATCAAAATATAACAAATAATTATGTCTTTTCAGCTGGTAAAAAGTTGACGAAGCTACAGCGAGGAGGCTGCAACATCATTGGACGAATACCCACAATTTCTCCTAAAAATATGCAACTGTATTATTTACGGCTGATTCTGTATCATTTGTGGCTGGAGCTACATTCTTTGAATCTTTGCGGACTGTTGATGGTAATTTACTACCTACTTTTCATAACGCATTGCGTGAACTGAAGCTCATTGACAAAATAGAAGAATGGACGCAGTGCATGATGGAGGCTTCATTGTATTTGATACCTAAAACTCTTCGACATCTATTCGTTTTAATTTTTATAAAATGTACCCCTTCGGAACCGTTGCAGCTGTAAATGATTTCAACAAATGTATGTCTGCAAAATTTTTTCAACATGGTGTTGCTGAAGAAACAGCTATTAATATTTGTCTTTCAAACATACAGGATATGCTTATGAAGGAGAATTCATCTTGCAGAATGCAGGGCTTACCTGAACCTGATGAAAGTTGCAGTTTAGGACAAATGACTGATTTTTTTCCATCACCTGAGAAATTCTAAAAATATAGTACTACAGGATTCATATGTCTTATTCTGATTTAAAAATGTAGAAATTCTAACTCTACAATTGTAAATGTTCTACAAAATGCCCTGGAAAGAATCTCAGACTTGTGATGTCCCGAAAGAAACCATTCATCTATTCTGAATGCAATTACTAATGTTATCCAAATTCACCTTGGTTAAAGATTACATATTTGCTATTCTTTCAAGGATAAAGAAACCATACTGTCACTTCAAATGCAATCAATATTGTTCTCATAATTTGTTTTGACAGCATCGCCATTCCATTGTAAGAATATTATGTACTAAATACACAATATGGCTGTTCTGAAACAGGAATCCTTGCCAGTTGGACAGACAAAGATTCATTTTGTTTTGTATTGTTTTTATTTAATATATAAATATATATTTATATTTAAATTTTTTACTTATTAAATAATTAATCAATTAACAGTATAATAGTATCACAGAGTATAATAAATGTTAACGAAAATAATTCATACAATTAGTTTTCACTGCTATTGATTTTTTAATGTTCCTTTTCTATAGAATACAAATAAAATGTTCTATTGAAAATCAAATGGAGTTCTACGAATTAAACACAAAAACAATAAATAAAGTTATTTACTAGGTTATTATGCATGTGTGAAATAAACTGTTTTTTGTAACTAGTGGAGAACCATTAAGCTGCATCTCGACTATTTTAGGGCTGGAGTTCAAATACTTTATTGTTAAGTTTGTTTCGCCATTTTTTTCCTGGAATCCAGTTCTTTACAAAGCATTATCAATTGCCGCCATTGTTGGAGAGTTTGATCATTACTGGCTTTAACACCTTCCTTTAATTTTGTATTGTAAATTAGAATCGCCCGGGCTAATTGATGATCTTTAAGTTCCAATTTGATATCTGTGGCACCATACACAAATTAATTAATATATATATATATTTATATACAATTAATAAAAATAATGTAATTTCTGAGAACACTTTAGGTGAATTGATGACTGCAAAACGTAATGACTAACAATTTCAAGCATATGATTCTATTTTGAATAAGTTTTTTTCAGATGAAAATGATGACAATAAGTGTTTCTTTATTGATGGCGCTGAAGTTTTATCAGTTGCTTGGACAGGCATTGCAGCTCTCTTGCTTCCAGGTGGGGCAACGTCACACTGCTTTTCATTTACCCCTCAATTTACAGGACAAAACAACATGTAAAGTCACATCGAAGAACTGGAAAATTATAACGAAAGCAGATATTATAATATGGGATGAAGCATTGATAGCCCCAGGTGTAGTTTAAGAAATAATACGTAATATCATGGGAAATGATTCTGTCTTTGGTAACAAAGATAAAAAGCAGCACACTTTGGTACCATTTCAAAATTTTTCAATTAGAAACAAATGTCAGAGTTTTAGAAGGTGATTTTTTTTTTCTAAATGGCTTTTGGGCTTAGGAGATGGAAAACTTCCTCCTGTAGAAGGAACATTAGTGACATCTGTGCTAATTCCCTATGAAAATATTTGCCAAAATATTATTCAATATATACGGTGAGACACATACAACTGCTGATGCTTTACTGGTGAGTCAACGTACCATATTGTGGCCCAAAAATAGTAATGTTTGTGCAATCAATGAGGATGTACTTTCACGGATAGAAGGACAAATGAAGACTTTCATTTTGTTGATACCATCAATTATGAAGAAGGAGATTTAGATTATAATGAGCAAGCTAATTTTCCTGTTGAATATTTAAATTCTATAAACACAAATGGCTTTCCACCAACATATTAAATCTAAAAATTGGTGCCGTCATTATGTTACTTAGAAATTTATATGTTGGTGATGGCCTTTGTACAATAATGGTTGATTAAATTTCAGCTGTAACTTAATTCAAGCCGAAATTATTACGGAGAACAGAAAAGGTACAGAACGTTTCATTCCTAGAATTTGATTTGTCGGATGTTACAATACCATTCAATATGTGCAGGAAACAGTTTCCAGTCCAATTAGCTTATGCACTGACCATCACTAAATCTCAAGGACAAACTTTTGAACGGGGTGGACTGTTACTTCCTGAACCAGTATTTTCTCATGGACAGTTGTGCGTTGCATGTTCCAGAGTACGAGCGCAGTCATCATTATATGTACAGATTATTGATGGTTCTAGACTAGAGCAAATTCTGACCGATTGGCATACGAATAATATTGTTTATAAAGAGTTTTTTTGGGATGATTTCTAATAATCAGGTGTGTTGGTTGATTTTTTGCTTTAATTTTGGTTTAAATTTAAGTAAAAATTAAGTAATTAGAATTGATTAATTAATTATAAAAGTAAACGTGATAGATAAATTTTAATCAAATATATTATTAAGATAAAAAGAACTGCCTAATTCATTAAATAAATAATCTCATAGTTTTAGTTCAATCAGTTATCCAATTCCTTGTGACAAAAAAATGATAGCCCGTTTTATACGATTTCAGAAATTTGGTTTTACAGTGAATATTTCTGTAAAAATTAATTCCTTCGATTAAAAAACTGAAGGTGTTATTTAAGAATTGGTATTCGTACAGCGGCAGATAATATTTATCGAAACTTCACATTCACTTCAAAAAAGTTGTTTTGGTTGGAAAAAATATCAATCATGACCTAAAATATACTTTCCGAAAGATTGGAACTAGGATTATTGTGGTACTCTTTCAGAATACAGAACGGTAGAACGTCCCATAATGTTATGTACCTGGGCTAATGCAGGCCATTCCATTTCATTTTAAGAACATGACCAATAATACTAAATTACCGTTTTTAAGTTTGTTATAGTAAATGGCACTTAAAGTGAAATGACACAACTGCGCTATATAAATGCTTTGTTATCATTATTATTAGATATCATGGTACTGAGAATCGGACACCAAAAGTTTGCAAGTAAAACTTACGTTTTACAATTAAAAAAAGGTGTTTATTTGGAGAAAAAAATGTATGGTAACATAATATAAAAAAATAACGTATTGTTTATAATATATTAATATTTATTTCATAATAATTATACGAGGACTATAATAATAGGACTGTAATATTTAAAAATCTTTTAATGAAAAAATAAGAAAATACACAGATTTAAGAAATGAGATAAGAAGAATTTGGCATTCTCAGACTATAAAAATATTACCATTTGTTATTTCGGCTACTGGCATTATACCTAGCTCTCTCATTAAAAATTTAAGCGCATTCTAATACGCCTAAATAGATCTATCTATCAAGAAAACATAACTTGATTGAATCTCGCAATATAGTGCCACATTATGAATACGCACTAAATTATTTTTTAGAAAATTAATTTTATAAAATATATTGTGATGAAACTATACTAACAGACCGAACGACTAGTCATAATAGACCCGATATAGTTTTATATGACAAAATTAAAAAAAAAATTCTTCATTGATGTCGCTATTCCAAATTCCTGGAATATTCAAAAATCTTTTTCTGAAAAAAAAAGAAAATACACAGATTTAAGAAATAAGATTAAAAGAATTTGGCATTCTCAGACTATAAAATTTTTACCATTTGTTATTTCGGCTACTTGCATAATACCTAGCTATCTCATTTAAAAAATTAGGCGTATTAGATCTGTCAAAGAATTTATATATAAAATTGCAAAAATCAGTCGTTTTAAATAGATGTAGGATTACGAAAGATTTTTTAAATATTTGTATTGAGGGATCAGTAGGATTTATAGGTCCAATTAGAAGTTCTACCGAGCCGAAACCTCTGATATGAAAATATCTGGAGTCGGTGAATTATTTTCCCATTTGATCTCTGATGATTTGACGTGTTGTTCTTGTATTATTTTGTATTTATTATTCTTATATAATGCACTTGCATCATGTGGATTGACAAGATTATCATTTGTGGAAAAGTGTTTGGAAGGGCTTAGTTTTTCCTGTGGGGAAGATTTAACCCAGACATAAAGTCGGAAAAACGAAAAAATAAAAAAGGAAAAATAACACCGAATAAGAATAAAACCGAAGCAACAAAAACAACAACAATTACAATATTAATAATGAATGAAAACTAATTTTATTTTTAAAAGATGGTAAAACTGAATTCCGTTTTTATGATTTTTTTATTATAAAAACCCTTCCACTTTGCATTAAAAATCACCTATTAAATTAACAACAAATGCTTAGATATTGCTAAAACTAGAAGCGTTACATAAGTTTTTTCTCACTTTTAAATCATGTTGATGGAGGTTTCCACTAAGAAATGAGGTAACATTTACTTTTTATAAAAAGTAAATAAGTTATTGAATACTAAAGCTTCGAATAAAACAAATAATCACTGGCAATACCGCTGTAAAACGAATTTTTACGAAAAACTTTTTATTTACTCAATGCAAAAAAAAAATGCATTTAAAATGTAGATAAACGAATTTGATGGTTATACTAACGTGTTATGCCAGAATGTGAAGACTTATTGCTTGGTAATTTAATTCAAGTAACGTACAAATTTAATGGTAGGTATTGCTTTTTGGCGGTAAAAGGGTCAAAAACGTTCTATCCCGTTAGGGATTGTCATCTATGACAAAATTTTGCTTCTGCTTTTAGAAAAGTACTTATTTTGTTAAATAAAACCACCTACTCCGATTTCATTAGTTTGCGATATTAAAGAAATTAATAAATAAAAAATAAAAAATTGTTAAGAGTTATTAATTTTTGTTAAGAGTCAATACATATATTGTATAAGAAACTTAACAGAAGTGCATAAACGATCCAAGGTTGGGATGTTCCATCTCTGTCACAAGCGATCATATCGAAAATCAGCGCAATTTTGAATTTATGTAAAAAATCATTACATATACATAAACGATCCAAAGTTGGGATGTTCCATCCTTTGTCACAAGCGATCATATCTCTTCCCGTTTTAGCTTGACGGCTTAAAAATTAATAGAAAAAAAACTGTATTTCTGTCCTGTAAAGTTATTGTTTTTAAAATAAGTGTTAGATTGTTTTATGAATGCTTAAGATTTATATGACGAAGTATATATAGTATAACGTGGAAGAGAATGGTAGAAGAAACAGGGGACGCCCGTGGAAGACATGATACTTGTACAATCAAGTTAAACAAATACTTTCTACCACGAGCTGTCAAATCGTAATTATCGATGTTACGGTGCTTGGACATATTGTTTAAAATATTCCTCATTTGAAATTTAAAAAAATGTTAAGTTCTCAAAATATATATATATAAAATAAGTAGGTAGGTATTAAAATATCCACTTACAAATCCGAGCGACACGTCATGTACCATCAGATCCATTTTTAGCGCTATGACATTGACAGCTTATAGTTCCAAAAAATGCGTTTGCCAATAATTTCCCTTTACATAATGGCTTCATTTATTTTTTAATATTTTATTGTAAACATACATTTTTTGCACAGCTTTTGAAGAATATATTAGCTGTAAATATCAATTTTTATCTTAAATCAGACCATACAGCCTACAGAATGTCGTTATGTAGAATGTTTGCAGCTGTTCTTTCATAAGACAGCACAAACAGATTTTGCTTAGAAATTACACGCGAAACGGCTAGATATAGTTGTCCATGTGAAAAAACTCCACGCTAAAAGCTAAACCTCCAACATTGAATGTTTTAGCCATGTGACTTGTTAATGGTCATTGAAAAATACAGTTTTACTGGAAATTAAAAAAACTATATGAGTCTTGTTTATGAGGTATAGGAGTTTCTGTACTTTTAAATGGAATACTTTATTCACTAAATCGTATATGTATTATGGAGTTAAATCGATGTTGATATTTTCCTTGATTTCTGTTCAGTTTGGGTTACATATTGCAATTATAAAGAGATCAGATTTCAAAGAGTTGAAGTCATTGCGTCCTACGATTTTTCATGCAAATATCGAGGCCCATCCGTGAACGATGAAGGTAGTATAACCAATTGTTCAATCTCGCTGTTATGTTTATTCAACCATAAAGCATCCTGAAGATGAACGTAATTTTCGGCTATAAATTTATTTTGATTGTTACGGGTGTAAGCGAATCGCTCTAATTCAATTTTTGCATATTGATCAACCAAGTATTGGTTCGTTAATATCCCATATTTATTTAAGGGGTTAAAATTATTATGTCTTGTTATTATACGATAGCAATAGTATTTGAAGCATTAAACCGATTCACGTAAAGGTGCTCCACTAATCGGTGAACTTGAGAAACATTAATGGCGTATCCGTCTTCTATACTTCGATTCGCTACTGTAAGTGTTCTATGATAACTCAACACAGTGACAATTCAACATACCTTTAAAGAGTGATATAAAGTCATTCGAAAAGATGAAAAAAAGTTTAAACCTAACCTAACCTAACATAACCTACTTACCCCAGTTAATAAAGTTTTTGTTTCATCATTTTCCATGACTATATATAACTTTTTAAAGATGTGATGAATTATCATTTTGATGATTTATCCGGTCACCAGGGATTTGAACTTTGATTTTAAATTTAATTGAGTACTTTGAAGTCCTTAAATAAGTCCTTCGTGGGGTGTGGTAATTTACTATCGATTGGTGGTGCGACACTGTTACTCCGCGTTGATGCTCGTGTGTCTGTATTTACAATTTCGCCAGTATTAGCAATGGAAGCGCCCGAAAATATATATTTTTTGGTTGGTTAAAAAACGTCAACTTTTCTATACTTTCAGAAAATAAAATATTATTATTACTTTATACATATATCTTCTGGAAGAAATTTTCAAAACGATGATGAAAACCGTATTAAAATCTGTTGCTTAGTTTAGGATACACAAACACACACAGACAGACACGAAAAGTGACTTTATTTTATACTATTTAGAGAAGAAAAAATTACAAAAACACTTTTTAAGGCTCGAGGTCTACTACTAATTATTCATAATTTATTACAGTTTCGTTAATACTGTGTGTTCTGATGATAACACAGGTCGTATTGACACCGGTAAGAACAGTTCAATTTTATTTATTTTAAAAATGATCCTCACAGAGTAATCGAGTCTTCAATAAAATGCTTTCATCACAAAAGTAAAATAAAAATAAGTTTACTTACCCCTGTTAGTTTCACCTTGAGCGTCCCTCAGGAGGATGTGATCTCCATCTTCTCTCCTCCACATGATTCTGGGGGCTGGTCTGCCCTGGGCCTTGCAGACCAGAGGAGACTCAGCGCCCTCGTCCACTTCCACATCCCTTGAAGTGTCTGCGTCCACTATATCGGGTGGTACTGAAATAAATCAAAAATTGTTATTAAACATATTAACAGTATGGTTTTTCCGTATTTTTTCATGTAGACTTGAGATTAAGTTAGTACTTTATAAAGTCTCATGATAAAGCAGATCAGTGAAAAAACGGAACACTTTAGAAAAGATATGTGTTGACATAATTTTTCGCTATTAGTGAATACTTTTTTATTATTTAAATTTGGCTTTCACCCATTAAAGCGGTGATCTTGGCCATATAAAGTTCAGATTTTCTCTTAAAAGTAGTTACATTTTTAAACTACTGTTACATCGAAGAAACAAACTTGTTTGTAAAATTCAGTAAAAGAGAGTAAACAAATATACAGACAATTTTAGAGTGTCTAATAAAAGCAGGGCAGCGTTGGTATAGTAATAGTAGGTAATCAATAAATTATACAAATTTGAACCTATGTACAATAATAGCGTGCGTTCATCTCCATTAAAAAAAACCTTCGAACGCTGAGTTCTAGCACTATGATATATGAAGCATTTTCTAACAAGAATGTCTATATCGAAGCACCTAAATTTAGCAATGAAGTTATTACTATTATTATCATTCACCAAAAAAGGCAAGATGCCAAATTATTTTTAACTCTATGTTTTCTTGATTAAGAAAAAATACTAAACTTTTGCAAAAATCGATAAAATCTTGAGAAAAATCAAGATAATATTTTACGAATGCTTAGCGTCATTTCAATGTAAGTTAGAACCTAAAAATAAAATTTACAAAACCACCTTCTGATTCAATCTGATTTTCTTCTAGATACTAAACAAATATTACTTATTCTGATTAATTATTCAGAAAGAAAATTGCTACGATAAAGCACAAGAAGCATGCCACGAATTACACTTTCTTTCAAGATTCCACAAAGTAAGAGGGAAAAACTTTAAGGATCTGTAATGCGCTTAACTAAACGGAGAGAGAGAAGCCTCACTGCTGAGAGAGGTATCAGACGGTCGAGTGTCTCAGAAGTGTCAGCGGAGAATATCTAAATTTGGGGACTCCTTTGTGATGCAATTTCTGCAACCGCCAAGTTTCTAGTTTGGAAATGAATTAAACAATGGAGTCATCGCAATTCTATTCCTGAATGATGCTCATTCAAATGGAAGTAATCCTGTTTGAGTTTGGTGAGATAACGGTGACTGAAGTAATATGGAGAAAACAACGCACATTATGCTTTAAATTAAAATTTATTGAATTCAGTTATAGTTATAGCCTGAAAGTCAATGTGTTTTGACTGCTTTTATGTTATGCCGTTAAATTCACGTTATGGCAAAAGTGAAACCTACTAATAAGTGATAAAATTTAAAAATATATAAGTAAATATTTAACCCCTAAATATTAAGAGTGACGGTTGCAATAATGTATACTCTAAAGAAAATAATCGAGTATTAAATTATTTGGTAGTCAATGCATAGGTATAATTAAAAGTATTCAATAGAAACATATATATTCATCAAAACGTGGATATTGAACCAGAACTGAGGCTAATAGTTTATGAAATGTAATTTCACACCTAACAGTAATTAAACTTGGTCCTCTCAAATTTAGTTCTCAAATCCATTTCAAGGTCCATTGAAAACACTTCCGCGAAGCATTCAATGATTGGAAGTGCAACTAACTACATATTTCAAATTAAGCTCGTCAGTCGTAAGTCGGCCTTATAAATAGACGAATACACGTGGTAAATCGAGGATTAGTTTGCCCTGTTTTCTGAATAGTATAGAAAATACTCGTATATAGTAGGACTGAGTATGATCGAACGAAACCAATAATTAATGCAATCTATTAAAGAATTCGGTGGCTATCTCCAATAGTGTTTCCTAACAACAAAAAAGTGGGACGTTCGTAATCGATTATCGTTTTTTTTGTGTTTCGTTATGGTATTTTTTCTTTAAAACAACCATTAATATTTTAAGACATTCCAAAGAGAGCTCAAAATCTTATTCCTAATATCCTTGCCACATACCAAAGAAATAAGATGGTACTGCTCACCCGTGGTGATTTTGTGTAACCATGATGACGTTATGTTTTTAGTAAATTTATTGCAATTTAAATGTAACTTCACTTAGAATTTATACATTGCAAAATGATAGTTATATTCTCCTGCGTAGACTGTACAAAAAGTGATTTTAAATATCTATTAGTGGAAGTAACTGTCAGAACTACCATTCAGAATTGAAACCTTGTTTGAAATGGCTACAGCCGTGTTTGGTGACCAGATTTGAACAGCAATTTACTTCCCCACCTTTCTATTCCATATCTTTTTCTACGTCCCGTTACCTTCAGCCTCACAATATATCCTAATTGATGATTCTGTAGTCTCACTGGCTCCAGAAGGTTGGGAGTAGTTAGGACTCGAGTGCACTTTTCACATAAAAAAGAAAATACAATGCGTAAAAAAGTTTACTAACTGTCAATGAGAGAAAATAATAGTGTTTAAATGTTCTTGGTCAAGAATGCACTCAATAAATTCAAAATGTAAATGACAACAAGTAACTTTACTTTATTATTATTTATTTTTTAAATAAATTTTATGAAATACAATTTTTCCTTGATTTTTTCAACTACCATACTAGGCTCATGCCCGTATAATGGTAGTCTTACATGATTTAAATAATATTTTCAACTGGGAAAATAATATTTTGTTGAAAAAATAATAAAACAAAAAGAAAAAAAAAACAGGAAAGGAATTAAAAAAAAGTAATATCGTAAAAAACATTCCTACAATAGTAATAAAAATCGAAGATATAACACGTGTACTTCGAATTTATTTAAAAGTATAAGATTAAGCATTTTCATACTACGAACTGCCAAACTTTGTTGATCTGTGGTAAACTTTGAAGCAAGTTATTCAATATGAGCGCACAGAGTGAACTGGCGTCTGGCAACGGTACAGTGTGCAATACTGTGCAATGTGCAGAGGGTGGTGACGTGAGCAGCTGGTGGTGCAGCTCTGCATTGGAAGGCAAAAGCTCGCTGTGCAATTAAATCACACTGACAAGCTTTTATTTAAACCTAGCAGGGCTGACTTACACTGTAATTTAAGTCACTTTTGGTAATGTAATAAATGAAAACTCGAGATTATTCGTATTTGAACTAACATGACCTAACCTAATATTATAATATAATCTCAGCTGACATGGTAACCAGAATGGTAATGGAAATATAAACAATGTGACAATCGGTCTTGATCTTGTAAAACACGGCTAAAACCAATGTAAGCAACCTTTTGGTAACCAATGGTAGCCTTTCACCAGAGCGACACGAGTACCTACAACTCCCCGAAAAGATATATGAAGACGGATGAAGCAAAGAGAGTTTGCCAACACTTTGCGAATCATTCTATATTTTTTGTCTACCCCTGGATGATATGACGTGAATGTCCGTTAATAGTTAACAGAAGTGATAAGATTAATACTTGGTCGAATAACACCAAAAATAAATAATTCCACATGATGCTTTGATTTGAAACATTTAATGCTTTATATATATAAAATTATTTTTTTTACCGTTTTCAAGTTATGAAATAAGAAATAGTACAGCACAAACTTATAAGCGTTTTGTGAAGGAAAAGTTAACGGCCAACACCACGGATCGTTAATGAAGACCTGTGCTTAATGTCGTCGTAACAGGGAGAAATCTTTATTTATGAAGAAGTCTTTCATTTCACATTAGAGTTCCCCGTTAACAACACACCTGACATGAGATATTGCCTAAGAAATTACTCCCAAAGGTAGGAGTGTTACTTATTCGAGGAACATTTATTTACCGGCGTGTGAAAACACTGGCTTATGGTGAATAAACAATTTTCCAATAAACTATAAAGCACTACACACATTTATAGATCAATATCATCCGGTTCATTCTTAGAATATATTTTAAAACCTCGTAAATCTGACACTGAACGTCTCTAAACTAACTTGTTTTACTAACTGGTTTTGTACGAGATTTCTGCACTATTTTTACAAAACTTTTACAGAATTAAATAAGTAATATTTCAATTTTCAAGACATTTTTGAAATATTACATCCTTTCTAGGAACTTTATCTCCTTCCCACCTTAAAAAGACCCTCCACACAGCATTTTCAAAGATGACTTAGGCCCCGAGGGAAATTATTTTCCTGAGGGCCTCTTGTGTGGGGTTAATTTAAATGAAGTGAAAAATATTTTGTAAACAACACGTCATCTTATCTAAACTCTCAAATGGATATTTAAAAGCTTTATAGCTTACGCCCAAAAAGATAATAATTAAAACAAAATGGTTTTATTTCATGGCATCAGAGCTCACTGTGTTGCTATTTAAAAAATAAAAAAAATCATTGAATCTTCAGAAAACTAATGAATTGAAATAAATAACAAGTAAGTAAAGTTTTCAAAAAGATCAGACTTAAAATAAGGCACAAAAATTGGTACCTGCATTACTTAAGAATTTTAATTTGTTATCATTCGTTACTGAAAGATTTAAGGGTTTTTGTGGGGATTCGTGAACAGCTAGTTACGATTATCAATAAATGTAATCCATCAGTGCCTCATTTATGCGTAATTATAAGTTTGCTGTGGTTTACGACAAATTACAGTATTTAATTTACTTAGAACACGTTTGGAGTGGATTTCGTGGTATAACTTTATTGATTTGAGATTTCGTTTTCGAGTAAATCGAGTTTAAAATTCGATTCTTTTAGGTCAAATTTTAAAAAAATTGACTGTCGTGAATCTATGTACTGTCGTTTGTTTTCGTTTATCTATCGAATTGTAGACCCGGCTCCAGTTTTAAAAAATCTTTTTGCAAATAAAAAAGGGGAAAAAAAAGAGTTTTTGTGTTCTCTTTGTGATGTACATTGCTACATTCACCAGTTTTCCAATTGTGCCAATAGTTTCAAGACACCATGTAAAAAAAATGGGTGTGTCAAGCCTACGCAAGACAGAAGTGAAACTTCTAGTATTCTTCTCTCTCTCTCTTTTCATTTCATTCTCTCTTTTTTTCTGTCTATTGACATATTTATAAGTAGCATGTGATAAAAAAAATTAAAAGTTATAAAAAAAGAAAAAAAAAATTAGTTAAAGCGGGGATCGAACCTCGGTTCTTCACGACCACAGTCGTGCGCTCTGCCTGTAGACAGCGAAGATGAGTTAGGAGAGTGAGTTAAACTAGGTATATAATATTTACACCTTGCTAATGTTTTCAGTATTATTAGGGCTTTTTTATACTAATTTTCATATATTTATTGGCAGGTAGAGTAGAAATTAATATTGTTTAGCGTTTGCCAACGACCATACCATGTTGAACACACCGGTTCTCGTCCGATCACCGAAGTTAAGCAACATTGGGCGCGGTCAGTACTTGGATGGGTGACCGCTTGGGAACACCGCGTGCCGTTGGCCTATTTTTTATTTTAATTTCATGTTTTTTTTATTTTTTTATCATTACTATAATTAATAATATCATAAAATTCTTTAACTTTTCAAGTATGCTACAGGCCTAAAATATTACTTAGTGGATTGATATTATGGTCAACCATTGAAAAAAAAAATTCCTACAAACTTATTAATGTAATTACGATCTTTTTCAAGCGCGTATGTAATGATTATTTTTATCAACCTCGCACACACCTTGCTAATTTTTTCAATATTATTAGGGCTTTTTTATACTAATTTTCATATATTTATTGGCAGGTAGAATAGAAATTAATATTGTTTAACTTTTGCCAACGACCATACCATTTTGAACACACCGGTTCTCGTCCGATCACCGAAGTTAAGCAACATTGGGCGCGGTCAGTACTTGGATGGGTGACCGCTTGGGAACACCGCGTGCCGTTGGCCCATTTTTTATTTTAATTTTATGTTTTTTTTCATTTTTTTATCGTTAACATCATAAAAAATTTTATATCATTCTTTAACTTTTCAATTATGCTACAGGCCTAAAATATTACTTAGTGGATTGATATTATGGTCAACCATTAAAAAAAAAAATTCCTTAAAAACAAAAAAATAATATTCCATGGCCGAGAATCGAACTCGGATCAACTGCTTCGAAAGCAACTATGCTGACCATTACACCACCAACGCCAGTTGTCGAGATGAGCTAAGAAGCATTTATATTTTACTTCAAAACTTTTACTACATCAAATGAACTTTAATCGGTCCCGCATTTTCGTTTCGGTCATGAGTTGGTTTTACTCCTCGAAATTGCATGACGCGCGTAAAGAAGTTTCACTTCAATATTATTTTATCCGAGAAAAGTGAAAAAAAATATTTCTGCTGTTTTCCCAGACCAAAGTGTTGTTCCGTTGATAATTCGGAATCTTGGCCCACATAAGATGTAGCGAAGTATTCACTGGCGGCAAAACGGTTAGGTGCGCGTTACACTATCAGTCCGCTACAGGACTGCGATGTCTCACAGTAAATGGCACAATTAGATTGTTATCATTTGATACTGTTCGACTTCTGGCCTCTCTCGAATTGTGGAGGGAAATAGCAACAACCGGGGGTTCAACCCCGAAGGATATTATGTGTATTAGTTAATAGGTTTGAGATAGTATTGCCACATAACATGCTCAAATTTAAATAATTGACTTGATATGAAACAAACAACTTTTAAGAAAATATTAAATGAAAAACAGCAGAATGTAGAAGATCTAAGCGTTTAGAACAAATGCCAGATATTATATATACATTTATTCACTGTATGTCAAAGAATGTTAAAATTAATAGTACAATTCATTTATATCCTACGAGAAACTGCAACGATTTTAGGCTTAAAATTTAATTTAATTTTTGACAAAAAAATATTTATTATAAAGGTTTAAATATGTTCAATGAACTCCCGGTAATTGTTAAGGAAGCTAAACGTCTTGCAATTTTTCGTGGATTATGTCTCAATGTTTTGAAGTCCAAATTTTAGTATGTAAGTAGTAAATAATATTATAGTAGTCCTAGAAAATAATATATTAGGTATAAGATGTAAAATTTTAAAACTAAATAAAATATACATTAAAAAAAAGAAAATGCATGATGTGATCTAAGAGTCTTCTAAGAAAAGAATAGAATATATATTGTTATTCCACTATACAAATTTCTTTCAAAGAGAAGTAATACGCAATTTATAAATCCCTGGCGTAAAACAAAACATGTTATGTGATTTCACATTTGTGTATTCAAAAATCCCTTTCCAAAGGATATAAAGACTAGATATGAATCACAGGAATTCCCTACCTTACCAAACCACCCCAACACATTAATCACGGTGGCTGCCCAACTATAAACTTGTAAAATTCCCACCGTAAATCTAGAGAATTTGCATTATGGAAATGATGTTTAAAAAACATGAAAATGACGAAGTATTTTGACCTACATAAGTTAGCGGGGCTCAGAACTCGACTTTTGCAGGGAAATAGTAAAAATCTGCTTTTGTTTATTTCTTATGAAACTGGTGCCATCAATTTAAGAGGTTTATTGGCAAAACCTATCAATGATATACCGGATACGGAAATGCAGTTTTAGGGAAGCTATAAATCTTAAATCACCGCTTCTACCGGTTATTCGTTCATATCCGCAACGCGGATACATTGTAAAACGGTATTTCTGGATTTCCTTGCATGTAATTTGTGTGTTTTATGTTTCTCGTATTTCGTAGTATTACACCATAAATTTCACATACATCGAATTTATTTTAATTTTTTCTAATGATTTAACGAACGTAGGGCTTTTACAAACATTACACATGTCGAAAATATACAAACATTATATAGAAAAACATATCAGTATATACACATAATATATATTGGTATGGTAAATACTTATCATTTTGCAAACATGATACAGAAATATATAAGTTATATTCATGAGTAGACGGAGAGGTTTTAAATAAATCGAAAAGTCTGTATCTGTATTGGCAATTATGTGAAATCAGGTAAAGAGTGATGTGAATAGTGCTATGGTTGTCACAGTAGAATTTATAATAGATAAAATACAAGTAATAATCTATTATGCTTTGAAAAAATTTCGCTGTCGCCCTTTCTCATGAAACACATTTAGTTCATAGGTATCCAAAATAACACTCATGTAGTTCTACGATCACGTTACCATCTCTCACCCTTATAATACTCGTGCAACCTGCATCCCTCCATCCGGATAAATTTAGAAATATATATAACATATTATTGTAGAAAGCAATCACTTTGTGGTTTGACATATTTAATAAAATAAAATACTTTTTTGTTTTAAAACCACGATATTTATTAATTTAAGAACCGACCGGTTTCGCTTTACTTAAGCATCATCAGGGTACAAATCAATACTAAACAAGAAGTACATAATGTGTGTATATATATAACAAAATATAGAGGGAGACAACATGATACAAATATAAGCAACACAAAGACGGTCATAAAATACATTAACATAAGTGCACAAGTAATGGAAAAACCGATAGATAATTATGTAGACTAATGGGTTACATCAATAAATCGGGAGAAACAAAGCATCAACTGGCATGGTGGTAAGGAGGTAAGGAGAACTGGGAATTTTTTATGGGTTTATTGGAAACAGACCTAATATTGGACTACTTGATATGTCTAATTGATTATTAAGTATCTGACTATTGGTTTTTACAGCTTTTTTAATTTCTAGTGCCTCTAAGTTGTTTAGTCTGTTACCATGCCCGTTTTTATGTAAGATCTTAGCACCGGTGCTATGACAGAATGTATGATTTTATCGATCAAATGATTTGCGAATTCGGAAAAACCGTTATTATTGAGACAACGAAGATGCTCCTTTATCCTAATATTAACATTACGTGATGTCTTACCGATATAGAAAGCCGAACAATTATTGCAATTTAATTTATAAATCCCCGAATGACTTAATTTATCGTCCTTATCTTTAGAATTAATTAGAAATTTACCTATATTGTTATTAGTATAAAAGGCCGGTTTGACTTCAGAAGGAAGGTTTTTTACACTTAAGGTAGAAAAGTGATTAGTGAATAAAATTCGCCGCCATTGATAATTAATATTATTATCATTGATTTGAGGACAAGGACTAGCGAAGAGGAAGCGATTAATGGCTATTTTTGGAATAACTTAACAAGAAAAGCCTCAAAGTGTAATATTTAATCATTGAAGACCATATTAACTACTCTTGAACGAAATACGTGAAATTGAAAAATCTGAGAAAAGTTCGTTCGCATTTAGGAAATGAATGCAGAACCTCAGCCGTGCCGGGGATTTGCTCAACAACAGAGCTAATTGGACCCTATCCTCTTCTGTCATATTTAATTGTATCATACTTCGACTAACCGCTGGAGCTTGTTTAGTCACATTTTGGCCAATTTGCAAAACCCCCGAGCTTACGCTGGACAAAATGTGGCCAATTTCAAAAGAAAAATAAAAAAATTGTAAATATTTCAAAAGTTCACGCGTCTTCGTATCTGCGATATTCACTGAGATTTATACAGCATATCTGCAATTGGAAGGTTGAAAGAGCCTAAGCGAAATTCGAAAACTAAGTTTGGTGATCGTGCATTCGGAGTATTCGGGCCCTAAGGCTTGGAATAAACTTCCCATAGAATTGAGATGCATAACCAGCCCAACAGAATTTAGATCCAAATTAAAAACTCACTTTTTCAGACACTCATTTCCATAAATCCGTCATTCTATCCAAATATTGCATTTCTTTTTACGTAAATCGGTTTAATTGTTGGCAGATGAATCATTTAAATGCGTTAAAGATCGACGGTTAATTTAATTCATCCATTTAAGATATATTTCCAGCTAATAATAAAAACTAATTTTATAAACACCCTAATATAATAGAACTTCCTCCTTCTTCTGGCGCTTGTAAAATTAGATTGTGAATGTAAATTTTAGTTATAAGTTTCTACATATGTAAATATATATTTTATTAAGATAGTAGTTATAGGCTTTAGTCGTAAGTCTCTAGATATAAGTCTTAGACGTAAGTCACTAGTTTTAAGTCAGTAGTTCTAGTGTTAACTATTTAAGAAATATCTTTGTAAAGCGCCCTTGAGGTGATTTCTCACGAAAACGGCGCCATATAAATTAGCCAAATATTATTATTATTATTATCGAAAGGTTTCCCGATGTTTCAATAGATATCTCCCGTCTCTATACAGTTCTCTAATAAAAAACAGATTTTTTCAGTTTAGAAGTATTTTTGTCAAAAAATGTTATTTTTCGGTGCCGTACCTAAATTATCGTTAAATTATAGGTGTTATATCGTGGCATGTATATATATTTTATTATTATTAATTCAGTTAAATGAGATTGATTCATAACAATGAAATATATACATCTTTTATTATTCTAAGATAATTTTTAGTCTGATAAATTACGATTGAACAATTATTTATCAAGTGAAAAACGAACGCAATTTTTAATCTGAGAAATTACGATTGAGAAAATATTTGTCAAGTGAAAAACGAACGCTATTTTTAGTCTGATAAATTACGATTGAGAAAATATTTGTAAACGAACGCTATTTTTGCGGTTTTCATAAGAACATTCTAATTTAAAATAGTGATTCATAATATTATTATAGCTAAAGAGCCCGGGCAGAAGTTGTCCTACCACAAACCGCCTTCTGTGTAGACCGCATTTTATACAGACCTCATTTACATCGCTTAGCATATATGCGGATAACAATTGTCTTTTTTTATGTTCGTGAATTTCTCCAAGGCCGTTTCCTTTATAACATTAACATTACATTTTTGATAAAATGCAATGCACACTCGGTAATGGTAAACACTCCTTGCCTCATTCACATTCATACATACTATTCTATTATTTTGACTCT
The DNA here is from genome assembly GCF_061612785.1 of Hesperophylax consimilis. NCBI lineage: Eukaryota > Metazoa > Arthropoda > Insecta > Trichoptera > Limnephilidae > Hesperophylax > Hesperophylax consimilis. Next base: position 21,337,590 of record NC_142837.1, on the reverse strand, counting down.
TGACATCGCCCGATTCAAGAATCCGATTCACTTCATCGTGCTATGTCTTCCTCCCTCGTCCGACTTCTGCTATCATCCGCATTTGCATAGTATATTTTCCTAATAGTCCTTTCTTCGTCCATTTGCTCTACACGTCCAAACTATCTAAGCGTTACTTTCTTAATCTTACTCATTACGCTTACATCAGCCTTCAATTCTTAGCGTATCTCCACATTTCTCACACGATCATACATGGTTGTATAACACATATGAATCAGGGTTCTCATTTCTACAGTTTTCAGTCTACTTTCATCCTTCCTCTGCGAGTTCCATGCCTCACTTCCATACTTCAGGGTAGGTACCAGTACTCCGTTGATCACTGCTAGCTTCGCTTCCTATTTTACCATATTATGTAAATCCTTAATTAATGGATATATATTATAATACGTCTAGCGTCATTATTTCTTGTAATTCTGTAGTTATCATTTATTATACCCCAAAGGCAGCCCGTTCGCGTCGCGTTCGCTGGAAATACTAAGAAGCGATGACTGACTAGTGACTATTCACCACCACATAATTTATCAGTACAAAGGATTATCACGATAGGAGAGGTATGAGTCTTGTCAAGATGAAGTTGAGATCCACCGGAGATGCGTATGTTCCACGGAATATAATAGACGCACACCGTACATACCCATTCGTGTAATACCTCGTACGATGGCTTAGTAATTAATTCCTAACATATGTTCAGGTACAAATAATGTGAGCGTTTAATAACGTTTGCTCTTCGGAAGGTAATGCTAAAACCTTTAAACATATTTATTTCCACTGTCGGTCAGTCTGTGATTTTAACTCTGGTTCAATGAACTCGGATTGGTTTTTTTTTATTCATAAAAATTTTAATGATTAAAGTTTTTTATTTTCTACAGCCACCATACTAGGCACATGCCCGTATTATGGTAGCCATATTTCTTTAGATTACAGTGTTAAGATGTTAGGATTTACAGAAATAAGAGAGAGAAAAAAAGATATAAAAAAATAAGGAAGAAAACATATGAATATAATGAAATAAAAGAACAGTTAATTTAATTAAATGACACGAGACATTCTTTGCAATAGTTCCTCCCCTTTACCAATAGCCAATTCAGAATTTTTTTTTGTATTGAGTGAATTGAATATTTTGGGAGCAATATAGGAAAATTGTCGCGGGCCAAATGCTGTTTTTGTTGGAGGAATTACACATTTTAGGTATGACGAGTAACGCGTAAGAATATTTTTATTCGTATTGTATTTTTTTGATGATATTTTTTTCCATATGTATATATGGAAAAAAAATACCATCAAAAAAACACAACAAAATATTCTTACGCGAATAATTGACGAATATCTAGGATTTTAATTTTTTTGAAAAGTGGGTCTGATGGGTGTGACGGCTGACATTTGAATATTATCCTTAGCAATAGTTTTTGAGTAAAAATCAGTTTTAAATATAAGTGACATTAGTACCTACCTCTAATATAATATTTACAGACAAATATTTTATTTGTTATTTTCAAATTTTAACTGATGTTACATGAATTTACCTGTGATAAAGTAGGTACGGATCTTTAACATAATTTATTTTTCCACCAAATTACTTTAATTCTACATTTGAAAGGTCTTTTGTTTAAAGTACTTAGGGTTTATCTTGGCGGTAGTCAGATTTCATGATTTTAAAAGGGTCTGTGCTTTTAAGCTTATACGCAATTATCGATTCAACAATTGTCCTCACTAATACGAGGATAGTTGAGTTTAAAAAAGTCGTTGAACTGTCAATCAATCATTTAGACACCTAACTTACTAATTTATGAATGCAAAATAAACCATAACATTTGTAACGGCATTTGAAAAACGAGAATTAATACTAAATTTCTACGAAACACACCTGAATGCCGTCCATGTATTCAACAAGATATTATATGATAATGCGCAACAATAAATCAAAGCGCATGCTTTTCGTCATCGACCAAATATGGCTACATCAATTGTTTTGTTATATTTTTACAACGTAGCCTTTAAGAGAAGTATAAGCTGCAATGTCAGTCTCATCTTTGCCCCAGATCTGATATGATTGCAGTAGCTTTTATTTAGGTTTCTAATGAACATCTCAAATAAGTCATTTACACACCGATAAAACGTTTTTATTAATAACACATGAACTAATCGAGATGCTTAATTAATGGAAATAAATTGTAGGCTTCTATTTTACGACATCGTATCATTTTTGAAAATTTATCTTTATTTTAAACATCGATGATCAAAAAATGTCATCGAATTATTCGAAAAAACCAAACCATGACTTCGCATTCTTTACAATATATCTAAGCATTAATATTTCGATTATCGTGTAAGGTGCTTATTGCTTTATATAAATATGTGGATTTCAAGGATTTAAGGACAAATTGGATCCTTCCGGATATTTTTACAAGGACCATTAATCAACGAGACCGGATCCAGACAAGGCGGAGCATTGCGGTTCTTTCGAAACTATAGGTAATAAATAATAAGAAAAATGGAACTCGCACAGAAAAATATTGGGTAAAGTTAAGTTTCTTTGTTCCCAAAGCCACAAAGACGACTTTTCCGTAATTACTAAAAATGAAACAGGTCGAAATTAAGCTTTTTCTTTCAGCGTGCTCAGTTGGGGTAACAGTCTGAGCCGGCATTCCTTCAGGGGATTAACCATTACCGAGTACAGGATGACGTGGCTAAATACAAGAGGACACGAATAATACTGAAACGTAGGACGATTGTTCTGGAAGTACCCTTACTCTTAAGTGGAGCGTAATAAAAACACTTTGCAGATAAAATTTCGGTTAAATGCTTAATTTTAAACGGCGCTTTTGTCTCTTCTGCGGTGTAGAAAAAAGATTTTTCAAATATTTTGTAGCGCTCTTGTATCCAAATGTTTTTTTCAGTGACCTATGGAAATGATATATTATGGAAAATGTGATCTACCCACATATATGTTTTTTTAATACAAAGAAGGGCGTATTTCTGTAAGGGGCGTGTTCCTTTTGTTTTTGATCCAAATTTACAGTTTTATTTCGATAACGACGAAATTTTTGTACACTTCAACTTTGATGTTAAGGTGTATTTAGAACAAGAGGAATATCACTGTTTTTACATCAACATCCTATTTTCCCACCCCTTAAAGCATAATATCCCGAGCAACGCCGGAAAAAATTACTAAAACTGTCATATTTTTTTGACATTAATATTATTTATTGTTTTTGTGTTTAATTCGTAGAACTCCATTTAATTTTTTTATAAATTTAATTTAGATTAAATTTGATAATATTATTATTAAGTTCTGCAAGTGTTTTAGTTTTTTATTATTGTGACAGCTGTTTCGGCTTACAAGGCCATTTTCAAACTAAACAGCAAGGCCATTTTCAAACGAAACAGCTGTCACAATAATAAAAAACTAAAACACTTGCAGAACTTAATAATAATATTATCAAATTTAATCTAAATTAAATTTATAAAAAAAAAAAAAAAAGACATTAATATTGATTGAAAATAATATACGTAAAATAATAGGCTTAAAATTCAGCTACTTTTTTTAACTTTATATTTTTGTCGGCCCTTTTGGGGTAGTGGAAACATCGTCGACTTATGATTATGATGGATGCGGTTTTTTTGTCAAAAGTTATTAGCATTACCGCTTATTTAATAAAAGCTCTCTCGCGACCATCGCTATTTCTTCTCTTAAACGACGTATGAACAATTAATTAACCCGTTCCTCTTTTTTCAGTGCTATCATACCCTCGGACCAAGCTGCCCTCATATAAACTACCTACTAATTAAAATAGTTTCACACCCTGCCAAGCTAACTCAATTACTTTTCTCCCATTGTCCAATACATTTTTACTTGAAGATATTTGATATAAATTTTATACAAATTTGCACTTTCACGCCGTGAATCTGGATTGGTTGAAAGAAGTTGTTCCAAAAAAATTAGATCACTTACACAACCGTGAATATGCTAATGGAAAACTGTTAAGTACATAGATGAATAAGATGTAAAGCGCGTCGAGTAATTTAATAAAAAAAATCTCTATTCTGTAAAAAATGTAGACGTGTTTGGAAAGCCTTCGCAGTTAATATAGAAAGACCAAAAGTGATGAAGATAAATCGTGGCAACATTATTTTATATTTCAGGGTAATATGTTGGCGGCTGGGATTACAGATTATATTTAAGAAATCCGTTCCATATATGTAATTAACTAACGGATTTTCCAACATTAGTTTTTGTGAGTAGCCACCTAGTTCCGATTAATATGCGGAGTGTCGCTAACGTCTTCCAATCATAATCGATCAACCGATCATGAATAGTAAGCAGGTATTCCTGTTTTACTGGAAAAGCCTCCAAGGAGTTTATTCTCAATTTTTAGGGTAAAAATAGAACTTGAGGCACGTGTTTTAGGATTAAAAGTAATCTGGATATGTTATAACATAGTGAATTTAATGTTTTTTAGTTTCCGAATATGTTATAAAATAAACGTTGTAATCAATGCAATGAATTAATGACAAACTATATTTTATTTCTTTTATTCTAGATAAAAGAAAATTACATTTTCACTTATTTCACTAGAAATAACAAATAAATTACACATAAATATATTACACAACGATATTATTCACTTTCATTGTTTTGTTGATTGAGCATAAAACTGAACAATTTTTTTTTAAATGTACCTACAATTGTTTCATTTTTAATTTCGTCTGGGAGGCAATTATATATGTTGCTCCCCTCGTAACCAATGGATTGCTTGCCATAATTAGTATGTATGGTGATGTTTAAATGTATTTTACCGTGTTGCCGTGTAAAATGTGTGTGTACTTATATTGCCACAGCGCAGCGTCCGTTTGCTGTGCGACAAGAAAAAATAAACAAATTTTATAACATAACTAGCGATCTGCCCTGGCTTCGCACGGGTGCAATGCACAAATGTGGAATCATAAGAGTCGTTAATGGTACTTGAAAAAGACGGTTTTATTGGAAATTACAGTCGTTTAAATTGAAACGGTAAATCTTTGGGTATTAAAGGAATCCGGGGAATTAAAACAATTTCTCCGGTTCCACATCCGGTCAGTATTGTACACTCTATTATAATGTTTTTTTTTTAATAAAAGATTTTACCTGCATACATGTACCATTGTAATATTTGGTTGGATTAAGGTACCGTAACAAAATAATAGGACACCTTACTTTCAACATCAATTTATGTGGGGGGAGTCAAGAGGATTGCAAGGAATTTAGAAAAACCGTGAGAAAATGAACAGCCCCTTCAATATCGAGCACCGTGTTTACAGAGTAGTATGCTGGCGTCGGTGCATCAATATTCGAGAGAGTAAAGTTATTTATCCCACCAAGGTATAGTCTTACAACTTATGTCATTAATTTCGGAAAAAAACATTGGCAACCAACTCTTGAAGGTCATTTACTGTCAAGATCAATTCTTCCATTGTATTGTGGTAACTGCCCTTTCCCAATTTTTAGCAAAAACTCTGTAAAAAAACTGTAGTTTTCATGGTAGATGAGAATCTCATGTTGGTTTTAAGTTCGAATTTATTCACTCATATGAGCTTTGTTTATGAGGTAATGAGTGATGTCTGGGACAATTCATTGCGTTCTGCAATTTTTCAGGCAAATATCGAGGTCAACCCGTGAACGATGAAGGTAGTATAACCAATTGTCCAATGTCGCTGCTGTGTTCATTCGACCATAAAACATCCTGAAGAGGAACGAAATTTCCTGTTCTTAATTTATTTTGGTAGTTACGGATGTAAGCTAAATGCTCTGATTCAATTTTTGCATATTGACCGACCAAGTATTGGTTCGTTATCATCCCATATTTAAGTTAGGGGTAAAAATTGTTATGTTTTGTCATTATACGATAGCAATAGTAGTTCATGCCTGAAACCATTTTACATGGAGGTGCTCCACTACTCGGGTGAACTTGAGAAACATTAATTGCGTATTCGTCTTCTCCCCGACATAGCATCAAAGGATACTGAAAGCTGTCATAAGATCTCGAACAAATTTTTAGCTGTCATAAGATCTGTAGAGATTTTTAAAAATTTTTCGTGTGGCTGCCCAATACAATATCTCTTTTTATCAAATATCAATACTGTCCAGCTTGAAAGACTGCATGAAGCTGTTATGGAAATGTAACATATTTTGTAGAAATCTTACCAAACTACTATCAATTGGTTGTGCGACACTGTTAATTCTCGTTGATGCTTGTGTTTCTGGATTTGAGATAAAATAGATTTGAAGAAATATATGATCATCGGGCTGATATGAAAGCAAACTCCCTGCTAAATGATAAACTTGCCCCTGCCTATTCTATAGTAAAAGGTATTATAATATGTATTATATTATATTGTTTCTTTGCACCGAAGACTTTCTGGATCTTTGGGATCTGTGCCTATCGTGATCAAGACTAAGACAAGCCTCTCGTTCAACAGATGATTATCTTTCTTTTCGTGAAGAAGTACTTTCTCTGCTATTTGACAGCTTGATGTCCCTTTCTTCTTCACTTTCGCCACTAAAACCTAACAAATGCATTCCTTGTACTACGAGCTATATTTAAACTATTTCGTTTTCGAGACATAATTTAAATACAAAACTGTGATCAGGAAAATAAATGGCAAATAACAAAAGAACTAATATTCGCAATATTCAAAAAATAACAAAAGTAATTTAAGAATAATTTTTGTTTCATCCTAGAAAACCAAATAATATTGTCGATAAAGAACCCAATACGCAGTGCTCCGATATACTTGTAATCGCTACAAAGAGAGGTACTCGCCGCGGCGACTTTTGTGCGTGCGGCAAATATTTTTGTTGCAAGTGATTTTTAAAATAGCAATATCTTCTAAGATATTGATTTAAATTATATGTTGTACAGGGTAATATTAATAAACATTAAATGTTCAACATAAGTAACTTATTTAAATAGAAGAAAATTAATATTCTATTGGTCAAAATAGTATAGATAAAAAATATTACTGTGGGTTATGCTTAATAGATGGACATATACCACCACGGACTTGTCTGTAGGCCTTTTTAAGATATACAAATCCTTAGTACATAATTTGGCTGTCGGGCGGTTGATTTTTTTGACTTGATTACAAAACTTCGACTTTTCTATACTTATATATCTATCTATAAATATAATATGCATGCATTATGTACATAAACCTTCAAAAAGAAATTCTCTAAACGATAATGTAACCGTTTTAACATCTGTTGCTTAGTTTAAGAGAACTAAGCGCATAAACACGAAACACAGAGACGAAAATTTACTTTATTTTATACTATTTCGAGATATTCTAAATTGTTTTATCAGTTGCGACGCAAAATCATTTTCTTTAATCATAGCTATGAAACATCGTAAGGTATGAAGCAGTTCCTTGTGAAGAATTTTGCGTTTGACTAAAATGGCAGACGTGAAGTTAATAAAAACCAGTGACTATCTTGATTGGTATCCCAATTCACTTTTTCAAAAGCACAAAGTTGACCTCTTGAAAGTCAAAAAAAATACATTTATTTCAAAAAGTGAAAAATCTTACTAATTGTCTCGTTCCTGAGAAACCTCCAGGCAAATTTCTAAAATGGTCTCAAAAATAATCTATTGCATACATGAAAAGATATCAACTATATTTAAAAAAATGCAAATGTCGTTTTTCCGTATTTATTATTAGATATTTACTACAAAAAGTATACCAGAATTAAAATTACATAAATAAATAATCTTGAAATCAAAAAATTTAGGCCTATTACACAGGTCTGCAACGTTTTTTTTTCCTTTGAAATAAGAGGTAATTCCCATGTATTTTTGGTTGCTGAATTCGGGAAAATTATCAAAAAAATTCCATCACGTAAGGTTTTTCCGCAAAACGTAAAATACTGTGGGATTGCCTATTTTAAGGCGCAAAACGGAGTTTATTGCCAAAATATATATTTTTTATTATTTACAACTTATTATAAGATAATATTAAGTTTTATAGACTGAAACAAAACATTTAGTAACTCATGACGATAAAATTAGTCAGCTTTGAATCATATATATTGGGAGAGAGCCTCGAAACCACAGCGGTGACTGCTACTTTTGTTCGTGCAATGTGCAAGGGTATAGTACCAAAAATAAACAAAAACAAATTTGCTACCCAAACATGGATTCAGCACTCCGCCCAGTTCCTCACGGACCTGGTATTCCTACACCACGAGAACCCCAAAGCCTGGACGATTTGCCATCATCAGAAAGTGAATCAGAAGAAAGTTCGAGTGACGAGTTTCAAGTAGGCGACTCCAGTGGACCTCAACAATTTTCTCAGGCTGAATTAAATGACCTGATCCGAGATTTGGGACTCCCAAAATAATCTGCTGAGTTACTAGGATCCACTGGAACCAGAAAGTGTGGCCGAAAAGAACATTGAAGGAAATGGAGAGGAGGTATCAAGGTCGATGGGATACAAATATGATGGGCGACTACTGCTGGATGCTGCATAGGGAAAATATAACGTCCCACAAACGAAAAAGCACAAAACGAAGCTTCCAAACTAAAAAAAGCATATTTTATAAAGATTTATAATTGTATATAATGTAAATAAAATATATTAATTAAATAATTAATTAAATTTGTATAATTTTATGATTTTTTTCTTTTGAACATTCCCTACAGAAATAGTGTAAGGCGGGTTTTGACTATATTTTAATTTCCACTTTGCGGAAAATCCTTACGTGATGGGTCAAAATGGATGGCATTCTCGAATTCAGCATTCTAAAATACATATAATTCAACCATTACCATTTAAAAAAAATCTAAAATGTCAATTTGCAGACCTGTGTTATTTGTGCATAAAAATGTAAAAATCAGTCATTTTAAATACATCTAGGATTACGAAAGATTTTTTGAATATTTATGTTTAGGGATCAGTAGGATTTATAGGCCCTGTTAGGAATTCTACCGAGCCGAACCCTCTGATATGAAAATATGTGGAGTCGGTGAATTATTTTCCCATTTGATCTCTGGTGTGTTGACGTGTTGTTCTTGTATTGTTTTTTTTTATTTATTTTTCTTATATAATGCACTTAAATAATGTGGATTGACTAGATGATCATTTGTAGAAAAGTTTGTGGAAGGGTTAAGTTTTTCCTATGGGGAAGATTTAACCCGGACATAAAGTCGGAAAAATAAAATGGTATTTTACTTTTTATTCTAATCTCCATAAATTGAGCTCCGTAGCACTTGAATATAGGAGGAGTTTTATAAACTATTACTTATTGTTACCTACTTATATTATGTGTGTTAAATGCGTAAATATCTAATTACTTGTTGATTGTTGAGATGCACAGGTCTACAATCCCAGGGGATCCAGTCCATCGGAAAACGGGGCTGATCTGATCAATTTATGACATGGCTTAACCGGAAATACATTACCGGCTGATGTATTAATGGACAGTAAATTATCTTAAGCGTGCATCCCATCACAGGCCCACTGTGTGCGTGCCACCCGGGGACAATACACTGGACGTGTGAATTAATATGGACCATGCTAAAGTTTACTGCTGTGCCTTGGCCTAATCTACCGCTTCTGATGTGTACAGGCATATCAGAGTTGATCTTCGATGTTAATACAATAACGACCTATAACACTAATTAAACAGAGCGATTGCTAAGTGTAATAGTATCTTATCCACAGAATGTAAGTACGTGGGACCAATATGCAGTTTACTAGTCCGAACCTTATGCCTCATTTAACAATGTAAGTGGTGATATTAGTCAATGGCGATGAAATTAAAGCGGAATTCATCAATCGTTCTGAGGGATCCCAACTTTCAAATGTAGCTTGAAGTTGAGGATCGTGTCAGCGGGAATTTGAGCCCCGAAGAAAATGACCGCAATCTCGTAATAAGTTTATTCAAAGAGGCCATCAACGGTTCGAAGTATTGGGCAAAAAAATGAACCAGAGCACTTTGTGTTTGAAGATTTTTATATATTTTTTCATTTAAAAAAAGGGATTTCATGTCTGGCCATGCTGGCTTTAGTGAACACAATATTCAGGTTTGTAATTGTAATGATTTAGAAACTGGTGTGTGATTATAACGCGAAGGTATTTCGCTCGGTTGAGCAACGAACTTCGTTCGTTACATAATTCTCAAAGGCGTGAAATAAATTTAGTTCTGTGGTTGACTGAATCAAACATAGGAGTCATGATCAAGTAGCTGGTACTAACTCAGATAATAACACACATTTTTAATACAAAGTTATCAAAAAGCTATAAGAGTTAAAAACATAGAACATCCACAAAAAAACTATATACGGAAACAAAAGTGTTAACTTTAAGAAAATTATATGAATATAATATATGTCTCCTTACATACAAAATAAAAAAAACAAAAAGGCATACATACAATTAAAGAACTCATTAAAACGTACCAAGTACACGGCAACACGATAACATACATTTAAACACCATACATTCTCACAATGGCAAGCAATCCATTGGTTACGAGGGGGGTAACATAGGTGATTGCCTTCCAGACAAAATAAAAAAATGACAGAAGTATAGGTACACTTAAAAAAGTATTGTTCACTTTTATGCTCAATCAACAAAACACTGAAAGGGAATAATGTTGTAATGAAATGTATTTATGTGTAATGTATTATTTATTTCTAGCTAAATAAGTGAAAATGTAATTTTCTTTTATCTAGAATAAAAACTTTAAAAAATACAAATTGCGTCTTATTAATTATAAAATATAAATATATTACATACAATTTTTTAAATGTTACGGTTGTTTGATTTACATTTGCATGAGATCGGAAAATGATCTCGGAAGGAAGGTGGTAGATTCCTACTTACGGAAACGAATAAATTATCCCCATGACGTAAAATACTGGGCTTTCTTCACCCCTATTTCATAAATATATCCCCTTGAATGGCGGCAAAATGTCACGCAGTCTCAAATTTTACTGCCAATCTCCTTAAATGGAAATCGAATTGGAAATATCCACAGAATGTGTATATGATGTGCAAAAGAAATAAAAATCAGAGATAAATAAAAGTTTGGGCTTGCATTTATTTATGTTTATTGAGGGTAATATCTTACACAATATTCCCCAGCTAGGGTCGTTGCTTTAAGGCTATTTGGTTTTTTACTACCCCACCCTGTGGATTCACACTTCAACCAATATTTCAATATTGATGGCCTAGCGTACTAAGTGCAGTTTTAAAAAATAACAATTATGTGTTTAAAAGCATTTATCTAGATTAATTACTCTGTAAACAGATATTTCAAAACGTATTTCATTTACAATGGATAAAATGCGGATATTCACATTCATTTTGTTGCTTTACATCTTATAATACCTAGAGTATTTTTATAAATAGAATTTACAAAGTGTACTTAAAACATGGCCACCGATAAATCACCATTCCCGGATCGCTTAATCTTTTTTTTAAATAATAATATTACAGCGCAATCAATGCTTCTGTGCAAACATTCTCGAGGAGAACTGCAATTTAAAAAAAAAATTGCAAATGCACTTCGTAACGTCATTTCAATAAAATTAATAATATATGTATATTGCGTACACCGCTATTTAATCAAAATTATCGACATGTTTCGAAACAAATGGTTTCTCCGGGGGGAACACAGAATAAAAAATAACACTGGAAGTGCCTCCCATACAAATCTGAATGGAAACAAATGGTTTCTCCGCGAAGAACACAGAATAAAAAATAACACTGGAAGTGCCTCCCACACAAATCTGAATGGAAACAAATGGTTTCTCCGCGAGGATCACAGAACAAAGAATAACCCTAGAAGTGCCTTCCATACAAATCTGAAAGGAAACAAATGGTTTTTCCGCGAGGATCACAGAATAAAGAATTACATAAAAATATAAATCACTAAATTGCAGTTCTCTTACAAAATGGTCACCCTACATGTTTACTGTATTATACTGTAATGAATTGGCTGATAGGTACCATGTAGGTACCCTATTCGTAGAAACATGTGATAATATTCTTCTCTTAATATATAAGCTTTATGCTATTTTTTATTTTGAAAAAAATTTTAAACCTCAACACAGGCTTGTCCTAGTAAGGTTAAAAATTCTAACGTAAAAAAAAAAATAAATAAATAAACTACAAAAACTGGAATTTTGTGTCGAACTGAGCATCGAAATAAGCATTCTAATCTTTATGTGCGTTTATCTCTAAACTATATTTTTGTAGATAGGCCTCTGTGATCCTAAACCCCCAAATTATGCCCATTAGCCCAGCGCTCCGTTTCACTTACTCTCGCCCGATATTGTAGATCAGTGTTCCGCAAACTTTTTGTGTTCAAGGTACACCTATCAAATCAAGAAATTTTAGAGGTACACCAAAGAAAAAAACAATGTTTATTTAATATTTATTTATTATTAAAATCAATATAGCCAATATGAAAAGATGTTTAGTGAGAAATGTGAGCCTGTTAAACTGAGCACCTGCGACCGAAATTTGGAGCAATCATTGATAAGGCTGCTCTCATCTCTTCATTAATCGTCCTCAGGCGTTCTCTTTTTTTTCGATTTAATAGTAGTGAGAGTTGAAAATCCCAATTCGCATAAGTAGGTTGTGGCAAACGGTAATATATTTTGAACAGCATGCTTTGAAAGCAGTGAATACTCATTTTCTATATGAAGCCAAAAATATGCTAGCTCTACTTTAGAAAATTTTCGTTTTAATGTCCGATCAGTTTTTAACTCTATGAATTCTTCCTGCTCGTTTATCGGTAAGTGTCCAAGGGAAATGTTATCCGAGAGTGGATTTTGTACCCAGTCCATAGGCTGTAGGTCACATTTAAGGAAAATAACAGTTCATTTTTGCTGCTAATAGCTCCAAGTATTTCACCATCAAAGCCTGCACTTTGTTTCTGAATTGGCAGCCATGACATTTGAAAACAATTCATTACTACCATTGACGGCTGATCCATAACAATAACTTAGCGCTTTCAACAAAACTTTCAATTTTGTCCGAAGACGTTAAAATATAAGAATTCCTGCGTTGTATTTTTCTGCTGAGCTCATTTAAATGAGCGAATATGACCGCTAGATATGCAAATTTTACTACCCATTCTTTTTTTTAAACACAAAAGCAAAATCTGGACCATGGACCTCTAAAAACCTCTGGGACTAATTTTTTAGCTCGTAAGTCCGAAACAGCACTTTTTCACAAGAAAGCCATCGTACGTATGAAACAGAAGTGACTGATATTATCTCTCATCTGTTACCATTTGGTTTCTTATTATCTTCAAAATACCTTGATTTTTTTCCGCGGCACAAGAAACCGATCACCACGGTACACCAGTGTGCCGCGGCACACGCTTTGCGGATCACTGTTGTAGATCTCTATCACATTTGATTTTCATAACATGGTTTTGTATTGAAAATTTAAACCCTGATTAGGCAAATATTTGGATCACGAAACACGTCCACAAGGCAATTCTTGTGTTATTCTTTATTCTATGGTCAGGATAGTGTAATATTATTTTTATTAGTGTGGTATACAAATTATTTTATTTTCATTGAATTATTAAAACCTCCAGCACTTACAATCACCCCAAATCAGTGTACAACGTTTCACCAGATAAAAGCATCAATAATTTGGGAGGCAGAGATAGGTACCGCTGCCCCGGGAACCATTCACTGGATAACCAACACCTTTGCCATAGGTCATCCCAAGTGGTTCGCTACGTTTGGTGACTTAGCAGGGGTGTCCGGATTCATGAGGTGAGAATCTGAGTGGCGGATGCGTCTGCCACCTACTGTTTGGAGGGCCGTATTTGGAGAGACTCCAGCAGGACTCTCCCAACCCATCGCCTTGGCATTGTAGACAATATTTTGTTTATTATAGCTAAAAGTTCGGCTTCATGGAATATTTACAAAGACGAGCAGGTAATATCTCTATTCTCTCTGCATCATTATTAATTATTATATTCAAAGAAGGTAATTCATAAGTCGAATTAATTTATAGCGTGTTAAGTAAATCTGTTTTCAATAACTTATCGATTAGTTTGAAAACTAATCAAATATTACATTATCGCTGTAACATAAAGTTTTACTTTTTTATGTAGATATGTCCGTGAGAGAACTTTGGAGTGATTGAAAGAAAATAATGTGAGCGGAATAAAAACAAGTTTTTTTTAGGTACAAGGAATTCAAATGATTTTATTTTTATTTGGAACTGAAAGTAGACGTTGGCAAATTAATACTTACATAGTATACACACGTGTAAAAATGTCGTAACACGCACATAATTACACACATTTATAAATGCATATATGTATGCATTTATATAATATATATACCGTACATGCCGTCCCGTACACTTAATAAAAAAACAATATAAATATATATCTTATTAAGTGTACGGGGCGTGTTTGTCTGTACAAGAAAATACTCTAAATAATAAGCACCGGCACAAATCAGTCCTAAACCTGGGTAATGATTTAAGTAAAACACAATGAGGTGTTCTATCCAAACCATCATAAAGGGAAGACGATTCAAATCAAAATTCACATTAGATGTATTGTACTGGTATACAGAAAGTACAAAGGGGTGTAGCTAATAGGTACTTCCTATTTCTTACATCCAAACCAATTCACAAAAAATAGTTATATGTATTTCAATACAAATGGGTTTTAATACACAGATAAAAACTGAGATAATCGGAATTTTTTCAGCGATAATTTCAGATTGGAGCACATTGTGCTTCATCGCGCCATACGATACAGCAAATGGCGCAAGCAACTGCTCAGCAGTGGCCAGTTCAATTGGTAGCCAGCAGAAATTGGCCAGCTTTTAGGTGATCGACAGCTGTGGCCAGCAGCAAGAATTGTACAGCATATAGGTTGTCAGCATCAGTGGCTAATTCAGTCGGTAGCCAGCAGAAATTGGCTAACTGAACCTCTAGGTTGTCAGAATCAGTGGCTAATTTAGTCGGTAGCCAGGAAGAATTGGCCAGCCTCTGGGTTGTCAGCATCAATTCGTCAGCCTTTAGGTTGTCAGCATCTGTGGCTGGTTTAGTTGGTAGCCAGGAAAAATTAGCCAGCCTTCAGGTTGTCAGCATCAGTGACCAGCAATCGGCAGCAGCAGGGATTGGCCAGCCTCTAGGTGATCAGCAGCAGTGGCTAATTCAGCAGGAATTCGTCAGCCTTTAGGTTGTCAGCATGTGTGGCTAATTCATTTGATTATAAGGGCCGGCACACGGAGACGCCCCATTATTGTAATAATGACAGATGCGTCTGGCTCAGCTGATAGAGTGCCGGCAGTAAACAGCTCGTTAGTTAAACAGCACATAGTTGTAATTGAGGGACAGAAGCGAATACAGCTTTCGGTTGAGACTCAAGAATTGTAAGAACAGATCGCGTTATTACCGGCGATGTGGCTCCTACTAGTTTTAAAACTTGAATTTTATATATTTTTTGTTTTAATGAGATATTTATAGTGTCTTCCACGGGTGTTTGTGTGACGTGAACGTCAGCTTGCAAAACAATATGTATACAGTTTCTAATGCAGGTGTCCAAATATGTATCAATAATAGCCGTTTGGTAACAGATTGTTTTTGATGCATTTAAACAGGTCGAATATAATTCGTATTTTTCTTAATTAAATGGTAAATATTATGATTTTGAAAAAGGGGTCATCAAACTCGCAGGTGTTTTCTGGTGACCAGAGGATGGAAATAACTTTAATCTAGTTGTAATATGATGTTCAATACATTAAGATTAATTAAGAAAAAAATATCGGTAAATATATATTGGTATGTATGTACTAATAAATAATATGAATATTAAGTTTGTTTTTAAGCAAAGTTCCCAACAAAATAACCACCACGCCGTTTCTCCGCAGTGGTAGATAGAGATGGTACACCCGCTGCAAAAACTCTTACTTAGCACACACTCGTTTCATCATTCACAATTATCTATTATTTTCTAATATGACGACACGACTTGACTAAAGTATTTGATTTACTTGATCGTGCCATATCTTCTCGGGCGTCACCAAGAATGAAACATCAAAAAACTCTTTAGTTAGAAAAACTGTTTAGTAAGGTGGTATATTATATATCAACCCTTTTATACTCCCTGGATAGCAGGACATATGTACATTTTGTAGGTACCCATCCATTTTTATTTGTATTTGTTGTAGCTACCCACCATAACCTTACCTCACCTTACATTACATACCTTTTACTGACCTAAAACTTCACAGCGAATATGGATTGCCTTTTGCATGCTACGAGCTTTGAACTCATCGCTTGCTCGTTATCAGAATTGTACTAAGACGCTATCTATTCTTCAGGTGACAAAATGAGGAAAGGTGGTTGGTGGGGGATGTAGATATACAGTAAAGAAAGAACAATCTGTGTTACCCTAACAATAATCATTTTATTTATTTATTTATTTATTATAAGAACTTGTTGAACATTTATACATATTTGTTAAAATTCCGCCATGCTAGGGATGTCCCTGTGTTATGGCGGGTGATGTTTACAGATTGGATTTATAAAATAAGTTAATAATTAGTTATAAAGTTATGCAAATTAGATTAAAATAGAAGTTCATAAGATTATACAATTAAATTAAATAATAAGTAAGTAATAAAACTATACAAATTAAATTAAATTAAAAGTTATTAAATTATACAAATTTAATTGCATTACAAATATTAAAATCATGGTTTCTAAATGTATTTATAGTAATAAAAATAGTATTAAATATTAATAATAATTGATAATTAGTTGATAAAATTATAATATAATTTAATTTATGTACCAATTTTTATATATTGTGGTCTCCAAGTGAACTTATCGATTTTGATATTAGTTTTTTAAATTTATGGGGTTGGGTTTCGGTTTTTAAGTTTTCAGGGAGAAGGTTAAATATTTTGGGACCTAGGTACCTGAAATGTCTTCGAGCTGACGTGGTATGTAGTGTAGGTACGTTGTAGTTTCGGTTGGTTATTGTTCTGGTGGTGTAATTGTGGTGTTCGAGAGTTTTTTTCTTATATTTGTACAAAAAATGCATTAGAGTAAATTTTATGTGGAGTTGCCGTATGTTTAAGACATTGTATTCAGTGAAGAGTCGAGTGGAGGAGTATCTTGTCGGTCGCGTGTTGATAGCACGTATTATCGTTTTTTGGGCTTTTTGTAATGGATCAATAAGATAATTAATCATGTTAATTAATTTTGTTCCTATGTTATTTTTTATTGTTTCCTATAGTGCTAATAAATACAAACTGAAATACATTTCTAATTCATAAAGCTTGTTTTAAGTAAAAGCACTAAATGCGTATGTAAATAAATTTAAATGAAATATTGCATGATATACAGTGGAATGAGTCGGGGCGCCCGAGGAAGACTCAACACGTTTTCTCTGCACTGGAATGAAATACGGAATCGAATAAACGTCGATATATATGTATCGTTTTTTAACTGTAAAAATGTAGATTTCATGATATTACACGACAAGAATGGTACGAAAAGTCGGAGAGGAACGAGACAGATATGAATCAAATATTTTTTTGTGGTAAAAATGAGGCGTACGTGATGAAAAAAGAAAGATGTGTAATGAGAATGTACGATTTGTATTCGAATGGAAAAATAAGTCGAGGACGCCCGAGAAAGACATGGTACGATCAAGTAAAACAAATACTTTTAAAAAATTAACTTTTAAAAAATTTTGTTTTCAAAAATAAGTTTTTATTCCCTTAAAACGCTTAAAACTTTAACGTTTTTAACACTTTACCCTTAAAACGACAAAGAACACTAACCAAAGAAAGGTGTACCAAAAAGTTTGTGTATAAAATAGTAAATCCGCATCGAAAATTAAGAAGTATTTATAACTGATAAAGCGATGCAATGTTAAATGTAAACTGAAGCCAAATAGAGTAAATGTTTACCAAATTAACTTCACCAAACAAACAAACTACAACGCTTGCAATATAATGTAGGTATAAACCAAAACAAAACTTTTCTCGCCAAATGTGGATATGCTCGCGGCTGACTAGTGACTAGTCCTTGCTAATAGTTGCCTCTGATATAGTCAAGGAATAGTTAAACGAGTATGTAATAACAGCGCGAAACATATTGCTTATTCACCAACAATTTCCTTAAGAATGTGGACGGAAAGTTACCAATAGGCAAAATTACAGAGAAAATGTCATCAAAGACCACCACTGACTTGGTCTGCCCTTATAGAGTTCCATCTGGTGCCGATTTGGTGAGCGAAAATACGAACGACCATGGGAGGCTTTCGAAGAATACAAAGTACAACATTTTTTCTAGTGGGAAGTAAAATTAACACGAGACAAGAATGATTGGGTGAATGGCACATGCAACTACCCAAAATATCTAATTTGTAAACATCTGTGTTCAGCAATTTGGCTGAAGTATATGGAAGCACCTCCAGAAACTAGAACCGTTCCTATTGGACAAAAACGCAAAAAAAGGATGGCCTCCCAAAGCAAAAACTTTTATAATTCAATAATTGGCTCACATTTTGACAATTAATTATTACTTTATCATTATCATTTTGATAACAAAAAAAAATAATTACTTTTATTTGCAACTATCCACAAAGTCTCCGAACTTCTTTCAGACGAACAATACAATAAACTACAATACAATGCAATACGAAATTCTATATTCAACAAACAGATACATACAGAAAGGGTAGGTAAAATTTAGGGGGCCTTATTGCTGCGGCAGCAATTTCTACCAGGCGTCATAATTTATTTATTTTTTATTTATTTATTTATCTATCAATATAAAGTTTTTTACGTGTATTTATCGACATCTGTCTCACTAGGGTACACCTGTGTCGAATTAATACTACATTTTTTGCATCAAAGATTTAAAATAGGTACCCTGATCTATATATTTATAAATAAAGAATAAAATGCTGTTCAAAATGTAGGAAAACTTAACATAAATTTTTTTTTTTTTTTTAGAAAACTGATATTTTAATAGAGTAAAAAAAGGTCCATATAAAGATAACGTTTTACAATAAGTTGAGATTTAAATTTTGATCAATATATACATGTGAGAAAACGGTATTATTTTTGGTGTCGGGTACTTTTTTTGACTAACGTAAACTTAAATATATAGGTAACGTTTGAGTACAAAAAAAGGTCACTTTTTTTGGAAAAAGTAACACATAAGCCACATGTTGAACATAAGCCTAATATTTTTTAGATGTAAAACATAAGCCACATGTTAAACTATGCCTAATATTTTTTCACTCTTAAAAATGAACCCAGTTTTCAGGTACATGAGAATTAAAAACCTCAAAATTTCATTGCAAACCATTAATAACCCGAGTAACGCCGGGTGCACGTCAGTTAGTAAATTATAATTGTTAATGTATGGAAAGTACCTACAATAGGAGACTTATATCAAATGATGTCCAATTTATTAGGAGAATCCATCTTCAAAGGGTTCACGCACACCCAGTATCTATTGTTGCAAACTTTATCAGAACTTACGCCATGGAAAAGATCTTCGGTTGTGCATTAAGCCTGTGACAGACCACACTATAAGCGCGCTATATTTTTGCGGCTTGGCCTATTTCGGCATATCGCTCTCCATAAATTCTCATTGGTAGTGTATGGCGAGCGATATTCTGAAATAGGTCAAGCAATGATGCGTATAGCGGTATGTGTCGTTGCAAGCTCGTAGACAGGATACCAGTCGCTTGTTCCTCGGAAGTAATGTAACTTTTTCAACAGGTTTTGTTCAATGAATAAGAATAGATGACCAAATTATTCTGTATTTTTTAACATTATCTGAAAGCCATAATAAACTTTAGCAGCGAAATCAAATTTGATAACAATTTATCATGCTGATGTTGTTTTAATTTAAAAAAAAAATTCTTCAAATAAATCACTATGAAATCGGCGTAAATTTCATTCCAACATTTCAGTCCCTTGTGGGAGTTATAGACTGCGGGGGTGGGTCGGTGATTTCTCGTGGGACAGTGGGCGGAGTGCGGGGGGAGGTACGTAGAGGCCGCCCTCCCCCATGGAAGTTATTTTTTAGCCCGGATACTCCATCCGATATTCACATTTCCCGTGGCCGGAGCCTTTCACTACCGGTACTCGCGAATTTATTTTTTATGGTACTCGAACTTGAGGAATTTGTTTTTAAGTGTGGTGTTTATTATTCAAAGATATTTTCTCGACAGTGAATATTTCAGAGTTTGTGGAATTCTCAAGTCCTCAAATCGTATATCACTTATTTATGTATTCATTGACCAAAAACAGAGTTACTTCGTCGTAATTTTCTCTAACTTTTCCAATATCTTTGTGGGTAAAAAATAATGATTAAATGAATTGTGTGAATATTTTGATAAATCATAAATTTATCACATTATTTATTCATTACTTATCATATTAACCAAAGTTGCAGATACTTTCAGTATCACCGCATCAAATGTCGCTTGAACTGGTTTTAGCTGTTTTTGGAGACCAGATCTTAATAGCCTGGTTCTTTGTAATCTTCATATATCCATTTAGTTTCCTCTGCCGTTTCCACTCCCTTCGGTATGGATACCGCTGCCTCGGGTACCATTTATTTAAAAATTTAACGACTAAAAGCAGAAAGTCGACTTTGAGCATAAATATACTTTTAAGCGCCGGTTGAACATTTTTAACATTATTGATTCTCTATTAAAGTGTTCTTGTTTATCCTTAATTTATTTACTTTGCAGGGAATGTTGCTTACCTTATTATTCTTTATAACAGTATTTATACACGAAGAACAGTTTGTTGATTCAATAATCTAATAATATGAGAAGGATTGATTTCTTTTAAAATAAAACAGAGTAGCAATTGCTACAAAAATATACCCTGGCCTAAATTAAAGCAAGTTATTATTTTGCTGGCGCCCTATATAAAAACATTGAGACCATCAGTTCTAGAATTTCCACCCACAACGGTATTATATACACTGCATATTATGTTACGTAATAAGATAAGATATTTTTTATCAAATAATAACAATCATACTTTTCTTCGAGGCTTTACTATGTTCTTATTTTAAGCCCGATCTTTGAAAGTATAGATGTTACATATTACAATAAAACTATCCATATCTCATATTAAAGATGAAAGGTACTAATGTGATTAATCCGAAGGTAAAAAGTTGAAGGCATTTTTAATACTACAAAAGTAAATCTAAATCATAGATTCTTAAATCATTTCAAAATTTTAATTAAATCATTTTCATTAATAAACAGTGGCCGGATGATCATTTACTCACGTTAAATATAACTAAAACAAAATATCTAACATTTAGCATAAATAATCCAAGTCAACTCTCAATTAAAAATAAACTAAAAATTTATTCTTGTAGTGATATATCTAGCATTCTATGTAACCAAAAGATAATTTAGATACATGTTGTGTGATATGACGGTTTAGCGATGTATGCTAGGAGTTTCATACAAAATGACTATTCTCAAGCGGGGCGTTTAACTATATTTCCCGAAATGGTACGTACCTCGGTTCGAAGTCGTGATAACTGGCGTGAGGGAAGCAAAGCTTGTGTCCGCAAAATATTAATCTCAACCAAATTAAAATAGTTAGATAGACTTCATTTTTATTTTTAAAATTTCTTCAAAGATTGTGTGCACTTTATAATTTAAAAAAAAATAGGAATACGATGAGCTGTAAAATGTTGTTAATTTTTATTGGCGGTTCAGCACACGAGTAAACGTTAGCACAAGCTGTGCCTGGTTGGGACTCTCGTGCGGTATTCAAATTAAAAATATATATTTATATAACCTGCATTTACTTAAACTGTACCCCCCAATAAAATACTTGTGAAATGACAAATACCTAACTTTTTCTATGTGAATTATATGTCAGCTATTCTACCATGCTTCAAAGTATAAATTCAATGAAATGGACATTGTACATAAACTGCTAGCTATCATCCACCATCAAATGTTCGCATTCAATTTCCGCCTCGATTGCCTGACAGTGTCAGAACGAAGCTTTATGGCGAATTCCCACAGGACTGGCGTGGACTCAGTTGAAAAGGCTAACACTAATATGACATCGTTCAGATAGCCAAAGACTGGAGATGATAATAAATATCGATCGGAAATTATTTTTTTTACAATTTCAGTAATACGAGATAACCTGTTTATTCGTGTTTTGAAATTTACGTGATTGCAGAAATTATATTATTTTGATAAATAAAAGCTTGGTCGTAGATGAAAAATTCTTCGGAAATCTATTAGAAATGAAAACAATTATATTTTTAAATACTAGCCCGTTAATTATTAGGAGACCATATTTGGTTCCATACATCATATGAATTTGGTTTCTGTTGGCAAGTAAGAGCTTCATAGATGCACGCAGAGATGGCAGTGCATAGAGTTTGCGTGAAAGTCCTCAAGATGGAGCCAGTGGCCAGTAGTCGCCAGGGCCAGTGGGAAGGCTCTCAGAGAAACTTACTGTTTCAGATTCTGTTCCAGATTTTCAGATTAGTTAGGTCGACTATCGAGTCTCCGTTATAATTCATGGAGTATTGATAAATCCCTGATTAATCTAAAATAACAATTTAATTATAAACTCCTTCCAGGACGAGTTGGAGACTTGTTTGTACGAACACAACAGTTTCCTAATATTTAAAGGGCTAGTAAGTAAGTGATGTTTTGTGAAGCGATAGAAAAATAGTTCACTTGTCAAATTATATTTTTAAATACTAGTAGGTAAGTGATGTTTTGTGAAGAGATAGTAAAATAGCTCGCTAGTTAAATTATACTTTTCTATACTAGTAGGTTGTTATAACGTCTTCGCCAAAATCCATTTTCTAGAACCGGTCCGAAGATGCGCCTCAAAATTTTCCTTTCAAAAACATCCAGTGCTCGCTCATTCTTCTTAGTTAGAACCCACGTCTCGGCTGCGTACGTAAGCACAAATAATTATAAGCAATATTTATTCTCCTGAAATACCAATTGAACCCGTGCCTTCTGATGTCCTGTCAGGTGCTCTGTAACCACTAAGCTATGTCGGCTTATTTCCAACCCGCCAAAAGATTCAATATGTACTAGTACCTCAATCAACAATTACTGCATATTATATTTTTTCCACCTGTAAACAACCAACTTTATTTTAGTAGGAAAGTCTTTGTTACTGCTAAATTTACTAGATGGCGTTGAGATATATGATATCTTCATTTATTGGTGAAATATTTTTTACTTGTCAAATATTATTATTTTTTTATGATAAACTCATGTTTATAAGACAAGATTTGATGCACAAAAAAATATCTTCATTTATTGGTGAAATATTTTTGACTTATATTTATCTGATATTTTTTTTTTTTTTTTTTTTTTTTTTTAAAGAAAGACAAACATTCCCAGGTTACGAATAACCCAACAATGTTTGAAAATCTCCTACTACCACCACAGAAAGCCGAAAATGTTGCTTGTGTTGTGATGGAGGACTTAGCCAGCCGAGGAATCGAACACGCGACGCTCGGGTGAGACCCAAGCGCTATGCCCACTCAACCACTGACCGGTCATATGTTTATCGACACTAGGTTTGATGTTCAAGAAAAAGATCTTGACATTTTTAATGGAGTTGCATAATAATATTGTAAGTTTATAATTACATAATAAATTAATAAAGTAATATAGAGTTTCAAAACTAGGTTCGATGTACAAGTAAAAGAAGATGAAATTTAACATATGTCCAAATTTACTAACCATAGTGAAAATCAAGTAAAAATGTATAGTATGTACCAAAGAAATAAAGTAAAAAATAAATACACCACTTCGTCATGAATACATGCAGACTATAGACAGTTAGACAGTCGACCGGGTTGCGCGTGTTTCTAGTGAAGACCCGAGACTTCGTCATGAATACATGCAGACTATAGACAGTTAGATAGTCGACCGGGTTGCGCGTGTTTCTAGTGAAGACCCGAGATTTCGTCATGAATACATGAACACTGTAGACAGTTAGACAGTCGACCGGGTTGCGCGTGTTTCTAGTGACGACCCGAGACTTTGTCATGAATACATGCAGACTATAGACAGTTAGACAGTCGACCAGGTTGCGCGTGTTTCTAGTGAAGACCCGAGACTTCGTCATGAATACATGCAGACTATAGACAGTTAGACAGTCGACCGGGTTGCGCGTGTTTCTAGTGAAGACCCGAGACTTCGTCATGAATACATATAGACTATAGACAGTTAGACAGTCGACCAGGTTGCGCGTGTTTCTAGTGAAGACCCGAGACTTCGTCATGAATACATGCAGACTATAGACAGTTAGACAGTCGACCGGGTTGCGCGTGTTTCTAGTGAAGACCCAAGACTTCGTTATGAATACATGCAGACTATAGACAGTTAGATAGTCGACCGGGTTGCGCGTGTTTCTAGTGAAGACCCGAGACTTTGTCATGAATACATGCAGACTGTAGACAGTTAGACAGTCGACCAGGTTGCGCGTGTTTCTAGTGAAGACCCGAGACTTTGTCATGAATACATGCAGACTATAGACAGTTAGACAGTCGACCGGGTTGCGTGTGTTTCTAGTGAAGACCCGAGACTTCGTCGGCATTCATTTAACGGAGTTGTCTTTTCATTAAATTACTTTCTTTGTCATTATAATATTACACCACCAAGTGTTAAAACATACATTTATGTAGTATTAATATTGATTTAGAGATTTGTGATGGTTGCTGTATCTTTTCAAACCATATTTGGTATTATTTCTGTAACTTAATCGTCTTTATGTTTCCTCAACATCCAAATACCGTTCTGTTTAACTTTGAGCAGTCATCAACAAGGGCTCATCTTCAGCCGAGAAATCTTCAAGAAAGAACTCGAGAAGTCAAAGTGGTTTAATTTGAATCATGACTTTAAAATACTTTTCTCTGAGTTGAAACTTCTCGTATAACTTTCCGAATTAAAATTAATCTTGTCATTTATAGTAGTTTTATGTATTTGGTTGAATTAACTAAAATTTTTGATAGACATAAATGAGATTCCAGGAACATGTCCAGGAAATTAGGCATGACACTGTACGATATAAAATGATATATTGATATATATTGATATCCATGATATATTGGTGTATAACCGTTTCATGGAGAACATGAAAAAATAAATAAATAAATAATAAATAAAATATTTATGCTGATGCTTTGATGAGAGGACCTGAACACACCTTTATATTCGCAATAATTGATCACCTACATTTTATGTTGCCCTTTTGACGGCTTAACTATTTGTTTCGTAGTTGGGAGCGGCTCAAGTGCGTTGTGAGGCCCGTGAGTCCGAAGCTATTCAATAGAAAATTATTTCATTGAATTAAATTAATAATTTCAATAATATCAACCAAATTATTAACAACAACAAAATGTTTTTTTTAAATATTTTACATTTGTGTCAAATATAATAATTATTATACTGAATTATACAAATTTACACTGCTTGTGAAAATATCTGATATAACGTGATCCTAGGAACTAAATCAAGCTGAAAATGAGCATTTACCAGAGTTGAGCGTTCTCGGGGCTTCAGGTGCAAGAATTTTATATCGGGTTTTATTTCCTCAAGGAGAATTTATCTAAGTTAGAAATTTATTTCCAGACAGGGGGTTTAATAAATTCTATTGCATTTGGTCCTTCGAGTGAGAGTGGAGTGGTGGCAATGACGGTGAAACAATAGAAGATATGATATTGTTTTCATACTTTTTGTGAAATCGTTGATCTTGTGGAAAGAATATTTGCGAGTAAACGTTTTACCATGATATAAAAAAAAAACAGAAAAAATAAGTTACCGTAATTATTATGGTTTTTACAACTACGTAATTATTATACATTAGGCAAAAAATCAAATAAAACCAATTTTTCCTAATGCTATATTAAATGAAATCAAAATAGAAGAAACACTCTTATCAACACCACAAGACTAAATTAATATTAATGCAAAGTTTCAACGATGCTGATGTTAGTGATAAATTATCTTTTTAATTTCTTGTAAGCCTTTCTAAGGTTTTTACGTTATTTTAACCGTTTTTTTAACGCTCCATCCATAGTTTTAAAATAATACGACGGGTCTGATTATGATATGATACCTTAGTGGTTAAAGCAGACGAACGGGTACTTTAAAGTCTCGAGTTCATATCCCAGTCATTACATTACCCTTGTATCACGCGAATTTTTGGGATAAATAATTTTTTTAAAAATATTATTATATTTATTCTTAGGCAATGCTGATGAGTTACAAAAATCATTTTAGGACCGGAGAAACTTTCAATACACGAGTGTGTGATAAATAAGAAAAGGTAAAATTTTTCATATGTATTTTGATATCAAAAATATAAGTAAATAAACACAACACGGGCATGTGCCTAGCTTGGTGGTCTAAACATTCTTAATGACTAATAAACTATGCACTGAATGGTTCCACGATAACTCAACACAGTGACAATTCAACACACTTTTAAAACGTGATATAAAGTCATTAGAAACCCTGAAAATTTTTTTTTAACCTAACCTAACCTACTTAACCCAGTTAATAAAGTTTTTGTTTCATAACTTTACATGACTTTATATAACTTTTTAAAGATGTGATGAATTATCATTGTGATGATTTATTCGGTCACCGCACTGAATAAAGAAAATTAAAAAAAAATGTTTTTCATTTTGAATATTTAAAAAAATATATAATTGCTGTTTTTATACATATCTGGAAGAGATTTACATAATGCCTTGGCAATATTGTTCACAGATTTTAGTGCATATTTTGTAGAGTGCGTTAGAAGAATGATTTATATTTTGTATAGTGCGTTAAAAGAAAGAAGCGGATTTTATCGTTATTTCGAGTATTGTGGTTGTGGACGTTTTTGATTGTAAGGTAGCCTGATTAAGGCTGATGGGTTATTTCATAGAATTTGAACAATTTTTAAAATTTCAACGTTCATTTGCGAGTTCTGTGAATGCTTTATTCAAGTTCTGTTATTATATGCTTATAGGCCAGTTACTTGACAAAACTAAAATATTAACAGAAGTTGAAAAGAACTTTCACAGAACTTGAAAATTAACTTTTAAATTTGAAGAATTGTTGAAATTCTCTGAAACAACCCGTCCTAGGTGTGTTTTGAATGTTGAATTATTCAAATAATTTCATTATAGACGAAAACCTACAACTTATCACCAACGTTTCCCGTTTTTTTCACCGTTTAAAAGAATCCTCCAGAGTTATGTAATTGAACAGGGTGGCAAGATGGCAAGGTGGTCAGGCGACGAGTAGCGGAACGGGCGAGTTGCCGGGCAGGTATTTTATAACCTGATATGACTTCTCTAGTCCTCGGCTTCCCTTTGCGGACCCGATCTCTCGCTCTTCCCGTAAATACTACTACGCATGTACGAGTATGTATTCTCGTGTGCTGTCAGAACCTGCCAACGATCGCGAGGCGTTTTAATGTCTTACGAATTCAATTATTTGTAATCACAATTTATTCATTACGTAATAAAAATTCAGAAAATATGTATTTGAAGCCATAATGTTTTCCTCTCCTTTAATACCTTATTAAATGTATCGATGGATATTAAATGTAAATAAGTCCATTGAATGACAAACTGAGAAAAATAACGTATTTGGTTATTCAGATATCTCTAAGTATTTCTGCCAATATTTCAATATTAAGTTAGTTTAGGGGTTATACAAACTATTTCTATCATAATAATGAAAATATATAAATGTTTTTATTTTTAATTTTAGATCAATTTCGATAGAACATACATGGACTTTACTCATTGGTAATTACTTGATTTAATTAAATACCAATGGACTTTTGTACGTTTGTTCCAACAGTGGGCCGCCATTATTTGATTTTTTTTTATTTTGGACTTAAATCAATTTCGATAGAACATACATGGAATTTACTTATTGGAAATGACTGGATTTAATTAAATACCAATGGGCTTTGTACGAATGTTACAACAGTAGGCCACCATTATTTGATATATTTAAAGGGGCGTAACCAAAATGAAGATATGTAGATAATTGTGTTCTTAATGAAAATAATACAAAAATTATTTGTTTTATTTTAGACATATTACAGTATATTTTTTAGGTAGGTACACATTATACTAAAAGAAAAATCTTATATACCTAGGTAGATTAGTTAAGTAACCAATTAACATCGTTTATAGACAAAGTAGAGCATTGAGGTGTTCTTGTGTGTGCAGTTACATCGAATGGGTAATCCAGTTGCAGTGTATCTAAAACTAGAATATATGTTGTTATATTTAATGAAATCAGACCTAATATGCAAGCAATGAAAAATATATTTATTTTCTTATGTACCTGAATAATTATTATAGTTCGCATAATACCACTAAGCAACCTAACACTTATAATCGGGTAAAATCTGTTGCAAGCTTAGTATGAAACGGGATCCCAAGACATTGAAAACAGTTTCTCCTGGACCACAGTGCAATGAAATGTATCTCGATAATCTTGAAAATTCCAAAAATATTTTCTGTCACCGACTTATTGTATGGACAAATATTATTATATTGTATAAATGTTTTGTACATTTGGTGGCATTAGCTGTGAATAATATAAAATAATCGATTTTATATTTTAATTTTTATTGTTTTTCTGTGTAACCAACTCCACTGTATTGTTTACTATTATATAACTTTAAATTTGAAAAAGCCCTCCACAACAACTCCTAGCGTGGAGAACAATATACGTTTGTAATACAGATATATTTAACCATAAAAAAAATAAAATAAATAAATAAACACGCTCTTTTAATTACGACCACTACCCTGTTTTTTGATAGTTAGTAGGAAGGACAGCCTAGTCCTTAGCCCAAAAAACTTACAATTTTTGTTTTTCCTTGACCATGTTAGAGTTTTATACACTTTTTATCCTCTGCCTATCTGCACTGGGTTCCACTAAATCAATTTTCGATTCCATGTTGCACTTTAATTTAGTAAAAACACAATAAAACATACCAGGAGACACTCTGTGTACCTTTTTGTGGACTTTCTTGAATATTATTGATATCATCAGAAGGACTTGGTATTCTTTGTATTTGGACACTTTTTAATTATTTCTTAATAAAATACGATTCTTTTGAAGGTTTAAAAATATCATCCCATCCAGAATTTAAATCAAATATAATATCTCATTTTTTTTAATTTGTGGACTTATTTAAGTTTTATATCCATCTAAATAAATAGAGTCGTCAAAAAAAAACATTGTTGTTATATTCACATATCTAATAATTAATAATATTCTGTGGTTCACTTACCATCTACTTAAAAATGTGAAACGGGACAAGCACAATTCAATATTGTAAGAATTTATGTAGGTAGGTATGGAAATGGAAACAAAAGTATTCAGAACAATAAAACAAACATAATAATGGCATTTAGATAAAGAATAAATCTTCATTATTTGCTCTTCTTGGCTTTGAAGAATCAGTTACCTACATAACTATAGTACTGTCCTTACCACTGAGAAAAAAATGTGTTTTAGTACTCAATCTACATCTACAAGAAATACAGTAAAGCAGTTCCCTTGAGCTCTTTAAAAACTTATCAAGATGGATGAGCGCCGGAGTGGTAGATCGACTCTAAGTTAAGCTTAATGTCTTTCGTAGTGTTCCTACCAACCCATACTACAAACCACGGGCACTTACAAACACGCCAATGGAGTTCGTAAATTATATCGCGAAAATTCTTGAATAACCAAAAAAAATCAATTAATTATTTGTGGTGACTTGTTTTGGGATTTATCAAACACATTTTCTCTTTTGAGAAGTTTGGTTTTTTTTGAGCTTCAGTGAAATTTTCTTCAATAAAGACTCAATTAAAATGCTTGAAGTGAGTATCTCAGACCGGCTCAAGTATTGGGACTCCATTGAATCTCTAGTAATCATCGGTTCCTTACAAGGGTAGCAGATTCTTAAAAAGGACTTACCAAAGTTTAGTGATGTCTGGTAGTTGAATTTGGTGGTCACCTCTAGGCTGGAGACTCTGAATACTAGAATTACCAGCACGATAAACCCAATAACCAATCGCGTTTTCCTTAATATCTATGGGGCGTGCTGAGTCTGTTTCACCGAGAGCAAAACGAAGCTTTAAAATTGCAGATAAATTAAAAGCTTAGTTTTTCTATGGATTGGGGACAACATTGTCTTCTCTGTTTTATATGTCATTGAGATTTGTTAATATTTTCTTCTTCCTCAACGATTAAGTACTAAATTGATGGGTATATGATTTTTATGTGCATACGGCACAATAGTCCCAACTGCTACTAACTGCCTGGAGCCAATCTGTTAATGGCATCCCCAATTAGGATATGTTGTAAGACTGAAGGTAGTGGGGAAGGGAACAGGAATTTAAGGAAGTAATTCAATTAATTTAACTAAATATTTATGTACGATACATATTTCTAGTGAAATCTAGACAAAATTAAATCATTTATTTTTAAATATGAAGCAGATAGTTGATTCACGGAACTCTTTCTTGTGAAAAACGGGAAAATATTCTCTAGTATTTGCTTCCCGGTACTACTGCCTTGATTTTATCTCCGAGATCAAAGGCGATCCCCTTTTAAGCGTCTGGTTTTGTGTTACAAAGAAAAGGAACCACAATTCAGAATAATGTAAGTGGTTTCGCACAGGTAAATAATCACATGGGTAAGAAGTCATCAGTTAATTAAAAATAAACGGAATCCGAAAATAGAGACGAAAATTATCAATAAAAAATATACAAATGTAATATAATTATCTCTACAAGTTTAATATAACTAAGCAGGTTTGATTGGGTAACCGTTTTTTGATAATATAATCAAAAAATATCTAAAAACTTCCGACCTCATAACTTCTACGAGGCGAATATTTTTTACAAGACTTCATCACTTACGTCGTTAAAATTCTTTATATAATTAATATAACTTTATTTTAGAGATTTGCTAGGGAAAATTCAACCGTAGGTCTGTCTAATATACCAGGGCCGCTCGTCGCATGTATATAATTCTGTATAAGAAATCCAAAAAATGTGTAAATCCAAATTCTATTGATCCATTTTTCGCTAACAAATCCGGTGAGGGAAAGCCGAACAATAAATTGAAACAATGTAAATCCAAATTACAATGTTAGGTTAAATAATAATAAGATTTATTTCAGATGCCGAAATTTTTTCTTTAAATAATTATTATTTCCCTCTCAGATGAATTCTCATATCCGGCGTGAATATGTAGGTATGGACTTGGCATTTACGAATGGAAACACAAAAACAAGGAAAAACTATTTAAAATCCTGTAAAACTTTTAAATCCTTCGCCAAATCCAAGTCGTAGCATCGAATCAGATTTTTTAAATGATCTAATAGCCAAAGAGAATATGTTGCATTCATAGCAATAACAGAAACTGGTCAATTGGGATCAAATAGCAAATGTATTTAATGAAATATCGAGTATAAATATCACGCCTATTGGTAAAGGTGTTCAATTGACATCGAAATGACACGGCAGTTAGTTGGTGTATATGCGATAATCGCCCGAGAAGGGCTGCGGCTTACCAGCGTGGAAAATGGCACATTCAGTACATTTGAGTACATTGGCTGCCGTCTTTTTTCTCCGAGATCGTCATTTATATTATTAACACTATACTGACCCAGTTCAAAAACGATCTGTGTAGAAACAAGGAGTTTTTGTGTTTTTTGGAATGGGCAGTGGGTCTTTCCGAAAGTCTCACCATCACGGGTGATATCAATATTCATCTCGAGCGCGAGACATCACCCAATGCCATCGAATTCGTTGACTTCAAAAAATATTTACTGCACAAAAAGAGTACAAAGGGGAAAGCTTATAGGTTACATCCTATTTCTTCCAACAAATACACATTATATTATATCGCTAAAGTTTGTGACATAGGTTTATCAGATCATCGACTTATCTTCACCGAAATTCATCTCAACCCGCCAAAAGTGTCATTTAGAACAATAGAATCGAGGAAATGGCGTAAATTTAATTTCTACAATTTCCTTGAAGATCTTGAAAATCATTTTCTATGCATAGAAAGCAACTGGGAAATTAAGACGACGACAGATCTCATCGAGGAGTATAACACAATTCTTTCAAATTTATTAATAAAATATGCTCCAACCACCTGAAAAACGAGGAAAGTTCGGAAGTCTGATGGCTGGTTCGATGAAGAGTGCCGAAGCCAAAAAAAGCGAATGAGGAAACTAGAGAGGTCATACAGAAGAAACCCCGATGTTACTACACGAGATGATTGGATAAATGCTCAAAATGAATACAGAAGCAAAATAAGTGCCAAAAAATCCAGTTATTTGTTCAATAAAATTGACTCTGAGCGGAAAAATCCACGACGTCTCTGGAACTTGGTCAAAACTATCATCGCTCATAATACTGTTCCAACTGCTACAGAAATTACCCCGCAGGCCTTTTCAAAGTTTTTCTATGAAACATATTTTCTGCCCCTCCACCAATATTTACAGCCAATTCTACAGGGATACTGTCATTCTTTGAACCTACAACGCTGGAAGAAGTAGGAAAGTTGATCCTTAGTTCGCCAAACAAACAATGTACTCTTGACCCTGTCCCAACGTGGCTTTTCAAGAAATTTTGCAACGTGTTATCTCCTTTCTTGGTTCACGTGTTTAATAAGTCCCTAAGTACAGGTGAATTCCCGGAGCCACTTAAGTCTGCTGTAGTTACCCCAATTATTAAAAAACCTCAGCTTGATTCCGACAATTTGGGTAATTAGCGATCTGTATCAAATCTGCCTTTCGTAGCTACTGGAAAAAATTGTTGTTTCCCAAATAACCTCTCACTTAAACCTAAATAAATTAATCACCAATCATCAATCTGCAAATAGGAGGTTCCACTCAACATAAACCGGATTACTTTGCGTCCTGTCAGATATAACCCTTGCCATAGAGTCAGGTAAGTTAGCACTTATTTCACTATTGGATATGAGCGCTGCATTTGAAATCATTAACCACGACTTTCTTGTCAATAGACTAGAAGTAACGTTTGGTTTACATTCTAACATTAAAAATTGGATAGAATCTTATCTATCCAATCGCTCGCAAGCAGTGAAGGTTGGAAATAAACAGTCCAACTTCACAAAACTCTCTTCAGGGTTACCCCAGAGATCCGTTTTGGGTCCATTTCTCTTCAATCTCTTTAAAAATGACGTCGCAAAAATTATCGAGTAATTTGTTCTTTTATCCCACTGTTATGCTGACGATCAGAAAGTATACTTTTACTGCTCCTCAAATGAGATTGACGGCCTTAAAATTAGCACAGCTGAGTGTCTAGAAGCAATCGATCTCTGGATGTCCTCAAATAAACTTAAGCTAAATCCTTCAAAAACGGGGTTTCTCTGGGCAGCCACATATAGACGCCAGAGTTTATCTGAATTCAGACCTTTCTTTAAAAAGTCAGGTAAATAAGACCGTTAAAACGGGGACCTTCTACCTGAGACAACTTAAGTTAGTTCGTAGGAACCTTTCAACAGAGGCAACTAAACTACTCGTGAACTCATATATAGTATCACGTCTTGACTATTGCAACGGCATCTATGCAAGTCTTCCTAAATGCAAAACTGATAGAACTGAACTAGAATCAGTGCTTAACGCCGCAGCAAGGCTAATCACCGGGGTACCCAAGTTTTCGCACATTTCGGAACACCTCCAAAATTTTCACTGGCAGAAGTGTCCTGAAAGGATCCAATACAAGATATGCTGGATGAGGTGATGTTAAAAGCTATCAAAGAAATGGCGCCACCGTATATTTCTGAGCTATGCATTCTGTAAAATACTAGTGGCAGTCAACTTTCAGATCAGCGACATCATCTGCAATTGGAAGGTTGAAAGAGCCTAAGCGAAATCCGAACACTAAGTTTGGTGATCTTGCATTTGGAGTATCCGGCACTAAGGCTTGGACCTATGGAATTGAGATGTATAACCAGCCAAACAGAATTTAGATCCAAAATTAAAAACTCACCTTTTCAGACACTCATTTCCATAAATCCGTCATTCTATCCAAACATTGCATTTTTTTTCCTTTTGTTATGCCGTAATTGATTATTCACACACATAATATGTGTGTGAATATTATATTCTATTATTATATTCTCTAGCGTTTGCGTTCAACTACTTATGATAAAGTCAAAATGCTATTGACTTGCCTATCAATGGACAATAGACAATATCAGCGGGAACATAACACGTCAATCGGTTTAGTTGTTGGCAGATGAATCATTTAAATGCGTTAAAGATCGACGATTTATTTCATTCATACACTTCATTCGTTTAAGAAATACGAGTATTTCTAGTAAATCATAAAAACTACTTTTAAAAACACCCCAATATAATAGAACTTCCTTCTTCTTCTGGCGCTTATAAAATTAGATTGTTAATGTCAATTTTAGTTATAAGTTTCTACATATGTAAATATATATTTTATTAAGATAGTAATTATAGGCCTTAGTCGTAAGTCACTAGATATAAGTCTCACGCATAAGTCAATAGTTTTAAGCCAGTAGTTCTATTCAAACCATTTATTATACCCACAGGTCACCTGAAGTGGTTCGCTACGTTTGGTGACTTAGCAGGGGTGCCCGGGCTCATGGAGGGTTGTGCGTTCTGGATCACACTGATGAATGGGTCAGCCTACTTACTGCGGGGCGGGCCGGACTGGGAGAGGCTGGTTGAAGGAGATCCAGTAAACCGGTTATCGCTGTCCGGGCCGCTGGATAGTACAGGGGCCCGACCCTTGGGCTCACGACCAAGGGTGGGCTGCCCCATCAGCCAGCGAAAAAACCCTGCCGGTGATGTTGTGCCGGTTCGTGACCGGTGAGGACCCAGCTTCCAGCGTTTGGGGCGCACTGGGCGACCTCCACAGCCAGACTCTCCTGCCCATTGCCTGGAACCGCAGTCAGAAGAACATACCTTACATTTGGTGTATCCAGTAGCTCCACTCTCCAGCTCCTCACCCAACCTTTTTAACCTAATTCTTTCCAACCCATCCTAAATCCCACAAACAAATAAAACAAACTTAAAAACTATGAATTCACAACCAATTTATATAAACTCAGCGACAGCGAACAATAGGAGTCCTCAGTGTGGACCGAGGATGAAGGTGAATTTCGCTAACATTCGCGGTCTGCACACCAACCTAACTCTCATCCACCACCACTTTCTCTCACAAAATCCCCATCTCCTCTTCCTTACGGAAACACAGATTGCCGAGCCCCCAGATACCTTCTATCTGAACTGCCCAGGATATCATCTGGAAAGCCTTTTCAGGCCAAAAGGAGGTGTCTGCCTTTACAACCATGCTGACATCAGCTGCGCTCGTCTCGCAAATATCGAGAGCGCAAAACAAGTGCTATGGGTACGTGTGGATCTCACCGGTATGATGAGAATTTATGCGTGCCTATATCGCTCACCAAACCTTGCCGAACCCGACACTGTTGAGTTGTTTAAATACTTGAGTGACACTGTAGATATTCTCTTGCCCCGTTACCCATCGGCCGAGTTTGTAATCCTGGGGACTTCAATGTTCATAATGAACAATGGCTGAAGTTCTCGTGCCCAACGAACTCTGCCGGTAGATCAGCGGAATCCTTTGCTCTTATCCATGGACTAAGCCGACTCATAGAATCTCCTATCAGAATACCAGACATTCCATCACATCGAGTCGACCTACTCAATCTGTTTCTCACTAGTGAGCTACTCGGGTACAGAGTGGAGGTGACAGCGACCCTAGGATCCTCTGACCACTGCCTGATTACCACCTCTGTCCCATCTTCCATGAACCGTCAACCTGACAAACATGTAAAGAGGAAGATATGGCACTACAGGGCAGCAAAATGGGACGGAATGCGGTCTTTCTTCGGCGCCTTTCCTTGGAGGGCTTTATGCTTTAGCTCCAAGGACCCATCAATTTGTGCACGCAAGGTAGGAGAAGTAATCATATCAGCAATGGATTGCTACATTCCCTTCTCCGTCAAATCCTCTGGAGCGGGCACAAAACTGTGGTTTGACCATCGCTGTGCTGACTCAAAAATAGGGCTTTTAATGCATTCCGGAAGATTAGCTCCATGAATAACCTTTTGGAATACCGAAAACGTAAGAGAGTTCTAAATAGAGCTAAGAGCGATCACGACCAGAGAATTGCGAAAAAGCTGGCTGACTGTTGCTGGCCCACTGGTAGCCGTGCTTTCTGGTCACTCGCTAGTTCGATCGGAAGAAATTTCTACAGAACCACTTTCCCACCTCTGACCAAGCCTGATGGTCGGCTGGCTAACTCGGCCCGCGAGAAAGCTGAATTATTAGGCAAAATTTTCGCGGAAAACTCAACTCTTCAAGATGACGGAGAGACTCCCCCTTCCATTTTGCACTGCGGTTTTTAAATGGAGGAACCGAAGATTCGGAACAGAGAGGTTCTCCGAGTCTTGAACGAGCTGAAA
Source organism: Hesperophylax consimilis (assembly GCF_061612785.1). Lineage (NCBI taxonomy): Eukaryota > Metazoa > Arthropoda > Insecta > Trichoptera > Limnephilidae > Hesperophylax > Hesperophylax consimilis. Next base: position 21,301,013 of record NC_142837.1, on the reverse strand, counting down.
GTCGACAAAGGCAGTGGGCCGGACGGAATACCTACCTTGGTCCTCAAGAGGTGTTCTGCAGAAATGACTACAGTGCTCGCGAAATTATTAAGGCTCTCTATCAAAGGTGGAAAGGTGCCAGATCTTTGGAAAAAGGCAATCGTCCACCCAATCCCAAAAAAAGGGGACTGCTCCGACCCTTCTAACTATCGCCCCATAGCCATCACTTCCATACTCTCGAAGGTATTAGAAAGGGTGGTTAGCAACAAATTGCTCACATATCTCGAGAATAACAATATCCTAAGCAATCGGCAATATGGATTTCGTCTAAACCGATCGTGTGGCGATCTACTACGACAATCTACGACGCATATTTGGGGGCGGTACGTGGAACGTTTTGGTGAAACTCAAACCGTTGGGTTGGATATCTCCAAAGCCTTTGACAGAGTCTGGAACCGGGCGCTTATCGGGAAGTTACCATCGTATGGGATCCACCCAACCCTGCATAGTTGGATTGCGGACTTTCTGAGGAGAAGAACAATTCAAACCGTGGTTGACGGCTCTTTTTTTTCACCGCACCAAATCAATGCGGGGATGACACAAGGATCTGTGCTGTCTCCGACGCTGTTTTTATTGCACATCAACGATCTCGTTGAATGTGCACTAATTCACTGCTACGCTGATGACAGCACCGTTCACGAGGGTTATCTTTTTGACAGGCCCCCTTCCACCTATGATGTCCGAACAGCTCGGGAAGTTTTGAAGCAAAAAAATGACTACCACCTCGAGATGGTTCGTGCCTGAGGTAAGGCCAACTTGGTCAGTTTCAACGTCTCAAAAACCCAAGCGTGTCTGATTTCAGCAAAGAGGGAGATCAATGACTGTCTGGTGTAATTTGATGGGAGCACTCTCCCCAATAAAGACTCCATTGAAATGCTTGGAGTTACTATATCAGACCGGCTCAAGTATCGGAGATCCATAGAAGCCCGAGTAAATCTTCAACAGTGACCAGCTGCTGACCCTGTACAAGTCTCAAGTCCGCCCAACTATTGAATTTGGGAGCCAACTTTGGGCTGGTGCCCCAAAATACTTAATAAACCTGCTTGAATCTGTGCAAAGGAGAGCGATCCGTCTGATTGACAATCCGTTGTTAACAGAACGATGGCCTTCTCTAATGCATAGACGCAATGTAGGCATGCTGTGTCTGTTCTACAGGTATTTCAATGGAGCCTGCTCCAAGGAGCTAGCAGCATTGATTCCTGATGCACCGGTGCACGAGCGCGAAACTCGACGGACACGAACTGAACACCCGTTCACGGTTGACGTTGGCTTCATGAGAACGGGCAGTTTTTACGACTCGTTTTTGTGTAAGTCGGCTCGTATGTGGAACGAGCTACCGGCATCTGTTTTTTCTCCCTCCTATAATCCGAGCCTCTTCAAGGCCCGCATTAACAAATCCCTTCCTACAGCCCCTACCTTATTCCTCCTCACAACGCCACCCTACCGGGTGGTGACATAGTTCCCCTGTCTGTACACTGCACAGGCAGGGACACTCTTGTGAGGTGTCAAATAAAAAAATATATTTGTAAAGCGCCCTTGAGGTGATTTCTCACGAAAACAGCGCTATATAAATTAGCCAAATAATATTATTATTGTTATGCAAACATCGTATTTGTCGGTATAATGGACTGAACTGATGTTTCCTACTGTAGCGATGCTACGAGAATGTTCTGAAACGCTCCCCTTTACAAAACGCATTGTAGCGGGAACACTACAGATACAATGCGAGCGTTCGGCGGGCAATAATAATAAAATAAAATAAATGTTATAATAAAGAGAAAAAACGAGCCCAGATAACTTATGGAAAAAAGATTTGTATTTTGCAGTAGGATGGATTTTGTTTCTCAATATGTAATGTTTTATTATTAATTTCTTTTAAAACCACTGGTGTCCTCTCCTATCGGAGGTTCTCTGTCATCATAGAAATCTTCACCATGCTGCAGCGCGGAGCACCTCTAACCTTAAACCTTGTTAACAAAATGTTACATCTGAATAAATCGCGACAACTAGTGCCTTTAAAGAGTTTCTTTGACAATGAAGAATAAGGATTAAATTTATCAATTTAATCAATGTACTCTCAGGCAATTGAGAAGTTTATCCTCTACAATTCCACAATAACATTTTTAAAGTTTAATTTATTTCCTTTTGTTGTGCGTTTAACTTGTTAAAACGTAGTTTAAGAGGGCGAGAGCCCAGGGGCACGCGAGTAGGAAGAGATACTACCAGCTACCGCAAGTTTAGCGAGGAATGTTACCTTTGCCCGGGCAGGAGCTTCGGGCGGAATTACATTATTTATTATCATAAGCAGATATCAAGTACAGGTGGAATGGAAATAAGAGAATTTTTAATATTTCGAGCACGAATCAAGTCGGATTGAAATACTTTAGGCTTAGGAATGGAAGTTCTAAATTCAGTAGGATATCTGTATTAGATGTTTAAGAATACTTAATTTTCACTTATATTTACTCGTATATTTTACGGGCTCCGCGCATTGATGTAATGGTTCCGCGGTAAGGCTTAATTTCTTTTCTTCTTGTTCTGTCTTGGTAGGTTTCTTTAAATCACTCTCTCCTGAAAGGCAATATCCGTCGTATGTTGTTGATAAGGGAGAAACTTTTAAAGAATATTAAATTTCACCCAAAAAATATTTCTAATAATTCTGTTTTTATGTTTTTTGAAGAAAAAAGGTTTTTTGCTCGATATTTCCATTGGGCGTGTGCGTGCATCCTTTTTTGCTCGATATTGCCACTGGGCGTGTGCGTGCATCCTTTTTTGCTAGATATTGCCGAGTGGAAACTTTTGCTAGTAATAATAAAGTAAAATAAATAATAGTCGATTGGGCGTGTGCGTGCATCCATTTCAAATAAATAAATAAAAACACAAAATGTGAAGAAAAGGTTATTTAAATATATTGAAGTTACCTACCTATTTTTGTGGTACGTTCCTGAGTAGTAGGTATGTAATCTCTGATTCGCTTCGTAGAAATATCATAATTCAGTATCAAAACATTAATTGAAATAACTTTATCAGTATTTAGAAACTAAATCTGAATAGCCAGGTATTCACCAATCCTCCTCTTTCCCATCTTTTTCGTACCCAAAGACCAACATAATACCCAAACTTTATCTGCCGTAGTCCCACTGGCTAAAACTCTTGCGGTGTTTTCAGATAAAATAAAACGATTACTATGGTGATTATTTTTGGGGGTATTGTGCCATGTTGCGCTTCCTCCAACCTTAGCCAATATTTTAGACATTATCAGGACAAATGATTACACATCTGCCCTGATGATGGACTCTGTAATTTTGTCCGAAATGTTGACTAAAGAAGGAGGCAGTACGCAACACGGCACAATACCCCGAAATAAATCACTTTATCATGTTTATGGACTTCAATATCAAATGAACTATTATAAGGTCCCCTTGATTTCTCTTTTGTCGAATCTAATAGCCCATTTGATTTATCCGTAAATGATATTATGTAGAAGATTGAAGCCACCAAAAGGCGTTTAAGCAAAAATTACTGTTGTTAATTTTGTCTATTAATGAACATTTAAGTGAGCGATCCCACGTGAGCGAAAAACAAACGAAGTTTAAATTTCGGAGAAAACGTTGGCTAAAGAAGGAAGTAATATACCACTAAAACAAATCACTATAATGAGTATCACCTGTTTTTAAATCCTTTACAAATAGAATATTAGAATACAACGTAGAGTACGAAATATTATTGCCTCATTAGCTGAAATTCTCTCAATCGTTCCTCATAATAGCACGCATCTCATGCACGGCTTACTACCCGCTTCCGTAAGTTTGCTATACAATATTTGAATTTTAAAAAATATTGACAGCATTCAAAGTCTAACAGAAAACGTTTTCAGGATGTTATAGTATAAAAATCATGACAGTGTGGAGTCAAATTCGATATGATTTTATTGACAGCATTCAAAGTCTATCAGAAAACGTTTTCAGGATGTTATAGTATGAAAATCATGACAGCGTGGAATTACATTCTATATGATTTTATTGACAGCATTCAAAGTCTAGCAGAAAACGTTTTCAGGATATTATAGTATAAATATCTTGACAGCGTGGAGTCATATTCGATATGATTTTGATTTTAACTCCTCAGGCCCATGGCTTATATTTTTCCGTTAAAATTTCCAGAAAGACTGGGAATTCTTTGAATGTCTGTTTCCGCTTCTCATTATAATACTTATAATAGGAATATATTTCAACCTACCCTTTTTAAGGTGATAAGATACAATTTAAAATTGTAATTTAAAATTAATTTTTTAAATACAAAAAAATTATGAAATAACACATAAAAAGTATTGAAAATGGTTCAGCTTACGTTTTTTTTTCTTTTTAACACTGTACCGAAATTACTGATAGCAAAAAAAACAAGTTTATTAAACAAATGTATTATAATCATTATTGCTACCTCACTTTTTTGTCTCACTCACTTGAAATAATTCATAAGATCTCATTACTTTTCTCAACTAGCGCTCGGGACTTTTGGTTTCAGAGAGATGTACGCTTTAATTGTGCCGTGGTGAAAATCTATATATAAATATAAAGAAAGGTATTTTCTTTGTTTGTTATTTTCATATTTCAATGACAGTAAGGGAGACTCAATGATATCGTATTAGCTGTTCCGAAAAAAGAATAAATTGACTCTACGGTAATAGCTGTTTGTTCGTAAAACCGAACAAATTAGACTGAGGGGCAAATAAAAATTACGAATCTAAAGCAAATTTCCTTATAATCTAAAATCTATACGGATACCGTATTCAAAATTCATTAAAATCACATAAAGTATTTAGTAAAAATTGTAGAAAAATGATGTATAGGTCACTAACCTGGGCAATTGAATTATTATGGAGTATATAATGATGTTGAGCTCACTAACTTGGGGAGTTGTATTATTATGGAGTGTATAATACGAGTATATTATAACGATTATATTGCAGGACGGTTCCTAAAATACAATTTGTTTTATAGGTTTATCATTTGAAATATTTAAAAAATATTTTTTTTTATTTGATCTAATTGTTCATAGTATAAATATTTGTGATGAAACATGGCAGAATGGGTTTAAACCATCCTACCAATCCCGTTGGCAAGAAAACTTAAATTAATAAATGATTGCCATCGCTGAAAGCTTTAGTACGATATAAACGTATTGGTTCGCCTGGGTTTGTAATATTTTATAAACCCCTCAAAAAAAAAACTACTTTTCTCGTGATGAATATGACGCATTGACACATTGATGCATTTATTAATTCCTAGAAATTCCGAATACAAATTTAAATTTGTACGTTAACGCAGTGAATATTTCAAGCCCCAGTTTATTATTCGAGATTTTTTTTCAGAAAATTAAAGATTTTATTCTTATAGTCAATATGACTTATTTTTCTTCTAAAATGACTAACTGGTATTATGAATAAAATAAAACGGTGAATTTATGCAAAAATTGAAAAGGTTTAATGGAAAAGGACTGAATCCTTAGAAATACTACAAAATTAAAATCATATAAAAATGAGTTGTAATTCATAAGATGAATCTTTCTTCATCTGATAGAAGAACCTTCTCACATTATATCTCAAAGCATTTCACTTGTATATTTCAAAGGTGAAATAAAAGTATTTAGCAGGATGTGAAAGGTTCTTCGCAGGTAATATTGTGTTATTTATAGACAGCCGTATGAAGTTATTAGTTTTCTTTACACGCAGGAGCTGGAAGAATTTAATCAGTATTTAATGCGAAAACTTTCCTAGAAAAACAGTTTTTGCCTTAGTTTTCGCGAAACATAAAGTTATTTATTCCATTTCATACGAGAGAAAAGTCTTAGCACACAACACAAAATTCTTGAAACTTGTGATTTAGTGGCTCCAATATAAGAACAAATTACATCTCTTGTAATATCATGTACTCCTGTGAAAAATGATGGTAATAAGTTATTCGTTAGCAAAATAAGAAATACTACTTATGATTTATAAATGAACATGATTAATTATAAAGGGATACATGACATCGGTTTTTTTTTGAAGATTTATGCGAAACTGTATCTTGTAATATTTTTAAATGTATATTTTGCACAAATGCCAAAATCGTTCGACAATTGCGTAATGTTTTTATAATATAAGATTGTACAAGTAGGTTTTGTCAGAATGTCTGCAACCTTTCATGAAATATTTGATAAATATGGGATGAATAATATGGTGTTTATCTTGTTTTTAGACAGTAAAACGGGTATTTAAGAGCTACATGGTGGAAATATCGTTCAAAGCTGATGAAAGATATGTTAATCTAGACTTTCAAAATACGTCGCACACAGAGCTCAGGAGGTACGTGTGAATAAATGAATGTTTAATGCAAATCGGTATTTAATCTGTAGTACTTGCAACATCTCACCCTGGTCCACGAATGGAGAACTACGTTACCATGGTTGAAGGTATAGCGATGAGCCAGATAAGGTTGTGAATGTCCTTGGTTTATCTTGTAATGCATTAGACTTTCAAAAGGCATCACTCATAAAGCTCATCGACTTTCTGTTTCAGATTTAGACAAATTAACAAGTTTTTTGCTTTCTTCTTTTGTTATAACTTATAACGTTGTAAATGAATGTTTAATGCAAATGGGTATTTAACCTGTAGTACTTGCAACATCTCACCCTGGTCCACGAATGGACAACGATTGAATTAGTCGCAGACTTAAATCGTACCGCATAACATAATGTTATATTTTCGATTCAAGTTAATAACTTGAAATTTTTGAATTCTTTTCCAGTTAGGAAAACGTCCCAAGATATATTTAAATAATATATTTAAGTTCAAATTCATGTTAATTTGGTTGTGAAGTTCTACTAAAAACAGTTTCAAGTCTTCAATAATTACAAATTACTTTGTGGCATCAAATTTAATAAAGTAAAATACGTGATTTATAATAACTTATAATTAATTCTAAATCTTAGACCTGGATGAAAAGAATGATAAGTAAAAATAAGCAGGCTAAAAATCAGGACAAGTAAAGAGTGTGAAAAAACGATATTTAATCATAAAACAAGAATTGCAACGATTGCCTAGAATCAATTATAGAGATTTCGTAAAATATCATTTCCTACCACATTTACAAATGATTTACAGTGGCAACAAAATGTTATTTTCCGAAGCTTCTTCATGGAAGAAACAAATTAATAATAACTTGAGAAATCACGAGCGACCGCTGCTGGGGAAAAGGGAGGAACGTACATTTGATTGCAAACAAATGAGATTCATCACAGAGTTATCTTTATAAATTTAGCGAGGCATCTCGGCCATTTTCAAAAGTGAAATTTAATTTGCGGTTATTAAAGATATTTTAGAAAATTCAAATATTTGAAATTACTTACCAGTTTATTAAACAAACGAAGAAAAACTTAGAAGTTATGTTTTTCTGCATTGAGAAAAAAACATATACGAGTATATGAAATTTTCACTACCCCATTGAGCACTGAATAAAATTACTCTGTTTAAAATTCAAAGGTAAGTGAAATATCCAATTAAATTATGATTCAGGGGAAAACTATATATTTTAAATGCGATGTACATATATTATAAATACATTTTTTGAAGTATTATTCCAAATGACATCTTACAATGTTTATAGACAAACAAGTTGATTTGAGGTACGTATCGTGACCTAAGGAATCGTAATCTCAATAAATAACAATGTAAACATCCAAAGGAAATGGGAAACGCGTCCTAAATCCATTAAAAACTTGGCCCATATATCGTGTTCGGTCTTCTTCGTAACACGTACTAGTTGGGGCCAAATAGTATTTAAAGTATGACGATATTAGCTACACTTGAATTAACACCCGTCTGCAGTCTTCATTTACTCAGCAAATGCTCAATGATATCTACTAGGTGCATGGCGACGTTTATCAATTCCGTTTAAGTTTAGACTTGTGATTCAATTCGACATATACTTTTGAATGTTTTTTTTTCACTCTTCAGCATCTTAAAAAAAATTATATTACATTATTTAGTTTTTAATTCATCCAGTACACCGCTACACAATCAAGGGTCTCTGTAAAATGATTAACCTGTACCACATATAGCACCGTTTGGATTTGTTTAGGACTGGCCTCGGTTAAATAGAATCGTTTGGACCTGGTTAGGGCCCATTGGGGCTAAAATATAGTAAACACTATTTGGATCTGCTAATAGCTTAGAACCGTTCAGGGCAAAATAAAACTGTTTAGACACAGTCCTACTGAGAATGTATGGAACTGGTGGACTTGATTTGCCCTAAAGGTGTTAGATCAAATATGCCCGGTTGAATCTGATTGGGGCTAAATATAAAGACAGATTGGGTCATTAATGAATGGTTAGGACTGATAAGATGCTATCGGAGACATTTAAATTTTTAAGATATGTAAACTTTAAAATTGACATTCCTAGAGAATTCCTTAATTACGATAACTTACTTTGTTCATTAAATTTAATAAAATTATCTGATCGTAGAATCATTTCCGATTTAACCTGTTTGTATAAAATCATTAATTCAATGTTTGATATCCCTGATTTATTGTGTGTAATCTCTTTTCATACTCCAGGCATGTCAGTTACAAGACAGTACCTACCATATTATTGTAGCAATTCTATATCAAAGTTCCAATATTACGCTCCTATGCGATGGACTCAACAGCTAAGAAACAAATACTCCGATGTTGTTGATATATTTAGTACATCAATTTCAATATATAAGCATACCTTATTGTTTTTTTTTCATCAAGTAGGGGAATATTTTGATAAAGCTATTTTAAATTGACAGTATTACAGTATTTTGCACGTTAACAGTATTTTATAGGCTGAAAGAAAAAAAATATTTTGGATTTTTTATTCTTATATTTTCTACCGACATACTGTGTGGATCAAATTCAACATTATTTTTATTTATTTAAGTGTTTTAAACAGTAATTTCCTGCTTTATTTACGAGTATAATTTCGTTAATATTGTTATATATGTATGTAAAAGCCTTAATAGGCGAAAATATATAAAGAGCCGGAATGATCTCATCAGGGTTATCTGTTCGAACATGCTAATTTTCTTAAAAAAAAACGTTTTAAATAAAAGATGTGAATTTTTACATAAAAGGTTGTCTCAAATTATCAGAGAATTAATTTAACTCGCAGACATCAAAATAATATTTACTTCACACTTACATAATACAACTGAGTTAATTAATATAAATTTATTAGGTTTCCCACAATATATGCCAAAACATTACGTAGGTCCCCTTCTGCCAGATCCCGATAGCCCCTTACAACTGTCTGGGGGCAAAAGACACAATAACCAGAAATTGTATATTCGATATAAGACCCCATGTTTTCAAGACAGCCAGAGAGCCAGAAAGCCATTATTGCGAACAGTTCTAAGTTCTCCTGTGCTAAATATGGCCCGTTAGAGAAGTTATTATGGCCGGTTAGGACTGATTTGCGAACCAGTTCGTTCGAGCTTGAAAAGGGACATAATGCTCGCGGAAACTGAAGAATCTTAATGACGGAAATATTTTGCGGAACTTTATGCAAATGTATGCAAAATATCGCGGACTGTTCGTCGTATCATTTAATGAAGGTGACCGGCTGGACCGTTACATTAATTCATGTAGTCGTTGGTGGCAACCCTTTTCGGAATTATTGTAGGCGATCCGTATTAAGGGCTCGATTTAAAAAAAAAAAAACTAAACATTTTTCATCTCTTTGAAAATCAAACAACAGTTGTTATTTTGAAGGGTTGGGCAGTTTAGTTAGGATCTTTAAAAATATACATGGTTCCATATTAAACTCATCTAAAGACAAAATTCAGCATAAAGACGCCATTCTCAGAACGCTTTCCTTCTAATTATTTATAAAAGCAATTAATTAACAAGGACAAAAAATTATAAAAATGTTAAAACACTGGGCATTTTTGTATTGTTCATAGAATTTGAGAAATGGTAAGGTGAGATGAATGGTAGTGGTATCACAATGTTCATTGAAGCCAGTGTAGATGTTGCGATGACTTGGTGATTGGCACCGCAGTTAATGGTTGTGATCGGTGGCGAATTCCCTAGGCCGAAGATCAACAACGCGTCGATGGATATAGTCGACGGCAAATTCTCCGGGCCGATAGTCATACTGTACAAGCACAGATGAACGGTGATGAAGTGGCCGTGGCGATGAAGTCGGTGGCTCTACGTCATTGCGGGCGGAGACCGGACTTGTAGGTGATGTTCAGCACTGGTGAAGACCATGAATCTTCCTGATGCTTCAGTGTAAAGTAAGAGCCGAAGATGCTGTGGATCTTGACGGCAGATGATGCGAGCACGAGTTGGCTCGCTGCGCGGGAGATGCAGGCCGGCGAAGTTGTCGCAGGGCTAAGGCGCAGGGTAGCAAAGATGTCGCAGGGTCTATGTGCAAAGGGGGCGCGCCGACCAGGAAAAATGTAACAAGGCCTAAGCGCTGCTGTTATTTCCCGCGGACTCGATTATAAAGACGTCCAATGCTGGGCCTAGAAGACTGACTGAGTGCTAAAGACTGACTTCCTAGTACCGTGATGCAGCATTTATATATGTAGTGGTCACACCAAAGATATTAGAAGAACGAGATGTGCTATGCGCAGTTCGTACTGAGTGGAATTGTTTTGCCGAGTGTCGCCGGTTTTGTTCACCAATACTACTGCACACCTTCGCTTGCGCTAAGGTATCCGCACTAATACATAGAACAGATTTCTGTGCGTACACGTCCCGATACCGTTCAAAGTACCCTAATTAGGTAGTACTCCGGCTACGGTCCGGCGGCCAACATAGCATATCTCGTTCTTCTAATATCTTTGGGTCACACGCACTTGGCAAAATCTAGAACCTTTCAGGCAGCAAGTAGGTAGGCTGGCGGCTTCGTTATAATTCTAGATTTGTACCTTGCTGCTCTCAATCTCATCAATCTTGAACTTTCGGATGTAGTTTGAATGATTCTAATAGCCTACTACCGCAACAGAACTAAACTATTTATATTATCAACGAATGAAAAATTTCAATATTACAAAAATCATTCAAGCCTTTAAAATGTTTTTTTAAGATTTAGCTTTAAGCTGTGATGAATATAAAAATGTGCAGTAATAGTTTGAGCAACCCCGGTTCAATTCGATAGATTTTTTAACAGTAACACAAAAATAATTCCTTACCTAATACGTCATCGCAAGAAATTATTCGACACAAACGATTTGTTGTGAAAACACAGCTCATTCGAATTACCATAAACGTCTGAAATACTAAAAAAGATCTATGTCTGTAAAGTAGCTGAAAGCTGAGTATGAAGATAAAGCGAAGCTTATTCCTTGAATGATGATGAATTACTCACATCAGTTTGTCAACGTAAAATTTGGCTTCTCCTCCTATTTATAAAGCGACTTAAAGATGTCTCGTTTCTTTTTACTCGTTGTCTTTTGGGGTAACATGTAACAACAATGATTATTTGTATGTGAAGTTTAAACGTTTGTAAATTCAGGTCTCTTTATTTTTAACGCACATATATTAGACCAAATATTCTCTACTAGGATTGTCATGTACAAGTTAAAAATATTTATTAAATGTCTAATTATTGTTGAAATTGTGTCGATAATGTTGGGGAAAGTAAAAATCGTAGAATCCAACAAAAATATTGTTATACGAATTTTTCACAAATCATTCTTACTTATTTCAATTAATCCCACTTGTCTCAACCTCTTATTTTTGTCGTTTTGTAGAAAAATTCAGAATCCCAGCAATTTGTATGTGATGGTGTGCTTTTATGAATAGCTAAATTAAACATTATTAAAAAAAAATTCCAAAGAAGCGAAGCTAGCAGTCCATAATGGAATGCTGGTACCTACCCTTTTGTACGGAAGTGAGGCATGGAACTGGCAGAGAAAGGATGAAAGTAGACTGAATGCTGTAGACATGAGATCCCTGAGGCTTATGTGTGGTAAAACTATGTATGATCGTTTAAGAAATGTGGAGATCCGCAAAGATTGCGAGGCAGATGGAAGCGTAATGAGTAAGATCAAGAAAGGGACGCTTAGATGGTTTGGGCATGTATAGCGAATGAGCGAGGAAAGGAATGTAAGGATAATATATGACGAAAAAGTCGGGGACGCCCGAGGAAGACATGGTACGACTAAGTGAATCAGATACTGGCCATTTAAAGAGTCAGAATAATATAAAATTATGTATGAGACGATGTTTGAACGTGAATGAGGCAAGGAGTGTGTGCCAAGACCGAGTTGTTTGGCGGTCCGTCCTCTCTGCCTACCCCTGCGGGGAAACGACGTGATGGTTAGTTAGTTTCTTATATATAAATATATATTCAATTAATTTATAACGTGGACAATTTAAAGCAATTCAAATAAATTTATGTGTTGTAATTGTAACCGCTAACTACCTGGAATGCATTTCCCCACAAGTGCTGGATAAAAGCTACCCGAAGCTTTCGGACGCAATATTAAGATTAGCTACCATACTATTAGGTTCAATATTGATAACTTTTCCAATAATAAATTTTCTCGATAATCTAACAATCGACGATAAAATGCAATAACCCATAAACGAACGTACTTATTTGGGTCAAAATTTCTACTCGAATCTCATTTTTTGTCCAGTCGTACAATATATAAATAAGAATTACCTAGTCTACTCAAGGGGACTTCCATAGAAAAAAGTCAAAGGCAATCTTCCCCAAATACCACCCCACAGCATCCCACCCTACCCCCACCTATCTGACCTTATCTTGAGTTGTTCCCAGAATTCGTTCGGAGCATTTTCGATTTGGAATTCAGAGTTCACCCTCTCAATTTACAGAGCAAACTGATTCAAATCGTCGCGAGATGGGCCGACAAGACGAAGAATCGACATATATATGTATGTGCTTTGGACTTGATTATGTACAAATAATATTGTCATGGAAGATGCAGGGAGGGCGGAGTCAATATAAATGTAGGAATACAAAATCTTAACTAATGATAACGTAAACTTAAAAGTAATATCGCCTCTGCGGCTTCTGGGTAAGCTACCCAGCAGCCGCAGGCTTGACAATAAGGAAGTTGAGTCCATTTTTTTTATTTTTTTATCAATGTTCGCATTCAAACTTAAATACTGGTATTTTTTTTTAAAAGTTTGTTTTCATAATTAAATTAATTCTCAAAGTTTAAATTTTACTAAGCCCGCCAAAACGAGCGGAATCCAAGCGGTAAGAGGCGGGGTGTGGTGTGACGTCATTCGAACTGTGAAAACCACGTCGCATAAGCATTTTGTATGGAAAAATTTGTAATTCTTCAACAAGGAATTCCAGTAATTTTTTTACCAATGTTAACCGTATATTAGAATTGATGTTATTAAAAAAAAAGAAAATTGATTAAGATTTCATAGTTAAATTAATATTTTAAGTTAGAATATTTGCTTTTCCCGCCCGGTACGGTACTTGTACGGTATTGCCGTCGCTACTTGTTGACGTTCCCGGCGCGTATTCAGGACCACCGCGCAGAAAAGTAAAGACCAATAGTAAAATAACGGTTTACAGCCCAGTTCACTGTGAGACTTTTCTGGGCGGCCGGTGGCCTGAAGTGTATCACATGCTATGTGACATGTATAATAATAAAAACTTATAAGTTTTGCAAATAAACAACATATTATTATAAAGCACTATACGAATATGTATCTTTAGAAATCCATTTCATATAATAATAACAACAAATACGTACATATATTTGACAAACCCAAATAAACCTTTGGCCTATACACCTCTCTCATCTAAACCGACCATCTCTCATGTAATAGAAAGAGATGCACCATAGGTGATCCGTTGTAGGTACAAGTCACGACACATGTGACGTCAGAATTCTTTCGACCAATCGTGGAGCGTATACAGTCTATTGCTATTGAATGCTTTTTCAAGAACGTTTAACCAATTCTAAGAATAATAATATAGAAATATTTATATATATTTAGAATCAATATTTTTTGATCTACATGAACATATTTTTTATAAGTCAAAATATTTTTTACTCAACTTCCTTATTGTATTTATTTAAATGACGCAACAATAATTTTATGATTAGTACCTCATTCTAGATAGAAAGATAATCTCCACTCACCAATTGCCACTATGAGAGAGCTTGGTGCAATGCATTTTTCCAATTAAAGAAATTGTATAGGAATAGCAGATTTTTCAATAGTAACCAGCGACTAACACAAAAGAGGGCCGTCCGTGTGATTGAGAATCCATTGTAAACTCATGCCATGATTGCCATCTCTAATGCACAGACGCAATGTGGGCATGTGAGTTTGTTTTAAAGGCATTTTCATAAATCCTACTCTAAAGAGCTGGCAGCATTGATTTTTTGGTGCATTGGTGCACGTGCATGAAACTAGATATACACGAGCAAAACACCCGTTCACAATTGATGTTGGCTTCATGTCAACGGGCCGCTTCTGCGACTCATTTTTGTGTAAGACGGCTCGTATGTAGAACGAGCTACCGGCATCTGTTTTTCTCCTTCATATAATCCGAGTCTCTTCAAGAACCACATTAACAAATCCCTTCCTACAGCCCTCTCGCAACGCTGTCCAACCGGGTTGCGATTTACTACCTGCCTTAACAATGTACATACAAGGCCGCTCTGGTGAGGTAAATTGTGAATCACATAAAAAAATACAAATGAATTACCAAAATGTGGACTGATTTTTAAATAATATTTTGTAAATTATTTCAAAGCACAATGTCTCATGTAATACCCGAGAAAATAGTTCATGATATGATATTTGAAACTACATAGTTGTTTCTTCAGGAGTTCATGCCCGCTGATCAATTCGACATATCTTCTGTAATCCTCCACTAGCTGGGAGAGGTGAGATCAATGACATCCTGATTAACGACGTCGTGATACGACTGCAAAGTTGGGAAAACAAATGCCTTCATGTTTTCAAATGCAAATTGTATTTGACGCTAATTCATGGCGCAGCGGTTTATTTGAACAGTTTGGGATTGCCAGCATTCTGACTGGAAACAAATAGATACATTCAGATAGTTTGAAATTTCATTAGCATTTACTTTAATTTATTACATCGCGATGATGCACGATGTTTAACTCATCTCAATAGAAAAACAAAAATGCGACGCGTGGTAATGGTGTATTGGACAGCCTGCGGTTGAGTTTGTTCAGTCAAATCTCTAAAATAAAGTGGGAATCGTAACGACATAAGTGATGTAAAAACGACATACGGCGCGCAGTCCGGCTTAATAAACAGACCTACGGTCGACTTTGCCCTATCAGGCCCTATATAATCGATCTTTCCGTGTGGTTTATTTTAATTATTTCTGATGAACGTATCACTAAAACCTCAAATGTTTCTAGAGGGATTCATCGGAAAGTTACTAATTCATCGTCTAAAAAATTAAATCTGATGCTTACCGCTAATTTATGTTTGAAAACGTTTTATTAATTTTCAAACCGTTTTGTATACAATGTTTTAATGTAAAGGTCCTCTTTTTATTAATCATAAATATAAATAACTTTTACCCGTAGTGATCGCTCTAGAAATATTTGAGATTTCAGTAATAAGTTCATCAGAAATAATTAAAACGTGAACGTCGAGCAATTCCCCGTTATTAGAGTTGAATGTCGCCTTAACGAAGAAGGTGTTATGATAATGTATAAGGCAAATTCGAATGAGAAGAAGTCGGGGACACCCAAGGAAGAAGTGACACGATCGAATGAACCAAATTCTTGAGTCGGGCTATGTCAAGCGTAAGAATTACGTAATGAGAAAATGTTTGGATGTGAGTGAAGTAATTGTGATAACACCGAGTTGTTTGGCGGTTCATCCTCTGAGCCTACGTGATTGTTAGTTAGTTGATTAATTACTGATCATTACAAAAAAAAAGTTTTAAATTAATTTCTGAACAAATTATGAATGTAAATTGAAAAACATGAAATCAAGCGGCTTAACAAACTACAAATAAAATAATTGCCTTGCAAATATAAAAAATAAATTCCGCTTTTTGAATTCGGTATGTTAATTTGAAAATCAAATTATCATTTATAACCAAATTAAGTGCCAACCAATTGATTACCTCGTAAAATTTTGATTAAAAGCTCGGAACATTATTCTGAAATGTTGCAACATAAATCAGTAAGAGTTATAGCATTTTACTCGATAATATGGTTGATTTACGAACCAGTCTTTTGTTAGAATAATTCAATACAGTTAATTTGTTGCTGAGATAATTCTATTTATTCAAACCCGAAAGTAGCGAGAATTAAAAAAAATTGAGGTGGAATAATTCAACGGTGGCTTTCAACAAATCAACATAATATCGCGGCTTATTTTGTATAATGTATAATACATGCGGCGGCTTCGAATCACAGGGACCTAACTGCAAAATCTGATGATTTTAGTTAAGCTTGTTTTCAGTAATGCCATAATCATATTTATTAGTGACATGAAGCTATATCTCGTATATATAGCCATTTATGAGATATAATTGGGCAAATGAGCATTTCTATATTTATTAGCGTTTATCACAAAACTATATTTTTGTAGATAGGCCCATGTGATCCTAAACCCCCTATGTATACAGCGTATTCCACGTTCATACGGTGAAACTTATTAATTATTATTAAGGCGATGCACTACGTCGTGTAATATTTTAAATTGAGCCGCTATCAATAACAAACCTTACGTAGATGGCAATAAGGTTTAAATTCCCGCTTAACACCATCCGCCTGTTTTGATTTATGCAAGAAAAAAACGTGGCTAAAAAGTGCCTTTTATTTTATTTTGTGAATGTTCAGGCATAAATATTTAATTTTTTTTCGATCATTTTATAAATATATTAATTTGCCACATTATACAATAAAATTATAACCGAAAATGGGTTCGTAAGTAGGAGATTTTGAACTTTAAAGCAGTTTTTATAGGCCTTTACATTATTTTTTTCTGGGCTTATAAAAAGACTTATCTAAAAAATACTCGATCATTTCAAAGGCCTAGATGTATTCTACTCGCAGTATTTAATTAAAGCATCTGAAACATTTCTAGGCGACCAAATTTTCAAAACAAAAACACATGATTTTGAATTACTAAGTATGGCATCGCCTTAATGAAAAACTTGGCAAAAAATGTGTATTTATTTTTAATAGTGCCGAACTAAAGAATTTTATGGTAAATGTCTTACTTTTGTGCAGTTTAGAACACGTTTTATACAGACATATGTATGAACAGTTCCGTGACAACTCAGGATAGTGGCAATTCAATACAGTTTTGGAAAGGGAAATTGTACGGGACCAAGTTAGTGAAGCCCACACAAATACTGCAAATTCAATAGGGCACCGGCACACATTGACACCTTGATCTGGGAGTTTTTGCAGGGGCAGTAGGAAAACATTAAATTAAACAAGTATTAATTTCCCGAGAACTCTTGGATGAGAAGAGACTGTTTGTACCAGTTACTTCTATATTTATTGGACAAAATTATACATTAAATTTCACACATGTTCAATGAGAGTAATTAGCGATCACCCTTATCTCTTCACTGTGTTGAACAAAACAAAAACATTAGTTTTTAAATGTATGGTGGCGCCGAAAATCCATTAATATTAACTATAGCAGTCGCACATTAAGGATGTGGAATAATATTATAGTATCATATTTATTTTGAAGTAGATATCTAAATGGTTTTATCAAAAATATTAAGGACATCGTAAAAACTTGAGATCTTGTTATCTCATAATGACTTTGGCTCTGCACGTCCGATATACTCCCCACGGTGCAGTCTCTGCTGCGCCCAGCTACTCCGTCGGGCGTGTTCTGTTTCATCCCAGCGTCTCGTGTTTGCAGTTGATGTCATTGCAAGGGGTTTCGGCTAGGCAGGTGTTGTCGTGCTGGTGATTGGATCGGCTGGTGTTGTTGAAGCAGGTAGTATGACGGCGATTTTAATGGCCGGTCTAACATATATTCCGGAACTTGTCTGGATACGGGCTGTCCTGAATTGTCCGTCGGCGGCGGGCACGGCCTCAAGGACGCGGCCACGCGGCCAGCTGTTCCGTGGCAGCGTGGAGTCCATAATGACCACCAGGTCATCCTTCTTAATGGGTGTGACCGGGTTGTGCCATTTTTGCCGAGCTGCCATGGTGGGAAGGTATTCTAGAAGCCACCGCCTCCAGAATATGTCTGCAAGTTGCTGGCCGATACGCCACTGGCGGCGAAGGCATATTTCCTCTTCCTTTTTGCCAAACATGGACAAGAGGGGACGCTTTCCAGCCAACCCTAGAAGAAAGTGGTTGGGGGTCAAAGGCTCTTCGTCGCGTGGGTCAACTGATATGTGAGTGAGTGGTCTGTTATTCACTGTGAATTCAGCCTCTGCCAGGGTCGTGAGTAAGGTTTCTTCTCTAGGTGCCCGTTCCTTAAGTGTGGTGCTCAGGGCTTTTTACTGACCGTACAAGCCTCTCCCATGCTCCCCCAATGTGGGGCGTCATTGGAGGTATGAAATGCCACTCAATGCTCTGGGTGGCTATGGCATCAAGCATTCTGGCATCGTGGCTCAATGATACAAGAGCGTCTCTCATCTCTGCATCGGCTCCATGAAAATTTGTTCCGTTGTCGGAGTACATGGCTGCGGGTTGTCCCCTTCGTGCAGTCATCCGCTGTATGGCCATGATGGCTGAGTCTGCGGTCAGTGAGGCGGCCAGTTCTAAGTGAATGGCGCGGGTCGAGAGACAAGTGAAGATGGCTCCATATCGTTTTTCCCAATGTCTGCCAACCGTGATCTCCATAGGCCCGAAGTAGTCGAGTCCGCAATGTGTAAATGGGCGGATGTGATGCATCAGTCGAGGTGGTGGTAGCGCACCCATTAGTGGTGGAGAGGGTTTGCTTCTCCTTATGTGGCAGGTGGGGCAGGCGTGTGCTATCTTCCTGCTTGTAGTGCGCAGACGCAGTACAAAGAAATCGCCCCGCACCTCTGCGACCGTCTTCTCCGTGCTGGGATGGTCCGCCTTCTGGTGGTAGTGGCGAATCAGGAGCTGAGTGTACGGGTGGTCTCCATCCAGGATGACGGGAGTCCGTGCTACACACTTCGTTTTCGCTAGAGCTCGCAGCCGGGTACCCATCCGCAGGGCGCCGTCTTGTCCGAAGAAGGGGTTTAATGGGTTCAGACGACTACCAGTCGGCAGCATTTGGCCTTGCTTGAGAGTGGTCATGTCAGTATTGAAGGCGTCCTCCTGAGACCTTTTTATCCATCTGTCTTCCGCCTCCGTGATCTCCTCCGCTCGCAGTGGGCCCCCTACAGATTTGTTAACTTTCATCCGACATTGTTTCACAAAGCGGAGAACCCACGCTGTTGCACGAATCAGCCGTTGCCATGAGGAGAATCTCTCGATGGATGGTAAGGCTTCCCTTGCAGTTGATAGAAGGCCGACGTAGTGAGGCTTAACCTCTAGTGTCTGGTCGTCGGGCCTTTTGACAGGTGCACGCTCTTTTGGCCACGCACTCTCAGGTAAAATGATAAAGGCCGGGCCGGTAAACCACCTTCCTTTGGGTGATAGGTCGGGCACATCTGAGTCCCTTGTACCGATGTCAGCGGGATTGAGCTTGGTTGGCACCCATCTCCAGTCGAGTATGTTGGTTAACTCATCTATTTCGCCCAGTCTGTTTGCCACGAAGGCAGAGTACGTACGTGGGTCAGTTCGTAACCAGCACAATACGGTTGCAGAGTCTGTCCAGAAGTACGTTTGGGATATACAGGCCTGGCTTTCCTTGTGGATGGTCTGGGCTAGTCTTGCCGCGATGAGTCCGGCTTGTAACTCAAGGCGGGGAATGGAGAGGGGCTTCAGTGGCGCCACTTTGCATTTACTGGCCAGAAATGTCGCCTGTAGGGATCCATTTACTTCTTCGGTGTAATAGGCGACAGCGCAGCAGGCTTGTTCTGACGCATCGCAGAAGAGATGTAGGGTCACGCTGTTCTGCTTGAGATGGAGGCAGCGTCTCGGAACTGAAATACTGTGTGTATTCAACAGGCTCAGCCATTCGGTCCACCTCTGTGTATTTTCAGGGGTAATGGGGTTGTCCCAGCCTATACTCGAGCGCCACACGGCCTGCAGCAGTATCTTCGACCGGATTGTAAGGCAGGAAATGAAGCCTACTGGGTCGACGATTTTCATTACTATTGAGAGCAGCTGCCTTTTCGTGGGTTGCGTGGCCACTTCTGGGGTGATCGCCTCTTGGAATGAGTACAGGAAGTTATCAGTGGATGGGTCCCAAACTAGTCCGAGCATTCGTTCCGTCTCCGTACCTCCACCGCTGATCCGCACTGTGGAACTGGCCCGGTCTTCTGTGGGAACACCGGCTATGGCAGCTGGACTGTTAGATGCCCAGCTAGTTAGGTGGAATCCTCCTTTCGCGAGGAGGGTGCTCACACCGTGGACGAGTGAGGCAGCCTCCTGACAACTGTCTACCGCATCTAGGTAGTCATCCATGTAGAATTTAGAACGAATGGCTGCTGCGGCAGTCGGGTTCTCATGTTCGTATTTCCCGGCTACCTTGTTCCGGACGAACTGGGCGCTGCTCGGTGAACAAGTGGCTCCGAACATCATAGATGACATCTGGTAAGTATCAGGTTCGTGTTGGTTCGGTTATCTCCAGAGGTAGAGTTGGGACAGCTGATCTTCGCGCCTTATCTTGATCTGTAGAAACATTTCCTTAATATCTGCGGCAATGGCGATGTTTCCCTCTCGAAAGCGCAGAATATTCCCTAAGAGGGAAGACAGCAGGTCAGGGCCGGTAAGCAGCTGGTCATTAAGGGAGGTCCCTCGGCATCGACTGGCGGCGTCAAACACTATCCTGATCTTCCCTGGCTTATTGGGGTTTGTCACCGCAAAGTGCGGCAGGTACCATTTTCTGGGTGCGGTTGTTGACACTTCCAGTTTAAACAGTTTCCTGGCGTAGCCTTTGTTGACCAGCTGGCTCATCTTGTCGCTGTAGGCTGCTGCCAGATTCTGATCTGCTGCCAGCTTCTTCTCAAGGGAATGAAGTCTTTTCAGCGCGCACTGCCGGTTGTCAGGCAACGTGGCTTCCGGATTACGCCACAGGAGGCCAGTTTCCCACCTCCCAGTGCGAAGAGGCCGGGTAGTCGTGTTTATTAGTGCGATGGCCCTTTGTTCGCTTGCCTGGATTCTCACCGCGGCAGTTACGCCAAGAGAGTCGACGGCAAAGTTGCATTTTACCAATTCTCTTAGGCGGATATCTGCGGCTGATTCAATTTGTAGTGCCAGCGTCGTGGATTTATTGTCACTGCCAGTCCCGACACCCTCATGGGCGATCCATCCCAGTGCGGTTCGTGACATTATTCGCGTAGTGTCATGGTCTTCGCGCACTTCCCGTGAAACGATCAGATGAGCATTGTCTTGCCCTATCAAAAGTTTTGGGGTGACAAGGTTTCCCTGGGCCTGTTGTTCTGGCAGGTTGAGGTCGGAGATCGTGTTGGCGATGATGTAGTAGGTGTCACTACTATCACATCCTCTTATGGTCAGCTTCACTCGGCGGGAGAGTGTGTCAGAGGTGCACATCCCTTTGGCGCCATGGATCCGTATGCCGCGGACTGGGCCGCTCACCCCGATCCGTGTCGCGATGTCAGCGTCGACAAGTGTCACAGTTGAGCCTTCGTCGAGGAGAGCGAACACCAAAACTTTGCTTCCTTGGGGGACGCCCAACATAACCTGTACAATTTTTAACAGCACGCTCCGGTCCATCGTCTGGCGTCACAAGTTAACCTCACCGACAGCACCTTCCGGTACGAACTGTGGGTCATGAAGCAAACGGTGATGTGGTGATCTGCACCCTCCTATGCCGCACCATGCCTTGGTTTTACAGTCCCGCGAGTGGTGTCGATCCAGACACTTACGACACAGGTTCTTCTGTCGCACCATTGTCCACCGGAGGGCGAGACTTTTCTCTGCGAACTCGGTGCACTCACGAGTTTTGTGGTTGCCACCGCACTGGCCGCAACTTTCACTAGACAGTTTGCGTTTACGCGTATTGTTCATTTTATTTTCGCGAGGCTCACTCCTCTTTCGCGATGTAACAAATTCAGCGGGTCTAGAGTCTGGTTTAACTTCTTCACCGTTTACTACATGCACCTGCTCGGTCCGTCGCCGTCGAGGTCGCACTGGGTTGATCATCCCGCTGTTGGGTATAGCGTTAGCCATACTTTTCAGAAATGCTGCCAGTTGAGTTATTGTAGCTAGACTCGTAAGACCACGAGTCTCATACAGCCAGGTCATCCGTAGCGTAATCGGCATCTTTGTTGTGATGTCATTCAGTAGGGTAGGGTTGGTCAGGTATCCGTCAGTTTTAAGGATCCTAAGTGATGCCACCAAGTTCTGGACGGTTCCGGAGAAGTCTGCCAGGTCCTCGAGGGTTGCGTCTATTGTGAGATACGGCAGCTTTTTCACCTTTTCCAACATCAGCGTGGCTATTGCGCTGGCGCCACCGTATCGCTGCTCGAGGACAGAGAGGATCTCTGGAACTTGAGCGGGATCCATGAAGAGAGAGCCGACTGCATCCCGAGCCTTCCCTTTTAGTGCACGCTGCAGCCGGATGAGGTTTTCAGATGAAGTCATTCTGCAAGTGGTTGTGGATTGGGTGTACTGGGCTTTCCATGTGGGCCACTCGAGCGGGTCACCCAGGAAGAGGGGAAGATCCTTGGCCGTGGTCTGCCTTGCGATTAAGGCGGCCATCCGTGTATCGTCCTCTATCGTGCGAGGGCTTTCTTGGGCACGGGACGTGCGAAAACCCTCTGCTATTGCTGAGGTGATCTGGGACAGCTGATCAGCGCCTTTTTGCACCCACTCGTGAGTGTGCTGTGCTGTCTCATCGGCCGTAGGCAGTGGCGGAAACAGTGGTGAAAAATCCTGACTCGTAGGGAATTGCTGCAATCTGTTATGCATAAATTCCACTTCTCCAGGTACTGCTGCTTGGGGCTGTCGCTCGGGGTACTGTGGTAGAGTATAATCGGCTATGGGAATGCTTGCCACGGGTGCCATGTGTCCCGTAGTTTCCGACAGTATGTGCACTGAGCGTGCATTCGAGGCGGGTCCGGGTGTTATGATAGCGTGGCCAGCATTTGAGGCGGGCCGTGTTCCCGGCAGTGTACGCACCAGGCATGCATTCAAGGCTTGCCCGGGTGCTGTGATAGTGTAACCGGCTTTCGAGGCGGGCCACACTCCAGGCGCTGTTTGCACCGGGCATGCATTCGAGGCTTGCCCGGGTGCTGTGATAGCGTAGCCGGCATTTGAGGCGGGCCACGCTCCAGGCGCTGTTTGCACCGGGCATGCATTCGAGGCTTGCCCGGGTGCTGTGATAGCGTAGCCGGCATTCGAGGCGGGCCACGCTCTAGGCGCTGTTTGCACCGGGCATGCATTCGA